>NC_085066.1:1751648-2951648 GCF_963662255.1 Cinclus cinclus | reverse complement strand
CTTGAGTGCACTGGCTACCCTAAACATGTTTGGAAGGTTTAATAGAACTAAAAACTTCAGAGTTACTCTCTTTAAATTGACTGTATCTTGGCAAATTTAAATTCCTATTGAAAGGGCTAGGACTTAAAAATTGTACACAACTCTGTGTCATGGTGCACAGAAAACTGTAGTTTGGGAAAAACTGGAGGGTTTTTTTTCCCTAGTGTTATTTCAGCATATACATGTACATGATATGACTTAACTGTACTTCAATCTGACAACTGGGCAATAGAAAATTAATTGTGTAAATCAAAAGTGTATTACACAGCTGATTCAGGCAGGATTGTCATACCTTTTGTAACAGTGCAGTAAAGGCAAGTGAGACTGTACAGAAAATAAAAGCATTTCAGTGTACAAATAAAGAACTAAGGCCCCTTTGCAATATTATGCTTTATAAGTGAAAAGACAAGTTTAGTTTACCTTACTTGATAAAAATGCGAGTTGCAATAGAAACTACTTGAATATGATCCTTGTTTTGCATAGGCTGGAGCCTAGTTCCTTTAAATCTATGATGTTACTATACCAAGCAGCTCTGAGAGGGGAAAAAACCAGTTCTTTTAATTTATCTTATATCTTGTGTGATTGTTTTAGTGACATAGTCCAAATGATTGGCTTGTGTCGATTCATGGGAAGTATCTCCCATCCGTATTTTGTATGCATTTTTCCATTATTTTCTAAAAAGAGTTATTACCAAAGTGGTAATTTCCCTGTGGAAAAAGGTACTTGAACCTCTAATTTACAGATTTTTATAGGATTTTTTAAAAGTCAATTTTGATAATGCTAATATTAGTACAGATTTTAATGATTGTTATTTTCTTGATTAGAAATAGCTGTGTGAAGGTTTTTTATTTATTAACTACTGAAACAATTGCCTTTCCAAAATGCTGTTTGAAAATAATTGGAAAATAAGATTACTCAAGTTGATTAGGCATTTAAATGCATAACTTACTGCTCATCTTTTCAGTTTCTAGGCAGTACAGAAGTGGAGCAGCCCAAAGGCACAGAAGTTGTAAGAGATGCTGTTAGAAAATTAAAGGTAAGAATTTTTACTGAAACATAAATGGAATGTACTCTTAACCTCTTTTCATCACTAAGACACTTGGTAGGTTTTCTAGATGAATTCACTGGCTCTAGAAGCAGTTGCTTTTACCAGTCTCTTTGTAGTGTGTAGGCTCTTCCTTTTTGAGTCTGTATGGTCAGGTGTTCTGCTGTGTACAATATTTAATTGTCTTACAGGTTATGCAATTACTCAAATATTTATGAAGTTAATGTACTTCAATGGGTAGTGCTGCTTGTTTGTTGTTTTTTTTGGTTTTGATTTTTTTTTTTAGGGCTTCATTAACACAAACTGAGGCAGCAAGAATTTGTTTTTAGCTGCCATCCCCACTTATAGCTGAGAAAATCAGATTTTTGCAATTTCCTCTTGGTTACACGTGCTTGGGCACCGAGGGGCTTGGTGGACAGCTAAAAATATCTGAGTGCAATGAATTGTTGAGGGCTGTATTCAGTTCATGTGGCTTTGCCTTGGCTGCTGAGAGGGAGCTGGTGATCCCAGAGCTCTTCAGCCACTGAGCTGGGGCAGGGGATGCTGCTCGTTCCAGCCCACTCCACTGCCTTGTTCTGTGGAATTGCACTGCTTCATGCTTGGCTGCTCTGAGCTATTGGCTCTTTACTTAGATGTAGAAATCCTTCTCCCTACTACTGCATTTTCCAAAAGATTTTTGCAGGCTTTTCATTATTCATTTAAACAAGTTCCTTGGAAATGAGCAGGAAACGTGGGGAGTCAATATTGAAAAAATTGTGTTATTATCATACTGAAGAAATGCAGAAAAGAAACAGGAGGCTACTCGTATAGCTCAGCTTTTAAGGCTCAGTTTTCCCTTGAGAAAGCCATCTTTACAGAGTGGATCAGTAACCTTACTAAGGTATTGAAACATGGGCTGTGCTGCTCCCGCTCTACCAAAATAGCAGAGCTGCCTTTAAACATTCATTTAGTTGATTCTTAGTGTTTTGTGCCAAAAAGACTTTATTGTGCTGCAGTTGGAGTCATTATTGCCTAGTTGTTTTCAGGTGTTTTAGGCTAAGTTTGAGCCTTTTTTAAGCATGGCAGCATTCTGTCAGTGGAAACAAAACGTTTGGGTTTGTGTGCACCGTGTGTAGTTTGTCTTTATAAAATCCCAGTACCCCTAGCAAAGTTAGTTCTGTGCAGAAATCTGTCACTGTGACATCTTCCTGTGGATCAGCTTTGCTTCTCTTTCAATGTTTTTTTTGTTGTTGTTGTTGTTGTTGTTCTTCTGTGTAAACCAAATGCTGAGTGTCTCTGTCTCACTGGTGGAACCTCAGGCTGGCCTGGGCTTCACTGATCACTGGAGGAAGCTTTGGGTGGGTTGAGTTCTGTGATTGCACACGTGGAAATAGCTTCCTCTGAGAGCTGCTCCAAAAAGGATTTCAAATAACTGCTCTCAGAAGAGTGGGCAGAGCCAGAAATGCTGAGGGTATTTTTCTGGTGTCACTGCACTGTGTGGATACCTGCTCCACCTCTCTACACACATCCCCTAAGTGAACCACGTTGGACACAGAAGTCTGAATAGTTGCTGCCACAATTACATTATTCAAGTTTGGAATTTTGGAGCTTAGATATCAAGTAGTGCATGTGATCTTACATAATCACAAGTTTATTAGCGAACTTCCAAATTAAATAAAAATGGCTTTCAGAAGGACTGGAAAAATCTTGGAACAGAATTCAGAGAGAAATGAAAACATTTTTATGTTTGAAACAATCCCCAATTAATTGACTGCTCATTTGAAGACTGACTAACATTGTGCATCTGTAGTCTTTGAAGAGAAGCCTGGAGGTACTGGATTTTTTTATTTTTATTAAACACACATCTGTAGCTTATTTTTTAGAAAATACTAATTGAAAATTTTTAAGCAATTAGAACAGCTTGAAAAACTAATGTCATATTGAAAAATATATTGAAGAAATATAAAGTGGTTTTGGGGGTAGTAGAGTTTTTAGAAGACCATGTAGCTTCTGATGCCATATTTATATTTTTTTAAATTATCTGGATTTGCTTTTAATTGCAATGTTATTAATCATAGTTTCATTTTAATTAAAATTAGTAGCTAGCACAAGAACAACTGACACTTTCCTAATGTTTACAGCTATTTTTACAAGTGGCATGCATCACTCTAATAAGCTTTTGAAGTCACATGCTTCCAGTGATACACAGACCATGAAGCACAACCACCAGAAAGCATTTTTCTTAAGCCCTCATGTCACCAAACTGTCAGAGTGAAGATTTGATGTACAACTGTTTGCTCCTCTAAATCAAAAGCCCTTAACTCAGCACAAAGATTTGGGTTGCCCAGCACAGAAACTGCAGCTGCCATTCCACAAACTGATTTTTTCCCAGCAGATGGAGCTGATGTTCTACACAAACATAAAATGTCTTGGACAAGCTTTTTTTTTTTTTTTTTTTTTTTTTTTTTTTTTTTTTTTTTTTGAGACTTCATCTACTTTTATCCCAAATACGACTTTTATATTTGCTTGACAACTTTTTCTGGGACAGTTAGAAGATAGTTGCTTGAAAAAAATTATGTTTAATTTTTCTGGAGGATTCTTCAATGGTTTTATCTAGGTGGGATTTCCCCTTGTGTTTTTCCAAGTGATTGGAGCTTTACTGCAAGAGAGAGGAGAAACTTGAACACTAATGTTTTACAGTGTGTTTATTTATGTTTTACAATGTGTTTATTTATTTGTAAGATAAGGTGAACTATTACCATAATTTATTACAAGCCATGTTTTCCTTCATGTTTTCTAGTCAAACTTATTTCTGGAATGAAACAAAAACTAAAGCACATGGCACCCAGATGCTGCATCCAAACATGCCTACAGTACTCAAATGTCTACATGTTGTCAAATCACACCTTATTTTATTGAGTGAAATGAGTACTTTCCTTGATTAATGAAGATTGTAACTTGTTGACCAGACTGTAAGAATGAGTTAGATCCTTCTTACCAAGTGTTAGAAGAGTTGCCAGAGGTGGGAACGGGTAGAAAGAGCAGCATGACAGATGGAAGGAGCAGCATAAGCAGAGCAGTGGTAAGAAAGCTGCCTGGAGGAATGCTGGGCAGGAACCAGGATAAACACCTGAGTTTTGGGCTGTTTCTTCTACATTCTTCCAAGGGATGTTTTTGTCAGGGCCAAACTTAAGGCCTCTCGCTTATCCAGATTTCAATTCATTATCCTTTTTATCTCCCACTTTTCTTCTGTAAGTGGAGATGACCAGGTAAAACGCAAATAGAGTGAATCACTTTGAAACAACTTGAAATTTTCATCGTGTCCTTGACCTCTAAGGATACACAAAGTGAAGAGTGCTGTTCACAGGCTTCCACACATGCAGAGATGCTGTCCTGCTGCTGCCCTTAAAGGACCATCCCTGGATATTCTGAGCTCTCTTCCCCGTTAAAGCTCAGTTTCATTTGTTGTTGAAAGGACAGAGGAGGGTGGAGCACAGAAAAGCTTTTAATACTGAGATAAAGAGATTTGCAGCCAAGCCTTCCAGCCATGACTGATCTCTTTTGAAGTACTGCAAAAAAAAGTGAAATCTGTGGTTAAGGACCAGTCAAGGACATCCTGAAGACCAAAGCAAGTCAGATGAAAAGAGCTGAATAAGAAAATACTTGTTTACCCTGCATTTCATAAAACCTAAAATTAAACCCTGCTCCTCCCCATGTCCCCCCCAAAAAACCCCAACCAAACAACCAGGGGAAAAAAAACCCCAAAAACAAACAAAAACCAAAAACACAGCAACAAAAACCCCCAACAAATCCCCAGAACTTCATGCCACCAGACAAAACAACCAAAAGGTCTCAAAACACCCACAAGAAAGCAGCCCACCACAAATAAAACAAAACACAAGAAATCTGTCAGGAAGTGAGAGATGGAAAAAAGACTGCACTGTATTGTCTTCTGCACTGTGGATCACAGAGGGATAGCCTCCCTCTCAGTCCAGTGTGTGTCTGGAAAATGAAATACTACCCATTCCATAGAAATACACTTCTGGATGGCTTTTCCCCTACCCATACGATTATTGAGAGATGGAATTTTGCCATTGGCCATTTCATCCTTTTCTTCCTCATGACAGCTATTTTTCAGAGGCCATAATTTCATTATGCCCACATCAAATGTCCATGAGAGTTTGGACAATAACATGACCAAATAGATGACATGAATGCACTGGAAAAAAAAAATGAGGCCTCTTGGGATTTTTTTTAGACATGTTTCCTTACAATGAATGTTGTAATGAAAAAAAAAAGGAGGAAAAGCATCTTCTCCAAGACAGGTTACAAAGCTGTTTCCCAATTTATCCGATGACCTTGCCCTATACCAGGGCTCTTTTAAAGTGTGATCTGCAATGTCTGATTTGTCACTGGTCACCTGCATTAAATGAAGGAGGTGAACCTCTCTTCCCTAGGATGAAGATCAGCACCCAAATCACAAGAACATCTCCCTTTTGATGCCTCAAATATTTTCAGTTAAATCTTTATTTGTGCAAGGAAGTGTAAATATTAAAGAGAAGCACATAGTTTTGATTGCACAGCTTAAATTGATTTATAGATATATAGAGAGATAATCAGTCTTAACAATTAATTCTTTAGCTCCAGTTCTTGGCTGTCTTGAAAAAATGATGTTTTTTCTCGTGGCATTTTTTTCTGATTGTGGTTTGCTAAGATTTGGTGCTTAAACACATCAAATTTAATTTTAATGAGACTCTTAGAGTATGCATTTTCCCCTTCTGCTGTGATAAATTGCAAAACATATGGGTATTTTTTCTTTATTTTTAAAGTTAAGTTAAACTGTAGAAAATAGGTTTATTTGTATTTATTCCTTTCCCTAAAAATGCAATGAAAATATAATGTTAATTCTGAAGTAGTTGAACACTGAGCTGGACCAAACCTGGCATTTGTGCATGAGAAAATTATATGTATAAACTCACAGTTTAAGAATTTGGCCTGTCGTGTCTCTTCCTAATCCATGCTGTGATTCATTATAATTTTATATCATTTTCCATTTTAATGCCAATGGGAGGCTGCAGATTTTTACCCTCTTAAATAATCTTGTTACTGTGTGAGATACAAATATTGCTTGGTTTCAAATGTGTGCTGATAGGAAGATAAAATGTTTGTACATCGCTCAGGTCCAGAGGTCCCTTCGGGTCCCCCTTAGGTAGAAGGAGCAACTGGAAATAAATAAAAGAGTAGATTCTTGATACCTGTCTCAGTGGTGGGATGTGCTGTTCAAACCCCACATCAGTTTGGGAGGTGGCTGAATGTGGCATTCTGGAAAGTTTCAGCTATCAAAGAAATTGCTGATCAGTATCTGTGTGTTATCTGTTACTGCACAGGGCAGTGGGCAGGAAAAATGCTAAGAAAGGAACTGCCACAGATTTTCTGAATTAATCTTTGTGTGCTGTTCACTTTGCCCAGTAAACCTTTGATTAAAAAAGCTCATTTGTCTGGATATCTGTATGGAAGGGGTTCTTCTGTGATTTTTTTTTTGGTTTTTTTTTTTGTTTGTTTTTTTTTACCATTGACCTGGCTTTGATTTTGTTGAGCTTTTAAAAGTGGGTTTTCCAACCCTCTGCTAACTTCGGTAAATATCCTGTGAATTTTTTCTCCATTTTGTCAACATCCTTGTGCATTTGAAACCCTCGGATAACATTTGTTTTCTCACAAGCTGCTGATGCGCTGCAGCCACTGCTATCATCTTAAGGATCTCTTTGAAATACCTCCCCAGTTCTGGATTCATGAGAAGGTCCTCAGTTAGTGGAAGTCTTACCCCATTATCAAGACTTCATTCTTCCATCCCCACGGAGCAGTCTCCCAAGAACCAAAGATTGTTGTCGTGTGAGCTTTGCAGGGTCGCTCGTAGGAAAGCAGGGGGCTCTGTTTGGACACCAGTCTGTGCTGTTCTGGTTGATGAGGGGTCTCTCTCATCAGTCTTTGTGCCTTTGTCTGCAAGCTTCCTCTCTAACCATTTTAGATTTCAGTTCATTAATTAAGTTTTCACTCCTTTGTTCCCCCCCTCCCCCCCTTTTTTTATTTTTTTCTGCCTGCAGATTTTATCAGTAATTTTTCTCCTGGTCATTGTTCAATAATGTCATGCTTAAGAAATAAACCCTGCTGGAATACATTAGAAACATATCTTCCCAATGACAATTTCCTGTTTATAACTACATCTGGAGACTAATGTAACTAACTTAACTCATACTTTCTTTCTATTGCTTCACATTCTTAAATATAATGGCATACAAAATGCAGATGCTTTGTCTACTTGGACAAGCTGCATTTTTTGTAAAATATTGGTCATCATTAGTTTCATCTCACTTGAATTCTCATGAACTGGATTTGTGCTTTTTGAGAGTGTAGACGTGGTAGGGTCAGTTTGTTCACCCTTTTTTTAGAATTGGCACAGAGCTGCCTTCTGGAACTTCCTCAGTGTTGTAAGTCTTCTTGACTACTTGGAACAAGCTTTGGCCAGCTGTTCTAAAACTTGTGCAAGTTATTCACATCACTTTAAAACCTTTTTCTTGAAAACTTTTTTTTTAAAAAAAAAACTACAACTTTTTCATGTTATAGCTGTTGTTTGAGACTCTGAGATGATAGCTGTTGGAAAATCAAGTATTCCATCATCATTCTCAAAACATACCATGAGTTTAATGCAGTAAAATCAAATATTATATTTCTCTTCACTACTGCACAGAAATATTTGTGCATGGTTTGTTTGCAAAGGGACATTTCCAAAAAGGTCAGGATTTGCTCCAGTCCCAGGCTGTTTCTAGCTGAGTTGTGTCCCAGGGTTATCTGTTCCATGGGTGTCTTTCTGGGCACTGTTGGGAATTGAGATGCCCAAACTGTCCAGGTGATCTTTGGATTTTGTAGCCATTCCATTTAACCTGGCAAAGTGCAGAGTCCTGCAAAGAGGGATGACAATGTGTCCTCAAAGTCCCACCCAATGAAGGGACATCAGGAAATTGCAAATCAGAGAAGAAAGCTGGTGGAGTGCAGCTAATGGATAAACACATGACCTGAAAATTATCTAAAGACACTTTAAGTTTTATATTCATGTAATTAATTGCAATCAGAGTTTTTAAGAATCTGTGGGAGAGGTGTCAGTTGGCTGCAGCTGAGCACTCCACAATCACAATCCAGGCTTGTGACTTCCAGGTCTGATAGGCCAGCAGCCTTGGTGACAGCCTAGGTTCCTGATGGCAGTAAAAGCTGTTGTCCACACTGAGTTCTGACACAGTATTTGCAGTGATGGGGATTTACACACCTGATTTATTGTTGAATGGGAGTGTCGAGGATCATATGCTCAAATATAGAGCTCAGATGCCGACCCACCAACTTCTGGCCTTTAGTGGGTCATCATTCTTCTTTATAGGTGTGAAAATGCCATTCCAGGCTGTCAAAGACTTGAGAATAAAAGGGCCACATTTTGCTCTATTACAGAGAAAACTATGGAGCAGTCACATGCATTTGCTAGAAAGGTACCCAAATTTAGGGCCCTTCTTAACTGTCATGAAGAAGCAAATTTGAGATACTGTGCTGATTTTATAGGCAGTGTTCATGAGAGAAAGGTAAGTCTAGAAAAGGAGATAAAAAAGGATGGAAAAGGTATTGGATAGGATATATCACCCAACCCAGTCATATAAAGTGCTGTCTAACCATCATCTTGTGGGCTGCAGGCAGATAAATTCTGAGAATAAAATAGATCGAGTACTTCTTAACTGTTCACAACTGTAGTGCTTAAAAGCTGACCCTGCTTAAAGCAACTGATGGAGTATCTTAAAGGAACATCTGGAAGTACCCTCCATGCATGAGTATGGAAGTGGGTTTAGAAATACTGGGGTGTGGAAAACACCCTGATGTTCCTTGCTCAACAACCAGGCAGCTGCTAAACTGAAAGTGTTCATGAATCTGCTGTTCTCAGAGAAATTCCATGCAAAAGCTTCAATTAAGTGCACAAAAAGCAGATAAAAGTTTCTGGGGAACGTGCTATGTAATTTCACTGTACTTCCTGCTGAATTTTAGGAGCATTCTGTAGTGTGCAGTTAGAAATTCTGGTCTGTGCCCAGCTGAAGCTCTTGGAATAGTTGGTGTTGTTTATGGGAACCTTATTGAAGAAGGAAGGAAACAACTTGAGGTGGAGGGAGTTGAGAGAAAATGAGAATTAATAAAACCAAATAAACTTACTATTAATGTGATTGCTGTTGTGTTTTTCGTCTTTCAGTTTGCAAGACATATCAAGAAATCTGAAGGCCAAAAGACACCCAAAGTTGAGTTACAAATCTCAATCTATGGCGTAAAAATTCTAGATCCAAAAACAAAGGTAAGAAATTTATATGGGTTTTTTTCAGGCTAAGCTAGTATATATTTGTTTCACTGGTTTTAAGGTTTTCATTGTTTTGTATTTTTAAAAGTATTATAACAAAAGCCATTCTGTTGATGGGCAAAAAATCTTCTAAAATACCGTGTTTTACAATACCTGGGTGACATCTTTCCAGGAAGGTACATGGTAGTCCTGAAGCCACACTGTAGCTAATTTTTTTAATCCTTTCAGTGCAGGACTTTTGAACTTTGAGGAAGATTAAAACAATGATCTAAATAAATGTTAACACTTCATATGATAAAAGCCTTTCCATAAATATGTTGAATATTAAATTTGGTAGATTCTTTTGTTCCTGCTTCTTAATTGTGGAGTAATTGCTGCATTGAGGCAGTGGGCAGTGCCTTTTCTCAAATGGTAGCTGCAGTTCAGTGCTACAGTTGCTCGCAGCCCATTTTTGCTTCAGACTCTTTACACAGCCAGAAGTCAACAGTTCATACATAAGCAGAGGGGACAAGGAATATCCATGTCAACTTTAATTGGAGTTTTTGCATCTTCCTTATGCCCTAGGGCAAAGGGGTGCTATACCCCATATCCTGGCAAAAACTGTTTCATAATAAGAGTTTGAAATGCCAGAAGATCTTACTCTTCCTGCAGAGGTTAACAGAAAGCTGTGGGATATGGGGGAGTAGGAACATTCTAATCTCTTAGTGATGTTGTTATTACAATTCCAGTAGTAATCAACTGTGAGCAGTGTTTTTATCTCCCCCACTTAGTCTCTTGTAGCTGCATGCAAATTTCAGTCGAGTTTTCCTTCTTTTTGCACAGGTTATAAATGCTTTAGGAAATTCAGTTCCGTGTTATCAGTGCTAATTAAAGTTCTTGCAGTGTGTTTTTGAAACAAAGCACTTCAGTACATTACAGAGGAATTTTGGGTTTTAGTCACAGAGTGACTATTAATGGCAGCAGGAACAAGAAGCCAGCTCATATATCAGGAGCTGATTCTCTACTTGGCACTCAAAAGTGGATTACAGAAAAGTGGCTCTGTCCTTAAATGATAAAAAGTAATTATATGGATCTGTAAACCTCCTAGTGCCAGGGCAAGCACAAGTTATTATTTCTGTGTGTTAAAGAGCTACCACAGGACAGAGATATGGGACATGGGAGAACTAGAATACTCAGTCAGAACAGCTGTGATGACTGAGGAAATGAACTCACTTGGGGCAAGGGGAGCAGATTGCCCACAGGGTGCATTTTGTGGTTGTGTGCAGAGAGGCCGTGGCCTTTTCTATGGCCTTACAGCAAGCTGGGAACCCCAGTGCTGCAGAGACTTTCTTTTTTTTAATAGATAATAGTTCACATCTAGGCGACATACTTTCCTTAAAAGCAAATACTGCTTTCCCATGTAATAAGCCAAATAAAATAAAATACCAAGAAGAGACATGTTGAAGAAAAACACCAACAAAAAAAATGGTTGAGATAGTTTAATTCAGTCTTGTCAAGCTCTTGCAGCTGAAGAGCATTGCCATTGCCACTTTTTAAATAGCTGGAACTTGCTTTTTAATGGAAAATTAAATGCAGTAGAAAAAATATACAAATAATAATGCTTAAATCAGCTTACATGGCACCTCAAGTAAGCAAGTGTTTCTATGTTAGATTTATCTTTATTTGGTTAGCAAAGTCACTTTATTTCTATTTTCTATATTTAATGTAGCAAAGTAAGGACTCATTTCTGTAAATCCATTTTAACAAACCTTGGGAAATGATGAAATTTAAAGATGTTGTGCACCTGGAAAAAGAACAGATTATTTTACATAATCAAGCCTTATATAAATTGCAGAGGGATGCAAGGCAACAGTAAAATCAATTTTCTAGAACAGAAATTACTGTCCAAATAAACACTTCCAGATAAATGCTGTACAAAAAAAAAAAAAAACAAAAAAACAAAACCTTCCTGTTTACATTCAGTAAAAACAGGAGCATTTTTTCAGAGATGAGTTTGCTAACTTCTGTTATACTCTAAGTCCATTTTTGGGTGTTCTCACATGCAATAAGAGACATTCAAAAACACTACTGCAGCTTGCCTGCTCTTATTATGAAATCCAGAGCTTTCCTTTGTGTATCTTCATCCTAAGGGAATGCAGTAATTTCTTAAAAATTACCTTTCTGTTGGTTTGCAGGAGGTCCAGCACAACTGTCAGCTCCACAGGATATCCTTTTGTGCCGATGACAAAACTGACAAGAG
The DNA here is from genome assembly GCF_963662255.1 of Cinclus cinclus. Classification (NCBI taxonomy): domain Eukaryota; kingdom Metazoa; phylum Chordata; class Aves; order Passeriformes; family Cinclidae; genus Cinclus; species Cinclus cinclus. The sequence continues at coordinate 2,939,969 of NC_085066.1, read as the reverse complement.
AATATTTACTTTCATATGCAAAGACTCAGAATCAAATAAGCACCTGTGCTATGTGTTTGACAGTGAGAAGTGTGTAAGTACCCGGGGTGCTCTGCAGGGCTCGAGGTCACTGTGCTGCTGCTGGGTCTGCCTGGAACTGAGGTGGGAGTGATTAAAAATAAACAGCCTGCCTTATAGCTGGGACTCGATTTTTCATGCCAGTCTAGTGCCTTGCAACTTAGATGCATTCAGTTAAGGAGGAGTCTTTTTTCTTCAGTGATCTGAGGTGGTTTTCTGGGTGATTTCTCTTGCTGCTCAGCATCCTAGGGGAAGCATCTGCAGCACTGTCAGAACAGGCTCCATCCCACCAGCCTTGAGATGTTTGCACAGCTGCTTGCAAAGATTACTGCAACTCTGGGGCTGGGATACCCTTGCAGGCTTTTCTGCTGATGTGTCTGTCTCTCCTTTTAGTGTTGGGGGTTCTGTGTGTTGGGGTTTTTTTTTGTTTGTTTAGGTTTTTTTGGGTTTTTTTATCATTTTATCACAGCAAGATTCTCCCTTCTTTGTCCACCCCTTTCCCTGCCACATCTCTCAAGTTTAACACCACAAAACACTCTCAGACAGCTCATTGCACCAAGCACTGACATATTCTGGTGTCTGAGACAGAACAGTTATTCCTTACTGTATTAAAGTTCTAAGTGGTGTATCCATATGTTCACCTTTTATTGGTCCTGCTTTGGCATCACTTGTTTCTGAAACTTTGGTATCCTCCATCAGCTTCCTGTAGGCCTATTTTACCCCCATCCTTTTTGACATAGATATTCTGCATTGACTGTATGAACACATCATAACATAGCATATGAACCAGCATAGAACTAGTAAATTGTCATACTTTGCACATACAAATGCAATTTCTGTGGATTTTTTTTTTTGATGTGTGTAGTTGGAAATAATTGGGCAGATAAATACTTGTCTGCAGTATCCTGAGTGAGCTTTTATAGTACTCACAAAAATAGGTGTTGAAATCCAGATTTAAAATCAATAGGGGTCAAAAAAATCTATTGGCATGAAAACATTTCATTAATCTAATAGACCTTACTTAATGATTAAACAGCTGTATTTGCTTCAGAAATCATCAGGAGAAGCCATGGTGCAGTATGGTATCTTGTTTATGGAAATTGAAGACATTATTTGTACTGTCCAGTCTCCTTTCTTTATCCACAGTGGTTTTACATTCTTTCATGGTGGTTTTACATTCTTTCATAGCATTTTGCCAAGGTATTTGGCTAAAGGGTGCTCGTCATGCTCCTTTGTTGTGGTGGCTTCATGGTGGATGGGGCATAGCCTTTGGGTATGACACATGGTATGAAGTATTTCGTGATCTTCTGAAATGAAAGGAGCTCCAGCTATAATATATCAATATAAATATTCCTAATTTACTAATTTCAATCTTTTGTCTTATATAAAGGCAGAAGAGATAACTTTAACAATTGGTCAAGCATTTGACTTAGCTTACAGAAAATTTCTGGAATCCGGAGGAAAAGATGTTGAAACAAGGAAACAAATTGCAGGTTTACAGAAAAGAGTAAGTTCTGAACTACTTTGTTCTTTTTAAGTACATGCTTAAGTACATTATCTGATTTTTATGAAGCGTAATTTCCAGCATTATTCTCAGATTACTCAGGTAAAGAAAAAAGAGACTGGGGAAGAAAAAAGTGTTAAAAAATATTTACTGTTTTGCTGTTCTGCAAGGACACTAAAAAGCAAGGTTGAAATATGGAGGATACTGAAATGTAGTTATGTTTTGTAGTCAGATAGTGAGTTAAACCTTGATTCTAAATCACCAGATGTCTGATGAAACTTATGCTCAGTGGGTGCTGTTGTTGAAATCCATGACTATCCCAATAGCTGCAAAATAACCACTTGCTTTGTAGATCCAGGAATTAGAAACTGAAAACGCAGAACTGAAGAACAAAGTTCAAGACTTGGAAAACCAGTTAAGAATAACACAAGTACATGCATCTCCAGTAAGTACATGACATGACTCCTGTGTCAGAAGTCACTCTGTATCTATAATGACTTGATGATCACGATGAGCTGTTCCCTGAGGTTGCCATTAACATGCAGTAACACGTCTGCTGAAGGGCAGTGTTGGACTAACAGTGACACTGTGAGAGCCAGAAGTGCAAATTGCAGGATCTCCACTTTGGCCCTTCCATACCTATTTGTTGCTGCCTGAGGACTGTAAATGCTCACTCGAGTAGAGATCTGGATGTGCCAGCTGAGGGTGAGAAGCCATTCTGCACTGGAAGGATCTGCCTCCTAAATGCTGCTTGGGAGCTCCTGACAACTTTGTCACCTGTGGCTGACGATGTGCCTGCCAAGGAGTCACTGGCCTTGGGAACTGCTGCTGGGCTGGAGGAAAGAGCAGCAAGGGTGGGTTCCCCATGGGAAATTCCAACTGCTCTGCAGATCCTGCAGATGGTCAGGACCAAAGCTTGTTTCAGTTGCTGGTTGGCACTTCCTGACACCCAGGTAGGAGCTCCAAGGACGCAGGTTGTGCTGCAGACCAGTCCTAGTGCCTCCCCTCTTCTTACAAGTCTGCTCCATCTTTAGGCAGCTGTGAAAATAAATCCAGTTTCTTAATGTATGTGTGGCAGAATCTTAGAACGAGCGGAGCTGCTTTTCAGCTGTGCATTTTGGACTGCCTTGCTCCTGGCAATGTTCACCATCTCCCCTGAAATGGGTGCTCAAAAGTGTGGGCAGTGTAAAAGCATATTTGCAGTGGTGCTGGCAGTTTCTCAGTAGTGTCTGAACACTCTTTATGTTGAATAGATGCTTGTTCCCATGAGGGATTGCCATTTCATTTTACTGAAATCTGTTTAGAGGAGAGAGCACCATAAATTATAAATACTGTGTAACCGTAACAGCGAACATTTTAAATTATTAATGTCTTCTCACTTAGGAAGCATTCAGTGATAGGTAATCAATTTTAATCCTAAATTTAATATCAGGTTAGTCAATTCTTTCATTTTTTATTTTCCTCAATTGGGATGGCAGTTTGTTTTTATTTATGAATATAATAATTCAATGTATAGTCGAATGCAAATAAATAGGCTCGTAAATCCATTGTGTTCAATTAGTTTATTGAAAATTAGATTTAAATTAAAGAACTTTATCATTTCATTAAGCAAAAAAATTACGGGAAATTATTAATAATGCCCAAAATATATCCAGGAGTTTGTGATTTATTGTGCCTTTTAAGACAACGATGTTGCAGTCCATATTAAAGAGTTAAGATCTAAATTTGTTAATTTGCTGACCATTTGTAAGCTCTCCCTAGATGGTGTTTTATTTTTAATTACTGTTGGTACAGTGAATAAGCATATTGCTTAAATAGCAGTTGTGCTGCAACAAAACTATAGAATATTGATAATTATTGATATTCATTAATTCATTTCAATAATCACTGCCAGTGTGCCTGGAATAGCAGTGAATGTGATGACATTATCTCCTTTTCTAGTATGTGAGCAACAAATATGTATGAAGGAGCAAAATTACAAGCAATTCATAAGACAATTGATTGCCTGTTATAGTTTGCAATTAATTTTTTACACTTTTCATTCAAATCAACTCTAATTTCAAGTATGATTCTGCAAAGTCTCAATTCTTATTGGAAAAAAGAAATGGTGCAAAAATTTCTTTCCCCCTATTTCCACATAATTTCTGTAATGAAAATGGTCACTTTAGTTTTAAACTAAAGAATTGAGATTTTTTTCTGAATTTAAACTAAAAATATCTGTACTGCTGCTGCCCTGTCCTAAAAATTAAAGTAACAGCTCTATATTGTGATTATTTTGTCAGAGTAAACTTTTCAGATCTGCTGATAGTATTTTCTGAAATAAAATAGCTTAAATGAGGCTGAATATCCAACATACAGAATACCTTGTTTGAGCCCCTTTCTAAGCACTTTTGGGGGGATGGGGGAAAGCTTCCTTCCATGCAGATAGTCTTGGTACTACATGCTGCGTGCTGTGAACATAAGATAATAACTCTTGTGATTTAGAACAGATTTATTAAACTATACATTTTAAGTTTTCTTGCATTTTTGGTATCACACTGTTGAATTCTGCAGAGATGTCAGTGCCATACAACAGCTTTCTGAAGCTTTTCTTGGACATAATAAGTATTTTGATTTGTTTTTGGTTTTTTTTAGTCTTTTATGGCTGGAGTTCCTTATCTGGCAGCCCAGCTCTCTGCATGCTGAGGTGCAGGGAAGGGATTGTTCAGTGGTCAGTGGAAGGTTTTAAGCCTTGATCCTTGACACCTAACATGATAAAAGAGCACTTGCCTTTAACTGGCATCACGGCAGTTTGTAAAGAAATGTTCCGTTTCAAAAGCCACCTACAGAAGGTTCAAAGTTGCTTCTGTTTGTGCTTAAGCAGCACCTTGGATTTTCATACCTTGTGCTTTCCTTTTTGTATTTGGTCGTTTGCATGCTGCTTGTGCTCTCTCAACGTTTGCAGATGTGCTCAGGTGGCTTCTCTGTCGTGCAGGTTGCTGGCTGGGCCCTTGCTGCTGTGATCAGGAATGATTTCAGTGCCTTTCATCATTCTAGACACATTAGTCTTCCCATTAGTTTTTAATGAAATGAAGGAGGAAGAAGACACTTAGGGAAATTTGAAGTGCAGCAGGGTTTTTTTTTTTGTATTCTGTCAGTGACCCTTGACATAGTTGTTTGTTTGTGGGGTTTGGGATTTTTTTTGTTTGTTTGTTTGTTTTTTTAAAGCAAGCCAATTCTCTTTCTGACAGCTCAGTCTTCTGATTCCCAGACCAGTTTCCCACAAGCAGGACCAGGTTAAATTTCCTGTTCTCACTTCAGTATCAAAAGAAAATAGAATGTGAGAGCATCTTTAAACTGTAGATGGATAACTTAATATGTGTATGGTTTTAAGCATCTGGTTCACTGCACATTTCAAAAAAAACTAGTTTCAGTAGGTTTCAGTTCTAAGCAGATACATCCAGGCTGTCATTTGAAATGAACTTTTCTAACTTCCTGTTGTCACTGAAAATAGGTTTGTAGCTAAATATTAAATAAAACCATTTGTTCAGGATCAAATGTAATACTATCAAGACTTAAAATTCCGATCCTCTTTTACTTCCAAAATGTTTTTTAAAAACATAGTTTCACAAACTGTAGTTTGTTTGTTTGGTTTTTTTTCTGTAGTTTCACAAACTGTAGACAAAATGTGATGTCCCAGGCTGGACTGCAATATGTGGCTTTGCTGACAGATTTACTTCTCAGAGGAGTTGACCCTGTGCTCACATATTGAATTGTTGGGTACCAGTGTTGAATGCTTTCTTTCCAAAACATAACAATAAAACATCTGAATTTTCTGATCCTTCACTTCAAAATGTGTACAAATTGATGACTTATCCAAAAATCCATGCATGGTCCAACTAAGAAAAGAAAATGCAAGCAATGAGTTGTAAGCTTAAAGCTTCATTTTAAGCATGGAATCAAAAATATTTTGAGTTGATAATTTCATAAGAGAGAACATTTTTCCAGTTGAAATATCTCTTACTAATTGTTTTAATTAAATTATGTTTTAAGTTGCAGTAGTGAATTGGAGTGTTGGGAGTCTGCTGGAAGTCCTCACTGGCTCTATTAAAAAAAAATCCAAAACAACTGAAAAAACCACTTACATATGAAAAATGAAAGTAATAATTTAAAATTTAGGGATGACTTTTCTATATCCAGTTTATAAGTAGTGCAAGTTAAAGGCTTGCTTGGGATTCACAACGGGAAATTCAGTCTAAAACTGCTTTTCTGATGATTCTTGCTTGTACTGCATTTTTTTTGCAGGCCAACTAAGGGTTTATTTGAGGACATATTTTCAGATAATACTGACAGAGTGAAATGGATGCAAAATCCATGCGGGAATAATGCAATTACCTACTCTTTGCATTTTTGCATTGTGTAAATGGGTGAAAAGCATTGCCAGAAATCAAGTTCTGCTTTTGAGGGATACAGTTACCATTAGGATTCTCTCCTTGCTTGATTATTAATATCACATGGAAATTTTTTCTGTAGCTGCTGTAAATCTAGCCATATGGCCAAATCAACATCAATCTAATTTAGGTGCTTTTTCTGTCAGTTCATAAACTCTATGGGAAAAATAAAATTTCTTTCTGAACCTATAAAAGCAGCCATTAAGGCAATGAGATCATAGTTGGAAATGAAAGAGAGAAAACTGGATTGTATAATGAAACACTTTTGCATAAAATATATTGTGAAAGTTGAACATCAAATTATCAATCTTTGCGCTTTTTCTCTCAGGATATTGTAGCTAATTAGATTTACGTTTGCTCAGCACATTGAGTAAATAATAAACTGCTTAGTGATCATTTTTTCTGCATTCGGGTCGATGGTTTTGAGGAGCTCTCCTCGAAGTTTGGGAAGTTGGTCCCTCAGATGACTGTTTGCCAATGCAGAAGTGTTATGCAACAGGAACTGTCACTTTTGTTGGTGTCCTGAGTGGCTCTGTGGAGGACATGCAATCCCAATCTAAGAGTTTCCTTAGTTCACCTCTGGAGCTGTGCTCCATGTGCCAAGGGAAATGTTGGCATGGAATGCTCCCTTTGTCTCACTCCTTTGCATGCACTGCTCAAGTTTCTGTGACTTGTGTATCTGTTGTTTACTTTTCATCTGTTTTAGTGGCTTGGCAATGCTTTAATCACTGGGGTTTTTTTGCATTTGGTCTTGATTATTTGAGGACCATTGGATTCTCATCTCGGTGTTTGCCTGTGGGGACTCTGCTCCAGTTTGTGTCTCAGGGAGGCTTTGGATGCTGCTGCTGGGTGTGACTGCAGCCTCCAGAGCCCGGTGCAGCCTGGCACGGTGGGTCCACATCGTGTCCTGCTTGCTGCTGTTCCCATGGCCAGTGCTGCCCAAAGCTGCCAGGGTTCCCTGAGAGCACTGGAACGGGGGGGGAAGCAGAACTGGAGGGCAGCAGGATGAGGTGCTGGGAGAAGGATCCATGTTCTTCCATTCACCATAAATATTATAAGATCCCCAGAAGAATCCATGTTCTTCCATTCACCATAAGTATTGCCAGAGAAGCAGTGTGGAATAGATACTCCTGCATGGAGGTAAAAAACCCTCTGCAGTTTTCAGTGGAGCATTAAAGATACTGATGGATTAGACCTTTCCTCCAAGGTTTTGTTGTGACCTAGAAGCACAGGCCAGCTGCCCCAGTGACCCTCACTGGAAAACTTTATCACGCTCATGGGAAAATCCCAAGAGAGACATTGGAACTGGATGCAGATTTCAAAACCCATTTTGGAATGTGTTTATGTGTATCATTTGATTCCTGTTTCCAACAAGATTGCCACGTGGGAAAATGCACATGGGTTTTTTTGGTTTTTTTTTTTTAATACCTATCTTCAGCTTTTTTAGATTTATAGTATTCTGTGTTCAGTTGTTCAAATACTTCATGAGGGTATAAAATTCTGTTACATTTATGACGTTAAAGAAAATGAACTTGAAATTGTCTATGGCATATTTCATGTCAATGAAAAAAAGCACTAAATTAACAGAAGATGTAGCAGTTAAGTAATGAAACTGCTAATCCTTATGGAATATTTTATGAATTAATAAATTACTGATTAGTGACTGTTCTTAGTAATCCCAAATTTCAGAAAATTAGTGATTCTTGACTAAATGCACAATTTTCAATTCAGGGTCACTCTCCATTCCCTGGAACATCACTGCAGTGGCCCACGGTGGTGGTTCTGTATATTACCAATTTGAATGTTCTAAGGAACAAAACCATTTTCTAATTTATTCTAGTTCACACTTAGGTGATTGCTGTGTGGGTATGGCACAGAGATTGCAATCAGTGTCTAGAGGCACCTTGTAAAAAGAAACCACTTCGAAGAGATTTCCCAATTAATAAAATCTCAATCACATTACATTTTCTAGTATGATGCAGCACAAGAGTGTGTCTTCAGCACCATTCTCAGCAGAATGAATCAAAAATAAATCCTTTGCTGGCATGTAGTTACATCTAACTATAAGAGAGAACAAGTCCACTGCCCTGGTATGGTAATTTCATGAAGTATAATTTCTTCTTGTGTTCTTGTGTTAATGGGATGAGGCCCAAATTGGAACATAAGGTATCAATGCTACTATTCCTACAGACCTGAGTGACAACCTCAGACAAAACACAGTTGCTATATAAAATGACAATTTAATTATTTTTGACTATACTTTCTTCCTTTATAATTTGGTGTAAGAGTATTAATTTTCAGAAGCAACACCCTTTTCCGGTTGTATTTTTTAGAGTAAGGTGTTTCTTCCTTTCTCCCCCTGCACTTTTTGCATCTGTTGATCTATTTTCCATTGTATTATTTCCATGTGTATATTCCATTCCAGGGCATTCACTCCCTGCTGCCCCCGTGGTGTCTGTGGGCTGCTTGGATCCAGAGATCAGCCTTGCAGGTCCTTCTGGGCCCTGGGTGACACGCAGAGCAGCACTCCCAGCACCTGATGGGTTCTGTGCTGCTCTGCAAATGAGGAATTCCAAGGGAAAATTCATTTCCTGAGCAGGAGCATTCCCAAACCTGTTGTAGGAACTTGCCACCCCATGTGGTGTGTGGTGTCCTAAGTGTCCCTGATGAGACCTGTGACTGCTCCAGTCCAGGGCTCAGATGACACCAGGGCTGAATATTCTGGCTTTGTGCTGAATTTTCCCTTGCCTGGATTTGATGTATGTTCATCATCCTCATGGCTTTGCTGCTTGGTGTCCTGTGTGCATTTTGCTGCTTTCTATGTGATTTTTCATGTCACATCCATGCCTTCTTGTGAAAACTACATATCCTTTGCAGTTTTGTATTTCAGAAGATTATTTGGCTTTCTTAATTACACTGTATTTAGTATCTTTGAGAGTTTATTATTAAGAGGGCTTCTCTTTCCCCAGAGTTATGTACAGCAGCAAGGATTCCGTGGCAGTAATGCACAGTAGCACTGCAACTCTTCTATCTGTAGTCTGCTGATACTCTTGAAATAATAATCAAAATTCTCTCCTATAGGTTTTTTGATTTCTTTTTATTGATTACCATTCCAAACCCTCCATTTCACAATTTCAGTACGGAAATTTTTGAAGCTGAGGTGAAAACCTTTTTTTTTTTTTTTTTCTGTAATGCTGAATTGCAAGTTTTGTGTAGGGAATTTTGTGGGTTGTTTTGATATTCTCAAGTATGGCATTGTTACTAAATTTAGTCACCTGTACTCTTAGCCAGGTTAATCTGTAAAGAAAGTGAAGAAAGAAGCTGAGACTAATTTTAGAAGGATATTAAATACTTTGTTTTCTACATAACACTGAAACAAAGAATGGTTTAAAATAATTGACTGAATCCTGCTCTGCTGATTTATGCAAACTTCTAATGAAATAATCATGACATAAGCATTGTGTCACACTACACAGGGAGCATAAGCAAAGTTCAGAATTCCTGCTGCACTCATCTGCCACTGCCTCAGCCTGGGCCAGTCAGGGGTTTGGGCAGGACACCTGCAGCCCAGGTGCCATTCTCCTTGGCTGTGGCCTGAGAACTTTCTGCACAAATGTGCAATCCCTTCTGTTAAGATCCAAAGATTAATCTGTCCTCTGAAGGTTTTGGATTAAGAATGAGCTGTTCTGTCAGCGTTGGTGGGATATAAATGGTAGATTTTTCCTCAGTTACATGGAGAAAAGTCTGACCTGGGCATTAACCAGCACAGTAACTCTTCTCTGCTAATTTACAAGTGCAGATGTGAGAGATTGCTGGTACCTTGTTGGATTTAGACATATCTTAGTATCTCTCTCACACACACACTATTGGAAAGTTGTCTGACTTCATTTTATTGGGTGTAATGATTGAAGATCGAGTTGTCTTTGTTCCAGTTGGTACTGAGTCACCTCTTAAAGTGGCATATTTTTATATTTTGTTTTGAAGTATTTTCAAGTTCTGTATCTTGTAACTATAGCACTGAACAGCAAGTTGCTGACAAGCTTTTTCGAAATATGAAATGTGTTTCTTTTTTTCTTCTTTCCCTGATGTTACCACGTTCTGGTCCTCAGGATGTTTTCTCTTTCTGTGATTCCTTTTCAGCTGCTGCACATAAAGTGTGATAATGATGAACATATGTTTCAAAGACCCTCTGCTTTTTTCTGGTGTAACAATGAGGATTCACCTCCTTGTTTAGATATCTCTTCCATTACGCTTACTCCTAGGAGTTCTCCTGACTCTAGACTACCACCTGGATTGTTAATACCACCACCTTCAAAAAGTGGTCTTCCAAAGCCTGCCAGTGAATACAGCTGCCCAAGACCTCGTGTAATCTTGCTGTGCAAAAGCTTTTTCAGTTTTGTGTTTTGTGGTTTTTTTTTTGTTGTTTCTTTGTTTTTTAATTTTTGGCTTTCTTTTGTTCTCTGTTGTGCATTAACTTGTATTAAAAATGTGCATTTTGTACAGTGGCTAAAGGATAGGGAAGATAAATCTTAGGTTCTCTAGAGGTACTTCTAAAACATGGAATTTGTGAAGAATTACTCTAATTTCTACAGAACTTTTTCTCTCCAATCCCCAAAAACTAAAATTCTTATTTTTCCAATGTGTTTAAATTGGTCCATTAATTAATGATCTCTGTTATCTATCAATCTTTTGTTAATTTTTTTTATATGAACAACAGTGATTCAAAACAATTCTAAAGGTCCAACTTCAAGGGCTTCTTCCCCCCATGAATTAATAGAAAAGCAATGAACCATTAAATAACTTGTAGCATACTTTATAAAAACTGTGCAAAATGAAGGTTGAAAATTATTCTCAAATATGAAATGAGCATATTGTCTCCTTTTTGATATTCACATGCTTACATCTCAACTTTTCTTCCATTTGCAAGTAATATTTGGCTTTATTTGGTGACCATCCTGGCTTTCTGCATGCATTCACTAAATAAAAATGCTTCTTGTGCTTGTATGTATTCAAAATACACATTTCTTAATTCGCTTACAGTTTTAATTAAACTATATCAGTGGAATCAAAATGGGCAGTAAGTGACTTCAACAAAATGGAATGTAACCAGGAAATGAGTCTAAAGTTTGGGTTTTCTTTTTTTTTGCCTAAACAGCACATTTGTAACTAAATGTAAGTGCTGTTTATCCATCTTCTAGGTAGCCATAAACATTTAGCAGATAATAAGATTCTCCATTAGCACATAGGATATCCAAGACATTCTAGGATTACCCGTGGGTGCTGGTGGAAATGGAGGTTGATGCAAGCATTTCTTTATGCCCTAAAGCTGATCCCACCTTCCTGATGCTGACAAAAGCCTGTCTACAACCAGAGCAAGCTTCAGATGAAGGAAGGGATGTGCTTCTTTATTGTGTTTATTTTGGGTCCAGCACATCCTGGGCTGCTTTGAGTAGGAACAGATGAGATCTGCCACACTTGGATCATCCTGGTTCTCTGCAGGGTTAATTCCAGGCCCCTGGACACTAACAGGAGCCTGTGGGGGTCTAAACTCAGCACTGAAATCTTCTCACAGCACGTTGTCTTCGAAACTCCAACAGTAACTCAAGTTGAGGACAGTAAGAGCTCTGGATGTGTTAAAATCTTGAAAACTGGTTATTTTATTAAGCTAATTCACCTATGGTCATGCTTGGGAATAGCAGTGACTAAGAATTTTTTTTTTTTAATGCAAAACCATAAAAGCAGCATGTTAAATGTAGATTTTTTTTTTTCTTGCTATGCTTCTATATATCTGGGAAAAAATACCCCATGTTCTTTTAGATATTGAACAGTTATAGATCTCTCTTAATTCAATTTTAAAATATTAATCCAAATTTTAAATACGAATTCAAAATTCCTAAGAATCACAGAACCTCCAAGAAATAGGAAATGTAGGATTGAGAGCCCCACATTTTATCCTCTTCTAAGAGTGCATTCAGAGGGAGGCTGTGGATCAATATTGCTTCTAGCAGCCACTGCAGAGACCCTCCAGAGAGAAACAGGGGTGGTTCAGGGCTGCCTGCAGACCTGGCTTGGGAATCTGTGACGTGAGCTGTCCCAGGGCAGCTGCAGGTCTGCAGCACAGGCATTCCAAAATAAGGGTTTATCCAGGAGAATTCCTTGGACAAGCAGTGTTTAGGACTGCCTGCTTGCCAGGCTGTGATATTTGTGTATTCTGAATAAAAGCATCCGTGTGACTAATTTAACTTGGGCTTCAAAATTTCTGTGTGGATGGTTTGAGCAAACTGAATCTTCTTTCAAAGCTGCAGATTTTTGCTGTGCCTGGCTGATCTTTCTAATACACAGGGTGTGGGGGTTTCTGCATTGTCTCAGCAATAACATGAACGTGCAAACTAGTTCTGCCTTCAGCTTGTCAGTCTCAGTTTTAATCTTTTAATCTGTGTTTCATCCTCTGTCTTTAGTTTTCAGTATATTTTGACTGTGCCTCACTTGTGCCCTGAAGTAGTGGATTGGTAGCAGGAGGAATGAACCATTCAAAACTAAATATGGCTGTAGAACTATAGTAGTTGGTGGGTTTGGGGTTTCTTGATGCCTGGTTTTTTTGTTTTTTTTTGGTTTTTTTTGTTTTTTTTTTTTGAAGCCTTCCAAATTCCTGGGCCTTTTGAATTAAATCTGTTCAGTTTTACCTTTGCGTACAACAGGTTTATTTTGGCTATTATTACTTATGGAAAAAACCACATTTGAAGATTTGCTCACACCAGTTTCTCTAAGCTGCCAAATAAGAGATCATGTAAAGAAGTACATAAAAAATACTGGGATTGTATTTTCTAACTTGGTTCTGTGCTCTCCAGAGCAGAGCACATTGTTGTTGCCATATTACCTCGCCTGGGTCTCCTGCAGGTGTCTGTGCTCCTGTGATTGCAAGAAAGAACTGCTTGTCACAGCCTTGTCAGGTGTAGCTGATACATCTTCAGCTGAAAATGGAAAAATGCAATGCTGCTTTTGTACTGGGGAGTGTTAGCATGTGTCAGAGTCTGTACTGCAAATGCCATTTGCTTGGTGTCAGGAGCTGGGGTTTGCATGCTGATGGTTGTTTTTAACTTTTTTTTTTTCAAAATGTGGCTCTTATCTGCATGCTGAAGAATTCAGTATTGTGATCTTTTTCGTGTGAAACATTGCCCTAATATTTATTGTCCTTATTGTAGGCAGGCAGTGTGACACCTAAATCACCCTCCACTGACATCTTTGATATGGTTCCCTTTTCTCCCATATCCCCTCAGTCATCAACACCTACTCGCAATGGTACACAGCCTCCTCCAGTACCCAGTAGATCTACAGAGATCAGTAAGTTTGTAACAACTGACCTACTTTTTACATTATATTTTTTAATAAAGCATCTTTAAAGTTTTATGTACGTTTTGCATGAAAAGCCAAATACAGTTTTTGTAAATCACATTCACTAATGCCATTTCATCTTTATGCCATCTTCCCAAAGTCCTTGATGTTGCTGCCAAGTTGCATTATAAACAAACTTACTGTGAAAGTATGACATATACTCTTGGAAGGAGTTGGGTTGGGGATTTTAACTTGGCTTTTCTTTTACAGTCTCTTTTCTGTACTTCAAGGAATACTTTTACTTCCTGTTAGTTCTTTCCTTGTCAAGCCATGGTTCTGGCACCTAGAGCCTGCATTTCTGGGGAAGGCAGCAGGTGGAGTAAGTATGGTGATGGTGATTCTCAAGGGACAGCTGAAGAAACCCCTCAAGGACACTTGGAATGCTGCTTTCAGTGCTTCTTTTCATATCATCCACAACTTTGTTTAGCTATAGTTGATGAAGCTCTGCAGATCTGTCAGCCGCTCCTAAAAGATCTTCAAAACATTCTTAGGAACAGCAGTTCTATTTTGCAAAGGCTTGAAAGTGTCTAGGGTAGGGTTCTTGACTTCACTGCAAATCTCTTTGGAGTCCGGGAAGTATTTTAAATGCTTTGGAAATCCCTTGAGAGAGAGGAGAGTGGGGCATGCGCAAGAGATGTTAGAGGTTGTGGAAATCCCAGTCTGTGTTTGTATGCTCTGTTCCTGATGTCCCTTTGCCACTCTAAAAAAGCCATTAATGTTACAGCCTGCCACCATATGGAACACAACTGAGGACATGGTGCTGTTTTGGGGCATGCCTCTAGGATGTAGAATTTTCAGCTGTGAATGGGAGCTGTGCACAAAAACAAAATGTGCTTTATAACTTCAGTCAGTGAATGTCTTCCCTCCCCAAGCCCATTTCCTGTCCCTATCTCTTTGTATTTCTTTGTTACTGCACTCAGGCAGGGTTGGTTTGATGACATTCACCAAGTTTTTGATTGATTTGTTGATGTGATTTGGTAATTTTGTAACTTTCACCTTTTTCACACTCAGTAGAAAAGAAGGAGAAAGATGAGGGTTTGCCATATATTTATTAGTATCACCTGATTTATTCCTCTTGCCTAAGTGAGGCCTGTTACCCAGGGAGGGCACTTGTGCTGCTCAAGCAAAATGTGCTTTTAAAAGTCAAAGATCTTACTCACCCACTGGCCAGTTTGAAAAACCAGCCAAAAACAACAGTGCCCTGGGAAGGCATGGACACTTGGAGGAAACCTGCAGCAGTACCAAGGGCTTTGCATTCCTCCAGGACTGACTTCCAGAGGTAATTACTGGCACCAGGATGACAGTTCAGCTTCCCATCAAAAGAAATGCCCAGAGTTAGAATTTTGCTTACCAGTTCTTCCTTTGGTAATTTCCCAGGTAAAAGAAATAAATGGTGGGGTGATAATTGGTACCTCTGGCTTTGCCAAGCATGTAGCTTAAGAAACCCAGCCTTTTAATACTAGGGGAGAGCAACAGTGACCAATTTTATTATCATTATTATTACTATTATTTTTGGAAAGGCAGCTATTTCTAAGGCATTTAAGCTTTAAAAAATTAATTAAATCTTGAGATTTGGAGTTCATATTCAGCAGTGTTCCTACAGTAAATGTCTGCTCACTAATGGCTGTGTCAACAGTAGTAAATAAATGTGGTTTACCTGTTTAAAGGAGAAAATGGCATAATTTTTGTTCAGGAGGCTGCAGATTGGATAAATGCACGCTGACTCGTTGGGTAATAATTGCAACATAGTGAAATGCAACCAAAAATGCAATGCTAGAGATTGCATGCTGCTTCTTTCTTATGGTGTAAGGGGATGTAAATCTTCTTGTAAGTTATCTGAATGGTAAGAAATAATTTATTAATTTTATTTCATTAAAGGGAGGAATTAATTAATGTTTCTAGTTGGCACAGGATTATTTTCATATCTCAGAAAAGAACTGGAGAGGATTATTCTCTATTAAGTTGTTCAATATTTATTTCACACAAATGCATCATGAGCAGTCCAAGGTCACAACTGGCAGATGCACAAATCTGCTCCACAGTGCTCTTTTCTGCAGATATTTAAGAGTATTTTGTCAGAATAATGGCTGTAATAATTTCCAAAGAAAAAAATACGGAGTAGCCTGCAGCTAAAGGAAAGGCTTTCTGGATTTCCTGGTCTCAGTTCATTCCAAATATTTCTTCGGGTACTTGTCACTCAGTGTGATTAATTTTTGTAATCACAGCTGCTCCATCTGGGCAAAGTATATATCAGCATAGCTGTGTGCCTGGATGAGAGCTGAGGTAGAGATTGGGATGTCAAGTGCAGCAGAAAAGCCAAATATTTGTATTTTGCTTAATAATTGCTCATTTTGAATTTATCATAGAGTACAGGTTGCTCTTCTCCAGTATTGTGTGTTTGTTCTCCTGAATGTCAGGTCCCAGAATTTATTACTTGTTCATGTTATCCTGTGGTTTCAGCTGAGGATCCAAAACATCAACATTTCATGGCTTTTGAATTTGTGGGTCAATTTTGCAGCCTCTGAATTTATTTTCATCCAGAAAGGAATGAGAAAGGGAATGGAAATTATTTGTACCATTTGAAAGAATCATTTTCAAAGGCTTCAGGCAGGTTGCTGTTTATTGGAGAAAGAAGTGCCTGTCTATGCTACAGTAATTTTAGGGGGTGTGCCAGGCAAGATATTCTTGTTATAACTATTTTTCATGCAAATACTCTGGCCTGAAATAAAAAGTTACCAATTTATCCCATTTGTGCCAAAAAGGAGCCTCCCCCTCCATCATGAGTAGAGTGAACACTGGTGGATAAGCTTGTGGATATCCCATGTGAGAGTGCAGCTCTGCACGGATGAAATCTTCCTATTTCTCCACTTTACACATGTTCTCCAGCTTCTGCTCCCAAGGCAAATATCAACAGTGCTGTTGAAAATATTCCATGGAACTTTGTCCCTCCCTGACTCCTAGCAGTGCAGTCTCTCTTATAACACTCAGACTTGAAATGCAGAGAAGCAGTTGTTCCGTGGACTTGTTCAGCTCCAATGGAGCAAGTTACGATAGAGAGAGTTCCCCAAGTTATAGCTTTCCACAGAAGTTCAACTAGGTAATGCTTCTTTATTTTAAATATGATTCTGTGCAGCATTGACTGGGCTCTGTCACTTGGAATAAGTCAGACTCTGGTTGGTTTTAAATTCTGCCTTGTATACAGTATAAATTCAGAAATCTTTCACGTTAAAGGAAGGAATGACATTAAAGGAGTTGAAACCTCTGCTGTTTTCTTGCTAATGAGCTCAAAAGTGCTTTCGTTAGTAAAAGCCCAATAATAAGGAATGAATGAGCCATAATAGTGTACAAAATACTTGCTTTTAAAAATAGTCATAAGTCATAATTCAGTACAAATTAAATGCAGGAGTTTTGGCCTTCACCCTTTTTTCCTAAAAACGTTCATAGAATGTTTGCAAAGCCTTGGTGTAGGAACTGTCTGCTTTCAATTGTCTGATCACAGAGAAAGCTGTCAGCTCCTTTTAAAGGTAAAAAGAAAGAAAATGGACCTATATAATGAGCCATAGGCTCTTGAGGGTTATAAAGTAGAATCACTTTTGTGCCCAGTAGAGGTTAGATTGCAAGTCAAAGCTGCTACACATCTGAAGGTTATTTGCTGGGAGCACCAGAGCATTTGAGGACACTGGTTATACTGGAGCAAACCCATTTTGGCTGTGAAAGAGGCAAAGGATGAGGGAGAACCTAATTTTTACATTAGATTATCCGAGTTAAAGTCTCCCTTGCATGCAGGTGGTCTGCCTTTGCCAGGAAAGACTGGATTTCTCCTTGGCTCGAGTGAACTCTTGGAATAAGGCTTTGATATCCAGGCCATCTCCTGGTCCCATGTGACAGCTTGTAGCTGTTTAGCCCCAGTTTTTGAAATATGTAATCAATCAAGTTCTGCTCAAGTTTCTGTACTTTATGATGGGAATTTCTGTACTTTATTGTGGGAGCAAATGATGGTAGTTGCCAGTTATTTAAAATGCCCGGTGTGCAGGCATTTTGATAACACCTGATAACACCTAATTCTGATAACACCTAATTGATAAGGGCAAAGCCCTGGCAGACTGCTATGCACAATAACTGTTGAAGAACCCAGAGAACAGAGGTGTCACATTTCTGCCTCTAAGGATGCCAAAATCAAGCCATCTGTGCAGCTGTAGGCAAGTGCTGCACCACTGGAAACAGGACTGGGGTTGGCTGCAGCAGTGAATTTTGTGCTGAACTGTCCAGTCACTTCAGGGTTGTTGTGCTCTAAAACTAAAATTGCTTTGAGGCAGGTAGAATGCTTCTCTTTCATAAAATGCTATGGAAGTTAGGAAAGAGGATATTTCCTAATGGTTCTGGTTTTCTCTCCACCAGTGACCAGGCTCTAGAAACTTGGGTCTGTAAATTCTGCCATCAGTGGGGTTAGGTGGGGTTAGCAAAATTATGATTTTTTTTTTTACTACTGTAGTATAATCCAGTGCGAGATGGAAAAAATATCTAGAAATGGAACCTTTTACTGTAGGAAAGAACAAAATCTAAGAAGGAGGAAAAACCACCCAAAATCTGAAAAACCAAAAAAATATTTCAGCAGGCAGATATGAAGGGCTATACTGGTCTAATATGAAAAAAGAACCCAAATGTATTGGGGAAGTTTCTTCTTGCCCAGACAAAAGAAATAAAACTAAACACCCCTTTGACCACTAGAATGCAAACTGGAGTTAAGAAAAGTGAGAAACTTTTGGTATTGAGAAAGGGAAATTTGCAATCATTCTATTTGTGGGCCCAAATTTAGTGGAATTTCAGAATAAGGTGATAATTCATGGTCCTGTTGTAGTTTTGGTGTTGGTTTTCTTTATTTTTTTCCTTTCTTGATGTGAACTTATCCAAGATTTCAAAACTCTGATGCTTTTTAGTTTTATTTACTGCTAGTTGTTCATTGAGGAACTGTATCAAGCCAAGGCCTTGCCTTGCCTTGCCTAAGTATTTGCTTGTCTCACAGAAACATCCTTAACCTGAGGAGTGGCAGACAGGGGAATACCAAGATTAGTTGGTTGGTAATTTTGTTCTTGATATAATGTAGAGATGAAATTTGGCAACTCACGTCCAGTTGCTTCCTCTTCATTTTTGAAACTCCTTATACAGCTTCTCATCGCATCTCTGGAAGGTACAAGCATTAAAGGAAGATAAAGAGATGCTTAAACAGAAGTTCAGTGGTGTTCATGGAAAAAAATATTTGAGTATTAAAGTTTGGAAAACTGCCCAAGAGCTGTTTTGCAAGTTGGGATGTTGAAGGTTGTGGTCAGTGCGTGGTGTATCTGGTGGAGCTGTTACTCAGCTCAGGTGTAAGGTGGCTTTTTCAGAGCGCTGTTGTCACAGCCCATACCTGTTCTCCCAGTGACTCACTTTTCTGTTGTTGCAGAGAGAGACCTTTTTGGAGCAGAACCTTTTGACCCTTTTAGCTGTGGAGCAGGAGATTTCCCTCCAGACATTCAGTCCAAACTAGATGAGATGCAGGTAACTACTGACTTCCGTGGGGTTTGATGGCTGTGTGCCTGTTCTTGAAATACATGCTTACCATATTCTGAAAATGTGTTCCACAATGCACACACTAATGCACAGACAAACTTTATTTCTGCCCATTCCTTTTGTAAGTTTATCTCCTGGTCTGCCTCAAGAGCCCCACCTGGTACCAATTCACTACACTAATGAAGGGTTTCTCAGCAGTGTGACCAGAATGAACCATTACCTGGGAAGGGACTGAGGGAGCTGAAAAAGAGAGCTGAGCCAAAAGCCCTCCAGATCCCTTGATCTTCAGCTGCAGCAATCCCCACCATTCCAGTGGTGGTACCCTCCTCTTTCCCTCAGTGGCATCACTTTGGTTTCTCACAGCATCAGGCACACTTAGGTGCTTCTGGGACCATGGCAATTTGCTGCTGTTTCTGAAAACAGCTCTGTGGCACCCTGGGGCAATTAAGCTCTTGAGAATTGACTCGAGAATTCTGAACTGTTGTGTTTTTTTACCAGAAAATATTTATTGATTCTGAAACACTCAACATTGTCCATTCAGTTATTGACCCAGTTGTGAAACAATTCTAGGAGAAAGTCCTCAAGTTTTGGAACAAATGATGCTCTGCAGTCAGACTTTCAAAACTTCTAGTTCCTTGCCAGCTTGCTTATCTCTATTCTTTTTTAAGCAGCCTGCCAACAAAAGGAAAGATTGGAAATAATGGAAACTTGAATTTCTAGGATCTTGGCTCTTCAGCAGAAAGCATTCCCAGGGTTTCCAGCCCTCTTGTCTCTTAGGAGCCCACAAAGTCCAAGAACATTTGCTCTCAGGCTCCTTCTGTTCCTCTCTGCTGCCTAGAGAGCAGCAGAGGCTTTTTAAAATGGCATAAATAAGATTTAAATACCATTTCGTTTTCCTGAGTACGTTTTCTTTTCCATGTCAGTTCAGGATGGTTCCACTGACAAACTGTAAAGTAAGAAATTTAGCCTTCTTGGTCCCTCATATAATTTCAAAGAGCAGCTAAAAGCCAAAACTCTCTTCTTTGCAATTCCAACATGCTTGTGTTTTGTGAATGCTATAACGTTGTTACCAAGCCCTTGAACACAAACCCCAAATCTTACAGCACCTCCTGTTGATATATTACCAATATTTCTGTTGTTTTAGGGAAAAATAAATTTTAGCAACTGTGGTTACCACTAATAATGGTATGTCAATATTTAAATGTCACATATTAAGAGTTCCTATTATAGGTAATGGTTTGACCATATTTGGAATTGTTTGCCTATAACACTACAGACTGTTGTCACCTCATAAAGCATTGTGGAATGGATTAATAAATGTCTTTATCAAAGATGTTTGAAGTCATGAAATTAAAATCTCCCATCATTTTTTGTACTCTCTTGTTCTCAAAAAAAGGAGACAACCAATCAATAACAAAACCTCCAAGAATTAGGGTGTTACTGTGTCCTGTTGTGAAGAAAGGTGCTCCCTCCTTGCATATCAGCTATTTACTAAAAGTTAATTAGTGGGCCTTTATGTAGGCACAAAACTTGTCATGTGTGATCCAGCTGAGAGCAAGGGTACAGCTGAAAGGGTATGAAAAACCCACCTATCCTAACTTGAGCCAAAGCCAAGACTGGGTGCAGTTATTTTAATGTTTGATGCAAAATGCAGATTGAAACCTGTTTTTCCTGATGTCTCTTTTATCTTCTTGTGCTTTCCTGGGTGCACAGCGTCAGCGATGGTTGGTATATCATATTTTAATAATGGTATTTAAAGCATTTACAATTGAAATGTGCATGTGTTTGTCCTGTGTTTCTATTTTTATGTATAAAAATTTTAAGATTTATGTTTTGTATATTGAACTCTGAGTCAGGGCCATTTTAATTTTTAGGGGCCTAGAATTTCTAAGGGACAGCTGATGGTCGTTTTCTTTACTCTGTCTTGCCAGGTGCTGATACTAAGCCTTTGTTTTCACTGCTGTTTATTTTCTGTGTGTACCTGTGAAATCTCCAGTTGTCATTATCAGATTGTCACTAGTGACATCTTTAAGCAAAACCTTTAGTAGAGAGATTATGTTGGTACAATCACATTTGAAAGCAAGTCTTTGTTTGGGCATAATGATTTAACAGTTTTCAAGGAGCAGAAGCAGCTGTGCTAGTCTCAGCAGCAGGTGAGAGCACAGAACGCGTGACATGCTCTGGAAATCCAACAACGAAGAGAAATGTGGGTCTCTCTTCTTTTCTGAAATGCAAAGTGAATGAATCTGTCATCTTTGCATTGTGGAAGTACAGCCTGGGTTTCAGTGATTGTGTTCCATTAAATCTGTAAAGGTGAGTTTTTTTACAGACACCTAGCAAATGGTTCCAAGTACAAACTTGTGCCAGGGGGTGTTGAATTCAGCTCAGGCTGCAGCGAGGATGGCAAGCAAAGCTGTGCCAGCCTGTTGGGAGCAGCCCTGTCCAGACTGTCTTAGCCTGTTTCTTGTGTGGAACATGTGAGGTGCCTCAGCACACCCACCCTGTGTGCAGAAAAGCTGTCCTGATCTAGCCTTGTGCTGGAGGTCATTTGGGACCAAACTGGGAGAGGAGAGCACAGCACAGAAGAGGCACTGGAAAATAAACTCTTGAGTAGTGGGTGCTTTTCCTTTGCATCCTGCATTCTGAACTTGGTGAGATCAGATAAAGTTCCCTGGCCTCTAGGGGAACACTCTTATTTTTAAACTTCAGTGAGGATCCAGATTTCACAGTTAAGCTTTCTATTCCATTTCTCAGTCCAATCTCTGTTGATCTTTTTGGAGAGCTTAAAACTCAAACATGTGCAGAGATGTGACTTTTACAACTCAGGCCTCTCTCTGATGACTGTCCAACCTCCTGCTTCTCTGCACACTTATGCTGAAACATATTTTCATCTTTATTTTGACTGCATCCAGACATTAATAAAATGAATGTCTACTTTCCCAGAAAGCTTGCAGTGAGGATAAGTTTCCCCGCATCATGAATCACACCAGCAGCAGCTGCTATAATTTATTAAAATCTCAAGGTAGTTAATATCAGAAAGCTTCCAGGAGGTGCAAGCCATTCTCCCTGCATGCCCTGAAGCAGTCAGAATGCTTGACATCTTTCCATCTGAAATAAGTTACGCTCAGCCCTCTAAATACTCTTCTCAGAGATATGTAAATTTGTCATTGCTTCACTGGGTTTGTGCTGACTTAAGCTCACTGAGTGAAGTCACTGTGAAGTGATAAGTGAGTTAACTTCTGAGCCGTAAGGTTGACTCTGGCAAATTCATCTCCTGATAAAGTGCAAGTTCCTCGTCTTGTACTGCTTACTGGTTTCAACCAGAACAGCTCACATCTTTTTATCCTTGACACCAAAAAAAGGCTGCTTTTGGAAGAGGGATTGTTTCTGGGATGTTTTGAGTGCAAACAAGCTTTGCTCCTCTACATCCCTAAAGTGCTCAGTCCTTGTGTTAAAGTGTCTCTAAAGTAAAAAAGCTCTGTGAGGAGGACGTGAACACAGAAAAACAAGGCACAATATAGATGTACACTTCATAGCCCTTCTTGTTCCCTCTCCTGGCCAGTGCCATGGGGGGCCCTTTTCAGCATTCCCTGAATGTACCAGATTAGAATCGAGGGCTAATTCTCTGAATTCTCCTCCTGGGTAAGCAGTCCTCCTTTGACTTCAGTTACATCAATTAATTTACCCTTTGGATAAATGAACACTGCTTGTAAAAGGATGCATTTCACTTGGAATTTCAGCTACTGTTCTCTTGAAATATCTTCTGCATTGAATGTTTCTCCTTTTAATCCTTTGGAAAATACAGAGGGAAAAAAAATCTTAAATACACTCGTGAGTCTTGGCAGCACTGGGTAACCCAGGTAGAGCAAACTAGGTAGCACAATTGGGGAAAGTTTGCACCACGGTGCTGCTACTTGCTCAGCATCTCATGGTATGGATCTGCCTTTAGCAAAATGCAGCTTTTACTTGGAAATTCTCAGAGCATTTAGTAACTATTGCCAGGAGGTTTGTTCTGTTTCTCCACATTATTCTCCCGATAGCAGTACCTGGGATGGTTATTAGATATTCATACACTTTCCAAATGTTAGCCTGTGATTTGAATTTGTTTGAAATTAAGCTGGTTTGACGTGGGATTTATCTTCTAAACCCAAAAGGTATGGTCTTGAGGTACTGCTGTGCATGTGAGGGAAAGACTTGAGCTTGTGCCTAATCCCCATACAGATGGTTTTACAAAAAGATTTATCTTGTTTACAAGATACTTTCTTGATGAAAGGGCCTGTTATTGATTTCATAGCACACAGTCAGCACTCTCACTGAACAGAGCACTGTGACAGCTGCCACTGCAGTTGATATTCTCATGGCATTTCTAGTCAGAGCCCCATTTCCAATTGCTTAAACCTTCAAAGTACTTTCACCCAACAGACTGAAATTTTCCTGACTCCTAGCTGACTTGAGGGTCAAGCCATAATTATTCAGATTATTTTAAAGCAAAAAGAGAAATGAAAATAAGAATGTTTTTCCCATATTCAAAGTACAGTTGTAACTTTAGGACTGGTGTGAACTAAATACCTTTAGCAAGCCAAGCATGTATAAAAGTGTAAAAAAAAAAAAGTATTTGTAGAATTAATTTATTTTCCTTAGAGGAGGTGGTAGCATCCAGCTTATAGGGGTTTTTTTGTGTTTCTACTAATAAAATGAATGTGAGTAAACTTAGGACTTTTGGTCTGAACTTATAAAGCAAGTGGCCCTTTGAAAATACAGTTCTGTTTTATTTTACTGTTACATGCCTTTAAAATGCACAGTTTTTTCATTTGTAGTAGATCAAGTATGATTTTATTTGCCTTTTTGGTGAAGCTCAGAAGGCAGTGGGCAGAAAAGCCTTGTCAACTGAACTGCACTGGGAGCAATTCAGAGCAGCTCTCTCAGGTGAGGTAGTCAGCACTTTTTGTTGGGCTGCTCTTATGGCCCCACAGAACATAGGAGACACCTTGTATCAGATATGCTGTCCATGTCACACCTGCATTTTTCAACAGAAATCTTGAATTTTACCCAGGAACACCATGGTGCTAGTCAAACCTATTTGGATTTCTGTTGACCTATGTACAAGAATATTCAATATTCTGTAGTATTTTTTTCACTTTGTGTGCATACTGTAGCTATGCTGTTGCATGGCATGCATCTTTTCTCAGTTAACCACTAAGAGTTATTAAAAAGTGGCTGACCAAACAATGTAAATGTTTGTGAATTCAGGCTGAAGTATCCTTGCAGTTTGTCTGCCTAAAGATATGCTTGGATTTCAATGTTTTTACAAGGAGAGTGTAATCCTTCAGAACTCACTTGTCTCTTTACTAATGATGTCTTGTTTCATTGCAGGAGGGGTTCAAAATGGGATTAACTCTTGAAGGCACAGTATTTTGTCTTGACCCACTAGACAGCAGGTGCTGATGCCAAGAAAGTCAATATGAAATTCCTCCACAGTGGGTTTTCTTATTTCTGAACATGTACTCACAGATACTATCCATGTGCCAAAAATTGCTGTTTTCAACATGTAAACTCTTGTGAGGCTTGCTTCTGTAAAAATCCAATTTGCTTCCAGTCTTCCCCTGTATAAATGTAAAAAGTTGTATTTGTTTATGAATTATGGATTAAATTACGCTTTTGTGTTTCTTTCAGTCACATTTTGACCCAAATTTACTATGCTTTATGAGTATTAACTTGGAGAATTTCTTCAGAAAGTTCACACATTCCTCTTTTTCTCTCTCTCTCTGTTTCTCTCTGCGAATGTGCAGGCATGAATTCTACATAATACTTTACCCGGCAGCATTTTAAAATTATGCTTTTAAGGCATTATTTAATATTCAAGCAGAAAAAAATATTAATATCTGCTACAAAAATTTCAATTTGCAGTGAAAGAAGCATAAAATACTAACCATTACTATATGCTTCAAAAGTAAATCTGGATGCAGTGTGATCGATCTCCATCACTGTGTGTGGTTTCTGTCCTGTACATATGCTGTCATTGGTTTATACAACCCAGTTTTTAGGTCCTTTGTTCATGTTTTAGAAAATAACAAGTTGTTAGTCTGCTAATTAGTGCTTAATGAGCCTAGAGGAACTGCTGCATTGCTGAATGACAAAGCAACTGCCCTTTGTTTTGATATTTTATAGCTGAAGTGTAAAGTGTGTACCTTGGAATCCATTATGTGCTAGCCATAACTTAAAAGGAAGATTATGGTCTTGCATTTACTTAGGAATTTCTGTAATTTTGTGTATAAGCAGGCATTGGGCTCAGTTCTGTAATTACTTTCAACACCTGAGTGTTCACAGCCAGGCTCTGCTGAGTATAATTCTTTTACTCTCTTCTTCAGTGTTCCATGTCTTTAATTTTGAGGCTTTCTGCAAAGAATCAACTATAAGTAAGTTACCGAAATACCTGCACACCAAAATTCTCAGCTGCTGGTGAAATGAATGCTGACATGTCTGTGCATACTGTTCATTAATCTTTCTCATAAGCAATAAAACACCATCTTAAACCTATCTCTGAATTTTCCCTTCAAAACATACAAGTGTGGAACCTCCTCCACAAATTTTAAGATTTTTTTTATGAGCGGTTTTTTTTTTTTGGTGATGTTTATGGTTTTGTCTTTACCAGTCACAGTTTACACTAAAACCATATTTTTCAATTTTATCACGTACATTTTCATGCCTTGTTCAACAAAGTACTTGTGCATGTACCTTTGGAGTCCACTAAAAGAATGGGATTATTCCTTTGCTGGGTTTGACACATCCTCAGGTACCTTGCTGAACTGGGGCATTAACATCTTACATTACATTTGGCTTCCTCTCTCTTCTTCTGAGTTCATCATTCCTATAGAGTATTATGGAGAAATATATATATATAAAAATATATTAAATCACTAACAAATAGAATAGTATATGTTTCATAAAGAAAAGTCTTTATAATTTTGTTTGTCGTATAGTATTTTTGAATTTGTATAAGAGGATGTTTAGTAGCCATAGCAATGGCCTTTTTTAACAAATAGAATTTGTATTTTTATTGTACTTTAAAAAGCTTTACATAATAAGCATCTATTTAGTGGTCATTTATTATCGATGGTAACACTAAGATAATATTTGCACATTTTAAGAAACCTTTTTCGTTACTGATTTTTATGATAGTTGACTGCAAATGGCATGGTTAAATCTTATATACCTGGTCAATACGTACAAAAATACTTAAATCAATACAACAGTGCATTTTTAATTTTTATGTGATCCAATTGGAAACTGTATTTCTATGTAATCTCAAATGTCTGTTTAATTTTGCCTAAAATAAATGTTTTTAAATAAATTGCATCCTAGAACACATTGTTCATTCACTCAAATGGCCAGTTGGAAGGTAGGGTGGGGAAGAGCTTGAATACTGAGCTGGGCCTGCCACAAAGGAGGGTGGGTTTACTGCTGGGATGGGTCAAAAGTCTCCTTTGGGAAGGATCTGATCTCAGACAGCGTAGAATGACTCCAGTCCCTTTTATTACTGAGTTTGGGCTAATCTGCCATCAGCAGAGAAAAATCTTGTTCTGTATGCAGCTCTATAATACTGACAATTAGGGTAACTCTCTCTGCAGTGCTTCCTGGATTTAATTGACTTTTCTTCTTGCTTTTTTTTTTCTCCCCCATACTTCTCTTGGCTGCTGACTGACTATTTAGGGAGGGAAGGATATAACTGAAGTTTTCCTGGGCCTTAGAAAACAATCTCTATAACCCAGGTGTGTCAAAGGGACAGGCTGCTTGCTGCAGATGGTGTCGGTGCTTTTGAGAAGAGTGATCTTAAACCATCTGCTAATTTCTTCTCATGTAAAACTTCTCCCCAAGCTAATGTCCAAAACCCATCTGAGCACTTGGATTCGTGGGAAGGGGGCTGGAACATCCACAGGACTGGGTGCTGGCAGGAAAGGAGCACACATCACCATCTCCTGGGAGCTGCAAACACGAGCTGTCCCTCCCTACTGCTGTCAGTGTTCTCTCACAGGCACAGCAGCAGCACCTTGTGCCACATCTTCCCACTGCTGCTTGGAAAATCCTGCTTGGGAGCAGCCAGAGGAGCCTGAGCAATCACTCCTGCTCTGATCACAGTGATGGGATGCTCTGCTGCCCACAACACAGTGTTGGTTGTGGAAGTTGTCGTGGTACAGCAAGAGAGTAACAGCACCTGCTAGGTTAGAGGTATGCTGCTAATGAGGCAGGAACAAGACTTTTTTTACTTGTAAATGTGTCTCGCAACAAAAATAAATTTCCAGTGCAGCTTCATGCTGTCTGTGTTGTCGACACTTTTTCTTTCTTTTGGATGCCTTTCATTCCATTTCTATCTTTTTTTCTTCTTTAAACTGTGGTCACTCTGCTGACCAGGCTAACTGGCTCTATCAGTTCAGGATGTGTTACAGTAGATTTTGGTTCCACTTGACTGCCCAGCAACTATCCTGGCCTGACATACCAAGCTATGGTATGGTATACCCAAGCTATATTAACACCCAGAAGCAGGATTCTTTGCTTTACATTCCTTTTTTTTTTTTCCTATGATATGAACTATTTCTCTTTTTCTTCTTACCTGCCTATTATGGTATACCTGTGTAAATCAGCTGCTTAGGTTAGAATTCTGAAATCAAACAGCTGAAATATGGTGAGTTTGTGCTTTATTTTTTTTAACTTTTGATAAATCACTGAGCATCTTTGCAGGATTTTCATGGCCTAACTCATCTTTACTTTCAATGGGTCTGCAAGTGGCTCTTGGCCTTCCATGTGACAGATGGGATTTGTGCTACACATAACATTGATCAAATTGCTCAAATTGGTAAAGAAAAAAGGAATTATATTCCATTCTGGCTTCACAGATGGAAAAGAAGAAAATAAGGAGAAATTCTCACTCTTGCAGAAGCGTGGCTGTGTAATCCTAGAGGTGATGGAATGTGCCAAGGAACGGGGCTGGCTCTGAGGCTTCATTATGATGATTAATTTTCAATTTGTGGAACTAAGCATGGTCTCATTCTCACCAAGCAACTCTGCTTCACAAAAGGAGTCCCTTGTGCCAAAGAGGAGACTGTCACTGCCTGAGAAATCTCTGCTTAAACACACAGAGCCCCTGTCTGTACTGTATCTCATTTGTCACTAGAGAGTGTCACCCTTTGGACACCCTCTTAGGGCAGGACATGTGTTAAGAATTGCAGGCAAGTTCTCAGTTTCCTTATTTGCACAGTTTGGGGTTTTGCTGTTGCCTTCTAAAATTGGAGGATGCAGAAGTCACACGTAAGGGTGACTGGGGGCTGTTTTCCCTCCGATGTTTTAAAATGCAACTGAAAATGCCTACAGGTAAGTGTTGGGTGTGCTTCAGCTAAAAGGCAGCAAGTGAGCTCTGGTACTTCATTAGCCTGCTTTTTTCCCCTTTCTTTTTTAGACAAATTCTTAATGAGAGACTGAGGCATGAGTTGCACTGTGAGCTGTTGAAAAGTACTGGTGAGCAGTTGTCATAAATGAGATAGAGAACAGGATTTCAAATATCTGGCTTTGTTCAGTTATTTCAGAAGGGTAAGGCAGTGCTTCGAGGGACATTTGTAATACATTCTGCCTTCCTGGGATGCTTCAGCATTGGGCCAGTGGTGGTGCATAGATTAAAGAAACTGCACATACATTTATTTATTTATTTATTTATTTATTTATTTATTTATTTATTTATTTATTTATTCATCGGACCAAAACACGTTCTGGAAGTACAAGAGACAGTGGGATTCATGGAGTGAATATGTAATTCATGTGTGTGATGGGGTAAAGCTTTCCAAACACATGTATATGTAATTTAATTTTTGTGTTTAAGAAATTCCCCAAGAATCTAGTTTCTGTATGGTTGGTGATAACAAACGCTGCAGGTTAAGTCTCCTTAAGTGGATTTTGGAATGGACTGACCTTATTTTAAGTCTTGTATGAATGACAGTAACCCAAGTCAGCAGATTTCAGCCTTTACACTATTTTTTCTTTTTTTTCCCTTCACATTTTCCACTGTTTATTTCAGCAGAGCTTATGCCTTGCAATGAAGATTAAGAAGGAGCAGAAACAGAGTAGGAAGGAAGTATAGAAAAAAATCAGAAGGGAACAAAATATAATTTTGTGCCAATATTAAGCAGTTCAGCCACACTGCATTCTTTTGTGAAACTTAACTGATGTGAGAACTTCTCTCGTTCTGCCCCATCACTTTTTATGCCTATCTCAGGATTTCACAAGGGCTGCCAAGAAGCACATTTGCCATGTCTGCAGTCCCCAAGACCTGCTCTTGGAGCTGTTGGAGTGTGCCTGAAGTAAGGAGTATTGCCTCAAGCAGAGTAGGAAATCACAGTGAGCCTTGTCCACGATGCTGCAAGCTCCAGGTTCCATGCATTTATCCTCATTTTAGTAGTTTGTACCATATTAAAAACCTGGGAAAATTGCATATCTGACAAAGGCTTCCAGAAGGAAGCTGTACTAAGCCATCACAAAAGTTCTTTAGCTAATTGTCTTGATGCTAATATTTATTGGAAGGCATGACAGCCACCTATTTTTCTAAATGACTGTTAATAAAATATTTATATAAATTATTCTCCTTATAAGATCTTTCCCAAAAGAGGAGTCTTAGAAATAGACCCTTTAGAATTTTCATTGGTTCAGTTTCCTTTGCAGCTTCATGCTACACACAAGCTTCTCTGACCAAAAGGAAACTCTGAAATTCTGTTCAACTCAAGTACTTCTAAAAGCTACCTCTGGTTTTACCATGTGTGACATTTAAATTGTGGTAAGTTTTATTTTTTTGTTATTATTATTGTATTCTGTAAGCATTTTATACAGTAAAAACAAAATGTTTTTTGAAGCTTCTGCACCATATTAGAATTGGAATATTTTGACCATGTTTCACTGCAAATAACTGAATGAGTTCTCTAGGGTTCTAAACTGGTTGGAAAATTATTGTGCATGTTAAATATTTCGGTGTTCTTGCATTTTGGGGTGTTTTTAAAGGAACTTCATTGTTTTCAAATAAAGCAATCCTTGACACTGAAAAGACAGAAAATCCTTAGTCTGTGCACTGCAATAGGATAAGGCTGTAAAGGTAATATGGTTCTTGAGGTGGGGGGGGGGGCCTATTTGAAGGGCTTGGATAGATTACAAATCTGAGATTTGTTTTCTCCTCTTCATTAATATTTTGAGTATGTTAGAACATTGTCACTCATACACATTGCTGTTGTTTTTGTGGTGGAAGAGAGCCACCATAATGGCAGATTAAAGTCACAGTGTAAACAATGCAGGAACGGGTCTCCCCCGTTTTTGCAACTTTATATACTATGAAAACCCAGAATAAATCTAAATTTTTGAAGCACTTCAACCCTGTAAAATAGTGACATGATCACATATAATTTGTGATTGATAAACCTGCGATGCACAATAAGCAGCTACACTTAGCAGTAAAGGTAAGAGTTTTCAAGGTAGGTGAGAGTGAGTGAGAAATTGTAGAGGAGCATGGAAATGCTTTGTGGGATTGCCTCTGACTGGGCTCAGCTGTGCTGCATTCATGAGTCAAGCTGTATTTATGTGGCTTAGCTGATGATCTGCCATACTGCTGCTGAGAAGAAAAAAAAAAAATTGACAAAAAAAATTAAAATGCTTGATGCTGTTTCCAGGTTTTGATTCCGAGTGTCTCCTGATGAAAAGCATTCATGTTGACTTTACAAGTTGTGTGTCTGTTTTCACATCTAAAGTTTTATTGAGTCTGCACTAAAATCTGTCCCTCAGGGTGTTAAGGATTTTTAGCACTCATTATGTGTATTTTGATAGAACCTGTAGATTGCCCTGATATTTGATGTAGAAACACTGAACAAGGCTGTGCTCTGTGTCATCACAGTTGCATGCTGTGGTTACATGGCAAAGGCAAGATGTATGAAATTTGGAGTGATATAATCTCATAGAAGATTCCACTGTTTAATAGCCCTTTTAAAAAGCAGGCATTTTAAAATAATCTTATGTAAAAGTCTGAAACATGTGACAAGAGAGCTAAGTAAACAAGATAAATCACCTCTTGGCACTCTAATAAATAAACCAGTAAGGCCATTAAAGCCACAAGTCATAGAGCCACAAGGAATTTACTTGAAATTGAGGAAAAGAGCAATTTGTTTTCTCAGGACCATTGGTTCAGTCTCTCAGAGACCTCCCTGGCTAAAAGGATGAATGCCAAGGAGAAAAATCCCACACAATACTCTAAGCAATGTTTGATTCTGCTGCAGGGGTCATTCTGAATCTTGGTGTGTGCTCATAAGCAAACCTTCATGGTGGGAAAAGGTGCAGGGAGGCAGTGAGAGAGGTGATATAAAATGAGAAAGTTAGTGTGAGGTTATCAGCAGGAAAAACTTGAATTTGCATGACTACACAGCCCACAGAAAACACTCACATGATGCTTAAGTGCACTGATAAGACATTGAGAGCATCTGGGAATGTATGGCTGATGCAGAAAATGCTTCCGAGCAATATCTGTCTCTACAACTACTGTGTTGCAGATGGCTTTCATTGTTCAGAAAAATGTGTGGACAAACTGTTTACAGTATTTCAGATGGTTCTTGCTCACTGATCTGTTCACACTGGAATGGCAGTGCTGCACGTGCGGAACGGCGCTGAAAGCTTTCCTTCCAGAGACCCCTGCTTCCAGAGATGCCTCTGCAGCCAGGAGGGACACTTTGGGCTGGCCGAGTGGGGAGGTGCTTCAGACCCTGCAGCTGCTGAACAGGAATACAGATTAACAGAGCTGACAGTTTGTGGAAATGTCCAGTCAATCTCCATCAGCATTTCAAGCACGGGGCAAATAGGTGCAGACAGACATTGAATGTGCTTCAGACACTGGCCCCTCTCTCGGCTGTTACAAAACAGAGAACATTTAAAACTTGCTTTTTCTCAGCCTGAGGGGAAACCCGTGGGAAAAGGTACTTTCAAATACATTCTGGCAGAATTTAGCTTAAATAGGGACACATTCTGACTCCCAAAATTTAATTAAAAAGCAACAAAACAATAAGCTAGAGAGAGTTTAATGAAATGTATAAAAATGCGTCATCCCTATGTTTTATAAATGCAAGCCTGTAGAGTATTTTAGCTTCTATTTGTTAGAGTACTACTTATTTTTATTATAATTGCATAGACTTCATGAATTCATTTTTGGTTTTCCACAATTTCAGTCTTCCCAGAGAACTATCTGGAAAGCTATGAAATGTGTAGTGGGCATATATCTCAACATTCTGACATTTCTGCTTAGAAAAGGTGGCAAGATTGTTTTTTCTTAAAACCTAACATCCAGCCTTCTTCCTGGGAATCACAAATTGCATGATGGTGTTTCAAAGGGCAAATAAGCCTCTAAGAAAAGTGGAAAAAATACTCCTGTGGTTGGCCCCAAGAAGCCTGCTGATTTCCAGGAATGCTGCACTGGTTTATGATCTACAGCTCCCACACCTTATGCAACAGCATCACACGCCTTGAGCTCAGACTGGAGCTGTAAGGTTACAGTCCTGGAAAGCAGCATTTGAGGACACTTCCAGGAGGACACAGCAGGAGTTTGTGGGGAGTTTATTCCTTTGGGCACCCGGGGAAGTAAGCTCTGTGTATACTGAGATCTGAACAAAGGCAGGGAAAATTCAAGATGTAGTAATGCCTCAAAATCTTTTTTAAGAGTAATATTGGCACAACCTTGTAGTCTACCTTGTTTTATCCAGCCAGCTAGAGACTGTTGTTTTTATTCTGGCATTACAGTTTTTGTCCCATCAGTGCATAATACGTACATGGTAGAAAAACCTTGCCAAATTTAGAAAGCAGGTAAACAGTGCCATACCATTATTTTATAAAAATAATTTATTACCAAAATTCTTGTGCTGTTCTGGGATTGTTTTCCACAACCTGCCTTTTCAAAGCTGTTTTGTTAGGGGAAACAGTTTACCTTTCAGTTGTACTGCTACATTGGATGGGTTTTTACCCCTGTAGATATGGTGAGATAGAAACAGAAAAATGCTTCCATATGTTTTTCAGTCTCTTGGTCTCATTGGATGTCAGGCCATTCCTTTATCTTCATATTGAGATTTAGACATAAATAAGGTTTTATGTATAAATTGTATCTTTTTATATTGTTCCACTGCAGTGATCATTATTCCTTGAACTGTCAGAAGTACAGGATGAGGCCATTCAAGGCGCTCTGCTGTGGAGCCAAATTCCAGCAGTTACCAGTGCCAAGGGGGTGTCACTGTGGGCTTTGGAACCCCAGTGTACACCTTGAGGGCAGCTGGGGGGTATGACCTCTGGATTTGTCTGTTCAGGTGACCCTCTGTTGCTCTGCACATGGGTGTCCAGCTCTGGGAAAGAGGACGAGGAAGCCCAGAAATGCCAGCCTTGTTCGAGGGCTCTGACTGGGCTGTCCCTAGCCCAGTCTGAACTTACATAAGCCTTTGGTGTTTCAGCTCTGGATTCCTCTCTTCTCCTTCAGCTCTCCTCTTCCTCACCCCAGCAGTCCCTGTGCTCACAGCAGAATCATGTTTACAGAGCCAGTCATTAATCTGGGCTCTTGAACAGTTTACACAGGACTTGCTTTTCTGCTCTGGAAAAGAAATCCTGTCCTGAATCTCACCTGATAGGCCTTAGTGGGGCTTTTTTCCCCTCAAGCTTAAATTGGTTCCTGAGGAGTGACTGCGGAGAGGGAATCCAGGCTTTCAAGCAGCAGTGCTGTAGGACTTGTTTTAAGCGTGAGCGTTTAAACCTCATGAAAGGCAGGCTAGATACTTCTGATGAATCAGTCCCAGCTTCCCAATAAAGTCTGTCTGGAAGGACTTTCTTTGTGTGGCTGCCATCATGGTCCTCAGCAGTTCATTTGCTGAGGAGATGCTGCTTGAGGCCAAGCCAAACGTACTCCTGCTTTCCACAGGGCTGTCTCAGGACCAGTCTGTGGCTATGGCAGATTGAATGCACATGGAAAAGTGAACTGCTGCCCCACAGACTTGGCTGCCCCACTAGCCCAAATCTGCCACCCACACAATTCCCCATGACCAATATTCCTGTAAATACTTTCATCCTCCTGTGGATTGCTGAAGGCCCATATGCCATGTCCTAGGAGTTCCAGAAAAATAGTGGTGCCTCCTCCAAATTTATGTATTAACTCAGGGTAAGACCACCCATCCAAGCAGGATGTAAAGCTTCCAGTTTCATCTCCAGCACTGATTGATGAATTAATTTCCATATGGACTGGTGCCTTTGTCATAGCAGTCTCAATTCCTGGTAACTCCAGAACCCTCAGGATCCAGTGCAAGTAGTTCTTAGAAGGTTTTTGTGGTCCGTGCCTTTGCACAATCTTCCTTCTCCTTCAGCTGTGTTAGGTATATGTAGATTTTTTTTCTGAGTCTGCTGGTGTGTCCAGGGGCTCTCCTGACCTCTGCTGAGAGTAGAACCCTCTTTAGTCAGAGGTGTCTCTGTGGAGAAAAGGGGGTGTGTGTGCCACAGGGATGCCAGCTGCCCATGCACAGACTGCCAGGCATCGGGCTGGGCCAGGTCAGGTTCTGACAGCTTTGTCAGCTCCCTGGGGAAGTTGTGGCTGGAGCTGGTGTCTGGACAGTGGCTGGGCAAACAAGTGCAAGCACACAGGTTGTCTGGAGAGAAGGTTTGGTTGGGGACAAAAATGCTGAGCTCCCACATTAGCAGCCTGTTAGTGTCATTAAAAGGGAGAGGCACAGGAAGGACTTGCAGCTGAGGACAGCGCAGAGAAAGGCAGGAGGGAAAGCTGCACAATTCCATTGTTCAATCACTTTCCATCTTGTGTCAGCCTTTTCAGCAGCTGCCAGAGCAGCAGTGAAGCACATTCTGTGTGAGGTTACGTGTGTACAGCACAGGGATGTTGGACTTCTGTGGCACTGGGGCATCCAGCCTCTCTGCCTTCCCAACTCTTGCTGCATGACTGCATATCCACTGATTGATGTGTTAAGAGCCCATGGCAATGCATGGGGAAAGCATTCCTTCTCCACTCAGTCCCTGCACCCAAATCATGGAAATTTTAACTGTAGGTAACCCCTTGCTCACAGGGATACAGATTTATGGTGGTGAATGGGAGTATGTTTTTGTGACCCTTTCATGGACTGTTATGCATTTAATTTAATTGGTATTGTTTCACTGAATGACTGTGACTGACTGGTAAATTTGTCAGAATCAACTTCTGAATCTGCTGTGTTGCAAGTCCTAGACCTCCTTAACTAAGGTTGTTCTTTGTCATTCACAAGGGGCTGCCACTGAAAGGACAGAGTAATGGAGCAAAGAAAAGGGGGGAAGGGGTGTTTTAGGAAAACAGGAAAATAACATGATTAGGATATACCCAGAACAAAGAGTTAAAAATTGCTCAGAAGGCTTTTTTATAATCTAATGACATGAACATGATTTTAATTTTATCCTTTACCAATACATTTGATCTAGCCACAAAAGTATGTAGGTTGTTTGCATGCAGCCAGCATTTTCAAGGCAAAAAAGCCTAAACCATCAAAAGTGATGGAAGTGTTCCTTGGTGTTTTTTCTGTTGAGCTGAATTGCTTTGCTCTCAGTTCATGTTTTAGCTGTCTTTCAATATCTACTTAGCAAGCTTTAACCGAAGTTAATTTCATTAATGCTTCTAGGCTGCAATGTTTTTTGTCAGATACTGGAGAGCTTTTTTACTTCTCGTGATATCTGCACTTAGTTATGAGCAAAGCTTTCAGTGTGGTTACTGGTAATCTGACCTCCTTTCACATGACATGACCACAAACTGAACTCTGCAATGAAGATTTTACTTCTTTGTTTCATCTGTGATCTGAAGGGATACCAAGTTTCCATAGTTTCTGGAAAAACTCAAATCCAAGCTAAACTCCAACATGCTCTGTGGTTTTGATCTAAGTCAGAACATGCAGTTTGCAAATCTCGGGCTGCTCTGCTAGGAAAACCTTGACAAGCATCTGCTTCATTTTACTTACCAAAATCCTAGATTATTTTAGTCACTCCCAAACTTTTGACACACCAGGGGAGTCAAATCAGGCCTGTCCCATTTCTGTACTCTTTTAGCAGCTTGGCAGAGAGAGAAGCTCATATTGACTTGGTCATCATTCAGTCTATGGCCATGCCACAACAGCAGTAATTTGTTGTTTTTTGGGATGTCCCATCCTATCTAAGCACACAGCAGGAGGCTGAAGAGGGCTCAGATAGCTGCATGTGAAAGCAGGCTGCAGAAACCATTCCAAGCCACACGGGTGCCCTCCAGTAAGTGCACACAGAAGTGTGTACTTGTGTGTCAGCCGAGCAGGGAGGGTTTCACCCACCAGCCTGCAGCACTGCCAGCCTGAGACAGGCTGGGAGCCTTGCAGGACCTGCCCGTGGCAAACACAGAAATACAGAATACAGGAAATACAGGGAACCTGGCTGGCTTTGTGTTGGTGAAGAGTGCAGCAGCAGTGCTCAAAGGCACAGGGGAATATAGGGGGGAAGCAAAGGGGGATGAGGAAAGACATCAGCTTCTCTGGCTCCGGACCTTTGTGGGGTAGCACAGAGTGTGTCCCCTGGGCAGTGCCAGTGACATCCTGGCTCAGCAGGACTGTGCTGAGTGCTCAGGGGACACTGGGAAGCAGCAATGTCCTTTCTCATCCAGGTTTGCTGGCGCTGCAGTGATGGGGTTTGTTGGGACGTTGGTTTGGCATTTGGGTAGGGATTTTTGTTTTAACAAATGAGGAAGGGATCTTGCCATGGGATTAGAAGTGAAGCAATCTGAAGGAAGGACAGTTGGGCAGGAATGTTTCCTGTACAGGAAGGGAGGACAGAAATGAAGAAAGATGAGAGTTGGAGAAGACTGCTAGGAAAAGCTCTGGGAAAAACAGCATCACCTCTATGGATCTCACTAGGGCTGTAAACAAAATAATTCAAACCACTTGCTATTAAACAAGGAAATTTAAATCCTTTTAAGGACAACAGCTTTTGGAGTTAGGAAATAAAGAAAAAGGTGTCATAATAAGATATCTTACTATTTTTTGCTGTTTTAAAATACTTGTGCTTCCTGTCATTATTTTATTGCAGATTGAACAGGAATTAGAAATGGTCCTACCAGAAGAGTCCAGTATGTTATTCTAGTTCTTTCAAGACACTGATATGGTAAGCAAATATAATGATTGCAGTCTTACAGCTGCATCTGCTTTCACCTTAAACTCTGTAAATAAAAGCAGTTAAGTATATAAAATCACAAGTGAGATAATAAATATAGTCATAAGAATATTTCCATTTCCATGCTTCTAGAAAACTAGTCTGTACTTCTTATGCTGTATCAATTTTATAAGGTATCTTATAAACAGGAACTCCACATAATTGTGTATTCAAGTATGTCAGTAAAAATATGCAATAATTAAATCCTCTAGGATTATCTAAATTAATTTTTTTAGTTTCCTATAACATTTCTGTTGAACCTCATTATTCTTTTAATAAAACCACAGAAAGTTCCCATAGAGAGTCAGTTGTAGAAAAACTCCACAGCATTGCAGAGATTACCACAGATAATAATAGCCATCCTATACAATCTTTCATCTTCATCCAGATCTCCATTTAGACATTGAATGCTCGGAGAAGTTTTACACAGCTATGCAGAAAATCTGCAGTTTCTGGGTCATGGTTTCTCTCTTTTTTTGCTTCATGGTTCAATTTAAATAATTTATTTTCCAGTTTTCTCTTGCCTCTTAAAAATTTTGTTCATGAAAATCATCAAGCTAATTTCTTATGAAAGCAATGATCTTCTTCCAGAAAGTCCTTACTAAACAAATAAACAAAGCCCATTTTTCTTTGTGAATAACAGTTTTCTGTGTGTTGTTCAAGAAATAAGTGATGTCGATCAGGGGAGGGAAAGGAGAAGAAGAAAGTTATAAAATGCAGAGATCTCTAAATGGCATGTGAAAACAGGGTGCTGAAATTCTAATAAAAGACAGGAACTGGGATCTAGGACAAAATTTTTTTGTTGGATACCACTGCAGGACCAGAACAAAACCCTGATAAAATAATTGGAGGTTGGCCAGTCAGTGCAGTTCAGAATGAATGTGTAGAAAGCAGATTATCTTCTCACATCCAGGAGATGATAGAGAATCCAAAACAGTCCAGTGGAAGAAATTGGAGACTGCAACACAGAACATATCACATGCCATGTTTGTCACACCATATACTAACCAGAACAGTGGTCACTCTCTGTAGGAAGAGTCTGGTGATTTGGAAGTGCCAGAAAAGAGATCAGTGCATTGGCAGATGTGTGACAAGAGCACTTTTAGTTTAGGAAGAATGACAGGATCCCAAGTCTGCCAAGATTTTGAGATCTGTCTGTGCCCTTGTTCAAAGCAAACAGAGGGAAGAAAAATCAGATTTGTTTGTATAATATCTGGAATAAGGTCATATATGAAACAGAGGAAATTCAAAAGAAAGAGAGAAAAATAAAAGGATCTGAACACAGCCTTGGCCAGCCCAATTTGACTTTGAAAGAGGGCATGGTTGCCCTTTCCCTGCTCTCAGTTAAGAAACTTTCTATTGCAGAAAAAGCTGCTTGATGTCCTGACTGAGGCCTTGCCATGGCTCAGTGTCCTGCCTTTGCCCCGTGCCTGCTGCCCTGCCCCAGCTCTGGGCTCGCTCTCTGTTCAGCCCGTGCTCTGAACTCCCCTGTGGTGCCACACAACTCCACACCTCTGGAGGCACCAGCACCCCTGGAGCCAGGGTGTCTGCAGGGCTCCATGGATACCAGCTCCAGAGCATGGTGGAATTGTTCCAGTGGAAAGTTGAAAGTTTCTTGATTTAAAACTTTCTTTTAGAGGTTGCAAGCCCAAGTGATATCGGTGACGCCGGGAGCAATGAAATTAGGAGGACAAGGAGAATCAGAAGTTATCAGATCTTGGGGGGTTGGAGCACTGGAACAGAAGTACTGGGAGCTCTAAGTGACCTTTGGGCATCTGGCAAAAAAACTCGTAAAAAGATTGGGGTTTAGCGCCGGTTGTGGAAGTTTCAAGTTGAATACAGGGATGTGAGATACAGCTGAAGTTGTTCCTTGTGTGTGGCAAAAATGTACTGATTTGAGGAGCGAGAAACTGCATGTCTCAAGTTTATTTAAAAAATATAAACTTGTCTAGACTCCAAACTGCAATTTCTGGAACCCCTGTGAAGGACAAGACACAATAAAATTGGTTGAATTTATTTGAGTAGTCATAGTCATCAGACTACAATATTAGTCCTTAGCAGTCCTAGATGGATTTTTTTTGCCAACAACAGTATTGATTCTAAGAAAAATGCGATTAAATTGCCATTTAAGGGTCATTTAAGGATTGGGATATATAATAGATGGCTTACATTGCCCCTAAATAAACAGCAAACGTCAAGGAAATTATTAAGGCTTTTGCTTGTGCCAAAGATTATAAAAAAATCTCTAAGGAGACCATGTCAGTACAGTTCCTTGGAATAAGTACAGATAAGCTTAGGCTGGGGCTGGGGGAGGGGGGGGGAAGAAAAGAGGTATTTGGCTTAATCTCCGACAGTAAGAATATATTTTTCAAGACCTTCTTTAATCAAATCCACTTTTGCTATATGCAGTGTATTTAAATGAGTGTCTGGCAGATGGCAGCAGTTTAGTGAACAACTTCACCATTTTCTGTGTAGTATGGGTTAAATTCTAAGTATTTTTATCTTCGATCTAGTGGGTTGGTAAGAAAAAGATGTACAAATAATTACTTACCAAAATATAAAAAATGCAACAAAGCAACGTGAATATTTTGGTCAGCATTGAGTCACAGTGTCAGAATTATTAAAATACTCAGCACATTCCCCAGGGAGTGCAGCAGCAAGAGACAGATCCAGCAGAGGAAAACAAGAGGCTGGGGTCCAGGAGCTTCTCTTTGATGGAAGTTGTGTCTGTGGCAGCCTGGTGGGAAGCAGCCATGCTTGTGTCAGGGTGGGAGGGTGCCAGCACTCGTGGGCCCCTGGGGCTGGGACACCGAGGAGCCCGGCGGCGCTGCTTGGAGTGAAGCCAGGGGCACGGGGAGCTGCGGGGTGCTGGGGCACAGGGAGCTGTGTCTGCCAGCAAGGCTGGGGAGATGCAGCCAGAGGTGCTTTGTGCTCTGGGGACCCACAAGGAGCGCTCTGTGTGAGAGCGTTTGGGTTTGCTGTGGTAACCCGGATATTGGTGTGATGTTTGGAAGAACCAAAGGGCTGGCTGGGGTCTGGGCCTTTGGGGTGGCACTGGAAAGGACAGGGGGAGCTCTCCCTGGTAAGGGGGTGCAGGGTAAGTGGGTGTTTCACCTCTGCAGGGGGCTGAGGTGCAGAGAGCTCCGTGCTGATGAGCAGGGCAGGGAGGGGCAGGCAATGAGGACACAAAGCA
This sequence comes from Cinclus cinclus, assembly GCF_963662255.1. Taxonomy (NCBI): domain Eukaryota; kingdom Metazoa; phylum Chordata; class Aves; order Passeriformes; family Cinclidae; genus Cinclus; species Cinclus cinclus. Next base: position 2,899,606 of record NC_085066.1, on the reverse strand, counting down.
AGGTTCTGGCAAACCTCTTGGATGCACATTCTTCCAAGGTCTAATTTTTAGTTACCTACAAAGTGTGTTGTCCCTGCATCCAAACTTCTTCATTTCTTTCGGAGATTTCATGTTTCTCTGCCCTTGCCTGGGCTCTCATTGTCCCAGATGATCATATCCCTTCCTCCCTCATCTTCCAAACTTTCTTCACCTCTCCAGGCTCTGGTCATTTCCTCAAAGCCTCCAGCCTTGCACCATTGTAGCGACTTTTAATTACTTTTATTTCAAGGGTGACTTTTTTATGCTACTAAACTCTTTAAATAGGGCAGACAGGAAGGATGTAGCATTTAGACCAATTTTCTTTTTTTCTTTCTGGGAATAAAAATTTTGTGATCACCCACAGTGCAAAATCAAACAGCTTAATGATTTCTCGGCTGAATAACCTTGGATCATTTTTTAATATGACTGGTTGATTCATTGCACATCCTAATGTCCAAGTGGAAAACAACACAGTCAGAGGCCAGATTTGCAGCTGATTTAAATTGGCATGGTTTGATTTTATTCAACTGAGTTTTGAAGAGAATCTAGCTATGCAATCTAGCTCTCCATCCTGCTTCCTGCTATCAAAACATTATTCTTGAAAAAATATCTAGATATATAACTCTGTATTTTCCAATTAATAGACCAAAGTAGATTAAGGTGAGACCATGTCATTTTTTAACCCTATCATTTTTATTGATAGAATAAAAATATCATTAAAATATTAAATTTTAATACTAGTCCAAATATTATTTCAGTATCATATTTAAAGCACATATGAATAATTAATGCAAAACATGTCAGGAAACTCAGTTCTCAGAATTTTTTAACAAGATCTCTGCAACCAAGCAAACAAAGGAATATTATTTTATCATACTGATATAAATTCTACATTTATACTAATTTGCTTAGTGAAAATATAGAAAGTCTTGCTTGGGGGTTTTAGGGTCATCATGCCTGCTGGATTATTTGCATCCAAAATACTGTGCAGTTTCCTCCTCCTTCTCAGGGAGGTGCTGATGCCTCATAGAAGCATCAGACAAAATTAGATCATTATATTTTGTCAGGAGGAAGTTCTGTCCCTTTGTAATGTTCAGCAACCCTTATTTTTGTATAAAAATAGAATCTGCTTCTTTTAATGTAAGTTTATGCCTTCCCAATCCTGTGTCACTCTTGAACTGTCCCCTTGTGACATCAAACTCAGCGATCAGCCACATGTTAAGGTGTCAGTGGCTGGGTAGGAGCCACTGGGATTGGAAGATGGATTCCAAACTGCAGTGAAGGAAAATGAGAAACCTTGGAACGACAGCCCCTGTTGTTTTTACAAATGATTGCTGCCTATGTTTGGGTCTTCCATGAAAATATGAGCCCTGGGAGCCATGCATGTAGAAAGAGGAGGGGGATAAAAAACTGGTTTATTGACAGCAGCTTGATTTTTGTTGTGGTTGGGTTGTTTTTTTCTTTCCCTGCAGAACAGCCCACAGAAAACGAAAACAGTGTTTATGTGTTCAGCTGCAAAAAAATTACCATTATTTGCCATGAGAAGGTCAATGTGTCCTGGAGAGAAACTAATCTAGCAACGATTGTCTGCTGTCCTTCTTTCCCACCACCATGGGAAAGCTGTCATTAACAGCCTGGCTTTGTTCCTTCCCAGGCACAGGACCAGAGTGGAGACCCTCACATCCAGCTCGGGTAGTACCAACCCCTCAGAGAACATCACACAGTTAATGTCCCCCTTTCAACCGCGCCTGCTTAGGAAAAAAGGCACAGTAAAGACATGTGCATTTTCTTGTACATGTCAGTACTTTAAGGGCCATTACATAAGCTGGCACCAATGTCTTGGCTTTCTAGTCTCTGAGAATTGTGGTGACCATCTGTAAGATCTGAGTTCTGCAGCTGTATTCAATAAGACAGTGTTGGACAAAATCTTGGAAAAAAGTGCCTAATGCCAAACTGTCTATCACTGTCAATTTGGCTGTGCTTTAAACTTACAAATATAAATTTCCCTGAACAGTTGGGAAAGAGTAATAAAGTCAAAATGTCTCATTAAGCAATACATGCTTTGGCCTAATGAATGTATCGCTCAGGAGATAAAAGATGAAGCATAATTAATGATATGTGATAACACAGAGATTGTCTGGACTGCACTGACCTGTCTTTCAACTTTAACTCTTAGAAGAAAGAGATTGCTTTACATAAAAAGGGCAAGTTCATCCAGGGCTTGTCCAGAACAGCACTGCCAAATAAACCAGATGATGACAGTGGTGTCATGCAGACAGCAACTTTCTGTAAGCTGGCCTTCCATAAATTTGTTAGATATGAGAAGGTTTCTAATATACTTTATCAGGCAGATAGGGGAGCTGCAGACAAAATCAAAAGCAGAAAGTAAGAGCCATCAAATAGTTCAGGCTTAAATCAATTCTTGAGTCTCTGGGGATAAAAAGAAAAAAAAGCATATGAGGAAAGAAATCTTGAAAGTAGTCTTACTCAATATTGATGAAATTTAAGCCTGTCAAATATCTACAGGAAGGTGGGAATGAGGCTGATCCTAAATCATTCAACACCAGTGAGATTTTGGCAGTTGACTTTTGGCCTCCTATTTGGATACAGCAGATTTTGCTTTCTGATGGTTAAAGCTAGGGCTATCAATTCTAACATAAAAGCATCATCTAGTAAAACTCATTGGGGAAAAGAAAACTGAGTGAAAGGTTCTTGCTTGCTGGAAAAACTTGTGTTGGTAAATATTTGCTGTTGTATCACTTAAGTTGTAAATCTTAGTTAAAACAGGAGGGAAATTAATATTGGTAGATGGAAGCATAAAAGCTAATATAATATTGACACTTTTATTTCCTTTCAATTGGTATTTAAACCACGTATCATCTTTTCTGAAAGTGCTGCTGATATTGAAACTTAATTAGCAAGATTAGCCTTAAGTGTAATGGTAAAAAAGGTAAACTAATGGAAAGTAATTATTCTTTTCTGTTACTTAAGCATCATATTCATGTTATAAAGCTGTTAGAAATGCTTCCATTTTGGAAATTTAAACAAAGCGAACAGGCTAGCTTTTAAAAAATAGAAATACAAACTGCCTTAGGAGGAACTGAGCTTGCATTAATCTGTACTTGGGTGTTGTTTAGATGGCTCCAAAAGATTCAGCTTGAGGTGCAGTTCTGATGTTTTATAGCTTCATTTTACAGTAAGTTCAAACAAAAATACTTTAAAAACATATTATATATATACATGTGTATATATATATATAATGCAATGAAGAAATTTTTCACTAATCTGAAGTTTTCTCATGACAGTCCTCATATCCCTGGAAGTTTGATTCTGACCAGCAGCCCAATGATCCCTCCAAGCCATGCTGTGATTTCCTCAGTTTTCAAACCAGAGCGCAGGTATCAGATACAGCTGATAGACAAATGTAGCTTTAATATGGATAAATCTTGTGGAGGAAGCCAGTGTGAGTGTTTGCATGAGAATTGGTGAACATGGGTTTCACTGACCATATCAGTGAGCAAGTTGCTGAGTGCTGGGTGTGGGATAAATAATGTGTGATAAAGTCATCCAGTTCCCCAGATAATCACTGCCAACCCTAATGAACAATAGGATAAGAAAAGAACAATAGCTGGCATGTTTATAGGAAATTTGGCTTATTGCTACTTCTAACTTAGTTGTGTGTGACAGAGATTTTATATTTTTGAGCTCTAAAAGTGAGGCTTAAAGGAGCATCTCCCTTAAAGTCTGGAAGCACATGCAGATCATGCAGATGGTGGCTTTGGCCAGTGTGAGAGATGGAGCCTGGACTTCCAAAGCTGTCAGAGCCCCAGGGCTGGGCATCTGTTCCCGGTGCCCACAGACATGGTGTGGGTTACTCACCTGCTCACTCAGTTGGGCACTTGAGTTTTCTGGCTTGCAGCACTGTGCCTGCCAGTCTGAGTCACACTCAGTGAGAAAAAAGGCATTTGTTGGAAAGCATCAATAAACAATCACAGAGCTGGTAGGTCTTAAGTAGCCCATCATTTGGGTCTATGCTGTGTTTTTGGGCTTCCCTTGGCCTGATTACACATTTACTTGTAATTTAGTGAAAGTAGGCTTATTTTTTTGTGTGTGGTAATGACAACTTTTCCTTTTTTAATATTAGCAAGTAAGTGGAGCATGATCACAGAGTACAGACAGCATCTTCTGGTGTTGCTGCAGGGGTGACAGCCATGGGATGGCTGGGTCACAGGAAAAGCCTTGAATGAATCCATCCATCATCCATCCATCCATCCATCCATCCATCCATCCATCCATCCATCCCTCCATCATCCATCCGTCCGTCCATCCATCCATCCATCCATCATCCATCCATCCATCCATCCATCCATCCATCATCCATCCATCCATCCATCCATCCATCCATCCATCCATCCATTCATCCATCCATCCATCCACCACACGGCAGAAGTATCTGGATGGATGGATGGATGGATGGAGGGATGGATGGATGCTGGATGATGGATGGATGGATGGATGGATGGATGATGGATGGATGGATGGATGGATGGATGATGGATGGATGGATGGATGGATGGATGGATGGATGGATGATGGATGGATGGATGATGGATGGATGGACAGATGGATGATGGATGGATGGATGGATGGATGATGGATGGATGGATGGATGGATGGATGGATGATGGATGGATGGATGGATGGATGATGGATGGATGGATGGATGGATGGATGGATGGATGGATGATGGATGGATGGATGGATGGATGGATGGATGGATGGATGGACGGACACCATAATCTGCCTCTACATTTCCAGTGCAGAGAGATCCCATTAAGATGTTCAGCAGACCGAGATGCTGTGTCAGCACACACCATCACCTTCCCAAACCCAAGCAGTACACCTGTCTTCTCCCCAGCCCTAAAACATGGCTCAGACCCTTTGAAGTGACAAATGGTGCTCACTGTACAGAACAGAGTAACTCAAACTAAGAGGTGGATTGCCATCAGAAAAATTGTGTTGAAGAAGGCAGATCCCAATAGGATCATGAATGTCATTCTTCTTTATTTTTCAATTTGAAGGAGTAAATATGCTTGGCACTTCAAGGAAGCCAGAAATCCCTGCAGACATGTTAAGTTCCAACTCAGCTTTATATTATTAAGTAACTAATGTGATCCAGCCATCCCTATAAACACAAAAAAGTGCTGAACACAAGCAAAATACCCCTTTTACCATGAATAGTACTTTGTTTTGGACTTCATGATATCTTTTCCCTGCAAGAGTCTACAGAGGATGTGAATGCCAATGCCCCATTTTCTAAAAATAGTGAAACATTCAGTGTAAACATTCTGCTTTCACTTTTGGGTTGTGCTACCCAGACAGTGACAGATGCCACTCTAATGGATATACTTATTCCTATCTCTTTTCCATTTTAAAAAGCCAAGCCAAACCAAACCAATATGTTTTGGTAAGTAAGGCATGTTCTACATGCAAAACAGGAAAGTGAGGCAATAGAGTGCAGAGGAGCCCAGTCCCACAGTAAAAATGATGTCCAGCCTCCCAAACCTTACTGTGATAACAGGATGTAGAAGCTTCCAGTGAAGTGAATGCTGAAGAACATCCCCAAATGCTTTGATCATAAAAATTGTCTTGCAACAGTCACCTATCCTGGCCCTTATTGCTCAGCATGTTTACACAGAGAGCATTTCCCAGAGGTCTTCAGAGAGTGAGGATGCATCTTCAGTCAGAACACCATAACCCCTGTGGGGGTTCCAGACAAGCAAATGAAGTGCAGGAGGACAAAGAAGAAGAGCTCTGTCCTCAGGCAGCCAGAAGGCAGGGCTTGGGCACAGCCCTGCAGGAATCCAGCTGTGCTGCTTCTGATCCGAGCTGGGGCAGTTATCCTGCCACAGTGTTGGGTGTGCTGCTTTAAGGCTGTGAGGCTCTGAGCCTTGTGCTGGGCTGCAGGTGGGACATATGTCTTGACTTTTTCTGGGCTGTCCAGCTTTTTGAACTTCCATGGCTTGCTGACAACCAGAGCTACTTTTTGAGTCGAGGATGCTTTTAGCCTTTTAGCTTGAGCCACCCTCTCCCAAGAATGAGCACTCAACAGATACTTTTAGTCATTTTAACTTGTTCTGTGTCACATTCTTTCCCCATTGGAAAGGCTATTTCAACATCTTGCTGATTTGTTGCATTTGCTTTTCCTTGCTCACTGTCTACTCTCGGCACGGGAACAGCAAATTGCTTTGCTTCATTGAAACCTTTACTGTAAGAAGGCTGAGATCACTTTCCTGAGCAGTACTAGGTGGGAAGCATTGCCCGAGTGTTTTGTGTCCCAGTACTCGTCCTCTGCTGTTATTTAAGGACAACTGCAAGTGATGTAGTCATACACACTAATTGCCAGCCCTGAAGGCTCTTGCTAATGATTTATACACTCTTTCAGTATAGTTACAATGCTTCTATTACAAAAACTTATGTTTTTTACCCAGTTATTTATAACTCTGCCTGCCTTATTTTTAATATTGCCCTTTTCTTCAGGTAGCAAAGGTTCACCAAGATAATAATACAATTTAATGACTGATTTTGTAGAATAAATCTAAGAAATAATCTCTGCAGAAATTTTATCATCCCAGTTATCTGGGCTACTGTTAAGGATACTGTTTCTTTAAGAATTGAGACCAAATTGCACAGTAATTTCAACTCATAATCCATATTTTCTTCAGTTCCAGTCTCCCCACTCCTAGGCTGCAAATGTAATGATTAGGTCTAATTTACAAGATGGATCATGAAAAAGCAATAAAGGTCTTGCTGCTGTCTGCTGGTCACAGACAATTCCACTTCAGTCTTCCATTCAAAACAGAACAAGCTGCAGAATATAAGTGTTTCCATGAAAAATAGAGAGGGAAATACCTGCCATGGAAAACAAGAGATTCCAGTAAATAAAGAAGCTTCAAAAAAGAAGCTGTCCACCCTCTTTCATCAGAGAGGAACAAAGAATATATGCATCTCTCTGTAGTTAAGGTAGAAACATAGAAAGACTATGCTTTTATGAAAACTCATCCACTCTAATTTCTGAAGCCCCCCTCAGTCTGATGAAGGAAACTGGCTTTTCTAAGCATCCTGAAGTTAAAGCTCTCAACCTACCATGATTAAATCCAGAAACATACATATAATATATGATATTCTATTCCAATTTTAGCAATATGTTTTCTCCAGGGTAATATTTTTCACCCCAGCAAAGATGGACAGATGTAGTCAAGAAGAATCAGAGCAAATCAAATCTGTGTAGTGTCATGATATGTTGCAGAGTACTGGTAGCAAAGAACTTTCTGCTCCTTTTTGGTTGCAATATGTGACACTGCCAGAAGAGTAGATTAATCATATGGTTACATTTGCTGCATGTGGAGGAGCAGTAGAGCAAAAAAAAGTTTTACTGAATCAGCAGGCAGCTCTCTAATGCTGTGACTTCTGCTCCCGAGGTTTTTTCCAAGACGAGAGCTATAATCTATGCACAGGAGAGCAATCAAAAGTCCCCAGATTTTTAAATGTGATAGCACACATAAAGAAAGGTTTTAAGATCCCAGATACAGATTAATGTGTATTGATTTTTAAATAATGTTAAAATTAGATGTAATGCTGTTTTTACATTCTTTGTTACTGTGTCTTCTGAAGGAGATAAATTTGAATTCAAATGCAAAGATAATTCAAGTCAAGGGATTTCAGTTTGGTCTCCAGTAATCCAGTGTTTGGGGAATATGATGCCATCCTGTATTTTAAAGAGAATTGTATTTTAAACAGAATTTTTTATGTACCAAACACACAAAGTATTATTTCATCCTACAAGGTAATACCAAAGTCACTCACCAAAGTCGGGGTGATGGGCAATGACCTCGTTTTTAAAGTGGAAACAACTATAGCAGAATTTGAGATTTACTCATAGGATTTTGTGATTCAGAAAAACAATTCTTGCCATATAAACAAAAATTCTTCCAGCCTAAAAGCATGTGTATCAGTTTTGTAGAATGATGATCCCAAAATGATAAATGGAAATAAAGATTTATAGAGAAATCAATCTTAGATTTTATATTCATGTTACTAATCAGAAGTTGTGCAGTATGTAAATGTCATACATCATAAAGGGAATAAAATATGTTTTATTAGCTGGATTTTGCCAGAACAATACCATTGATATAAATAGTCTGTCTCAGCTAGAAGGAATTCAGCACCATTCTCAGAGGAATATTTGTTCTATGCAAATCAAGCTGGATGTAGAGGACTCAAACCAAATTGGATGCAGAAAGCTATAGCATCTCTTGCTGCATCAATCTTGTTTCCAACACCCGAAGCCTCTCAGCACTGTACGTGTCTGAGGCAGTGTCCAGGCGTGCTGGATCCCTGGCAGGCAGTCAAGGACTCAGTCAGACACGGAATTTCTCCGTCACTGCACCCACTGGCAAGCTCTGTCTAGTTAGGCTCCTTCTCACCAGCCTCCCCTCCTAGGGTCACTCAAGGCCACAAGGAGCTGGCTCAGAACAGGCTTCTGCCTCACTTGAGCACAATGGGAAAAGGGTGGAGAGGCTCTCAGGTGTCTTTCTTGTGGATGAGAAACCAGCTGCTCCTTCCACTGGGACCTTGTGGCTTTGGGGGAAATGTCTTGTTTAGATTCCTTCAGCTTCCTCTCACCATGTGGTTTTTTCCCCCTGGCAACAAGCACCTGCTCTTGGCCACATCTCTGCCTGCCTTGGGAAGATGGAAGTTCAGGAATGGCCAGAGCTTCTCCTGCTCCTTCTTAATGCTCTTCTTCAGAGTGTAACCTTATCTTTTGGGACGTGTGGTGTTCCTTCAAAATCAGCTGCTCCATTTGCTGGACAGAATGCATCTTGCTATTTATTTGGGTTTCACTGCCTGTGTGTAGAGTAACGTCAAAAGTGAACACTGTGATAATTCTGGCTTTCAACCTGTTCTGAGTGAGCTTAGTAGTGCTTAGTAGCTAGTCCATGATTCCTGCTACATCTTTATCAGCTCCAGGAGATACCAAGTGCTGTTGGAAAATCTCCAAGGACCTGAACATATGTTGGAAAAAAATCCAGATCTTTTAGCTAATTTTATTGCTAATTTTTATTCTGTTTTAATTTTTTAATGTTTTAAAAGCCACTTATTAGAACTTATTTTGTATTTATCCATCTTGCCTATCCCATTGTTACTTAATTAGGGAATTGAGGGATAGTCTTCCAGAAATCAGGCGCAGCATAACTTTGAATAAGTTGCCTTCTGTTCCTGTTTCTTCGACAACCTGTGTGGAGCAGGGAGGAGGTGCTGGGGTAAAAGGGGAGAGCACATGGGTGACAGGTGATTTTATAGAGAAATAGAAACTAAAATCATCTTTAGGGGGATGGAGTCCTGCAGGACATCAGCAGGATGAGGTATAATGGGGCTTGGAGGATTTTAAGATGTTCTCAAGCATGTTCACAAACAGTGTTTATACCAGAAAAGAAATATGTAATCAATGAAATGGAAAATATAAGGACTATGATAATTCAAACTAACACCTTCTTAAGAGAAATTTGGAAAATTGTTGGGTTTGTATGTCTTTCTTTAGTTCTTATGGCCTCTGTTGCTGTTGGTTCTTTTTGAGTTAGGTGAGTTGATTTTTGATGACCTGCTTTGGGTGAGAGACAAGCATGCCAGAAGTCCTTAAAAACATTAATTACACCATTCTCCCCAGATCACTAGAAGTGGCAGGGCACAATGTGTACCAAAAAAATATTCCTTTTTCGTCTTATAATGACATTTTTTGTAAGCAAGGACCTTCAGGTCCCAAGTATCTGTCCTGAATGAAATATGGAGTGGATCATTTACAAGATTTTATTTGCAGGGGGAAGTTGATATGATGACAATGCACTGTTGTTTCAAAATTTTGCTTTGAGTAACCACCACTAAATAGAGTAACTGCTTCTGGAAAAGGGGACAAGCTTGTGAATTTGCTCTCGCATGTGGCTCACCCAAAGCAATGTGCCTGGACAGGCTGGGTGAGCAGTGGGTGCCCTGTAATTCTAACCCAGGCTCCAGTGAAAGTGCAGGTTCTCCAGCTTCAGTACAGATGTTTTCCATACAGGAAGCCTCTAATCCAAACTTTCCCTCCTCTCCTCTTGCTGGCCTCACATGGCCTTGTTGTGCTCTTTGCTCATTCTGAAAAAATTATATACATTTGAATGGCAGCCAGACAGATTGCAGCCTGTTTTTCAAAAATTAGCCCGTTGTTCTGACAATTGCATTTAGCAGAACATTCAGATTAACCAGGATGAAGGTAGAAAATAATTAAATTTTCTTGTTAATGAGCTTAAGTATGACAATCCACTAAGTCCTGTTTCTTCTTCAGCCGTTTCCTGTAGGTCCCACACTCAGACACAAACTGTATATATGTATGTCTTTATTCCTACTAGAAAATTTCCAGACTGCACCAAGGAGGCTTTGCCAAAGCATTTCTCTGAAGTGCTCCTACTTCTAAAAAAAATCAAGGTGAATCCTGAAAGATGCTGTACAGAACTTTGCTTGTGTTATAACTTGTAAAGCCCAATTCAACAAACCAGTTTTCCTGTGATGAAATATTATATTCTTGTTTTTAAGTGACAGGGTGTCAGGGTGATATGAATTGCTTGAAAAGTTTCATACCAGAGCTCAAGAGATTTTTTTTTCAAGGAATCACATATTCCTTGTGTTTGCACAATTAAGAGACAGATTTATATTTTCTTTTTCTGGTGCCAAAACACACAGGAAAGTACACATAATTTACTGGAATACAATGGGATAAGGGAACCTTCTGAAGTATTTTATTTAGGTTTCTGTTCTGGTTTATATTTGCTGCTCTTTTTTTAGTTTATTTTCTGGCAATTGTAATGGATCTGAACTTGTACTATCCCAAAATTTACAGAGCCTGTGAACATGTGTGTGGCGTGGGTGGCTTAGCAGTATTTGCTGGATCCACAAAAGGAAACTTTTGCATGTTTTGAGATGATAAATTTCACAACTGCTTTGAAGGTGAGTGGAAATAATCTTAGTACTTGATTGATTAATGTTTAATGGCCACTATCAATCATATATTTTTTAATTTGCAGATTTCTAATCTGCCCACTGCACGGCTTAGTCAGAACATGCTCCATGAAAACTAGGGATTCATTAAAAATCCCAAACACCCTACGTTTGTCTGTTCCCTCCCTGTGTGCTACACAAAGACACAATAACACCATTATATCTATTTGTTCCCGTGGAGATTCTGAGACACCAGTAAGAGAGGATCTACATCACATAAAGGTCATAAAACACATCTCTAACACATGGGCTGCCTTGAAACACCATTACACCTTCAGGCTGTGTCTGTATGACCAAATCCAAGCGTGCCTGGAAACATTTCTGAGCACCAGGCTGTGAACATCTGTGCTGGTGAAGAGAGCTTTGCCTGGCATGAATTCATCCTTTTACAAACAACTCCTCCTGTACCCAAACAATTCCTGGGCACTTTCTGGTGTTTTGAGAGTTAAGTGACTGCGGTGGCCATTCCCTCCAGGCAGGCCTCCTGGAATCTCTTCTTTTGGAGACTGAAAGCAGTTGTTCAGCACTGACACAGGCCATCCCAGTCCACTTTAGGAAGGTTATTTTGGAAACAGGAAAACCCAACACCTAGTCTCTTGGAAAAGGAACATCTGCTTCTTTGTGATTTTTATAATATCAGTTATCATACCAAACTAACAAAGGCTTCTCTCTCCAAATTGGTTGCAACTGATCCCTTCTTCTTGAGAACAGATTTTCAGATGAAATATTTCCATCTCGGCCTCTGTCCCAGTTTATTTCAGTTTCCCACAGACCTGCTGAGCTCCACTGTTGTTGCAAATGACAAATAGGAAAAAACTACAATTATCCGAAGTTTCAGGGCAAGATGTGTTTGAAAAAGAAACTTATTACTCTGGCTACACATTGATGCTCAAAAGGGTAGGTCACAGAGTACTGAAAAGAATAAAAATCACATGAAATTTTAGTAGAACTTTGGAGGTTCACAAAGTTATTAGAATTCCTCAGGAAGAAGGAAAATGCTGACTGACAGTTAACTGATTAAGGACATATTCTATCTCTGGTAAAAAAAAAAATCATTAAAGAAACAGATTGGCCACTTGGAAACTTCTGTCATAAACTAAATGACAAAAACCACCCACAGAAGTCAGTGAAGAATCTAGACTTAATATGACAAGGGTAAGCAGATGTACAAGCTTGTGGGTTAATCGATACATTAATATTTTAAAATGTTTGCTATATACAAAATTCCCAACTAAAGTTCAGTCTATTGACATGGAATGATTTGTGCCTCAGAGGTGGACAGAATTAGTGAGAATATTTTTGATAGTGGAAGAAAATCCAAAATATAGGCCATGTAAGAGAAAAGAATTTACAGAGAAAAAAAATGGGTTATTTCCACCAAGCTTCCTCCTAGAAAAGACACAAAGAGAAATATTTGTAATCACTAGCAGAAACAATTTAAAAAGAAAAAAGTAGATGTTCTGCAGTGCTGTTGGCTGGCTTCCAGACCAAGGGGCAGTCGAATGCCTTTACCTCCCACTCCTTTAGGTGCTAGCAGGAGTCAGAAACTCTGGGGCCAATAGCAGCATTAACAGTGTACAGGTCTTTTTGGATCTTCTAAGCAGAGTTTTTTTGGGTTTTTTTTTTGTTTGTTTGGTTGGTTGGCTTTTTTTGGTTTTTTGGGGTTTTTTTGCATTGGATTGCTCTCTGCCAATTTGTTATTTCTTATTTTCAGGATATGTCAGGATTGCTTGTTTCTGCCTTTCACTGTTTTCTGTCTTTCGTATCTTTTATTACTCCTGTGAATTGTCACTCTGTATTTTTTATCTTCCAGGAGAATGACTTCCTCCCTTTCTTACTGCTCATCTGTAACTGCTTCTCCATCTTCCTTCTAATCTGTGCCTGTCATATCTGCTTTTCCTCACAGAACTCCTTGTCCAGGTTTCCCTTCTCAAAGGTAAAAGAAATTAAAGTTAGAAACCATTTGTTCTAGTATTTTGTAAATTACTTGTTCTTCTGTCTCCCACGTTATCTCTTCTCTCAAACACTTGTGCTCTGCTGTCTTTTTAATTTATAGGTGCTTTTGTATAATCTCTCTTGAAAAATTTGTTATATGCAAAATCTCTTTCATGATCTTCACTAACAGAACAGTGATTAATAACATTTGGAATAAGTCAGAAGTGACTCAGAGTTGTGGAAAGGTGCAAAGTTTTGAGCGTGCAATACAACCTTGTATATCTGTTGCATCTCAGAACTGGAATGCACACAAGTTGCACCAGTGCAATCGAGACATGAACCTTCCTTGTCCCAAGGGTCTGTCACAACAATTACTGTGAACAGACTGTTGCATGAGGGAAACCAGGGGTTGGAGTTTGGTTTAATAGGCACCTTATAGGCACTGTCCTACCCGACACAGTTTTTGCTTTCAGTTGAAGGGAGAGGCTTCTTAACAGAGCTTTATGATGGCAGTTTTCCAGATGGGATTTATTAAGAGCAGTGCACATGTGTATTGCCAAATGCAAGCCAAAATTAGACCTTCTTCAGCAGAAACCACAACTGAAAAGTAGCTCAGCATGAGGGAATATTAAACCCAAAGACACCGAGCACCTGGCATCTGGTATTTATCTAAGCACTGCTTTTGGCTTTAGCTACTAATCTCAGCAATATCTGGGAATCTGTTGAGAGAGTCCAGTTGTGACACATACCACAGTTTGGATGACTACTGGCTTTTCTTGTGGACAAAATTCTTCTTTTAATTAAACCCCGAAGGGCTGATGATCTTAGGTATGTATCACTAATGCCAGTAACATTTTCCCTTTGATCTCATTGGGAAGTGTTCCCACTTCCAAGATGAAAGACATACCAAAAAAGACATTCCCCATTAAATAAATTTGCAGTCTATAATGACCTAAAGTTCTACCAAGACTTACTTAACTTTCAGGTTTTGCTGCCTACCACCTTTCTTTTGAATAGTCTTAAATAGTACTGAAATTTTTCCTGGTGCATTATTCAGTAATGACATCAGGTCAAAGTAAACTTAGCATTGCTATCACAATAAACTATTTCCCTGTGGTTCACTAGAACAGCCTGAACCTGGAGTGTGTAACATTTTCTCTGTGGAATGGTCAACATCATATGAGGCAATGGCTGAAATAATTACAAATTAAGGAAAAGGAGCTACAGCAAAGGAAATATGGCACTAATGACCAACTTAACAAAATAAAACTGTGATATACCTAAGAAAACAGCTGGCATCAGATGCAGAAAGCAGAAATCCCACCTCTGAAAAGGTCAGAAAACCTCTATTGGCCAAATAGGATACTGATCCTTTTGTTCCTTGTCCAGACATCTCTGTGCTGCCATCCTTGCAGCCTGCAGTGCATCAGCTCTGGAGTTCCACACAACCATGCAATGTCCACGAGGTAGTCCATCACCAGAGATGTCCTAAAGGAATGAAGACCAAAATGCATCTGGACCTTGCACTGTCTGAAGGGCCCGTTAGGATTGTGGGGAGTGCAGTTGTTGAGGACACTTGAATGCTGTTGTATTTTCTGCCAGGCCTCTCATTACTCCAAGTTCAGCAGCCCAGGCTGTACAGCTCTGCTTCCCTGTCACCACGTTTCAAATTGGCTTGGCTTGACTGTTACTACTTAAATTATTTTTTCATTCTTGAATTCAAATGATCTTACACTTCAGGGTGTTTGTATACTTTCCTGCCCCTAATGCTCTGACTTAATAGAAGTAGTTAATTCTACATTAGTGAATGTCACTGACTAGAAGATTTTATGTTTAAAATCTTCCTGTTAAAGATCCAAAAGGGCACTGAATATGCTAAGTGCTTGTAACAGTAATAATTACATTTTGTGGTTTTTTTTTGTTTAATGATTCACCTGACCTTTTTCAACTTGAATTTTTACTTTCTATAAAGAACTAAGAAGTTGAATTTATATTTTTTTAAAAAATTACAGCCACTTGTCTCTCAGCTGGTCTGATCAGCACTACTCAAACGGCCAAGAGTAGGAACAAAAATGCCATTGAGAAATCACCTGAAATCAGAAAGTCACCATAGCAAGGTAGGTTGCCAAGTAGTCATTTCTTTGACCCTGACCAGCTGGTATTGTTCATTGTTTGTAAGGCTCCAAGGCAGATCTGGAGGCTTCCAGTGCTGGCTCAGCCCACAGAGCATTGAGTATTGTCAGCTCAGTGATGCAGAGGTCCCACCACAACCCATGAGTTTCTGTCAGAGGTGGAAACAAGTGAGATAAATGGAAGTTCTCTTCCATTCCTTCTGCTTAGTTGGTTTGTGATTTTGACTCTGAAAGGCAGATTCTTCAAAAAATAGTTCTTGTGATTTGAGTCAATTTTTTCAGCTGCTTTAATGAGGTGCCAAGAGTAAAGATGTTTAGCGCACATTGCTCAATGAATGTGGGTGAGATTTTGCTGAAATTTTGGATTCAGATGGCAGGAGATTATAAACTCTTTTAAAGGTTTAGAAACAGCCAATAGTAGGGCTAGTTCTAGTTTATGTGCTGTAGAGGACTAGTGAAATAAAGTTTCTGCTTAGGGCTAGTGATCAAATCAGGGTCAGTGCTTGAACTGAGAGGAGCCTCAAAACTAGATTGATTTTTTTTTTTCAGAATGAGATTATAGATTTTATTTAGGACCCAATGAGTTTATTCTGTCTATAGTGGTAGAAGTTGCTGGCCTGTGATTAAGGTTAAGGCTAAGATTATCATTAGGGTTAACTTTAATGCAGACAAGGTCCAAGGAGCAGCTCCACGTGAAGCTGCTTGCCTAGTTTTGTGTCACAATGTTGGATTTATAACTAATTCCATTGGCCAGAGAGGATGATCAGTTAGGTTCAAATTTGTATTTTAACTGGCAGTGTTTAAGGAGCTTGAACTGCACAAAACTGAAATATGTCTCCCTCTCACATAAAAAGAACAGATGCCAACAGAAACACCCTAATTAGGTTCTTTTAGTTGCCAAGAATTTCAGATTAGAGGAAAACCAGTATATTGCTGGATTGAAATTAGTGTTCAGACAAGTCACATGCTGCAGAACTATAAATTCATGAAAGAGAAAAGCTGTCCACGGGGATAAATCAGGTCTCTTGCCTGAATCAGGTCTCTCTAGTTTATCTGCAATGCTCTGGTTAAAGACTCAGGACAGCAAGGACCTAACCAGTATCGTGAAACACTCAGGAAGTGCTGGACGTGGATTTGAACCAGTGCTGAACCCAGGTCTTGTGATCCATAACTGGTTTATGGATAAATACAGGGCAACAACTAGGGGTCACAATTTCACTTGCTGGGGGAGCTAAGAATTAACTTTTAGTAGCACTGTGTTGTAGTTGAGTTTTCAGGTGCTAATGGGTGTGGGTTGACAGTGTCAGCAAGGGCTGGTGCTATGGGGTTAAACGTGGGTGACAGAAAAAGATGTTCCTAACACAGACTTAGTCATAGCTCCTTGGCTTTCCTCTCTGATCATTTCTGCCTGACCAGAGATCTCAAGCTCAGGGCTAGCTGTAGTGCTGGCCCGTGGCCTGGAAGGGCTTTTGAATCAATGTTGCACACTAGGCAGCTGCCCCGGGGATTTCATGCGGGAAGGAGTGTCTGTGAGTCACAGGGCTCTGGTGTCTCGAGTCTATCTCATGTGGAGTAAAGGGGAGGATGGGCGCCAAGGTTAGGCAATGGCCTAATGTTGTCTGAGTGAAAATGCAGATTTAGAACTTGTACTGAGAGGGCCAAGTGTATTTGTGTCAGACAGGACTTACAAAAATTGACATTTTATGCACATAGCCAACTTTTATAATTTCTTTAGTGAATCTAGAAGAAAGTTTGTTTTCACTAGAAATATTGCTGGTTTGGACATGTGATATTCCCTTCCCAAAGCAGCGATACTAGTCAAACATAACCAGTCTTCACATTTATGTGAATTATCTTGAAAATTTCTGTGGTATTAGAGAATTATTTGCAGCTATTAGCATTACAGTTTTTTATGTAGCAGAATTGTGTTATAAGAGTAGAAGCTCTCTATTAAGTCAGAGCGTTAGGGGCAGGTTTACACTCTGGAGTGTTAACTTGAGACAAAAGTTCTCCTCTGTGTGGGTATTGTGTTCCTCCATATGGAGGCATTAGAATTACTGTAACAGATGGGTGATGGAGTACAAACCTCTTGCCTCCCTATAAGAATGATTAGCTTAGGAAGCAATTTTAAGTAAGAAGTTTGGATGTATGTCCTCTTCCTATTCTTGGGATAGAGAGAAATCCTAATTTAGCAGGAGCAGAAGAGTTCTGACAATAATCCCTTCTCACAATAAACAGAGTTATCTTGTTTCTTGAGTTAAATTTGCACCAATAAACATACAGTGGGTTCCCACAAGAACATGCCCAAGGCAGTTCTCCACAGTCTAAAAATCATCCTAAAAACCATCTGAAAAATGAAGTTTCTAGCCCTAAGGATGTCCAAAGTACTCCTAAGCCTGTCTGACCTCAGAGTTACTATTCACTATAATTTTATTCTGTTTCATGTTGGGATAAAATCTCTTACCACTTTGATGACACTGTGGTGAAAAAAGAAAAGTTGCTGAGAGTGAAATGCAGAAGTAAGTGGTAAGATTTTGGGCATATGTTAGAATAGTGCTTATGTTGACAATAGTGGAGATATTCAAGTGTATAAGATTTTGTTAATAAAGTATCAATGTGACTGATAATTAACTGTAATGCTGCAAAAGGTCAATTAGATGTTCATTACAAAATAGGTCCCATTACAGGCTAGTCCCTCAAAACCAAACTGATCACAATTTTCCATATTTCATTTTGGTGCCAAAAGGTTTGGATGATGCTGAAATACTCTTGTCTTCTATAGGACATGATTTTTCTTGCCTTGTTCCTAACCACGTAATCTCCCTACATTCAAACCTCCCTCCTTTTCTGAGCAATTTTGTGGCACTTGGCACGCCTTTTATATTTTAATTGCAGTTTAAGATGATGGCATAGCTAGTAGTAAATGCTTCATTTTTTTCCATAGCTTCACAGAAAGTTGTTATTTTCAGCAGAGTTTAGGGAAATTAGACAGTCAAATCCTACTAAGTTTCAGTGGATGCTGGACACAGAACTGGCTCAAGAAACTTAAAATTTACTTTGCTTTTACTAAGTAAATATATCAGTCTTTTTAAGTGAAATATTTAGAAATAAACTGAAACACCTGGTCTGAATAGATCTAAATACTGCAAAAATCTAGCAGCATAGGTCCTGTGACAGTGTCCACACTCTCTTTTCCATCACTCCTCCCTTTGTAAACTAAGGACCTGAGGAGCCAGCAACTGAAGTCAATGGAAACTGGAGCTGCTGAGCAACTCTGTAAACAAACTCTCAAAGCTCAGTGAGGTATTCCCAGAAAAGCATCCAAAATGTGCTTTCTGTTTGTGCAGTGTCTAAGTGCTCCACGGCTGATACCAGCTCTAAATGCAACTGCAGTGCACTCGAACACAGGGAGGTGTGGTAGCCACGGGCTCCTGTCAGCCTGCCAGCCCTCAGGTGTGCAGCAGAAATAACTGCAGCCTCAGCTTGGGCCAGCTCCAGCTCCAAAGGCAGAGGCACGAATAGTTACAGGTGCTCACTAATTCCAAACCAAAGCTCAGGCAGAGCATGACTCCTTCTTCCCAGAAGTTTTCACTGCTTTTTCATGAATGAAGTTTAATATGTGCTGTAGGATATATTAATGTCAATTTGAGTGCTCTGTTCATTTTCAGAAATTCTAGTCTCAGGACAGAGCATTTTCACAGCATAAAATTAGAAACCTATTCAAATTAAGCAATAAGACAGTATTTTACTTCTTAACTGTTTGGTTTTGTTTTAGTTTTTCTTTTTTTACACATTCTGCCCATTTTATCCATCTTAGCTAAGCACTGCTGCTCCTCTTAGTACACAGGGATTTTTAAAGGGTGGTTTCACTTAGGCCATAGACTCAAATGCTTAGTAATTTTAATGGACGAAAACTGGTTTCAAAATATTTCAGAACCATAGCCCTGGAGAAATCAGTTTCCCTGTTCAGATTTGCACACAATGACAAATCCATTTCCTCAGTAGTTATCAAATAGTGCATCTTTGAACAGCCATGACCAAGTATCTGTGGGTGGGAAACCCTTATTTTTTACATCTTCTCACCCATTCTTGACTGCTCTGATCAGAGTGCTCCAAGGACTGAGGAGACACGAGGCAACACCCATGAAAGCAGTCCATCTGGTGCTGGGCTGGGGCTTCTAAGACACAGTTATGTACAGAAACAAAATCTGAAGAACGCAGTGAAGGGGAATATGCTGATAATAAAATGTCCTTTTTCACCTCACAATTGCTGGTTGTGAGAGGTGCCAGACAGAGAGGACAATTTAGGGACAAAGATGATATACAGTGTGTGTGGGAGAGCTACAAGATGCCAACTTCTCTCACACTATCTTGGCTTCTGTGACAAGCTGGTCACCTGTAGATCCAAGCAATGCAGAAAAAGTACATTTATTTAGGCCCAGGTTCATGACTTAAAATGCTATTTTTTTTCCATGTATTCAGGGAAACCTGATGATTTCATTTTGATCTGATGGCTCAACTGCTCTGACCTCTCCACACCTGTGATGACTCAGCTAACTTAGAATACCAAAACTATTAAAATTTTACAAATATTTCACATCCTATATGATGGTTTGAGTTGCTAAAAATGTGCTGTGGAACTTTGATACAGTTTGGATGGCAAAATAGTTTCTGTTAAATAAAATACTAAGAACTCTGATATATCCTAATGCGAACTGTAGGTCTAACATTCATGCTTATGTGGTTGTGCAAGCTTATGCTGTACTTTGATTTGCCTCTTGCAACTCATCCTTCTGAAAAACAGATCAATATTGAACAAGAAAGGCAAGGTATGATTAGGCTTGTACACCCTATGGCTTTGTGCATTTGAAAAGATGTTTTCTGCTATTGAATTTTCCTATCTGTCACATTTTTTCATCTCCCTATTTCGTCCAGATAGCTGGTTCTCATAAATTATGCAATGAGTCTATTACTCAAAATAAGGACAAGTGATATCCTCCAAAGGATTAATTTGAGGTTTCAACTAGGTCATTCCTGTTTGAGGCCACATAGACCATTATTTTTAACATGCCCCAGCAAAATAGCCATGCTACAGAATGTCTAGGGAAATTAAGTTCTTGAGAATCTGGCTAACACGTTTTGTGCTGGAAAAGTTACAGAAACTGCTGAGGAGGAGGCTATACTAGAAAAAAAAAAGACACAAAAAAACTAACAGCTGAGATGAAGGATTCAGTTCTCTGAAACCAATAGGATGTAATTCTTCAATTTGCTTTTGCATATTTCAGTATAAAATAAACCTCTCTCTGGGAAGGTAGAAGAGGAAGAGAAGAGGAATGAAAGGAAGTATTCTATCTACAGCTGTCAGAAAGAAATGCACTAATTCATTTTACACCAGCCTTCCAAAGTTGGAGGAAAAAAGGAAAGGGTAACTTTAAGTTCAGTTAATATTTCTCCCATTTTTTATTTTAATAATCCAAAATGAACAGTAAGACTTTTGAAGTGCCATCTATATTGTTATCTGAGTGCACCCAATTGAATTGGACCCTTGCTGTTCACAAATACAGGTTTGCAAGCCCAAAAAAACCCCAGGGCTAATTCAAGTGTGCTAAAAATTAGAGGAAAAACAACATATGCATAACTCAAACCTGAACATAATCCAAATAGTTTAGGTACCGTTTTTTTACAAATGTTTTCTGTTGCCTTTTCAGTTTTTACTTTTGTGGAAGGATAATCTGTTCTGCCAGTAAATTTTGCAGCTTTAATGCAAAGTTCAAAAGCTTTAACTCTTCTCTAGCTTTTCTTAGTAGCAGCTGCAGCACAGTGTGTTTAACAGCAGGAACCCTGGCCTGGGGAACCATGAGCCCTACTCAGTGTGTGCTTCCAGCACAGCTTTTACTCTGTTCCTCTGTGCTGACCCAACAACCTAGCAAACATTTCATTATGTGGGCTCTGTGGGACATGTGGGATACAGAACAGAGAGCATGAAAGGGTAGGAA
Source organism: Cinclus cinclus (assembly GCF_963662255.1). Taxonomy (NCBI): domain Eukaryota; kingdom Metazoa; phylum Chordata; class Aves; order Passeriformes; family Cinclidae; genus Cinclus; species Cinclus cinclus. The sequence goes on along the minus strand of NC_085066.1, from coordinate 2,878,434 downwards.
CACTTCACTATTATTTTCTTATTATTTTGCATTTGCAGAATGTTTGGCAAATGATGGTACACAAAGTTGCGAGGCAGATGCTGTAAATTGGGTCAGTATGATATATATGTTTGCCAAAGAGCTGTTTAAGTACATTTTCACTGTTTCCAGCAAAAATAACAAGAGAGAAGTAAAGACATCATGAAGTAATTATGTCATTTGGAAAGAAAATATAGCAGGGATTTTTAAAACATACATGGAAAGGGAAGAACAAATTCAACACACACCATACTTGAAAACTTAATGGAAAAGGAGTAATTGATAACACAAAAACAAAGCCATTATCTTATCCTCAGTTTAGTCTGCAATCCAAATTATATCATATATAGGGTCACTAATGAAAGGAAAGGTGGTGCTTTCTTTAGTTTGGATACCATTTTTGATTTCTGCTCAAGGAGGAAGGGGGTTTGTAATGCCAAACATTTTACAAATTAGGGATTATTTAGAACAGTGGAGCATTGAAGAGAAAGCAAATTGATTCAGCTAGAACTACATGTCTCAAATACAGTAGTGCAGGCCTCAGTCTTGCCTAGCCCCCAATCTAGGGGCTACACAAGCACCCTCATTGCATGGTAGAGCTGGTGTTACTTCCCAAACAGCAATCTGTCCACACAAGAAAAGGGGCACACTGTAAACACATCCATCAGAAAAAAGCAGAAATTAAGCTGAATACATAAAACAATATTTTTTGGAGATGAAACCAAGCACACAAGAGTAAGGGACAAATGGTCAATGACAAAGGACAGATGGAAAAAGCTGAGAAAGGAGACTCCATTGTAAATCTTGGGGGAACTTCCCTGTTGTGAGTGCCAGGAAACACAACATGGGGAAATACAGCAAGAACCAAGGCCACTTGATAATGGGCTGCACTGAAAGACTATGGTTGTGACTAAGTCAGTCCTAAGTGACTAATTAAGTCCTTTCCATCTCCAATGTCTCCAATAAAACCTCTGCACTAAAATAAAAAATAAGTATCTGTGGATGAGCCAAAACAGAAAGGGATGTTTCCTCTAGAAAAGACCCAAGGGCCTTGAGGGCAATGCAAATCAAATGATTTTGGTTTGGAAGGAATTAATATTGTTATGGGCTGTTGAGGCGATCAAAATCCCATAAAGGAAACTAGTAAATGCCTATTTACCCTAAAATTAAGAGGTGATACTTAGCTGTGTGATGTGGAAATACATCTGAGGCATGTGTTTAGAGACTTGTATCTTTATGAATGCAGTGCTTTGTTATCAGGCCCCATGCAAGTCATTAAGGAGGCTTTATAACTTCTTGTTTTTTTCTTTTTTTGTTGTTTTTTTTTTTTTTTACCAAAGTGGCTGAAGATTTTAAGGATTTACTAATAAGTTTGTGTTAGAGTTCCTAAAGGCATTTTCTAACATGATAACCATGCCATGCTGTTCTCTATTGGCCCCTCTAGCTTGTAACTTCCTAGTGAGGAAAGTGCTGGAGCTGATGGAAGTTTTCAGTATCAAATTATATGTGGAAAGATAGCCCTGTCTCTTCCACAAAGGGAAATATTTCTTATGTGCATTTTCACTGCACTGTATTTGCAATCCTATTGGCTTTATGCAAATACTTATGAGAGTTTTATGGCCCACTGTCTACAACATGCCACTTTTCATGCTATTCCTTTTTTGGTCTGGAAAACTTTTTTAGAGTTGCTTTTTGGGTTGTTTTTTTTGGTTTTTTTTTGGGGGGGGCGTTGTTTTTAATACTATACTCTGCAATGCTGCATTACTCACAGCAATCTTCCATATTTAACCATTTTATGGGACTGTTTAATGGCATGAGTTATGCTTAGAAATTGCAAAGCCACAGGTTATCAGTGTCAAATGATCTAGTTTCATGCACTCCTAGGGCCATGTTCTGTTCAGGATCTTTACAAATCTTTTAAGCTTTATAGTTCTTAGAAAGCCAGAACTTCTTTTAACATGGGCTCTTCTTTCTTGAGCTTTTTTTTTTTTGAGCATCCCCGTGGTATCGTGTAGGGCAAATCTGAGCAAAAGTAGAAAGGAAATTTCAGAATACCCAGGAAATGGGAAAAAGCTGACAGAAAGGTTTCAAAGATTAGCAGAGCTCCCTGAAGTTGAGAAGAAGGAAGCAGGAGTTTGGAAGTAAAAGATAGTTGTACTTTTACCCTAAGCTTTGCCCCCAGCTCTGCTTTTGTGCATATGCAGATGCATATCCATGATGAGAAAGGATTTTCCTCAGGACTTGCATCCTTGTTATTTATTATATTCCAGCAGCATGATGTGATGTGCCAAGATCTCGGCTGGATTTGGCCCACTATTCCAAAATTAGGCAAGTAAATGGATGTAAGTCAAGTTAAAATTTTTCATTGAATTCAGAAGTCAATTAAGTTATGCCATAGCTATTCCTTTTGTTCATGTTGCCTGGTTTTCAGCAGTTACTGAAATGAAATGCAGTGTGGCACTGCAGACCTGGGCTCTGCTCCCACACATCAATTCTCTGTTCTTACTCACATTTCTCCCCTCCAAGGGGGCTTTTCTTGTTGAACTCTCCCCTGTTTCATTCCCCTTATGTGAAGTAAGCACACTCCTGTTACTGGAGATGGAATAGGAGTTCAGGGAAGAAGGGGGAGTGCTGGCATGCCTGGAGGCTTGCTCCATTTCTGAATCGGTGTTTGCAGATATCACACTGCTAGCCAGCACACTGCTGTCCCTTCCAGCAGTGCTTTTAAGGGTAATGCAAAACCCATGACAGCCTAGTGCCATTGCAGAGTACAGCTTGGCAAGCTGCAGCATCCATGGGAGCTCCCAGCCTGTTACCAGGGACCAATGTCCAAAAATACACTGAAGTCCTAAATATTCCTACACACGCTGCATACCATTCAATACTTATAGTTCCAGCCTCCAAATGCAGCATTTGGGAGGAAGCTGCTGGGTTCATTTTCTCAAGACAGGAAAAACATATTTCCAAACAGGTTTTAGCCCAGCTTGTTCAGTCTGCCTCGAATAGGTTCCCAGAAAAACTGCATCATGACATCTCCTGCTGGACTCAAAGCAAAAGCCATGCACTCATAATGTTCCCTGCCTTGGAAGGAAACAGTATAGGAAGTGGACAAGTGCAGGACAAACTGCATAGCAGAATTTTGCTTTTACTTTCTTTAACAATACCCACAATGGTGGCAAGGAGGGAGAAAGCAGATCAGTCCTAACAACCTTTTGATATTTGGCTCAGATTATCAACATGAAGAAAGGAAAACTACTTTCCAAAGTATATATACTGAAATGCTTCTGTTGCTGAGCCCTCGTTAGTGGGATATGCAGAAGAAGCTCTCACAAGTGTATTATTTGCAGACACTGAAGAACTAGTAAACTATCTTTCCTTAAAACTAATACCAAACTAGAAAAAGAGAAGGTTTTTCATAAGCGTTAGATTGAAATGGAACTAGATCATTACTAGTCTATCAGATTATTTAGTGGACTTTGCCCCACATGCCTCAGATACAAGTGAAAACACCTGGGGGCATGGTGAGGTTGGGGGATGTTCTGGTACCTTGCTGCTCTGCTTGAAATATGGACATTTGTTCTGTGTTCTGACACTGCTGTATGACAGAAGGTGTGTGGATGACTCATTTTCTAAAGAGGTTCAAGGCCTCAAGGCCCTGGAAAAACATTCTGGAATCTTGATTTTGGAGGAAATATTTTATTCTGTTTTCAGTTGAAGTACACCAGTACAGGAGTCTCTGAGAAAGAGTGAAAAGGTGGTGATGTATTACTGTGGTGAAACAGGCTGAAGTCCAGTCTCCAATACTTCTTGCACAGGAATTCATATTGGAAGGAATTCATCACAGTTAGTCACTACACCAAGAAGTGCTTTGATATTTTTGTTTGTTTTGCTTTATAAAATCGTGCCTCTGCTTTTATTTTCCTAAATAGCATGAAATATATCCAGTTAAGTATGTATTAATGATGTATGCTTTCTTGTAATCTCTTCAATTTAATTATAGCTGTTTAAGAATCTAGGGAATGATCTTAGGCACTGCAGCAGGAATTGAAGTTGTGCAAGAGAAGAAAAGGCCAAGCCAGACCCTTCAGTTTTTTTGTAGAGCCAAGAACAATAACCGGTCTATCTTAAAAAGAAAGATGCACCTGTAAAGATATTCTGTTTGGCAAGATCATTGATGTTTCAGTGAAGTTACAAATGTCCCATCAGCTTGGTTGTCCATGTTCAGGGGTCTCTATACAATCTTCATCAAGTGCCATGGGTCACCCATTACTTCACACTCGAGTCTAGGCACATCACTGACACTTTTAAGCCTCTTGATCATTGATTACAATATTTTGTCTTAAGACGGAAAAGGAAATAGAAAAATATTGAGGAAGTTGTTCAAGTAATCTGTGATTTATACTATGTCCTTTCTTGATTATTACCTTGTACATAAACATTGTTAGAGCAGAAATTAAGAAAAAGCATACACTTTCCAGTAATTAATTTAGTAGTTACATGTAACTGAGCTGATCGTAGGGTGTCATTCATACAGGATATTATTCAGTCTCTACTCTCAAGACTGTAATCTCTTCAAATCTGTCAACCTTTAGCAAGAGGCTATAGGTTGACAGGAAAGGACACTCAGAGACAAAACTGCAGAGGAAATAGCATTGGCAATTCAATAAATATCAATCACTTTTCCAAGTCAGTGCTAAAGTGTTACTCATTAGTACAGCATTAAGAGAAGCAGTGCAGTTAGAGTGGCTGAGAAATAATCCCAAGTCTGTTCCAGCATGTTCCTAATGAGCAGAGGGCTGAGGATGTATAAGGTATTCTCAAAGCCTGGTTCCTGTTGAAGGAAAATTGCCTTGGCATAGGATCTCTGCAACACAGCTGCAGGCTGCTCCCTTGGAAGCCCTTCTAGGCTCCACCAACAGAGTGGAGCCAAGGACAGAGGCTGGAGGACCATAGAGAGAGCTCAACCTCTGCACTACTGCAGATGTTTGGAGTGGCACTATAATCCTCTTGCACGGGCTGGAATGTAGCTAAGGTTTTGAAGTGCCTACATTACATTACAGTTGTGAGATCATCAGGTGGAAAATATAACATTTTAACATTGCTCCTTTCCCCACTCACCACCACCCTGACTAGTGAGGTCCATGTGGAATCTTGCTGTTGGCCACTCATCACAAAAGACAACTGGGAAGAGATCCAAGTTGCAGTTGACTAAAATTGGTCAACGTGGATGATTCTGATGTTGCTTGTGTCAGTCACGGACCTACAGGTGGGGTTTTACAAAAGCAAAGTGCAGGTGGTTGATGTCTTTGGTCTAAGGGCAAAATGTCTCTTATTCCCACAGAATACTGGTATCTATTCTCTTTCTTCCCCTGAACTGTTTCTGATGCAACAATTATGATGCAACAATAATTATGTGCTTAGGTCAATACCATGGTTTTTTTCTTCTTCTTCTTCTTCTTCTTCTTCTTCTTCTTCTTCTTCTTCTTCTTTTTTTTTTTTTTTTTTTCTTCTTCTTCTCTTTCCCTTTCTTTTTTCTTCTTTTTCCTTTTTTCTTTTTCCCACAGGACGGATTGTAGTTTTTTAAATATACAAGAAATACCCAGACCTATACTTCAAGAAAATCTCATTTCAGCAGCCTAAATCACACTTCACTTTGCTCAACACATTTTCCAGGTAAGTCTAGTTATCAAATTAGGCATAAAACCCTTAAATTTAATATTCAATTTACTAGCAGCTAGTTTTTATTACTTTAAGCTGCATTTTTATAATTAGGCTGGTATAAAGCCCTCACATATGAAAAAAGTCCCAAGGAATGGAAATTAGTCATATTTATCACTAAATAAATTGTTTTTAAATTGATACTTTAAGCCCAAGAAGTTTATGAGATATGACTGGAATCTATATAATAGTGGTCTACAATAAACCAATCAGACTTTATTTGATTTTTTTATACTTAAGACATGATGTATAAATAATCACTAATATAAGAGAAATTTACCCATCTAATCCTGAATTTAAACTTTCCCTGGAAAATATTTAAACTGTGTATGACATTTAACTAAACTGTCAGCTTTACAGTGTGCAATGTTTTTGAGAACACAAAGTAAAAGTGTAAACATTTCAAGGAATGTCAATGGATACTTTTAATTTAACATATCATTTTTCATTCAGCAACTGAAAAAATAGTCATGTTTACTTTTTTATTGTTAGTATTGCTCAGGCTTTCTGAAAGAGTCAAATGAAAATGTTTTTCATAATGCATAAGAATGTTCTGAGTTAATAGGTCAAAATGTGTCAAAATATCTGCTCTGAAATGTCAGTCAAAAATTGCTGACACAAATTAAAACTTGTGGATTTCATGCATTATCAAGTTTATCTCAAAAGTAATTTTCACAAAGCCCTCCTTTTTATACAAATTAGAAGCAGTTCTTTGGCATGTCCTTGAAAGCTTTGTTTCCTGCTGCTGAAGTACAGTCTGCCTCGTTCACCTAAAATGAGGCAAAAGTTAATTTATGCCAAATAATTGGCATGCATTGACAAAGACTTCAACTAATTGGAAATAATTCAAATATTTTTCTGTCATGAAGTAATTTTAAAAATAGTGAGTTGGTCACACACATTTGGACAGACAGCAGTAATAACATTTTACTTGAATATGTTCATTCAAATGCATTTTCAAAGCAGGGAAACCAGAACAATTATGCATCCTTTTTCCAGGCATTTTGCATAATTTATGTTATATTGAGTTAGAGAGTGGGCAGATCTGGATTAGAGTTTGAAAAGCTTACAATCAGGTACAAGATGAAAGGGGAGTGAAGTGTAACAGAATTTGCATTTTGGGTGGTTTGGAGGCTACAAGTTCTACAGTGTGGAATTTAAATTAAGAGGATCAAGGAAGGGCAAACAACTGTCCAATGCAAGTTGCTCTGAATAAATTTTATTTTATATTTTATTTACTTTAAGTAAGCCATCAGTGTTCCTCATGTGATTGCTATCTAACTCAATGAATTTCTTTTCTTCTGTAAATTTTGTGGCACTCATACATCTGAAGGAAAAAAGAAATTTCATCAACTATGTTACTCAATTTCAAAGAAAACGTGAAATCAGTTGCAGTATTCATGTGAGATAAAAAATGAAGATTTAAAAGGTTTACAACTGCTTTGCAAAATGTGAAAACGTACTGAACAAACAAGTCATTGAGGGATTTTTACAGAATTAGAGACACATTTCGAACAATCAAACCAGATTAGATCCTGCTGTAAGGATAAGATTTAGTTGTAAACTTGTGGCTAAAGTGAAAAGTTGTCCTCATTCAGATAATTAGTTTGGTAGCAGAGGTAGGTGACAGCAGAGTTGGGCTTTTTTTTTGATGTCAAGATTTTAATTTTTGATTCCATAGAACCAGTCTTTGGACTGCTCATTTTGTGACTAACCATTTGGGAATTTATGATTCTCTTTTACCCTAGAGTGAGACAACTGAGACTTGACTCAGACATGGTGAAAAAAAGTAAAAATCAGACTGTACTACAGGATATTTCAAAGTAGAATTCAAGCTTAAAAGAACCAGCAAAAAGATAATGTTCATTTAGAGAAAAAGTTAGGTAACAAGATTGTTTGTGGCCGAGAAATGACCCTGCCATCATATTTAAAGAAATGAAGTGGCCTTTGTCCTTTATCTGTGGATGCCATATCCTATAAGAGAATCCTTATGCCTGAATGCTGTTTTTTCCTCCCAGAAAAAAAAACCCCAGCATGACATCCATTTGACTGGATACAGAGAATTTCTCAGAAACCTGCATTCAGCCAACCAAGAAGACTGGTGCTGTTCCCTGGAACAAAATGGGTATAATTCTTGAACAACTGGCCAAGTTCTAACACGGGTGAGTGCTGAACATGCAGGGTTTAAGTCACAGAAACCAGAGACACTGTGTAGGAAGGTTTGCTATACTGTACCACACTGTGCTTCCCTCCTGTGAATTCCTGAAACCAGGAATACATTTTCATATTTTTTAGTACAGGATACAGAAGTGTTCAACTGTTGGAAATCAGTCGCCACTCAACTCCAAGGACTAGAAATAATGTCATCAAGCTTTCCACAAGGAACACCTTATTTCCCTTTCCTAAAGCTCAAAGTCTCTTGAAGCAGGAAGACATGCCAAAATTAAATAATCTGAAGTTGAAGGCATCCATAGAATAAGACTCTTCTTTGATTTGCATGTTCTCAAGAGGAAGGGACATGCAATCTGCTTAAAGATCTCATTAACTGCTAATTGTTGTTTGATAAAGCCAAAACCTCTGTGTGGTATTCCCGGCTGAGTTATTTTAGGAAATATTGGTTAATCTCACTCAAAAGAAAATATAACCCGTATGCCAAGTAGTAAATATTGTCAAGTACTTATGATATAGAAAAATGAAAGGGTTTATGCATTGTTCACTTCTACTGGAAGTCACTGTTTAACTCTTTTTCATTACTAATCCTCTCTATAAACTTAATCTGTAATCTGGCAGATGCAGAGAGGAACTGGAGCAGTTTTGGTGTGAAAGTAATAATCTTGACATAAAAAGAGCTCCTCGTATATGGAAGAGACAAAATATATAAATACCTGTCTGTGATACAGAATAAGTTAATATTCAGGAACTTGAGCTCCAACAGAATTAATGATAGGCTCATCAGTTTAATAATAAAGTGTTTATAGAGTGTATCATTTTGGGAGCAGCACCAGGAGAAAAATGTGACTTAAACACGACCTTTTTGCTGTTTCTCAGTTGCCAGAACAACAGAGTAATTTATTCCATCCCTCTCTTAAGTTTAGCTCTCCATCATAAATCTGGCCACATCTGTTGGCTGGCACACGGGGACTTTTTGTCAGCCTGAAAAATGCCAGCTCCTTTAATGCAGGTATAAGAAGCATGCTGTCTGTTCTCTCTACTCCTGTGCCTGTGGTCACAACCCACAGGGGGCAGCTAAATGTACTGTATTTCCTGCTGCTTTCATGCATGGAAGCATGTGACTTGAAGAGATAAGCAAACTTGCACAATAAATTTCTGGCAAAATACCCCGGTGTTTTTAAGTGTTGCACTTTGGGCAACTACACTGTCATCTTTCTTCCCTAATTTAAACAAGAAATCACATTTGTAACTGGAAGATGATATTTGAAAGGAAGAGAGAACTTCCTATGTAGCAGCCAGCTAAGGCGCTCACCCCTTTCGTTAAAGTAGGAGAAGAGCTATTTTCCAGATTGTGACTGAATTTCCAGTCCTATTGCCAATGATTCTCATTTCTGAATGATCTTCACCACGAAAAGACTTCATTTGCTGAATCAATTTTTGCTGCTCTAAATGTATATTGAGTGTTGTTCAAGCAGGCAGTATTATTATATAAGGTCCTGTGCAATTAGCCTAAATGTGAAGGCTATCACATTTAAAAGAAAAATAGTACAATAATTTCTTCTTAACAAATCCATTAGTTTGTTGAACATGTAGGAGCATCATGATGTTTCCTTGGATTTACCATCTATTTTTGTACCTATACCTGTTAGTTGCAAGAGAATAACGATGTGTCAGATAGGAAAAAAGTAATTCTAAAATCACACATTGTATTTTAAAAGTATATTGGAATAATGAGTTTGCAAGGTGTCAAAGTCAAGGGTTTAAATCACAGGTGACGAGGTTGCCTTTCCAATTCCCATTTAGTTATTTTTGGTTATATATTCCATTATAGCATCATACATTTGATTGCTATTTCATTCTGTTTGGAGGATTGAACTTGTCCATTAAAAAGCAATTTCCTATAGTGACCTGTACTTTTCTTACTGTGGTCTTGTCAGATGTTGCCTAAAATACAGATTTATTAACTTACTTGTGGACTGCCTCCCATGAAGTCGATAGAATGCAGAATTATTACCCAGACTTCCACGAATGAACCACAGAGTGCAACACCAGAGCAGCTCATTGTCTCAGGTAGTGCAGGGTTTTTTCAAAGCATAGATTTGCACTTTCAAAGTATAAAAAGGTTCTCCCGTGGCTTGCCTGCAGTTCTGCAGATTGATTTTGGACTCAATGATCCTGAAGGTCTTTTCCAGACTAAATGATTCTCTGATATGCTCATGCCCTCACTGGACACCTGGATCAGCCACAGACACTGTACATTGAGTGACAGTAAGTTTTATATTATTTTTCAGGGCGGCATTGTGTTGCCATGACTGACACCATCCTTTCTGGTTTCTCTCCAGGAAATAGGTAATCTTATACTTCATTTACTTGATTCCATACAGCTGCTTCCAGGGGTGAGGCAAGTGCAAACAAAGAAATTACCTTTTCCATATGGACTTCACAGAACAAAGAATGATGCAAGAGTTCACAGGGTGTGGGGTGAACTGTGCCACATGAATAAAAGTTTTGCATAGCAATATAAGGATGAAAACTAGACTGCTGCCACATGCATTATGAGTTTTCTAACTTCTTGAAGTGAGAATCTGAAACTGTAATGAGACGGATAGCCTTTATACCTCTCGCAGTCAAAGAAAGGATTATTGAGAAGCTGTCTGCTACAGGAATGGAATATGAAACAGGAAACATCACCAGCATCTTTTGCATTCAAAGCAGAGGTCTTACGGGGTTTTTTCATGTGTTTTTGCAAAAACACAAGAGAAAATGACATCCTTGATTACACAGACCAGTTTTGACACCTGTCTTCAACTGCTTTGTAGATTAAATTGATTTGTGCAGGCAGCAACTGAAATAACATTGACATTTGTTTGTAAGGCAGAAAGAGAGCATGTGCAAGGTAAGACGTGTTTTCTCAAACAATGCAAATGTACCACAGTCATTTTGCTATTTGCATTTTAAGTGTTCATGAGATTGATACTGACTCGTCTTGCTGTCTCAAATGTTTCTGTTATGTTCCTCTTGAATGGAGGTCTTTGCCACACAGTAAGGGAAAAGTCCTTTCACATAACTTCGTGATCCTGAGGACATAGTAGAGCTTCCCCAACTGCACAGGCACAATGGCTTAGATTTCTAAAGGGAAAGTACTCAATTTACATGTTGAGAAGCACATGTGACAGGATTTTCTGCAATCTGCCAAATTCCTTGGGCACAGAAAAGCATCCAGCCAAGATGACCTTGAAGGATCTCTGGTCTTCAAGGCAGACTTGTAATTTTATATGTCACACAGCTACCCAGCCAAAACATCCAATGAGACTACAACAAGCTTCAGTAGCTTGGCTTTATGTTACATTTTAATGTCCAGCACATGTCCAAGATGTCTTTGGAGAATACCAACTCTACCTGTCAGATGAAAACCTGAACTTTCAAGAGCACATTTGGTGTGGAGCACAGATTTAAGACAAACCCAATAAAGTTAGTGCTGGGCTTCTTTTGCTTTCCCAAAGATAGATTTCCAAAAGGTAGTATACAGCTCTTCTAAATCAACTCATACACCCTCTCACTAGCAAAGGGTTAATCATGCATCTGCACATCCCAGGGCTTTGTTCAGTCTGACTTTGAAAGTGGCATGTCAGGTGGCTTCATTCCACCTGCTGAAATGGGGCAGATGGTGGGCAGGCTGAAGTGGACACGTTGGACAAATTTCTTTGCCTTCACAGAATCACAAGATCTGGTACAGTAAATCATATTCTAGGTTGAAATTAAATTGTGCTGTAATAACTTGATTGGTAAGAAAAATAATTACAGTATTACTAGGTGAAGATACATGAAATAAATGACTTAATTACATGCCCACTTACCTCTGTGCTAAGCATGATACATCAAAATGAATTTATCTATGCTTATTATAGGCACGGCACAGCTCTGTGGATTACATTATAGAGTAAATTATTTTGCAATCTATTTCATGTTGTACCTTTTTAAAATTCTGCTCTCAGTCTAAATTGTCTGGATCATAAAAATCACAAGGACAAGGAATATTAATAAATAGGACTAAACTAGAATGTATGCATGCAGTTAAGAGTGAATATTCAGAAACAAAACCAGTTAATATTGTATGAACTGTGTGCATTATCTGAAACTGGAAATAAACAGCATCTTAAAAATGAAGCTCACAAATGATACTAACTCAGAAAATTTGGTGTGCCCCAGACTAACTCACCATAAAAGTAAAACACAGGAATATGAGCACAAAGTAACAGGTGACCTACTGGTGCATGCATTTTTAATTTACCACATTCTGAGGTGACATTGATCAAAAGATCAGTCTTTAGGTGTTTCTAGGGTGTTTTGCAATCATTCCATCCCTTAGAAATCAGGCAGCATCACTGATTAGTCCTACCAGGGGCTCTGTCTCCCTCCCCTGGACTTTGGTAATTCCTTGAGCTTGTTTTCAAAACTGAAATGGTTTGAGAGCAGGCCTGGCTCTCAAATCCATATGAAATATCAGTTTCTGTATCCCAGTGACATGGTTTCCCCTCATGACTGCTGCATTCTTAATGACACCAGTCATTGCCCTTCATAGTGAAGAGTGTGTTCCACCAGGACTTTAATTTCACTGCTTCCTTGTTAATTTACAGAATTTTGGTATAAATAATAAAACAACAACTTCTCATGTATGGTTAAGGGGTTAAATTGATGAATTCCATTCCTTTTTTCTGATTGCTATAGAAATTTCATTCAAGTGCTTGAACTGAGTTACAAAGCACAATCATCTCACAGTTTGGGGGAACTGAGAAAACCTTTTTTAACCAAGCTTTACATTTCCACTTGTCATTTTTTCCAATGATACGAAATCGTACACTGAAATCCCTGTGAAGTCCTGCCAGAGAGAGAGAACTTCTGGATTGCTACAGCTCTGTGAGCTTTCACTGCATGTTGTGTCTACCCTATGGACAGATCAATTTGATCATGTACCACATTTTGCTTCAAACCAGCATAACAATTAATGCAAGAGATAGTGGTCTTCAATATTCAGGAGGCTGGTGTAGTTTCTGGAATATCCCTGGGTCACCATATGCATTTCCACATAGTGTCTAAACAAGGTTTTATTTTGTCCTCTGATTACAGCTGTTTCTCATTTTCATCTTGCAGATGCTATCTTGCTTACAAGGCAGCTTAGTTAAAAGTTGTGTTGACTCATAAGACCAAGATGTACAACATTCAGTTTGATGGAAAAGTACATAACCCCTTTATCATCCACAGGGCAGAAAGCCTACAGAGAGGGAAGATTCTAGGTCCAGAAGTAGTGTCAAAGCTCCCTTCTTCTGTGAAGCATAGTAGACTATTAAAAGCCAAAAAAATGTGCTTATTCATCGTATTATTATGGAAAATCCTGGTGACTCACTGCATGGGCGAGAGAAGATGGTTTAGTTTAGTTATTACTGTTTGTAATTGAGTTCTCTGTTAAGATGGAAACAAAACAGAAATAATACAGAAGATTCCCTAAGTGTACAGGAGTTAGGGAGCAGGAGAGCATTTACAGGCACATCCCTGAACCAGTCAGTTCTTAACACTGAATAAATATGCCTAAGACAAAAAAAAAAGGGGGGGAAACAGAAAAAAAAAAGAAAAGAGGAAATCATAATCTTTCCCCATCCTCCCTAGAGCCAGGAGCTGGGACAAAGGAATTTCCCTAGTGGGGAAACAAAGACATAATGTCTAATTGCTAGGACATAAAGACTCAGAGGGAGAGCACACAGTGGCCAGGAGAGCGGAAAAGCACTGACCCAAACTGTCAGAAAGACAGAAAAAGAATCTCAGTTCAGAGTATGCACAAACAGTTCAAGAACCCAAGCATAGCCAAAAGAAGGCTCAGGAGTATTGAGGCAAAGCAAGCAGACAAGTATTTCTAGTCTGGTTTTTATACATTTGTCTATCTGAATGCACACAGATATTCTATAACTAACTAAGGAAAGGCAAAACCTATTAATCTATTTCCTTTTGTCTTCAATCCTATAAATACTGAGATCTGAGGCAACAGGGAGAACAAGCCTGGGTATTGCAAATGTAAGACAGGGCATACAATTCTGATGGCTGTAAGAAACAGGGAACTCACTCCCTTCAGTGCATGCTACAGGAAAAGCAGGAGCTGAAAGCTGTTTTTGAGAAAGCACTTGGCTGTTGGAGTGGCTCCCATACAGGACAGACTCACAATTCCAGCCAGTGGGACCCACACAAGGTTGTGAAAGAGGACAAAATTTGTATCAGGAGATAAGAAAAAGAGTTATTCTCGGTAAAGGACTCACTGAACTCAATTTTACATGTTATTCCCAAAGCTGGCTTCTCCTGTAACTTGAGAACTCTTGATTCATGTCAATAATCTTCAAATCAGTTGCCAGTTCCTTCCTGGGGAAAGCCAGCCCATCCTCAGGGATTAGAAGATTCTTTTCTACTTGATAAATGTCTGCTATGCACATGACAAAGGTGCAAATTCTCTTTTTATACTCTGAACACCCCAATATTTAAACGTCAGCATTTGAGGGAATAAATGTAGGTTCTCAGCTTTACTTTCAGTTTTTAAAGGCCAACATACAATATAAATGGAGAATAGCAAATCCTAGAGAAAGCAGAGAAGTAAAAGAGATCAGAAAAAAAAAACCAATGTAAGTCTCTCAGGAATCACAATATTTGATTTAGAAGGACATCCTTCAGTCAGGACACACAAGGGTACTGGTGGTGTAGAGTCAAACAAATCATACACGCTTTTAATGAGGAAGCAATTGTATAGGTTTTATTCTGAGTGCTTTATAAACAATAATTATGACTTGCTCCTAAATTTTCCAGGTGAATAAACAGAACTAGGAACAGATTAGATAGCTTGCTAACCTCTGAGAATGAGTCAGCAACAAGCTTAGCAGCAGGTCTTCTGAATTTTTATTGATTATTGCCCTGCTTAAAGCCTTACTCAGTGCAAAAGAGACTGAATACCTATGAGGCAAAGTTACTTTAGAATATTTATTGGAAAGGTACTGACCAGTTTAGATAAGAGTGCAAGCCTTCAGTACCTTTAGTTTTTATTTTAAATTTCCTCTTCACTCTCAAGAAGTTGGACTCTGTTTAATTGGAAAAGAAGAGACCTCTTTGATATGTTTACATGCCATTAGTCACTGCATCTGGGAGGTGAGTTGCCCTTGGCTTTCTGCATGTGTCCCCAGTGTAAGCAGATAAAGACAACTGCTTTCCCAGTGCCAGGATTCCACAAGCACAAGGGCCAGCCCTCCACTTCTCTTACATTTCTCCCTTCCCTGCAATCTCTTCAAAAGATCCTGTGCACTAGAAGAGCCAAGTAAATTATTTTAAAGGTTCCAATAGTTTATTTTTCAGAAAGATTCTCAGACGTATGAATCACCAGGAATAACCGTAGTTCAGGAAAACTTCTGGGAGTTGGATGTAACTGCTAGCACTTGGTCAGAATCAATTCTATGGGACCTGGAGGCAAAGGGAAGGGGAAAGCAAAGCTTTGCAGTGCCCTTTGAGCACACAGGAAAGCCAAGGAGGCATTTTAGCTAGCTTAGTGACAAAAAAACCCACCTCCAACACAAAACAACCAAGGTCTAAGTTTTTGACCCTGATTTCAATATTTTTGTGTCAAAACAGAATTGACAGGCACTTATGCTGAACCCTTTTTTGAAAAAGAGATTTGCTGAAAGGGGAAAAAGTTTGTTTATTTTGTTGTATTTTTCCTTTTCTACTTTTGACTGATTTTCTCAAGGTTTTATAGTGGTACAAGCTAAGCTTTCATCCTCAGTCATACAAACTTTATGCCTCTAATAAAAGTTCAAGCAACAAAGAGTAGTTTTAATATTAAATAAACCCAGCAAAACTAGAACACAGAATATTTGTGCCACCAAAGTACATTTCTGCACAGAACACAGTATTCACAGGATTTGTGGTAACACTACATGGAATCAATTTATGCCTGGCAAGAAAAATAAAAGTATAACATTTCTTGTGTGAAGATTTTTCCACATTTGCTCCAATAGTGTGTGTCATTAGGTACATCTGTGACAAAAACATCACTTAAAGCAGGCTAGGAAAGAGAAACCTTGGCTCACTTACCCTATTACTTCATCTCCAGGGTTTGCCCTGGTGCACTTTTCCAGTAACATGATATTTGGATAGGCTCTGCATTGTCTTATATAAAAGAAGTTACTATAATAGCCATCTCCATGCACTCTATGACTTTTCTGCAATTGTTTCATTTGGCTTATGAAGTTATATCCAGTTATTTTATAATAATGTACTGATTAGTCCATGCAAAATCACTCAAACTTGTTTATATATCTGATTAATTAGCAATTTTTCTTTGTTTAGGCTATAAACTGTAATCCACCAGTGTCTGTGGACTTAAGATTCTGCATTGAGAGTTGTCATTTGTGGTTTTATGGTAAATTATAAATTACGTCCTAGTGTGACTATATATTTTTATTTATAATTGTTTATGAAAAATCCGATTGCAATTGTAAATATTTAAACATTTCCACTGCTATAATGCTATTTCATATTCTTGTCAATCTTAAGGTTTTAAAAGCAAATATAAGTCAATTTTGTGTATTTCAAAAATTAAAGAACGAACAGATTTGACCTTAAAACATTCCACCCATTTTACTGTTTTCTCCCAAAGATTCAGCAGCAGCCACTACCATGCTTTGCTGAAGTACATTATATACTTATGAGTCATTTGCTTTGTATTTAATTCAGTAAGGAGGAAATGCAGAATTAAATTTGAGAGAGGGGCCAGTTCTCCAAGCATTTTGTACAGAATACATGTTAAATCTCACCCTCAATAGGACTCCTCTGTGAATCTTTAGTGAGAGGTGGAACTTGTCACAAGAGTAGGATTTAAACCATTTAGTACATCCTGTGGTTGATTTTAAGGAGCTCCATGCACAAGATGCTGATGTGAGTCCTGCTCATACAAGCCTTAGTTAATCTTGATGTGTGTTTTGGAATTCTGTAACACTTACTGCACAATGGAGCAGCAAATACCAAGGTGTTCAGAACCCTCGGCTGCAGGGAGGTCAGGCTTTTGCATCAGTCATTACTCACTTTGGGTGGGGAAGAGCTGAACTCTGGAAACAGCAGACTTCCATGTTGGTAAGGTGTGACAGTCATTTTAGATTACTTCATGTATAGTATGTTGGCTGTCTTTCTTTCCACCCATTCCTTGTACTTGTTTATCCTCTGCAGTGATAATTGAACTTTTTTTTCCAAGAATTCCTACTGTAGGAAAGAAATTTCTTGTCATGCAGACTTCCTTACTTTCAAATGAAACCTTACAGTTCCAGACATCACTTCCCAGCCGACACCAAGGCTTACTGCAGTAAGCTAACAAGAAGCTCATAATAATATAATGTTGTAAGAGCTTGCTCCAATAAATCAGACTGAAAGTTGGTTGCCCCTCATGTATGTGGGCCAAGATGGCAGATAATGTATTTGCAGTTCCTATTTGTAAAAAAGGTCGCATTTCACTCTTGCCCTGCAGGCCTTGGGTAAGGGTAAAATGAGAACTTTTGATTCCATATGCCTGTATAACTTCCTACTAGAATGAAAGAGAAAAAAATAGTATTTTTTTAGTCCAAATTCTACAGTAATAGATAACAATGTCAGGACTTTCTAAGGAAAAAGCCAGAACCAAAAGCCAGTAGGAACTGAAGAGAATTAATTGTTTCACAGTAAGTAGTTGAATTTCTAAGCTTGCCCTCCTGCAAAGCAACTGTCCATAGCTACATTTCATTACATTAAAGGGCAGAATTGATCTACCTAATCTTCCTTCTTCATAAGTGCAAATGCTGATGAGTATTGAGGTAACATTAGAACAATGCTACTAA
This sequence comes from Cinclus cinclus, assembly GCF_963662255.1. Lineage (NCBI taxonomy): Eukaryota > Metazoa > Chordata > Aves > Passeriformes > Cinclidae > Cinclus > Cinclus cinclus. The sequence continues at coordinate 2,860,636 of NC_085066.1, read as the reverse complement.
GCACCTGATCTTTGAGATGTCATGGTCAAAACTGATCATCTTTAAAATCTTGCTGTTTCCTGATAACTATCATTTACACTGAAATATTCACCCCTCAGGAGCTGCCCCCAGAAAGAAATACTTGGAATAAATGGGACTAAATGGAGGTGCAGGTACTTCTGTATTGTCTCTGGTCCTACTGAGAGCTCTGCTGATGTTACTGCAGTACAGACTGGTAATACCAGTGCTTATGAAATTCAGTTTCTTATGCCAGAACTGATGGCAAAGTTCAAGGTAAATTCAGTTTTCACAAACTGCATCTTTTTACCCATTCCTATGGGTACTTCTAAGCTGGCCTCCAGTCCTTTCAAAAACCCCACGATATTCCAAGGTCTCTCAAAATAACTGAAGAAAACTTGAAAAAATGTTGTAGCTTTTGTGCACAGGCAGGTCTGATAAATTCATTGTCCTGAACAGTCCATTTCAGAGCTCACAGGAGGACACCAGTGCAATACCAGTCCCATAACAGACTATGGGAAATATTTGTTACTGCTCAGCCCTGCAGATGTCATGTGCATTTCAAGTCTTATTGAGGATCCAGTTCCCATGACTTGAATTCTGGATTTAAGAGGCAATGTGACATATGGTTTTTAATATCTCCCCAAGAGGGTATGATTTCCATGAGTTCAGTGTACTTGTCACTTTTAATCCACATTTTAAGAAGAAAATTAAATTTCATAGTAAAAAAAATATAAATTACTGAATGCTTGAATCTTTTAACTTGGAAAGGAATTTACAAAAATAGTTTCCATTTCTCCAAATTTCAAAGGAAAAAAAGTATCATTGAGGAAAAACTGGAGAGATGAAAAGCCAGCATGTATTTCTGCATGGATTGTCCAGCCCCAAACACCTACTCAGTGATTTATGTAATGGTGAGGCTTGTAGAAATCACTCTTAGGTAGCAACAGGACCAGAGGTGCCAAAAGCTGGTGTCATTAGTACAACATTTGGGCCCAAATCGCTGTCTTGCAGCCCTGTGTAATCCCACTGTAGTCAGTTGCAGAGTATAGCATATAGTTCTGCAGTAAATAGGAAATGTGATCTAGACTTATTCATCCCTAGGAAGATGATCCACTGGTGTCTGCAAGTCAGCTGGAGGGCAACTTGCAGCATGCTCTGCCTCTCCACATGCCACGTACTGAGCAGCTCTTAATCCCAGATCCCAAGTTAGTTTGCGTGTGTAATTTGTTCTTGGTTTTTTGCCTGTTTATGTTGCTATGAATCTCAAACTACTCGTTAAGCCATGATAACAGAAACAAGAAAATTCTCCCCCTGCCTCTTGCCTCTCTTTGTGTCTCTCTCACAAGTGCTAGAGGAAGGACAGTGAAGTAAGGAGAGGGCTAGACAAGCCATCTCTGTTATTAATAATAACACCAAGGGGAGGAAATAGCTGCTCTAGAAACTTCCAGCTGCTGGATTAAGCCAATATGTGCTCCCTCTGTCCACATTTATATAAAATGCTGCTTCTCAGAGATGTTGTCATCTCAAAGCTTAGAGGGGTCCAATTACACAGAAATGTCCTGAAAGTTTTCCAGTATTGTTTTGCTCTGATAATCCTGTTTATTGAACGGATACTTGGGGCCAGGTCTGTCACATGTGCGGGTGTCACATCCCCAGCTGTGTCATTAGTGCTGGAGTACTGGGGAGGAGGGAGTTAAGAGGAAGATCAAAGCAGTTGGGATCTATCAAGCAATCAGGGCCCACAGCCAAGGGAAGAGAAGGAACTAGGGCTAAAACAATGGCTTTGATCCCAGGAAGAGAGGGCTGAGGGTCAGGAAGCATGAAGTAAAGCTGAATCTGTTGCTTTTGGCCCTGGTTTTGAGTAGGCTCCTCACCCTTAGAGGTAACATTTCTCTTGTAATTAATTTTATAACTTACTATGTGCCTTCTCTGTTGTCTTGATTCAAATTTACCTGTGTGACAGCAGCGATGATAATTGCTAAGAGAAGCTGTGATGCAAAGCAGTGTCTGCATTGTGCAGGATGAGGATTCATGGACTGCAGGCTTGTGCTAGGCTGAGTGCTGGTCTACATCAGTGAGAGGCTGCCCAGTCTGAGCTGAAATTTAAGGCTTAAGGATGTCTGTCTGGACTACAAGATGTTTGCAATGTCACCAGTTTACCCTTGGTGAAGATGAGCACTTAAGTGCTAATGCTTTCCTTTCGATTCTGTAGGTTTAAAACCCTGAAGCTTCACTCTTCTGTCATTAAACTCCTAAAAAGTGGTGATTTACCCTTGTAGGCAAACAAGCAACTTCGCTTGGCTAGCAGAAGTTCCTGGATTTTTTGGGGGCTTGTTATCTTTTTTTCTTTCTTCAGTCTGATTCAGGGTTTCCTTGCTGGGGTTTGTTATGGCAAGCTATAAAATGGGTGAGACGCCAACATCAGCTGCATCCACTGGTGTAACTTGGGGTTCAGTATATGGCACTTGATGGATTTTAGGTAGGCAAATCTCCAGAAAGCAGGGTACAGGATCTGTTCTTGGTTAGGGTTCTGGCTCCTTGGTGTTGTTTTACATGTTGTCCTTCCACAGCTCACAAGTAAATCAAAGCCATTTTTTCCCCTCTCTGTATCTCCAGAGTCTGTATCATTCCTATATTTATTTTTTTTTAATTTAATAGTTTTGTTTTGGATAACTTGAGATGGAAGAAAAAGAAATAATTTTGTTCAATAAACTGGAGGCATAATTACCTTGACACTAGTATAAATATTTGTACCAATGTAGCTGCAAAGAGTTTTGCTCTACATGGGTAATTATAAGGTGGAATTTATGGTCTTCTTGGAAGAGGTGGATTCTTGTAACAGACTATTCAATTTTTCATAATTTTCCTTCATTTTAAATATCTTCATGTGAAAAAAAAATCTTTTTCATGCATGGCAGTGTAATTGCTACTCATGTGTTCCAGGCTAAGAGTTTTCCCTTAGGGAGTGAGGTATGTTCAGGTAAGATAAACTGAGACTTTATCTTCACCTCTTCCATGAACCGACACTATTCTGCATCACAGCTTTCACAGAAATTAAAAGGCACAAACCATTTCTTCCTCCAGCACTCATCCCTTTAGACTTCTGTTGCACTGCTGCTTGATAGAGGTATAATTCAGATTCTTTCCTAAAACTTTTTTAATATATAGATTGTATGCACAAATTCTTAGCATGAAGTTTCTGGCATAGCCTGGACTCTGTACCTTTCTCAGTCCTCCATCAAACCTGCCTTAGGAAGTTCTCCCCATGGACAAAGCTTTGCATGAGATTACACAATGTCCTCCTATGCAGAAGAAGCATAACTGCAGCTGTTAAATAGTATTTACTCTTCCTACTTATGGCCATAGAGCAATCCTATAAAACCTCTGTGATCTCCATAGGTTTTTGTATTTATGTTGATGCTCATAAGGATGTGGTTTGAACCAGAGCACTACATGTGAGATGGAGACATTCTGGCAGTGTGTGTGCATGAGACTAATCTCAGTGGAATATTTTGGCACAGGGATGACTATTCATCTGTTGAGCATAGCACTGAAACAGTCAGCAGTGAGAATCAGTGTGGAGGGAATGAAATCAAAAGCAAACTGATGAACTCTGCACTTAGGGCTGTGAACTCTGGACAGTAACATGCTTTCTGTTCTTCAGAATACACTGCCATGAATCATGTATGGCTCTTTCCCTTGGGTTATTAATTTTCTAATGGCTTTCTGAATTATCTTACTATAGCAGCTTTGTGGGTTTTTTTCTTTTTTTCTTTTTTTTTGCCTTGATATTGTCAGATAAGTCCTTAAGCCAGCAACGATGAACACAATGCTTATTGTATTGCTTGTTAACAGCTTTGATCCCCTCATGCAATGAGGAAAAAAATAATGAATTGGACCCTTGCATACAAAATTTGAAAGGGCTTTACAATTATTGGATTTCTCGGTCAATTACAAGCTAATTACTTTATGTCAATGAAAGAAATATTTTCTGGTTTTATCCCAGCCCATTCTCTCTGTGCACTCAGTACAGATTGACAGACTCAATCAAATTGATGCCTGTGACTGGAAATAGAGGGCTGAGTCCACACTGCAAACCCTACTTGTTTAGAGACCTGATGGGGATGGGCAGCAGCAAAAAAAATTGCTTCATTAATCAATAAGGAAGATGTTAGTGCCTTGTCTAGAGTCAGAGACTTATTTATCACAAATAGGTGAAAACTGTAGATGATGCTGAAGTTGATTTTGTAGCACCTATCAAGGGCAAGAATACAATGTTTTCAAAACATGCAGCTGGCACCAATCTTAACTTGTGGGAATTAGGATTTACTCAGATTCAACTGTGAGTTGGCATTTCCTTATCAATAGAGGATCAGACACCAAAATATGAGGAAAGGACTAATCAGATCTGGAATATATTTTCTTACATATCTGAGACATTCCCAAATGAGGTCAGCCTTTGTACCTAAGGGGGTTTCCCCAAAGGGGCAAGTCACACTTCATTTGCACAGTCATGTGATTAAAAGAAAAAAATTGCTTAATTTGACCCAAGACAGAAATTCTTTACGAGATTCCAAGGGGGATAGGGATATAGATGAATTAGTCCACATAACAATTCACCAGGAAAAAAATTAATGGGGGAAAAAAAGTTTCATTTGTGTCATGATACATTAGCTATAAGAGTAATGTAGCATTTTCTTTCACTCTCGCAGTTGTGACATGGCAACCTGCCGTTAGATAAATTATTTGTTCTGGAATTTTTAACAAAAATTTGAATGTTTCTTTGCTTATTCCTGCAGCCAAAGCACACATGGTGGAGTTAGAAATGCATATAAAATCAACTATTTTGCTCTTCCAGGATAATGAAAGAATAGCACTGTATAATGCTGACAATAAAATAGCCTGAGATATTTTGTTTTTCTGTGATGTCAGGATAAGGATTTGATTGTCCAATTAACTTGGACTGGTTGCAGCACTGGGAGGTTACCATTACAGGCTAAAATACTTTCTGCTACAAGGAGATAAAATACCAGAATGCTATTTGAGTCATCAGAGGTTTAAATTAGTTGTGGTCTCGGGGTATTGACTTTGCTTACCTCTCTCCCATAAGACTGCACCTGCACTGGGCTGCTTGTGCAACTTGTGTTGCAAAATCTAGTCGCTCTTTCTCAACACTGTTATCAGGATAAAAATGATTGATAGGCTGTAAGAGAAGGAAGGGAAATACAGATAAGTAATTTTGTCACATACAGGGTTTCAAGAAATATTTCTACATACTTTGCACTGTTTACATTTAAAAATCCACACTTTTAAGTCAAAATGGTTTTTGTTTTTTCAATTGTGTGTGGGGTGTATTTTTTCTACTTTCTTCTGGAACCTGGGCAAAGAACATCTCTGTTCAAGAAAAAAAGCATCAGCTCAATGTCTGATACTCATATGATGTTCAAGATTGTAACAAGATGGGGGTTGGTCTCTTCTCCCAGGTAACAAGAAGCAGGACAAGAAGGAATGGCAACAGGGAACGTCTAAATTGGATGTTAGGAAAAGTTCCTTCACTGAAAGGGTGGTCAGGCCTTGGGACAGCCTGCACAGGGAAGTAGTGGAGTCTCCATGCCTGGAAATGTCAAATAACGTGCAGATGTGACCTTTGGGGACACGGTGTGGTGGTGAACGTGGCAGTGGTAGTTAACAGTTGCACTTGATGACTTTCGAGGTCCTTTCCAAGTTCAGCAATTCTTTGACACGTACCTCCAAACTGATATCAGACCTGCTAATTATTGGACACCATTTTTTTTTTTTTGCAATCCTATCTACTTATCATTAGTATTTATAATAAAATTACATCTTGCCATATTTATAATAGAACTGAGCCTGATAAGTATTAGTGAGCCTAAAACCAGACCAAAGAAACCTTCATCGGATATCAAAGAAAATGGCCATTGCTAAGTAGTCTCCATAGCTGGTTTAGAAATCATAATTTAATGATTTTCAAAAGGCCTAACAACTTTAAAATTCAAAATTATGCCTGATTTTTATTCTACATTACTTTCTTAAAAGCACATGGAATTGCTTTTGTTAACCTCAGAGCAGTACTTCTGTTGCACAGCACTTTAAACCAAAGCCTGTTTTGCTGGAGTGCTATGCGACTTCTCTGCTTTTCTGGAATCCTCTTAAACTCCTTTGGTGATAGGTAATTCTCTTTCTCAGTGCAGCCAAATCTCACCACCTCATTTCATTTTGCTATTCAGTGTTGTCAGTGTAGTATTTTTAGCTTTCTGCACAATTTAGGAAAACGGGCTGGAAGAGCCAAGAGTAGGAAGGAGGTTCCCTGGTCCTCACTAAACCAGATTTTTTTCCAGTGCCTTTCTCCAGAGCAGGGCTAGTTCCAAACAGAGTTGAAGAGACTACAGGAAATATTTAGCTCGATTCCCTGCAGAACTGATCCATTTATGGTTGGAAGACTAGGTCTAAGAAGTTAGAGTAGAAGTCTATCTGTATGTTGAGTGAATGCAATTTATTGTACCTTATCTACTGTTGTGCTTTCAGAATCTTTTTAGTTTGATAGCATTTGATATATATTCTAATACATCTAAAGGGGAAAAATAAAACCTTGCAGGTTTGTTGGCATATATGTGCTTTTAGTACGCTGAAGTTTGGTCATTGAAGTTTGGCTCTGTTTTAGTAGCTAAATAAATCCAATAGGAAAATTAAATTTTATTTTGAAGTCCTTTTTTTAAATTTTTTTAATTGCAAGTTTACATTCTCTTCCAGTTTAACTAATTTATTAAATGTAATTAGGCAGCTCCTAACACACCTATCACAGAGTCCCAGAAAAAGAAATGAAAGGCCCCTAAGTTAGCTGAGCCAAAGCACATCTACATAATACTGGACAGAACTGGGTTTGGTTTTGTTTTTCTTAGTTTCTTTGGGAAGATTTCTGCTGTTAAACACTGCACCATCTTTCAAGGCCATCTGTTCCATGACTCTGCTATCTTTACTTTTAGGAACTGTTGTCTAGTCCACATTTCCCCCCCCCCCCAACTTTTCCCACTTCAGGCCTGCCATTTCTTGCTCCATCCATAGAAAATTGAGACTATATTCTGCTTATCTGCATGCATTTGAAGACCATTTCTAAATGTTCTTCCCTGTAAATCAATCTCTCCTTTAAACATCCCAATTTATTTCAGTTCAATTTTCTAAATTATGAGGTACATTGTGAAGTGAAATTCCCGTTCTCTTAAGTCATTGATTAAAATTTTTTTTCATATAATTTATGCTGTTTCCCTTTTGACTTTTTCCAAATGATCCACAAATTTCTTGAAACATGAAATTTCTTGTTCTGAGAATTCAAATGCTCTTGGGCTTAGGTGAAATAATTCCTCCACTGTGATTTATAACCTAGCCTTTTGTTTCTCTGCAAGTTTAATGCTTGTCTTTTCTTAGCAGATGACATCAGTGACTCATATTCTGATTGAGATGCAAAGTAACACCCAAATATCCCTCTTCCAAAAACGGAGCTCACATGTGACTGTGTGCAACAAGTGTGACTTCCTAGATGCAGTACATGCTCTTCTTCCTGTTCAATGGGATTCTGCTTTTCCAGTCCTTATGTCAAATTTTTCAGAGTGTTTTTTAATTCTTATCTTGTCCTACAAGAGAGCTCCTGAAAATCTGGTCTCAGTTCTGCCATTAACTGGAATACAGAGCATCCCTGGCCCCAGAGCAGAGAGAAGAACCTGGTGTCCTACAGCCAGCCCTGCTTTCATCGTGAGGTATGGTCAATAATAAAAACTCAGATTTTTCCACAGTGTCCTCCTTCTTTACCCTTATTGAAAACCAGGATGAAGTTAGCCAGCTTCCAGTCAACTGGGACTTCTTCAGAACCCCAAGACTTCAAAAAATAGTGCAAAGGGGTCCACAGTGATTCCGGCCAGCTCTTTCTCTACGCTGGGATGAGTTCCCATGGTTTTCTGTGCATAAATTCATCATGCCTGTGCCACAGTCTGCCTGGCACACCCATGCCAGGGAAGGCAGGTGCAGTTCCCATAATCTCTCTCTCCTTTCCCGCTAATCTTCAATTATGGAATGGAGACATCCCTCTCCCTGGGCGCACCCTGCAGCCATGCTGGGGTCTCGAGGTCCCGTCGCAGTTCAGGAGATGCGTTTTCCCACAGTTATTTCTGTCCGAAAAGACTTCCGACACGTCGATTTTCCGGCCCGGTCGCTGGCGCTCCCTGCGCCGCCTGGCCCCTCAGGCTGTGCCCGGGTCTCCCCCTCAGGCTGTGCCCGGGTCTCCCCCTCAGGCTGTGCCCGGTTCCCCCTCAGGCTGTGCCCGGGTCTCCCCCTCAGGCTGTGCCCGGGTCTCCCCTCAGGCTGTGCCCGGGTCTCCCCCTCAGGCTGTGCCCGGGTCTCCCCCTCAGGCTGTGCCCGGGTCTCCCCCTCAGGCTGTGCCCGGTTCCCCCTCAGGGCGCTGCCGGGGTTCCCCCTCAGGCTCTGCCCGGACCCTGTGCCCTCCGGGACCGCCCCGGTTCGGGACCCCGCGGGCCCGGCGAGGCAGAGGGCAGTGCTTGTCCCGGATGAGCGCGGGGAGCCAAGGGAAGCAGAGGAACAGCAAGAAATGAATGAAGGAGGATCTGCGCTTCCTTCACCCCGCTGGCTGCAGCACCCCTGCAGAGGCCGCCGGGGCTCGGCAGAGCGGCACAAGCGATGCCGCACAAAGTACTTTCGAAAATTACCTCGGGTGCTGGTGCCCCAAGACCATTTAAAAATCTTAAAGATAAAATGAAGATGCAGCCAATGCAGGGAAAGGTGTCAGGATGTTCAGCAGGGACGGGACAGGCTAGAAGACCGTGGTTCGTTTCAGCTGCAAAGTTGAAGATAGATGGAGAGCAGATTCTGGTTCGTTTCAGCTGCAAAGTTGAACATGGAGAACAGATTCTGGTTCGTTTCAGCTGCAAAGTTGAAGATGGAGAACAGATTCTTCCCCGTGAGAGTTGCACACAGGCTGACCAGGGAAGCTGCAGATGTTCCATCTCTGTTAGTGTTCAAGGACAAGCTGGACAAGGCTCTGAGCCACCACCTCTTTCAGTAGACGATGTCTGTGCCCACGGCAGGGATTTGGGTCTTTCAGCTCCCTTCCAACCTAAAGCATTTTATGATTCTGTGAGAAGGTGTCTGCAGTTGCCAGAGGACACTTTTCCCTTGGCAAAGATGGCGCAAGAACAAGTGGAGAGCAGGCTGTAGGCAGGTGGGGATCCGTCACTCCTCCCGTGTAACAAGTGACAGGCCCAGAGTAAATGGCCTCAGGTTTTGCCAGGGTGGGTTTAGATGGGATTTTAAGTGAGACTTCTTCACCCTTCAAAAGGGCTGTCAAACATTGTACCAGGCTGCCCAGGGCAGTGGTGGAGTCACCATCCCTGGAGGTATGTAAAAGACATCTAGCTGTGGCACTAGAGGATGTGTTTTAGATTTGACTGTGCTGTGTTATCAGTTGGACTCAATGATTCTGGAGGTCTTTTCTAACCAAAATGATTCTCTCTGGTTGTATGATCAAATTTGATTTAATCTGGAAAATAGAAGAAAGCTTTAAAATTTCTTTGGAGTATCCTTCTAATAAGAATTCTAGAAGTCTAAGCATAAAACCTGATAATTTTTCCATTCAAAAAACCCCCAACCCCCCCCCCCCCAAAAAAAAAAAAAAAACAAAAAAACAAACAAACAAAAAACCCCTGCATTTTGGAGGTGTCTCCTGTCAAAAAAACCCAGAGTTGAGAATATAGACTATCTTGCCCTTTAAAATCTTCAGGAATGCCTTTGTGGCACTGAGCATTATTTGTCTGAATCCTTTGCTGTATACACACAAACAATGTTTTTGCATAATTTATATAACTGACATTTAATTTCAACAATTCTGAGAAAAAGCTCAGCAAATGAATTATATGTGTAAACTGTTGACCGTAAATTTATCTAAAAGAAACCTTGGCATTGCTTTTGTTTAAGAATGCACCTGACCTTTTCTGTTCCTTTGTACAATGCAAGTATGGCTGTCAGTAGGAGTTTAACAAGACCCAGACAGTAGGAAGATTGCCAAAATCTCTTTACAGTGTATGTATTTACTCCAGCCTCAGATTCATTTCTTTCATGGGACACTAACTGTTGAAAAATATCTACCTTCCAGATAAATTTGGAAGGCTTAGGTGGGGAGGGAGGGAATTTGGAAGTTCGGGAACATTAAGTGGTTCACACCCAGCTTTTAATCTGTGATCCCAAATTGGGACTTGCTTGAACTGTATTTTCATGGGAATACTGTCTATGTAATCTGTATTCATGTTAGCACTTATGCCTCAAGACTTTGCAAATATTTCTTTAAGCTTTTCTGTATTTCTCCAGAGCTTACCTGCTTCTGGTCTGCTCAGGCTGGTTTAAAAATTAGGGCAACAGATAAGTATGTTTTGAAGCACAGATTCAGAGAAATGCATTATTTACTTTGGAAACCCCTGGAGTGAATAAACTGGCATAGCTAGGGGTTAGAAAAGTATTATCCTGTAAATCAGCGAAGACACAGACGGGATGTTCCTAGAAATTCCTATCTGGTAGATTTCTCTTTCCTCACATCAGCCATTGGGATCATATGGTGTGCTGGAATTAATCCCATTTGCATCTTTGATGAGTGTCATTTTCAGAAGTCATTTAGGCATATGTTCTTTGGGGGAGTAGAGTGCTGTGGTCTGCTGTATTTGCAAAGAGGAGTTCAACTTATTTTTCATCTCTCAACCATAAATGATTTAGTTCTGGCATATCTGAGTCAACATTTTCTTTGTCAGGCAGTTTGCTCTTTGCAGAGGGCCCTCTGCTCTCTGATTCCAAGGAACACCTCCTGTATAGACCCACATGACTGTCAGCAGGTCTTGTCCACCAAGATCTCTGTCAGAGGAATATTCTCCCACTCAGCTCTGCTGTAGTGCTGACTTGTTCACACTCTGGACATGCTGCAGATTGCATGCACTTACAGAAGCCTTTGACTCCAGGGGTTTGTTTGTGTCCTCATTACAGCAGTGTTTGGCCACACACTGGTATTTATTGCTCTCTTATCTACAAACCACTTTGCTGCTGCAGCTCCCTCCCAAACATACAGCAGGAGTTTTATTTGTTTGGGTTTTAGTTCTAATGCTACCAGAGAAAACCAACCTAATATGAACAGGAGAAGCTTATGGAAGAAGCTTTTCGAAGATGCTCTTCTGGAATTGTATGTGGAGTTCAAAAGACAAATAGACTTTGACAGCCAAATCCTGTGGCCTGACATTTCTATAGCTAGCTTTCTGCAAATCAGCCAAGTCACACAATCCTGTTGCAGTTTGGAGGATCTTTACTTAGTAATTAATTCCAAGGAAATTCCACTTTTCTCACTGCATCACAAACCAACTAGGCTGGAAAATACCTTTGAGATAATTGACTCCCACCACTAACCAGTCATAACCTTATCAACCTGACCATGGCACTCAGTGTCACATCCAAGCTTTCCTTAACACCTCTAGGGACAGTGACTCCACCACCTCCCTGGGCAGCCCATTCCAATGTCTAACCACTCCTTTGAAGTTCTTCCCAATGTCCAACCTCCTTCACTGACACTGACATTAACCTGCAGGAACTATGACTGTTATCTATAACTAGAACAGTTGATTAAGCCAGGCTGCAAAGTGGTGCTGCTGTATTTGTCAGTTTAGGTGTCTTGTATTTGTTTCCCATCACAGTTATAAACCAGAGTGAGGCTGGCTCCCAACACTGTTGGAGGATGTTAAATAAAATTAATGTCCAATATTTTAAGCAACAGTATTTTGAAAAGAAAATGGTATTGTACTCTTAAGGCAGTGTTCAGGTGACCCTCCATTGCTGTGGGCAGTTCTGTATTTCAGGGTTTCTTCCTTTATTTAAGACTTTGTTGATAAATGCACTTTTTAAAGGAGTCTAAACCTAATGTCGATCTTTTACATAACCTTGCAGCAAGCCAGGTCAAGAACCCTGCCTGACCTTGACCTTCAGTATGCTGTGGATCTCCAAGAAGTGAAGTAATTCAATTTCTAGGCCAGATGAGATTAGATTAATATATGAACTGGTCCAGATGCAGGAATTATCTGTCCTTGCATTAACTATTCTAGGAGTTTGGGACATTTGTTTTTTGTAGATGACACAGAACTTATTTTCCTGCGATATTCTTTTAGCAAAGTACCAAATTAATAGGACTTCAATTTTCTGTGAATTGATAGCAGTAGTGTAACCTCTATTTTTAATTAAATTCTCCCTCTTTTTTATTGCATACAATAAGCAGCAATATATAAATATACATCTTTTTCTTCTGTAACATGTCAAGTCTGTTTTATGTAATTCCTTATGTCATATTTCATGTCAACACCTAGATGCACTGTCATTTGCTGTTCACATTTCTGTAAAACCCTTCTTTCACTTGAGAAACATGCAATACAACACTATAAATTAAAAGCATATTCTGTGCATTTCCCTTCTTTTCCTGCAACACTAAAAAAAAAAATTAAAGCATAGGAGCAGGACACAATGTGGTTTGGGTATTTTTTTGGTGATTTGGAGCAAAGTTTTACTCCAGATATGTATTTTTGCTGAAGAAATTGCTGTGTGTAACAATACCCTGCCTGTCTGTGTTTCTTCAGCAGGGGAAAGACTCACTTTAAGGTATAGGTTACATCTAGCTCATGGTAAACTCTTGCACAAATTGGTTTTGTCTGTTGGTGTTTAGGCATCATTTAAACATCACACTGAGAACTGGCTTGCTGGCATAGTAATTTTATGAGTGTTACTCTGTTCTGCTTTACAAAGAAGGATTTCCAGCCTCTACACAGTGGAAAATCCAGAGGAGTGAAAAGCTGACTTATTTTCCACTTAAACCAACTCTAAATTCAAATCTTTCAGGAGCTGAATTTTTTCTGTCTGTAGGTTGCAACACTAAAAGAATAATATTTTTGTCTACTGCAATAAAGAAGAAAGGATAAGACTGTTACTATCATCCGCTAAGAAGTTGCAAAATCTGAATTTATTCTTATGGATCAGATATCTAAAGCGAGTGCCATGAGCACAGATGTCTTTGCAAGGTATTTCCTAACAAGGAAAATAGCCAAAGGACAGAAGGTTATATGTAGGCAATCCAAGTTATGAAGTATTCTTAGGTATAGTGAGAATAATGTAGCCAAAAGAAAAAAAAAGAAAAGAAAAAGAACTTGCACAAAAAGATGTAGTTTCTTTAGCTTGGAGAAATGATATTTAAAATACTGTGTTCACATAACATTCTGGCCAAGTTAGTTGCATGAAAAAGAGAATGCCAAAACTAAGTCATAGATTGCATATATCACTTTGAAAAACCAGACTAAAAAAACATGTCAATTTTGTTTTAACATCCCAAAAGTGATTTAAAAACCCAAGCTAATCTGTGGCAAAATAGTGGTCTGCAGTTTTTGATAACTTTGAAAGGTAAGATTCAAAAATTACTTATATATGGTTATTCCTTTAGTTCAGTTGGTAAAGGGGTGGCATTTAGAGTACAAAAGTTTGATTTTTTTGCATACTGATAAAATTGGAAGTCAAACTAAAATTGTAATTTTTTTATCCTGTATACTCTAAGTTTCTCTTTTGTTTTAGACTGAGAAATGAAGTAGTTGGTTTAGACCTAATCATGCATGCATGATAACAATGAACAGGAATGGCATACCTTATTTCAGGAGGATAGTATGCCAGAGAGTGACAGAATATGCAAAAAAAGTCAAATTATATTCAAAGAGAAGTCAGAATTCTTCTATAAGCTAAAGAAGGTGCTGTAGCACTGTCCTATTCCTGAAACATCAGCTCATTAGAATACAAGGAAAATAGTTTTTGTATCTGGTATGACATCTTGGGAAAAGATTAATAAAAGATTGAAGGAAAACCAACAGGAGACTACTGAATTCTTCACAGTAAATCCCCAGGATTTGCCATATGTTGTGTAGAGTAAGGATTTTACTACTTTGGGGTATTTCTGTAAAATTTAAGAACTGGGGCAAAATACAGCTTTAATACACATGGCTTTTTTGTGATTGTTTTGGGGGGCTTGGGGGGATGGGGAGCTTGGTTTTGGTTGCTTGGGGGCTTATTTTGTGTTTTTAAATTGGAAAAAGTAGAGCATATCTTCACTGCAGTGAAGTTATCCCCACGTAACTTTCCCTGCTCTTGCTTCAACTGACAGACTGCTAGCATATGGCACTTAGATTTTAAGATGAAAATGTTCTGTACTCCCCATTAATGTGGTTTGATGTCATGGAAACAAGGAGTAATTTGACTGAACCATTCTGAAGAATGAAATTGCAGTTAACAGATAGAATGTCAAAAGGGACTGACCATTTTAAAAATTAATCAAATCATTAAATGCTAAGATTCCAATTGAAGAGGTGAATATTAATATTTAGTAGGTATCTAATCTGTAGGTATCTAATCTTTAGTAGGTATCTAATCTGGGGAATCTCTTGATTCCCCAGACTATTAAGAATATTTTCTTAAAGCCAAGCCTCCCCTGCCCTCTTATATTCCATCTCTTTAGTCCTCTCTATACCCAAACCACAGCCTGGTGCACGGATGATTAAGGTTAAAGAAGCAAAGGAATAAAAGGTCCTTACTTCTTTTTTTTTTGGGTTTTTTCTGTTTTTTTTTTTTTTTTTTTGCTATGTTGCTTTTTAGTGCTGGTACCTAGTTTTCCCTTACAAAACTCTGTTTTCAATGCATGGCTTAGCTGCAGAAGAGAGCTGGGCAGACAGACTTGTTGGGAACTCTCTTTTTATGTGTACAGTCATTCAAATGCAAACATCTTCTGGGTCTGGCCCCAGTCTGTAGCCTAGATAATGGAATAAGTGATTTTTGCTTCTAAGAATGAGAGACACTTGTTTTCCAGTTGCAAACCTTTTTTACAGTCAAAAGATCTATTGACCAAGTAAAAAGTCACTGAAAACTGTGACATTTTATAAAAGGCCTATAAATAATGGCCTATGCTATTTAGAAGTGTTCATTTTAATCACAACCAAACTATTTTACTGCAGAAATGTTGCATCTTAATGTTGTCATTAAAATGTGGGGCTAATTTGAGATTTTTTTCAGCATTAAATACTGCACTGACCTAACCTGTCTCTCAAATGCATAACTAGGTGTGCTATGGGTAGTTTCCTATACATGACAATTCTAAAATTGCTCTTTTTATCACCAAGGCACAGTTACCCAAATGTATTTTTTTTCTCACTGTAGCATTAGGCAGTGTTAGGTGAGGCTGTGCAAGGTCCCAGTATGAAAAAAATTCCAATGTGTAACTTTTTCTTTATAAGTGCTTTTTATTGTTAGTGTTGCAGGGGTTTTTTTGTTTGTTTTCTATGATCCAGGTTTCATTCACTTATGTATTCAAGTGAGGTTGCTCCTCAATCTACAGAACTGAGAAAGCAGTTGAAAAAGAGGTACCAGGCCTGAAATCTTGGCAGCAGCAAATACCTGATTATTCCAGAGAAAATTGGAGAGGAAACTTTAAGGAGTCACTGCCAGTTCCTAGAGCTGTGCCTAGCTGAGCTCTGCTTTTACTTTCACATACATTGATACACCTTTGGCTTGGCTCTAGCATGTGCGACAGGAACATTCTCCAAAAACCATCTGGTAATTTCAGACAGTCTGAGCACACTCTACTAAGCCTTTCTTTGCCATGGGGTTGTGGCATAACACTGATATATTGCAAGAATTTTCCAGAGGCAGCTTCAGGAAAATCTTGTTAGACAGGTGGTCTTGATGGCCCAAAGTGGCACAAAATTGTGTGAGACTAAGTCCTTTATGTTTTCACAGCATAGACCACTCTTTGCATTGTGGACACAGCACACAGACTGTGTCAAGTTTGCAGTGCTGTTTCTTCAGTGCAGGGTTTCAAGCTTGCAAAACATTTCTGGATGCTGTCAGCTGAAATTTGGATTCTGTAATGCCTTTGGCCAGGGCTTGTATACACAGGGAAGATGTTTTTGGAACTCAAAACACATGCGTGGAGCTCCACCAAGATGAATCAGCAGCTCAGGAAACTTAGTACATCTTTCTAGAGCCAATTTTTTTTCTTTTTTGAATCTTATTTCTTTTTAACAAGTACTAGGTTAGTACTGAACTTTTTCCGAAAACCAAATTCTTGCTCTGACAAAGCTTTGACCATTTCTGAACAAATTTATGGGATGGTCAGAAGAGCAGTGCTGCCATGGGTATATTCTGACCAAAATGCTTTACTGAACCTATAGTACAAAATATACAGAACATATTAGAGCACCTTAAGGAAGCAGTGTGAATGCTCTCTACCATATATAAGAGAGAGAAAGAAAGTTATAGGAGAAGCCTGTAATCATTGTACTTTTAACAAGCTCACTGAAGTCAATTTTTATCTGGCTTACTAATAGGTATTGAACTTTGTACATAATTTTCTTAGGAATATTTGGGTTTTAGCATAAGCGTGGAGTGGATATGTTTCACTGCACCACTAGAAGTTAATTTTCTATGTATTTCAACTAAACAGTCCCATGTTTTCACTAAAAGCATCGATGGGGGAAGTGGGTCTATGTGCATTAATTTCCCACTTAACCAGTACCTGATTATTTCACTACTTCAGTGAGTCTATTATCCCCTGAAGACAGAAAACTATCTGACTGATGCTGTGGTATGTTCCACAGTTATGCTTCCTTCTTCATACAAATCCAGAAATCCATTTCATATCCTCTTTAATATTGAAGATTTTCAGGATGTGAAACATTGTATTGCTCTTCTGATGCTATTTCACAGCAGGAAAAATATCCAAGTACATTTAGGTGTGGAAAAAAGTGCAGTTTTCACACTTTGGTCTGCTTTGCTGGATAAGAGGATGGCATTTTTCCAGGGCAGGGGAAAACCAACACCAAATATTTTTTGAAGCTTCAAGCTTCAGCAGATTCTGCTATTCAGAGCCAATGAATAAATGCAAATAATTTAATGGGAATGAATAAATGAATGAATAGGTAGGAAAAGATTGGTATTTCATCCCACACAATTGCAAACTGAATGTCTTCCAACTTTCACATGGTCATTTCTTTTTCCTTATGACAGCACAGAGTCCTTTAGGTGTGAAAGGCCATGTTAGCAACCCAAATGCTGATTTTTGCCCTGCATCTACCCCTCAAAAATATAAAGGTTTCCATCATAGCAAACTAGATGTGAGAGAAAAAAATTTAGTAAAATAAAAGTTTCAGATGGAGGAGTTGTGTTATTCTCTCTTCTCATTTCTTGCTTATGGAACTATCTTTTTTACTGAATCAAATCAGTAAGTAATCCAAAATAAGGAAAGATTATAGGGTAGGACAAAAAATATTATTTCTAGATAGCAAATGCCTCGGTGCCATTTTTCTTGCTTTCATTATATATTTCCTGCCCAAGAAAGGAGAAATTAAAACCTGTCAAAGATCAGCAGTTTTATTAAGAATGAACTGTTTTCCCCTCCTGTCCTGTTTTACTTTATTTCATTGCCAAATGACACATACCAGTACATGGAAATTACTGCATGTTCAAGTGCCTTGCCAGTCTAGCTACATTAATTATAGGTTTGGTTTTTTTTTCTTTTCCATGGCCCCGTTGCATTTAAGTGAATAAAACTTTGCTTATTGGATGCAGTTGAAGTCACAAAAGGAAGTAGGCAGTGGAACAGGACACTGAACACAGCACGTGCCTGTCCAGAGAATTCGTCACAGCATTGCATGAGCAAAGCTCACTGACTGCAGCAGTAACTTTGGAAATCCTCTTTCCCCTCTCCCCTTGAGGTGTTATTGCTGAGCACGATGTGATATGGGATGGAAAATCTCTTTGGGCTGAGTGGTCCCAGCTGTATCCCCTCCCATACTCTTGCTCATCCTCACCCTCACTGGTGCAGCAAAGCTGTGCAAGAGCTCTTCAGCTCTAACTGAAACACTGCTGTCCTGTCAACATTGGTTTGGTCACAAAAGTCAGCCACACAGCTTGTCCTGAAGAGAATTAACTCCCCCCCAACCACACTCAGGGCAGCCGGACAGCAAAATGTCTGTGCTGTGTGGAAACCTGGTGGTGGTTTTTAGGTTCAGCACCTGGTAGGTCAACTCGGGCATTTAAGACTCCAGTTCTTCAATAAGGCTGAAAGACTGAGTAGCTGGGGTAGGCTTTTTATTGTTACTTTCAGAGAAAGAAGAGATTATTTTCACATGGTCCCACAATTAATGCTTCCCCTGATTGGTTGAACTGCATTGCTGCAAACCATGGTTCTTTGTATCCTGGTTTGAAAACAGTAGCAATCAATTCCAATGCAATTGCAACTTTTCTTTATTAAGTGTTGCAGAACTGTTTCCTCATGAGTATTCCCCAAAGACATTTGCGCACAGTATTAAAGTTTTTTTAAGTGAGTTTCAACAATCTTACCCTGAGCATATCTACTTTCTCACAGTCTTTCAACTAAAAATGTTGGGGGGGGGAAAAGTGAGAACAAATTATAACTTCAAGCAAAAGTGGAAGTAACAAAGGTATGATTTCTCACACTGGGGTTTAGAGAGAAGTCAGAGGTGCCAGTGTTCCACTGGTCATGATCACACCACTTTCAGCTTCTAAAAAGCTGCCCTCTTCTATTTAAACACTATTCTTTATATTAAGGACCAGCTGCAAACCAGCTGTTAAAATATCTCTTTCACTGTTACAACAGATGAAATTCATGAAAGTGATTTCTTAGTGCATTTGCAATAAAATTGCTTTCACACAGTGTATGGAATGAGTTAGTCTGAGGAAAATCTAAAAATATTGCTGACAGTTCAGAATTATGCAGCTTCTGCCTTTATTTCTGGTGCTGAAATACATTTCTTGTTGGTATAAACAAGCAACATTCTGCCTTTGGCAGCTTCCATCTTGCCTGGGCATTTCTTGCTTCTTAAAATACACATTTGCTAAAAACTGTACCTCAGAGGGAGAAGAATCTGTTTTGCAAACCACTGGAACTTGAATAATGGGAAATTGCCAGTGTGGTGAAGAATAGTGCATCCTGGGGAGTTCCTGTTCAAAGCAGTTTATGGGTTACCTGCACAGCAGGTCGGTGGCCAAGACAAGGTACAAGGTTTCTATTCTGTGGTGATTTCTTTCTCCTGACTGCCCAAAGAAAATGGGAAAATGGAACCTATGACTTCAGCAGCTCCAAGAGAGATGTTTACATGTTTGGGAAATCTTGATGTTTGTTACCAAGTGCAGCACAGTCTTGTAAATCACTTCCAGGTGACGTTTAACTTTTTTCTCCCTTTTTTCTGCTACCCAACATCCATTTTCAATCAATCTCAGTGAATTTATAAATGTATTACAATGTGATTTCGTCAGAGGTGCCTCTCATATGTTCCACTGTGGAGATGCTGCTACTTCCCAAAGTTTGTGGTTCACTTTTGAGGACACAAATAGAATCTCTCTTAGGATGTGGCAGAAGCCAGGCTCAGAGCTGCTGTGGGTGCAGACAAAATACAGCCAGACTCTTCTGGCAAGAGGGGAGAGGCACTAAGTGGGTGCAGACATAGTAGATTTACCAGGTTTCTGTGAGATGCAGCTTTCCAAGAAGAGGTGCTTTAGTCCACTGACTTAGTCTGGGCTTAGCAAGTGTCTTTTCTGTGTCCACATGTTGGCGCTGCAAAATAAGGCCCCCTGTTAATACATGCTTCACTAAGCCCTGAGGAAGGGAGATTTTAATATTGAACTTTTTTCTTTTAGCAATCTCAAAACTGAAAATACATTATTTCTATGTTAGATATGTTAAAATGATTAAAATGTATTGTTTCCTAAAGTTATTTTTGTTTCAAAGTTGCCTTTGAAAGAGTCAGACAGGAGTGTATCAATATTAGTCCTATTTAAAAATAAATCTATTTTTTTAAAATTTTAATATAAGCAGGATGGCTGTGCATCTTGAGTGGGGCTATGAAGTTTGATCCTTTACCTAACTTTAATACCGTTGAGTTAATTGATATTAGCATGTTATAAATAATTCCTTAGTTCAAAGGCTTTGTTTACAAAACTGACTTCGGATTTTATTGTAGGAAGATTTTCTTTGTCTTTGACATGCTTATTGGCAAGATATACTTTGTCCTTTGCAGATAATGGAGAATTCCTTTTTATGGTGCAAATGGTAAATAGGCCTTGAGATGAAGTCTTGGTTTGAGAAGTATTAGCATTTCATAGTTCTTTTTAATGGCAGATTTTTAATTTCAGATGTTAACCACACAAGGCAACTTGCTTCTGAAGAAGCAACATAAATCTTGTGTCAGTGAGGACCCAGCACCTTGATTTATGGCTGTCCACAATCACATGAGTAATACTTCCAAAAATACAATATGCATAAACTCTGTGAATCCTGTTTAGGCTTCAGTTTATCCATGTTAATACTCCAGTCTGCCGCTTTGTTCTCAATTACATAATAGTATCTTCTCTACCCTATTGGCAATGTTCAAGAAACGCTTATTGGTAGGCCTACAGGAGGGCCCAGGTAACTGTGGAATATGGACAATAACCTAAATAAGGCAAGGACTTACTCTTGTAGATAAGGTGTTGTATGAATATAAGGTTGTGGATCAGTAGCTGTAGTTTTTCTCTCAGAAAATGATGCTTGAGCTCATACACGGCCGCTCAGCAGCCCAGCAGTGCACAGCTGTCCTTTACCTAATGGTGGTGAGTTCTCCAGCCTCACTCCTCTCCCTGCTCTGAGGCAAACACGTTCGAATGCTCTGAACCTTCGGTCACGAATTTGTTGATGTGGCATCCACCAACAGCTGCATGAGAGTAGTAATGCTGTCTTTTCCATTAATGGCTTAATAGTACATAAATGATATATGAATGCTGTTCTCACATAAAGTACTTTCTTAATAATTGTTTATAGCATTAACTAATTGCATATTAGTAGTTTAGAGATCCAATAAATAAGGAATGGTGCAATCACTTTGAGTTTACTGCATTCCACCACATTTGGTTTGTTTCAAGGCTTGTAGCCTTAATTTTGGAACAAACCATAGTCTAGACTCCAGCTGTCCTAAAACCTCTATAGCTGCTTCCTCTGGTATGTTTTACACTTTAGTAGAGTTATCTTGTGTGCACCAAAACTTGGACTCTGGGCTACCATGATTCTAAGGAACCAAAGCTATTGGTGTTGATGGAAGCAAAGAAACCAGCAGAGGCTGGTCTGTCCAAAGTTCCTTCTTATATTCTCTGCAAGAGTGTCACCAGAAATCAAGGTATTAATTTCTGGCTGTCAGTTTTACCCCTTCAATTGACAGTCGTGACAGAAGCTCATCTTCCACTCCTAGTTAGTGTTTTCACTCACCAATGCAGTTTTGAGACTCTTGCACAAAATTTACATGAAGCTGCCAAATCAGGAGAGTTTTTAAGGCATAAACTGAGTGAATTCACCTTAAGAAAATTATGCTGGAAATCTTTGTTATGCTGGGCTAGCACTGTCACTTCTTGGCTGTCACTTTAATTGTTACACAAAACTCTGGCTGTCCTTGGATTTAGTTCAAACAAGGCAGAGGCCTCACTTCCAGGAATACTAAATATTAGTATGCTTCTTTACCTGCTTCAGGAATTTCACTTTCTGGCAGTACTGATACTTATCAAGTTTCTTTTGGTTAGGTTAGTCAATTCTTTTAGGGTTGTCAAAAGATCAGAATGTTGAGAAGGAATATTTTTAAATGAAGTGAATGTGGTCATAGCTTTCACAGCTCTTGTGACAGGAAGAAGCCATAAAATGAGTCACTGCTCTGACTGGGCAGTGCCACAGAGCAGGTACCACTCTGGGAGATACCTACATCATCGTTACCCTTTTCTTAGACTGTGACTGATTATTAATGTAAATATTTCCTAAAACATCTGAGTACTTGGTGATTCAATGCAATGCAGAAAATGTCATTAATTTATTCCTTCTATAAAGTGGTGTAGCACCCCAGTATTTGTTAGAAATGTACTATGCATGTTTGTAGGACAGACAGTGAAGAGAGATACCTGCAATTCATGCTGCCTTAAAACTCTGCAGTTGAGGCCAGTGTTACTGGAGAAAGTCATGGAACCAGGACAACCAGAATATCAATTGCTTTTTCTGAAATATGTAAGAAACAGTAACAGGGCTAATATAGTGTCAGCCACTGAGTTCTAAGTAATGAAAATTAGTTTTGAAGTTCAGAATTATAGTCGCTGTTAAAAACCTTATCTTTAGAGAGTAAAAGAGCATGTAAACAAACAGAAAACCATGTGCTAATGCCACAGGATAAACACAGAAAGATCAGACACCTGTGTGTTGTCTTTCAGTGTAAAGTTTTATAATAGAAGCACTTCATATGGGCTGGTTGTGGTTTTCAAGAAGTCCTTGTCCTCCAGTGATTTCAGAAGAGAGAACTAAGTCAACCCTAAGTGCTTGTGGAATTGCTGTTTTGCTAATGGATATGTTTAGCCATTTTGATTTCCATTTATGGCACCGCAGGATTCTGCCTCATAATGAAATTTGTGTTTGGTTTTCACTCATCATCCAAGACACAAAATCTTCAGATTTTCCATGTAAACATAGATGAAAATAATAAAAAGACTAAAAATAAAGAGGATAGGCAATATAAACCATGAGAAAGAAAGTGGGGAGAGATTTTTGAGTCAGGAACAGACTAAATGCAAAAAAGCAGCTTGATGTTCTATAATTATGTTTCTTAATAGATTTATTAATTGTCTTTTACTATAGTGTGACTATAAGCTCTTTGGTTAGTGAAAACAAAGAGAACTTTATTGACTTCATAACAAGGGTAACATATAATAATAATAATAATAATACAGAATCTTCAAAAAATACTCATCTGCTGCCATATATCGTTGTCAGGTCTTTGTTTCATTCTACTGCATTTTCCAGGAGGTGCCTTAAAATATTCTCTCAAATGAATCCTGAATCTCACACACTGCTGAGGTCAGTGTGGTAAGACTGTAAGTGTCTGTTGGAGCAATTGCTTTTCCATTTCAATATGCAAGTCTAGGTCTAGGTTTGGAAAATTTATTTTCGCTTTATGTCTGGTACAAAACTCTGAAACCCTTTAGTCATACTGTTAAAAAAAGCTACATTTTATGGCATTGCCATCATGCTGGGAAAAACCATGCAGCAGGTCTGGAAAAAAATGCAGGGGTTTTTGTTACCTTTGTCATTTTTCACATCAAATGTTCGGTGTGTTGGTGCTCCATGTATCATTCTATATGGAGACACAATGCTGCCTGTTGATGCTTTTAATTTTTCTGTCTCTGGTTAGTCAAACTGTTGCTCAAAGGATGTTCAATTCTCCTGTAAGAAGGCAAAAGCAGTCATTTCCAAAATCTTGTGCAATTTAGAAAGGCAGACCTCAGTGGCTTATTTGTTCTTCTTTTCTCAAACTTTAGCATTGTTATATAAAATGTTGGTTTTGAAACAAACTTTGATAAGAAATAATACAAGCAAGCGATGTATTAAATGCAGGAATAAAAGGGACATGGGCTAACTGAGAATACACTGGGAAAATATGCAAGGAAACTGACAACTCAGTCAAAATTCTCTTTATTTACTTTTTGTGGGTAGTGGCTTCTTGAAGCCACTAAGCTTTATTTATTTATTTATTTCTGAACACAAAAGTCTATCACCTGTGAGAGGACTGTAATTTAGTCCACATTTTCTAGAACATGCTTATACCTGTAACACAAAAGAAATTTTTTAAAAAACAAATAATTGAAAGTTGTATTTCAGTGGAGCCTGTTGATCCCTGCTTCTTGGAATTGTTGTGCTGAGAAACAAATGAAAAAATATGTTCTTAAAGCTATAAAATGCAGGCCAAAAAGCTTGGTGTTTGAGTGGGTTTGGATGTGTATTTTTCTTTTGTTAAATAGTTGTTTCATATAAGTAAATGCTGTTCTATCCCCTGTTTTGGAAGCTTAGCTTTGCTGGAGAATATGTGAAATGGTTCTGATGTGGATCAGGACCAGCTGTATTAGTGCAGCAATAAACATGGCCTTGTCACTTTTGAATAGTGCTAAGCAGACTTTTGGTGAGTCATCTTTCATGTACAATGGATGGAAGAGTAATTCTTTCCAGGGCAAAAAGTGAAATTCTGTGGTTTGAATAGGGCAATCCATGAGAATTTAGCTCTTGCTTTGTGGAAAACAGTAGAATCCAGAGGAGGAATACAGAGTTCTTAGTGTAGCTAGCTTTGTGTGGAAATATTTAGGACAGCTATGGATGACTCAGTGGTTGGTGGAGGATTAGTGGTCATGAGCTGTAGCATCTTAAATCCCCTTGCAGATGATCCTATTTGGATTTTGAATATGCTTTGATTTGTGCTCATTAACTTCACATAGCTAATTGAGTCTTTCCTGAACATCTCTGCATAAGTGAGTCCAGATGTTCTTTTGAAAGATCATGAGAAAATTTCTTTTAGAAGACCCTGAGAAATTCTTTATAGTCCTTGACGTATTTGACACTATTATGCTGCAGTCATCCAATGCCCACATTAACCAGTCTTAATGACCAGGGTAAAATGAGGCTATTACAAATAACAACTCTGCCAATAACAAACAGCTTGTGTCACTCTCTATACATTTGTGAAACCTTTGTTCTTAATATTTCATTTTATCTTTTATTCCCCATTGCTTTGCAGTACTAATCAAGTTAATGTGTAACCGAGTATTATGAACTGTATAGAAGCTTTGGTGTGTGTTTTTGGGGTAGAAAAGATGATTTTTGGTAATGTTATTGAACGGACAATAGGTCCCAAACTTGCAACCCACTGATTCTAAATGTCAATCTTACATCAGTGGTCAGACAAAAATAGAGGCAAAACGAGTCGATCAGGAGAAAGCTGATTCAATACAGACATACCTTGAAATCAACACTGATACTGTTGTTGGCAGAATATTTCAGGTCTCCTTACTGACATGTAACCCAGCATTTGGGTTTAGGTACCCAAACAGCATTTTGCATATTCTGAGCCTTTTTTGGAAGCTCTGCAGAGAGAAATGGGACAGGGGTAGTTCACAGGTTTAAAACTCATCTCTAAGGCTTGCTATGGCAGGCACAAGGGTGGCAACGTAAGCAAATACAGACATGAGCCCTTCTGCCCTTACTGAAGTGGCTGTCAGAGCCTGGCTTTGGCCAGCACCTTTGGCCAGAAACTGCCTGCTGCTAAGTGATGCTTAGGTGGTCTTCAGTCAGATCCAGGATTCTGTTGATGCAGTTACAGGCTTTTGTGTTAGAGCTTGTGGCTGACAGTGCTTACTGAAGTTAATATGATTGTTCTGTGATATTCCCTTATCACAGTGGCTCTGCAAACACCCCCAGCATTTCCAGGCTAGGAAATGGGGATAACACAATCACAATTTAAGCAGGATTTTGATATGGAATTGTTCCAGCATGAGGCCAGATAATATCAAGGCTGTTGTGTAAATCAAGCTTAGGTATTTTTCTAATATTTGTTGATGAAGGGGAGCAGGTTCTCTATATCTCTTTTGTCAATGACTTAGTGGTACAGTCTTTTTCTTATGAGTGCAAGTTGCAAGGGCTGTTATAAATTCCATCACTGATGATTTGCACCAAATTTTTGCTTGAAATGGTTTAATAGGTTGTAGTTTGGCTTGTTAGTTAGCTCCATGCTGGAAATACTGATTATGTGGTTCCTCCCCTTCCTGTGTTGCCAAGGGTCTTTTGCCTAGCTCCAATTTTGTTGAAAATAGTCAATTTAATTTTCTGTAGAAGTGTTGTTTTTAACATCAAGCAAACTATGGTTTTGGTCAAGAAATAAATCAGCTGCAAATTAGTCAAGCATTGAGGAAAGAGCAATTTCACCTTTAGTTTTTTTATTTTTTAATGCACCCAAATTTAAATCATCCATTCTAGCAATAGCTGTTCAGTAGGAACAGCTGCCAAGATGGTATGCATTTTAGAATTTGTTTGTATAAACGTGAAATGATGTTCTGCAGCCCTAAAATAAAAGCCAAGTTCAAGACTTCAAAGCCTTACTAGGAAAATACATTAGCTATTCCTGTGGGTTTCCTGGAGAGCTGAAACCATAATGGGCTAAATGGATAGAAGATTTAATACTGCAGTTTCCTAAATTTATTCCCTTTTCTAAATAACAAATATTACTGTCCCTTGTTCCTAGCAGATGACAATATAAATAAAAAGAAACTGCAGTATTCCCCAAGGGATTGAATGTGAGAATTAACATGGGGGAAATAAATGAGAGGATTTGCATGTTGTCTTTTTTCCTGTATGCTTCCAGTATTATCAGACAGTCAGAAACAAAGAGTAAGGGGTCTATATTTAAGACTTGGTGAAAGAACGGAATATTACCTCAGTAAAGAGGGATATGTTTACAAGAATGATGCTCATCAGCAATGCTGTAATAATTCCTGTTAAGGTATCCAAAGGGATGCTGAACTGTAGAGACGCAGTTCAAAACCAAACAAAATCTCACAGTACTTTGCAATGAGTTTTTATAGAAGAGCTACCAAAATAAAGACCAGATTAAGCACAAAAAAAAAAAAAACCAAACTTCTGGGGGAAAAAAAGTGAAATAATATGGTTAATGTGAAACGTAAAGAACCTGGAATTGTAAACTGCTAGAATAATGTAAGGATTCCATAAATGCTGTGATGAAAAAGCAGCATGTTCCACCTGCTCTGTAAACAAGCAGAAGGAGCTTAACTCTGAATCTGAAGCACATTAGAGAGATGGATGTAGACAAAGACAAATGCCAGCAATGTTCAGAGAGAAAAACAAGTTAATAGTTGCAGCTTGGACATCCTGCAAAGCCTTTCAGTGAGACAGAGAAAAATTATCCATAATCAGAGAGAAAGGTGGCTACAAATGGACTGAGGCTGACAGAGTGAAGACAGTGAGAAACGTGTGAAGATTGAATATGTACAGTATACAGGGAAAAAGAAAGGGGGAAGATTCCTTGGTTCCACCAGAATTAGGATCCTGGGAGTGGGAAATGTAAGATGGGCATAAAAGTTATTAGAAACAGTAGTACTAAAAGGTGTTGCTAAAATTCTCAGAGATTCTAAAGAGAAACAACAGGTGGTTACTGAATTCAGTGGCAAAGGTCTTGTTGAAATCATTAGGGCCAGCTCAGATGCTGGGGACAGAAAAGGAAAGGAAAGGAACAGCAGGCAAATGGCAAGGATGCCAATGAGAGGAATACCAAGATACGACTGGGATGGTATCATGTGTGCAAAAGGCTAAATTGCTATTAGCAGCTTATGCCTTCTGTGTCTGAAGGCAGCACATTCTCTTTGCTCAAACCATGATGTTGAAAAATTTTTGCCCAGTCAAGATATCTTTTAACATCTTCTTGTGAACTTACAGGATCTTAAAAATGGATCATTTTCCCAAAAAATTTCAAGTAATGTCGATGTATTTCTGTGAAGTTTATATATATATATATATATATATATATGCTCTATAAAATTAAAGATCTATGCAGAATTATTCTGCTTGTTCCCATGAAAAACATGCATATTCCAAATTGAAAGCTGTTATTACCATTATCAGGTGGATATTTTAAAACCACATTGTTATTTCATAGTCAGGAAAATATTTTAGTGATTAACTGTGCTTGTCTGTGCTAGGGAACACCTCATTCATTCTGTCAGATACTCCCTTCTAGCAGTGGAAAGGACTGCAAACCCTTGCACATCCCTAATGGGCATATGGCTGGCTTGTATGTTTTCCAGTAACTCTTTGGGGAATTCAACTTCCCTTTTGATGTAATGGGTTGTCTGCAATGTGGTAACTGTGTTGTATTTCTCTTTACTTTTGAATGAACACAGTTTTCCAAAAGTTCACCTTCTAATTGTGCAGTTACTGTAGGGGATGCATTCTCCAAGAAACAAAACAGAAGGATTGTAGAGGGAAAAAAAAATTAAAATATTTGGGGAATTTGAGTTGTTTCTGTATCTCAGACCAGTGCAGAATGGACACTGCAGTATTTTTTCCAGACTAATATTGTTCACTTACATTGGAATTCTCAGTTATATGAATTCATGCAGTGAGTTCTTCAGAATAGTATTGTCATTTCATCTCTTGTGTTCTGTCTGTGCCAGCAGCAACTTTTACTCATGTAGGATTCTGCATTTAAATTTTTATTTCTTTAAAGCTCTCAGAATATGGTAAAGTATTACCCAGTCTCCAAGGTCATCACCCTCGTTTTCTTCCAAGACCTGCACTTGTACATTTTAAGCCAAAGCAATGTGGTCCTAACATATCTAATGACCTGGAGTCCTAAATATGGACAAAGACAGGAAAATGTGTATATTTGTGAATCTCATTTCTAAATGAAGATGCAGTTAATTTTTATTCATATTTTTAAGCATCCAGTTTTGGAACAAAGTGGTAGGTTTTTCTGGATTTTGAAAATCTTGAGGGTTTAAATATAAATTTAAACATAAAGCCACTTTACCTCCAAAAAAATCTCAGTTCCTCCTAAGCCACAAAATCTGCATCCCTACATAAAATGTGAATAGATTTTATGGCTGTTTCTTCACTGGGCTGGGCATTGGACCACAGGAAAAGGAATTTATATTCACTAGAATGAACTTGATGCTCCACCCCCAGCATGAAGCAACATCATGGAGAGATCATTGTGTCCCCCTCTGGTGATAACAGTCTGCTGGTTATGATTTCCTAAATTGGATCTAGCCCAATAATCGAAGGTCTACAGAATTTCATCACTGTGGGAATGATAAGGATAAATAATTGACAAAGAGGTTTCTTATGTGTGGTTTCTTATGTTCGACTACAATGAGCATATTTAAGAACGTTCTGATAACCATTACAAATATGTTCAAAACCAGGAGAATTTAACGTTTCTTTCTCCAGTATTCTTGTATAATGGAGAGGTCATTGAAGACTGATGCAACTGCAGTCTTTCTGTTTTGTGCAGACACCAAATGATGTGGTCCAGTGATGCCTGAGAGCACAGTGGGAAGATGGAAGCCATGTGCAGGACATGCCTTGGGTGGCATTTGGCACAGTGGCTGACTTTCACCTGCAGGAACAGCCTGTACAGAGAGGACTCTCACCAGTTCATCAGTTGGTCGCATTTTTAAACATGCTCTGAGTCTCAGAAAACTGTTTTATGGACCTCTTGTTTCAAACTGCTACAAATTTGCCAAAACCAGCAAATACTTGCCTGAGGCCTTAGGATTTATGCCTGTGGGATTAAGCACAGGCTTTGTAGTCAAGCAGATCCTACTGGTGCCACAAAATGTTACAAAGGATCTGTTGGCAAGGTGCTTGGAGCTAACATTGTCTTCCTTTTACTGTGAGAGTACACTGAGTACAGCAATCACATCCTGACAGTGATCTTTCCTGATTTCCCTGCCCACTCCTGATTCCCTGTGTTACAGTTGTTCTCTTGGGAGCCATTCCATGGTGAGTCAGCAGCAGCAATGAAAGCAGCTGGATTTTGTGTTTCAGATGCAAGAGACTTTGCAGTGGTTCTCATAGAGAGCACATAGAGAGGGGCA
Source organism: Cinclus cinclus (assembly GCF_963662255.1). Lineage (NCBI taxonomy): Eukaryota > Metazoa > Chordata > Aves > Passeriformes > Cinclidae > Cinclus > Cinclus cinclus. The sequence goes on along the minus strand of NC_085066.1, from coordinate 2,831,050 downwards.
ACTAAATTATAGTTATTTATTGGGACTTAAATTATTTAGCACGGTTTTATGGAAAAGGTTATGTTAGATTTTAACAAACCACAGCTTCCTTTATACTGGCTGGTCAGTCAGATGGAGTGGTGGTTTTCTGGAGTCAGTCAGTGAAAATAAAATCTCTGAAACCCCTTAGTGTAGTTCTTGCTCAAAGGCCAAAGCAAATTCCCTTTCTTTGAGCAGCCATTCTGTCAAAAACATGTCACTTGTATGTACATATAAAATATTTTTCTACTATATCTGGCATGGGTAGACAAAGTGATCTTCAACTTTCTTGTTTACCTACCTCAAAAATGAACAGTGTACTTGTATAAACCTCATCTGTAGAATAAAATCAAAACCTGTCTGAAAACAATATTTTCTAAAAGGAAAAAGTTGCCTCACTGTAACACTTCATGTCAAAAAATACTGACAAATATTCCTTACAAAGCAGCCAAAGGCAGGGAAACATTTTTTTTTTAAAGGCTTGCATATTGCTTGTACAATTGTAAAAAGGCTGTGTAAGTAGGGGTCGTTTAAAATTATACTTAAATATAGTTTGTAAGAATGAAAAATCTAATCATAATCTTTTTACAAAACAGTAGTATATATGATAACAAAAAAAAAAAAAAGGCAGCTGTCCAGAAATATATGGAAGGAGATGTCAGAAGTAGAAAAGATGAATTATGAAAACAGGGAGAAACTAAAACAATTCACCAGTGTCTGTGCATTTGTCCACTGCAGTAGCTGAGCAATTCTATCTATTCAATACTGTCTGTTTGTGCTTTTTCACCACAGCAGTAGCTGCAGTTTTATCTCCTGGCAATGCCTAAGGCGAATTCTGTGCACCTATGGATACTCATGCAGCCTGTCCATGCCCCCATGATATCCATGTCCCAAATGAGGGAGGCCTCCATTTGGGGCTGTGCACAAACGGAGCTGCAGGGCATTGTGGTTTTGCCTGAAAAATTTTGTACGTTTCTAAACAAATTTTGAAAAGGCAAAACACGATTTTTTATCCAAGCAAGGGAAGTTATCTGGAACCAACGTTTTACAGGCATCAGCCAAAGTGAGGACAATTTTCCTTCTCTGCAATTGCAGTAGAAGAAGAAGTGCTCTCAAGCCAGCTGCAGTGTACTAGGCCAGAGTCTTTGGATTAAAAAAATGTGTGCAGTGACCCAGGCAGAGTCATCGTGCAGCTGATGCAGAATAACAAGTCATTCCTAGGAGCAGCTGCTGCACCAGGAGAAGGCTCTAACCCTTCCAGTGTCTGTGAGCCTTGTTAGGTCCTACTTAATTTAAAGATGCCTTATTATCTCAAAGAATGCAAGACTTCTCCTGAAGGGTACTTTCCTGTGCGGACTGCTTTGCAGTTCCCAGAATTTTGGTCACCAGGAGAGCTCTTGTCTCCAAAACTGTGCTCTTAGACCTACTCCCAGCAGAGTGATCACTTGAGACCCACAAGTTTTGGATGTGTGTGTATAATTTAAACAGCGTGTTTCACGTTTTGGTGGTAGTGGTAGCATAAAGTTTGCCAAAGAGGAACAGTCAGCTCTCCAAGAGTTTCCAATACATGTCCCCAAAACATGCCAAGCTAAATGAGGTCCTGGTGATGACACAAAGTGATTGGCAGCAGGGACAGTCAGGCAAGCACGGCTGGTGCAGGGCAGATTTCTGCCCAGGCACAGCAGTTGTAGTTTCATAGGATCCTTCATCGAGTGCAGATACAGGCAGTTCCTTTTATCTGCCAGTCACATGCCTGTTATTAAATCATTGCCATCTGTTAGTTGGAAACTCCCTTTAAAAGCACCAAAGAGCCAACTACAGGGATATCTGGCTTAAAAGAATTCTATTTTACCTTGCAGAGTGATTTTTCTCTCGTATTGGCCTTGTATCATGACATAAATGGTATGGGAATAGTAGTGGGTACTGTGGGAAATGTGTTCGGAAATGGGAAAGGTGTTAATTTTCAAACTTCTGAGTCAAATGGCTGACTTAATTCCAGTTTTCTCCAAAACAGTTCCACGACTGCTGCAAAGCATTCAGGCATGTTTTTTGTTGGGTTTTTTTGGGTTGGTTGGTTGTTTTGGGTTTTTTGTGATGTGCTGTGTGCATGTGTGAAAATACAGGAGAAAAGGAAAAATAAGTTCATATCTTACACAATTTGATCTTAAGGAGGCTGGTAAGCAGCAGTTCCTGTAAATTTTGTCTTTTATTCATGGCAGCTTTGGCAACTGAAATGATCATGTAGTTTGGAATATCTTGGCCAGGTAGCATTGACTTGTGTTTGCTGCCAAGCTTGACAGGAAAAATCTTGAATTATGTCCTATGGGTTTTTAAATTAATATTTTTTACATGCAAATAATACAGGTTTCGGATCAGCTGTTCAGCTGTGTGGAATTACAGCACTCCCTGAGTAGTTTGTAGTTCTATCAATACAGTCAAACATTGCATCCATACCCATCTGTGACTTTCACTGCATACTGGGAAGGCAGCTGAGGGATTTCCCTTGTGTAAACCTCTGCTGAGGATGCTGCTTCCTGTCTCTGCACATGAATGGCCCAATTCTCAGCACAAACCAAACTGATATTTTGTAGGAATGAGTGATTTCTTTCTCTCTCACTAAGAAAATTTTTAAGCACTGCAGACTTTTCTTCCCTTGCATTGCTCTGTACAGTGGTAGTTGACATCAGTAACTGCTATATATAATTTTAGTAACCATTTAGAGTGTTAGAATATGTTTATAACCTTTCATGTAGATCTTATAAGAGGTACAATATAAATTCCCTTAATATTTTTTCTATCTTCTATGTCTTAACTGTTATTTTTGCAAAAGATATTTTATTAACTATGGAGATGTTTCTGCTTTGAGAAGTGACTGAAATCTGATGATCCATAGATGACGAGCCATTTTGACTTCCTATGTGTGAGGACAGGAGCCTTTTTCCATTCATGCAGTATTTAGTATTTTCTACTGAGTAAATGTCTTCTAACTTTAACTTGATCACTTTTTTATTTAACTTTCAATTCCTCTTCCCTTCCTGTGCATTTCTACCCAAAACTTTCATCCTGTGACTCTCATTAAGTATGACCTCATCAAGGCGCTGGAATTTCAAGACTTACCCATTCCTTTTTCTTAATTAATTCTCCCTCAAAAATTTTCTCAGTTAGGTGGAGTCCCTTTTACTTAAGTAACTTTGTTGACCCAGTTCTGTCTTGACCCAATTCTGTATTTCCTGAATGATCCCCAAGGCTTTCGAAACCTGGGAAAACATTATTTAGAAGAGCTAAATGAAGGTGTTTCAATATAACCACTATTAAAGCAGTGAGGTTTGTTGCAGAAAACATACAAAAGCTGCAGATGCAATTAAGCTCTTCTTCTGTCCCACTCCCCCCCATTCATGCAGGGCTCAGTGGAAACACATTCTGGCAAAGACAAAAAGCTGTGGCTAAACAACATTAGTGGATGAGTCACTCAGAGAGAACTGGAAAGAAGGAAAAAAAAACCCCACAAGCCTCTGCTGCTTGATAAGAACAAAACTAGGTCCAGATGGTCTCTCTAAATCTTCCCATATTTTTCTGAAGAAGAGAGCGCAGAACCATCGAGGGCCACACTTATGCTTCCAGTAGTTCATGTTTTCTTGGAGCAATAGGGACTTTGAAGCATGTGGGAACCCTTTCCATCAGGCTTTGCACAGATTAAGATCAATCAGGCCATGCTGAGCACCATGTTGCTTGCAGAGGTATTGATAACAGTTTAATAAGGATTATAACAAAATATTTGGAATAGCAGGTCAATGACTAATATGAATAACTGAAAATATGGGAGTGAAAGAACTTCATTTCAGCGCTGTGCCATTGCAGAGACCTGTGCAACCCACAGCTCTGGTTTCAGAGGATCCCTATGGGATCCTTGGCCAGATTCCAGGACAGGTGGAGTCTCTGGAGTAATGACAATGAAGCAAACCCTAATAAGCATGTGCACACTTAGTGTTTGAAATGTTTCTGTGTTCAGAAAGCTTTGGTGAGTTTTCACAAGAAAAGTGACATATGTTAGGCCATGCCCTGTCATATTTCCACACTTTGTTTCTTAGTTTGGTGATGTGAAAGGCTTTCAAAGAATAATTATTCCTCTCCTTTGCTTCATTTTCAGAATTGAAAGAAGTGTTTTGTCCAAGATTGTTCCTTATTATGCTTCCATACTCATGTGAGAGAGAGACAGTTTGGTCTTGGATGATTTCTACTAAAGTAGCTAGAACTGTACAAACTTCCAAAAGTGGAACTGTGTGGTGACACACCTGGTGCAGATGTGGTCAAGGTGATGTTACCAGCATGGTCTGAGGTGTGTGTGTGTGTGTTTGTGAGCCTGTGCTCAGGGCAGTACCTGCACTATGCATCAACATTGTAAATACATTGTGCTTTCCACTGCTACATTGTCAGGAAATATCCTTGATGTAAGGAGTTAAAAGTGTTCAAGATACTGTGCAGTGCTGTGTGGATAATTCTAATTTATGTAGATTAGAGCTTCTGAGAGTGTTGGCTAATGATTAAAACCCTGTTAGACAGGACCCTTCAAGTTGAACTCAGAGCTCTGCATTACCATTGGCTGCTGTGGCCAGGCATCACTCACCACCTATTAATCAATCCATTGAAACTCAGTGCAAAGGTGATCCAGGCTGGAATATATTTTCAAAGAACAATCATGTTAGGAAGCACAATTTTTGCAGAAGCCATTGTGTAAAAACAAGTGTTAATCACCTTTGAAGTAGCTTAAGCCAACATGTTTGGGCCTGAAGTTCTTGGCTGAAACATTTCTTGCAGATTGGTATGACAAAGTGATTAGGTGTGGGCCAGTACAAAGTAAAACTGCTGGCAGCTGCTCTTTGAATTGTCCTACTTTGACTGTAAGGTGAAAACTAATACTGCAAGTCACTTGTATAGCTCACCAGAAAAAAAATAAAAATAAGTCCTAACTAAGGGAAGGAGTGGATGTGAGCACAGCTGCCTGACCTTTGCCAAGGAAGCACCATAAAACTTCTGTGCATTCATTATGGAGAATTTCAGGCACTAACCTTTAAGCACCACTTTTTCCTCACCATCCCTGTGGGAGCTGCTCCCTCTTCAGCTCTGCAAGGAAAGCAGGCAGAGCTGTGAGCTGAGTGACACTGGATGAGGGTTTGCAGAGAGCCCCTTGCTCAGTCCTGCATTTTGTCGTGGCACAGGTGGGAGCAGTGCAGTTGCTTCCCCAGAGCGGAGATCCAATGTTCTGCAGTGGTCAGCACAGCTGGCTTCAGTTTGCAAAAGGGCACCACAGTAATGCTGTGTGCATTGCTGGAACACTTCTCATAGATTTTTCTTTGGCTTTAGTCAGGCCTCTCTTCAAAATGCAAGGCAAATGACACACAGACATAGTCTGAAACAGGAGAAAATAGCTTCAGACAGCCCTTAGAAACTAAAGCATCAGTGTGAGGAGCACCACGGAGGGAAATGTGTTTTGAATTGGCCTTTAAACCTGACTTTAGCTGAGGATATGGGGAGTTTTTTGTTGTTTTGTTTTAACTCGATAAAAGAAAAAATCTTAGATTCAAAAGAGGCTTTTGTTTTTAAAAAGCTCACTTGTTCATGAGAAGGTCTGGAGGGAGAAAGAATTTGAAAAACTGTCAAGAAATTAAAATACACACTTCTGATGTTCATTGAGTTCATTTTGTATGTTTACGGTGTCGATGCTTGTAGATTGGAGATGGGCTTGACAAAGCTTCTATTTATGCACAAAGAGTTTTTCTTTACAAAAAAGTGACCTTCTACTGTAATGCAGCTTCATGCAAGAGAAATTTCTTTAGTTTAAATTAGCTTCATTTCCAGATTTGTTTGGTTTGTGCTCATTTGGAAAAATTCTACTGTGCTTTCTTGATTGCTTCCTTGGAGTTATCACACCATTACTATGCTGCTTGGTGTGATGTTTGTTAAAAGGATGACATGAGGGGAAATGGTCCCGATTTTTAAACTTCACAAGGTCAGCCAAACCCCAAAATTTGAAAATTCTTTCGTGGAGGCTCAAAGGATGAAATGGGTGCTACGGAATTGTTGTTAGCATCCGTAATCAATTACTTGATCTCAGGATGAAATCAAAAACTTCTGATTTTTGTAGCCTTTTAAAGCACTTGTATGGGTTCTTTTAGAGATGGTGGAATAATCATCAGAAAGTGATGGAAGATTTGTCATTTGAGATATTTAAAGAATTAAAGGAAAAAAAGCTTATTCAAGTTCTGCTGAGAATAATCCAGCTCTGAATTTGGCTTCCTCCAGTTGTCCATCAATAACAGTTAGTTCCCTGGTCAAGAGAGAGTGCCTTTTGCGTCCACTGGCTGCTTATAATAGCTTCCAGAAAGAAACAATGCAGAAATGCATTCTTTACATAACTCAGACGCTGCTAAGAAACAGCACAATGTCACTAAAGTGAGTGGAGATGCAAAATACAACAAGCAGCAAAATCTCTTGTCTAAAATTCTTTTTGCAGAGTTCTGTTACAACACATTATAAATGGTAGGAGCACTATTTATGGGATGCAGAATATGTTAGGTTATGAAATAAAAATTAAAAACAATGAGTGACTTAAATGGAGTCATTTTGGTTTTATATAGAGCTAGGCATGGAGCACCCATGAGATGTGTTCACTCTGTGGATGGATGGTGCTTTACTTCCAGCTGACAGACAGCACAGGGATGACCCCACACAGCCTCTTCACATGGCAAATGCAAGGTTTTTAAAGCTAGGTCAGTCTGACTCTTGGCTGCTGTGCTTCCACTCTCATCCTGATTTCCAAGAAATCTCTCCTCTGAGATTTCTCACAAGCTGGTTGCATGTTGAACCAAGTCAAGAAAGGCTCACGCCTTGTCAGCGAGGAGCTGGAGAGCTGAGAGACAGCAGGACCTGCATGTCCATGGCCAGCACAGCCAGCCAGATGGATACAGGTGCCTGCAGATTGATGTCTTCTCTGTGTGGCTCTGTCACTCAGTGGAACTCTTTGATCCCATATCAGAATTAATCAGGTGTGATTCAAATAAACAGAAATTTTCAACTTTCCCAAAAAGCTGTAAATGTAGAAGGCTAGTGTCATTGCCTTTGGCAGGCCTCACAACCTTTCTGCAAGTGTAGAATACAGACAGTGCTGAGGGAAATACAGAGTGAAGGGAAAGTAGATGTAAAAATAAGTAAATAATACTAGAATCTTTAGATTAAATGGGAATACTGGCAAATACAATCTGTAGAAATTTCTTATGCAAGTTCATCAAATAACAGGATACAAAAGTGGTGGAATGGGTGAGGTTTTCAAAATTTACCACTATCTAAGCTTGTAAAAAATGGTCAAAGAATTTACAGAAACACGAATTTTCTAAAGGATAATCAAACTGGCATAGCTTTGGCAAAAATGAGAATTATAATATGTTGAACTGAGGGAAAGTCTAATGGGAGTTTAGGAGAAAATTATTGTTTCAAAGAAAACATATGCAGGTCTTCTGAAAAAATTAATAAATGACAGCTGGGGGAGGTACTGTGTAAAAATTAGCTCAAATTTCCATTTATTTGACATGCAAGAAAGGAAAAAAAAAAGCCAATCTAATGGATCCGTGATTTCAGTGAAAAGTCCCAGACTGTAAGTGAAAAAAGAGTTCTTGAACCAAGGAAGGGCTGGGAGCAGGTAGCAACTCATTTAACCCAGCTAAGAAAAAAAGATTGCTGCTGGTGATGATTAGTCACCTCTTCAGAACTACCTTATCAAAGCCATGCTCTGGCCATTCCTCCCGAAGCTAAAAGCAGCTGAAGTATTTTTGTGGTGAGCTCATTTCAGATAATAGACCATTAGGAATGTTGCATTTTTCCAAAGGGCTAGTCCTAAAAACACATATGCATTATCATGGTTCATATTAGCATTATGCATAAGTGCTGTGCTGTGCAGGCATGAGCCAAGGGAAAACGAGATGTTTACAACCTCTGTTCCCTTTTTATTTGTTGTGGTATTTGTCTTTGGAATTCAGGCCTTCCTCCCCTCAGAGAGTCCTCTTATTTTCTGCAGACATTTGGATATGCAGCAATCTTCTTCTCACAGTTGCAAATTGCTACCAAAAAGAATAAAATTGCATAACTAGTAAAATGAAATTACAGTAATAATCAGAGAGCATTACATTTTTAATCAGGAAACTACAGTATAACATTTTAGAGTCTAAGTGGTCCACAACAGCCTTGAATGGAAAGAGAGGGCCAAAAAAGCAATTTATGTGCAAAGAAAGAAATCTGAGTACTTTGGCAAAACCAGAGACCAATCTTGGTCCCTCTAATCACAACAGCTTATGAGAATGCATCCAGTGATGCTTAGAAATTAAGTGCAGGAAAAGAAAACTTCGATCCCAGCTGTCTGCTGGGCAGCCTGAATCACATCAATCTCTATAAGTTGATACATAAGTAGATAATGTGATATACATGAGTAGATACCCAGAGTGCAGATATTCACAGATGGTTGGTTGTGCCCTACCTGGTGTGATTCCATGGCTCTGAGCAATCCTCTGCAAGATGTGGCATTGATATTCTTCTCCAGAACAACCAGTTGGAATTTGGAAAAGAAAACCCAACTCTACAGATGCTGGCGTGCCAGAGTTGCACTTTTAAATACAAACTATCCAGCCTTCTTTATTATCTTGGTTTTATTCTGGGTTGCTCTATTTTTCTCTATTATAGTAAACAAGAGGTGTTTATTTTTAAACAGCTATAAAAATAGACAAGTCCTAAAATAGGCGGAGCAAAACAAGGCTAAATGGGAATTCTTGTTTAATACAGTCATGCATTCTAATTCTTAGTTTCCACTAGGGGCTGTTCTACAAAAGAGTTTACGGGACATAATTTTTCCTATTACTACATGTTAATTGTAAAAATCGACTTCACTTGAAAGGTTCTTCTGTAAAACATTAATGCTATAAGTAATGACACTATTTTAAAAATGTAAAAATGGGAATATTTGGAATTATTTTGAGGATGTATTTATATAGAATAGTTATGCTTAAGTCCTGTCAGTTTTGGGTGACTTAATGTGATCTTAAACTGGGAAATGTACCTACAGTTTCTAAAAGACAAATCCAAACAGGAGGGGACATGAGAGGGGATAAAAATATCACAAAATGAATCATCAATCTAGCAATGTCTCAACCTGATAAGGAAATACTACTGTACCAGACATGCAGCTCTTCTGCAATATAAACATTCATCTGTCTATAGTTTTTCTTTCTTTTACATTTAATTTACTGCTTCTTTGGGCCATAATTTATTAATAGGAATGTATTTAAACATTTTCACCAAGAAGCATTCACATGTAAAGGAGAATATCTGCCTTTTTAGAAGAGGAAGTAATCACTTCTATCCATTCATTTTATTCTAAAATCTAATTAATCTTCTCATAAATGAAATTCTTTTTTTCCTAAAAAGCTAATTTTTAGAGCATATCATACTCCCCTAAAGCCAATGGAATTGACCCACTGGTCAATGGGGGTGATTGATTCCACCCTCATGTTGGAGTTTAACTCTCAGTCATTTTATGTATCCATTGGATAAAATTTGTTTCAAAAATTCAATCAGGCACCCCAGATTTTTGTTAGGTAAATTTGGAGACTATCAAGAATGCTTAATAAAATGAAAAAAAAAAAGGCAGTTTTTTTTTTTGTTAAATTATGAAAATAACATCTTAAAATTCTTGAGGAAAATCAATTTCTGTGTCACATGGCAAAGCAGAAATACTGTTCAGAATTCATCTGCTTTCCTTTCAGAGCTGAAAGTTCTCATGATCTACCGTGGCAGCAATCATAGCTTACAGCAAATAATGTAGACAAATAAGTATTCTTTGAATTTGAAGAAGAACAAGTTCACTAAAGAAAAACAGAAAGCAGTCACCAAGCTCTAATGTTTTTTGAATGTTTTTTCCTTTTTAGTAGTGTATCCAAACCTACTTTACTCAGAACGTTTGTTGCAGCACACCTAAATTCTGTTCACACCTGCAGGAAGGAGATGTTTTACTCTGAAGTACAGGGAAAGAAGGGCAAAAACAACATCCAGATGAAAGCTTTGGCATAAGTTTTAAATGAGGAGTGCACTACAGTTTTCTATGAAATAAGAGTGTTTAGAGAGATTGAGAAGAGGGGGTGAATGTTAAACTTTAAAAATAAGAGACATCTCAAATTTAGAGCCTCAAAGAATCACTAGGGGAGTAAACCAAATGGAACTTGCTCCTCTCCAGTCTCTGCTGTTGCATACTCTTGGTTTCTGTGGACACTGGGATTAAAGTGGGACTCTATTTCTTGTGGGCTCTTTTATACATTCCTTGATTTTTCTAAACACTTTCCTTAAAACCTTACTTTAACCTAAGGAACGTGGCAAAAAAAAAAGTTGGAATAAGTAGAGACCAGGTTAGAAGATCAAGAGATTATTTAAAGCATTTTAGTATTAATGAGGAAAACAAAGTGGAATTTCATGGAAAAGATATTAATAAGAAAAAAAATAAAATTCAATTAATCAACCTAAGAAAAGAAAGTCCAAATCAGGTGAACAGAAAGATTTTCATCCCATGTAAAAATGTTTCTAAAGAAAGAAACTGGGATTTTGCAAGAGTAAATCCAAGCATGCTGTGCTGTAGCCCATCTGTTTATGTTGAAAGAAATACCAAGTGGTATTGGTACCACTGGTACCAATTACTATTACTACAATTACTACTGGTAATCACTCAGATTCCTACCACTAGGACCATCCAAAATGACAGTAGCTGGCCTTGATGCCATTGCAGTGAGTCACCCTCTTCCCTTCTTACCCATCTCTGCCTCCCTCAGATTAGTCACATTTCTTTGTGAATGCAGGAAAACCCATCAGAAATTTAATTTGTTTTTATCTTAAAATAGTAAAGGTTTGCAGTACAGTCAGCAAAAATATCAGGATCTCAGTGTATAGTATCTCTTTAATATCTGTTCATATGATTTTGCAGCTTCTAACAATTTTAAGCAGTGAGGCTCATTCAGATCAGACCCAAGCTGAGCATCAGGAGCTCAAGGTGCTTTCCCTCTGAAGTCTGCAGTTCTGGGAAAGGATATTCTGCTGTGACTATTGCACCCTTTCCTTTCTCTTGGGTATCAAATCTTCTGTGTGAGTCCTTGGCCCAAACGTTTCTCTGACAAAATTAACGATACAGCTTCTAGGTAAGGAGTCTGTTTGAAAGATGCAGGTGTGTAATTCTGATAGCTTTAATCAATTCTTTTGGATGATACTCCAAAAAGCACATTAGCTGAGTCTGTGTGCTTCACTTTTACATGGAAATGTAGATATACACTGTTGTACCTTGCAGCTAATTAATTTTTTATCCCTTCATTTTGTATGTACATTCATTCTGTATGTAATGCAGAGGAATTTGAAAGAATTGAATTTTCTTTCATTGAATTTCATGGTGTTTGGCATATATGTGAGCCACATTTACTCACTCTTCTCCACAAAGTAAATGTAAAAGAGTATTGCAACTGAGAAAATAAGAATTTTTACATATAAGTAGGTTAAAAATGACATCATAGACCCAACATCCTTAGTGTAAGTGGCAGGACAGAGCCCTCTTTAGAGTTCCCACTGAAGGCAGTGGAAATAACACTGAGGTGGATAACCATAGTGGAGTCAAAACCAACACGTTTGCTCTGCTTGTTGCAGTAGACGAGAAGCAGTTGAAAGAAGGATACCTGCAACTTTTAGTGGGTTATTTAATGCTATGTTGTGTTATTACAGAGAATAATCTGATCTTTCACAAAAATAAAAATATTTATATTTTCCCCTTTCTACTGTTAAACTGTTAATGCTCTAAACAGTCTAGAAACACATGTAAAGATTGATTATATCTAAATTACTGAAAGTAGGCTCCTAGTGAATTAATTATTTTGCTAAATGTAGTAACAGGCAGTGTTCAAAATGGAAGTTGAGTACCTGCTTCCATTCTCTTCATCTATATGTGCACAGCATGCAGGAAGAGCTACTAATGACATTTTTCCATGGACAGTTTTCAATATGCTGAATTTATATATATTTTATTTGCTTCCCAAAATATTCATCTTAAAATTTCGGGAAAAAACATACTGAAGGATGATAAACTTTTCAAAGACTTTAATTGATAGTCTTGGAAGTAAATTGCAACTATCAAAACATTTACAATACAGCACAGCAAGAAACAAGGTTTGGAAGGAATTATATACAATTGTATATAAACAAAGCTTTGGCACTGTCAGATCAAGAGGAGAGATTAATTTGATGGTTTGTTATTATGTAACTGGTCTGCAAAAATTCTTTATGCTTTTCTTGGAAGCAAGTGACACCAGCAAGTATGGAAGATGGAAGTCAGAATAGTTGGAGTTCTGATCTGATACTGAAGTTTTATTGTATGATGGATGCCTATTTTCCCCTGAGTTTTTTTTGTATCTTCAATATAGTGTTTAGCTGTGACCCACTGGCCAAATACACAGCTTCTGCAAGAGCACAACAGGAGGGTGATGTACCTTCATAAATTAAATGAAAAGGCAACCTCCCACAAAAAGGCAGATGGCTACCACTTAACCCACATTACTTCACTAACTAAAAATTCACAAATCCTAAGCTTGGTTAATTTTTATAATTAAAAATCTCCAAAGACATTCCAGGACATGCAGATTTCTGGAGTGACAGAGGATCCCCTATAGTTTGTGACTAATCCATAGACTGATCAGTTGCAGAAGGAGAATAAACTCAGTCTAGGTTTGGAACTTCTGCCATCACTTTTTCATGTTTGCAGAAGCTGTCTGATCAAAGATGAACAGTCCTGAAGGAAGAAAACATTCTTTCTCCTAGGCCTTATAGGTTAGACCTCAAAAGGTAACAGCATGCTTAACATTTGCTTGCCAATCCATAAGGCTGGACTATAGGCTTACATTATAAAATATCTGTTAGGGAAGACTGAATAACATTACATCAGATCTTTCCTCTGAAAATAACCTTGAGTGTTGAGAGGTTGCCCCTTAGTGAAAATGTAGCTCTTCAGTTTTCTTTTCTAATGATTTCAAAGATAGAACATTTTATGCAGAGCCTCAGGGCTGATTTGGGCAGGTTTTACCAGTTATCAACCTTCTTTATTAACTTCTCAATTTCTGAGTATTTAAATGAATTTTAAGATAAAAGTGGAGATGGAATTGATAGTCTATTTGAGCTCCTGAGGGGCATTAGCACAGGGTTTTGCTGTGCAGGATTTGTTTGTCAGATATTAAACTAGCTATATGTGACCAAATTGCATGCATTTCACCATCTGCAGCTTGGACAGTTGTGGTGTTGAGCATTATTCAAATATGGAAATTTATTCCAAAAATCCTGTCTTGAAGAGTTAATTTCCTTTTGCTTACTTAATACAAAATGTGAGGATTTCATGCAGTCAGTTTTAGCATCTTATGGATGACTATCTCTGCTGAGATAACCAGAACTGTTAATATCAACACTGTTAAATAGGCAGAGCAGGTGGGATAGAGTGCCTCTGAGTGAAAAGGGGCATAAGATCTCTTTAAACATCTTTTTTTAATCGTGGTAATAAATTCCCTAATTGGCCTATTTCATTGTGAACCTTGGGGAATTTTAGTTGTGGGTTTGGCTATTTTATCCATTAACTTACATTTATGAGCTGGGTTTCAGTAGGAAGATTCATATACTGTTCACTGGCCTATAGTTATGATGAAATATGGATTTGTGACTCAGGTGCTTCCCCATATCTGAGTTATCTCTCCTAAATGTGTCATTACTATTTTCTTGCACACTTTCTACATCTTTGCTGATAAAATGAGCCACCCAAATCCCTCCTGGGAATAATACTGATCCTTCCCATTTGTGGTACATGCTGTGCTTGAGATGATTCACAGCACCTTCAGTCTCCAGGTGTAAAGAACAGTTAGTGAAATCCTCTTTCCCTCACCTGGAACACCTGAAGAGGAAAATCTTGCACATTGTACACATTGCTCACATTTGTTCGTGGTTGAAGGTGATAACCTGTGGCAGGTTTTCACTCTTCAGGAGAAACCACTCCAATTTTTTAGCTTTCAGCTATTGTCCTTGGCATAAGGAGATTGAAAATCATTCCCCTTGGTTTAAATGAAGTAACTTTGGTACTTGGGTGAAAATATTTGACCTCAGGGTTGCATTTCCTATGGCCTGAGTGTAGCAGTTACACAATAGCTGCTGAGTCTGAGAGATGTCTAATGTACTGGAGAACAGTTGACAATGCCTGGTCCTGGTCCAGAAAAAATCCCTTATTTTGTGCTTCAGACCAGTAAAATTTAGTGCTATGGTATTTGTGGAACTGTTCTGGGCCTCCATTCCCTCCTGAAAATCCATGTATCTGTATTGCATGAAATAGGATGAAAATCACAGTTTGTCTTAATTCATAGGGAAGTCTCCCATGGTACTGTACCCATCTTACAGGGAGCCCTGATGTGCTGGAGGTGGGAATACACTTTGGGATATCTTGGAGTCAGACCTGCCACCTTCAGTAGAAGCAGGAGGTGGAGAGCAAGCCTTTGGCAGATGCAGCACAGCTGAAGGGGCCTCCAAATCCCTTGCTGGATGTAGTAAGAGTCCTTTATACCACAAAGACTCGCAGGTAGTCTTAATCTGTGGTGGTTGCTGTTTTACAGATGATATGCAGTACCTTGAACCTCAGGGCCCAGGGAGCTTTAGCTAATGTGCAAAGAAGTGGTGAGTCTTTCTGTGCCTTCTGGAACAGCTGTGCCTCATGCTGCTCCCAGCTGTGCACATCTTCACATTGACGCTGGGTTCTATAGTTTGTCTTCTCAGAACTGTTTTGGAGTGTCATTTTCAAACCCTATTCATTTATATCTTTCTTTATAGGAATGTTGATCTTCACACTTGCAAGTGAAAGCACAGAAATGTTAGAAAATTCACTGAAAGTGAATTATTTTATATTACATACTGATGTCATATTAGGCACAAATACTCATTAATTAATTCAGATTTTCCAACTTTACTTGAGGTCTTTTAGTTCAAGGAGACCTTGATTAAAGACAGATTGAATCAAACCGAAATAATAGCAGAGAGTAGGAGTGATGTTACTTTGACTTTAATAGAGCTGAAGTTCCAGTTTTATTCAAAGCCATGGCTGGAAAAACCTTAAATCCACTATAAGATAGTTGTGCTGTAGAAGGTAAAGGGGTAATACAAAATTAGTAAACCCACTCTTGTGCTGGATATAAGGAATTTTACCTAAGAATCAAAGAATGATTTATCTTTTATATTTTATAATTCCACTACTAATTCTTATCTTGTTTTTATTTTATCCATCGCTATTATAAGCCTTTGGCAAAAGGAGCAAAACCAAAATAGTTTCCCACCCAGACTATTCCATGGTCTTGAGGCAAAGGAAAGGAAATAACATTGTTTGCACAATGATAGCAAAGGCTACATGGGGTAACACGCTTTTATCTCCAACATTATGATCAATATGTGACAGTACTGTTAAAAATACATATGAACAGCATCATGATGGTCTTTAAATGAGGTGCAGTTGGGTTGGGCATGCTGCAAAAGCCATCTCTGTAACCCTTAAAAAACCTCAGTAATTTTCCATTCTTTTCCATATTATGGGCATGGAATTCTGTTCATCTAAATGTGCAGCTTGACTCATTGAATGAAAGTAATGTAAATGAAATCTGAATTACATCTGTGTTGTGTTATAATGAATAACGTCTGCTTGCTAAGACACTGAGTCAAGGACCTACTTCTGGGGAAGGAAAATATTTGTGTGTTGCACTGGAAAAGCTGACAGGCATACATCTGTGTGCTCTGCTCACATGCTGAACACTAGGAATAATGCAAATTGTTGATTTGGCTAGGAGTAGGAAAAACATGGTTCGAGAATCAGACCACTTTCTGCGTGACTGGTTTTGAAAAGCAAAAGCAAACTCTTGAGCACTTTTTTATTTTTTCAAGTCTGCTTATTTTGTCTTTCATATTTTGTATTGCTTGTGGTATTAGCTTCAGTCTGGAATGTCTTAAGCAAAGTTCAACAAGTAAATCAACAGTTATTTTCATCCAAGATAGATAACTGGTAAGCAAAGCAGGATATGAAATAGAGTATTTAATATGGTCTCAATTTTTCATGTATGTGCATGCAGCTTTAAATAAACACTTCAGCTTCCTGAACAAGCAATGATTGTTAGAGTTTGAGAGGCTTGTGTGATTTACATGAGGGCTGTTTTAAGGTCTCTAAATCTTTCTGATTTCTCTCTGAGTATGAGCAAACTTTAAGTATGACAATGGACTTTAGGCTCTTCGTGTGGTCCAGTATTTGAGTATGCACAAGATTTCTGTCAGAGTAATATGATAATAGCACATCGAAATTCCTAAAATGTCATGTCATAAATGTAAGCTACTCTATCCCTTTTGGCTGTGTATTACATATACCCATGTATCAAATACTAGTTTTATAACAAGCAAGCACAGTTTAGAAGACATTTTTTGAAAGCATGTGAAAATGTTGTAAATCTGTATCACCCTGTAACAGATGGGGATTCAATTAATTTTTCAGTGCTCCAATTAAAAGATAAGAGTTTTGTTTGAAATAGAAAGGAAATATTCATTAATTAGGAAGAGTTGCTCAGTACCTAGCCTGCTGCTGTCAGGAGGAGGCTGGAAGACTTTGGGGAACTGAATTCTGCTGGATGGCAGGACCACAGGACCCCAAACCTTTACTAAAGCAGCAGAACAGAAACAGTGCCAGGGACTCAACCTGCTGCTCCTTCTCTTGGTGCTGCACTTTCCTCAAGTGTTGCTCTAATGACAGTGCTGATGGCTCAGGGTCATATGCCTCAAAATTTAAGCATCATCTTAACTGGCTTAGCACCCAAAGAAAGACCTGGGTAAAGGCAGCCTTCTGAGGCAAAAACAAAAACAACAACAAAAAAAAAACTCCATTAAAAAAAAATAAATAAAATAATAAAGGCAGAGTGGAAGGTGCTGACACTTTTCACCTAGGAATCCTCTTGTTTGATATTACAGTTCCTTATGTACCTGATGCATTGCTTCTTTGCATGTCCAGAACTGCCTTTATCTGGATAGCTCAGAGCCTGTTTTCTACCCAGCCTTGATTTTGCTCCAAGAACTCGACAGCTGAACAGCTAAACACAAGGCAGCCCCAGCGCAGCGCGTGCTCCAGGAGCACATACACCACGTTCTTGGGAGGCTGAGAACTCCAAAGTTGCAATAGTTGTGGTAGTTTAAACAAGGCCAAAAGAGTTGCCTGCCACTAAATGCAATACACGTGCAGGACTACACGTACATTCTGTTGGGGAGCACTTTTGACTTTTGTTTATAGAGGTTTTTGTAAAAGCTCTAGGGAAGGCTCTGCTCTAAGTGTTAGGTAGTGTCAGATGAGCTTTCCATTTCCTTATCAGCCTGAAAGGGCTCTTGCCTTTGTTTCCCCAGGGAGACACTTCCACCATTGGCTGCCTTGGGCCTCTTCAGTGCTTTTGTGTCTGTACCAAAGGCTCTTGGTTTAGTCCTGCTGGAGTCTCCACAGCTTTGCCATTTGTGCAAGCAGGAAGGCACCTTTGCTGAGAGAATAATGTTCATTTGAATAAAATGGTTTTTCTATTTGTTATCTCTGCATAGTAGATATGAAAAAGTAATGTGCATATCAAACTTTTATAGAAAACCTTAAGTCTCTGCAATGTTATACTAAGTTATATAAATCTTAATATAAATCTCAATGTTATATAAGTTATATAAATTTATATAATAATTTATTAATAATTATTAATAATAATTTTAGATCCACCCATCTGGCATTTAAAATGGCAATAGCCCAAATCAGTCTTAATAAAAGATAGAGCTTTGCAACTAAATTTGGGTTTCATAAAATTTGTTTGCTTTAAAATAAATACTGATGTAATCCATATATATTGGAAAACAATTCTTTTTGAAGTAATACTGCCATCCAAACTCAATTACTTTTTCTTTGCTGCAGTTCTCAAGCTCTTAGATGGATTTTGTTTTTACAGTGTGCTGTTAGTCCAATACTGGCTTCATACTTTCAGTGGACACTAATGAAATCCAGCAAAGTCTTTCATGAGTGTTTGAAGTAAAATTTATGTTAAAACAAGATTTGAAATGTCTAGGATGTGGTTTTCTACTGCAAGATACAAGCAATTTCACAGAGAGTGTTCCAGAGTGAGAGAAGTGACTTATTGGTTCCTTTGTAGCTTATTACTTCATCTGAGTTCCAGCATCAATTCGTTTCCCTCAAGCAATGTATTTTATGTTTCTAGGGGAGATTCTGTGAGTTTGGGGTTGTTTTGTTTTTGTTTCTTTGTTTGGGGTTTTTTTGGTTGTTTGTTGTTGTTGTTGTTGTTGTTGTTTTATACCTGAATATTTTTATGTTCTAAAGTCTGTCAGGTAAGTCAAGTTGTGAGGAAAGAAAAAAACAAAACACTTCTTTTTATGCATTAGCTTGGAAAAGATCTCTTTAGGGGCACAAAAAAAAAAAAATTCTTGTGTCTGTTTCTGGAACTAATGCTACTTTAATTTTGTTTAGGTTGGTCCTTTATTTATTCCTCTTGAAATGAGGTCTCTCTGTGGAAAGTACATGTTTCAAAGCTGCCACGTGGGACACCAAGAGTCATTCTTTCAATAAATCAGAATTATTTCTAATTTGTTTACATTTAAGTATTCCACAGCTTTCTACTTGGAACAAAAGTTAATTTTACTAAATTTAAGCATGATTCACTATTATGTAAGGGTTTATAATGTCAGATGTAAAATAGGCAAAACTACCATTTAATTTAGGCCCTTGGCTACATGTCTTCATGTTTCTGAGTTTCTAAGTATCTTGGTTTCCTTCCCTCCTCTGTACTTTTCTTCTCTCTTATCTATTTACATGATACGATATTTACAATTAAATTGTTTGTCTCAGTAATTTTGTTCAACATTTTGGATTTTTGGCATGTATAGTCATGTATTTGGACACTGAGATCAAGCTTCTCTCTTATTTGGCTTCTCAAATGTGCCATACAAGCTATTGCTTCTAGCACTCGAACAGATGCAAGCATCTGTTCTATATTAGCCTATCTTTTCTTGATAATTAGTTGAGAAAGGAATAGAAGGACATTGGTTCACATCCTTTCAGTATTTCACTCTTACTTGGGTGGCCAAATTTGATTGCACAACATCCTAAGAACTCTGAACTTATATCCATTCAAACCCAATCTAAAATTTTCTCTGAGAATCAATCATGTTTGGTTGTTTTTTTTATAATAAACACTAACAACTGGACATTCTGTTAGTAGTCAGCCTTGCTTGGTATTACAGTGACACTTTGAAATAAGGCTTCTTGATTTATGTTGGGTCTAGGCAGGCCCTGTGGAATTCCTCTGAAGCATGATGGAAGGTGACAAAGACAAAGCAATTAATTTTAAAATATTTGAGTGAAAATAGGCATCTAAGACAAAAAAAAAATTAAAAAAAAAGCTTGGGGTTTCATAATTTAGAATATCCTAAATAAATATCCCACATTTCTCTTAGCATTTCGTATTTTTCTGCTTTCTGTCATCCCCACCACCCCCCAGTGTACATCAGAAGCAAGCATGAGGGGAAACCAGGCTGAAGCTACAGCTGCTGCTTTGATGTGCTGCCTCATGGCAACATAGTTAGGTCAGATCTGATGTCATGAGGCAGTTTTGTTCTTCCATGTGAGTGAGAACAGAGTGGAAGAGACAGATTTCAGCCCTCACAGTGCCTTCCCACTCAGCACCACTTTAATTTTCATTAAGTCTCTCTACTGCAGAGGAGAAGAGATCAGCCCTTGGTTTATGTCTTCACATGGACTACTACACTGTGCACTGAAAGTCTTGGTCACCCCTGTTTCACCATGAGCTGAGTCATGGAGCTAAACATTCTCAAATTTGTATTGTAAGGAACTGAACTAAAACACAATCATGAATCCTATGTCTGCTTCTATATGTGATTTCCCAGTCACTGCAACTTTTAGTGCCTTTTTTCTATTAAAAGTGGCCACTGCAGGAGTGCAGGAAAGCTCTTACATCAGCCAAGTATAACCATCAACTCTCTTCTCTGTTTTTTTCAACCTTTCACAGTTATTGTGACTGCAGGATGACAGACACATTTGGCCAAGCAACCTAAATGTGAAAACCACACTTGTACAGCACACAGATGGAGTCTGGCAATCGGAGTCTCTGTAACTTGTTGGCCAGATGGGAGTGAGACAGGAAGAGCTCAGCAGCAGTCACCCAGGCATGGGCCAGGAGAGAGCTACTAGGGCATGAACCTTCAAAGTTACACACCCAGAGTGCTCTGGAAATGGTCCAGAGCCAGGAGAAATGTCAGCTCAATCAACAAGAGGCAAACTTCTTGTCTTGCACAGTAGCCCTTGCTGCTTCCAAGTGATCTGCACAGCACAGTTGCAGTAAGGCAGTGAAGAGTCAGCAGAGTATCCATGAATGCTAGAATTTGTAGCCTTCAGGCAAGTATTTGGATTGATTCAGGTATTTCTTAAAGGGATCTATGCTCCAGAGGTCATGCACAGTACAAAATTCTGATTATCTCTTGGCATTTTTTTGTCTCTCTAAAAATACAGCCAGAATTTTTATTGTTCACTTATTTCTTACTGAAAATTATCAGACTTATAATGAGAAAACAGAAACGCTCCTTGGTGATATTCCACTACAAGAGAAATCAAGCACTCAAAGAAAATCCTTTGGAAATGTTCTACCCTCTAAAATCATAGGCAAGATGCTCAGGAATGTAAAACTCATCTTCAAAGGCAAATGTTTCGATTCTCTTGTCTCTCATTAGGACACTCTGTCTGCAATAGAAGTAAGAAAACCTGAAGAGTGGCTTTTAATAGTTTTTTGGTTGTGGGGTTTTTAAGAAGAAATTAAAGACAAAGTTTCTTGAAGCATTATTTTGTCATTTAGGAAGATGTTTTCCAAATTTATGACAATCATAATGAATTATTTTCTTAAAATACCTTCTCTCTCTTTATACTACTCAAAATTATTGTGTATCATGGCACAGATCTCTCTTAAACACTTAAATACAGTATATAATTTAAGCATGAGCCAAATCTCTGCAAATGCTATCAAATATCTTGGACTTCTCTAACTTTTCAAGTAGCACATTCTGATTTACTGCTTTGCTAGAAGCACAGGAAGGAACAATAGGACTAGAATTTCTTTCAGGGATTCCTTTTAACAAAGATGGTGAAGCCTAGATATTGAAAAATTATTTGTAGCATTTATCATCTCTCTTCAATATATTTTTTTAAGTTTAAATCTGAATTCAGTTATTTTTGTTCATATAACTCTTTGTATACATAGCAACATTTCAACACTTATCTTCAGATAAGACCAAAGTCTTACCCCACAAAGTATGACTTTGAGAAAATCTTGTTCTCTTTGGCATTTTCCATCCAAAAATTCAGTTAGAGAAGAATGAGAAAGGAAAATTTCTGGGGGCTGAGCAAAGAAGTTTAATTCCAACACTGAAAGGTCTCCCAGATGGAGACAGCAAACCAGACAGCCCAGTAGACACGAGCTCTGGCCCATAACCTGCAGATAAATCTGGTTGTACAGACAATTACCTCCACAGTCCACTGATGTCAGTGGAAATCCATGCAGGGTGAGGATTTGTGGGCAGACGTTTGGCTCTGCTCAGGTTAGGGAAGCTGCTCAGGTATTCCATTTCTTTGTAAAGTGAGACAGATTCTTGCTGCCATTCCATACTTTTACATTAGGCCATGGTTCAGTTCAAGCCACTAAGAATTGCTGGCTGTCAGGCTGAGCTGGATGCTGCATTCATTTCACCACTGGGAAGTCAGCTCCATATCTTGGATAAGGGTGTGAGTGGAAATAAGAGGTTTTTTTAATCCTATTGTTATCTCATTTTTCTTGCCATACAAACAAAGCTTACTCAGTTTTGACCTGAGTTTGGTCATGTGTGAGGATGCATAAAAAAGGTGAAATTGGAATTCTAACAGAGTTTTATGAGACAGATGACTATTATGTAACTAAATCAAAACAGTGATGCTGTAAATTTTTGTACTTTCATGACAAAATTACATTCCCAACTAAATTCTTTGTGCCAGTTTATAAATGTTAAAGGCATCTTCTACACATGCTTTTCTCTAATCCAGTCATCAATGAAATACAGAAGAAATGTGTTTTATTTATTTATTCCACAATGTTACTATTCCAAACTTAGACATGCATTTTGTAAGTATTTTTAGTTCTGTTTCCTCATATTGTGTCTACTTGCTTTCTCCTGTCCTGATGTCACATACACTCGGCCAAAAAGTAACAGATGTTCCATCGATTACAAACGTAAAGATTGACTTGCTGAAGTATTCAGTGGAAGAAAGAGAAGTCTTCTGAATGTGCTCAACTTCCTGGTATCTTTTCTTTCACTCTATCTTTGCTTCTATTTTCTTTTTATGGACTTCTTTTTCATTTAAGGTCATCTTTTTCTTCGTAGGTTCAGAATACGGTTTTGAAAGTTTTTTCTCTTAAATTTGGTTTGTTTCATTTGCATTTATTGAGTTCCATGGACAACATTCTAATTAGTTTTATGGTTTTCAGTGAAGAGTTTGCTAGGAACAAAGCACATGACTGAGAGGAAGCATCTGTGTCTGTTATTGTGCCTGACATTTTGGTTAGCAAAGGTATCCCATTTAAAAGCTGGTCCTTCCATTCTTCCAGTTCTAACACAGATGTTTGGAAGAATTATCAGTGTATATGCTTTGAACTGCCACTGTGAAGGCACACTGAAAGTGGGTGTGAGATCATGATGGCAGTTCCAGCCTTTCCACTTTGGCCTGTAGGAAAACACAGAAGGCTAGTGATGATGCCAAGTTTCTAATTCATTATTAAATTACACTTTTGAGTTGATTAATTTAAGCTGTTATCTGGACTGCATAGTAGTCAGGTAAGAAGCATCCCACAGAAAATGAGGATAGTAGCTCAGTATTTCTTGGAGCACTCATGTTGCTCAGGGCCACATCAGAGCCTTGCCAGTTCTGCATGGTGAGGCTATCAGGGCTCTCAGCCTCCCCAGTAGGTATTTCCCTGCTTTATTCATTTTAAGAAATACTGACTCCTCTGATTTTTGGCTATTACTTTTCTCTGGCACAGCTGAATTATTTTATAAGACACAAACCTTCCCACACTTCAGCTCACGTCTCTGGCAGGTCAGCAGTCCGTGTTCCTGCGAAGCCAGAATGTATGGATGGCAGCCATGCAGCTGACATGGTTTGATTTAAAAGACTGTAGTGGGAAGAGAGCAGAGTAATGAGTCCCCCAAAACAGGAGGCTCTCGGAAAAAACTCTTGCTGCTACATGTGACTGACCTTTCCGTTCACTCCTTCTGCTCTCTGCTAAGAGCATTTTGGCCTTCTCAAAACATATTTCCAAAAACTTTGGACTAAACGGAGAGGAAAAACATTTTGTCTACTGTATGCAAACTTTTCCCTCCAGATAAATTCCCTTCTGAATTTACCATTCAGAAATCCATAGGGTTTTACTACCTCTTTGCAACAACTTTTTTTTTCTCTTTCAAGCCCTTACCAGACTGGAACACCAGGAGAAATCCTCAAGACTCTTGGACCATGTTATGTGTTGTGCATGTTTATAAATAACAGTATAGACAGTTATGAATTTAGCAATTAAAATATGGATAGATTCTTGGGAGTGTCTTGTGCAGGGACACGAGTTGGACTTTGAAGATCCTTTTGGATCTCTTTCTTGTGAATCTTCTTCCGTGATTCTGTGATAGTCACTGCAGTCCTTTCCTCAGCCTCCTTTTTGAGTGTCATTGGGATACACAATGAAGAATAATAATAGGAAAGGACACCTTTTACTGGTTAGATTGTGTGCTGCTATTTTGCTGCTGATTGTGCCATACCCAGAGAACAATGTCTGCAGGAACTCAAAGGGATAACTCTCATAATAATCTGTGCTGCAGTCCAGCATTGCTGCTCTCTGCACACAAAACCCAGAGTATTCCTGTAGACTGATTCTTCCTGCAGGTTTTGTCACTGACACATCTAACAAAATATTTAGTGAAACCACATCATGATATGACTATGAGTCCCGTTCTTTCACAACACATTTTTTCTCTGCCTGGAGATGTTTATGTCCTAATAAACACTCGATTTAGAGTATTTAATTTAGAATATTACTTTTAACTTAACAGGTTATGTTAAATTTAGCTGAAACACATTACATGAAAATCCAGAAGGTACAGCTATAGACCATATGTAGCACTTCTATGAAATATTGTCCTGACTTAACTGGGATTATTCAGGTATTTGATATTAGGTCCAAAAGCTTTGCTGAGCTAGGACCTTGTGTAAATACAATGTTGTTCTTGCTTTTACAGAGTTAGAGGAAAATACAGGAAAGCTAAAACAAGCTATCAAACAAGATATGTGCAGCTGCCCTGGTACATTAATCTGAAGACAGAAGAGAAACAAAATCACATGTGAGACCTGAGAAACTGAATTCAAGGCCGGTGTGAGTAAAAATGATTCTCTTGAAAGATTACACAGAAAATTTTTGAATATAATTAAGACAGAGACAATTTTTATTTATTGTTAACATTTTATTCCTGTAGCTCATATAGAATAAAGATACAGTTTGTTTTTTTTAATGATTTTGACATTACAATTAAGGCTGCCACTATATCCTGTGGAAATGGGCTCTTAATCTTCATATAATAGATTATAATTTTGAAGTTTCCTTTTGCAAAACAACTTCTTTTTAAAGACACTTGAAACTATAAGGCTGCTGTTATGATGCCTTTCCTGCACAGGACTTCTGTATATTTTCTTTTCTGCAACGTTTTTGCAGTAACATAATTGTTTATTTACAATTTCAGAAGGCAAGGATCATATCTGATATTAGATTCCCATAGTATCTCTAATGGCATTAGACTGCCATTGCATCTTTTCCTAATAACAGCCATAAAAAAAAATTCCTATCTAATTTTCCAGTTTTGAGGAAAATAAGCATTTACTATAGGTGATCTCAATAAAAAATGCAGGAGCAGGTTTATGTAAACAAACTTGCACTTCTGACAACCTTGGAAGAGCAAGCAGTTCTACAGCTACACACCTCTTTGCAACTAAGCAAATCCATGTGCCAACAGATATCTGAGCCCTGCTATTCATTCAGCATTTTGAAATTCCTGTTCTTTCAGTACATGCTAATTTCTAACTGGCCAAATGTGGAAAAATGTGGGTAGGTGGGGATGGCTAACTTGTGTGTGATAAATTATCTTTTAGAGCCTGGGATGGTTCTCTACTTACCTACATTGTTCAATCTTTCGTCATTAAGTATCATTTTAGTGTTGAAAACTCCCAGAAAACAGCCACCTTATGCAGCAGAGCCTGAAAGGGAGAACTGAGTTGAAACAGATAAGGTTTGGATCTGCAATGTCCATATCCATTTATGAACACAGTATTTTAAAGAATGTACTACAGCTGAGGCAGTGCACAGACAGAAGGGATGATATGCCAGCTTTGTCCAGTATGAAAGATGGTTGCTGAAACTTTACACTGAAAATTAAATGTTGAGCAAGAAATGAGAACTGAGGAAGTATTTTGAAAGAAAAGAGTGAAAGAATTAGTTATTTGATGTTGAAATACACAGCTTGCAATGGCTTTTTTTCCTGTTAGGTTTTAGTCTCATAAAATCATTGTTTGTGTTTTGGTATAGTCTGCTGAATTTTTCAACTGATTCCTTTTCAGCCCAATTATTCCCAACAACCAAAACCAAAACAGTAAATTTTGCAAAATAGAATATTCTGGACATTCTAGTGATATTTTCCAAACTCATTCTGTTTATGTAACATATTCAAGCAGTCATGTGATCTTTAAAGTCCTACAGCCTTGTATTATAACTTTTAAATATTAATAAAAGCCAACCCTCAAAAAAAAAAAAAAAACTAGCCACAAAGAACAACTGAAAAGAAATCTGTGATTCTGAAAAGAACAAGTTCAGGTATACTTTGCATGAAATATTCTGGTACTTCTCTGTTTATTTCTTTCCCAGCCCTTGCTGTTACTTTCAGTAAGTTTCTCTTAAAAGTCAGAGGGTAATTCATGTTCCTGGCACGGTGATCAATCTTCTGTCCACAAAGCAGTGACCATGCACGTGCCAAGCTGAACTCTTTTGGGGGAAGGGTGGGAGTGGGCACGTTCTGTTTCCCTCTAGGTCCTTGTGTCTGAGCTCAGAGCTATTCCATGCCCTTGTCTCTCAGCTGGCAGAGGAGGTTTTGAGATCACAATTTGGTTAGAGAAGAACAATTTGACCAATGGTCCCCAGCCTCAAAGGCAAGTCCTGGAGAAAGACTTTGAGTGGTTCATGAAATAATGAGAAGAATGAAAGGGATAAATAAGGAATGGTTCTGTGCTGCCTTGAGCTAGAGAGCAATGAATGAAACCAGCAAGTGCCAATATCAAGCTACACAAAAGGATTATTTCTTCACATAATACAATGAAATTCAAACTGCCAAGGCTGTGGGCCTTGCCATGGGATGCTCTGAATGCTGTTTGTATAGGTTCAGAATTTTCCCAGAAAACTTGCGAGGAAAATAAACAAACAAATAAAAACAAAAAACATGAAAATCACATTTGGAAGACATTAAAACAGAAACACTGCTTGTTGCTAAGGAAATCCCTTAGCTGTAAATTGCTAGAATCAGTTTTACTCTGGGAGAGCATCAGTTTGTAATTGCTCTGCCCTAAAACTCCTCCTGAGGAATCTGCTGTTGGTCACGGGTCAGACGAGAATTTGAGTCCAGAAGGGCCTTTAGTCTGATCCAGTATGGGGAAAATGATGTTCTTGTTCTAAGTGAGTGATGCATTCCACATTTTGCATCAAACTCCCTGCTGCACAGTGGCTCAGCTGTAAAAGGACAGTGTTAATTGAGGTAAATTATGTTTCTGACCAAGGAAAGAACTTCCTCCATTGGGGTAAGGAGTAGTGACCAGCAGCCAGACTAATTAATTCAGTACTGAATAGCAGCTACCTGAGACTTCAGTAGAACCATCCCTTCACATAATTAACATAATGTGATTAACATAATGCAGTCACGTTCCCATGAGCTGGACAGAGCACACTCCATATTTACAAAGATGTTTTGTGTAGGAGAGGGACAGTTTTCTTACCTGTAACTTAGATTCCATCGTTTCTTCATTAAATAAGGCCACATTGAGAGTGCTGGTCCGTGTGTTAGTCCTAAAGTACTGTAAATATTTATTAATCAGGTGTTTTCACTTATAAATATCCAGGTATAAATAAATATCTAGTATTGACGGTTCATTTAAATTTACAAGTGTTAATAATCTCACTGGGCAACTCTAGGACTACATGAAAATAAAAAGAAATAATGTATAGTTATTATAAAGCAGTCAGTATTCTGGGTGTCTGTCTGAAGCACAGTAAAACAGTCCCTCATTATTGAGTTCTTAGAGCTCAAATCAAAGTCTCACAACAGCAGATTATTTCAGGGAATACTGGCATGGAAATATGGAGGAAATAAAGGAAATTACTTGTATGCTGTATAGTATATGTAAGTAAATAATGTAATCAGCATGTTATCTGTGATTACAGGAATAAAACGTGCACTGAGTTCATAGGTCTTGTAGGGCTTTATGTCCATCATGTTAATAATGACAAGAGCAAGGCCAGAATATTTAAAATGTTTCTGTTACCTGTGCATTTAGATTGGAATGGCATGTAGTATGTTTTGGTTTTTTTCACAATTGCAGGAATTTACAGAAATCAAAATATATAAAAAAACTGAATAAATTTTAAGTGCTTTCTCTTAGAGAAAAAAGGAGAGTAATTTTTAATAAAGAATTTGACTTCACTGCAGATCATGAAGTAGCTTGCCTGCAGAGAAGCCAACAGCAGATGAAATCTGTAATGGAAACAGAGAGAGAACGGGACACAGACTGCATAAATATGTGCAGTATGTTATTTTTATTCATTCCAAAGTCTGTAATTCAGAAAAGATTTTCATCCTGTTCCTTCAATTTACCATATAAAGCCATTTCATACATTTTTTTCTTCTGTACAAGACTAAAGAGCTAGTGATGGTTTGCCTTATTTGCTTTCTTTGTTTCCAGCAAATTCTTTCATTAAATGGTGCAGTTGAGAATATGGAAACCTGCAATTTTCACAGTAGAGTAACCATGCTCCAAAAAGTAGTCAGGCTGGCAGTCAGCTGCTCATAGGTCTTGTGCCCTTTGTTTTCTGACTTAGTTAAGAATCCTAAATAAGCTAGTTAAGTTACATTAGTTAAAAAACTGATTTTGTAATTGTCCACATTTAAAAAAAACAAACTTTTTTCTAATCTGCCTGAGGACAATAGACCGTATTGGGTATTTTTGTTGTTTAAATCATGTCTGCATTTTAATATCAGGTCCTTTTCTTTTGATCTTTAGATAAACCTTATGGCTATTTAGTATCAAGTTGGGACAACAGCCATTTCTTAAGGCAATGGGTTTTGCAAAGTCTCGTGTCCCCTTTGGGTTATATATTCTTTTCTTCCATTATCAAGTTGTATTTTCAACTCCACTTCTGGTTTAGTGTCGCTTAATACCCATATGTACAGTAATCCTTCACGCAGTCAAGCATCAGAAATGAGACAAGGTATCTTCTTTCATTTTCTTTTATTTATTTTACTCTGTTTAGTGCTTTACAATATCACCCATTGGATTAGTTCATGTCTTTTTATTCTAGTATGGAGACTTGGAAAAATAAGTGCCCGTGTAATAATTTGTAGCAATGTGTATTTACTTTTAATTCCTGATTCCTGGACTACAAAGTGTGAGTGTCTGCGGGGTTTTATAAACTATGCTTATATCCTGAGTGATCACAAATAAACACTGAGATTGTTTCTGGTGTAAAACATACATTTACCAAAATCTAAATTTCCAAAGTCCCACTAGAATTCCTTGTCAACCCTTGTAAAGAGCTATTCAAAGAAATTAACACAATTCAAGGAGTTATCTAGAAAAGTTAAGTTGTAATTTTTTTCCTGGCTTCTACAAAACAGAACTTTTCAAAAGGTTCAGTATAAAATCTAATGCTACCCACGCTGTCAGGAAATAAGTTTTCCCTTAAGTAGCATCCCACATTGCCTAAGAAAACATGTGGTCTAGGACCTACAACCCTTTAAGACCACATCATTATTCCTCTCTTTTACAAAAAAAAAAAAAATGTTCATTTTCCAAACAAGCACATCTACAGTAGGCATTTTAATTAAAAAAGTATTCTCTCTCGAGGATGCTCTCAAAGTCCTGGAGACTAGAAGTGGCAAGGGCTTTTTAGGACATCCAGTTTACACATCTGCCAGTGCATGATTGTGGAGTGCAGTGCAGTTTTTAATTCTCTGTCTACTGCTTTTTTGTGCCATGCACAAAGGGAAGCAGGATTTATCAGTTCAGTCAAAAAGTCAGTGGAGAAGGGCTCTTCTTTGCAGATTCTGCATGTCTTATTCACCTGAATTACCATAAAGACTTGGAGATTTTGCATATTCTCCTTTCAGAGTGAGACCACAACCAGCAATTTTGGATTAAAATCACATTGGAACTGAAAAATAGCAACTTTTGGAGCTCATTCTTCATTTTTTTATCAGATTCATTTGCATCAGAACTTGCATAGTTCTAGGTGTGAGAACAGAGTACAGGGTAAAATTGGCAATTTGAATTGCTCAGAAACACAAACTATTGTCTCTCTTTTGTTTTTTCTTTTCTTTTTTTTTTATTTTAAGCAGAGCTCTACCTTTATTGACAATGTCCCCTGACTAAATTTCTTCTTGCTTTCCAGAAGTCAAACATTTCTATGATGAGACACCTTTCATCAATGTAGCAAGGTTCCAGGTAATTAAGCATCCTCAGAAGATCTATCAGAGCCACCATAAAAGTGATAGTTTGCTACTTAAAATCCTTTTGGGCATGAGGTTAACCAAAGAGAAATGTCTCTTCATGGTTGGATGTGCATAGTAGGTCCAAAGTTTCTGCTGCTGTTCGTAGAAAATTGTAGAGGAAACACAAGTGCTTTGGTATATGAACATCTGCAGAGATTTCCAGGGCCTGTTCTTTCATCTTTCCTTCTTTTAAGGCCCTTGCAAAGAAACTGCCACTCTTCTGTTCCAAAATGCAGAAAGTGTTGTTAGTTCTCTAAATAACTGTTCAATCTCTCTTTGGAAATTCTGAGCAGCTTCTTCTTGTTTCAAGACTGAGGATATAAGACCTTAGAAACTGCACTTCTCTAAGTTTTGCTGCTTATCCACCAAATCTATTTCCTAACACGTGGCCACTTATTGTGTCCTAATAACATTCTATCTCTTCTTTCAGGTCTCTTTAACTATTGAAAAATCCTTGAAGAAGAAAAAAAGCAAACCAGCATAAATGAAATATTGTATAAAGTTACTGAAGTGAACACATTTTCTACACATGTTTAGAAAAGACATTAAATGTCTTGAGATATTTATGATGAATTATACCTTGTACAAGGAAGTAATTGTTTATAACATACATAAACACAGAATTTCCACAAACTGTTACATTGTCAAATTTACTTACAATATCTCCCAACATTAAGCTCCAGCTTGCCTTGATTGTTAGGTCTTCATAAGAAAAAGTGAAATGGATTTGACAACAGGAACCAAGAGGTATTTATTTCAAAATGCCTTGTTTACCTTGAAAGATGTACCCAGAAATCAGGAGACTTAGTTCCAATCATTCCACTCAATCAAGGAAGTCATTTTGAACTTTGTTCTGATGATATATTGATTATAATGATAAAAATATTTTATTTTTATATTTGAGAAAGGACATAAATTTAGAACACCAACTTGAAAATTCTGGTCCTTTTTTTTATTGGCTCCTGGGAAAAGCCACAATCTCTTCTGGATATGATTGAGATAAAAAGAATACCCTATAACTGAAAAAAACCCAAAACCCAACCATAAAAATACCCAAAGTGATTCACTCTGAAGCTGAAACATATGAAGCTTACTTAATAACATGTATTTTTTGGTCATTATGATATCAAAAGTTACTGACAGTTTATATGTTTTCTGGAACTAAAAAGTCAACTGTTCATTTTTTCCCAGGCTTTTACACATCTCATTGCTATCTAATCTAATGTCCACAAACCCACTGTAAACACAGACTGATGGAAAGTAAACACTGAAGCTTCAGTATCAGATAAACAGAACACTGAAGATTCAGATTTTTCTCTACATAGCTCTTCCCAACTTAATTTACAGCAAACTTTCCATATGTATCAATTTTCATGAGACTTTTTAAACTCAGCAGTGTTTTCTTTGATGAAGTCTAGAATTTTCTTGACCATACAGAGGCTTTGATCATACTTTCTCTAGGTGGGAATGTGGAAAGTAAAATAGAAAGTAAATTTTGGAAAGTAAAGGAGGTGCTGTGTACAATCACAAAATATTTATTATTTGGTACAGAGGTCAGGAAGAAAATATTTTTCACTCTTCCCAGAAAGAGGATAAAAAATGCATTACATGCAATGTCTTAACTTTTATGAGATCTTTTTTATGATAATTGTAAATTTTTCGTGCTTCTCTGCCATTAAGGTTTCCACAAAAAAGAGGAGTGTTAGTGGGAACTTTTGTAGACATGCAGAAAAATTGGTGTCTCAACATTGCTCCTTTGCTTCATTTTACAGAAGCTAGGGGACACAAAAAAGCCTGAAGAGTGGTTTTTAATGAGCTAGGTGAAGGTACTAAAAGGGCATTTGATAAATACCACTGAAGAGGAAGCGAGTGGAATGTTTTGTAAGAAAAGAGATGTTTGCCCAGTTGAGGATTATGGTATTAGCAAAGACCAAAGTGATGAAGTGTGAAACCAAAAACTGAGGAGTTATGACTAACTTTATGTCCAGATACTACTATGGGTGTTTTAGGGGAAAAAAAATAATTTTTAAGCATAGTAAACAAAATAATAATTTCCTATTTGCCAGCAGAGACAAAAACTAATTTTGCAGATGCAATCTAGGGATCTACTCACCTGGATTTTTTAATCCACTCAGAAAGTTCACCCAGCAATAGTCTGAAATTTTTAATATTAGAAAATACCAGGGATATTTTTATTGAAAAGGCTGCAGGAAATAGTGCATTAGTAATATATATATATTTTAGATCTGTTGCATTTCTCCTTGAGTTACCTGAAAAAAAAAAATACATAATGGGATGCTGAAGATGGAAATAAAAGTGCAGGACAATGAGTAGGGCAGAGGTGTAAATCTCCGTCCAAAATGGAAAAGACAGATGTAGCCAGGACCAAGGATCTGCAATCCAAACATTCCAGAGAAATGAGTAACATGTTTTGCAAACACTCCCCAACATAATTAGTCTTTAGTTTTGTGTGTTCTGATCATCAGAGGGATTTTCAAAGCTGAGGAGTCAAAATTATTTACACCCAACACAAATTCCTAACTTGCTTTCACCCTGATTTGAGTGCTCAGTGGCCAATCAATGTATTAATTTTAGGCTTTCAAAGAAACTGGTAACCATTTCTTGTAGAACATCAAGGTTTCTCCATGTTACTGCATATGCCTATGTCTGCAGCACTAAAAATACCACTTTATCCAGGTGAGTTAGAATAATCCTTGAGTTTACACATATTGTTTCTGCTCCTGATAAATATTTTAATAAATGTTGAAAAAACTGCACACCCTAGAAAAGGAATCTCTGGGCAGTATGTAGTCAATTTATTTGCCATAAATTAAAAAAAAAAAAAAAAAAGAAAATCAAAGCAGCCTTTAAATAAACATGGTAGACATGCCAGAAATTTGCTTAAAAGGCTGGACTGGGGAAAGGCTGGCAGAAGGATCAATACCTCTCTGCTTCTGCTGCAGCACTGCCTAAAGTGGCTGCTCATTTTGTGGGTGGTTCTTTTGCTTTTCAAATTCTCAGCTGGATAACTGTGACTCTGTCCAGGCCCTGTCCTTCCCAAAGTACACAGAGATTGGGGAAAGGATAACTAGCAACTGTGAAAATAACTGGGACATCCAAACATGCTTTCCAAGGCACTCATCTCGTCAAACAGGCCAAATCTTGGGAAAGCAAGGACAGTTTCTAATAAAATAAATTATATAAAACCATAGTTATTTCAAGTGTATTAAGGATAAAAATACTTGTAATGGCAGAAAGGCAAGTTGCACCTTAAAGAATTTTCACTTTTAGCAAAAAGAATGGTTTGTGTCGTTAGGATAAACAGAGTGAGATTTTGTTTTTAGATAAGGAATTAAAGGTTCAGGTAGATGTATATTAATGTTTTAAGATATTCTGGTCCAAGAGAATATGCTAAAGCCATAAAATTATATTAAAAAGCTCACATGATCTACAGAAAAGTATAACTGTTATTGCCTTGTGAATTAAGTAAATAAGATTTGTCTGGAACTCAAATATGTCATTTTGTCATTCTAAAGGTCCTTTTTTTAAGATAATTTTTTTAAAGCTCAACATTTGCAAATCCCAAGCTTCTGTTTGTACTAAGTGGCAAAGGGTAAAGGTGAAGTGTATGGAGTGTTTTTGTTGTAGGATTATCTCATTCCAGAGTGCGTTCTGGAGCACAGATGGATCAGCCTTTATATTAACTTATTTCAGACAGAATACATTTTATCTATTGAGATGCCAAAACGTCTTGACTCCAGTTCAGTTCAATGGGTGGAGGTTGTCATGTGTAAAGCAAATATGCTGTTCTGTTGTTGCTGGCTTTGCCTCGTGGGTTTGGAGGCAGCAGACAGGAGCAGAGCTCCTCCAGCACGCTCCCGCAGAGGCACTGATGGAGCAAAAAGCTAAAAAGCTGCAGGAGGGCTGGCAGGGCTGAGGTGTCAGCCTTTCTGCATTTCTGCTCTGTCCTCGTGTGATCTGATGTTCCAGTTTTCTCCATTCACAGTCCGTGGCTCACATGTCAAACTCCTGCCTGCACAAGTGGATCCTCCCAAACCCAAGTCTCTCAGAATCCCAGCATCCCTTTTCCTGCTCACCCCAGCAGTGCCTCCTAAACACCTTGAGAGTTCCCTCCTTGAACACCTGACACTCTGTAAGTTTTAAGTTACCTGTCTACACAGGTGATTGTTTTGGTGGTTAACACTAGTTCTGTTTGAAGGGACACCAAAAATGCAGAATTGCTCACTTAACTCAACAGAGGTCAAATGATAACCCATGGCAGAAAAACATGATTTCATAGAAATAGAGCTGGCTAAAGATAAAGATCACTGGTGAAAATATTCAAAAATATTTGTAATAATGTGCAAAGGAACAATTTGCAGCACTTGTTTTGCAATCTCACGTGTGAAGACCATTTTACAGTACATCTGGTTTAAAAATTGAGGATTCTATATAACTGAAAACATTTTTTACATCTGAAATTAATGCTAAGAGCATGGAACTTGAGTAGTTAATTTAAATTTGACATAATTGTCAAAGCAAAACACAAAAAATGAACTCTGTGAACTCTTTGGGGAAAAGTTTTCTGTTCATGCTACAAACATACTTGCAGTTAAATAGCAGCACACAAAGAGACACTGGTTTAGCTGTCCTTAAACTTTTATTGTGTCAAGTAGTTTACAAAAAAAATCATTACTGCGATGACTGTGAAACTTGGAAATGTTAAAAGAGCAAGAAGCTTCTAGCTTTTGATTCCCTGAAGATAGCTGGGAGCCTGCAGGGTCAGCCAAGTAGTGACTTGTGGAAGCAGTGTCCTACTTGTGCCTTGCTGGCTCAATGTGGAGCTGCTTTCTGACTCTCTGGGGACAGGGGTGAGGGCTTTGGAGACCAGGATCTTCAGCTGCCACAGGTCTGAATAGCTCCTCTGCAGTCTCATTGTTGGGGTTTTTCCTTCTGTCCAACTGGACTCCAGATGTTCCCAGTGCTCTTAGTTAACCAAATGACGTGTAAGTGGAATGAGAAGTAGATCAGAAGCTCTAAAAAACAGGGAATGCAACAAGTAAAAATGGCAGGTTATAAATCATCCAGGAGCCTTGGTATCTGCAGGTGCTCACAGATTCCTCTTCTTGTAAATAATTCAAGATGTATTGGGGTCTCATTTCTACCTCCATAGTAGCTGCTGTATCAGACAAATTAAGAGTAATTTTTTTTTTTTTGTGCTCATCAGGTCACAGTTCAGATGCATTTGAGCCTGGATTCCCAAGGAGATCAAGCCAGCCTAGATGTGGTTAGTGCAACTCTTGGGACATCACAAGCACTTCAATGATAAGGAGTGTGGGAAGTGTCTTTGTATTGGCATGATAAAGTTGTGATGTTTGTACGGTGTTCAACATATTCAAGTGTCTGACTTACATGTCAATAACTAGCATTGTTTCCCACACCATTGCTGAAGTGGTAGAAATAACTCTACAGTGCAAGAATTTCTTTCATGTGCCATTTTTTCCTCACACTTTCATAGAAATGAAAATAGAGAAAAATTCTTGCTTGTTTATGCTTTCTTTCCACTAGTCAGTTCATTGAAAAGACCTTGGTTTGCCTATAAATATGTTTCCTATTTTAACACTTGCATAATGAGCATCTATGTGCTTTGGAATTCTGATTTATTTTAAACAGAATCCTCAAAGTTTCCTTTCTGCTTGAAACATATCAGAATGTCATAGTCTAGTATCAGTTCCAGAAAGAGCCATACGCAGAAATTTCTGGGAAGTATTAATAGGTTTTTTCCCTTCGGAGGGGTCATTAACTCTGCATGAACAGATTAAAGATTCCTGGCTCATTGTATTCCAAAATAGCAAAGCACTGGGTCCAAAGTAAAAGTAGTGCACATTGTTAGATAACAGGATAAGTTATTCAAGGTCAAATTCTCTGAATTCTTATGCTTTGAATTATTTTTTACTCTTTGCTTAGCCGAAATTGCAGCCCACCCTATGTGGACTAATGTGTAGTTTTTTCAGGTACCACATTAAAAGCATCTTATGAATGTTTAAGTATTGCTGTTGGCAGCTTTGTAGCTTTGCAAAGATACCAATGAGGTGAATATTCCTGATGGTCATTTGTTTGAAAACAGTGTTTCTATAAGGTTTTAAAGATGAACTCTGAAAAGGCTTTCAACTTTGCAACTTGGAAAAGGTTTTTTTAAAAAAATGAATAAAAAGGACTTCCTTCTCCCCCTCCTCCCATGTTTGCATATAGGAAATGTTTGATTTAAATACACGTTGTTTTTTCACGTACGTGACGTTTTTTCTCAAGTCAATGTAAAAATAATATGACAAAAGTCCATTGCTGAAATTTTGCATGCTCTGTGTTCATTCATATTTATTAGAGGTCTAAGGTAAAATTCACAAATACTCTGAAATGACAGTGCCATAAATTTGCCCTGAACACGCACACACCTTGTGCTAGTGTTTTCTTTGTTCCGCAATATCACCTCCACTGAGGGGCAGGGAAACACAGGCTTTCCTATGACATAATTTGTGAGACTTCATTTTAAATGGAGGTCCTGACACTTTAAACTTTTTAGGTGATGACATCACATGGCATCAGTTTTTAGTCTAGACACCATTAAGTGTTAAGCCTGTATAGATCTTAACCATAAAATCAGTTCAGATCAGTAGCACAGCTACATACCTATTTCTATTTCTTCAGAATCTTCTTTGTATGCCATTATACTTGATGTTGTTGGCATAGACTTTGAGACTCGAATACCAGGTGGTGATGTGATGTTCTTGGGGCAGGATTCGTCTTGAAAGGAAAGGTGTTTTAAAAGCTGCCTTTGAAAAGCAGAACAGATCAACCCACATACCTAAATTAGAGTCCCAAGCTTTTGCTCCATGTATGACATGAATTCGTAAGTGGCACCATTTTCCAACAGCAGAGATATAGTGGGCTCTAGGACAGGATACTGGAGTTAACAGCAGAGAAAATAATATGTCAAGGTGGTAGATCAGAAAAAATCCCATAAAATACACACTGAGAGAATCCTTGCAGTCAGCCCTCCAGGCTGTCCACCCACCAGTGTGAGCAGCAGCAGGGCTGGCCCCACCATGGTACACTTCCCCTCTTTCCAGAAAAGCAGCTGGATGCTGTTTCTCCTTTCTAGGAAATCAGTGTGCTCTTTGGGACACATGGAACACTTACAGTCCAGAAGAGAACGTCATACCTGCCTCATACCATCAAAACTGGGCTCACAATATTCCTGAAGACTTCTAGTTCCTTTCTTTTTTCAAACTGGAATTTCATTTGCAGTGGAAGACTCTTGTACTGCGATGGTCTCTGACCTCCTTGCACAACTCCAGTGGCCTTCATTTGGAAAAGCTTGGGTTTTTTTCAAAATTCCAATTTTTTTTTTGCCTTGGTAATTTCTTTTGCTTCTCAGCCCATTAATATTGAACAGATCAAGAGTTAAAACATTTAATCCTGTGTTCTTCTGTTTTCTGTTTTTACTAAAGGATGAGTCATAGTACGGATGGCCCTTTGTTATTCTTTAGTAAATTCAAAAAGAATATTTA
The DNA here is from genome assembly GCF_963662255.1 of Cinclus cinclus. Lineage (NCBI taxonomy): Eukaryota > Metazoa > Chordata > Aves > Passeriformes > Cinclidae > Cinclus > Cinclus cinclus. The sequence goes on along the minus strand of NC_085066.1, from coordinate 2,793,431 downwards.
TTCCCTCATTAGAAAAACAATAAATCAGCAAACAGAAAAATGTGAAACACTGATTTTTAAAATATACTGGCCATATCTTAATGTTATTGTTCTGGTTTTGTTTGTTTTTTTTTTTTTTTTATTTAAGAGAGATGACCAAAAAAAGAAAGTGCTCCTAAAGTCTGCTGAATTGCTATTGCTGAAACCTAAGCCTGGATCATTTGATGGTGAGGTCCCATAGGAGCCAACAGCTGAAGTACAATAAACCTGGGCACTTCTGTGATCCACACGTGCTCTCTGGAGTGATGGTGATTTGAACAGAGCCAGCAAGAGGCAGTGATTTCATGATGTACCTCCACTTTCAACACCAGCCCCAAGGTAGAAAGGATATCCTGCTTTTTATGATAATTCATTCTTGGACTGTTCTTCTGATGAATTTAACACATTTTTTGTTACTTAGAAATATATCAAAATACTATTTCTTTTGTCATTGTATAAAATTAAGCCTACACACAAATTCAAAACGGAGTTTATTCTTAAATTTATAAGTATTTTCTGCCATCTTATATTATTTTGATGTCCAACAACCACAATTGCAGAGCACAAAAAGCCTTTATGAGACACTCTCCTGACAGAAAATCTTGTAGCTGTTTCATTAAATACTTCCTTAGGTGCATAGAACTGTGCTATTTCTTTAAGTGAAGATCTGGGTTTTGGTGTTTTATTTTTTTTTTCAGTTATCCAGTGGAAATCTGGATTAGAGACAAGAAGAAAGGATTTCTTTCAAAATAATTTTGACACCTCAGTGAAAAGAAGGAGCATCCTCACAAAGGCACGGAGCCAGTGTTCTGAATTCAGGGTGGTGTCCCTGGACAGGAGAAGGTGCGTGTTCAGTACAGAGAAACCCCGCCCTGGCCATAGATGCCAAATTGCCCAGCATTCGGTACACCCAGAGGTCATTAAACTGGTTTGGCTTCTGTCCCTCCTGCTGGGAAGAGAAAATGCTCTGGGTGCTGTCTCTGCTTCACCCCTGTGCAGTCATAATGTTGGCTCTGCCTTAAGAGCCTTCACAGCTGTGCTGTAACACAGTTAGTTCCCAACATGACTCAGATGAAGGATTTTATTTAATCTGCACAGGACTTTGGAAAAAAAAAAAAAAAGAATTTTAGTTCGTGGAAACCTTGAGAATGTGCAAAGCTGAAAAAAGAGCACACGTGAACAAGAGGTTGGGTCTCATAACCTGATTTCCCATAGTCTTAGGATAAAATTTCAGTGAAAATGGAAAGATGGGAGAAGAATGAAACCATTTCATTACTTTGGCTGTCTTCATTCCTGTAATTGTCTGTTAGGACATCAGCCATAGTTTGCAATGCTTTTAGCTCACAAACAAATGGTTGAGAAGTGTGTGGCTGTGTTTTGGGGTTTTCATTGTTTAGTGGCTCTAGATTCAGTTTTTCTTGTAGGCTCTTTCCCCCACTGTGCTTTCTGACACTGCTTGCTCTGTTCACAGTGCTTTATTCCTGGGAAACTGTACACTCCTTTTAAAATTTGGAGATTCTTTACTATCGTTAAAATCCATACAGGACAAAAAAAAAAAACAACAACAAAAAAAACAACCTATCTTGTTGCTGGCATAGGAGTAACTGCAATGGCAATATTTGAAGATTCTTAGTTCAGATTAAGCTTTCAGAAACAAGGAATAGTTACCAACTGATTCTCCAGGCCAGAACTTTGGGATCTTTTAAAGTGGCAACTTTGGGAACTTTTAAAGTGGCACTTGTATAATTTACTTACTTAAGGACTGACCTTTTGCCAGGGTAGACCAGAGGTCACCTGATAAATATGTAAAAGCAAGTCTCTCATTTGTCTTTCCTATGCAGAATGTCACTAACCACAATACTCAAGCAGGCACAAGCAACCCCAGATTACATGAATATTCCAGCCTCTGATGGGGAGATAGTCAACAGTTTTGATCTACACATCTTTTATGGTATCTACCATACAGCACAAATACATTCAAGAATTTTTACAAGCAGTTGTTCCAGGTTCCTCCATCAGAGGTGCACCAATTTTGATATGAGTACCTTTTCCAGTTTAGTCCAGATGCCATGACATTGCATCCCTAGGAAGATGAGCATTAAACAAGAGCTGCCTACTAAATAATCCAAAATTGCCTGCAAGACTTGAGAACCTTTTTTTTTTTTTTTTTTTAGGGTGACTTTTTCTGTGCAGAGGATGTGAAAAGGAAGACTTTGAACGCAAAGTGTGCGGAGGATGTTCAAGAAATGTTGCTGTGCCACAGCCTCCTCAGGCCACATAAGTAAAACGGTGAATTCCACTCAAAAGGAATTGACTTGTGACAGTAAGTGGCAATTGGCAGAGAGTTTTACACTAGAGTTATGAAATCAATCATACAACCACTATTATGTGAAGGTAGCACTGATGAGGAATTTTAGTAGCTGAGCATTGCTCTGTGCTGCTCCTTAAACCACAGCAAACACACTGCAGAACCCAAGGAAGGCTTATTGTTTTTATGGGATGTAATCATTAAGAGATATGGTTTATGCTTCTATACAGAAACCCCAGGATCCATTTCTGTACAAATTCAAGCACACATGTTGATACTCTCATGCCTGTGGCAAATAGTACGTGTTATGGAGAAAATTGTGTTCATAATCTAGCTATAGAATAACAAGATATCTAAGGTGGACAATCCAGATGAGTTAGAACTTAAATTTTACTCAGACAAGTGCTGCAGTGTGAAAACTGAAGGCAAGCATGAGTGAAAATAAGGGAGTTCAAGGGTGTTCTTTTTTTTTGAAAGGTTAGATATAAGAAATTTAGAGAAATGTTTAATGTGGTCAAGCAGGCTAAAAAACTTGCAGAACTGAATGTGAAAGTGTCTTTAATTCAAAGACCTTGAATTAATTTATTTTTTCTCAACGGTGATCACTTACCAAGTAACAGTCATTAGGCTTCATGAAAATTAAACAATTACTGTGACAAACACATAGACATTGTTACAGTAAATTGACCTGCATGTGATCTTGATAACAGTTAATTCAGTTTAATTCTCTTTCTGTAGCTCAGAATGGTTTTTATCCAGAGTTTGATCTGTTCATTCTATTGAAGAGAGACAAACAAATCCAGGTTCTGGGATTTATTTCTTGTTCTGAGCATAACTCCAGAAGATGAGAAAACCTTATAGGGCCTCGCATAAAAATTGGAAGCCTATTGTCTTATGTTCTAGGACGGCTCAACAGGAGCTGGTTATCTGTTTGTTGATTGTAGCTACTGGAATGCTATAAACCAAATAACCTAACCTGTTAAGTCATATGATCCTGGATATGAAAGCCCAAACCTGTAGGAAATAGTTCTGCCAATGCAACAGATACAGCATGGAATATTGGGAGATTCAGGGGAAAAAAAAGTGGTGTGTAATTCCTTTGGAATGTTTCAAGGCATTCATACCTTATAAACAATTTAAGATGCAGAAGAGATGCTCAGGATATGTAAAAGTGATATCAAATTATTTAAGACCTCTTCATATTTGCTTCAACCTCCTCCACCTCAGGTGACCCCATCAGAAGAGGGTGTTTCAGTTTAAGTGCAAATTTATTTCAGACAAATAGGTTTTGAAATGAGATCCAATAGCTGCTAGATTAAACTTCAGGCTGTTTTTATTTTGTGATGCATACAGAGATAGGAGCCCCTTTTTTGGATGACAGTTCATGACACTCACAAATTATTGAGAGGAGGGATGGTTCCCTGGGTCACTGTAATCTCAGCAACACTTGAGAACAAATGAATGAGCACTTCTGCAGGACGTGACCTGCATGAGATTGATTGACTGAGAGCAGCAATTGGTTTGATCATTGTCTTAGCAGTGATGTCCACTGTGACAGCTTTCTGTCTGCACTCACCTTGGGTTTCTTAAGGCTACATTCCCAGCAAAACTAGATTCATAACAAAACCTACTCAAACTATCTGATTGGGGAAACAAATTTGTGTGTTCTGATCTTCTTCTCAGCAAAATTTTGTGCGGAACAAAGAAAGAACTAGGTTTAAAAGGCATAAGTAGTCTCAAGATTTCTTTAATTTCTTCTTTTTTTTTTGTCCTCTACCTTCTTGTTTGAGGGGCAAACAGACAAGAAAAATGTTTTGCATTCCTTTCAAATGTTGTAATGACAGCTTCAGACTGAATTACTTGAAAAGATTTAGGTTGAGAGATTGATGTTTGTGATTTGTAATCTTGTTCTCTTCATAATTTCCTTTTTTAATGTTTGCTTTCTCCCCATGTCACACAAAATCACGTTGTGAGGCGGAAATGGTGAGAAAAGCACTAGAACAGAAGTTTTATTCCTTTTATTAAGTCAGATTGCTCATCAGCAGAAACACCCAGGTTTGCTCCTCCACTTCTAGGATTCTTGCAGTCTGTGCAGCTACATCTCTACTTACCTTTTATCTTTGTTAGGGAGCACTAAGAATTAAAAACCCGCTTTGGGTTTTACCCACTGACTCTTAATTAACAGGAAAAAATGCTTTACCCCGAGGGCTTTGGCACAGGGCTCTTTTTCAGATGCATATATGTCACATATAGTGCACACTAACCGTTCATTACAGTGTCAGCGTGCGTTTCGTAGGCACACAAAAGTTCCAGATGTGCTGTGTATCTTGTTTAGTTGACTTTAGTCTTCTGTAAAGCCAAGAGAAATATTAATCATTCATTTACTGTTAGGGGATGGGTCTTCTTCTCATGTTTCAGTAAAGGGGGTGGAAAAGAAAAGTAAGCCAATTTTTTTCCTATTTAAGGCCAAAGCTGGGGAATGCTTGTGGCTGAGTTCTGTACATGGCCCGGTGCTGGAAGGGCAGGGAACAACCAATGTTGCTATTTTGAATAGATTTTTTTCTTCCCCCCCCATTTTTATTTTTGCACAGAGAGTCTCATGTCTAATATTTAGACATGATGAGCTCTGTGCAAAAAGTAACTTTGCTCATTCTTGCCGTGTTTCAACCCTCAGTTATTTTGGCACAACAAGTCGGTGAGTAATTCAAGCTTCTTATGATTTCATGTTTTTATTTTATTTTTATTTTTACCAATAATTTCAGTAGCTTGTAAGAAATGTGTATGCACGAATCTCACCAGAACACTTTTCCTTCACTAATTCAGCAGTCAGATATTTAATGGTGAAGCTGAAAGCTGTGGGATTTGAAGTGTCATCCCAAAGGTTTCTCTTTGCTTTGCTTTCTTTAAAGTTAGAAGGACTGTACAGTTCTGTCTGCCCTGGCTGCATTTGTTCTTGTTCTTGCTTGTTTTCCTGCTACAGACACCGGAGAGATTCTAAGCTATTTCTCTTAACTCTTGGAATAACATTTTAACTGCTAGCTCCTTGCTGCCTGCAAGCTCTTTGCACAAGGAATAAGACTTTGCTTCCAGCTATTTTATTTGGAGTTCTCCTTTGTACTTGTTTGTCTTACACTGGAAGCGTGGGGGTTTCTTTCAACAATTTGCGTGCAGAAAAAAAAAAAAAGCCTTAAAATTCTGAACGGTTTTGTTGAAGGAGTTTTTAAGAGTGATATATGAAAATATGTCAGCTTACAGATTTTTTACTTTGGCACAGAACAGGAGGGTAAATTAATTCCCTCAGCTGCAATAGTTTGAATCAGGCATCTGCAGACTGTTTCAGCCCCTCAGGAGACTGATTAGCAGTTGATGGTGTGTGGAAGTCCATGTGAGTGTGTGTGTGAACGTTACAGAGAACAAGAATGCCAAAAACCAAGTGAACGTGGAATTCAGAGGGGAGAGAAGTACTTGGTACACAAGAATTCAACCTAGAGTGAAGATAAGTGTGGTATGAGTATTTAAGTTAAACAGATGAGATTCCACAAGTACAGCTGACCTTTTTTGGATGTGCTCAGTTCCTGCTTGCCAGATATTGTAAACCAGACCTTCCTTAAGATAAAACATTTTTCTCTCCAGTAAACATGAAAGATCAGCAATTTATTTATTCCTACAGAGAGGCAAGGAATAACCTTACAATTAACTCAATAAGCAGCAGCCAAAGAAACTGTAGTGCTGTAAAGGAAAGCCAAATGCCTTTAAAATCACACCCTACACTACTCTATATGACACACATGATGAAAACAATTACTTGAGCCAGCTCGTGGCAAGCCCATCTGTCTCACCACACCTGGACAGGGACCTCTGCTGAGGGGTGAGTGCGAGTCCACCAGGAGCAGCCTGCTGGCACTGGAGCTCAGGAGGATCAGTGCATGAGCAACTCAGGCAGCAGGCTGCAGCCCCAGCCTCCCTCACCCAGCACAGACACAGGCTAAGCCTACGTGCCTATAAAAAAAATTAAAATTAAAATAAAACCCAACTAATGCATATATTCTTTGCCATATACAAGATCTTTCGCCAATAATCTTCACTTAGATTATAAAGATTATAAAATGCAGTGATTATAATTTTTGAGCAAATGTGTGCTGTGAGTTTGCTTACAGCAGCAGACTATATATATATATATATAATATTTACCATTCAATGTTTTATATACCTGTGTCTATCATCAGAGGAATAAGCACCAAGAGACCATCTAATATAAAGAGAAAGAACATCAATTTTAACAAACCCCTCCTCAGTGTCAGGTCTCCTTCCTTCACTCTAGTCATATCCCTGGACATTTCTGAGGTGTAACATCTATTTGGCTCAATAAATGGTAAATTTTGGGTAGAGGAACAATACACAAATGAAGTGTGAATGAGTATTCTCATTTCTCTGCCACATTCCTGTTTCATAGTGTTGTATCTTTTCCTTACTGGGCTAACTTCCATACTATTTACGGGGATGAGGTTACACAGAGAGACTGATAAATCACTAGTTATCCCTTAAAAAATTGGATTCTCTCCTCACTTTAGAATGTTTCTTTCCACACAGTTGAATATGCTTTTCTCAGAGAAAACAATAATTGAAGGAGTTGATTATTCATATCACTAATTCATGTGCAGGGCAGGGAATGGACTGGGAAACCAGATTTTCCACTACTGAAAAGAATTTCCAGACATGCTGAAATGCTCTCTCTTGTCAAGAAAAATGTTTATATGGTTAGTATCAAGTGTAAGTCAATATAAAATTTTCCTTGGGAAATCTTGCCAGGAGACAAGACTTGGCAAGATATTAAGGAAGCTGCTCAGTATACACTGAGTTTAGGGTAGTCAGATGTACCCCTGGGCTATGTGTTTCTTTGTCTTGCCGTAATAGCTTGGAATGGAGATTTGAGCACAGCTTCAGGCTAAACCCCTTCTAGAGCTTGGGATCTGGATACTGTGCAACTGGGAATATTCTGTGAATTCCATGACCAAATGCTGTATGTCCTTGTAACCCACCAGGGTGTTTTTAGCCTGGAGGTGAAATCACCTTGACACAATCCAGGTTTTCTGCTGATGCCAGGGCTTGAAAGCCCTGCCCATGTTCAAGATAAGATGCCCCCTGACGGCTGACAGGACAGGAGGCCAGCACTTCTGACACCACAGATGATTCCGAGTCCAGCACTGTATGTGCAGTTCCTCCCTTTGAAGGCACCTTTACATCCTTTGATATTAAACTCCTCAAAAGTCTAGGATATTAGAATGCTTCTTTAGGAAAGAAATCCATTCTCCACCCTGTGAGCGCAACTTGTGAAAGCATTTGCTAAGCCTTGCAGCCTGCATCCATCCCATTTTTCTTGAGTTTGTAGAGGCAATCATGACAGCTACTTCCAGAGGACAGAATAAATTTTAGCTAGGCAGACTGGAGGTGTTTGGCAGTTTCCACTTCTTACAATGGAAGCAAACCCACAGCACCCTCACATCAGTGTCAGAGGGGAGGTCAGATGGATTTGGGTTTGTCTCAGCTGCATCCATGATGCTTAAAGGACACCTCAGTCAGCCAGAGTAGGACACTTCTTGTAGGCACAGCCCGGTCCTTGAGGAGCTTCACTGAGGTCCTTAGGAAAACTCTACTGCTCTGAAAGTGGTGTGGCAGCAATGCCAGAAACCCTTCAGTGTTGTTCCAAGTAATTTTTTGCTCTAAGGTAATTTAGTGTTTTCCTTGTAATGCAAGTACTATCTTGGATGTTTGGTCAGGAAACTCATTTCTGAGGTAATGGCTGAATGCTAAAATCTCTCTGACAAGACTTATTGACCTTTCATATTACTTTCAGTTGCAAATTGCAGCTTTAAAATTATATATAATCATTAGACGTAGGCTTCAAGAGGCAGCATGCAAATGACTTTTCCTGCTAAGCACCCACTTCTGATCCCTGAGAAAATAATGATATTTTAGGAAAACCTGTAAACAGCTGATTTGGCCATTTTACCTTTTTTTTTTTTTTTAATTAACTGGGAAGGATTAGATAGCATGTGAAGTGGATGGGTACTGTACAGATGTAGTTTATTTGTGGGACTGCCAGACTGTCATGTTTAGCAGTTAGCTGAATGGAACACTGCACACATGTGCTTTTTGTTGATAAATTTCCAGTTTAAGGGTAATGCTAACAACAGAACTATCTCTCCTCAAAGGTTTTGGTAACTCAGAAAGGTTTCCCTCCAGAGTTTTGACAGTAAAACCAGATGATGCACATCTGTGTGCCAAGAGATAATTAACCATCGTAAGTAACCTGGCCTATGTGAAATAATGAAATATCTGGGATCTACTCCTCTCCTTCCATTTCTCCTTGCTATTTTTTACCAAGCACATGGCAGACAAGGTTATGCTTAGGAAAATTGAAACATTCCTTTCTGGTCTGGAAAAATCATGCTAAATGAAGGCCTGGGGAATCCACCCCCTCTAAACATTTTATATATGTTCTTGGAAATATGACAAATTTCATAAACACATTTTATATCACATACCCCTGGAACACATTGGCCTTAGGAAAATGAGACTATTACATAACATTTCATTATTTTCCAGATTTGTTTTTGACTTGAGACCAAATCACCAATCTACACAGGCTGATTTTTCTGAAAGAGGAGGTGGAGTTGGAAACATCCACTGCTTTGTTACAGGGGAAGAGGCAGAGGTACAAGGGTGTTGTTGCTGGCACAAACTTCACTGTTGATGCCTCAGTCAGAGTCATTACGTTTGCTCTCCTCTTAGTGCTGCAGATTACAAGCAGATCCTATTTCCTCTTCCAGCTTCTGCCAAAGTGTTGAGGTTTGAAATAAGCAGCCAGGTGTCACTTGCAAACTCTGCTGATGCCAGCCTTACACAACAGCTGGGGGAGAGTTGCAATTAATGCTGCTCAAAAACAAAAAAAAAAAAAGAAATTACCATCACTTTTTTGTTCCGCAGGCTGACTGAGAGACCAGACTGACACTGTTCCATTAGTCATTGCCCCAACTAATGTTGTTCACACCTTGCTTTAATCACAAATCTGCAGAAAATGGCAGAAATGCCCCCGCAATTGGGACAGCGTGCTGAGGGTCGGTCACAGAAACAATGCAGAGTGGTATTTAGCATTTGGGGTTAAAAGCAACCTCTTCAGAGTTGAAAGGTTCAGCCTGCCAGGAAGGGCACACAATAACATAGTGCACTTTCCCAGGCTGGCGGGCACCTGGAGCACTGTGTAGCTCCTGAGGTTTCTGTGGTAGGCTCCTAGTCTGCTGAAGAGCACAAGCCACAGCTGCTGTAAGAGTTGCAAGATTTAATTTGTTGGTTTGGACTAACAACTTGTCGAAGCTCACAGAATTAGGTATTAGTGCAATAGTCATACCATTAATACTCCAGATTATGCTGGTCTTTAGTCATGCTTGTTTAAGACACTGGGCAAAAGATCTCAGTTAAGAAAAGGGGAATTGTTGGCAGTGGCAAAGATATGTTGTTAATAAATAGGGGGTTTTATGGTCTTAAAGTAACTGGATTAGAGTCCTGCATCATTGCAGTTTGATATGATGGAGGACAGTTCAATTTATTATTGGCAGCACCCAACAAAAAAAATAAAACAGACTTGAGAAAGGTGTAATAAAACCTGCTCTGATTCAATATTGCTATTGTTAGTTCATTCTCCATCTTGTAGCCTGGTTGATTACATGACTAACATGGTTTAGGGTTCAGTATCCACCACCAATTGTCTATGATTTTGAGACATTATGATTTTGGTTTTGGCAGATGATTCAATTTGTTTCAGCAGATGATTCCATTCCAGATGTTCCATTTTGTTCCTAAATGGAACAAAAATTTTAGTGTCATCATTTACGTGCTGCAATACTTCACCAGCCTATCCCTCCTTCTACATATCCATGGAAATACACCTTGTACAGAAGGAGAACTGAGCCCAGATGTGATTCCTGCTCCAGGAGGGCTAAAAGAGGTGTTCTTTTACTTCTGTAGCTTCAGTTCAGGCTGTTGAGGGCAGCATGGCTGGATGCAGAGAGTGCTGCAGCCCCTGGCCCTCGGTGTGCTGCCTGTCTGCAGCCCTGGGGATGCCGTGGACTCCTCCTGGAGGGCAGGCTCTGCGGGGCTGTGCTCGTCACAGCAGTGCTGTCCCTGTGGCAGAGCTGCTGTCTGGTGGCTCACTGCTGGCAGCTTCCCACAGCCTTGGTGGCTGCTGCAGGACAGCCACTTCTCTAGGGATTTTCTTTCTTCCCTTGAGTCTTTTGATGCACAGGGTTCATGAAGCTTTCCTTTCTGTCCTCTCTGTGGCTTCCCTGACAAGAGACGTTTTGTCACTGGAAAAATCTGCAAGGAATTCCCACAGAATTTCCTGATTTTTCTCTGTTCAACACAGTCAGATATTGTCCCAGGGAAATAAGATTTACATATTTATATGTGGTGATCATGCTATTAATATTTCTCACATGGCTTTGAGACTGTATAAAAAAAATCAAATATTAACCCTTGCATTGCTTCTATGGTTAATCAAGAGAGAACCTCCATAGGCAGCAACAAATTATGAATTACAGGAATCAGAAGGTCTCTTCTGTAAGTATGAGAGAGAGAGAGGGAAGTCTGCTAACTCTATCTTGAATGCTGGAAAGGTGCAAGGAGGAATGAGATCCACTATTGGCTGTAGAGTAGCTCATCTTTCACACAGAGGTATAGTACATTATATTTTCATTTATATTTTCAAGCAATCATTATTTTTTCTCATCTTCTCTTTCATGGGAAGGGTTCTTTGAATTTTGATTTGAGGAAGCTTAACCTACTTACAACCATTGCTTCTCTTTATTTATTTTCACTTCAGAGCCAATCTTGTCTCTGAGTTTGCAAAGTGGAAGCCTCTGCCTGTTTCATGTCAACATGACAATGGAAAACATGATATAACCCCCTCCAACAACAACCGTTTGTTGGCTTTAGTTTGGATAAACTTCAGCTCTGGGACTTCTGGCTTTGTTTAGTTTAGCAGAGGAGATTCCTTTCAGATTAGCTCAGAGACTACTTCCATTTTCCCCCATTTATGTCAAACCCTTCATTTAAACGTGAACTATCAGAAAGAGAATGAAAATGGTACCTCCTTTAACAATGTCTGCACATTTTTGCCTTGCTGTTATTCACACAAGTACTCCATGAAGAGATGTCTGCCAGGAAGGAGAAAGCATGCAAAGGACTTTGAACAGGAAGAATGTGAGGGTAATAAAAATATATATATATTTCAAGGCCAAATGTGGGATTTTGTTTTGAAAGCCTAGGCCTTCTACAGCTAAAGGGGCACCCAAATGGCTGTCAAGAAATGAGGGATGTGATTTGTAGATTTAAGACTTTAGCAGAGTTTGGCCTTCAGCAAAATGCAAAGCTACCCACATCCACTGGAGACACATCCCCTTCTGCTGCTGGATTTCTCTTTCAAGTGACTGTGCATCCCAACCTGGAGGGTGGCACAGGCACCTCTGCTCTCCCATCAGGGGACCCCTTTCCTCCTGAGTGCAAACCTTTCTTGGGCTGCTAGGGCAGCTTCAGGCACCCCTTCATTCCCAGCTCCACTGCTGCAAAGGGCAGCAGAACCACAGGAACTCCCTGGGCACGTTTTGTAGCAGTAGATATGAAAGGATGAGCTGTGTCTGGAAAATACTTCCCACAGCAATTCAGCTCTGGCAGTTCTTGGAAAACTCCTGGACATAATCAGTTCCCACTGAAGCTCCCGGCAGTTCACACCCAGTGACCAGTCAGTGCATTAGAAGGCTGTCTGAGGCAAACATCTTTTTTTTCTCTCTTCTTTCCCTTTGTGCTGCTTCTTCTCTTTTCCTTCTTTCCATTTTCTTTTGGGAAAATAAGCAAGAACAAAATTGCATTTTTTTTTTCAAATAGATGAGACAGAAACAATTGCTCATCCAAATAGAGTTAATGGGAAATATGGGAAGCATTGCTCATTGTTCCTTTGATGTTCACTGTAAAAGCCATGCTGAGCATCAAAGGAGAAAGAATAAACTACATTCCCCATGCTTTCCTTCAGCTATATGCAGCAAAAATAGGATTAGTATTTTCTTGGAAAACACTTTCATGTTCACAAAACCCTGTTTAAAAAAAAACAAAAACAATTTACATCTTCTCTGGTTTTATCTTTAAATTTACTGTATGGTGTTTGCTTGTTTCCCTACAGAGCAGTAGTCATTCCGTGCCAGCTGTTTAAGAGAAGAATGTCCTAGTGAAAGCAAACAATGGGCTGTGTAGTGGGAATTGCAACTCTTTGAAAAGAGTAATTGAAATCTGCTCAGTCATTTTGAAGATTCTTTGCACAATATTCTAAGGCTGTTGGTGGCTTGGCTGTTGGCAGGGTGGTCTTCTTTGTAGCTCCCTCCTTTTTGTATGAACAGAATAGCATTAACATGGAAGGAGAAAGAAGAGAGGTTTTCAAGTCCAACTGATTATTTCAGAGCAGCTGAAGAGAGAAAGATTGCTGTAAATGTCTTTCGGTGAGGAATCAAAAAAAGTGAATTGTACAGAGCCTTTTCATTTATCAGGTGTTCTCTGGCTCTGTCTCTTCCACCCATACCTTTTAAGGGCTGCAGCAGATAAACTGTGCTGGATCGAGATGTGTCTGCTGCAGATGTTCCAGCCCTCCTGGGCTATGTGCTGCTGTTTGTTCTCTCCCTGTGCCAGCTGGGGTTGTTGCTGCACAGAGCAGGGAGAGCTAAATGTGTGCCAGGCCTCAGGCAGCCACTTCAGTAGCAAGGCTGCTGACCTCTGATATTAATAAAAAGCCAGCTCTCTGCTTGCAGGGTCTTCGCTGCACCAAAAGTGTGAATTTTTACCTCACAAGGGAATTAGTTAGGAAGTTCTATAGGTCTTTGTGCTTGAAAAATGGCCAGGCACAGAACTTGATATTTAAAAGTGTCTCCAAAATTAAGTTGTCTTTGGTACCCAGAGAAAACCTTGACAATACTTACTTTAGTAGCCCTAGGAGGTTGACAATAAGAGCGTTGTATCCAGTGTACAAATAGCCATTTAATATCCTCTATGAGGCAGATTAAGAAGAATTTCAAATACTGCCATCCATATCCAACAAACTGTCCAAAATGGATGTGGGGTGAATTAGTACAAACTTGAATAAGGAATGAATGAATGCAAACTGTTTTGCAGATAAAACTAGGTTAATGATGCTCTATGTATTCAGAACCCCACCACAACCTTCTGAATTACAAATACCCCTAATTTATTGGCAGCCAAAGATATGATTCTTTTCTTTAGACAGTATGCCAGAGCACTTTAATCCTTCACTGGAATATGAAACGCAAGAACCAAATCCTTCATTTACTTCCAACTTCTGAAATTACAGGGAAACCAATAAAACTGTGCAGGGACTTAGTCCAGAGTAGAATTTGCCCCCCTGCTGCTTTACTCATCTCAGATGTAAGTTCATTATGGCTGTGGAGTTATATTGGGGTGACTTTGTCCAAGGTATCTGAAAATATAAATGATATTTCCACATGTATTATGCTGCCATTGTAATATTTCCCATCTGCTTCAGCCTCAGGAGAGAAGCATTGAATCAAGCTGATCTCTTCCAAGGCAAACCACAGAAACAGCGTTGCATAAATCTGTTAGCCCTCTCACAGAGCTGAGGGGAAAGAGAGAATCATGTCCCGCTTGAAATTTTAATTACCCGCCAAAAAATTGTTTTAATTACAAATTTAGACAGTGCAAAACAAAAGTCATACCTTTTTTCCCCACACAGTGTTTAGGTCTTATCATGCCAGAAGCTTAAAGCATCATTAATTAAGTAGTTATAGTTCAGTGTTTTAAATGAGGGTCTGTGTGGATCAAGCTTTAACAATCAATTTTCATTTGTTCTCTTTCTCTTATCAGATCAAAAGCTGAACTTCTCTTTCATGATGTTTTGATTCTGTCAGTCTGGGAAACCTGTGCACAATGAAAAAACTTTTCCAGTTTTTTCTTTATTCTTCCCAGGACAAACCTACTGCAAGAAATGTCTCAAAGAGCCCTCCGATGTTGCATAAACTCTTCCTGGTCCTAGCTAGAATCAGAAATGCAGAAGTATGTCTTTGAGCTACACCTTGGGGGTGATTTTTCTTTTTTAAAAGTTTGGCAAAATCTAGTGCTTTATTTTAGTAAGTTTCCCCCCCTAATTAATCCTAGCAATGTTGAGCTTGAATTATAGCTTTTCTTAAGAAATATGTCAGGCTGGCTTTTTATGAAATACAATTGGAAGTGGTCAAGTGTTCAAAACTAATATTAACTTGACACTTGGATTCTGACTAGAAGTCTTCATTGACTGCCCAAGGAATGAGAAGAATGCATGTTTAAAGAAACTAATAAATTAAATCATCAGAAATCATATTAGAGCTTGAATTTATGTCCATTTTTGCTCAGTTTAAGGCACAAGTTTTTATGCAAGAATTTGGTATCATTCACTCTAAAGATAAGAAGCACATTAAAATCATATTACTGTAGAGTAGTACTAAAATTTTTGCCAGCACTACAACTAAATAACCACAAATGAAGTTCATTGCAGTCTGGTGCTTATTTTTAGCATGACATCGCATGGCACAAAAAATATTGTAATGTAAGAACAGAGGGGATGGAAAAATCTCATAGGCATTTTACCAATGATTGAATAGCTAAATATGATGCAATGGTCCCTCTAAAAGGCATTGAGTGCACTGAATTAGGATGAAATGTCTTCTTGCTTTGTGTCCTGCTCTAATGCTGAAGTTACCCTTAGTAAAAGATTTGAGCTGTCAGGCACTGAAGAGCTTCAGTTACCATCAGAATGACTAAAAGCTAATATTTTTTAGGTCTGAGCCAAAGCCCAGTAAAATCAAGGGAGGTTCTGATCAGACAGTGATTACCCCTAATCAGGGAGGAATTATCTGAATGCTGCATCTTATGGCAAAAAAGAGGTTGATCTCCACTAAAAATACACTAAATATAAGAAAAATATTCTTTTTTGGGCTAAAAAGCGTAAATATAATTGAGTCACAGAGTCAGCCTGTTGAGAGGGGACACTGGAGAGGAAATCCCTGAGTAACATCTCAAAACAGATGGTCATTCAGGAATATCTTCCTCCCATGCAAAAAGCAATTTGGCCCACGAGGTTGTCAAGGAATTGCTAAGAACAAAGGGGGTATAACTGCCTCTTGAATCCAGCAGCAGTTTTCCCTCAAAATGACTTTTGTGAGTTCAGGAGCAGACAGTCAACATTTCTCTGGGCAGCCCCAAGAGAGAAGCAAGGTGATAAAGAGCAGTCTGCTCTATCCTGCCCCTTGCATGACTCAACTTGAAATGACATTGTGCAGAAAACAGCCCTCCTCAACCAAAGCAAAGAAACCACCTTGCACTTCGTTTGCTTATTGCAGGTTTTGAAACGAGTGAGTTCCTTTGCCATGGTTTGTCACGCCAGACACCAGCTGAAGCAGCGAGGCTGTTGTGTAACATCTCTGATGGGATGTCTCTGCTCACTATTTCCTTGCACTATTTTCCAGCACTGCTGTGGCAGGGTGACCTTTGGAAGTTGTATGAAGAACATAATTCCAGAGTGTCAGCGTGCATGCTCAAATAGAGCAATTCATGAAACACAAATGTTGAGATAGACCAGTGTGACAGAATCAGCTGCTTTAGAGCACATTGCCTTTTGAGAAGAACAGCCCTCTGAAGATAAAGCAGGTTTTTTTCAATTAAGATAAAATTAGAGTTTTTAAATCGCACTTCGAAAGATTAGGTAAAAGTCAATAATCTGCAGGGGAAAGAGAGGCAATTTGTGTTTAACTTGGTAACTAATACGCTTAGGATATATTCTAATCCTGATACTTCTAAAACTTTTTAAAGTCTGCAGAAGGGTTGTGGCATTTGTAGCATAAAGATAAATGAAGGGAACAAGGAATGCGCTGTTTAAAATGCAAGCACTTGTTTGTACCAGTGCAGGCCTGCTTTTTTCGTATTTATTTTGTAATCTGGCATACAGACTGGGGGGGTCTTGAAGCAGGGATACTTTGGCTATGTGACACAAGAATCCTTAACCTGGGGATCCAGACCCTTCTGTACATTGCCAGTGAAACAGCACGTGACTCTGTCCTGCGCCATCTCTGACAGACAAGTACAGTATTGTGCTTAACCAGCATTCTTTAAAGCAGCTTTCTCTTTCTTACTCTGTGTCTGAGAAAAGGGGAGAGCTGGGACTGCTGCAGCAGCAGAACTGTTCAAACGCCAGCTCCCCTGGCAGGCAAGCATCCCTAGAAGTAAGAAGGCTTCGGTTTCATTCTGAAAGAACAGGATGTAGCTGTCCTTTTTGGTGTGAAACTTGGGAAATCTGTGAACTATTCATTCACAGAATAGCTCCTTTTCCATTCCACCTGATAGCAGTTCTTCCTTCTACAGGTCACAGAGCATGAAAGGATTTTTAAGGCTGACCCACTCTGGTTTTTCACAGTCTGCATTTAATTGTTTAATAAATGGAGGTTTCATTACCTCCAATCACGTGTGGACAAGCCTTACAAAATTACATCAGTACTATTAAACCTTAAAATATCCTAATAAGTATGGATATCTAAATTGGCTCTTACGTCCTCGTGCACTGTGTGAAATGGATTCAATTAATTAGCTGTTTAAGACAATTCCAGCTGAGACAATGTATGAAGGCCTTGCAGTGGAAAAACCCCAGCCTGTTAGACCATTTCTTTTCCTTTTTTTCCACCTCTTTTCCTGACTTCTGTGACCCAGACAGGCTTTGAGCCCATTCGAGTACTCAGCACTGACCTGACATGCCAACAAACCAGGCCATCCCAGCTGCTCCAGCCAATTCATTCATTATGAGACTCTGCTTGTTTCCATTACTAATGAAGGGATGGAACGAGTGTGTTTGAGTTTCTTATAAACATCATCCTAGTACCAGACAGGGAGCCCAAACCATTTGCCTCGAGGTAGATGCTGTGGCATTCTTTTCTGCTCAGGAAATGGAAAGCAGCATTGCTTCACATGTTGGGGTGGATTCTTCCACCTACTCCAGTAAGGGAGAATGATAGAGTTTTATTGAAAATAGACAGCATATCTCCCTTCTACTTCATCCTTTGCTTAAACAACCTATCAGACTGTCCTGGGGCTTGCAATTAACAGATGTATTTGCTACAGAAGAAATGTAAAACCGTTTAAGTACTCATCCTGTAAAGCAAATGACCAAAACTAGGTCAGGCTAAGGAAGCACAGATTTTGTATAGTTAAAAAAGTAACACAGATGCCCTTCTTAACTTCATCAGGCTTTGGATTCTGTCAGTTAGAGGCAAGACATTCTTCGTCTTGGTGCTTTAGCCTTCACCAGATTCACTTTAAATACAGCAGAAGTTGTTTGCTTGACTCATTATGTTTGTGATGAGATTCTCACAGACCAAAGCTCCTCAGTTTTGCTTCCCAGGCCATCATCAGGCAGCTGCTGGAGGATCGTGAGTCACCCCTGTGTGGACTATTGCCCTCTCTGAGGCAGAACCAGACAAGTTCAAGATGTTTTTTAATTTCTGAGCCTTTAGTCACATCTCTGTAAATTGGATATGTGGGTCTGCTACTAATGCAATAGCTGGACATTGGCTTTGTCCAAAGTGGAAAAGCCTGTGGTTTTTGAGGATACTATTAGGAAATTTTTTCCTTTTGCCATAAAATTTTGGTTAAGTTACAACCGTGATGATTACACAAATGCAAAGCCAAAACCAAATACAGAGCAGGTCAGATTCTCATGTGATAACAAATGCTCCTTAACCTCACTGGGACTGGGATTTTGTTCCATATGACATCTGTCCTCTTTCAGGCCATATGAAAATGGCCATCTCTGTTTTCCCTTGCTCACATTTGGGCTCTTCTATGCACCCCACTTATAGGTCCTTTGGAACTAAATTGTGATTTTCCTCTCACCTTTCACTCTTGGTCTGCTTATGGACAGCTGCCAGTCTTCCGAGAATGGGAAATAATTTAAAACCAGCATACAACAATTACTGTCTTGCCTTTTTTTAAATTTTATTCACTGTTTAGGCTGGCCCGGGGAAGTGATTCACACAGCAAAACCTATAACAACATGAGTGCTCGGAAAAACTGCATAATTTCAAATTAATGCAGGCTTTCAAATATTTAACTTTTCTAACAGTGCACTAGAGATTGACAGGGCTCCCAACAAAGTGATGCAGTAAGTGCCACAGAAGGGACATCCTGTATAGCCACCATATTTAGGGCTCTGGGAGGAAGAATAAGATTGTGCATTGCCATAGATAAACACTCCTGAGTTCTAATAGTTCTTAAATCTCAGGCTAATGGATATGTTTAGGAATCAATAAGAAAAGCTGGCTAAGGAAAGTATGTGGCTGTTATACCACAAGTCTAGAAGCAGACAAGTCAGCTTTTATATAACCTCATTATTCCTATATGTTACTCCCCAGCGCTTTAGCACAAATCAGCTTTCCAAAGGATTTTGGAGCTAATGGTTAATCTTTATGAGCAATGCAAAATGCATAATGTCATAACATGCTGACACATAGATCTACATCTGAGCACTGAGGGGCTGTCTTTAGCACCCTGAGTCTTCCCAGATGAAAGTTTCCTTTGGAAATCTATTTCATACTTTCATTCTGCCAAAGGCCACAGCAGGTTTCATTGCAGCTCTCCTAGCTTATTTCTTAATTCATTTAACAATGTCCAGAAAGTTAGAAGCAAATATGAATGCCATTATAGCCATACGTCTTCAAATTTTTGTCGTCTCCCTGTTAAATGAGGCCATCTACTGTAGCATAACTGAATGACAAGCTTGTAAAGAATGCAGAGAAATCTCCTTTATTTTCTTATTAATGTAAAATTATCAGTCGTTGTGACATGTTTTGAATTTCCACGGTTTTTATTGATTATGTTGAATAATATGTGGCAGGTGAGTATTCGCAGTGTGAAAAATTGGGCACTGAGGAAAACTCTGCTTCTGTCTTGAAAACAGAATTTTTTCTTACTAGCAGTGCAAAAACAGGAAAGGTGGCCTTCTTCTGCTCCTCACTAGAGCTGTCCTCTTTGCTGTAAAGCAGCAAGATCACATCTCTGAAAATAACAAAACAACAAATCAATGAAAAACAATTAAGAGTTATGAAGAAATTGGCATATGAAAGTTCAAATCCTTGGATATTAATTTCCTAGTAAATAAGGACCTTGTGTTAAACACAGTTTAAAAAATATATGTGGTTTTGAAAGGCTAAGAAAGTGATACTGGGAGCTGAAAAATCAGAATATTATAATTAATCAAACACATCTTTTGGGTACAGAAAAGTGTATGCATCTCTTTATGTGTGTATGCAATTCAAATAACTGTATATTACAAGTGCAAATAGTAACAATATTAAATGCTTTTAGGTCCATACAACGGTATTTTTACTTAACAATTATGACTTGCCCTAGGAAAAAAATTATTTCTCCCCTTCCTAATTATGTCTACAAACAAAAAGAAGATCTTAACCTGTGGAACTGGTAGGTGCTCAAGCAGAGTGTCAGCTGAGTAGTCCATTGCTCTGGGTGACGTGGGTCTGTGCCCATCCATGCTCTCCAGGGTGCATCCAGCCTCTCCTTCAGGATGGATTACCAGCTCTGACCTCGCCAGCAGCTCTGCTGAGCTTCTGCCTCCCACAGCACGCAGCTTTAGAGGGCTTCACATGTGCAACCAGCCACTCTGTCATTTGGTTTTGCTTCTGAGTCACTACAGAGGTTATAAAGGTTTCATTCATAATCCTTCACTTCTACGTTTCAGGCTTCTTGTTTGTCAGGAAACATTTGTCATTAGCCTTGTCAAGACTGGGCAGCCTCTTTTTTCCCTAAGTTGCCACAGTAAGATCTTGGTTTGTGAAAAGGAGGAAAATGTTTCTTGCAGAAACAGCACCTAACTAAGCAGAGAATCATCTTATTTACCTGGGATCTACGCATATGGTTCTGTGAGGTGAGAATTGGGAAGCCAAGCAACATGTTTAGAAACTAGCTCTATCTTGGCAGATTAAGGAAGGATGTCTAGACCCCCTTCAAAGGTACACTTTGTCAGGCAGTGTCCTTTGAAGCAGCACCCTCTGATGCCATAACCCTGTGACATGTGGGTGTGGGGAAGAGGCTGTCCTGGAAATGAGCAGTTCTTCTCCATCTCTCTTGTGCAGAATATGAAGTTTCTAGAGGGGCCCAAAAGGGATGGAAAAAGAAAATTTGAGTTTCTAAGTGATAGATAATGTCTTAGGGGAGTGAGTTTTCATATGTCATTGGAAGGTTTGCCATTTGCATATTTTTTGTGTTGTCAAAGGAAGATAAAATACTGGATCCCAGTTTGATATCAAGCAAAGAAAAAAACAGTGGTTTGAAAATGTCTGGAAGGTGTTTTTGAAGCTTTGTTGCTCTAATCAAGATAGTGGTCAAAATCAACTCTTAACCATAAGGAAAACCAGCCTTAACAAGGCAACATTTTCCTGTTTGCTTCTTTTATATGTGCAACAATAGCATAAGATGGTGTGCATGGACATGGACAGCCTGTAGTAGGATTGAAACTGGGAAAAGAAACCCTTTGCCCCAAGAACTGCACTCCAGCTCTCCCCTCGGGGAGCCATGATTGTATCCCCATTTTCCTTCCAGAGCTCGTGGGAAGTAATGAATTCCAGGGGTGAAGGAGGAAAACGCCAGGTCAATATGACCAAGGAAAATCAGCTGAGTTAGAAAGTGGGAAGGGAGCAGGGGCGAACTAAGCTCAGTCAAACACGTGGCAATAAGGAAGGGGAACTGCTCTGTACAAAATAAAAGGATTTGCTGAAGATGAAAAGGGAAGTTACACATTATGGGAAAGGTTAAATGAAGCATGAGAAGAGAGGAAACACATCTAAGTGTGCCCAGTGCCAAAGAACATTGGTGTGGAACGCACCCACAAATACAGAGAGGAAGAAAAAGGAGAAAAGAGACCGGGCTACTAATGCAGTGATGGAAAGATTAAAAGCAGAGATTAAAGGTGCAGGGAGAGAAGAAAAGAAAAAAAAGAAACTGCAGAACCCACAGGAAGGAACTGCAATAACTTCGGGCTCAGTCTCATACTAGATAATTGTGGTCATTGCAATTTGATGAAATTCAGAAATTTCTTCATGGAGCCAGTGGCAATTTTAATGTCAGAGATTTGAATTACATCTTTTGTCATTTTGTTTTGTTTTTTTTTCTTTTTCAAGGGTGGGGGTATAGTAGGTAAATTATCATCACATTAATATTTTAAGAATGATATAGGCACAAAAATGGTTCTTTCTCCAGAATGTTGTTTTTATAAATGGAATTATTTTTAATTACTCATGAAAGAAAATCTTATAATATTAATCATGACATTCATTGAGACTTATGTTTGCAATCTAAGACTTCTAATAACATATACAAAACTTAAAATGAGCTTGTAAAATTAAAATTAGACACCCTTAGTGTTATTTTATGTTGGGTTCTTAAGTGACCTGGCTTTCTGGATCATGTTTTTCTAAGATAATACCAACCTAAAATTTAATGTGACAAGGCAGTTTTTATCAGCCTTTTCATGTTCATAGTCTATTACAAATTTGATCAGTAAAACAGCTGTTGGAAGGAATTCATAAAGCCATGAATATTACAGATGAACAACTTTTTTTCTGAAAAAAGGACACTTGTAACATTGAGCAGGCCATCTGACACAATAATTTCAAACCATTTGGGCAATTAATGTGAACATTCCTTCAGATCTGTCAC
This sequence comes from Cinclus cinclus, assembly GCF_963662255.1. NCBI lineage: Eukaryota > Metazoa > Chordata > Aves > Passeriformes > Cinclidae > Cinclus > Cinclus cinclus. The sequence goes on along the minus strand of NC_085066.1, from coordinate 2,771,281 downwards.
ATACGCTGGCTTTCAAAAAACTCTTTGAAACCCCTTGGTGGCAGCTATTAAAGCTGGAGACAGGAGGTGGTGCAGAACAGATGGTTTATTCCACATCCATGTGCAAGTGCTCCTGTTGGCACGTGGGGCCAGTGGCACTCTTGCTGGAGAGCCTTGGCACGTTCACTCTTTAGCTGCAGCAGAGAATTTGATTGCTAATTAGACAGTAAGTCAGTCTGACACTAACATTACTCAAGACAGAAGATTATCAGAGATTTAATTGGGCTTTGGCTCAGCTCCAGGAGGTTTCCTCTGATGTCTGTTTATAGACTCAGAGCAGACTCTGCAATTAATGTAACAGATCCCTCCAGTGCCTGAAGAGCAGCATTTAACCTTCACAGGCATGAACCAAAAAACTGAACAAACTATTCTACAGTTTTCATGTTACTCATTTGTTATTTGGAAAACACATTTGAAATAACACCCAACGCAATTTTGTCTCTCTTTCCAGCCACAGGATGTACCCATCTTGGGCAGGCTTATGCTGACAGGGATGTTTGGAAACCAGAGCCATGCCAAATCTGTGTGTGCGACTCGGGATCTGTTCTCTGTGATGACATCATCTGTGATGATCAGGAGCTGGACTGCCCCAACCCAGAGATTCCTTTTGGAGAGTGCTGTCCAGTTTGTCCACAAACAACAACACCACCTCCAAGAGTAAGTTTATTCTCACTGTTGTTTCTTTGGTGCTGCTGCCTTCTTGGGGAATGTCAACCTCAATTCTTTTTGGCTTAGATGTTCTCAAATGCTTCTCTTTTTAATGTTGCTTTCTGAATTCAGACAAATATTTATATTGGACAATGCAGCTGATAATATTAAGTCTTCCAGCTCAATTTTATGTAGACAACGAGCACCAAAGTAGTAGAAAGAGACAGAGGGCAGCAACCAGCCATTGCATTTTTCATTGTATGGAAAAGCATAGGAATTATGTAAACACCTTATCTTGGCTTCATACTCAATCTATATCCATGAAAATAATACCAACACAGAATCAAAGAAAATTAGAGAACTTTCATAGCATCTCTGAGTCTGCATTTCTTATCAACTCAATTCTACATCATCACAGAGTGAATTTCCTTTTGCAGGCTTATTGCTGACTTAATGCCCTGTAGAGGAAAGGTGATTATACCGCACATACCAAATTTATCACCGTATTTGTAAAGACACCAGCATTATATAAACCGGTTGCAGCAACTTAGCCTCAAGAAAATCAAGAATGTTGGTACATGCCAAGCCCCCTACCTAAGTGTTTCAGTGAGTGAGCCACCTCTACCGAGCTTTCAGTTTATCTGAACATTTCAGCAATGTTAAAGATCTGTGAAGTTCTGTTAAAGTACCTGGATTGCCACTGACACATTGAAAATCCTTATCTAGAAAAACAAGAGAGTGAAAGAGATGTGAGGAAGAGAGGGATGATGCGTTTCTGCAACTCTGCAGCACATCTGTTTACACAGGGAATGTCACACACAGATATGTCCCTAGTCTTATTTGCACCTCACTTGCAGTACTCCACTGCTTCCAGGATCCTCTGAGCTACTTCCCTGAACATGTTGAGAGGTGGAAATGAGTGGTATAGGCAAGCATGCTGGAGATTTAAGTACACCTCCCTCTCTTGTGTTTAGAGACTCATCAGTTCTGGAGTTCCTGATAATGAAGGACACATGAACTATTTCCCCAGCCTCTCTTTGTTGTAGGAATTTGGTCAGGCCATTGGAAGCTGTTCTGATGACCTTGGGAAGTGTATAGGGAAATGTCATCTTGAAAGACCCTACATAGTTTCAGCTGAACATTCCTTACTACTGGTAGCAACTGAACACAAAAACTGAAAATCCAGGTAGTAACATGGAACTGAATTATTAATTAAGAAAATAAATAAATTGCATGAGTAGATCTGAGATTGTAAAATTAGCTCATCACACTTCACAGGCTGGAGTGAGAAGGATACAAGAAAACTGTCACAGCATTCCACAGTGGACTTGTGTCCCCATTGCACTCAATGGCAAAGCTGCACTGACTTCATTAGTCCCACGTTTTTGACTCCAGGGGAAGTGTAATTCTATAGATGATCCAAGCAATAGTAGATTGACTGACCAAAAACCTTACAGCTTTCAAATATACTGAATAAGCATTAATGGAATTCATGTGATAAAACTATATTCAAATGTTTGTGTTTTGCTCTATTTTATGTGTGCAATTTTTTGTTTTATTTTTATTCTCTTTTTAAATTTAATTACTTTTTTTTTTTAGACTCCTGGAGTAGTCAGTCGAGGCCCCAAAGGAGACCCTGTAAGTGCAGCTTTTTATTTTTTTTCCCAAGGAAATGAACAAAATCAAGACCCCACTCCTCTAGTGCTATATATCCCATTCAAGCTGCCGAGACACCCTGCTTTCATTGATGTCTGAACTGTCTGCAACAAGACTGTACCATATAGTTATTTTAAATTTAGAATTCTTCTGAAGTTAGAACTTTAGCTTCAACAACACTCTCAAAAATTCAAACTGAAAGAACACAGAGTTTAGTCCCAACTGTATCACATTTGTTATGCTTTGTTATATTTATTTACAGAACTAGGAAAAAAATCTTTAAGACTCCACTAGCAGTAATAATTTCAGATTCAGGAACTGAAATGCTAAATATTTCTGACGTGTTTGATTCTATATCAGTTATAATAAGGTTCCAGCAACCAAGTGTTTCTGTGTGTGAATTTTGTCTGTCTTCCCTGTTTGGTTGTGGCCTTGTTTAGGAGAGGTTTCCCAGCATAGCCACACAGACTTTGTTACAAATGGAAAGGTTTGTCCCTCCATGTCCTTGCAGTTGCACGTGTTCAAGTGACAAGATCTGTAGCTGCTCTGTTTGTGTCTTTGCAGGGTTCTCCTGGAGTTCCAGGCAGGAATGGTCCCCCTGGCCCACCAGGACAGCCAGGGAGCCCCGGAGCTCCTGGGCCCCCTGGAATCTGCCAGTCATGTCCCAGCATAAGTGGAGGTGTAAGTCACTGTTATGTTCAGCTTCTCCCTTGGTGCTCAGAGCCATGCAAAGCAATGCTGTAGGCACCTGGCCCTGGCACCTTCCCAGGTGCTTTCCTTTCGGTGCCATCCATCCCATTTGTGCCTCTGGAAAACAGCTGGGTGGTAGGTGGGGTTTTGCTGTTGTTTTGGGGATTTGTCCATAAAATTTCTCTGGAGTGCAATTAAATCTCTGCCTTAACTTACTTTTTAAAGCTTTTGGGGCCAGATCCGCTGAAGGAATAGATAAATCAGAAATAATCTGATCAGAAAGAGTGTGATGGAGGATATCCCCTTAAGCTTAATGGGTAGGGAAGTTTCCTACTTTCCTACATTTCATCAGTTCACATTTAATAACAGAACAGTCCAACGAGACTAGACTGAAGCGCTGCTCCTCTGTTCTGCTCACTGGGGAGTGCCATGGCAGTACTGTTTGTCTTGGTCCCTCGTTTTTTCTGGCTCACTGAATGCTAAAGTCGTTTCAGAAGAGCTGGGCACACTCAGCAAGAGAGCTGATTGCAAGTAAAGTTTATTAGCACTGAGGCAATGCTTTGTTATGAGGTGACGCTTGCATCCAGGCCACCAAGCCCAGATTTACAAGATGGGACTTCTTTTGCACAAAGCTGATAAAAATTGTATGTTAAAACAAATGCTACTTTTGAATACAGGCCACTGATTATAACTTCCATATGCACTTTCCACTCCTAGGTAAGCCAGAAACTGAGGAAAGATGTCTCGTTTTTATTTAATTCTGAGAGGGATTGGCTCTGGAGGGCTGAGCTGTGCAACAGTTAACCAGTCCCAGTGGCACCAGTGACACTGGTTTGGGGTTTGGAGAGGCAAACACAGGAGAGGAAAAGAGGCTGAATTAGTCTCCTATTCCAGCACTTTATCAAAGGTGTGCTGTTGGATCCTGACAGGAGGGTTGGTACTGGGAGCACAGGAGTCTTGCACCTGGCCAGTGCAGGAGCTGGATCCACAGTGGTTTGGGAGAGCAGGCAGAATACTGCATGTGTTCAACCCTTCCTGCTCAACCACCTGGGGGCCAAGAAGGCACCACTGCACTAGTGCCACATTATTTGACTGACTGCTCGTGTGAAATGAGTCATTCATTAGGCACAGGTAAAAGAAATCGGGAAAATAATAATAATAAACCCTGGTGTTCTTTAGTGCAACAGAAAATATTTCATCAAGTTCCTTGATTGAAAACTAAGTCCAACAGAAATGAGACAGACAGAGAAAATAGGGAAAGAAGCTAAGAAGGAGTCAAACCAGAGTAAAAGGAGAGAGAAAAGTAATTTTGTGCTTCAGCTGAGGCCCGGCTGTCAAGAAGAAAAATGGATGTGCCCAGCCTAGGGAGCTAATGTCACCATGACCTCAGAAGGAAGACATTGGCTGGGCTTCTCTTATGCAAATATAGGGCAGCTATATGTTAAGCTAGTACTACTCAGCAGATACAAATGAGGTATTTCCATGCATTTGCCATACCACTGCAAGAAAAAATTAATTTGGTTTGTAGCGATCACATTTTTTTTCCATTTTTTTTTCTTTCTTTTTTTTTTCTTCTATTTCTTTTACAGAGCTTTTCTCCTCAGTATGACTCCTATGATGTGAAGGCTGGTGGAGCTGGTATCGGGTACCCACAACCCATTGTAAGATGATAAAGCTTTTTTTCTGTCCTTTCTTCTTTTTAAAGAACAAATTTTCTCCTCATAGATTATACCTCAGATGAGTATGTATGCTGATGTTAATCTAACAATATAAGTTTTCATTTAATTGTTGCCTGCAAGTTGAATGTGATGTAAGGCACCAGTTTGTTCAGCAATACTATTCTAGAAAGTAGCTATAGATCATCTGGATTTTTATTTTTCGGTTTCTTACATTCTTTTTCCTGATCTTTGTCTGTGATTCACCTTCTTACACTACCTAAACATTTTTCCCTTTCTGTCTCATGTACATTCCTCATTTATCTGCTTGATACTCCTCTACTTACTTCTTCCCTTCTTTCCAACAATTTTTACCTGTTACACTGCCTTTAATCTTCCTTTACCCATTTGGTATCATTTATCTTTACTGAGTATGATATTCCATACTTGCTAACTTTTCCACGATTCAAACTTGCCTGATAACAAGTGAGTAAACCCTTCTTACAAACTTTATTAATCCCTAAACTCAAAATATTTTCACTTTTTCTTTTCACAACTACCATTTTTTTACCCTCAGCTACTCAGACTCTTTACTAAGGATGTTGTATCTGCTTGTTAGACCTGATCCAAGATTTTCGGGTTTTTAAGTGAGAAAAACCATAGACTGCCTCAAAGAATTATACCTGAGCTATGCTTCATGTGCGATAGAAATCTGAATGTTGCACCTCATGATTCTCCTTTTAGGCACTGGGATTAAGAGATATTTAACATGAACAGTTCTTGATTCAGGCAATCTGCTACATAGAGGGTGTGGTGCATTGCTGTTACTGGAAATTGGCTGTGCTTCATTAAGCAAAATCATTATTTTCAGCCCAATACTGCATGATATGGTTTGGGTATCACATGTTGTAACATACCAAGGCAGAGCCAAGAAAACAAGGGAGGAAGGGAAGAAGGAAGGAGTTCCATTGGATCATCTTGTGAAATAAGGTTTACTAATCACACCAGCTCTTTTTTTCCTCAAATACAGTCACTCTTTTCTCACCTTTATTTTAATCTGTTCCCACCTCCTTCATTTGCTAATGTGATCATCCATGCATTTGTCTTCTTCAACCCTACATTTTGTCCTTGTTGATCCATATATTCATATTCACAGTTTTCACCCACAGCTGTCATGCCATCTACATTCTGCTACATGGTGTCTTACTATGGGATGTGCTGAACCAGGCAGACAACGGAGACACCTTCAGTTAACAACTGTGGTTAACTCCTCCCTGTTTTGGCTTTTTCCCTGGAAATGATTAGTGATTTCTTGTGCTCTGACTCCTGGACTCAGGTTAAAAAACCCATCAAACTACTTTATTGAACACCCTAGAACATCTTCAGGATTGTCTGTATGTTTTCAAGTCAAAAGGGCTTTTATATTGCATTACAGTATAGATGACCTCAAAGTAAGTACCAGCAGGCAGATGTGGCTGAAATCACTAGAGCTAAGTAACATTTATAATTTGCATTACATGGACTAATTTCTTTGTTATGTTATAAATTTAACAATTTTAAATTTAAATACTCCTCATGAATAAATATCCAAACTGAAATAATTTGGAATATTAGCAAAACAATGAAATATAGTACCAACATTGGCCGTGTGTAATTACCATGCCTGGTATTTCCTCAATCACACATCTCTCCATTGCTGCATTCCCATGGCTTTACACCATTTGTAGACTGATTTTGTGCTTTGCATCACAGTTTCTCTTCACTTTCCCATGTGACCTCCACATATTGTCTTTGTCTCTTTCCACCAGTGCACATTCTCTAACTGGAGGATGCTCATCTGTTCAAAGTCTGGAGATGCTAGCAGCAAGCATACCCCTAACTATCAGTTTATCTCCTCAGTGTGTAACTTGAAAAAAAATTGTATCTCATTTCTTTATAGCCATATGTCTGATGGATGGATGGATTGATTGATTGATTGTTATTGATGAGTTGATAGCATTGATTCTGGTTGGATCTGTAGTTACCTTATACCAAATGAGTTCTAAAGAATGAACAGGGACTGCTCATTGTATTCACACATCAGAGGCAACCCCACTTCCCAAACCCTCACAGCTCTGCCTCTTGCTGTACCTCTCTCCTAGAAAATAGCAAATATTACAATGGCTCACTTTTTGAGACAAAAGACGACTATGAGCTAATATTATTTATTTTTGTAGTATAATAGTGTACTGTCCTACATATGCCAGTATAGTACAGCAATATTGATAATCTTGCCTTTTGAAAATTAGGTTCCTAAAATTGTAGTACATGACCTTTTCTGACACAATATTACAACATCCAATGAAACACATTTCATACAATATTAATTAAGGAATTCTCTGCCAGTGCTGCAGCACAGAGTGATCTCATGTCATCAATAGATGTGATTCGTCTGTAGGAAGGATCTTTCTGTAGGAAACATGTGAAGAGTTTAATTTAATAAAACCTTTTTCTAAAGAACCCCCTATAGCAGCAATAGACCACTGTGCTGACTTTTAAATGTTTTCTGATTTGTAGTATCCAATGCTTTTGTGGTTGTTGCTACAAGAAGTAGAAGCATGGAGGTTTTGTCTAGTCCAGACCTCATCTCTTTCTTATGGCTTAGTACTGTTAAAGTTCAGAAAAGATTTCACTGGTGAAAATGTTTGCCTTCCTTACAACAACAGAAGTATGGCCCTAGTTCAGTGTACCTCTAGGTCATGAGCAATCCCTCATGTTGGGCTAATTAAGCTCAGTTACACGGCAGAGAAGCTGACACTCATTTACTCTGTCTAACAAATTCAGTTCTACTTTCTACTCTTCCCCTTCAGGCAGCTGAAAAGCAGAGCTCTGAGCATCCCTCTGGGGTCTAGAGAAGGGCGGTAGTGACTCAAAAATGCAAAGTAGCAGCTCTGAAAGTACCTTGGGAGTATGTTAGCCAAGTCTGCAAGGAGCAGCCCAGAGAAGCCTTTTCTGAAGGGACAACTAGACAGTGTATTTCTTCAGCACTGAGTGAATATGCTGCTGCTTCCTTTTTACTGCACCAAGTGCAGGTCATCAAGGATTTTTCTCTGAACTAAATATGTAACAGTTTATTTCACAGTTATTAATGTCTATTGCAACTATATTAAGCTTTATAGCTATATTACATTAATGTAACTACTGTTCTTTAATCTGCACTATAGAGTGGCTTTCCAGGACCCCCTGGCCCCAGTGGCCCCCCTGGCCCACCTGGTCATGCAGGTCCCCCTGTAAGTATCATGAATCTTCTCGTTGTCATCTTGTATTCTTTTATCTGAGCTCCTCCTTCTCTCTGTCATAAATATTAAGTACCTTTTCAACTGATAAATCTGGATACTATGCTGAAGAATTTGATGCATGAATGTCATCTTGGGCTGTACCATCACCAAGATTCAAGAGCTGAGGTCAATACACTGTGCTGGCATAAATCCTTGTGTACCCCTTGAGATCTCTGCAAGTCCATGGGGTGTCAGCTAACAGTATTTGAAGACATACCACTACCTGACATCCTGTCAACATTCCCAAATGTCTATCCATACAAAATTGTAACAGGAGGTAAAGGAAAGTGGGATACCCATTCAGTGAACCCACCAAGGGTCTGAGTTTTTCAACATCCATCTCCTTTTAGAGGAGCAGTTTAATTCTGATTCCATGGAGGCATGTTCTACCTGGCTCTGGTAATTTCACCTTTGGTCATTCATTGACCCATCTGACTACACTTTTCCTTACAATTATGACATTATAAAATATAACAGCACCATGAAATGGTACATGCAGTTGTTCACATCCTAACTGAGTTTTTTGCTGTATTCCAGGGCTCTGCTGGATACCAGGGCTCCCCTGGAGAACCAGGACAACCTGGCCCTCCCGTAGGTACCAGTTCTGTACCACTCTGTGTGTTAATGACATGATCTTAAAAGCATGAATCTGTGTCACCACTGCACTGGATGGAAATTTTGCAGTTTATGGTGATGCATGTCAAATGTCCAAGTTTTTATGATGCCTAATGCATTTTTTGTTTGAAAAATAATTAATATTTGTTATTAATGTAGTTAATATTAATTACTTTTTTACAGGGACCTCCAGGTCCTGTTGGAATGATAGGCCCAGTTGGTCCACCAGGAAAAGATGTAAGTTCACTATTATTCATCCAGTTATTAATAAATAGGAAGGGAAACATTCATTAACTTGATTTCATTAACTTTGTCATTAAGTGGCAAGACAATAAAGCACATTAATATTGTTGCATTTGAGAATTTTTAACATATCCCTATTTCTCCACTTAATTTGGCTTATATAAGGTCTAATTTTCCATTCCATAAAAGGTTCCACTTTAGCAGGTAATTTGATTGATTAAAACAAAAACAAAAAAAAAAAAAGAAAAAGATAAGCATAAAACATGCTATTTATTTGGTACTAAATAAATTAGCAGTTATAAAGAAAATCAGACAGCAGTGGTAGCTTTGTGCTCCCTTTAAATCTTACAGTGGGACTTAGAGCCACTGACACCATTGACACAATCTGTGTCAAGGCTGGGAGTCCTGAACAGGTAGGTGGAGTACCAGGCAAGGTGCAAACACCTACAGCTTGTGTTGTGTCCATTTTGAGTGTTTTACTAAGAAAAATAAGTTAACTAATAAGTTTAATAAGTTTTCTGGGATCATCTTGTGCTAAAGGTTGTCTTGAAGTAACTTTAAAATTAACTAGAATCTTGTTAAAAGCTGAGTTTATAAATTCAGGCAGTTGTTTTCCAGAAGGCAATGTCAGACTACCCTGAGAGGATTTGCAAGACCACCACTGTCTTTGGTGGAAGTTTCACCTGCTTTCTCCAACTCACTTTGTTCTGCCACAACTTGTGCTTTGCCAGTAAGTAAAGCAATAATAAAACACCCTAATTTTTTTGTTTTTCTTTCAACAGGGAGAACCAGGAAGACCAGGCAGGAATGGAGATCGTGGAATCCCCGGATTACCGGTATGGAAAATCTCCCAGTAATAATGGAATTCTAATCATAGGTTTTGTTTTCCTATATCAAGTTAGTCAAGTGAACATGGCACACAGTGAACGTTGGCTTGTGCCCTTCACACAATAAGTACATGGTTTATTAATCTTTCTATATTTGTGTGTTTAGGGTCATAAGGGACACCCTGGAATGCCTGGGATGCCTGGGATGAAAGGCCAACGAGTAAGTATTGAGTATATTGATTTTAACTGAGTCTGTTACTCTCCTTGATTTATGGTGTTACACACTTGTGATCTTTCAGTCATCATTTCCAAGACCGAGCCATAGAATTAAAGTTAATTTCTGCACAATGTAATCTGAACTTCCATAACAAACATTCAATTTTTTTCTGGTTACCTCAGTTGTAGAGCTCCATCCCTAATGCCAAAAAGGGTTCCAACAGCTGGTAGCACTCATTATTGAAAATATGCCCCTTTTAGGGGTTTAATATTTTGCCAAGAGGAATCAAGTTTTCCAGAATGCAGGAGGAATGCAATTCACAGATATGGTTTTACATTCCCACAGGGTTTTGATGGAAAAGATGGTGCCAAAGGTGACAGTGGTGCTCCTGGTCCAAAGGTAAAAATCTGGAGTGTCATTTTTTCTAGACAGTAGAGTAATGACCCCCATTATTTGTTGCATAGCTGTGCTTTGCATCTTAAACAATTATAAAAATACAATAAACATTAAAGAAATCCATTTAATATCTCCATTAAATGAATACTAATCATTCCAGAGGAGTTAGATGCTCTGAACCTTGGCTTGTCCTAATTTTCCAGCCATAATTAACATGAGATACCAAAATGAAAGGACGTCTCAGTCATCTGACTTTCTTGAATAGTATTTTAAAAGCTGAGTCTTTCAAATTTGTATTTCCTGTTTAATTTTTAATTTGACGCTAATACAGACTTCTCAGCACTCAGTTCATGCTGAGGACACCCAGCACTCCATAGAAAGGGATAATAAATTGGGCTTTTTTCTGTGTCTCTTCCCCTTGAATAAACCAAAAATGTTCTGACCAAAGTTCATTTTGTTTTCTCTCTGTAAAAGGGTGAAACTGGTCTTCCTGGAGCAAATGGAGCACCGGGCCAACCGGTAAATATGTGCATCCTGGAGTGTTTAAATGTTAGCTGAGTTGGTCCTCATTGTTTTAACTTTAATTACTCCACCACATGCAGTGGACGACAGTGAGTTATACAAACAAGGCTCATGTCTCTTTGTTCAGCCATTTTATTTTAGAAGCCATTTAACAGATTGATTTTGACATGTTTTCTAGGGACCAAGAGGTCCAGCTGGAGAAAGAGGAAGACCTGGGAATCCTGGTGGCCCTGTAAGTAATCACAGACCTTGTTCTTATCCAGGGGCAGCACATATTTGGATTCAATATGTTGAGAATTCCCTACTTCCTTAAAGCAGTTGTAATGCAAAGGAGTAAAAAACTATACAGCATCTGTAAAAATCTCTCATGAAGACCTTTTAGTCCGCAATTCAAGATGTAACACTTCTGGCCCACAGCATGTTCACCATCTTATTTCCTGTTTCACTTTTTAAAATGAATAGATTAAGTATTGAGGGAGAGTTCAGTGTTGCAGCATAAGCTCAGGTTTGGCAAAGCGAAGCAGGAAGGTGGAGTGGAAACAAAGAGTGGCAAGGGATGGCAGGGAGAGGGAGAAAACACAATCTCAGAAGTAACTTGTGGGAAATGATAAAATTCCCCTTTGATGGGTTGGGGGTCCATCCCTCACTCTGAAGTTTTTGAATTCTTAGTTCACAGCATTCAACACAATGAGCAAAGCAGGTTACAGCCAGCACCTTGTTTGTGCAGACACTGCATAACCTGAGCACAGGGTCTGGTCTAATATGGTTACAAGACAGGCAACAGGGTTTAAGTCATCAGTGTTCATCAGGTTTTTGGAGTGGAGTTTAGTCTTTTATGTGAATCAGAAGTAACTGTTACTTCGAAGTACACATCTATTGCAGTCTTTCCTATTCACACAGGCAATGCTTTGTAGCTGTTATTTCCTTAAGAAATGTAATTAGAATGTATTTTTGCATCTTCCTGTCTCAGTGCAAGTCACGTAAAGTGTTGGATATTCCTTCACAACATATTTAGTTAATTATTACTTTGGAATTTCTCCATTAAGGAATCCATGGGTCTTAGTCAACTAAGTGGGAATGTACAGACACAAAAAATATGGTCTGTGAGTCATGGACATGCAGGGATGTGGCTTCTGTGTCCAGGGTAGTGCTCTGTACCCAACACCTCTCTTCTTTCTGTAGGGTGCCCACGGCAAAGACGGATCTCCAGGAGCAGCAGGCCCACCTGTAAGGCAGCTTTGACTTTCAGTATTTGTGTTGCTTTAATCTAATTACTTCTAGCTGACATTCTGCAGTGCCAGCAAACCTGAAACTGGGGTTCACTTGTTCAAGAATGAGCATTTCATTTAATTGTATTTCATAATTGCCTTGGTTAATATTCTGAAAGGACACAGTGCAATAGGAGAGCTTTAATGCTGTAAATCAGGAAATGCAAAAATCCAAACCCAGATTATTCTCAGAGAACATATAGATGGATGGAATTGCTACACATCATGATGATCAAATTTTGAATGATCTTACCAAATAAATTATTTAGCTGTCTAAAGTTGGCAAACATTTTTCTTTCCCATCTGCCCAGGAACCTGAGCATGTCCACTTGTGTGTATAAGAGCTGTATTGGCTTTCTATTCTCCTTTTTTTTTATAATTAGAACAAATTTTGAAAGTTTTTTATAACTTAATCTCCTTAATGATAGATTTCATGTTTTTCAATTTAAAACACAGAAATTCAGCGGAATATGTAAAAGTCAGGGTAATGAAGATGTAGGTGTGATATTTTAGGACTAGCCAAATTTCATATTTTATGGCATGATTTACATTTTCTATTTTCCAGGTGTTTCCTTACTCAGAGAAAAATCCCATAATCAGACTCTCTTTTTTTAACTTAAGATTGATTCCATATGGCTTTTACCTTTTGCATTAATGGTATTTCTTTCACTTTTAAGGGTCCCCCAGGTCCCCCTGGAACTGCAGGATTTCCAGGCTCTCCAGGCTTTAAGGTATTCAACTAAAGATGCGTAAGTGCATGGGATTTGGTCCTTTCTCCAGTTACACATCTTAAGTCACTCTACACCATTGTTTTATGAGCCCTCCTTTTCCTGGCTGCTATTACACTGTTTGCAAGCCTAGAGCAGACATGCTGCCATAGACAAACCCAATCCTCATCACCTTCATGAATAGCCACAACAGAACACCACTAAGTGGTAGAAACCATTAATTTAATGCTGATTGCCCCGGAGATCCCTAAAGTGCCTTCATTTTCTCATTGTACTCTTTTTTTTCTGTAGGGTGAAGCTGGTCCTCCTGGTCCTGCTGGTGCTAGTGGTAGTCCTGGAGAGAGAGGAGAACCTGGTCCTCAGGGTCATGCTGGGCCACCTGGGCCTCAGGTACATCAGTAACACTTGGGACCTGAGAGGCACTGTGTCACCTGCTTTTCACAGAGCCCTAGCAGTCCTTTGTTCTGCTCCAGCCAGCATTGGTTACCCAGATATTTATTTTTCCAGGGCCCTCCTGGAAGAGCTGGAAGCCCTGGCAACAAAGGTGAAATGGTGAGTACTTCTCACATCACTGCCATTGCTGTGCTGTGTTGGTGAGGGTCACCGTTTGGACTGGTGTGACTTTTTCTTGTCCCCCTGCCCTGTTGTTCTTGGGCAGGGGCAAGTTCCAAGGTTTGTGAGCGCTGGCCTTTCAGGCACTCAGCTTCATGGCTTCTCACAGAAACCTGTACTTTCCAGCTGGCATCGAAAGACCAGGAGAGCAGCTCAGACTTTTTCCACAGGCTTTGTGATCATCCATGAAGGGCTCAGGCTACAGATCCAAAGATGGGGGATCACACGTGTAATTTTATAGGGTTTGGGGGGATCACAAGTAAACCAATGGAAAACAGGGTTAACACATTTTGACCAACTATATTACCTTTCTTTGTTTGGGACAACCAATTATAAAGAACCAAACCTAACCAACAATACTCTAAAAAGATAAGAACAGCTTACATGTTTTCTAGCATGAGACATTCTAAGCAAGTAGTTTTTCTTATCTCAAAGAAAATGCCAGAGGGCCCTCACAGGGGTGTCTGCAGGGGGATTCATCTCCTCTACAGACTGGGTAGTGTCCATCAGAGCTGTTGTCTCTTCATCTCTGTCTGTTGTTCTCTCTCTGCAGGGACCTTCTGGTATTCCTGGTGCTCCTGGTCTGCCAGGAGGCCGTGGCCTTCCAGGTCCTCCAGGTGCAAGTGGAAACCCTGGGGCGAAAGGCAGTCCTGTGAGTTACTAATGATATTCACACTGGTTGTACAAATAGGGTGGAAGTAAGCCTCATGTCATTAAAAAAACCCCATTGGTCTTCACCTATTCACTTGAAATTGTCTAATAAATTATTTTATAATGAAAACAGACAGTTATTTTTGGAAATATATAACATAATATTTTTGATGTCTGAATTAGCTCAGGAATAGACATAAAATTTTACTCTGTGTTTAAGATTATATCAATTCTTCCCTTTACTGGATTTTGAAGAAATCCCATGACTTCCACTTACAGGTTCAGCCAATGCATGATGATTTCTTTGCAGAATGTTAAAGAAAGAAAAGGAATCAATAATTTGAAATATCATGTCTACTTCCTAGTATTTCAGTACATCTAGTAGCTCTAGAATGATGCTCAGTTGCAACCCATAATTTTAGTGGGATTTTCTATTTTTTAGGGAGACCCTGGTAAGGATGGTGCAAAAGGAGATCCAGGCCCAAAAGGCGAGCGTGTAAGTGATTTCAAAATGTGCCCAGAGACTTCTTTCAACGAAGTTTGAAAGAAGTATGTGTCCCCATACAAAACGTGTTTGGTTTTTTGGAGACTTCTAATTCACTGCTGAGCTTGGTTTCTGTTGTTGCCAGGGTGAAAATGGCACCCCAGGTGCTCCTGGGCCTCCTGGTGAGGAAGGGAAAAGAGGTGCAAATGGTGAACCCGGGCAGAACGGAGTACCTGGTACCCCTGGAGAAAGGGTGAGTTGTGCTACACGACCTTTGGAGCTAGGACAGAGAGAAAATTCTGAAGTTCAAAACACTTCCAGGAGAAATTTGGCTCCATAGGTCTTCTCAGCAAATTCCAGATGTGAAACTGGGTTACAGAACTGGGGAGAATTCTTATCAAGTTTCTCCTCTGAATTGCAGCTCTTGGATCTATCTCAGTTGGAAATAAATTAATTTCTTTCAGGTTTTGAGATAGAAGAACAGTGATCTTATATATCTGGAAGTTTTACCAAAAGAATTTTGCTAAAAAGCAATCATAAACTATGAGAACTACAAAGGACACAAATAATCAAAATTTCAAAATTACTTCTCAGTTAAAAAAAAATAAAAAATCTAAATAATTTCTGCTCTAGAAAGTGAAATTAATGTAAATTCTTCTGCATCCAAGGTGTCTTTACGTTCATGTCTCTGTTGTTAATACATCTTCAATATCAATAACACCAATATTGTCAGAATGTCTTCTATGTTATAATATTTCAACCGCAAACAGGGTTTTTGGCTACTATATTAAGTAATTTTACAAAAATTTAATAATTCTCACACAGAAACACACGAAATTTTTTATTCAACAAAATAAATTGCAACACCATTACAAATTTTAGATTTCCATTCCCATCAGAAACAAAGGTAATTGTGCTGACCTATTTGTAAGTCCTAACTTAATAATTGATTGCAATATTTGCTGAAGCTATGAGGAATCCAAAGATGCATAATGAACTAATTAATCATACTAAACATATAAAGAGGGCTGCAAAATGAAATTTATAATTAAAATTTCTTTTATAAAGATGGCTTTAAATATAAATATTAAAACAATACAACAGAGCTCTTCTCAGTATCAGGAAAATAATTGCTCAATGCCGAATGTGATTTTTGGTTTTTTATAGCATTTTAGAAAACTCATAAATAATGATGCAGGGCCAGTTAAAAATAAAGGAGGACAGGCTGTAATTTCAACAGGAACACTACAATCAAAGACAAAATAGTCTTCAGTTCTTCTTACTAAAGTGACATGTCATTTTCATCTTTTTTCTTTTTTTTACCATTGATTTCCATAATGAGAAGTCTAATGGTAAATAGTTTAGAAGAAAACCCAGTTGCTGTTACCTGTGCCATTCTGCCTATGATCCAGAGTTTGTTCTTTTTCCTGGCAGGGCTCCCCTGGCTTCCGTGGCTTACCCGGTAGCAATGGACTTCCAGGTGAAAAGGTATAAATCTTCCTCCAAAAATTCCTCCAAACTGTTGGAGAACCCATGTGAATTTGGATGGGCAGTTTCAGATTCAATGTGTTGCTGATTCCCTTGCTGTGAATCTCCTCATCTCTCTCCAGGGCCCTGCAGGTGACCGTGGCAGCCCAGGTCCCCCTGGCCCCAGCGGACCTGCGGGAGAGCGCGGACAAGACGGCGGCCCAGGTCTTCCTGGAATGAGAGTAAGACAGGACATGTCCAAGAAAACGGGCTGAACTCTGTTAGAGGTGGCTCACTGAGCTCACATGATAGAGGAGAATAACCTAGAAATCCTTTCCAGGAGCTCCTGTAGGCAGTGCTGTCATCCATTCACGGTGGGACAGGTAACCGTGCGGAGTCAGGGCGTTCCCAGCAGGCTCCCAGAGCATGCCAGGCCCTGCCAGGAGAAATGCCTTCAATACCAGTTAGCACTGGGTGATTTCCTGCATTGGCTCTTTACATTCCAGCAAATTCTAACATTAAGCATTTAGGGGGTTTCATTTAAATATGTTTATATTTCAATTATTATGTAAAAAAATAATTGTAAATAGACTTAAATGTTTAAATAACTTAGACATAAATTTAAGTATTCCAATATACATAAGTATTTTATTTTTGGCTTATTTGTAATTAAAGCAAATAAGCTGTTGGTCAGTTTTTTACAGTACGTATCAGTAAGATTTCAGAGGTGGCCTATTGTATAATACTGACAGAATGTGACAACACCTAAGTGTACATGGAACAGCATTCTGGGAGCTGCACTAAGAATTAGCAACTCCTAATGACAATTATATTGACATTAAAAAGCCCAACTGCAGGCCTATGGGAGCTAAACAAGATTTTATTGGCAATGAGAAGGAACTATTTTAAAATACAACAAAAATAATATTTAGAAATTTAAACAAGTTAATGAAAAAGTGTTGCACATTGTGTTGCTTCCAGGTAGAGATGTGTAGTCAGAATTGTTTGATCCTTTTTTTTTTCCATCTAAATATAATTTTCTTCCTACATAACGAAAGAAAATTTTTGTGCTAGTTGTCTCGTTTATATACAACCCTCAGAAAAAACAATAAACCCATAAAGACTGAGTTTGTTTGCTTTCTCCAATTTTCCCCCTTCATGGGATGAGGGAAATAGCAAGACTTTTAATCTTTATTAAACAGGATGATAACAAGCAAGTAGTATTTACATATTTATATTTATTAATTGAAACTTAATACTGTACACTTTAAACTGAAGTTGTTTGGTTTTTTCCTTCAATTTGCAGGGTTTGCCCGGAATTCCAGGAAGCCCTGGAAGTGATGGGAAACCTGGTCCTCCTGTATGTACATTGTGCAAATATTTTATCTTAATCCTCCTGCTGACCCAACCCTACCCTCATCCCACAGTATCCACATTAGTCGCAGCCAGATTTGTTGGCTCCTCTCTGTTTGATTTAACTGCCAGAGCAGTTTTTATGCTGTACCATTGTAACAGCAGCCTGCAAACTCTGTCATTTCATCCTGTGTGAAAGACAGAGTAGAAGGAACACGAGTTGCAATGCAAACCACATCATGAGTTTTGAACAGTGTCTCCCCCTCCCTCAATGTTTAAAGAGTCCTGGGAATTGCTTTACTCCACCTCACTGATGCCATGTCTTCCTTTCTTTTTTGCTTATCCCAGGGCAATCAGGGTGAATCTGGCCGCTCTGGCCCACCTGGCCCTCCAGGCCCACGTGGCCAGCCAGGTGTGATGGGTTTCCCTGGTCCTAAGGGCAATGAGGTCAGTGGGATTTCTCTTCTTTTGTGTTGATGCTTGATGAGTCAAATGTTAAACTAAATGGCTCCGTAGTGGGGCTATCTCACGCTGCTGCTTTAGACAGTTGTCCACTGACCACAAGCAAGTATTTCAAATGTAGTCTGTCTTTTTTTTAAGGGTGCACCAGGCAAGAATGGAGAAAGAGGCCCGGGTGGACCACCTGGACCACCTGTAAGTTTACCTAATAATTTGTTTAATAATGACACAATATTGATAATAACTTGATGGGTCTTACAAAAATGGCATCACTCTCTAATAGCCTAATTTTGTCTTTGAATAGGGTCTTGCTGGGAAGAATGGTGATGTTGGCCTTCCAGGTCCTCCAGGACCTACTGTAAGTGTGGTGGGCCCATCGAGGCAATGATGGGGGTCTGGCTGCTACAGATAAGACACTGGGAATTTAGCAGAAGGCAAATATTTTAAAGATACAATGAAGTATCCTTTTATGAAGACAAATAAAAGAGCTCTTCTTTGCCATTATTTTAATGAACAAATATTCAAAACTTTGGGAGGAGAAACTTCAGTCAGGTATACCTGGTGTAGATTGAAATAGAAAGTCAATTTAGAGGTCTTGGTCTTTTGAAGCAGAAGTGTATTGTTGCTCCTTTAATGTTTATGGTATTTCAAACTCCCATCAAGTTAAAATGTATCTGCTGAATCCCACAACACCAACATACATTAGTCTTTGAGCTTGTCCAATGTCATTATCAGGTCACAATAAGGTGGTGTGGAGGTGTTTATAGGCTGAAGTGTTCTCAGGCAAGTTCACGGATTTTCTTGCTCATGTGTTTGATTCTAGGGTGCTTCTGGGGAGAGAGGAGAACCAGGAGCAGCAGGCCCACCTGGCCTCCAGGTGCTGTGTGCTTATTGTTTTCTGATTCTCTTTAATAGACTAACACAAACGCACGAAATTTTAAAATAAAACAAATATAGGCATCTGAGCATTTACATTGGAGTGCCTAATATCATCATATTTTGAATATAATAGAATATAACAGACCAACCACTTGACAAAAGTTACTGCATCATAGATCATTGCAAACCAGGTGGTTAGCTGAGATTTTGTCACCTAAATCCTGTAGCTATCAAATTGGCATCATCTTTCTGAAGGATTGGAATGAGCTGGCCACTGATCTTTGTGTCAAAACCAAAAATCTGAAGATGGAAATGCATAACTTATCTGTGTAACATGGATAATACTGCTCCTTCATATAGGGTTTGCCTGGTGGACCAGGACCAGCTGGAGAGAATGGAAAGCCTGGAGAACCAGTAAGCAGTAATTCCTTTTTTTTTTTTTTTAAGTAACAAAAAATTAATGAGAAGTTCTTCCTAAATTGTATTTCCAAATTCAGACAGCTCTCACCTCCTCAGAGCAGCATAGTCTGATTTGGGGAACAGGGGAGAGAAACAGGGTGCCAACCGCAATGCAGATGTACTAAGTAAAGTTCATGGATAACTTACATTTATTTTCTCATAAACAGGGGCCAAAAGGTGATATTGGAGGACCTGGATTCCCAGGCCCTAAGGTAAATAATAAAGCAAATTTTGTAATGACATAAATGAATTACAAAAATATGAGCCTGAAAACCAAGAATAGCACATTTTGTATCACAGGGTGAAAATGGTATCCCAGGAGAACGTGGTGCACAAGGTCCTCCAGGACCTCCTGGAACAAGAGGTGGACCAGGTCCTGCTGGTACAGAAGGTGCCAAGGTACCCACAGAATTTCTTCCTTTTCTGCTATCCTGCTACCCTTTGTGTTAAATTTGCTTTTTCTAATTAATTTTTATTACTCCTTAGGGTCCTCCTGGCCCACCTGGTCCCCCTGGAGGCACAGGACTGCCTGGCTTACAGGGAATGCCGGGAGAAAGAGGAGCTTCTGGAAGCCCTGGACCAAAAGGGGAGAGGGTAACACACACACACTTTTGATTTTATGCTGGGTTTGCTCATGTCTTCACTTAGTCCTGACTTCAGAGCTGCAGATTGTGTAGCAGTACTGTTGATTTAGCAATGGGATGTGGGTCCTAGATGTTGAAAATGGTGGGGTTTTCCCTCAGTTTAATACATGCTAACTATTTTTCTGTACTGGGTCTCTTGGAGGATGGGTACATCAAAACAGTTCTAATGAATCTAATTAATTTTGAGAATAGTTCATACCACAGGAAGACAACTTGGCCTGGACTTTATTTTTGCATCACTTTGGGGTTTTTCTCTCACCAAAGAATGTAGTATCTGATGCTGAATACTGGGCAAAATGCCATCCCCAGTTTCATTAAGGAAATCTGGCTGTAGAGAGACCCTCAGTATGAGACCCTTCCCCCCATGCAGGCTCATCTCCTGCTTCCTTTCTGCTCATGACTATTTTGTCTTAAACTTCTTAGGGAGAACCTGGTGGTAAAGGTGCTGATGGCCTGCCTGGTGCAAGAGGAGAGAGAGTGAGTATTTAAACATCCAGTCGTTTATCCATGAGCTTTACACGGCCAGCTCTTACAACATGAGTAACCTCACAGTGAATAATACTATCTAGGACAGCTAAAGTTGGATTCTCATTGTGTTTCCAGCAGTGCAAAACTGGGTTTGTAAACTAAATAAGCCCCAATTACTAGTTTTTTTTGTGATTACCACTCCTCAGGTAAATGTAATGGAATGTTTTGGAGAAAGATTGTAGTTGACTGGAGCAATGTTTTAGAGGGAAAGAAATCATATGAAAGAGAGAATCTACCTGAGTGGTGTTATAACGAATCACAAAAAGATATTGGGAGTAAATATTCTCATACAGAATACTCCTACGGGTTAGAAAATATGACATATTTATACATATATATTGCAAATACACATAAAATGGACACTTGAAATATTTACATCTATCAAATCACTACCTGCAGGCAGTATATACATGAAAGTAATGAGGGATGACAAATATACAAATGCAGCTTGGTTGGATTGGAGGAAATATAAAAAATTTATTTCAGACTTAAATTTTCAAGAAAGAAATAAGTCAGGGGGCTATGGGAGATGCTGAATATGTGCTGAAGAAATGTGGATCAATTATCTATCTGAAAATTAGTGCAATGGGTCACTTCTATTGTATACCATTAAAAGAGACCTATTAATTTCAGGTGGTTTTGGATTAGGTTTGGGTACTGGGAAAAAAAAAATAATAATCACTTAGTTGGAGATTCTCATACTGCAAAATGGTGTGATTTCAGAGCATCACTCCAAAACATGGTGTGCAAATGCACTTTGGCACTGTACCCTTGTCCATCTGTTTACACTGAAATATAAACACTGTTGATCAAAACAGAGCAGTTAACACTGTCATATTTTGTTACAAAATATATAATTTTATAATTGTTTAGGGCAATGTAGGTCCCATTGGTCCTCCTGGTCCTGCCGGCCCACCTGGAGATAAGGTAAAGCCTCCTCACTGTGGGGTTTGCACAGTGGAGTCTCAGGGGGGTGTCTGAGGAGAAGACAGACACCCCATGACCATCCTTGTTCCTTGCAGGGAGAGACTGGCCCAGCAGGTGCCCCTGGCCCCATGGGCTCCCGTGGAGGTCCTGTAAGTGACAGAACTTTCCTTCCCTCCTCTGTAACTTCACCATGGCTCCTCTTGCCTGGTGCAGACATCAGTGCTGCACCAAACCCATCAGCAATACATGTGGCTTGGGTTGGAAATAAACTAAGCACATTCAGCTGCTGTTGACTCTTGGGATTTAGAAGTACTAAAGGCTTCAGAAAATCAGGCTTTTAACACTGAAAAAGGGTCAGTGGGCTGTGGTGACAGGGAAAGGCAGGAATGTGAGCAACAGGCATGTGCATCTTGGTTTAAAGTTAAGTAAACTTTTAAAAATACTCTTTCTTGTATTTATTTTTTTAATATTTAACACTTTGGGATCTCAGATGAAGACCATGGATTGTGCTCAGGGTTTATACAGGTGTAGCTGAGTTAAGTGCCACATTTTAGATAATTATCAGATCATTCCTGAACAGCTGTGTTTAGCATTTTGGAGCAGAAGTTGTTTTGGGTTAGATGTTTGGGTTTTTCCTCCAAAGGCTGGTGAGACAAAGAAACTTCAGCAGCCTTGATAGCAGTATTCTCTAACTTTTAAAGTGAAGTTTATCTTTCTAACATCTTCCCTTGCTGACGTGTGGTTTTCCACAGGGTGAACGAGGAGAGCAAGGTCTTCCTGGGCCTGCTGGTTTCCCTGGAGCCCCAGTAAGTGTCTACACTTCTCTTCTGTACTCAGGCACACACAGGGCAACATGGCTTTGTCCTTCCCCTCCTGCACTGCTAGGGCAGTAGAGTTTGACTGCATTCACACTTAATTTAATATTTAAATTCCCTTCAGAAGAGCACCTGGATAGAGTTTCTTGTCACAGCATGTGCTTTTTTGAGTGGTAATATAACAATATACTTTTTCTACAGGGCCAAAATGGGGAACCTGGTGGGAAAGGAGAAAGAGGCCCCCCTGGTCTGAGAGGAGAGGCTGGACCCCCTGGAGCAGCAGGTCCACAGGGTGGTCCTGGAGCCCCAGTAAGTGTTTGCTGCTCCTTGTTGGGAGAGAAAGGTTTCTTCAGCCCTCCCTCAGCCTTGGGCCCAAGTGCAGGGAGATGAACTCCCTGAAACTTATTAACACTTCCTGTAATATTAATCTTTATCAAATCATTTGCTTGATCTGCTTCCTTCCATGTAGGGTCCACCTGGTCCCCAAGGAATAAAAGGAGACCGTGGATCTCCTGGTGGGCCTGTGAGTATCTCTTCAATTTAGTCACTGCTCAATGTCTCTATTTATTGCAACAAATGTGATGTCAATGAAAAATAAGAACTTCAGTGACCTGGCAGTTCAAGAATAATTAAAGTGTTCTAGAAGGAGTAATTAAAGTTGAAGTCTTTAGTGATCTGGATTACATTGATTTTAATATAAGGTGCCAAAGGAGCTTTTGACACAATGACCCAAAGCTCTTCAATGGCTTATCTCAATAGTTATTATGTTTACTTACCCTTAACTCAAGTTTAAGGAGAATAAGTGGCCTCCCCTTGAAAAAAAAAAAATAAGATTTAAAAAAATTGTGACTTTTTGTTCCTTTTCAGGACATTTAATTCAGGTTTCAAATAAAACATGACTGTAATTTAAACTCAGCAGGTGTGTAAAAATCAATTTATTCCTGTTTTTCCAGTCTTCAGAAAATGACAACTAAAAGTATTGATCTCCTCTAGGGTGCAGCTGGTTTCCCTGGTGCTCGTGGTCTACCTGGTCCCCCTGGTAACAATGTAAGTTGGTTTATCCCCTTTTTATTTCAGTCTTACTTTATGGGTACATTTAGACATATATTAATACGTTAAAATATATTATACAAAAACATTCTGAATAGGATGATTGTACCTCAGGCAAAAATCTGCAAAAATGAGTTTACACTCCTTATGGTATGGAATAGAAAGTAGGAATTTAATTAAGGTACCATTAAGGTCAATGCAATTCTTTCCATTCATTGGCTCAGCTAAGATTGTAATGAAAGCCATTTCATTCTGCACGTGTCCAAGACACCATATTAAAGGCATATGGCAGGAGTGATTCAAGAAAGCAGAAGGGCCTGCTCCTGTTTCCAATTTCTGTGGTAGAGCCATGGATAAGGAATGTGTACCCTGTGTTGGATGCATTACAGACACTGGGCATTCAAAATGTGCAGGTGTATGTCCAGACAGCAGGGATAAAAAATATACCACTTGTGAAAGTGATGCATGAAAGGATTCTCTTACAACACCAGATCAAATTTGGGTGCATGGGGCTGGACCCTAAATCTGCCTTCAGGCAGTGACTCAGGTCTGGCTAGCTTTCATGAGACCAATGCCAGTACATGTGTGCAGCTCACAGTTTCCTTTTAAAAACTGTTTTTAGGGTAGTCCAGGTCCCCCTGGTAACGTAGGGCCTGCGGGCAAGGATGGGCCTCCCGGACCCCCCGGCAGTTCTGGTGCTCCTGGAGGTCCAGGACCTGCTGGAATCAGAGGCGAGCCCGGCGCACCAGGAGAGAAAGGGCCCCCAGGAGCACGGGGAGAAAGGGTAAGTGTCCATTCAGCAGGGACGGTTCCACCAGGAGACAGGGGTTATGTCTGCCCAGAGCAAGCAGCCACCTATGGAACGTTAGAGGTGCTGCCACTGACTGAAGTGACCTTTTCCCAAACAGGGGGCACCAGGTGAGCCAGGTCCTCAAGGCATCGTTGGCGGCCGGGGGAACACGGGTCTGCCAGGCCTGCGTGGCCCCAGTGGCCCACCCGGGATGGCGGGGGCCAAGGTGAGAGCCCTTCACTGCAGCTACACCCTCAACCCTAGCACAACCCTAACCTGGCTGCTAAAAATAGCCTGGAGATGCACAAAGTGTTAAAAATAGCTTAGAGACCCAAAAAAGCAATGCATTGGGCTTATTGGGGGGTTTAATGCTTGTCAATCCAGAGATGAGAGAATTTACGGTTATTTGTGTTTACATGAATAAGTTCAGGCTTTAAAATATCTGGTATCCAGCTGCTGTGGGATGTAAGGTTGTCTTTCAGATTATATTATGTATATTATATATCTAGGAGTATATTACCCACTTTACACACTTTGGGAGGGTCATGAAGAGGAGGCTGTAACCCCTCCTGGGTACAAGATCCAAGTCATAGTCTCACCTACCACTAGTTGTTTACCTTTGCATAATTCTCCATATGTTTTTTGCTTAAATATTATGACCCAAACAGAAAAGTACCCTCACCTCCCTTCACAAATGGTGGTGTGAGGCTTGTTTTGTATTTTATTACTAATACAGTGATAGACCAGCATTTTTTTTTTTTTGTTAACAGCTTTGGCCACTGTTTTTGGGCACATAAGAAGAGACATACCTGTTTATTATTTCTTAGTTGTCAATTAATAAGGACCATTCGATGGCCTTGCATGAATATTACCAGCAATGAAAAGAAACCAGTTTGGCCAAGCTTTTATCTCTTGTTTTGTGTATTCATAACCAGCAAAGCCACATTGGCCCCTCACTTCAAAATCCCTGCATAGTTGATAAGATGAAAAATACAGTGTTATCTCCTAAGACCATTATGTGCAATGGAATCCTCTCCCTTTTTGTTCAGGGTGAAGATGGTAAACCAGGCACCAACGGCATCCCGGGAGAACGCGGTGCTCCTGGTCCCCAAGGTCCTGTTGGACAAAGAGGCTTACCTGGAGAGCCTGGCAGAGATGTGAGTGCATGGGATTTCCCTGCTGGCTTGGGAGTTACTCTGGGGACAAATAGGGTTTAAGGTTCACAACGCCTCCCTCCTTCAGGAGCCTGATGCACAGGGGTCTGGGCAGATTGAGCCCTCCTGTAAGGTGTAGCCTCCTGTCCCTGCCGACCCTCACTGCCTGGGGACATTGTCTGTCTCACTTGGAGCACGAGACTGCACTGCCTACAAAATAATGCAGGTCTTTTAGGAGCCACTCCACCTCCAGGAGCTCTTCCTTCTTGAAAACTCTGTCTTTGATGAGCATTGTTCAAGTTTACTGGGAAACAAGCTGTCTGCTGGTCATGCAGTGTTTGAACAAACTGTGCTGCTCTGTTTTGCAGGGTAACCCTGGCTCTGATGGCTTGCCTGGACGTGACGGATCCCCAGGAGGCAAAGTAAGAAATCACCAGTATCCTTGGACTGCCCAATAAATGAAACATGAATACACGTCATGTATATGCCGTGTAATTTGTTCCTTGAACCTCCTGTGCTCCACTGAATATACTCTTATAAAACATGGTATTTATTACCCCTTACTATCTGCAGGGTGACCGTGGTGAAAATGGCTCTCCTGGCCCTCCAGGACCCCCTGGCCACCCTGGACCTGCAGGCAATGCTGGTGCACCTGGAAAATCTGGTGAAAGAGGATTTCAGGTAATACCAAAGTAAACAGGTTACTGCTTATTTACATACCCTCCCTATGCAAAGTCCATTTCATGCAGGAATAGAGAGGAAGTTTTGAAGAGTCATCCTTTTGTTACTATCAGAGTTCCTTGACATCAAGAACCTGTTCTATAAAAATATCCAGGGGAAAGACATCTCAGTGTTTATGTTCTGTTAACTTACAGAAATTAAGCTCACGCTTCACGTACTCCAAAGGATGCCAAAAAGTACATCATCCCACCAGGCCCTCTCCTAATTTCCATCCCATGTGGTGCTCATGCAGCACAAGCAATGTGTTATTTATTTAGAGTAAGGGAGTAACTTTGGAAGCCCTCAAGTTATTTCTCAGGAGTGCTGACACCAGCAGAGTGAGCACTGAGCACCTCACCAAGAGAGGCGAGGGCTGTAGTGCCTGTGTACAGATCAGGGCAGCTGAGAAAGGCTGACATTGCTACCAAAATGGCCTGGCCAGGATTCTTGCTGATTCTAGTGTATAGTGTATGTGGAGCTTCCCCTTTTTCCCAATACCTGCTGGCTGTGAATATACACCTGATCTGGAAATAAAGAGGTGAACTAGGCAGCTCCAAGTGATCCATCCCTTCTCATTCTCACCATGTCACAGGGTCCACCGGGTCCTCCTGGCTCTACTGGTCCTGCTGGTGCTCGTGGTCCTGCCGTAAGTCATAGCTAAAACATTTGTGATGTCCTCCATTCACTGTTTCTGTTACATGGGCAGTTCTCTTATCTCCTTCTATCTTCTTTTATTGCAAATCTACCCCTACAGGGTCCTCAAGGGCCTCGTGGTGATAAAGGTGAACCTGGTGAACGAGGCAGCAATGGCATAAAGGGTCACAGAGGGTTTCCTGGTACCCCCGGTCTCCCTGGTCCTCCTGTGAGTATTTTGTATTGGATTGGGAATTACAGCTGATCTTATTTTCTGCGTCTAAGCCCCAGGTACCTAATTAACCTTAGCTAATTTGACGGGAATCTATGTAAATTTGATTGTCAGGTGTTTCAAGATCCAGATTCCCGGACTCAACCTGACATAAGCATAACTAAAGAACTGGAAGAAGCTGTTAGGAAGTAAAGATGAGTTTACTACTACCCTTTCAATAAAAACTTCTTAAATACTCATTTATAATATAATCAGTCTATTCCTGATTTAATCGGGAAAGAGAGAAGTAGGGGTTGAAATGTCTATGTCTGTTAGAAATCTATCCTAGACAGACAAGTAAAGCTACTCAGAGTCCAGACACCTCTCTTCTGCCATGGAGCTTTCATAGAAAGTAATACTAGAGCAAAATGGGCAGGAAATTGTAAACTGAATTGTAAATATGCCTTACCATTTGAACACATCTAAGATAATTGAAGGACAAGAATAAACATGCACGCCATAGGTATTTATGACCAGTAAATATTTAAGAAGGGATTAATTCTGAAAAAAAACCTACAAATACTCCTCATGACACAAGTGAGAATCAAGAAACCAAAGCTCACTCAATTAACATACCAAAGATGGCACCAATACCAACATATTCAACAGCACAATAGAACCTGGAGTCTAACACGTGAGAAAAAAACTGATAAATTCTCATTTGATGATCGATAGCTTTTAAGCAAATGGCTTAGTTCTTTGCAGTGCACACATAGAGCAAATCTGTAAGTGAATTTGAAATCATGAATGTTTGACAATTTATTTAAATAACATTACTGGTAATATTATTAAAACTGCAATATTTTGGCTATAGCTAAGTAGTCTCATGAATATAAGAGTTCATCCAAAGCCCATTGGTGTCAGTTGGCTTTCTTGCATTTTGGAAAACACATCTCTAGATGAAAACATGTTAGAGAACATTCAGTATTTTTTCTGATTAAAGAATGGCCACCATTCTCTCATATCTGACATACCCTTTATATAAGGATATGTTTTGTATAATCTTGATGATGTTTTCAGTGTCTTTATTTAAGGCACATCCAGATATTACCAGGAGGTGTATGACTGACTTTTCCTTTTTTCATAGGGTCCCCTGGGTCCACAAGGTGCAATTGGAGGTCCAGGAGCTTCAGGTGCAAGGGTAAGAAAAACTTCTTACTCAGCCTAATTTCAAGGCAAATTCAGACGTTTTAGTTAATATATACATAGATACAGACATAAATTTTAATTGGCCATCTTCAAAGATAGCAGCTGAAGAAAGAATAAATACCTGATAAATCATACAGAAATAATTGAAATACCTCACAAAGTAGTTCTGAATTATCTGATAAACGTATCGTTTGTGTTCTTTCTTGTTCTAGGGTCCCCCAGGACCAGCTGGCCCACCTGGAAAAGATGGTACCAGTGGCTACCCAGGTCCAATTGGTCCTCCTGGCCCCCGTGGTACCAGAGGTGAAAGCGGCCCTGCCGTAAGTAAATGGTGCAAACTCACACAGGAAAACCTTTGGGAATGTTCATGAAACACAGGATGCTCAACTATTTAAATATCTCCCTCAGAAACTCTCTATTTCATGGACAAGATTTGTGGCAGGAGGTATCTAGCTACCAAGGCTAAATCCAAAACCAGTTTAGTGTAACGACTGATGCGCTGTGTTGGTCTCAGCTGATCACTGATTTTTCTGTGTACAACAGGATCTCCTCCTCCCTGTGGAGCACAGGCTCCCTTTGGGAGGGAATGGAAGCCATGGAATGGGCTTCCTAGACTGCTCCAGAGAGGCCACAGCTGCAAAGGCGTCACCAACACAGTCACCTCCTCAAGCCAGGAAATGGTCATCCTCTGGGTTTTAGTGGAAAGGGTTCCTTCTCAAAGGCCAGACATAAAGACAGTCAAACTTGACAAAATGAGAGGAAAAAACTACAATTATAAGAAAATAAAGCTTATTTTTTTTAAGATGAGGGCCCACACAGAGTTTTAGCTTTAACCTGTTCACTATGTTTTTAGGGTCCACCAGGGCAGCCTGGTCTTCCTGGTCCTTCTGGTCCTCCTGGTCCATGTTGTGGTGGTGGTGCAGCTGCCCTGGGTGCTGGTGAGAAAGGTCCAATTTCCTACGGGTATGAATATCGAGATGAGCCCAAGGAGAATGATATCAATCTGGGTGACATCATATCTTCCATGAAATCAATTAACAACCAGATTGAAAACATCATTAGTCCTGATGGGTCCCGGAAGAATCCAGCTCGTAACTGCAGAGACCTGAAATTCTGCCATCCCGAGCTCAAGAGTGGTATGTTTAGAGTTTATTTTCACCAGTGGTACCAGGGCTTAGGGATTGTTTTGGTTTTTTGGTTTCTTTAACTCGAGTATTTAAATGTGGATGTCTTCCATAAAAAATTGACTTTTTTTCAAACAAACGTCATGAAAAAGATGATAAACGTAAAAACAATTTTAAACATTAATTAACTGTGCACTTATGCAGAATATATATTTGACTTCGCTCCTTAGAAGTGAACATATGTTTAAAAAATTTTAGGGGGAAAAAAAATTACAAGTTCTAAATTTTCATATTTCAGTCCTCTTACAGAATTCACATGAACTCAGTATCTTTTTATAGCATCTTATTTTCTGTGGCATCTCTTCTGTCAAAATTAATACATTTCCTGATTTGGCTCAGAAACCTGGCAAAGAAATAAGCTTTACCATCATGCAGCCAGATTCCTCTCCAAATATATTAACATTTAACATTTTCCCTTGCCTCTAGGAGAGTACTGGGTTGATCCTAACCAAGGCTGCAAGATGGATGCTATTAAAGTCTACTGCAATATGGAAACTGGTGAGACCTGCCTCAATGCTAACCCCAGCACTGTGCCAAGGAAAAACTGGTGGACCAGTGCAAGCAGTGGAAAGAAACACATTTGGTTTGGAGAGTCTATGAATGGAGGCTTCCAGGTGAGACATGGGCACAGTTAACAGCCCAGACTGTGCATCGCAACATCCTAAAAACAAATTCTGAAATTAGAATGAATGAGACCAGTAGTATGTGAAAAAATCATGATGCAGGTTGAGCCTAGACATGAGTGAACAAACCCTCTTGTCTGTGTTGGTACCCTGCAGTTCAGCTATGGGGACCCTGAGCTTCCAGAGGATGTCTCTGAAGTGCAGCTGGCCTTCCTGCGCATCCTGTCCAGCCGTGCCTCCCAGAACATCACCTACCACTGCAAGAACAGCATTGCCTACATGGACCACGACAGTGGCAATGTTAAAAAAGCTCTGAAACTCATGAGCTCTACAGAAAGTGAGATCAAGGCTGAAGGAAACAGCAAATTCACATATGCTGTTCTGGAAGATGGCTGCACTGTAAGTAAACAGGAATTCAGTGTTGTAGTTAATTAATTCCCTCTAGAGGACTAGACCCATAATAAAGGAAGAGAGAGCTTTGCATGGCCTGGGTAAGGAAAGGACACAGCTACAGCTAGTAGGAGGAATATAGATTCAGTGCACCAGAAGTGCCATTCCTGTAGGAAGTGAGGTCTGCTTCCATTTAAATCTGTGCTTTACAGCTATCTCCTTGCTTTAGAGTCAGTGCCACGGGAGTCACAGTCACCAAGTTTTGATCCATCCCCTGCCAACTCTAAAACTAATCATACCAAACCAAGGCTAGCTGGTTGAAGCCGTGGGCTCTGGTTACGGGAAGGGGTAAAGTCAATTTGCAGATCCAGCATTTCTTCCCTGCACCTTGTCAGTGCAGCAGAAAGTACTGGAGGGGAGCAGGAGCATCCCTGAGTGTGTTGGTCTGACAAGACCTGCAGCCTTTTCAGTAACAAATGGACAATACTAACGCTGTCCACAAGTTCTCCCTCCTGGGCTCACTTCCACAGAGACAGCAACCAGTCTTCAACAGGCTGAGAGGGTTTGTCACTACAGAAATAGGAAATCTGAAATGTGATAACCTGTGGGATGATGGCCACATAGGCCAGCACTCATGTCTCTAATATTTTTTTCCTTTCTGTTTAATTCCACAGAAACACACTGGTGAGTGGGGTAAAACAGTTTTCGAATACAGGACACGCAAGACAATGAGGTTGCCAGTGGTTGATATTGCACCATTGGATATTGGTGGTCCTGATCAGGAATTTGGCGTGGACATTGGCCCAGTCTGCTTCTTATAAATCCAAAATCCTGCTTTTTCTGAAACCCCAGCAAACAGATTCACACTCCAACTGTGCTCCTTTGTTTCAGCCTTGTCAGCTAGTACAGGTGCCCATCTGTATCCCAGTTATTTATTAACAAAATTTCTGGGGGAAAAATCAATTTGATATCAAGGGTTGTTTGTTTTGTTTTGTTTTTTGCTATTACACAAAATACAGTAAAAATGCTTTTTTTTTTTGCTCTATTTTTTTTACCAAATTCCATCTTCAAAACATGTCTCCGTGGTGCTATAATAAAAACTTCAACACTTAATAAAACAACACTGTGTTCTATTAGTTGAATGTTAGCCAATTTCCAAAGCACTGATTGCTCCCAGTACCAAAGTTTACCCTTCTTTCCAAGATGCAGTCCATAAAGCTACAACGACCTCCCTGTTTCAACTACCTCAACATGGACAGAAACTGGGATGTGTCTGATGAGTGAAACCAAAAATCAGTCAAATCAATCAAAATGCATTCGACCCAGTGGTCAATTCTGTGGATTTGTTTGGTATAAAATTTTCTATTTCTGTACTGATTAGCTGTGAAAGGTACAGTTCATCTTAAGAGTTTAATACCTTAATGTCAGTAGTCACCATAATTTTATTGTTGGATTGTATCCTGTTGTCAAAGGTGCTTCTCTACTTTCCTGTCATTGCTGGTCAAGACCACTAAAATTAGGGAAGTGTAAAAGACTAATATGATGGTGCTAATGTATTTTTCACTCCTAACTCTGCAAGTCAGGGTTATCGACTTGCTCAAAAAACCAAAACGGAAAAGGATTTAAAGAATTGTAAATGTCTCCTATCAAAGATTGTCATTGGCATGTCATAGTTGAGAATTTGCTCCCTGCACTTGTAAAAGTCAATAAAGATGCAAAATTGTGAATTTCTTCTGTCACGTTAACACATTTATAGTGTTGAAGGTTAACCATCTTTGTAAGCTTTTATATGGTTGTTGGTCTATTCCTTACAGAGACACATAATAAAATATCTTAATAAAATTTCTTGTTGTTTCATAAAACTGACTTCTTTTATTTTAATTTTACTATTTGTGCCTTTGTTCAAACAAACAAACAAGGCAGGACACAGCTCTGGCAGCACCATGATTTTTCAAAGATCAGTTCCTCTGTTTGAAGGAAGTTTGTGCCCTTTCTCCTCTGGCTTTTAGAAAAAGCATAAACTGGTTTTTTTCTCTTTTACTGATCCTGAAGATATTATCCAATAATTGCCTCACAGGAATGAGAACCAAATTCACAATAAAATCTGTCTATGGGTACACAGTTTCTGAGGCATTTCTATTTCAGATACTGAACTGCTGATTTAGTTTTAACTTTTTTCATGATTTTGAAACCATCTAATGCTCTAATTTTTACCTTGTTTTTCTCTATGATATTCGCAAACTTGCAGGGGATTTTTTTTCCTTCATTAAATTTCCATTTATTTTTGCTTTTGCAATTGTTTTTCTCTTTCTGGAATCCTCCAGAGTATTAAACCTTCAGTATAGCCTGCATTTCCTGAAAAAGTAATTAAAATATCCATAAATTATGTGAGTGTTCACCAGCCCACTTACTGTGCTCAGTCTCAGGCAGTTATGGGAGATAAAAGAAAGCCACAGGCGCTCTTACAACAGTACTCTACAACAACAAGAAAAATAGTGCTTTTTGCTTTTAAACTGTTTTTAGACTTGTACTTGCCTTTACAGAGAAGAAAAAAATCTTCCATTTTCTTGCTGTTCTGTGGGCTTTGGTTGGGTTTGTTCCAGCTGTAATGCCATGACATTTTCTTTGTTAGCTTTCTGTGTTGCTTGGTACATTCTTCTACTGTAGTACTGCTGGTGCTCTACAGAACCTTTTTAGTGCTGAAGACTTAGAGCTGGTTATTTATCATAGCCACAGGGAAGCTAGCAAGGCAAGGAAGGAGTTTGGGAATTTAATTTCTAGATTAGCTTTTAATGAATTGTTGCCAAACAAATATTGCATTACTGCTTTGGAGAAACCAAGAGAAGGTGTCTGTCAGTGCTGGAAGTTCTGGGGTTTGTTTCTCCCTGAGGACAGGTCAGTTATGGGAAACAGAACCAACTTTTGTACCTCAAATTTAATTGAAATGCAGTGACCCAGACTGTATTGCTGTAATCCCTCTATTATTTTAATCACTCTGAAGTGCCTTTTTTTCTACCATTTTTGAAGGTATTTGTCTCTAAGACAAGACTTCACTAAATGTTATAGCTGGCATTTACTTATTGCTACTTCATAAATTACAAATTATTGGCTCATTCATTCTAGGTTCATGAAATTAAAGCCGTGTTTGCATGAGACTATGCCATGGTGCCTGGATGAGGCACACACACACTTTTTTGTTTTTTCCTTCCTAATATAATTCTACAATACTTTGGGGAATGCATTAATGGGGAAAGAGGTGTATGCTCTAAAGACAGTCAAGAGATGAGAATTTCCAACCACTTGCATTACAGACTCCTCAGTTAATTACCTGAGAGTTTGCACTTCAAAGCAGACTCTCCTTCAGTGGTTCCCCAGCCCTGGTTTTTACAGAATATTACCTCAGATTGCTCTCTAGTTACGGCTCTTTTCCAGTGCTCAAGGCACCTGGCTGAGGAAATACTGCACACTTCATATGGAGATAGAGATGTAAAAAGAGACTAGAAAAGAAAAGGTATTTTTCCTCATCAAATACTCTTCTCCTTCAACAACCTTACAAACTATTTATACCAAACATTGATTATAATACTTAAATTAGAGATTAAAACTGAATTCCAAACATAAACCTATCCTCCAAATATTAATGTTATCTAAAACTTCTCTAGGAGCCAGTATGGTAAAGTAACCCCTGAGTCACATATTTATAGAAATTGATTCAAGCCAGTAGGAAAGAAATCATAAAGTTCCTGCATAGGCAGTTTTAAAAAAAAAAAAAAAAAAAAAAAAGTCTCCTATCACTGTTAACTCCCACTGCCACTATGGCCAAATTGGTATTGACCAAATCACGTTTCATTCTTGAATAAAAATTTTCTCTGGAGTCTCAAACAATATTATTTAGGCAGCTTTTCTAGGCCTGCTGATTTCCCTCATACAATTGACACCTACCTGTAAAAACTGACACAGAAGGTACTTTACAAATACTCCTATCTTCAAAGTATTTCACAATGCCTTGCAAATGATTTATGCGAAGAGCAACCAAACAACAATTAAATACTTCTGTTTTTAATTTCCTGGGAATGAACTGATATGGAATGAACACACTGGAAGGAGTTTTACAAAAAGGAAACCACTTACATAGCGAGAAGCATGTATTTAATTAAATGCTTTGCAAAGATACATGAAAAAAGCTATGTGCATGAATTTCTTTAGGGAGAGCCCCAGCTGTTTATTTTTTTTTTTTTTTTTAAGGAACAAACAAAAAAAACGTGGAGAGCACAGATGCAGTAAAGAAACAAAAAATCTAAGTAAGTTTGTACCCACATACTTTACAAAATAAAGCATGTTGGAGGTACAAAACATTCTATATACTGAATGACCAACAAATAAATGCACTGTAACATTGTTCTCTCAAACACTGTAGGCTAAACTCTGAGCATGACATTGACAGTAGGCATCTTTATTTCACCAGCCTTCTAGAGTCATTTAGCACCATCACTTTGTTGCTTTTTTATTTTTTGCCCTGCCTATCTCCTATCTTGAAATAACAACAGAAGCATAGCACCTTTCAATATCTAAAATAAAACCAGGAATATTAATTGCATCCCAACTTCCAGAGATGAGGTAGCTCATGCTAAGAAACGATGGAACTTTCCTGCCTTGACAGCTCAAGGCCAGTAAATCAGATTAATGATGATGCATGTCTGGATGTCAGCTAAAACCAAGGAATTTCTGAAGTTTCTTTATTAGCAATTGATCTGGCATACATGTGAACGGTCTGCAACACACAGAAATTGGCACCATATAAAAGACATCTGTATAATTTCATATGTAATGGCTTCTTAGATGGGCAAATATTGGAAAATCAACAAGTATTGGGTTTAAGATGCATTTTGAAGATTAAGGATAATTTAATGGAATTACATAGATACATTGAGAAGTGAAATCTAGCCTTAAAAGTTAAGATATGGGACACCCCTACTGAAAACTCATATTTACCCCAGTAATATTTTTACTTCATAAATTAACCATGGCTATGGATCACTCTTCTGAGAAGACTTACATAGAAAAGTGCAAGAAAAACAATGCCAAATTAAGATGGTGTTGTCTGAAGTGATATTCTTCTACAAAAGACACAGATTTCTGTGAATGGCAACCACAGGAACACAAACTGGGGTGGAGGGAGTAGGTATGATTGAAATATAGCCAAAGGTTCACAAAAGTGCTCTACTTTTCTGTTATTCAGTACACATCAAAGCAAAAGAAATAATCATTAGAGCTTTACATAGTTCCACATTAAACCTATCTATTTTGAATACCTGGAAATGTCAAAATAATTTGAAACAAAACCGAGGGAAAGGATTCATATTACTTTTAGGAGGTGGTCATCAATCCTCTTAAAATTGTACTAAAAAGTTGGTTTCAATCATTGAAAACAGAAGGTTTGTAAGTAAAATAAATATTCAAAAGGAGGCCGGGCATTCAGAAAGAGCTGTATATACAATGCTGATCCAATATCAGCCATTACTTCAAGAGTCTCAGGATTAACTTCAATCAGTCTAAGTTCATGTTGAATTGCTGCTGTTGCTGGGTACTGTGGTATATTCCCCCCTTGCTCTTACACAAAGCAAACTGGCCCAATTTCAATTCCAAATTCCTGGTCGGTGCTGCCAACGTCCACCGGTGCAATATCGATGATGGGCAAGCGTGCCACGTTCTGTGTTCTGTACTCAAAAACAGTCTTGCCCACATTCCCATTACGTTTCTAGAGGAAATAGAAGAAGAAAAATGAATTAAAAATTAGGCCAGAGCTCGTGTCCAAACCAGCCTGAAGTGCAGCTGGTGAGTCAGTTGTCTGATCGTGCTGGAGGGTGTCACTGCACCTTTGCTGAGCAATGCCCTGAGCAGCACTGTCTGCACTGCACCTAGGTTATTCTGAAATGTCTCTAGTGAGCAGATCTATCAGACTGACACCTCAGGGTTGATCTTTCTCTTTTGCTATGAAATTCTTGTTAACAATATGTGCCTTCACCCATAACTGTGGGCTTGCTTTAAAGCACAGAGAGTACTTGACTTACTTCAGGTGCAAGACTAGATTTAGGAATACTTGCCACTATGTTGGTCTTGGCTGAAACTGCTTTTAAACATGAAAAATCTACTACTTGCTGGTTTCTGTGCCCACCAGGAAACTTTAGGGAGAGTTTTCCTTTCCAGCTCAGTCCTAGTACCAGTGAGTTTCCTCCACAGAACTGCTACAATATTCTTGCCCATCTGGCAGCCAAAACTTTGTGTTATCTCACCAGTTTGTGCAATTCCACTCAGAGCTA
The DNA here is from genome assembly GCF_963662255.1 of Cinclus cinclus. Lineage (NCBI taxonomy): Eukaryota > Metazoa > Chordata > Aves > Passeriformes > Cinclidae > Cinclus > Cinclus cinclus. The sequence continues at coordinate 2,734,898 of NC_085066.1, read as the reverse complement.
AACAAGTACTGGGAAATGGAGAATGCCAAGATATGTACCTCAGTGTGCTCTCTAAGAAGGAATTTGCAAACAGCCTCTAAATAGTGCAGACTTCTGTTATGTGAAGCTAGAATTATAGCAAAAAACCCTGTTTGATCAGTTACTTCTACAATTCATTATAAAATCCTGCAGCATTTTAATTACTTCTTTGTGCGAGGGGTTTTTTTTTTGTTTTGTTTAGTTTTTTTTTAATACAAGACAGAAGTGCAAAGGAACAGAAGTCTTTTTCCTCCCCAGCAAAAAGCAAAACCCCCAGACTCACAGAACAACTGTCGTGCAGAACAGTGTATCTGAAGCGGCTGTTTCCCTCTGCCTTGATCTCCAGGTCATTGGCCCCTTTCAGAACCACAGCTTTTTTCAGGTTCTTTGTCTGGTCATCCATGTACCCAACGCTGTTTCTACAAAGGTAGGTGATGTTCTGGGAAGCTTCCTTGGACAGGAGGCGCAGGAATGTCATCTGAGTGACAGCTGTATCCCCGTACACGAACTTCAGAGACAAAAAACCAGGTCAGCTTACAGGGCAGGGAAATTAAGAGTTGGTGACTTTAGAAAAATCTATTATTGTCATCTTTCAGACTAGTTGGAGCTCTATTATATAAAATCTACGGGTGGTTTCTTTTGTAATTTGCTGCCAGTTGAGGACAAAGAAATTTAGACATTCTGCAACAGGAAGAATTTAGAAGAATTTGATCATAATTCTCTGCAACTGAACAACTCAGAGGAAGTTGGGCCTCCACAGATATGCCAAGCTTTGGAATGAATTCTGCCTCATTTCTGAAAAATATTCTTACATATGAAATAATGCATTAGAGGAACCTTGAAGCATGTAAGAAATATCAAGCACAGAAAACTCTTTTACAATGCACCTTATATATCACCCATTTATGAAGTTGTTTTCTGTAGGGTTTGTATTGTATCTAGAAGCAGCACAAACAGATTAAATTTGGCTATATAAAAATAAATATACATTTGCCTGTGGGCCTTATAAACTGATCAATTGGCACAGGAGTTTGACAAATGTTTCAAGAAGTGTCACTGTTTCTATAACAAAAAAGCAATTTTTCTATCAGTAAGAGAAATTCTGAAATTCCTGAGTTGTTTTTTTCCCCCTGCCCATGCAGGTTCCATTTTATTCATGTTTCATTAATCATTGCAACATAAAAAACAACAGTCAAAAATGTCTAAAAATGTATACATTTCACTGAAACTGGTGAAGAGAAAAATCTTATTCACGGGTACTTTCATAATATATAGAGTGTGGTACCTCTGTTTAGTAATCTTGGACACATTTATTATTTAGAATCCATAAGGAGTGCACTTGACTATTACATAGCTCATACCATTAGTTACCAAATTTGACAGTGTTTCAAAAATACTGAAATATTCTTTTTTGGTATTCCTGAAGATAATTGGTTCCTCCAAAGAGCATCTGCCTTACAAACCCCTCTGTGGGCAGCTAAACATCAACTGAGATGTGTTGGGTCATGGCAAGGCTTCCTGAATTTAGTAACTAATGAAAGCATCACAAAAAAGCAATCAATATCACATCTGTTCTCAGCTGTTAGAAGTTCTGAACTGATTTCAGTAATCCAGTTGATAACAGCATTATTTTTTACACACCAAATACTTAATTTAAAGATAATGCTGGTCTGTGAAATAACATTTGAAGATATTCTCTGTGCTTTTGATAAACTAGAAATGGCAAAAACTGGTTAATAATTATGTGATTTGCATACCGTAAACTTCTGTTATTTGTCAGGATCATTGAGCCTAATTTTAGAAGTTACCATAGAGGAAAAACCCAGCAGAAAGGTAAGTGAAATTTTTTCTGCCTAGAGACTGATGGATTCATCACGGATCAACCTACACATATGATAACAATCATACTTTCATTCAAAAACAGATCTATAAAGCCAGTTTCATAATTTTTAGCCATACAGAGTTTTCTGAAAGAAAGATTAGAATCCAATTAAAACAGCAGGGATCTGGATTACGTATCAGGGTAGAAGTACAGCTCTTTAAGGACAAGATAGAGATTTAGTAAAAGACTGATAGAGAAGCTGATGTTTTTGTCCAGCAGTGGTCTGCTTTAGCCAATCCTGCATTAAACGCACTTGCATTGATTTTTCTCAGCTATTTCCTACCATTACTACACGGTACTCACAATCAACCAGTCACTCAACAAGTGCAATGCTCTGGCTGCAGCAGAATCTGCTCAGAGCAGCAGCTGAAGTTGCAAACCACAAGGCAACAGGCTTCAGAGAACCAATTCTTACCAGTGCCTACTTATTTACCTGTGATCCCCTGTTCATCTCAAGGCCATACCAAACAGGCTTTAAGTCAGAGGACTTGCTGGCCCACCACGTTTTGCGGGGCACAGTAGACGGGTTGGCAGGAATGCAGGTCTCCCCAGTTTCCATGTTGCAGTACACTTTTATAGCATCTTCAACACACCCTTGGTTAGGATCAATCCAGTACTCACCTACAAAGAACACAAAACGTGACGTTGTTATATTAACAAAGATCTTTGAAACAACTAGGACGGCATAAGCAGAAACGCGCAGAGCAGGCCAGGGGGCGGCAGGGCCGTGCTGGGCACAGGCAGGCTCCCAGAGCAGCCAGCAGAGTGTGAGCACGCACCGCTCCTCTGGGAGGGGTGGCACAGCCTCAGGTCATCGCAGGTGCGTGCTGGGTGTTTCCTGGAGCCGTCGGGGCTGCGCATGGTCTCGATCTGGCTGCTCAGGGACTTGAGCGTGGCGTGGACGCCCGGGTCTGTTTTGTTGTGGTCGTCAGGGGCTGCTTCATCTTCGGTGAACTCTGGCAGGGGATCCGCCATGGCGTCGTCGTAGTGTCCCATGATGTCACCAAGGGCAGCGGTGAGGTGCCCAGGAGGCCCCGGAGGGCCAGGAGGACCAGGCTCACCTGGTGGGCCCTAGGGGTCAAAACATAAAGGCAACAGGAGGTCCAGTAGAGTAAATCCTATGCCAAATGACAGCAAAGCCTGCCACCAAACAAAACCCCCAAAACTTCAGGGCCAGTCACTCTAAAGCACAGGGAATAATTCAGATATAAAGAATTCACCTTCCAAAGAACAGGGATAAGACATGAGGTACGTATTCACTCTGCTTCATGTCCTTAATGCCTTGCTCAACTTTTTCTTATTCCTGATTTTAAATTTAACAGCTGGAAAAAGTTGCCAAGGAATGCCCTCATTCCCTTTGTTAAACCATCTGTCCTTCCTTGTTCAGACCTCTGCCTAACAACTTTATTCATCAAAATTCCTGCCTCCCCTCAATTGCCTCATGATCATTTTCCTGGATGGAAAATTTGGAACTAGAAACACCTTTATACTTATGCAGTCTAAGTATATATGTGCTGAGCAGTGCTGAGCTCTCTGGCCACAGAACTCTGGTTTTTCTGTGGGACAGAATCTACATCATCCTTACTTGGAAGAGCAGGTGTTTTCTTGATTGAGTAAATTTTCCCAAATTGTGGTTTGCGAGGTTCCTTCTGTCACTGTGAGCTGGGACACGTGAGAAGTTATCTGTTAATAAACATATCTCACCCTGCCAGCCCTTCTCTGGCAGCACAAAGCCTGGAATGTTCCTCCAGGTGAATTTTGATGCTCTGGTGCACCAGGTGGTGGATCAGAACTGGCCTTTCCTTTGAGAGTCATTACTTCAGAACTCACAACTGGTGCTCCAAATTCACATACAGAGCACACATCCAAACTAACACACACCATGTCTGAAAAGTGAAATCTCTTTTATTTCTTGCTTTTTGGTTCCAACTTAGAGCTGCATGCAAGCCCCCATGGAAAGCAAAACTAAAAATATTGGAATGTGGTATTTCTTGTATGGTTTCATTACACAGATGATAGAGACACATTATATTCTTATGCTCTGCCATAGACTTTTCATACAGGTCTTGGTGTCTGAGCAGAAGTGGAGATACTAATAATTAGTAGAAATTCAAATGAAATAGGCAGAATATTAGCACACGATAGACACAGGAAACAGCATGTGTTACCAGACAGAAAGTCAACAAAAACTGCCTTCCTTTCCTTGCCCAATATTTTGTTCTACCTCTTCCACAAAATAAGCAATATCAACCTTTAAATTCTCCACATGACCTCCCAGATCACTTTTTTTCTCAAATTCCACTGATTTTTAAATGTATCATCTTTCAGATAGTTTAACTACCCTTTTTTGAGTACTTTGAATTGGTACACGTGGAATATGCCTGAGGCATTCAGCAAGGTTTAGGATTCTGGCCAAAGCACTGTTCATCAGTGGTGAATCAGTTCATGGTTGGTGTCTGTAAACCTTCAGCATGAAGCTGAGCTGGGCTCAGTGCTAGAGTTTGGGCTGCTGCTTTGGAGTGAAGGATTTCCCTAACACATGGCACAGAGGAGGAGGGTGCTGGCAGTCAGGCTGTGCTTGGGCCTGAGGGTTTAGGACCCAACTTGCCCAATAGCCATGTTGAACCACAGGTCCAGCAGGATCCTGCCAGCCAGCTGCAGAACTAGATCCAGCTCAGCCTAAGGACAGACAGGTGGATGAGCCTGGGATCATCCCAGGTTCAGAAGATGAAAATGAATAAGAAATGAACCCCTTCCATCCAGTTACCCTGGATGTTTGCTGGAGAAACTATCACATTTTATCATTTGTCTTGAGCTCATAGATAATCAAGAAAAAAACGTGTTGGACTGTAGAAAAGAATCTGATTATTTGAAGATAACCTTTTCCCCCATATTCCCATCAATTTACCTCAGGTCCAGCTTCTCCCACAGTCCCTCTAACACCAGGAGGCCCAACTGGCCCAAGTGGACCAGGACTTCCATCTTTTCCAGAAGGACCAACTGGACCTGGAGGACCCTGGAAAATACAGGAGACAGAAGGAATGTATTTCAGCATTTAATAAAAAAGTTTTACAAAACACCCTGTTATAAGCAATAGCTATTGAAGCAAGGTGATTACTTGTGCCTATTACCAAACTTTTAAAAATCCCCTTATATTAAAGATGCTATGGTAATCACCATGTGATACCAAAGTCAATAAAAAATCATTGATAAAAAAGGGATGCAGAAATAGACAACTGAGCAAGAAAAAGAAAAAAAAAAAAAAAAACAAAAACACAAAGCCCAAGCAAGAAAAACCTTAAAAGTTATACTCACCCGAGGACCAAATGGGCCTGGAATGCCAGGACTGCCCTGCTCACCAACTGGACCCTAAACAGAAGAGATTATCATGTCACTGTGCCATTTGGAGCATATTACTTTAGCTTTAAGGTATTAGTGTGTGATATACACAATTTGGTACATATAGCATTAAAATGTACATAAACAATGGGTGGCACCATTACTTTAAACCCTTAGCAACTTCATAAAATTTACTGGTGCTTGGCTGTAAAGCTGTTTCTCTAGAAAAGCCCTGGTTTCAAGGAATTTATAATCAGAATGGCTTATAAGATAGTAAATGACAGTGCTATCACCAAGTAAAAAGGTAATTTGGGTGTTGGGGTCTTTTTGTTGCTGCTGTTCCTGTGTGTTGAAATTTCCAGTGTTTGCACAGCACCAGTGAATAAATTTAAAAAAAAAAAAATTAAAAAAGGCAAGTTTTCCATTATATTTCCATTCAACTGACAATGAAATAACAAAGTTCTTGAAAATATTAGCAAGAGATGCTCTCACAGTCCTTTTGGGATTTTGCACTGGATCCCTTGACTCCAATAAATTCAAACAGTGCCAAAAAGTATTTCACACTTTAAATTGCTTATCTGAAGCTCCCAGCTTTTGTTACCATCTTGTGCTGACAGGTCATTGACTGTCAGGGATTGGCCTTGCAAAGGGAACAAGAAGAGGACAACACATATCTTGCAACAACAGGTTTGCCTCATCATGCAACAGTATTTTCAAACTGCATTAAAAATATTAGCAAGTATGGGCACCAAGCCACTCAAACACCTTGTGGGGAAAAAAATAACCAGTTTGCTTTTTTTCCCACTTTAAATAACTATGTTCATGATACACTATTTAAGTACCAAGCAAATAAAATCATAGTAAAAGCAGAACAACTTACAGGAGGGCCAGGAAGGCCTTGAAGCCCAGTGAAACCCCTGTGTCCTTTCTGGCCCCTATCACCTCGATCTCCATTGTCACCTTTGTCACCACGAGGTCCTTGGGGACCCTGCAAATATCAATGATGGAATGTAAAATCCTGAACTGGGAAAAAAAACTCCCACCTTGAAACCCCCTCATTTGCTTTCAGACACTGCACTCAGACCTCCTTCTCTTTTACATCTGGAAAGATGATGATGCTGAGGCAGCTCCAACAATCTTAATTTTTACCAAAGAATAAGAAAATAATTACAGAAAACTGTGCTGTGCTTAAATACAGTTGTAATAAATTTCTTCTACTCAGCTACATAATACAGTAAAATAATCCACAAACCCATACTCATGATAATAAATAATTTACAAAACCAATTTTGCTAATACTCATATATTTATTTGCCTTACTGTATATGGCAAATGGCTTTTGTTGACGAGACTGAAATACTAAGGATCTCTCACAGACTCATTATGATAAAGCATATTTTCAGTATGAAATCACCCAGGCTGCATCACAGCTTCTTTCACCTTCATAATGGTTAAAGTACAACTGAAGTTACATTCCCTAACTACAAACAACATCCAGGCAGCACAAATACCTTGCCCCTATTACTGTCACAATTTCATTGCTAGTTTTGATAATTGCAAACTTCTTTACATTAATTCAAGAATCACTGGAAAATGTGGCTGCTGTTTTCAATTCCATATTTTTCAGCTCAAATTGCATGCTAAATTTCTCAATGCCGGATTCCAAATACTTTATCAGTGGCATCACTATCACTAATTACGCAATAAACGTTATTGTCTCTCAAATGACATCTGCTTAGGCACAGGAAAAATTGTTTTGAATTTCCCAAGTTTGCAATTAATTTTCTGTTCCAGGCTCGGACTGTAAAAGACTTATGTAACACAAAAAAAAGTTGGAAGTTCATGAGTTGAATTAAGGCCTTTTCCTAATGGGAACAGGTTGATTTTGTTGTATTTCGGCCATTTTTATCTAAAAACATCCCTTTTTGTTCAGCATTCATTTCTTTACTCACTATTTAGACCACACTCCAGCCATTTGCTAACTCAGGTCCTACCATTATCCAGACAGCAACATGCTCCAAATAAAGAGGCTCCCAGAGCATTACTGGAGTGTCCAAATACAAATATCCAAATTTGTGCAGCTTTTCACAAATGAAGCACAGGTGAAGCCCTGCTTGGCGTTCTCATTTGGGCTCAATTCCTCACACACTTTCCTCAGGGCTTCCTCTGACAAAACCACAGTGACCAGGGGAAACTTACAGGCAAACCTCTTTTTCCTGCACGACCTGGGGGACCCATGGGACCTCGGGAACCCTACAGAGATTGCAAACAGAAAGAATGTGAGGCAATGCATGAAAATCATACACAATAGTTTTTGATAAACTTTGGAGGAATTATTTTTTTTAAAAGCTTTACTTACAGTTTCACCTCTTTGACCTGCATCTCCTGGAGGGCCAACAGGACCTGGAGTTCCTGGACCTCCTGGAGAACCTGGTAAGCCTGCAGGGCCAGGTTCACCACGATCACCCTGCAAAGCAGGATTTCAACTGTTTATCTAAAGAGGACAAGTCCAGACCAAAGCAACAAAACTGCAGCGCTACCAGTCTGTTTTTGAGCAATTGCAACCTACAAAGATATTCCTGCTGCAAGAACTCAAGTCTGAGTTTGTGGAGGCAGATGTTCTTAGCCTCTTAGCCAGGCATCCTCAGCTTTGAGAGGTACTATATTCAAAGCTGTGATACACTTTCAGAACAAGCTCTCCATCCAGGTTAACTGAATGAAAAGAAAATCTACAATAAGTCAATAATAAAATGGGGATTTGCACAAGATAAATAAGAATATATTCTTACACGTTCTCCAACAGCTCCATCTCGTCCAGGAGTACCATCGTTACCAGCAGGTCCCTGGAGTTATGGAATACAAATAGAGCTATGGATTAACTCTGTAATCCTGCATTTCTAGAAGAATTAGAAATCTGTTCTCCACCTCTAACTTCAAGTCAAAGAGAACGACCACCAGTCCTTTCTTGCATACTACAGTGCTGTAATACTTACTTCTGGACCAGCTTCACCTACAGGCCCAGTGGCACCTGACTGGCCAATAGGTCCTGGGGGACCTTTGTCACCAGGTGGCCCCGTGGGACCTTGCTTTCCTGGGGTACCCTAAAAAAGATGACAAATAGCATACTAAAATTTTAATTGCAAAACAAAGAAAGCAATGAAAACCTGCTGTTTGCCAAACTGCTCATTAATCCAGACTGAAATACCATGTACATTTGAAAATGAAAAAAACCCTGATATTTAAAGAAAGGGCTCTTACAGAATTTGAATATGTATTTAATATACTTTGTATTTTTAAGAAGTCACTGATAAATCAGTAAGTCTGATGCCATTAACTGCAATAGGTATGGTGTTTTAGATTTCAGAAAAATATAATGCAGTTTGAAATAATTAACATGATTTTCTGGATTACCACCACCAAACATTGTTAGCCCAGAAAAATTTCTGTTGTAATGCCATGAACGTGCATTACAACAAATTTCTAGCCAACCTAAGCTATAAAGTAACTTAATGGATCCAGTGGTAATGACAGATCCCCCATACCAACCCTTTTACAAATGGTCTATTTAATTGCTTGATCTACTGGATCATTAGAGTATCCAACAAATATCTATAAATCCTACATGAAAGCGAAGAGAGCTCAAGTGGCAATTTGGAAGGCACAATTCACAATTTATGAAACTGTTCACAGAGTATGTACTCACATTCAAGTGACCTTTGGGCACTGAAATGAGAGTGTGGGGTTGTTTTTTTCAGGGATCAAGTTTTAAGTCAAATAGGAACATTTTACACAGAAGTCTTAATGCTATTACTCTTAATTCAGGTTCAGACTTTCCATTATGGCAGAAACAAAAAGGAAGTAAACCTTTCCACCTCACGCATTTGCATTCGCTTAAGTTCCATATTATTCTCTCTCTGTTCACTCCTGCAACTGGAGTTTTCCAGCTTTCTCCTGGTGCTAAGGAGCACTACACTGCAAATCCCACACAGGAATTCCCAGGCAGGTGGCACGTGGCCCCACCATTACTCACTGCAGGCCCTGGCAGCCCAGGCATGCCCCTCTCCCCTCGCTGTCCCGGCATTCCAACAATTCCTCTCTGACCAGTAGTTCCTGCTGGACCAGGGGGGCCATCGGGGCCCTGGAAGGCACAGAGGAGAAAGCAATGTCACTGCCACGCCAGCAGCAGCAAGCAATGGGAGCAAGCCTGGAGCTGCTGGAGGGACATTGCAGGCACGTACCGGCTGCCCGTCGTCCCCCGGGTCACCCTTGTCTCCAGGGCCACCAGGAGGCCCAGCTGGCCCTCGATCTCCCACACGGCCATGAGAACCAGGGTCACCACGAAGACCTGGGGGACCTTCTTTTCCTGGCTCACCAATAGGCCCAGCTGGCCCTGGGGCTCCCTAAAATAAAATAGAAATGCATCATTACGTTGGATCCTTTTCTGACCAGGACAATAAAACTGTAAGGATTGCGTTTTAATTAACTAAAAATGCACGCTCAGAGGTTAACTAATGTAAATGAGCCAAAAGCTATTGTCATCTCTTTTATGATCAAATTAATGAAATGAAATAAATATCTCAACCAACCCCCAACACTCATCAAATCGTGTCCAAGCTCCACCCACGACCCCCCAGTTTTCAATTTCAAACTCATTCCTTTAAAAGACACTTTTTTTGGTTCTCTTTTTTTTTTTCTTTCACCTTAAGTATATAACCACTACTAGAAAACTCACCCTTCCCTATCCGTTCTAATATCATCAAGCTAAAGTTCATATACAAACTTTTCATTTCCATGGTACAAATTAGTGTTCCAACAGACCTTTGTTTACTTCCCAGATACTTTTAAAAGACTTCACAAGCATATTAACTTTTCCATCATCTCCACATTTGGTAACCTTACGATGACTGCAAGTTGTTTTTTTCATCATAATGTTAAAAGTCATACGAAGCATGACACATTCTCTGTTTGGAGGTCAACCCTCAGCTTGATCCACAGCTAGTATTTTTTAATAGTCTTTCTGAAAATGTTTAAGCAGAAGAGATTTTGTGTTTGCAGGTTTGTTTAGTTTATTCTAGTGGAACTTATAAGTAACCACCAATAAGAGAGCCCAATAGAGGCTCTTTCTTTTCCAAAAACTGTCCTCATTTCAGTCACCGCTGAAAGGAGAAAGAACTAAAATATAGAGGAAAATATAAGTTGGGGTTTTTATTCTTCTAAGCAATTAAGTCACTGGAGCAATATGAGCAGCAATTTGAGTGCCTACTTAACCCAGTGGAAAGCCTTGGATCAATATCAGGCATTGGACCAAGCTGAAGACTAACAAGCTTTACTTAATGATGCCAACAATCAGTCACAGAAGTCAGTGTTGACAAACTGGTCTCTTCAATAGCATCAGGCCATAACTACTGCTTCACTTTTCTTGTTTCATTTAACCTTCAGATTCTTGGTGACCATTTTATTAAACATACCTACTAGGAAAATTGTAATTAACTTACAGTAGGTCCTGGAGGCCCAACTCTTCCAGCAGATCCTGGGAATCCAGTAGCACCCTAAAAAAACCCCACCATTTTTAATGCCATCTTTACCAAAAGAAACACAGCACTAGTTACCTCAAATGTACTTGGCTGAATTAGTGAGTAAATTATATTTACATACTGAAAAAAAACAAGCTGAGAAATGGAATAATACACACATTGCATAAAATTTCTGTATTTGATTATCTGCAGTCAGGTCTCAACACATAATATCTACTCACAGGTGGACCCTGAGTTCCTCTACCACCTTTCAGACCAGGAACACCTGGAGGGCCCTAAAAGGAAAGGAACAAAGGAGAAACAATAGTGAACAGCCAGAACTTTTCAAATGAACAAGATCAGCCTATGTCACTGGTTCTGTCATGACTTCAGTCATACTTACTGGGGGGCCATGAGACCCAGCAAGACCCTGTGGTCCTGGAGATCCTGCATCTCCTTTCTGTCCAGGTTCTCCAGGCTCACCTTTCACACCAGGCTGACCATCAGGGCCCTATAAGAAATAATACTTAGAAGAAACATCAGGGCAGGGAACACCAAATCTTTCCTAACAAAATAATTCTGTAGAGAATTTCTAAAAGGGTAAAAAAAATACCAGGGGTACAAAGCAGTCATTTGTTTAATGATTCAGCATGATCTTTAGAAGACCACACATGACATTTTCTAAACATTCTGTGAAGCCACTATTTCCATTTTAAATATTTTACTCATCTAGCTTGCGTTTTTCCTCTCTTCAGATTTTCTATTCTTTTCCTCAGCAGCTACAAACCAAACACTGTCTTTTCTAGTTTTGTTTTTTTTTTTCCCACCAAAGGAAGCAGGTGCAAGACTCTGAAAGGGATCCTGGAACAGGATATTTAGGCTGCAGGAAAGCTTAGTGCATTTGAGTCCATCTGGTCCATCACCTCATTCCAGCCTTCATTAGTCATGGCACAAATCTTTGCTACCTTCAGTAGACACTTTTTAACTTCCCTCATTTTAATCTCAAAGGAGCAACATAACATACTAACGAAAATATGAAATCTGGTGAGCAATTACATAATCTTAACAAGAAAACTACTTTTCAATTGTCTGGGGTGCTTATTGGCCCTTTCCTTCATTTGATATACTGATGGGAGAAAGAAACAGTTCTTTTTGCAGTAAAAATGTGATTCCAAATCCAGAACACTGCAATATTATTCATAATGAAGGAAATGAAGTGTGTCAAAGCATGAGCAAAGGAAACTCATTAGTGTTCCAAAACACATACCGGGGGGCCAGCAAAACCAACAGCACCAGTTGGGCCATTTTCTCCTCGGGAACCCTGGTCAGAAAAATTGAAATAACTGTGTTTAAAAACCATCTCTCCAGAGGCAGTATCAGTTACAGTTCCATAGATCAGAAAGGAGGTTAACTATTTACCATAATAAGTGTCATTATACTTTTTCCCTATTAATCAGAATCAAATGATCTTTTAATCATGAAACAAAGGATGTTAGCTATGACGTTAAAAGCAGCCATGTGTTCAAGACTACAGTGAGCCTTCAGATTTCAGAGATGGAAGGCACAGGGAAGCATGAACACAGAATTAGGAGAAATTCTGGTCACAACCAACCCCTTCCAGGGATGGCCAAAGAGTACACACTTCATTGAACCTATCACCCCAATCACACAGGGGGAAAAAAAACAGTAGTTCAAAGATGTACTCTTCTATAAGGTCACAACAGGCTTTGACTGAGCTTTCCACACAACATTTGCTTGGAAAAGAAGTAGCTGAAAGCTGCCAACTCCAGCACTCCCTAGAAGGGTGGAAGCTGCTCCAAATTATACTGGAAATAAGAGTGTTCTGATTTATGACAGGGACATAATCGATTTCAAGCAGTGTGAAGGATCTAGAAGGGCTGAGCCTCTAATTCCCTAATTGAAGTCAACCCTTGAAATACTTCAAATCACTAATAGATGGAAGATGACAAGAGTTACATAACTGGATGAACTAAGGATTACCTCTGCGCTTTGCCCATTAAATATTTGTTTATGTACTGTGGTATCTGCTAGGGGCATGCTTTTAAAAACATTGACACAATTATAAGTGGTGGCATAGTTTCAGGAGTGAGGTAAGTGAGGGTAACTCTATAAAGCTTGTCCTAAAACAAGTATAGGTCACGGGAAGAAAATCTGGTAATACTTTTGCAAGTGCACAGCACCAAGTCAAACTTCACATTTGGCTACAGAGAAGGGGAAAGTAAAAGGGGGAAATACATCAGCAAATAAGAAAAATGCCTGGAGTTTGGATCAGCATTAGGTATTGTTAACTTATACCAGACAAAAACAAAGCATGTTTACTCACAGGGTTTCCACGAGAACCAGGAGGACCAACTAGACCTCGAGGACCTGGTTCACCCTTAAAGTAAAATGAAAGGACTTTATTTCCCAAGTAATTTACTTGTTTGGTCATTAAAATGCTAAATGAAGTCTGGCAATATTAAGAAACTTCAGTAGGGAATGGAATAAAAATCTTTTTTACCTTTTCACCAGTGGGACCTCCTGGACCCATTGGACCTATTGGACCAGGGAGACCCTTTTGAACAAATTAAGATGAAAGAAAGTTAAAAAAGTAATGCTCCAAAAAACCCACAATAATTTAAAACTTCTCATATATTACCATTCCTTTTTTCATTCCTTTGAATTCTTCTACTTTATCTCTGGAAACTTCTTTTACCTTCTTTATCTAAAATTGACTTGCATTTCCTCTCCCAATGACCAAACTCCCCTCAAAAGATCTTCTTTCCTTCATTCTCTCTTTCTTCTCTAAGTTAATCATCTGTTTTATGTAGTATTCATAAATAAGGCCAATGATAAAAAAAAAGCCCCAGCTGTATTTTGCTCTTTCAAAAAGAAATCAAGTCTTTTTTTTCCCCACTTGCACAGAGCTCTGTTTCTTTTATGTTAGTACCTAACTTTTTAAACTAATTTTAAAGTATCGATCATTTTCTGAAGATTCATTTAGACCTCACAAATTACTCAAAAGTGTCCTTTATCTCTTCATAAGGCAGGCAAACAGGTTGCAAACTCCCCATCCAAACCCACCAACTCCACCTAATGATCCTTCAGCTCACCTGTCCATCAACTACTGTAAGCTCTAAACATCTCTTACAAAGAGCTGCTCTGTATCTTTGGATAATGTTTGATTTAGATTACCAGCTCACAAATGATAATTTTATTAGAGTTATTGCACAGGGGGCTTTCTCAAAAAAAGTTTTCCTCTAACTTTAGTCCAGACAGGATCCTTGTGTTTTGATTGTACCTCGAATTTCCAAATGCTTAGCAGCTAGTACTCCAACTGGTCTGCACAACACAAGAATCCCAGATTTGTTCTCAATTCATGTAAAAGCTAACTCAAGTAACATCTGGGAAAGAAAAATGGTCAGTGCATACAAAGAAAACCCAGTGCAATTGGGATTATTGGACAGCTGGTCTGTGCAGCAGAGTGTGTGCAATGTGTCTTGAACACATCTTGAGCAGACTGGAGACCTTATTAATGCAGTGGAGATTCAAAACTTTCCAGAGGTGCCAGCAATTTACTGCTTATGTGAGGCTCAGTACATCTGCAGGAGTTTTCACCTGTGAAATTCAGGACAGATTGTGGCAACTCAATGCAGACAATAAGGAGGCATCTGCCTTAGCCCAAGTCTGAGAGCTGGAAAGTTTGCCTTTTGCCTATTCATCTCTGCCTGTCCATTTTTTCATGTTTTTTACTATAGTCAACATAGACGAATCCCTAATCAACTGTGAATCCTTTCCACTGAGCTCTTGGCTTGCATTATTGACGATTCCAACTAGGGGATTGGAGCACAGACACCCCAAAACGTTGTGCACAGCAGTCCTGAAAAACCTGAAAATTTGGAGGGTGAGGTAACGACTGTAAACCCATGACATACCAGGATACCATTATATAGTGTTTAACTCTACAAGCTGAGTAGCCTAGCACAGTAAAAAACCCTGTGTGTGAAGAGTAGGTCTAAAGAGAGTGACAGATTTACTTACTCTTGCCCCATCATTGCCAGCTGTACCTTCAGCACCTTTCTCACCTACGCCGCCCTATGGAAAACACCCAAGAAGTCCCAGTTATGGCACTGAATGCTGAGTGGGTCATAGCCTGGAATAACTGCAGTGTTAAGGGACAGGTCATTCTACTCAAGAGGACAGCAATAAACAGACTTACTCTATCACCCTTTGGGCCAGGTGTTCCAGCAATCCCTCTCTCTCCAGGCATGCCCTGAAGACCCGGTGGGCCTGGATCACCAGGTGTCCCACTAGGGCCTGGGCTTCCCTGGAACAAAAAACAAGTTGTTGCCTATTCATCTGAGAAGCATCTTTGTCTCCAGGCTGCAGAACATGTTGTGCCTGTGTTGAAGTCTCTGGGGGTACAGTTTTAAGTAGTAATTTTATCTGAAATTTGGACTTCATTCATATCCAAATACTTTTCTTTTCCCATTGTGTTACTCAGGAAGTTCAACTGTAGTAACATAATATTTCCAGATACATTAATATTTAATCAGTGCATGCTGGAGATGAAAACAAACAAAAAAAGAAGCTTGAGAATCTTTCTTCCTTGGCCTGGATGTCACATAGGTTTAGTACAGAAAGCAGGTAGTAGAAGTTGCCAGGGGCAGTGATGCTCATTTCTATTACAGGTCTCACATAACTAGAGGCACTCCCTGCTTGGCCTGACTTTGCTGGCCTAACCACATCCATAGCAGGTACATGCATGCAAGCATGAAGCTTTCAGCATTTTCTTTTAACTGCTTAGCCCTGCCAAGTGTCTTTGTATAAAGTGGCATGGCTCTGACAACATTGCCAGAAGGTTTTCTGCAGTTCAGAAATGGCTTTGCCCAGTTCTACTGTGAACTCTCCACATTTAAGTATGTTGCAAGTTACTAATGTTGTTATAATTTGGAATTGTGTGTCCGTCCTTATACAGTGGAGATGCCTTTAATGTTAAAAATAAAAATCTCTCCCTTATGGTCATGCAAATGAGCAGGATTACACATCACATCACTGCAGCAATGCAAATCTCCACTCAGTTCACCTTTGGGCCATCGGGACCGTGGCCTCCAGCCATGCCCTTTTCACCCTGGAGTCCTGAGGCACCTGGCTCTCCCCTTTCCCCTGGGTTGCCACGTTCTCCCTGGGAAATGCAAGATTATCAGTTATTTACAAGGCAGGCTAGAAATCTGGTAGACAAAATCCTAAATACACCATAAGTGCAGTAGAGCCTGTTAACAAATTCTAGAACTGATTAAATAAAAACTAGCTTTATGCTTATACTGTTAGAGGTGGGGGAAATATGTTGCCCACAAAACTAAAAACTCTCATTTCACAGCATAAACCAAATCATTTAGTATTAAACACCACTTCAGGAGCTACAAAATTTTTAAAGGTAATAGATTTAAAAGAAACCATCTTAAAACATATCCATATTTGCTACCATTTTTTTTTTGGTGGGGAAAAAGGTCAAATACTGGCTTTAGCTGTTGAAGTCTGTATGACACATCAACTTCATATCTCAGAGAACTGTTGTGAATATTTGAACTCTGAAAGAAAACACTTACCCTGGGGCCCAATGGACCAACAGCTCCAGGATCTCCAGGCACACCCTAAGAACAAAATTCAGCATTAGAATGAAATCATTATTCATAACTTCATAGTTATGGAAATTAGAGACAAATATTTTTATTTCCAAAGTACTGTGAATGTAGATGGCCAGATCTAAATCCTATCTGTCAATGACAAGAGGTGATAGTCTAGCTCAGTCCAAAAACATAGATTATCATAATTATTTTATGCCAAGTAGTTCTTAGACAGCTTGCAGACTACATCAATCCGTAAGTATTTTGAAACAGAGTTGGAAATTCAATTAGAAAGTGAAGAAAATGTAAGACTACTTTATAAATTGTATTCTTTTTAATGTTATGTTACACATATATTACCTGATCACCTGGCTTTCCTCCCTCACCTGGAGGACCTGGTGGCCCAGGCAAGCCCTGTAAAAAGCAATTTAAATGGTCACTAACATGACAGAAAGTTGTGTAAATCCAGACTTAAGTAGGACACCAAGATCATGAATGTTGCAGTACACTTAATACAAGAGCACACCATCAGACATCCCCAAGGGAAAGAGTTATATGAATATTGCACCTCAGTGTTTCTCCCTCTCAAAAATGAGATAGCACCCCTTCCTTAACATTTCCAGGATATGTCAGCCCTAAAAGCAAAGTTCTCTATAAACAGATAGTAATTTAATCAATACTTCATTATAAAGACAATTATGTTGCTATATATTTGGAACTTTTTTGGAAAACTCTTAAATTAAAACTGATTAATATCAAAGGTTTTCTCAAGGGATACAGAGCTGGTATTTAAGCCTTTACCAGTTTGGTTTAATGCACAGCTGATATGAAAGTTATGGATCATTAATTATTCTGAACATCCTGCCTTAGTTCTGAAGTTGTATTATATTATACATCACTTGATTGAATAGCTCCAATTTAAGTTGATAAAGACATGGCTGTTTACTTTTTAATTAAAAAAAAAATAAAAAAATAAAATGGATGCACATACCTGAAACCCTGTAGGACCTGGAGGGCCTTGCTCTCCTCTTTCTCCTGCCAGACCCTACACAAAAGGAAGTAGTAAGTAAACAGAGGAGGAATATAGGCAGGCTCCACAATTTTTATTTTCTCTATGCATATTTTCAATTATGTATTTATTTATTATGCATTTTTACTTATCCCAGGACAAGATGGCCTACCTAAAAGTTATAATAAGATATGTATCATTGCTTTAAAATCCTTTCCCTAAAGGCTCTCTGGTAACAGGAAAACACTCTATTCCATTAACACCAAGAAAGACAGGAAAAATTAACTAAGATCATTTTTTACTCCTTGCACTATTTCTTGTAATGGTTAATAAAAGGTATTAGACTACTAATATATATATTTTAACACAAAGCTAGCAATTTTTCTAGGACAATTTTTTTCTCTAAATGCTCTTGGAATTTTTTGCTCGGAATCAACAACTGGAAGTTGATAAGAATAGAAGCCAAAAGAGGAGTGAGTAGATGGAGTGCCAGGCAGGCAGGTAAAATCTGACTTACTGGTGGGCCAACAGGACCAGAAGGACCAACTTCACCATCTTTACCAGGGGCTCCCTACAGTAAAATGACAAGGAAAGAAATCTTGTGTAGTGAAGCACATAACAGAAAAGCACAATTTTCTGTGATCACTGCAAATAACAGCCCCACTCACTCTCTGTCCTGGGACTCCTGCATTGCCTGCTTCACCAGGTTTTCCAGGATCACCCTAAATTGCAGAAATAAAAATGACTGGGTTTAGGTATTTTTTTATCCAGTAAAATATACAGTAATGGCTCAAGGCAAGCAGGGATTGCCATACTCACACTGCTACCCTTTGGCCCAGGAAGGCCCATGCTGCCTGGCTGACCTCTGATTCCTAAGGAACCTGCTGGACCTGGACGTCCATCTTCCCCAGGAGCACCCTGCAGAGACAAAGCATTTTCCACATTAAATTCTAACTATATGTACTCACAGGAACTTATTAATCCCAAGAAAATGCTTGGATATATAAAGAAAATAATATTAACCTGGTTTGGGGCTTCACTTATCAGTCAAAATGTCTTTAGAGCAGACTCAGCAATAGCCATACTGCTGGATTTAACCAATTAGGACTGAATCACGTACAAATAATTTATTGTGCCCTTAAAGTAACAACTAGAAAAATATTTAGTTCAAACATTTAACAACGATGAAGCAGCTGGTAAGCAAGAGACACTGCTACACAGACAAAACTAAACAAGCATTATTGGTACTACCTTTGAAGTTAGGAATATAAAGTGAACTATCAAGAGAGAAGATGAGCCTTAATAAATAAAGTCATGTTAATAAAAGCAATTTCAGTGAGGCGGGACCTTCGAATTACTGTGATATTAACTGAAAAGACTTATTTTTTTCACTTACCAAGGGGCCAAGTTTTCCTTCAGGGCCTTGAACACCTGGATTTCCAGTTAAACCCTAAAAGCAGGAATAGTATTGATGTTAGGGTTAGGTCTATAATTCTCCAATAATAAAGAAATATAAATAAATATCAAATAAATGCTCAGTTAATATCATAGCACAAACTTCATCCTTATCTTCACTTTACAACTTCATCCTTCACTGTTTTTGATCTTCCTTCTTCCCATTCTCTCCTTTCCTGATTTACAACTCTTGAGCTTCTCACAAGCTCATCTTTATTTTTACCATGATGTCATATTTTACTGCTCCCTTTACCATCTTTTCTGATATTTTGAATTGTCTGCCAATAATTTTCCTGGAAAAATCCCTAGGGGATATGTACCACTCAATCTTTTACATTATCAATCACCAATTTAATGAAGGTTGGCCTTCAACCCATGTTACCTGTGAAAACTGTGCTTTACAAACACACCTCCTTCCTTTGTATCAGCTGTTCTCAATCAGGGCTATTTCTCCTTTTTCTAGGACAAAACCTGTGCTTCCCAACATCAGCAGGAAATAAAGATAGGTCTTATGGCCTTTAGCCCCCCTGAAACCAGTCTGTCGTTGCATAAGAGCTTCTGAATTCCCAATCATTCACCCCTGCCTCTCGACAAATGAAAAGATTAGAATGAAAGGGTTAAAATGAAAGGATTACAGGGTACTGCTCTCAGTCCCTTACCCTTGCACCTGGAAGGCCAGGTTCACCAGGACGTCCAGGATCTCCCTGACCTCCTTTAGGTCCAGAAGATCCTGCAGGACCACGCTCTCCTTGGGCTCCCTAGAAAGACACCAGTGAGCCACTCGTTAACAGCTAGAACAGTGACAGCAGGAGAAGGTTAAATAAAAACTGTATCTTTTATTAAGGACCTATTTTTGGAAACAAAGTTACAAATCATTAATATTTTTACTATTATTAGTTTCCTAATTATTATCTTTTCTCCCCAAAATTATTACTTAAAAGCTGTCTCTTCCTTAAAGCAAGTTTATATAAGCATTTTAGAAGTCCTGTATTTTTACCAAGAAGTTAGGAATTTACAGAAGTACTAGACAAATGTCTATGTGAGTCACTTCCCTGGAAATGTTACAGCAATTAGGAAAGCCAGATAAACCCATCTTTTTTAAGGGACAAGTCTAGAAAATCAGACCACACACAAAGAATAGGCAATTTCTCACAGAGGCCCCTCCTACACAGTAATACATAAAGCAATATAGGAGAATAGGTGAGTTCCTTATCTGTGCACACTTCAAAATGAGGGACCATTAAGCCAGGGACAAGCAAGCAAAGCTGAACAGCATGGGAACTGGAAGTGACTTTTCCCAAAAAAATTTTTTCTCAAAACATTTAGGCCCCCCTTTTTGCATTTGTAAATTGGATCTGCCTATTTGCCCAGAAGCAGACATTTTTAATGAAACACTTTCTTTTTGTATGTCTGGATGTATGAAGATTTTAAAAACTACACAGTAAAAGATGGACACTTTAATTTCATTTACCTTTGGTCCAGGCAAGCCATCAGAACCTGGAAAACCACGGTTACCAGGAGCACCCTAGGAAAAGCAGTAGATATGAGACAATGATCTTAATTTTTACATAGCTTATTACAAATAAAGGACCAGATGTACGGATTGAAGATTCAGTTCATTTCCTTACAATTTTCTTATTTAGGTACTTTAACTTGGAGGTGGGGGGTTTATGAGTTAGAGTGGTAAAAATACCAGTGTGTCATTCATGCATGCTGGACAGCTCCTTCTGTGTGAGCTGCCTCAGTGAAAGCAAAGATGAGCAGCTGTACAGGTGTAGGAAAAAATCTGCAAGATGAGCCTGTCCTATCTCCATCCTTTCTCCTACCATACCATCCTGGGCACTGAACTGCCACGTAAAAGTATCCAGTGTGAAAAATAACACACAGCAGTAAGTACTGCTAGGAAAACAGGGTTTGACTACATTCACAATCAAGCTTTAAGAACATCCATGGGTAGGTCAGAAGGTTTTTCAGCTTAGCAGTGCATCTCTTAAGACATTTATTCCTCCAGATTTCTTACCCTCTCTCCAACAGGACCTGGTGGACCTACTGACCCTGGATCACCACGAGGACCTCTTTTTCCTTCTTCACCTATCGGGCCAATGGGACCCTGGGGACCTTGTGGGCCCTAGTGAGAATAAAATTTTATTTTAAAAAAACATTGTTAAGCTCACAGTTTCTCAGGCATACTGAAACTGACTGTCTTCTGGACACTATAAACATTTTTCCAAATAAAGGAGAAAAAAAAACAGTTTGGCCTTGGATCAGTTAAAAACAACAGCTTTTCAGCATCTGCTTTTCTCTTTTACAATGTTTATAAGCTAATAAATTGTAATTCTGCAGTTGGGCTGTACCCTGCTTCTCATAATCACCCACAATAATTTGTATTTGCTCAGGCTGCAAAGGAGTCAAAATTCAGTGAGACTCTAACAGAAATTTTCGGAGAAGACAGCGGTAAAGAAACTATTACTTCACCTCTGTATTTTTGTCAGTTATTACATGATTATTTAACTGGTGAAGATTGGTTGATAAACCAACTCAAACTCTGCAGAGTTGGTTTTCTCCCAAAAGTTCCATGGTTATAAGCCTCTGTGTTTCCTCTTCATCTTAAAAAGCATATGGAGACTTACAGGTTCACCTTTGGGTCCTGCTTCCCCCTTGAAACCTGGGACACCAGGGTCTCCCTGAAAACAAGCACATGAACAGCACCAGTAAAGTTCAAAGTCCCAGTAAACCACTTCAGCATCTTGCATTATGCCATGAAACAAGTATTTCCCAGTTTAGTCACTAGCTCTAGGCAGTATAATATGATGGTCATAATGGTTTGCCTTTACCCTTATTATGCTTGTTTATTATTATGTTATGGAGAAAACACTTAACCAAATCTTTTTCTTTTTTTTTTTCCCAGGTTTATAAAGACACACTTCTTTTTCAAAGAAGTCGTGGTATTTTGGATACACAGCAGATCAGGAGGATGTGAAATTTAGCTCTCTGCTTGGCATGCCACTGGAAGCCCACTGCTAAGCCCTGCTTCAGTTCCATGGAGGGCCACACGTGCCAGACCCTGCAGCTCCCAGAGACACAAAGAGCCCCTTACTGGCTGGCCTCGAATGCCGGGGGGACCGGTGCTGCCCTGGGGTCCTGGGGAACCTGGGGGCCCTGACAGTCCAGGGGGGCCTCCAGTGCCTGGAGATCCCTACAGATACAAACAGGAAGCACAGTCAGGTAACACAATCAAAATAAGGAAATAAAAGAAATCAACGTGCACAGTTTCTTCAGCAGGGAATATGGTTACTTACAGTAGGGCCCTTTGCACCAGGGGAGCCATCTGTCCCTTCAGCACCCTAAAGATAAGGTACCAATCATTGAAAATCATTTTAACAATCACTACAGCAGAAGATAGTTATTTCATCCACTTTACAAGACCAGAAAATAAAGGCTATTAAATAAATGCAGAAACATATGCAAATGCTAAAAAGAGCAATAAAGCATGCAAGTTAATGTGATTTTTAAGGTTGAAGATCTTATGGTTAAGCTTAAGTTTTAAGGTACTTTGAAGATTGAGACTGTGTAACTTTCAGTTTTCCAAGTTTCAATAAAAGAAATAGTTACTATCAATACAATTAGCACAAAACAAAGGAATGAGACCTCTTTTCCTTGGGAAAAATGGTAATTTGAGTAAGACTCTGTTGTCAGGCAGGGCACTAAGAATCCCCATAAACAGGAGAATATGCACAAGCTGAGCACTGAGGAACCCAATTCAATGCACTCACAGGAAGACCTTGTGACCCAGCTGGGCCCTGAGGACCTGTTTCACCTCTTTGTCCTTGAGGACCTTCAGGACCACGAGGACCTGTTGGACCTGCTTCACCCTAGGATTCCACAAGAGAAAACAATTTCAAATTATTTTGCTCCAAAAAGCAGCGCTATAAGGTAACTCAGGAGGAATACTGAGCCTATAACAGAAAAACAATTCATGTTTGAAAGAGTTTACTTTCCTCAAAATACAATTTTGATTACCTAATTTTGCTTCTGTTACTTCTAGGTGAAGGCAAACATTACAAGTACAGACAGGATTTCCCCCAGTGTATACAAGACAAGGAAACTCTGCAGAAAAGCTGCACTATCCAGGAGTCCAAATAAGATCAAGAACAGACCTGTCTTTCTAAAATCCCTCTATATGTCTGTAATTTTACAAGTTCTTTTTTTACCTTCATTAACAACAAGACTTAGGCCTTAGATATGGTAACACATCAGGGATTGATTGATTTGAGGGGTTTTTTTGTTGTTTTTTTTTTTTTTTGCACCACAAATGAACTCACTGTTACAGAATCATATTAAATATCAAATTCCTGTAACATTAGACTGGATGTTAAAAAATTCCTCCCAGCATCTTCTTGGAATTTTAACTTTCTATAGGAAATATGTCTTTTGGAACTGATGGCTGTTAACATCACATCTTCATAAAACAAGTCCACATCTTCATTGTATAATCTGCCAAGCTTTTACGAGTTCAAAGCAACTATTCCAATTTTACATCATCTGATGATCAAACTTGAAGGTAGGTTCTCCTTTTCAAAAGCTCTAGGTGATTCATCATGTGACAGTATTTTTAAACATTTATTTGGGTAAAATCATGCTGAGCCATACTAAAACTTTTTATGACATGCACTAAAAGGGCTATCATTTAACTGCACACTCCTCTTGTCTCGACTGTACTTTTTCCAAGAAAGGTTGGAGCAGATGATCCTGGAGGTCCCTTTCCAACCTGCTATTCTGTGACCCTATGATTAAGTGGATACTGTTATTAAGACTTGTTTCCAAACAGCGTCATGAATGTTGCCAGCTTCACAACAACAAAAAACATCTGCTGATCTTGGCTTCCTGACCAGTCTTGTAGAACATTTTCTTATCATGTTTTAGGAGTGTAAAGGGACAAAGAGGAGCAGGTGGATGCAGAGCATGTATAAGAAGTATAAGGAAACTCTATGAGTTGTGTTTTCTGTCTTCAAAGACATTGGCTCAAGGCCAAGAGAAAAAAAAAAAAAGCAGCACTTTCTTGAAAAGCAAAGGAGGGAAGTGAGACAGGGCTGCAGCAAAGGAAAGTTTTTCATTTCACAGCCCAATCACTCCAAGCCACAAAAGGCAGTAACTGTGACTTGCTCTGTTGTGATGAACCACACATCTCTGCTGAGGTTCAGGCATTTCCCTTACCAGTCTAGATCATCTCAAAAAGCATTCTTGGCCAAAATGAGAAGTTTCAGCACTAGAAGGTCCTGCCTCCATACTGTCTTGCCCTCACAACCTCACTTCTAGCAATGTATCTTGCTATTCTTTGAATATTCAGGACAAGATTGCTGCAGATTAGCACGGCAATCATTTCATAATCACCCCTTGACATGAGCAAAAGGGAAAGCAAAGTATCCTAGCAGTGGTGAATTGCAATTGCTTCATTTGGCTTTGGGTTTTATCCTTCCTGAAGGTCTTGACTAAGACTGATTTCACAGCAGCTCCTGGGGATCTGTACACATGTCAGTCTGAGTTATGTACAGTCTAGTACACATTTTTAATTGTGTGTTGTTCCACATTTTAAAAAGACACTTTCATTTTATTTTTTTACCTTTACACCAGGAATTCCAGGAAAACCTGGAGATCCAGTTATGCCAAGTGGGCCCTATAAAAGACAGACACACAAAGCTGTTAATTCAGAGGTTTAGATCACACAGTATCTCATCACTGGGTAAACATGGGTCTAGAATTACATGTATTTTTTAGTTGTAAAACATTTGTTTATAACAAAACCAAAATAACTATAAATACCAGGTTTTTAAACAATAGATATACATTTTACAGAATCGTGGTGCAGTTCTTTAATAAAGTGTTTGCTGACTTCAGCAAAGCTACAGCTCTTGATCCAGCTATTAATGCCTGAATCACAAAGTACACAATTCACGGTGAACAATTATGGGAATTAAGAATCCTGAACTCACAGCCAAATTCATTTGCAAGTTGTAAAACATAGATCTTGTATGAAAATTTCAGGGCTAGGGAGACAAAGATGTTTCCATTTCCATGATGTCTCCTGTGCTGTACAAGACATTCAGAAGATCTTTCCACTCTATTCCAAAGTCTTGGCGTGGCGGCACACAGTGGTTATTAATACTCACTGCAACACTCTTCCCAGATAATTCTCTTTATCTTCTCCTGATTTTCTGTCTTTTTGTAAAATATGACTCACGCTGAGAAAAAACGTTCTATATAATAAAGCTCTCCTGACAAACTTAATCAGAACAATCTGTCCCACTGAGCATTAATTACAGACAACATTTCTGCCGTGACCTTCCACTGAATTTCTACAGAGCTGATGTAACAGCTCACCAAGTATATTTTTGAAAACCTATGTCCCAGTTTATTGGACCACAAATAATGTCTGCCAAATCTCTCTCTTGTTGCAGGAAGAATTCCAGGATTATGCTGTACCACTGCACTGACCCAAATAACAACACATTTCATTAACGTTTTCTCCAGTGAGAAACACATGCATTAAAGGATGAGTATCTCCCTTGTGACACTTCATGGGATTTTCCAAAAGTATTAGCCAACCACTTGTCATGTCCAGTGAAGCTGAGCTTGCACTTTACACCAAAGAAAAATTACAAACTTCATGTAAAAGCTCACAGCTTGCCACCCAGCTTCTTTCAACTTTGCAATTTGTTTTAAATATTGAAAAAAAATTTCTTTGTTTGAAAGTTTCTTCTAACAACTTACATTTCTTTCATGATACACTAAATAATTGAGTTTTGTAGATTTTAGGCATTTACACTCATTTTTTGAGCTTCTCTTACGGTTAATTTTTCTCAGTGAAGTATTTAATAAAACAGTCTGTTGAATAAGATGGCACAGGTAAATTAATTTTTTCTCAGAACTTTGTCACAAGTAAATAAGGAGTATGCACAGACTGAAATTCTTATTGCAGGCAGATGCGGTTTAGGGTTTTGAGGGGGTTTTTTGATGCAGTGCTTTTGAGCTTTTGGTTGTTGGGTTTTGTGTTTGGTTTTTGGTTTTTTTCTAAGCTGAACAGGCCCTTTTATACACTTGGCAATGGGGCAATTGCAGGGAGCAAGTTGTGCTGTCACTGAGTGCCTCTCTCCTTGCTGACAGGACTCATCTGGCAGCTGTGCACGTGAGGGAAGATAAATGCAATTATGAACTGCTTTAGATTGCAGGGCATGCACTTGAGACACTTTCCTCCCTTACCATACGGGCTCCACAAGAGCAGCAGAGCATCACCTCCCCAGGAGATGCTATGGCCAGCTCCTCTGCAAATTAAAACCTTTAAATGAAGTAAACTACAGAGGACAATTTTGCAGAGGACAGCACTAAAACTAAAATGAGCAGAACTAGGAATCATTCTCAGATAATTAATTCCAGATGCACTTAACTGATACCAACAACTGCCAACTTTTTTTTTTTTTAATTTATTTTTTTTGTAGTGAAAACACTGAGTGAAAAAGTGGCTGATTGAGAACCAATCACTTACCATTGGGCCTGGCTTCCCAGGCATGCCATGCTGGCCACGTCCACCCTAGACACAAAAATAGAAAACACAGAGGAGTTATAAGAACTCTACCTAATTTTGTAATTATTTATTCTCAGCATTTGTGATAAAACTACATCTACTAAAGTGATTGAAGAAACGTTGGATTGCACATTCCTCTAAACACTGTCATGGAAAACTTCTGGAAGAAATTAAGCTTCCATTTGAGTTAATGGATTTCTCTGTTTTCAGAAAGGACAATATTTTGAGTGTCACTGTATGGGGCATATGAAACAAGTGGATCATATAGAAGGCATGAGGAGAAAT
The DNA here is from genome assembly GCF_963662255.1 of Cinclus cinclus. Lineage (NCBI taxonomy): Eukaryota > Metazoa > Chordata > Aves > Passeriformes > Cinclidae > Cinclus > Cinclus cinclus. The sequence goes on along the minus strand of NC_085066.1, from coordinate 2,708,191 downwards.
GCCAGAAAAACAGTACTTGACACTGGATGTAAAAGCAGCAGGATGAAAGTTCTAACTCAAATATGATCTCATGTCAAGGATAATCCCTCTTTTTTCTGAAAATCAAAATATTTTTAAGAAGATAGTCTTATTATCTGGAATTAAATTTTTGGATTTGATCTAAATTGAAATCTGAATTGAATGTCTTCATCTCAATTTTCATTTAAACCTTTTCCAGAGAAAATTGAAACATATAATTTCCTGCTCAGTAATTTTTGCTGAAAAGACCCTCTCCCAAGAAATCCCACAGAAACACAGAAGACATTTTTATGTCCCATAAAATCATGCTGTGAGGCTATTTGGACTCATGGGCAGCTCTGCTATGAGAAGTTACCATATGGCCACCACTCTCATTTTAAAACTGTATTTAACTTTTAAAATTTATAGTAAAGATATCACCTCACAAAACTGTTCACCCTTAACTTTCTTAAGTTGTAGAAGAACCCACAACACAAGTGACTAGCAAGTGACATGAACAAACACTTACAGGCTCAGGGATTTAAATTTAATTTAGCAAAAGAATTACAAGAGAGAAGGAAGATTCTACTTACAGGGGCACCCTGTGGTCCAATCCGTCCTCTTTCTCCTGGCATTCCCCTAGGGCCCTTGAAGAAAGCAAAAAAGTGCATTATTTAGGAGGGCATCATGTTAGAATAATAAAAAGGGTTGGTTTTTTGCATTCCTGCAGGAGTAATTTATTCTATAGCAGAAAAGAAGTAGCAGCTCAAATAAATCCTTACAACCTCACAGGCTTGCCCAGTGGAAATTTAATAAACTGTAATTTCTGTTGTTCCATTCCAACAGTATTTCCAGTTCTAAACACATTAGAATAAATTCTGTATATACTCACCAGGGACAATAATGCAACTTCTCTTACTAAATCTCATTCACAAATTAGATTCCACTTCAGGGATATTACATTCTACCCACAACATAGTGCTTCATAGAGAGATGCCACTACCTGATATCAGAAAGAGGTTTTACTTCCAGAAGCACTGCTGAGAGTCAATATTTGTCATGCAGCACTACTCCCGCATATTCAGCTGTCCAAAACCACTTGTGGATGTAAATTACTCTAAAATAATGTTTCTCCATTTCACTTGCAGGTCATGCTTACTCATCCTCACCGTAACCTCCAAAATCCTCTACCCATGGTTTTCTTAACTAGTTCATTCCTGATCTAAATTACTCCAGAGCAACCCAAGCCAGTTTTTCTCATGTTGAAATCACTCCATATGAGGCATCAGCATGTAAAAAAGAAAAGACTATCACCCTACACTTGGATGAGTTGGGAAACCATCACCACGCCTACAGCCAAGTCTCTGCTGAGCCTTCTGATTTATCATTATTACCTATGTCTGTGACTGGAAGGGAAGAGCTTAGAGTGGACCAAATCCACTGCCAGCGTAATGGAAAATGAAGCCTTCATGAATGGAAAGTTCAGCTCCATGAGCTCAAACACAGGAATCAAAGTCCTGAGATTCCCACTAGCAGTAGTATTTACAGCCACTCCTGCAACACCCAAGGCACGTGACACTCACTAGAGGACCTGTGGGACCCATGGCTCCGGTCGGTCCAGACTCTCCCTAGAAAAAGAAATGAAATAACAGAATTAGAGAAGTGGGTGAAAGGAAAATTGAGTCACATCTCACACCTGTCCTCTGTGCTTCTGTTGGACCTCAGGGGCAGTTTGCACAGATACCTGTGTGCATCACAAATGGCAAGGACACTGCTCCCCACGCCCATGCAAATTCCATATTTACGTGTTCTCAGTGTTCGTGTTCTCTGCCAAGACTGTTGCTGCTGTTGCCTCCACAGAAGGTGGTAGGCAATCTTGGGAAAGAAATCTTTTCTTATACAGACTCTCCTTAACTACTAATCTCACATTTAAATTTAGATTTTGGAAGATTCACTTCATTTACTATGTTTTTAATCTAAAGGAATAGTTCTCTCCCACATTCAATTATCACCTATGCCAGGCCAAAAATGTTTCAGCACCAGCAATGATGAAAGTGGAAAAGCCTTTAAAAAGTGTTCTATGCTCTCTTAAAACATCTTTTAACCTATCATGGAAGGACTGACTCCTTTCTGCTCAGTCTGGGCTGGCTATCCTGTGTTACCATTACTTTGATCTGAAGTTGTAGCAGTGCCAATGGGGATCAAAAATTCTAAGAGAATAAATAAAACAGTCAATTTGATTAAAATATTATTAAAATATATACCCTCTCCTCTCCAATGCCTGTTTCTCTTATGTCATCTATCATAATTTGAAGGAGGAGAATCAGGTTTTAGTTATGCATTGCTTTATTTGATTATATTAAAAAATGTTCAACTTGGTCACATAGAGCCAACAAGAACCACGAACTGTTCAAGTGGAGGATTGTAAAATGTGCATGGGCCCTTTGCATTGCCTTCAGAATTACATACATGTCACAAATGCTCACCCAGTGATCCCTTACAGGCATCAAGCACACAGCTGAAGCTGGGACTGGCATTATTGAACTCTCTCCCCATATAAAGGTCAGAGAGGGTACAAAGCTGTGTTCAAAAGATCTCCTACCTTTTAGGATTTTGTTTTTACACAAAACATGCTTAATCAATTAGTTGGTTGGGCCATAAAAATACCTTTGCTCCAGCTGCTCCAATTTCACCTTTTGGACCATCAAGTCCTTTCAATCCCTGTAAGTTATGAAAAACAAAGAAATTGTATTTATATGTATGTACACAGAGAGAGCACTCCTACTATTATTTTTAAAGTAACTTGATATTAAAATATTAAGAATAGATCTGAGGTGGCAAGACTAAGAAAAGAAAAAAAAAAATAAAGAAGAAAAAAACAGATGGAATAAAGTTTTTAAACATTTCCTAAATGGAAACCATTCGTACAAGGTACATATCCTTGGATTTGGTTTCCTTTTTAAAACAAGAAAGTTTAAAAAAAATCCTAAAACAACAAGGAGGAGGCTCTGAGCCATAGGAAACCAATTTATTCCTCCCTGAAGTAAAATTCTGGCCAGAAAACTTGGTGATTTGTAATCACTCCATGTTGCAAACATATCCACCTCTCAAGTTCCCCACCCTAATTCAAGACTTGCCAACAAAGTGAGAGAACTGTCAGGTTTGCACCTCCTGAAGCTTGGCAGGGCTCATGCAAGCTCCTTCCAGATTCCCAGAACATTTGAAAATAGAGTGAAGAAAGCACTGGAGCATGTAATACAGAGGTCAGCTTAAAGGGGAATAGCACTGATTTTCCACAAGGACCTCTTTCTCTCAAATGCCAGTAATTCTGCTACAGCTGCCTCATCTGTAGTGTAGGCAAATTCTGCACCAATACAAAGAAAAATCTTCATTCTGAAACTGCCAGGAAACATCATCTGTATCAGAGGGAAAACCTTTCCTCTTACCCGGTGACCCTTGAGGCCTGGGAGACCAGGAGCACCAGGAAAGCCTCGAGGGCCCTAAGAAGGAAAATAAAAAACAAATACCATCCTGATTCTGCAGATAAACACAGGCAATAATGGTAGTGACAGGGATAAGGGCAGCAGCAATACTAATATTGCTGATACTCCTTCACCTTCATCACATGAGGAACAGCATTTGGGCAGCTCACAGATGATACAGCCATGTAGTTATTCTCAGCTTTATACACGTTTTCATTGACATGAAATGATTGATCAACGATCAATGATTGATCGTTTAGATTGCCATGTGATCAAACTTCAAATTTCAACAGAAGTAATGAAATTAGATGAGTGGCAGGTCAAGTTTTGAGAGTTAATATGGACAAACATTAATTAAGCTGAGATCAAAATTCAGATCACTTAAAATGAAAAAGAAACTCTGAGCTGCAAACTGTGCCTGTTCTTTCAGAATATGTCAGTCCAGAAACATGAATAATAAATGCTACCAAAACACATTTAGCAATTAAACCAAAGCTCTCTTGCACTTAGCTTCCCACCAAGTTTCTCTGTAAAGGCCAACAGAAGAGAGGTAAGTGCTTTGTGTCAGAATATTGGTGATATGAATTTCAAACAGAAATCTCAGATAACAACAGTTATTCTCTCAGCAACAAAGCAAACACTCATCTGGAGCCTAGGAGTGAGTTAAAGACCTCAGATACTGCATGGCAGAACTTTGCACTCATAATTAAAAGCAATACTGATGAGTCACATCAGGATGAAGCAATAAGGAACCAGTACCATATGATGACATGCAATTATTTTACTAAAATTCAAATAACCATGCTCTTACTGGAGATCCTGGAAATCCAGGCTCACCAGATTGTCCTGGTCTACCAGGTTCACCCTAAGGAAAGAGAAAAAAAAAAAAAAAAGGAACACATTAAAACAGGAGTTTTGAAAATGGACTTTGGTATCATTCTTCCATTCAAAAAAACGAGGACATTCATATCAGTACCATGCATCCTCTCTTTGCTGTAACAATATCAGTGACATTAATCAACTGCATATGTCCTAGCAAATGTGCATTAGACACATTAACTCATGAAGGGCTTTTAACCAAGAACTGGGGAAACTGAAGGCTGAGCCCACAATGCATCCCAGTCAGGAGATGGTGCTGATACCTGGTTTTCCTGGGAATTCATGAGGCAACCTCCTGTCCTCCTCACACAGAGCATCAGATTGCTGCTATTTCCCACTGCAACAGCAATTCAAAACTCCCTGCATTGGAGCTTGTGACTCTACTTCTGTTTAAATGTTTTAATATGTGTATCATTTCATTCTAGGACAGTGACTGTTTTCTTTGTATTGCAATGAAAAACACGGTGAAACCAAACAAGTATATTTTGAAGATGAATCAAAGCCCTCCAGAGCCACAGCCAAATATTCCTTTACATGCACCAATCAGTTCAAATACACCCAGGACACCAGGATGCAGGAATATAAAAGGCTTCAGAAAAGCAGTTTCAAGTCAGAGAGAAGGAAAAGTGCTTCACAAATGCAATTAAAGACACCCAAACAATGGAAATGGGGGAAGTTCTTAGAGCAGTGTCAAGATTTGACTTGCCTGCACTGAGAGTTAATTGTTGCCAAGGATTCTTAAAAATCCTTGTGCAGTCTAATGGGAAGATGGCTGTTACACGATTAATTTCTATACTAAAATGGCATCTGCAGTTTTCTAACTAATTTCCAAGTTATAAATTACAGTTCAGATGGATTTAGTGTGATTTGCAAACAAATACTAGACAACTACCAGTAAGGTCTTAGGCTACTGTTGTGCAATACATATATGCTCATATAAGATGCATGAAACATACTTTTTACATATATATGTATATATACATGAATAAAGAAAAAATCAGTTAGGAACGTAATCAATTCTCATTTTTTTAAAGAAATGAAATACTAAAATCTTGTCCAGACACACGCGGATGCTGCCATTACAGCTCTTCTAACCCAACATGCAATCCCAAAAGAGAGGAGATGCCTCCAAGTGATGCCCTGTGATTTATTATTATGTTTGATTTCAAGAAAGATTATCTCAGTTAAGAACTTACTGAGGCAAGAATTAGAGATGGTGTTTAGACTTTAGGTATGATGATGACACATAAGGAAAGGGAAATGGCTGCCAAGATTCACAGTTGTGATGCTGGATTTAATGAGGAGTACAATTACAAAGGAAAGCAGACAATAGTAGTTAGAACAGGCACATCTGCTGGTTAGTCACTGTCTCACAGATGCCAATGTTTATTTTATTAAAAAATAAAACAAGATACAAAGAATAATAAACTTACATCTTCACCAGGTTTGCCTGGAGGTCCCTCTGGTCCACGAGAACCAACTGGCCCCTAAGAAATAAATATATTTGTTGAGAAGTCAGTTTAGCCATGACTTCAAGATCTATTTACTCCATTTCCAAGTCTGGTTTTAAAAAAACAGAGGTAGGAAAAGGAATAGTTTATTCTTAAGTACATTTGCTCAGTTTTGTGGTGCTCTTTCTAACCATCCTCACCCTAGAAAACCTGCATTATATTATATGAAAATACAGGATGAATTCTTTAGTAAAAAAAAAAATCAAAACATTAAAAATCACAGTTGCTGCTGCTTCAAATTTCTGGCTCTCGCTTTTACTTTTGAATCATGTTGTTGCCTCAAAGAAAAAGTATTCTCATCATCCTTTGTGTAAGTTACACTATCAGGTCGGGTTTTACCAGTGCCTAACCATCCTCAGACCCATGCTGGAAAAGTGAGAATTATTTATTTCTAATATAATCATTGCTATTCACATTCAAAACAACTCAAACTCACTGACCCAGGACAACATGCTTTGGACACCACAACTCTTCAATGAAGTTACTTAATAATTTCAGCTGAAACAACATGACAAAAACTATGTTCTGACACAAAGTAGTACAGCATATTTGCAATTCTATTGCAGCAATGTTTGCATTTATTGGTCTTACCATAGGTCCTGGATCTCCAGGTTCACCAGGTGGGCCTGTGGGGCCAGCACCACCCTAAAATTAACCAAAGATTAATACAGTTGCAAATTCCAAAAGCAATCATAATGACATAATTTAAAATCCATGACCAGGAAAATCACAGCTTGTGGGAGAGTCTGGATTCTGATTCAGAACCAGTTCAAATTTCCATATGAGTGAAAGTTGGATATTAAAACCCCTCAAGCTGTAGATAAATCCTTTGCCATACACAAAATGAAAACTTTACACTATGCCAGTACCGAAACCAGAACAGTCTCCATTTTCATTGCTGCTCACTCATTAAAAACTGTGTTGGGTTAAAACCCCGTTAAAGATCTAATTAAATGTCCTTTTGGAGGCAGTCCCTCTGTACAGAGTCCATCTGGAGCAGTGCCCTTGTTTAAATTCCCTTCTGGATGAAGAGGCACTCAGCCACAAGTTACTGAGGATGGACACTGCCCCAGAGATGCACAAACCCCACGCACTACGAGCTCTGCCTTCAGCTCTGGACAATTGAATCCCCTGAGATAAAGCACTCACTTGTTTTCCTTGGAGACCCTGAGGACCTCTTGGACCCACTGGACCCTGTTGAACACACAACTTGTTACACACTGGAGAACAACCTTTCCCAAGTAAGGTTCATCCTAATGGCCTGATAGTGCCCACCAGCATTTCTAGTCTGAAAGGTTTTTACTCAGGAAACTGGAGTTATGAAGTCCAAAAGCCACAGGAGTGTCATTTCATTAGCAGCTGAAAATATGGACTTGGCTGCTTCCTGCAACCTCACGCTCTCTGGAATCACAATAACCAAATGGTCTTGTCTAGCTCCACGGAAAAAAGGTTGTAACAAAATAAGAGTTGGGGGGAACAGTCTTCACTTGAAGGGAATGTCATTACTCAAATGAATCTCATAATGGAATCTATGACAAATTAATCTTCTTGTTCTCAGTCATGAGCTGAAAAGAAGTAATGAAAGGATGTGTTTAAATGTATCATACAAACCACCAAAAGAGCTTTCCAAATCATTGTGGTTAGTTACACAAAACTCAGATTGTCCCTTAGAAAGTCTCATGGGACTTTTAGGAACAATTTCAAATAAAACTGTAACTTGTAACATGAAGTAAACATTATCTTGTTTGAAAGTAATCATCTTGGGTCTAGAAATACAAAAAATATCTATAACATTCTATCTATCCATTTTGATAGAAATTCAAGACTTATGTCTTTTAAAATTCAATAATTTTTTACTAATTTTTACAAAGCAAATGTAGAAGAGTTAGCAATGGGCCATCTGCAAAAAGCTAGTGAACATCAGAAACAAAACAGTCTTTCAGCTGCCAGCTACCCTGTTTACAAGAGAAGGAAAAAAGAATGTCATACCACATGATGAATCAATCCAAAGACAGTGAGTGCCAACTGACTTTAGCAGACTTTGTGTAAGGCCATAGATATATGAACATTAAATTTAATAATATTTGAGAATTATAAGAGAGGAAGTGGTACAAGAGATGCAACAACTTGAGAAAAACTGAGTGAAAGGATTAAGCTAAACAATGAAAGCAACAGAGTAGGACAGACTTGTGGAACAAATCATTTTATGTTCAGAAAGCAAATTCACTCAAGAGAGATATTCATCAAAAAGTTCTTTGAAGAAATCACTGCAAATGTTAGTCCTAAGGCAAAGAATCAAAATTCATATGGTACTGGAACTGATTTTGAAGGCTTCTAGTGGGGACTTGGATAAGATTCAGGTGGGCAAACTCATGGTCAGTACAACCACTAAAGGATGGTTTCCTTCAGAGTGGCAGATAAAAATATCAGCAAAGAGGGTAACAGCATTTCCAAGATATCAAATGTAAAGAGAAATATTATTAAGAAACATCCCCAAGACTTCCAGAAGAGAAAACTTAGGGTGGTAAAACAGCTCTCACAGACAGAAAAGACAGTAGAAAATGTCAGTGTTATCATTAAGTCCCCAGTGCTCTCAAAGTAAAGGGTAAATCTAAGCAGTGAGGGATGCCAGTGAAAAATCTGGGCCCACTGGAGAAACTGGAAGTCTGTCTTGAAATAACAAAGCATGGCTTTGACTTAAGAGCTACTTTGGGTGATTTTTTTTTAAATTACTACAAAACAAATCCCTGATTTGATGTCACATGTGAAAAGTTACAGTTTTGTTTATTCTGCTTTGTGTTATACCTGACAACTTTCAGCCACTTTGCAGTGACTCAAGAGGAGCTGCTTTTTCTCCTGTACCTTACTGTTAGTAACTGCTATATTTCAGAAGGAGAGACAGATAGAGGTGGGAGAAGATGTCATTTAACAGAAGAACACTTTTCCCCCAGGTACTGTGCAAACCTCTACGAGAACACACTGTACATCCAGGTTCTAGAGGCACAGGAAGCTGTAGAGGGTGAATTCCCTTTTGGGTTTTTGGACACACACTCCACTTGCAGCCTCTCTTACATGCTAAAGTGATCTTACCACTGCACCAGGCATCAGTCCCATCTGACTACCAAGTCCAGACTTCTCATCCAGTCCTGCCATCTGAGCTGAAAAGGGCTGGAAAAATAAGATGGGTAATTTTAGCTGTAAGTCATTGTGATGGTTTGTAAGGCAAAAATTCATGCAATAACATCTTCATTATTTACCTCGCTTTTGCAGTGCTAACAGCTAAATCCTTGGTTTAATCCCTAAAACAAAATCTGTCTTCCTATAAATTTGAGGTTTTAAAAGCTTGAGGACCACATGAACACATTACAGGCTTACTATTCAATTTCCACTTTAATATTAAACAAGTGTAAAATGACCTAAAAAGAGGAAAGCCTCCCACTAAATTAATTGTTTTTTCACCACCTACAAATCTAAACCAAAACTACCATATTCCTTCATGTCTTCTAAGTCTTCCTTTTTATTCACTTACCATGCTTCAAGTTCATAAATATCTTAAGATAAATGAAAATGTAGCTGATTTCAAGATGACAAATTAGAATTTTTAAGCATCTTGCCCTTCTCCAGCAAAGTTGAAAGCCATTCCTGTTCCTATCAATTCACAGAGACCAATAAGCTAGAGAAGGAAGAAACTTCCTATGCAAGCAAATAGTTGAAATCAACAGTTTTATTTTGCTTCATTCAGAGCCAGAGCCTCATTCACAGCAAGCCAGAGCTTACAGGGGCTGAGAACAAGAAACAGCTCAAATGTGGATTTAAATCTCCCAACATTTACAGGTAGCTCCTCATTAGACTGGTCTCCAAACACATATTCTAAAGGCTGGAGATCGTGTTCCTGTCTTAGATTTCCAGCCACCCCTTTCTTCCATATTTTCTGTGGAATTCTATGTGGGATAACAGCCCAGCACCCACTTTGGGACTTCTGTCATTCTAAGAGATTCCTGGGAGCTGAAGATGTTTATTTGGGCTGAGTTTGCTGGATTCAGGAAATGTGGGAAACATTGGGAAATGTGGTTAAGTAATGAAATTATGCCCAAAATTGCAAGCTACTGGACTAACATGAATATTGCAGATTTTTGTCACTATAATTATCGTTTTCAGTAACATCTCAGGAACAATGGAATGAGAAATCAAAACAGGTGTCAAAACAGCCATAAATGTGTAACTGAATACACTTGAAAAATTCAAACATGCATTTAATTATCAACCATAATTAATGTACAGTAGAAAGGGGAGGAGCAAAAGAAGTTTTGCAGAATACCTTGTCTGTATCTATGGCTGGCTAGCACTGCTTTCACAAACAATTTCTTACTTTATCTCCTCAGTGTTGGTCTGAATAATTCCAGCAAGAAGTATAATCAACCACATTTTAGTCTCTCTCATTAGTTATTTATTTATAATTATAATTATTAGTTATTTAATAATTCCATGGTCACAGAACCAAAGGCAAGTCACCATTGTTATCACGTGGATCTGGTCCAACACTCCACTTTCACTAGAGCAAATGTAAAACTTACCCTGCTTATTCCATCTGGTCCTGGGTGAGTGGGATGCCCTGGAGGACCAGGGTCACCAGGCTGGCCAGGGATACCAGGCTCCCCATCAATCCCTTGAGGACCACGAGGACCCTACAAAGAAAATCAGGAATGCAAGCAGTGTGCAAAGGTATTCACTGAAATTGTTGTAACTGGCAAACAGCTGCCTCTCTGGGATAAATCTGCATTTCTACAGAAAGACCTTCAAACAAACAACCTCCCTAAAGCTCTGTTCACACCTTGAGATCAGAAGCCCAGACAAACTAATCATGAATCCAACACTCAAGAAATTGCAGTAATTTCTATCACTGGCTTTTCTAGAAACTTAGGCTTCCTGTCATTCCATACTGGAGCATGCTATTCCTGAAAAACACTTTGGCTCTGCACATCATGCAGAATGAAGTTAATTCACTTCTAAAATGAGTACAGCTGAGATAAGTGTAAATAGGAAACTCCAAAGTAATGCTGGATTTTTACAGCCTATTTGACATCAAGGATGGTGTAGCCAGTTCATACCACTGTTGGATTCTCAGCACAGTTAAAATGCCAGAAATGCAGGGAAAGTTACCTGGTGTTGAAGTCACCTCTAGCTAGTATTTACAGAAGAGGTTAGAGCCCATCCTATGGCTCTCATTTAAATGGGATTTTTAATTCCTAAACTGCAGTCAACTCATATAAGAACTAAAATTAAATATGGAGGCAGCTAATAAAACATTGGTGGAACAAAATGTGTAGTACTGGGGCCAATACAGACATGCTTCAGTCATCAATACAGACTTTAGAGTGCTTGTTACTATTTTTTCATTATAATAAAATGCTTGACCAAGGCAATGAAAAGTTTTAGACTATATAACAAGTTCTTCCTTTTTTAAGGATGCTTAAACAAACTTTTAGAAGCCTGGCTCGCTGAGTCATCTTTTCAAACACAATTAACAGTCAGATTGAAGGATTTAATGGAATTTATGTCTGAAGTGGTAGAGTTTGAACTAGTATGGTTCACAGAAGGAGCTGTGCATGTTGGATGGAAGCAGAAGGTTTTAGCACAAAAATTCACTCTTAAATACCTCTATTATAAACACAAGTGCCAAAGCTAAAAGTGCTTACTATCCCAAGGAGGAAAAGAGTGAGATATTTCATTTGCTTTTTCTCAAAACAAAAAAGAAAACTAAGCATTAGAGGAAAAAAACTCCACAAAACCACAATTGCCTATAAAGAATTTGGCAAGTCTCTGTAGGATTGCTGGTTTTCAACACCCACACAAGACACCTTAACAAAATCTAATAGATAAAAAGGTTTTTTAAAATTTCTTTTCTGAAAAGGACCTACTTTTAGTCACCAAAACTCAAGCTGCTTCAAACTGCATACCTCAAAACCAAAATGTCATCAAAATGCATGTTTGTATTTGTAGGTAGCAATTAACTAGTGCCATATAGCCAGTTTGGTGGGGTTTTTTTAATAAAATAATGGTTATGATTTTATTTATTTTACAGTATTTATACGTTTATATGGACAAAAAAAAAAAAAAACCAACTTCATTTTCTTTCACCAGTTCAGTGTCAGTAAGGTAAAAAAAAAAAAAGTGGAAAAAGGAAAACTATCCTCAAAAATGCCACGAGGTGGCACCATTTAAACACACAATTTTTCTCATTCTGGCCCACGGCTGCTGCTGGTCAGGAAACAATTAAAGGTTTTGCATGTAATAAAATAAGAGGAAAAAGCGGCTCATGGAAGGACACTCCCAAACTTCTATCTACTTCAACTGCTACTGCAAGTAAAATTGAGTGTAAATCCACAGAAAAAGAAAAACATATGAACAGTTCTGAAGATGTCCAAGTTTATTTTGTGTCTTCAAAAGACCATTTGTTAATAACTAAAACGTCATTATGCTCCAAAACTCCCCCTCCCGAGATGCATTTTGAAAACACAGCCATGCTATCCCCTAGCTGTCCCTCACTGATACACCAGCAAAGAATCTGGTGCAAAAAATATGCTAATATTCCTGAATTCATTTTACATCCAAGGGTGCTGCTTTTGTAAAAGGTGGAGGTCCATAACGAGGTTGAGTTCTTTCTGCTCACTAGTCAGGGGGAGCCTGACTTTAAAGAACAACAAAAAACAATCTGAAGAAATAAGTAAACAGCTTGGAAATGTGCTTAGTGAGTTAGTAATGACCCAGTCAGTAATGTATTTAACCAGATTAATTTTACAAAGGCAGTCTGCACAAGGTTATCTACTCCATGAGGGTTTTTTTTCATAATATAAACTGCAGGTGTGAGCTAAAATTTCTTTTCTACAAGTGAAAATAAAAGCCCTGCACTGGCAGTCACTGTATCTCTGGGAGCAGTGCTCTTCATCTCAGACCCACCTCTGGCATACACACAGCTCATCAGAACCTGTGATGGAACATTTGCAAATGAGCTACTGCTTCTCAATCCTTTCTTAATCCTTAAAAGCACAATAATAACCTGTGTCAAAAGGACTCAAAGCCATTTACAGGCTTTGGGGATTTTAGGTGCTTGTGGCCACCTGTAGAGACACAAGGGATGCATGGCAGGGAATGAGCATTTATTTAGCATCTCATTGACAATACTGAACATTAGGAAAGCAACTCAGACACAGCCTCATGCAGAAAACACAAGTCAAGATTTCCCTGTGAGCCCCAAGACTTCACAACTACTCCCAGGGTTCTACTAAACATTTTGATACTCATTCTTCTGCCAAATGTCTTCTGGAGATCTGAAAAGAAGCAGTGGCTTGGCAAGCATCTCCAAGAGGTTACACACTTACTGCACTGCTTTAACAACATCATTACCATCCACAGACAACAGGCACGCACTGGAAACAGGGCAAGAGTGTCTGGTTTAGGCCTGTGTCTAAGCTCAGCACTGGCTTGAGGGACAGGAAAATATCCACATTGAAATTACAGTGTTTCGACTCTCCAATCTGCTTTTAGCAGCTTCTGCTCTTCGACCCAGCTTCTCCAAAAGGAACATGTCATCTGGGGTATTTTCAGGCACTCCTTTTTGGCCTTTCTGTGGTTCTCCACACGCAGACACAGACACCGAAATTCCCTTATGAAGTCTTTATTTCCACTGAGCAATCCTGGTTACATTATTCACCAGCATACCAACAAATGTAGTCACATATTAACTCCTGCTAACTTCTGAGCTTGGTCTTCCCTGCAGTGCTCTGAGCCACACAGCTCACACTGCTACTGCTGCACAGCAGTCACCAGCAAACAGCCATCGAGTTCTAATCAAGGGAACGTGATGTTCCAGGTATGGCTGAGAATGTTTGTTGAGAAAGTATGGCTTTGGTGGAATTACTGCTAAACCTCTGACAATTTCTCAAAATATTCAGGTTTCAATCTACCCCAGCAATGATGAAATAGAAATGTTTTCCTGTTTGTTACCTGATTCCTGGAAAATACGAGGACAGTTTTGGTAACTCTAGAAGACATAGAGACAGTTTAAAGCCATTTAATCTTTTGAGGTTGCTTCAGGTACTTTGTTTCTGAGATATTTAATAACTTACAGGTCTTCCCTTTGGTCCTCGTTCTCCTCGTGGACCTTGTGAGCCTGGAGGTCCCTAAAAGAAAGACCAAAAATATTTTAAACTTTAAACTCTTTTAAGGTTTAACTCTTTTAAACTACCTAATGATTAACAAAGCTCTGCAAATATGAAATCAAATGCTAATTTGAAAATTAATTTGTGGGTTTTTTTCTAAATCATCATGTAGAGAACAGCTGCAGTCACTAAGTATTCAATATTTCTTCTCAACTGGACATTGCCTGAAGGGAGTAGAACCATGATGCAGAGATCTACAAAATTGTTTCATCTTCCACGTGCATTGCGGGTCAATGCAGCAAAGGTTTTCTGAATGCTGGAGGCTCTTCATGCAGAGATGTACAGGTCTGAGACACCCTTCCCAGCTAATCCAGGACCTCAGGCACAGCACGGAGCATCCTGCAGCTCCTCCTGCTTGTCCCTGCTGGAGAGGCATTCCCCAGCACCCAGAGGCCCCAGATGGCCACGTGCTACAAGCACACATCCATTCACTCTGGCCACGGGCTGAACCAGCACTGGGAAGAGCATCCCATCATCTTCTCGCCTGCCACAAGCCAGAGGCTCTGCAGATTATCCCCACTGGGGCATGGAAGATCCTCCTGGCCACCACCCTCACAACACAGACCAGACGTGGCAGAAAGTGGCAGATGCCTCATGAGAGAAGCAGAGGATCAAAAAGTACTCACGGCTGGTCCCGGGCGGCCTCGTATGCCTGAAACCTAGAGCAGGGAATAGAAATCAAAGTCACCACACGTCATGGCTGCATTTGTCCTGACTGCCCTACAGAAAATCAGTTACTGCAAAGAAAATAGCAAGGCAGGATATTAAAGTACCAAGCAAGATAAAAGGCTTTTTAGGGAAAGGGGGGAAAAAAGTAGTAAATATAATTTCCACTGGTTATCTTTTTCCAATTTGGAGTCTTTTTATTAGCGATGTGAAAAAAAAAAAACCTTAGAAGTATCACTGCTCCTCTAAAAAAAAGATTAAATAAATAAGTTAATTACAACGATTTAGGCTCAACCTATTGATTATTTAAAACTGTTTATCTTCACACTAGAAAGGAATAAATACATAATGAAGTTTTACTTCACCCCTTTCTAAACACTATTAGATGGAATTTTATTTCACCCCTTTCTAATTTCCCATTACATTTTTACAAAAATCTAACCATAAAGATTTAGTTCTTCTGCCATAAAACTTACAGGAATCTCTAATGTCACCTATGTGAAACAGCATACTTAATTCCACTCCTTTCATTCCTAGGCTGTATGGTTTTGTTGTATTTACTTCATTACTGCAAGTCTGCTTTAAAGCACTAATATGTGAGCTTCCTTCTAGGGTGGGCTGATGGATGAACAAAATACTGACTTACAGGTGGCACTATTCCAGGTTCTCCTTTTTGTCCCTGTAGGAAAAACATACCAAAATATCAGATGCCAGAAAAGAAGTGCAAGTACAATTAACAGTACAAGTTTCACCAATACCATCCCTGAGACTGTGATAAAAAGTAAGGCTTCCTTAAAAATACAGCAAGACTAAATTAAAGTACCTGTGACATATAATCCATATTATTTTAATACTGATGAAATGAAGGCCATAAATTAACATTATCCTCTAGCTGCATAACATACTGTCTGAAATATGAATTAAACTAAAAAAATGTTAGAACTGCTAGAAAGAGCTAGAAAATACTTTGGAGTCCTGTTGTTGGATGATTTCTGTGAAACACAGAGCCTGAGCAGCATTTAGATTCCATTTCTTCAAGATACTAAATGAAAGTATGTATCATCAAATCCATGGATATAGAAATCCATCTGCAGCCTAGGGACAGGAGACAGTGATATTGCATAGCTTCAGAGTAAAGGACAACAGCTACTGACAATTGAGTTTTCTTTGAGCTGAACGGGTTGACAATGATTTTATGTTACATTAAATAACTGCGTTTAGACCTACCAGGGGTAATTGTTTTTTGAAGGAAAAAAAGAGGACATCGCAAAGATAAAAAAAATTCCTGCCTTGCTTATCAAGTAATAAATAATAAGGTGGGTACAATCCATTGATTTCCATAAACTACCTCTGCATAGAGAGCACTCAGTTTTGGTAAGTGCAGGTACTTGATCATCTAAAAGTTATTTCAATTATTTCTTCCAGTTGCTTACTATCTTAGAAGCCTATCTATGGGAATGCCTTAATTTCTCCTGTGAGAACAGGTCTTGCCTTTGTTTAACTGCACACACAGAGGGAAGCTGCCCCCAGCCCCGTGGCTCTGGGCAAGGACACACTATTCCTCCTGCCCACTGGGCAGCTCAGCCTCAGCACAAAAACCAGCTGCAAGCTTTAACACTGCAGCATCCACTGACAGAATGGTCCCTTCCCTCAGCCTGCGGCTCTGCTAGAGGCGACACAACCAAACTGCTCCAGCTGGAATTCCTTTGATGTAGACAGCAGGGATTTTCAGCCAGGGGATTCTCTATATTAAGTTCAGGATTTCTGCCTGCATCCCAATGTTTTTTTCATGTGGACTGCAATCTCCCTAGCCACTGAGGAAGGCCAAGAGAAAGAGATACATGTTTTTAACAGAGACTATGTGTATATTTTTGTGATTTGCTTCAAGGAGATGCATGAGTCTTTCAACAGTAGCAATACATTACAAAAAAAGTAAAGGAAATCTTACCTTTCTTCCTCTACCTATGAGAAAGGACAAAAGAAGAAAAGAAGAAATTAGTGGTTTTACTCTGAGAGACAGACTACAGTAAGAGTTGAGTGGAGGTGATGCACTAGAGCCACCCCTGATGCTGGATGCAGAGGATGGTGCATTGCCTACAGGGAGCTGGGGGAGTTCCCAGGGACAAACACTCTCCCTGCTTTCGGTGTGAGGAACCTCAACACTGTGCAAAAATGTCCTTTGATTCTCAGCCTTTTTCTTCATTGCACACAGTAACAAAAAACATTTTGAGAAAGCAGAGTATTTTGTGGGGGATTGTCAGATGCTGGCCTAATGATTGACAGGAAGTCAAGGGAAGTTTTATTACTGGCTCCAATAACTATTGATGGATCCACAACATATTACATGGTATTTTTCAGAAGACAGAGCTCACAGAGGGATTTTTGACCTTTTCTTTCTTAGAAAGCACCTGCACTACCATGGGTGTGCATTCAGAGTCAAGCCACACTCATGCCCACAAAAATCCTTCAGAAGAATATTTTATCAATACCTTGACTAACAGTAAGGAATTTGGGAATGTATCCCTACTGCTTTTATATTTGCTGGGTGTACCCTGCTGGTGTTTGCCCAATGCCTCCCAAAACAGAGCAGGATGCACCATCTATTTATTAATGCTCACCACATCTTGCTTCACTGCTCAATTACACAAGTCCCTGCTTTGGTCTTTATCACTACTTTGTTCAATATTAAGCTGATCAACAGCAAATATATGTCCTGAACAAATTAATTATTATACATTAAATGTAGCTCTAATAATTCAATACACAGTATTATGGAGCTTTAATTGCAAGGTAAAATTTTTTCTTTTAGGAAAATGGAGGGGGGATTCCTTTATCCAAGTCTCTCTAGGAAGAAAAACTGGACTATAAAAGACATAATCTTTAAGGTATATAACAGAAAATATGCAAACAGGGAGTCAATAATACTTCACACTTCTTTTATCTCTCACAAAAGGATCCATGTTTTCACCTTGGGGAAACATTTTAAATTTACTCAGTTTACATTTATTAGAGGGACCCTGAAGTGAGCATTTCATAAAATGCACTTATCATACATAGTTATGTATTCAAAATATATTTATCTTAATATGTTTATTATATATATTTATCTTTCAGATGAACCACAGAAAGAAGGATTCAACCTCCTCAAAATACCAAGACAGACTTCAGATCAACCTTTTAGCTGTAAAGCCATTTGGGCTTATATCAGACTTATAGTCTAAAGCAAACTGCTTTGAGTCAGCTATGGTGCAGCCCAAGAGGGATGGTAAGTGCCAAGTATCTACTATTTTCAGACTTATATGTTCACCATAAAAATACCTTTAGGAACTTCAGTATCACAAGATCCCTAGTTCTTTGGGCTGTCTCTCCTTTCAGACTAGAAAAGGCTCTTACCTATGGTGGGGTCAAAATCCCGTGATGTATGGGGACACACAGGACAGCACTCTCCTGGGGGCACCTGGGGGTTCTCACACTCCAGCAGATCTTGACACAGGATCTCGTCGCAAAGAATAGCTCCATTGTCACAGACACAGATTTGGCATGGTGAGGGCTTCCAAATATCCCTGTTCAAGTACACCTGTCCATTCTGAGTGCAGGCTACTTCTTCACCATCTTCTCCTGGGACAGAGGAGAGAACATACAGCACATTTTCCAACCATGAAATCAAAGGAATGGGACTGGACAAGGAAGGAGCACAGCTGGAGATGAGAAGCAGCATTACATGCACAGTGAAAACAGTGCACCAGCATAGCTAAAGCTGATGTCAAGGACTTTTAAGAGATGTGTCTTTCTTACTTTACTACCTTATTTCTTGATGGGAAAGAAGTAAAATAGAGCCACCAAATTCCCCACAGTATCAAAGGAACTTTGCCTCGTGAATCTTTGGCTGTCATTCTGCTCAGGGGGGTGTCACCTCTGCCCTGGGGAGCTCCTGCCAACTCCCTGCTCTGGGTAAGTACTGAGCACAGGGCTTTGGAGTGGTCTGGCTGGGGACAAGAACCTGTGACTTCTGTCTGGAGCAGCACACGTTGCCTGCTCCCTGCTGGCTGACACAGCCAGATGGGACAGGGTTCAACAGACAGGGCAGCAATCAGGGGAAAGAGGAAAGACCATCCCATTTGTGGGGTGAGGTTTATTTATTGGTGTGGGGGAATACCAGCACAGAGAATCAATTCTTCCCAACAGGACAGCCAGCCTCTGTCCAGGGGCAGCAGCAGCAGCACCCACTGCAGTGGTACTTGCAGCAGGGTCTCCAGCTGAGTAACAAGAGGCTCCTCACATGATTTATGTTCAATTTTTATAATCCAGCTGGTCGTGGCCCCACGTGATTAACTCAGCACACACACAGTACTGCCATGGATCTATCTTAACTACATACTAAATGCCCCTTACATATTTTAACCATATATGAAAGACCATCCTTTGTCACTATTTATACAGGACCAGTAGGGACTGACCATATGCACACATCTTGTCTATGTAGTTATTCACACAATCACACTTACATTTGTACTGTTTTACCATATATAAGTCTTTGCCTATTTTGTAGCCAAACACACTGGATATGTTCGGATTTTTTTTTTTAATCATGAGGTGAGTATATCTCAGTATCTTCTCCTAAAATTAAAATATGTCAGAGTTCAAAAAACAAGTAGAAAGTTTTGCTTGTGTATCCAACATTTCACAGAATGCCCTAGCAGCAAGAAAAGATTTTTTTCATTTTGTCCTAATGAATATTTCATCCACTAAAGAAGCAAGCAGCTGCAAAACCAAAGAACCATCCTCAGGCTGTCCCCAGACCATGTGTCACAACTTGCAAACCAAGAAGCCCAGTGCCAAGAGAGTGTCTGAGTCACACATGGCAAAGCTGTCACTCACAGTTCAAAACTTATTTTCCTGACCCCTGAGATGCTGCAGAGATTTATCCTACATGGGTGGGAGCTCCATCTGACCACAGAAATCCCTCTGATCAAAACTATCTTTGGAATTGGACAATCCAGTTAAAACCACTGCTGAAAATTCCCAAACAGGTTTAATTTGTAACTGATACAAGACTGGGAGTAGGATCAATTGTACACACAGGACACAACCCCCAGTCAAAAATCATAACCATTGTTTGTTTAAGCAAACCTGCTACTAGTGTAAAAATTAACAGCTCTAAGCACTAAGACAATTTCACTGTTCTATACATTTCTGTCCTAATTTAAACCATATGTAAACAGAACATTACCAAGTAATAAATATGAGCAGATTTGGAATTTCAGCTTTGTGCCTCATCTCAAGCCCAGTTACTCCATCAATGTCAAAGCTTGGAGAAAGGGAGCAGATGTGTCATTAACTGTTGCCTGCCATCACTAACAGCTTTCTAACACAAACAAATTGAAATTTTCACCAGGTCAGCTTCTCTTCAACCTCTTTATTACACCAACAGACAAAAGGACTCAAAGAGGCACTGCAGAAGCTCAGGAGGAAATGTTTTCAGTGTGAAGTAAAGACATCAACCAAGTGTGCTGTACAGTCCATTTATGACACGGTGAGAATCATTTTCCAAACTGCAGATCGTATTTTGGAAAGCACTCTTCTCACTTCTCCCTTGTGAGCATGACATAATGCACTGTCTGACATATTTAGCCTTTTCCCCCCAGATGTCTGGCATATGGTCTATGTCTTCTTTAACATATCACCCACAGAACTCGTTGTGCTGCTCTAAAGAGCATCAGTTTGAATAAATGAAATTTCTAAGTTATTGAGCCCGAAGTCAGCATTCTGTCATAACTTCAAATAAACCACATAGCAACTGCTTTGGCAAATCAGAGCTGAGCCAGATGGTGACTTGCTTCTGCCTGGGTCCCACTCAGCAGCTGGGAAAGAGGCAGACAAAGGCAGGGGAAAAAGCACATACCAACTTCTGAAAGCTACTAAGAAGAAGTCTGCTTCCCTATCAGATTGCAGATATGATGGTAATGTCAAAAAATAATAAAAAAAAATTTAAAAAACAAAACACACACACACAAAACCCACAAAACCAAAACCCAATATTGTAATATTGTCAGAAAGCACAATGCTATGTCTTTTGATTACATTCAGTGCTCCTAGTTTTTCTTTCTGCTGTGACTGCACAACACTGAAACAGTAACCTGGAAAGGGCAGCTCTTTCAAAGCCAACTCATTTCACAAGAACGTTTTGACATTCTATTCCCAAGCCTGAACTGCAGGCATGTTATCCAGCTACTTCCAGACTGGTAAAGGCAGCAAAGGAAATCATTCTACCATTTCCTCTCTGGCTTGGAAATTTGCAGTTTTGTTCTAATCACAGAGACCAAGTCACAAATTCTTTATACATCACATGTCCTTTCTACCTCTACAGCTGTAGCATAAGGTGCTGACTGGCTTGAGAGGCAGCTTTGGAAATTTTTAATGAGGCAAAAGGATCTGCTAGGTCATTAACCAATTCCTTTCTTACCAACAAAAAAGTACAACTCTAGTTGGTACTGGACCTGACTAAAACCTGACAAGATTCAAACCCACCGAGTTTCAAAGCAGTCTGCAAATACAAAAGGCAAGGTAGGAGAAATACCCAATGATGCATTTAAGGACTCATTCATCCATGAGCTTACACAACAACCAACTCTAAGAAAGAGCATCTCAATGCAAAGCACAGTAAGTAAAGTGCAATTCTGTTCTGCTTTACATTGATGTGTTGGAGTTTTACTTTAAAGAACTGATCTATCAGCAGTCAAACCGTGGGTTACAGTTCATTTACTGGATGCTCAGACACAGAGACTATGGAAATAAAACCACACCAGGCACCGACACACCCGGGCGCAGTTTGGTGTCACCACTGAAGCCATGCTAATCACTGGGAGGGGAGGAAGGGCACAGGGGACCCAGCGTGTCATCCCAGCCACCCCATGGCTGCCAGTGTCTGTCAGTCACCACGAGCAAGAGGCAAAAAGTTTGTGCACACCCCAGGTGTGTAAGACCTCCTCTGCTCTGGGCTGCTTGTGCCAGGCTTGTTCTCATTTCAGCTACATCTCTCTCAAGGCTAATTCTCAAGCCAACAGCAGGACAAGGGTTTGAAAAGACAGCATGTGAAATAATTTCAATTTTTCACCACATCATTTTGAAAGCAACACCTGGAAATTTACTGCTGCTTCATTTGCTGTTTAAAGCTACTTAGTTCACATTATTGTGCCCATAATGCTTTCACTGATTCCTGGTTCACATCTTGCACATAGTTCAAGAAAAGTAAGGCCTGGACATGGAACCATGCAGAACAAATAGAAAGAAGAAAGGGAAAATGACACCACAAAAACGTGCACCATAAAAAGTAGAATCAGTGAACCACAACCACTACGCTACCTCAGCTGAGGTGATGGCAGGTGACTGAAGGACAGGATTATATATTTCAGTGACCTACTTGAAGGAAATAAATGGCCCAAGCAAAACCAGCATATACTAGTGTTTTCTGCAGACATGAACAGCATTGAGTCATAGATTAAATGACAAGGAAAATAAAAGGATCTGGCATCAAAGCAGCTCCATTTCATCACATTTTTACTGGTCCTACCAAATGTGCTAATTAAAGGAGTCCAGAGACTGACAGACCTACAGTGGTAGAGAACACAGTCTAACAAGAGCAAAAAGGATGACAACTGGTACTGAAAGCAGTCTGCCAGTTTTAGGCTTTCTTCTGCCAGGCTGGGCTTCTTGACGCATAGTGTAACCAAAACCCAATTCTTTAGCATTGTTTAACATAAAAAGATTGGAACAGAAGGGGTATAGTTATTTAATGAAAAAGGGTTGGAAATAAAACAGCTTGCACAGGGGCCTTCTCATCCTCTCTTTGTCATCCTCACGCTAGTTTGTGAAAAGCATAGGGAAATATAAGATTACACAGATACAGTGGTTTTAAAGTTTAAAAAGCTAGAAAATGAAAAGCTGAGTTTTGGATATGAATTACAAAAGTTAATCCTGCTGACTCACAAAGCAGAGATGCAGAAGTAAATGAAAGTGAAAGATGATACATGCCAACAACTCTCCTGCAGATGTACTCTTGTGCATCTGTACACACTGCCAAGACAGAGACAAGAGAAGCTTGGTGTTCATAATGTTTGACTGTCAGCCTGCTGCAACCATAATGCAGGGCTTGATCCAGATCCCATTAAATCAATGGGAAAAACCCTTTCATTTACTCCAAAAGAATCAGGTTGTCTATTTTGTTTATATTTTGGTAAATTTTTAGTAGTAATATAGTATTATCTTTCATATTACTAATATATATAATTTATAATACTAATATATATAAAATATATAAAATTACTGTGACTTGCAAATTATCATGTAAACACCAATTATTCTGAAAATCAGATCATTTTCAGGAATGCTGAAAATTCTATTCCTCAGAACAAAAGGTGTTGAATGCTTTAAAGTCCAAGTGAGTTTCAATGTGATTGAGGAGGTCAACTCTCTAGACAAGGAGCTGCAAGCCTTCAGAAGTAGAAAGGGTATTCTTTTAAATAATGTAGATAATTTTAAAACAAATGAAAAATTACAGGCTCAGCTGATTTTCCTTCAGAGGCTAAAAATACCAAAAAATATGAATAAATACCGTGAAGCATCAAGGTGCAAATCAGCTCCCAACAAGAGACTTAATTAATTGTTGAAAATGCTGTGACCATCAATGAAGCCCTCCTAAATGCCATATACTGCATCTGGCCAGTTGCTTCTGGCTGGCACAAGGGGCAGGGAGTTCACCCTCTGAGATTCACCAAGAAAAGCCAGCCTCCAAGCTCTAAACAGCAGTCCAGAAGCACAGAGCAACAGCAGGATATACCCTGAGCTAGGAGAAGAAATCATCTCTTGGGTAAAGGGCTCTCTTAGTGAGACCTGGCAGCTGGGGTTTGTTTCTTCAAGAAATTTGTTCCTAAACCAATCAATCAATCAATCAGTTTTCTGCTCAGCATTGTGATTTCAATTTTGACTGAATGAGGGAAACCGAATAGGAAAAACTATGCTTAGGCTACAGCTGAAAACCTCCACATGAATTCCAAATCAATATCTGAAGTCTGCAACTGCTTCTACACTTACCCGGATGGCATTAATACCACCCTACAATTGGTTTGGAGGCCCCCATTTCCCATTTTTCTTCCAGGTTCATGAATTTATGTCTCCATCAGGGCAAAAATACTTTTTGCCTGCCTTTTTTATGGATAAGTTTAATTTCCAACACAGAACAATCAAGAACACTGTTTTTATTACAAGATCCAATGCATGCTGAATACAAAGGGAGAAAATACTGGGATCCCTTCCAGCAAAAATGCTTTCTCTCACCGGTCCCACAGCACCATCCAATGTTTATTATACTCTTGAATTCCCTAAAAGCAAATCATGGTGGTGTATCTGCATCTTAACCTCACTGCTCCTCATCTGCTGAACAAGACTCAACCCTTGTATGCATCCCAGACAAGGCAGGAAACTGTGCAGAAGCAATTCATTTGAACCTTGCTCAAAGTTTAGTCAGACTGGTCCTTTCCTTTAGGTTATCTCAGTCTTGGATGTGTCTATTCCAAAAGCACTCAGTTAAATTAACTCATTAGAGTTATCCCGTGAGCAAGGTTAGATGTAAACAGGTTGAACTTTTTTTTTCTCTGTTTTGACTTCAGTTCACAAGTAGGCTGGCTGGACACATTGCTGGGTGCCTGCAGGAGAAGAGGGTGAAGGAGCGTTTGAAGAGCCTGATATGCCTGCAGTGCTTCTACAAATACCCCCAGACAACCACATTCAAGCCTCCAGCATACAGTGGGAAATAAAATTATTTCCAAATGTCCAAGGCTGCACAGACACTGTCATGGGGAGGCATTCAGAGCACGCCTGAGAAAACACTATTGCAGATTTCAGCAGTTTCAGATCAGCCAAAAGCTGAAGTTGGTAGAGGGTCCCTGGTCTCTGCTGGAGCCCGCACGGCCACAAACGCTCTGCTTGGACTTTGTCATGCAAGGTAGTTAAAGTCAGTTCAGCTACTGCTGACTCAGTGCAGAAAAAGCCTAAACAAAGTGCTTATCATAGGCAATTATTGTGTTTTATTATCTCAAAAGAGGCTTGAGGCAGCAGAGACTATTCAGTTTTATAAGCAAAATATTGGAGCGCATTCTTGACTAAGGAATGACATTTTTAAGAGGAATCACTTCATTTGCATGAAGACAGGCTGGTCCCAGAGAAACATCAGATTCTTTTGGTGGGGAGCTCACAAAAAGAACACACAGCAAACACGTTTCAGGCAGTGGAGGCAGGGCCTGGGCTTGGCGCTCCTGAACACAGACAAGTTCAGCAATGCAGGCATTGTCTTTAAATTTAAAACAAAACTAAAGCTGCAATTAGCACTTTGCTTAAAATATAAGAGGTAGAAACCTTCTGAAAGCAAACACACTCCGACACTGGAAATTCTGCCCAACTTGCTGCTACTGGAAATTAAAGCAAATGTGACCAGGACATAATGAACTGCACATAATATTTCTAAACTTAAGTCTAAAATAGCAAGATTACAGTAAGAATGTAATATTATTCCACGGTCTATTTTGGCTCCCTTTCTGGAATCCATAAATATTTGGTTTTGGTCTTTCCAAAAGCCAGACTTTGACTGCTGTGAATTAGTAAAAATAATGCGTTTTGGCTGTGAAGAAAATTCTCTCAGCTACTTCCTGTGTCATTATCAGTGAGACACAATTTCCACTCACAGCCCATTTGGAATCCTGTAGTAAATCTAGGGATAATTCACAAGAAACCACCCTGGCTGTCCAGTGAGCCAGAAGCCTATGGTCCTAGGAGCAAGGTGTGCAAGGTAAGGCAGCATTGTGCCAGCCAGGTTCCAAAACAACCATGTCTTGATGCTCCCAGCACTGATCCCTGAGGAATGTCACAATGATCCAGCCACCAGCTGGACTAAGAATTGCCAGCCATTACTCTGTGAACTCAGTAGTCCCACCAGGTCTTCATTCACCTGGATATCCACCTGTTCAGTCCCACCCTGAGTACTTCCCCAGTTTGTCTATGGATGCTATGGGAGATGGTGTCAAAAGTGCTGCTGAACCAAAAGTAAACAGCAGCTTCACTTGTGCCCCAAGCCAATCATCTCATAGAAGGTAATGAGGCTTAACCAATTCAATGGAAAGGCAAAAATGCATTAAGAGCCCCTAACTCTGTCTATACCCATCTATTCCAAATCTTACAAGTTCCACTGTTCCAGTTTCACATATGCTCTAATACTCTGATTCTAACTGGTAAAAGAGCATTGCACTGCAAAATAACTGGTTTGCCTTCCTTGTTTAGCAGGATTTGGCTCTTTTGAAGTCACACAAAATGCATATGGATGTCTTTTATTATATCTAAGACAAACACTTGCTGCTGCCCAAACACCCTCATTCTTTGAAGCCATACACATCAAAGTTCAATAGAAACCTATCATTACACCCTGCCTTTTCCATAAAGCTATTCTGCATTGTGGTTTGCCAACTGGACTCCTGTAATCCCCTAAGTGCATCCTTGCTGGTTAATATCACCCTCTTTTTCAACTAAAAATAAAGATTTGTAATTAGCAAGAAAACTCAATTCCATAATTAAAAATCCTTGCATTCCAGCAGGCTCAGCATTTCAAACTGAAGTGAAAACTGCCCAGTGTTTGGGTGGAGTAGGAAGGTATTGCTGGAAAGCTGTTCTCATAATATGCTGTTTGTACAGCATAGCCATTCATTTGCTGATATTCTGGGCCTCTAAGAAATTTAAAAAGAATAATGGTAAGCAAAAAAAATCTGCAAAAAATGTCAGGAACAAAGCATCTTGTTTCTTTTTTACCACCATTACCTTTACCACAGTTGAGACAGCTCAGTCAGCAACTTCTGGTTCCAAGTTGACATGGAACAGACTTTGGCAGCCCTCAGGGAGCCATGGCTGCTTTCTGCACAGCATCAGGGAGGAAGGTTCTAAAGGAACCTTCCAAAGTTTCTTTGGAAGTTTCTTTTTTTTCCAACCTTTCTAAAGTTTCCAAGTGTAATCCTGAAGATAATCACACACATGCACATGAGGAAGAGAGAGGGATTTAGATGTGTCTCATGCCCAAGAGAGAGTTAAATTTATTTATCACTTACAGGAGCAATATATTTAAGTAATATTTATTACTTATAGGAGCAATAAGCAGTTTCCTCCTTTGGGTGTGTAAAAGGAACGTTAGAAGTAACATGTGAGTAGGGCTCAGCTCATTTCAATAAAGGTTTAGGATGAAAAAAATCCTTAAGACTGAATAAAAAAGCAAGGCAATTAGCATTGCTCAGGAATTTTTCTACAATGTGGGTTGTTGGGTTTTTGAGGGGTTTCTTTTGTTGGAAAGCATCTCATTACTGAAATACCAAGGACAGTCCTTTTATTAGCTACATAAATTGAAAACATTTTCTTTCATTCTCAGGATGTTTGAAATCACCTATTTCAGTCAAAAAACCCACTGGGATTTGCTACAGGGAACCTCACACCAATAAAAGTCCTGTAAAAAAATCCAAGTCAAGCTGCGGAAAAATGTTTTCATTGACCTGACCCAGTTCCATCTTTTTCATCATTTCTGAGTCATGAGACCTTTTCAAGGTTGCCCCAATTCATCCAGGCTGGCAAGGGAAAACTCAGTTATTTAAGAGCAGCTTCCCCTCTAGCCCAGGCTGGTGCTTGTACAATGCAACAAGGATGACTTCATGTAGACTCATATTTGCAGACCAGGGTACTTTAAATCCTGCTGGAAGGAGAACAGACCTAGGTCAAATGAAGAACGTCCTCACTCCATTTTCAGAATGCTGCAAAACTTCATTAAATTTAAGAAGGAATTTTAAGCAAAACCCACTTTCTTATTTTGACTTGATGAAACAGTGGAAAAAGGCAACATTAACTTCATAAGAAAAATCCCATGAAAGAATTGCAGGTACCTTTGCCACCTGGATACTCTGTGTTACTGTATGACACACTGGAATAAAGTTACGTATTTTTATTTCCATTTGATTTTTAACTTGTCTTTGGTACCATCCCAATTCTTGGTCCATAAAAATGTTTTAAAAAAAAAAAAAAAAAAGAAAATAATAAAAAAAAGAAACTAAGTCAAAGAAGACATACTATCCACCCTGTCATTTAGATGCACAGCAGTGATAAATGGATGCATACCAGCCCTTACTTTGCTCTGCTGCAGGATTATGGTTTCTGGACAGAGGAAATTAAAGGCTTTTCTGCAGGCTCTCCTGCTCCTAATCATTGGATATTGTTCCATACTTCAGGGAGGAAGCATTATGAACTTTGTCAGGGAAATAATCCATACTAAAAAGTTTGGAATGAATTAAAATTCAAGCAGGGATGCCTACTTTAAAAGAAACCAGCCGTCATCACCTCCAGCTACTCTTTGCTTTAAACCTAATCTATTTAGTATTTCCCTTACTTCCTCCTTTCAAAACTACTTCATCATTTTTCAGATCTTTTTAATTTTACCTTACTATTGTTTCTTTGATATAAGCCTTTAAAAGCCCAAGGAGACAGTATCCAAGTTACAATAACATTTTTTTCCAAAGCAAAGTACTCTGAATACTGACATCTTGTTGCACCACTTAACTCCCAAAGCAGAGCTAGGAGCTGAAATTAGGTTCATGTAAATGCATAAAATACAAAAGAGAAAATAAAGCATTTCTATAAAAGAATGGAAACCTGTGTGTGGTTGAGAGAAGCATTTATGTTTACAGGATGCAACTCAAACATTAGGCTCGAGATCACTTCTAGGGAGCAATCCAGGGTATGTGGGCACTTTAGAGTGATTGTGCCCCATTGCTGGTATCAAAATTTGGCCTTCACTGCACTCAATAACCAGTATAAACAATAGAGGGAACCCTGACATAAAACTGGGCTTTAACATGACCAGACTTTGGGCTCTGAAGTGGAAATGACCAGCTGGAAGCCAGGAATCCTGTACAACACTTTTGACTCAGTTAAACAGTCAAAATGTCTCAGTTTACCCATCTCTAAATTTACATGACAGTTAGTAAAACAAATATATACTTTTTCCTTAGAGAAAAGGTTTCAAAGAAAGAATTTGGCACAAACTCGGCTGAAAAACAGCTTTTTTTTTTTTTTTACTTAAGTCTTCAGTGCCATTCAATGATAAAACTTTGGGGACAGCTAAGGGCATCAAAAGACATTTTTTAATTGTCAGTGGGCTTTAATCCCATGTAAAGCATTATCATGCTTACATTAGAGGCACTGAAATTTCACGATGCATCATATCAATTCCTTATAAACACCTTTCAGCATAGTTGGTTTTTTTCCTCTCTGAAGCAGTGCATCATTAGAAGTGATGATCTGTGGTACAAGAAATGCATCTCAAATTGCATCTTTCACACAGCATTTAAGACTACAATACAAACAGCAAATATCAACAGCCCAATCACTTGTTTCAACCTTACAGTTCAGGACTTTCATGAAGGACATAAAGGTTCAGTTTAGGGTTCTGTGGGCTCTATTTGAACAGGGAATTATTGCTGGATTTGCATTAAAACAGTATGCTGGGACTGAAACAGCAGTTTGGCATACAAACATAATGCAAGTCCGTTCACCAAATCTCTGCAGTATTTTTTATAATCACTCCCTAGGGAAGCTCAAATAACATTTTACTTGGTTCAGATAAACTCCAGCTTATCACAAACTCACCAAAGTCTTTCAAAGTCATTTCTCCTCAAAAAGTACCCACATTTTCTACCTTTTTCCTACATATTTTCATTTTCTGAACCACAAAACCCAATCACTTCAACTTTTCCATTTCCCAAATTCTTTCTTTTGAACCTCTTCCCTAAGGAAAAAACATGTATTTGCTTTACTTCACCACCTCACACATCTGAGTGTTTCACCAAGACACCTTAACATGACAATTCCCCATCCAAGAACTTCTCGACAAGACTTTTTAACTATCAGTAGCAAGAAGTAAACCACAGCACCTTAAACAGACAACCATTTAACTAGTTTTAACTGTGAATTTAGAAATATGACTCCAGTTCAGCACAGTACTGAACATGTTGGAATAGACTCTAGGTAACAGTAAAGACCAATGCCTGTTATCATCAAAGGACAGAGGTGAGATCATAATCTTGATTCTTCAAAGGCTGTAAGATACTTATTTTCAACTCCTTTAATTGGTGGCTT
The DNA here is from genome assembly GCF_963662255.1 of Cinclus cinclus. Lineage (NCBI taxonomy): Eukaryota > Metazoa > Chordata > Aves > Passeriformes > Cinclidae > Cinclus > Cinclus cinclus. The sequence continues at coordinate 2,678,227 of NC_085066.1, read as the reverse complement.
TATTGCCTGGGTCATTACTTGCATTATTGTGTAAAATAATACTGGAACATCTCTGCAAATTAATGTGTTTTCTTCTACCTGGTACTGTGATTTGATTAATCAGTTAAGGATGATATACTTCAGATTTAACAGAGCTTTTGAAACAAAACTGATCTTTTAGCTCCTTCAGAACTTTACAATCACCAAGGGCATCATCAAAATTAGTCATTTTTCTTGAGGAAAAAAGCTGGGAATATTATGTTGCTTTCACAGATGATGTGAAGAGTCAGCTCTCAGAAATCTGTAGCTGTCAGGAGACTGAGCCTTCTCCAGTTAATGCCAGCTAAAGATTTTGACTTTCATTCCCTTGATCAGGAACTGTTTTTCACATAGATATGTACCTACTGGACAATTCCCAAAGGATTAGAAATGGCTGGCATGTATCCACAAAGTGCAATAGATGGTTTGTGACAATTTCCAGAATGCAAATCTGTCCTATTGCTAGATTTATTTACACTAGTGAAGAAATGCAATACTGCCAATGCCCTGCCTCACTAACTCCTTCTCCACTGGTGGTCAGGGCTAACACAGCCTCATGCAACTACTGCCAACAATCTTTTCTGTCAATAAGGCTAAATATGTCATCACTACATTATTTTGTATTATCACTAATCCTACCAGGTTGGTAGGCTTGGAATCAAATTCATTAAAGAGTTGTTACAATCAAACGAATTTTCTGAAATAAAATGCACTGCAGGGCTTAGGAAGTGACAATTTCAGCCCACTGAAGATGCACACCAGTGCTCAGGACAGAACATTCTGAGGGAGGAGTGTCCCACAGTGGAGCTACACCACTCAAGAGACACAACTGATGTGCACAACCACTGAGGCAAGACATGAGTGAGGGGCCAGAGCGTGCGGTACCTGCAGTGAGACTGAGCTCTGAATCACCACCTGTGTGCCACACCCAGACCTCCCAAATCCTCCATGTAATACTCTGGGAGCCAGTACTCCAAACCAGCTTTTCACCAGCCTTCAAGTACAACCTAGCTTCTGCCTTAAAGACAGCTGTGATCCAAAAGTGAACTGCTGACACACCCATCAACATCTCCTTGGGAAAGGGCTTTCTGCCTGGCTCCTTTCAAACTTCATGCCAGAGTTCAGGCTTTCAGTGATGTTGCAACATATACTAGATGCATATAATAAAACAAATTGATTCTAGGAGACCACCCACAAGAAACAGGCTTTCAGTACTGAGTTGGTAACACCACATGAATTAATTCTTCTCTGCTTCTATTCACCCCGGGCCTAACTCAATGTTTAAAGTAAAATCCTTCAAGACCTGTGCTCTCCTAACCTCTACATGTTGTCATAGATCTTACTGTTACACATGATAAAACCATGGACAGAACTGCATTAAGTGAGCAAGAGAGAAAACCAGACAAATCTCACAGACTAAAAATACAGAATTTGTGTGAAGACTTAAGAGTTGCACTGAGGTTAATGGATCTACATATTCACTGACAGACTCTCCCACTGTTTACCACTGCCCTTCAGCACAGTCACAGTTTTTAAACAATAAATTGTAGCCATTTTAAAAGCCACAGAATAAGATACAAGTCTAAGTGTGGTCCTCTGTGTTTTCTCCCTGAAGAACTACCAGAATAGATGAAGTGGAAGAATACAAAAGGAATAGGACTTTTTGCCTCTGGGAATTAAATAAACATGCATAAATCAGTATCAAAAGGGAAAAACCATCCTTCATAAAGTTCATTCTTATCAAGTCCATAACTGGACATGATAAGAATGAACCTCTATATTGAAGAGAGCAAAATATTTTTGTAGTGATAAGTTTGACAAGGAAAGATAATAAGCACCTTATTGGAAACAGATGGTTTACACTGCTATGCTATAGATAAAGTTGTGTCAGCATTTCCATAAAAGGCCTCCCTGTTTCCAGCAGTTTCCAGCTGGCAGGCAACATTTCTACCCCAACCAGAAGATAAAAATCACAGGAGCAACCTGGAAAAACCGGGGGAAGAGCAATTCCTGGGCTAGCATTGGGAAAGAGAGAGGGGATGTGTTTGTGGGAGAGGGTGTGCTGGTACCCCAGCAGATTCTGGCAGCAGGAGTGGCTGTGCACTGCCCGGGCACTGCTGCAGGGAGCTGGCTGGAACAGAGCCCCAGCCCACGGCAGGCGCTCCGCCGCCCGCGCACACGACGCGTTTTCAAAAACAGCCCCAAACCAAGGATAGGTCCCGCTTGAAAACAAAAATAACACAGGTAAGACAGCTAGCTGTGAGAGATGGGAAGGCTACTCCTTAAAAAAGCCCGGTGAAAATCTCTGGCCAACGGATGAGCCAGCGCAGAGTTCATTGCTGCTGAAACAAGCCCCAAGTTAATAAGTCACACTCGTACATTTGGGAAAACATTAGTTCAGCTTTGTCCTTCCCAAAAGCATTGACTGCTTTGATCTAGAATTGATGGTTACCTGGGATACTTTAATGTATTTTCACTAACTTTATCTATTGAAAACCAATTCTTTTGAAGACATATGTAAAAAAAATAAATATTACAATGTGCCTCTTGCTGTGTTCTAGATCCAACGCAGAATTCAACATTATCATTTATACCCTCTTAATTTAACAATTACAAAAATGTTTTTTTAGCCTCAATAAATTTGGATCAGTCTCCTCTTTGTACATTTACAATTCACATTGACTAGCTCTCCGTTCTTCTGCTAGAAACTTTGGAGTATTTGAATTTCCTCCTATATTTGGATCACAAATCCTTTCCTCACAAGGAATTTGCTCACTGCTTGACAGGGGAATTTTTGACAGGGTTTATTTGTGGTTGGCAGACTGTTTTGGTTTTCTTACTGTTGTAGAAGGCACTGAAAATGAATAATAAACACTGTCAACATGACAGATTAAATCTGTATCAGATGCCATGAGCTATTGCATTTACTCTCATATGTAAACCATGAAAATGTACAAAGTGCAACAAAGGTTGCACTCACCTAAAGTTAGACAACAATTTTTTTATATATATACGTGTGTGTGTGTGTGTGTGTGTGTAATGTAAATTACATACATGGAGTTTTTAATAGAGAAATTCCCCCAAAAGGCAATTTTCAGAAAATTGGAAGATTGCTGTTTTTTGTGTCTGGCTGGAGTTTTTTGAAAAAAAAAAAAAAATGAGTGAATGACCAATTTAGCTAAGTATTGAAATCTGTGACATTTCAGCAGGGGTGCAGTCTCCTCTGCAATTCTGAACCTGTAAATGCAAACACAAGTAATTGATATAAATTTGGGTTTGGTTCAGTATGCTTGGAGAATCTTCCCTGTGAATGTAATGTAGGACAAACAGGGAGAGGCTTACTTTCAAGATCAGAAGCCCCCTCTGTGCACACCTGATAAACTGCTATATTACAGAGAAATCACTCTGATTTGGTTTTAATACAACACTCACCAATTTAGAAATCTAGTAATTTAAAACCAGAACAATGTAATTTGCTGGTTTTCTGATTTTTATTCCCCCCTATCAGGAGCAAATGCCAGAAGCCAGTCTGACTTAGTTCTTGAAATATATTATGCCAAAACATGTAATCCTTTTGGTACTACAAAGTGTGCCTTCATTTTTGAAATTACCCAGTCATATTGTAGATTATTTTAGAAGCTTGACAGAACTGCATCAGCATTGTTCTGGGATGCAAAATATTCTTTCAATGAATTAGAAGAACAACACAAGTTATATAGTCACAAGTTTCACGTGTTTGGCTGTGGCATTTTAACAAACAAAGTTATAAATACATTGTGTTCTAAGCAAACCTCACTCTGAGGCATTCCTTGGATATCAACACTTGAAGAATATAAACAGCCTTGGTGATTCAGGGCCCCTTATACCCTTGATATTAAGCAGAGCAATGCAGTTTACACTCCATACAGTCTATAAATCAAACATAACAACTTACAAAAGCACGTAGCTCAAAGGTTGCTTGTTGTACTTCATAGAATCTTGCCAAGAAATCAGAAAGGTGACTGCTGAGTGAGATATAGCTGTGGCATTAGTAAAGAATTAATAATAAATAAAGTATGTCCATTCTAAAAAATAACCTTCCTCAGCTGCTGACTATCTGGCCATTGAAACAGGCTAAAAGTCTTAACATTCTTTACATTTGAATACAAAACCCAGAAATACCTGCACTTCCTAATTTCTATTCAAACATCAGCAAATACACAATCTCTAATTATAAAACAAGGTATCATTTGAAAGTAATGGTTGCAAATGATCAAATTTAAATTATTATACCATAAAAATAAAAAATAATTCTTAGACACTGGCCTTTATTGATTCTATTATATAACCTGTCGAATGGATTTAAAGCTTTGGTTTGGCACACCTATGTACACTGGCAGGTACATCTGAAGAAACCACAATCTCCATAATGACTATACAGCACTTGGTAATTACATTTCAAGATCTGATTCAAACAATATTTCAATTTATGCTGCTAATCTAATCTTCTCTTAACTATTATATTAGTAGGGCAGTCACTGCTCATTTTTAAAGGAATAATATTAGATATGAGATTAGAGCTCAGCATTATGATTGGATTCTGAACATATTAAATTATTTCTCTCAAAAATAATCTCAATTCTGTATAATTTCTTAGTGTGTTTTCTTATTACCCCTAAAGTAATTTACATGAGACTCGTGCCTCATCGCACTTGGCTTGGCAGCAGTTTCAGGACTCTTACAACAGGAAAGGATGTTATTTGTACTAGAGCTGATCTCTGAGGCCTTTCCACAGATCCAAGTACATATCACTGAAGCCCATCCACTAAATCTCATTATAAGAGACAGTGCAGCCTCTCAAGGTGAAATGGAATCCATGAACCCTGGCCACTAACAGGGAACAACAATTGTAGTCAGCCTTACAAAAACCCTCAAACAATCCTAGGATGAGATTTCTAATCAATGTGAATATTGATATAATGTAAAAATTTCAAACTCAAAAATTTCAAACAGAAATCACAGCTGAGCTTTACTGCTGAGGCACTAAAGAACAATAAAGATTGTGTCCTGTTAGGAAATGAGAGTGTAGAGAGCAGACAGTACCCTTCAGTCTGCATCTCTGAGACCCCAAGATTTCCAGCATAAACAGACCTGACATGAGACCACACCAGACATGCTAGACCCCACTGACATTATCCAGAAGCACAGATGGGAGCCAAGCATCCACAAGAACCTTCCTGAGAGACCACATTCTCCAGCTAGATAGGTGAGGAGCCATCAAAAAATTAAAAGTACCTTTAACAGTTCTGGAAGGACTGGGATAATGAGGCACACTACATTTTTCAATAGTGATATAATCAATAAAAACACAGAATAATGAGCTTAAGAGCAAAGTGGTGAGAGGGAATGAAGTATGAGATAAAAGTGTCAGATAATGGATGGTCTAACAGTTACTTCCACCTCCAAATGCAAGAATCCAGTGAATAATCTTTCTGAAATTTAAGATAGTGCTACAGAAATTTCTGGTTTATACATACAGATATTAACATTTGGACAACATGATTTGGTGATTCGTTTTTTGTTTTGTTTTTTTTTTTTTTTTCCTCCAAACTATATACTTTTATAGAATCCTTTACTGGTGCTATGGAATAAGTTCACTCAAATACTTTGAAAGAATTATTCTTTAAATACTGGAGAAAAATTCTGGGATGCAACCCATGGCCTAGAGATGAACATCATACTGCCTTCCTCATAGTGGTGAAATTCCCTCTTCAGCACAGACTGACCATTTAGGTTGATTTTGTACTCTAACATTTTGTATTCACTATATATACTTTATATATATATATATGTAGATGTATTTTTTACATATATTACCAACTATAGAAGTGAGTAATGTTTGTTCCAAGTTTGCCTTCTGAAACTCCAGTTCCAAAATGGAGACACAATACATAGCACAGTATATATACACAATTATGTAACACTAAGCAGTTATTCAAACAGCACAAGCTTCAGCCTTAACACATATGTGTTATAATGTTCCTTTCAACAAGTGGGAACTTTCCCATCTCCACAACTAGGAAATTATTTAAGCTCAATGCCAAAGATGCCACCTCAGATAATAAAAGAGGGAAGTGAAACTTCCTCACTAAATCACAATGGCCTGTGAGAATACAGGGTCCGGGATTTGAAATCCAGGTGAAGTTTGGGGATGTTGAAAAGAGCCACTCCTGAGCATTTTCACACCCAGTGATTTCTACAGATTTCTTAGCACACAGGGCAGCATGGCAACCTGAGCCCAATTTGCAGTGCCTAGCAAAGCAGCCCTAAGTGATAAATTCCATCTCCTGCTCAGTCAATTAGAGAGCAGCAGGAGGGTGTTTAAGATCTGTGGAGGAGATTCTGCCTGCCCAGGCAGATGCAGTTTCTGCAGGGACATCTCCAAACACACCTGCACTCTGCTCCCAGGGTGAGCTCAAGCCTGGGGCAGTTCCAGCAGGGATCCCAGAACAAGGCTGGAATGGCACAGAGCCAGCAGGATGCTGAGCCCTGGCCTGCAGCAAGCCAGCAGCTCCTCTGGCAACTGCCTGGATGCCTGCACCAATGGAACAGTTTGGAGAGTCAGCATACTAAGCTTTATGAAATAACTACTCTTTAATTACTAAATCAGACCGATTACTTTTTTTCCCTACTAGAGATGCTTATTGCCACTTTGGTATGTCAAAGCTTTCATACGTATAAAACTGGTTCTTTTCAACAAAACTGACTTTTTTTGTATTGTTGGCACATGCTCTGCAGGATGCCTTCATCTCAACAGCATGAGTCAATAAAACTGAAACCTACTTTCATAAAATGCAGAAACCAAAACATTGACCTGTGACTATGAAGACCCACTGGAAATGTCAGGTCTCACAAAACAGTCCAAAAGCAACTTGACAAAAATGAGAGCTCAGCTAACTAATGACTTCTTCAATACCAAGCAAAGCATATTGTCCTCTGAAATTGATGCACCGTTGCCTGAGCTGCAATAACAAACAAGTCCATTTCCAAACCAAACCATAAAATCTGCCTTAATTATCCTTCAATGATTCTCTCATTCTTCACAAAGTTCTGTTCTAAAAGCTTTAAAACTAAAACTGAATCTTCTAAGAAAGCATTTCTGAAAAGTAACTAGATTTAAATTAGTTTAAACTACCATAATTGTGTTTGTATAAGGTAAGATCAATTCAATTAACACCTTAAGACTTCTATTCAATTATTGTAGATGTATTTCTTGGCTCTCAAATTGAAAAACCCACCAGTACAGTGATTCTTTCATTTTCCTTCAGTGGATGACTGGTAAATCTCTGACCAATACCTTCAATAAACACTTCCACATAAATTTCCATCCTCACAGAAAGCTTGCCTAACACAAGAAACAAAAGAGTTTCTGTGTCACATTTTATATCTATTTTTATGCCACAGGAGATCATTTTTCTAGGCTGAAAGTGGTAGTTTCCTGCGAGATCCACCCCCTCACACTGTAGCTTCTCATGGTGAACACTTCAAAATACCCAGAGGAGGAACACAGATCAAAGAACTTTATCTAAAAAAAAGCCATTGATCAAAGTTTTGCAATCTAAAGTTCCAGTACACAACCAATATTCTTCATCAGCTGCTCACTTTAACACACAAAAGTTGCCCTCTGCAGGCCATTACTGATGCTCAGACTTTGATTTTCTATTTCAAAAAAAAAAAAAAAAAAAAAAAGATCATTCCTTTTAGTTGCATATTGCCAAGAGATGACAGACGGGAAAGTGAACTATTAACACCATTTTAGTCCATTTTCCTTGCTCTCTCTGTAAGTTTAGATTGCTTCAGTTGCCTCAGCATTAAGTGCAATAAATACATCTTGAAAAATTCTACCACCAGTAACAAATTATCTAGAGTAAAATTTAAGAAGTTGACTACAGCAAACAACAATTTTGAGTGAGTGTGTTTGTGAAGGGGCTTGAAATGCCACTTTGAAAAACACTTAGTCCAAAATGTAAGCAACTTTTCTGTTACAGAAATCCCTCCACAAAAGTTACCCATAACTCAGGGTCAAAAAGGAGGCAGCACCTATCAGCATTTTTTTATACTCCAAACAGGTGGTGAGGGCTTAAAACTGAAACACATTCCTCAAATTTCCTCTGTCTACAGCATATAGCATATTTGAAATGGTTTGCTCCATTTATTTGCAATCTTCATGTCTGTTGTAAGTACAGTGAATACATGCTGAGATATCCAACGACAACAAACCAATCATCACTTGCCAGAACAACTTCAAAGCTCTGAGACATGTAGGGAAAATCAAAACGATGCTGCAGGAATTTATTTTCCAGATTCTTCTCTTCAGAGCTTACTAGCAGCTCTGCCTTTTAAGTGTTCTTTGTCATATGGTGGGGAGAAATACATCCTGCTGCTATTTACTTATCTTTTGGCAGTGGCAGCTAATCACAGCCAGGCTGTGATTCTGGTATTTCATCCTTAGGACCCCAGTCAATCCTACTGCAGGGAACAGGAGACTCGACCCTACTGCATCCCTTTCCATTGCTGGATGGTCTGGAAACCTGAAGCAGCTCAGACACACCACTGTACTTAACAAGCACATTGTTCAGGATGTACTTTATCTGTTAGGAAATGGCCTCAACTGCTTTTACAAAGCACTTTCAGACATCTGTCAATAATGGCAAACAGCATAAAGTAACATGAGATTTTTTTCTTCTCATCCTGTTTTAAACTAAACCAAGAATTCTCTTACATTTAAAAAGAAATTCTTAAAATATAGATTTGAGACTAAACCAGAAATATTTAAAAACCCAAAAACAGACAAAATCTACATTACTGACAGTGGATTATTTAACTGTACCAAAAGACACACACATGGCAGGGCATAAAAGGGGTGCAGAATCCCTTTTACAAACCTGCTCATTTACAACAAGGTTACAATGTACATTGCTGTCCTCGAGTGAAGGTTCTGTTCAGGAGTTTGTGACTTCGAGGAAAGTGAGCCAGAGTTTTCCTTTTTCTTTCCATGAATTAAAATCCCTCACAAAATTTTTGTTCATGACTTATGTATTACATTATTTTATAATATCCTGCCCTGTGCAGGATAGCATATAATAAATGGAAAACAGACACGATCACTCTGGGATTTCGTTCATTCAGAATTTTTTATGGATTTATATGCATGAAATTTCCTTCTGTCTTTCAAAAAGGCCAGTCTGGAAGTACCAGATTCAACTTACTGTATTTAACAGACATTTAGTGCATGTTCTGACCAGTTAAAAAAAGAGACACCATGATGATATAGGAGGCCAGGACCAAATCAGGATGGTAGGGCTGTACTTTTAAAAATTCATACTAATTTGACAGAAGGCATCAATATATTTGTATTGGGAATATATTATTGTAAATAATTCTTTTATCCTGTCTATTTTTTATTTATCCAAGTTTAGCAAAACCAAGGGGCACCAAAGACAGAAAACTTCCCTACAGGAAAAACAATAAAAGTGGATCAGGGGGATTCCTGGAAAAGACTTCTTTTCTTTTTTCATGTGTATGGATGGTGCTGCTATCATGGCCAGTATCTAGAAATACTCTATCCAAATACCTTTCTTAATACAATCAAGCAAATCTCTTTCCAATCACTTTTCCATTGCAACTTTTACAGTCTTATAAATGTGTCTACCAAATTTAAGCTCGAAATCATCCATATAGGTCTGTGAGCTACAAACAAATACTAGTGTTTGCTTATCAAAGTCAGAGTGTATTAAATACATGCAAGAAATTACATATAAAACAATAAAAATACACTTAAACCCAAATTATTTAAACAGTTCCTTAAATATATTTCCAAATGGATTTCATGCATCCAATATTAATGTACAGAGGTCCCCTAAGATAACTACAGCTGTCTATGAAGTGCATAAAATGCAAATGCAGCTCGGTGTCCTGGATGAAACCAGGCGTCCTGACATTCCAAACCTGAACAGATGACATCAGAGCCCAACTTCTAATTCAGCCCCTGACACTTCTTCCCAAAAAACCCGAGTGCAGAGAAGCAAACAAACCAGCCAGGACTGTGGAAATGTCCCCTTTTTCTCAGGGAACTGGGATGTATTCAGGAGATGCACTTCAGCCCCTCTCTTTAAAGAGAGCCAGAGGAAAAGTCAATGTGTTGTTTGCAAATTTAAAATGCTCTGCAGTACACTGCACTCCCAACATTTTTCAGGGCCCACATTTAAAAAACTGCTAAAAAGCCATTATCTCAGGGATCAGCTGCTCTTAGCAAATATCTGTGGGTTTCCTTTCCTGCAGTCATTGCACCCCTGCCCCCTGCACTTCCCATATATTTTGTACTTAGAGAACTGGATAAATACGAAAGAGCGATAAGGGAAAATTCCGGACAGTAATAATTATTAACCCAAGCATGGGAGTTAAAAAAAAATCTACATTTCATCTGTCTTTATGACTGATTACATCCCACCATACTACAAAAAGAACTAAAGCACATATTCCAGTATTTTAGTACATATGGGAAATTCAGATATAGCCAGGAAGGCCATTTCAAACGGAAATAGCTTCAGTCTTCCAGAGTTCAGAAAACTATTCCATTTCTTTAAAAATATCTCCCAACTCCCAGGGCAGATTAAATCCAGAAAATGTGGAATACAAATCAGTCTGAAGGCCCAGGTTAGCTTGATGAGATTCATTTTCAGCCCTTGGCCAGAGTTTATTTTCCCTTCCCATTTGCACTCAACAAATCATTGCTTGTGCATTTTTTTTCCTCTCTATTTCACATTATCACCCTGACTTGCTCAAAACAAAGAAAAAGCCTGGTCTAGGCAAAGGCAGCTGAAATGGTGCTGTTCATGGCAAGAGAAAAGCATAATCCAGCAGAGATGCATCACGGAGCTGAGCCCTGTCACTGCTGTAGTCTCCAACACATCACCAAAGGGGAGTTTGGGCAATGCAGTTCATGAGCAGCAGGCATTACCAAGTGGTTGGTGAGAGGACACCCTTTTCATAGCATGGCATTAACCAAGATCTGCTTTTTAAAGCAAATAAAACATGACAGTAAATGCACAGAAATTCCAGAGAGCTGTAGGGAGCCAGGGAAGAGTATGAACACCCCAGCAGCTCCAACAAGCCTTCAATGAAGTACGCTCAGCGTTCGACTGCACGCTCACAACAAAGCATGTTTGGGAAACGCAAGGCAGGTACTTGTGGAGCATTTTCCTTTCAGTAAAGCAAAGCCCCAAAATTTAACAGTCCTGCCTGTTAAATTCCAACCGCTTCAGGTTTTCCATTTCTAAAATTGTTCTTCATGTGCAAAATGCCTGCCTTTGACTGTGGCACTCAGTGACACAGAATCACACATGTTACTAGCCACAGAGCGAGCTTACAACAAAGGGTCAGTGGTGACACAGTTCCCACAAAAGGTCCCTTGCAAACACACTAGGTCTTTATGAAGAGCATTTTCATATACAAGTAATTCTTCCTACTAAAGCACAAAATGAAAAATGATGAAATAGCACAACTGAAGATCACATCAGTTCCCTTCCATTTTTTCAGCTTACAACAACACAACTTTTTTCACATACATACATATATATATATAAAACCAATGTAGAATTTATACAAATATACATATTTGTGCATTAAGGCACAAATCAATATATTGGTAGCAATGATAACAAAAGGGGATGAAGGGACACAGTTCAAATAACTGTGTCTCTTTATACTGGTTTAGAGATCACTATAGAGCTTCTCCTCTGATGATACATTATTTCACATTAATGAACCAGAAAAGCATTCAAGAAGCCCAACACCACTAACCAGTGTTCAATCCTTGAGCTGAAAATTTCCAAGCCCTTGGAGGCAAATCAGTATCACACCCCTACTGATCTGTGGATTTAATTGTTACATAAAGGATGTCTGGTTTTACCAATTACTCTCAGAAATCATTGTTCCAATTCTTACTTACAGGAGCCTCACAGCTGAGAATAATTTCTTGGAGTTTGGTTAGACAAAAATCCATTAGAACATCTCTTTCTTTCTCACATACACAAAAATTAAGGTACAGTGTGGTTCAAAATAGCTTTTTCAGAGAGTGTTTTGGACTGGTTATTTTTAGACTCTTGAACCTTACTTCTTAGTTGTCATTTACCTCTGAAGTTAGGTCAGTATCATCTTTTCTTACAGATAGTGAACAGCTTCAGCAATTTCTAAAAGCAATGGTATGAAGAAGCATATAGAAACGACACCATGTTGTATGGTATAACATCAAGTTTTAGCTTGGTTAGATATTTCCAGGTATATCAAATACTTGCATTATATGTTCTAATTACTTCCCATTTTGAGTAACTATCTATCTCAGCATAATTCTAAAAAACAGATAAAGTGTGTAAATTTAAAATGAAAGGAAAAAGCCTTAAAATTTTCATTTTAAATAAAATTTAGATTTTTATAGAAATTATATACACTAACTAGTCAAACATACATGGTTTTCACCATGACACAGGAAGGCATCTATTTCTCTGCTGGTCATAAGTAGAACATATTTATCATAATGGCAATGATAAAGATTATTATAAACATAGTTATTATTCCATTCTTAAATGGCATTTTAATGTGAATTCTACCCATTTCCACTTCACATATCATCCAAACATAATCACATCTGTCAGTGCTAAGGAGTAAGATATAGTGGATACATTATCTCCTCTCATGATTTGATGATGAGACTGAAGATGCATGGTGTTTTTCTTAAAACTCTAGGTTCTGGGTCATATTATTTGTAAGGATTTAATCTTTTATGAAAAGAAAGAATTCTAGCCCCAGGCGTGCAAAGGAAATCTTTAAAACACAATGTAACTTTAAAAAAAGTAAGAAAGCATGGAGGAATGCCTAAAAATCTAAACAAGTGGAGAAGACAACTAGAAAGCTAATCTTATTTTATTATTTTTAAATAAGACTAACGATTTCATAAGGTTTTGCACTGGAAATACTGACACATTTCTGTTTCAGCAATTCCTTTAGAAGTGTGCAGTCAGGACTGCATCCCCTTCTTACCAAATCACAGCATGTTCTGTGTCCTTTGAATTTCAGTTCCATTCATTCCCTAAAGTATTCCTTCACCATCCCCTAAAATTCTCTGTTGTCCTTCCCAAAAGGAAAGAAACACCCCAAGTCCTGGCACTCTCTCCCTCTCTATCTGGGCTTCCAGGTTTCAAACCAATCCTGTTTCTTACCTGGTATGATTGCAGTTGGTTGGAAAAGAATAAATATAGATTAAGATATTTATTACTATGAAAAAAAAATCTTTATAAATACAGAGCAGAACAGCTGTTTTAGTTTTTCCTTTGTTGGACTTTTTTTTCAGAGTGGAAGAACTACCATTAGAAAGTGCACTGTAAAATCCCAATGGAGTCAAGGTCAACTATTAGTGAGTAACTCTATCTCCCACAGTTACTTACAGCAAAATCCAGGCTGGTTTTCCACATTGGCATGAGTAAATGCACATTCATTATCTAGTGGTGAAAACACATCTTCTTGGCACTGAGGACAAAGCTATCTTTTTGTTCACTTTGGCACAAAATCAGTTTTCAAATGTATTCCATCTGATAGTATTGAAACAGATTCATTTAGAATGCACAAACTCTCATTTTAGTGATATGAATCCAGAAGCACCCTTGGTGTTTATTATCAATATACATGATGTTTAATTATTTAATTATCAGTGTACCTGCTAACCATTAAAGCACTGCAGTTTTAAGAAGTCGAAGCTAAATGGACATAAGACATCTATAAAATCAGCCTCACTATCACACAGGTTTATTCCTGATTTTTCTCTTTTAGACACACAGAATCAGAGAAGAATATCAATCTACAAATCAATTAATTCAAGAAAAATCGAAGTGGAATTCTTCCCAGAAAAAAGCATACATTTGCACCTTTTACCTTAAATCCAGTGGGATCCCACCCAGAGCTGAATTCCAGAAAAAGGTCACTTCAGTGTTACAAATATCAGGCAAAATTACAAACAGGTTATGCTAAGGTGACACCAAGATGTTTGGGAATTATAAATCGTCCCTTGTCTAAACTCTGTAATTCCTAACACTCAGGAAGACTCTTTGGTTTATTTGTCTCAACCTTCTGAAAAAAGAGACTTTGGTTGTGTTCCCACAGCCGCAGCCCAACCCACCGACGCATTTTGTGCAAGAAAAAGTAAAAATGCATGAAGCAAACTGCAAGCAATCCCTTGCACAGGTGAGGATGGAGGTACGAGACAGCCAGCAGCCAGCCCCTGCACAGAGCACTGCGCGGAGCACAATGCACAGAGCGCCGCACAGAGCGCACCGCGCGGAGCGCAACGCGCAGAGAGCAACGCGCAGAGAGCAACGCGCGGAGCGCACCGCACACAGCGCAATGCACAGAGCGCACCGCGCAGAGCGCAACGCGCGGAGAGCAACGCGCAGAGAGCAACGCGCAGAGCGCAACGCACGGAGCGCACCGCGCGGAGCGCAACGCGCGGAGCGCAACGCGCGGAGAGCAACGCGCGGAGCGCAACGCGCGGAGAGCAACGCGCGGAGCGCAACGCGCGGAGAGCAACGCGCGGAGCGCAACGCGCGGAGAGCAACGCGCGGAGCGCAACGCGCGGAGAGCAACGCGCGGAGAGCAACGCGCGGAGCGCAACGCGCGGAGAGCAACGCGCGGAGAGCAACGCGCGGAGCGCAACGCGCGGAGAGCAACGCGCGGAGCGCAACGCGCGGAGAGCAACGCGCGGAGCGCACCGCGCGGAGCGCAACGCGCGGAGCGCAACGCGCAGAGCGCAACGCGCAGAGCAACGCGCAGAGCAACGCGCAGAGCAACGCGCAGAGCAACGCGCAATGCACGGAGCGCAACGCGCAGAGCGCAACGCGCAGAGCGCCGCGCAATGCACGGAGCGCAACGCGCGGAGCGCACCGCGCGGAGCGCACCGCACTCACCCAGAACAAGCCCCAGGGAACAGCAGACAGCCCGGCCCACTCTGCTGCCACTCCAACACACATTTCACACAGAGCAAGGACTGCACGCATCTGTCTGCTCATCTCCCCTGCGCACGAACAGAAAACATCCTCCCATTTTGGCTGCATTTAAACTATTGTTTCTGAGAGGCTGCAATCTTTTACACAAAAAATACAAGCTTAATAATGTCATCTCTGGCAATAAATGTACTGTCCAGTCTAGACTGTTCAGTTTAGACTTTTAGCAGCTAACTTTTCATAGAATTAAAGATCTTAACGAGCAACAGTGTCTGTATTTTAGTTTCATTACATTAACCTCATTACTATTATCAGCATCAGAATGATCCTTTTTGTTTAGTTCTAGTTTTCCATTCCAAAATGCTTTATTAGTAACCAAGTTTTAATTAAATGCACATGCATTTCCCCAGTTTCCAAGAAAAGCCTGACATCAGCAATATGTATAATCATTTTCCAGCTCCTACCTTTGCTCCTATGTCCTCCTCCCACAAACCATCTTCAGAGTCCCACAAAACAACCTAAAGCAACTCACAGCTAATAAATTCTCATTTAGTCAGCATCAGAGCATCATTCATCATATGCATTTATCCAAAAAACACTGAGGGGGACACTGGTTTTCTGCATTATCAAGCAGTCTGAACTTAATTTACCTTCCTACCTTGTAGAAAACAACTCAATTATAAATAAAGTGGAGCTCAGGTATTTTGGTGTAAAATCCTTTCCGTGTCATGAGAACAGAAAGCTTAATGATGAGTCCTGGCCTGCTGTCAGTCACATGTTTAGTGTCAGGTTCTGGCAGGTCTACACTACTCACAATCAATCTTCCTCAAACTGAAATCCTGACATATCAGACATTTATTTATGCTATTTATACAAGTGAAAGCCATTGGATTTGCTTTCTGCTTGACAACCGTCCTCATACAGCTGAACTCAGGATTCCTGACCCTCATTCCTGCTTCTGCTCTGGATTCCCTTACTTAGCTCTGCTGATGCATCCTTGACTTCCCCCAAAGTCTGTCTGCCACTGAGAACCTTGCTCTGGGCTGCATTTCTCATGACTTGCTATGCAGCTTTCAACTGTTCATTGTTACCCTCCCAGTACAGACTTAGCACAGGAGACTATTAACATGCTTGCTGGTTTTACTCTGTAATCACATCGGTGTTATTAGTTATCCAATTTTACACTCAAATCAAAAGTACAGGTAAAATATGTTTCAAAAAAATTATTGGCATTTTATAAGATTCAAAATATTTAAATTACTAATTCATGTAATGTAATGTGGCTATGAATTACCTTCCCAAAAACAACTACAGGTCTGCACTTGACAAAAATAATGCCTGAATATTACTTCAAGTGCAAAGTAGGCACAAAAATCTATTTATACAACACAGAAGAAAAACTTCCACAGGCACACATTCATCAATATATTGGGCTTGATTCACTTGCTTGGATATAGGTCCTCTAGTGATATTTTGGATGCCAAGGTATGGACAACCTCTAAGCAGGCCAATTAGATAAAAAAATACTACTTTTTTGAGGTGTGCAAAAGTGTGTGTGCATCCAGGAGGCTGTCACGTGGCTTCAGCAGCAGGCTGGCTCATGCTGGTACATTCAGGATGGTAGCTGGCACTGCTCTGCAAGCTTCATGCTAATTTTGAATAACCTACACACAGGGCTGGGAGGTTTTCAATATTTGCAGAATAACCTGTGTTTTTTGTTTGACTCCACTTCAGTTTCAGCTTTTTCATATTTGCAGAATAACCTGTGTTTTTTGTTTGACTCCACTTCAGTTTCAGCTTTTTCATATTTGCAGAATAACCTGTGTTTTTTGTTTGACTCCACTCCAGTTCCAGCTTGCACATGTCTTGCTCTGCAAAGATCCTATGTTTGAATTCAACAGGTTGAATTAGGTAATCTTCCAGCTGCAAAATTATTTAGCACCTTAACCATAATTTGTTTTTTCTTGTATTATGAACACGAAAATAATTTACCAGATACTTATTTCGCATAATTAACATGAACCATTTGCTGTAAATTTTAATGAAGTTGGGACTATTTTGCTGGTATGCAATTCCTTCCAGGGAAAAGGCAGAGTATGTTGGCTAATTCTGAAGCCCTTAAAACATTTGATGCAGCATGACAAATAATGGAATCAGGGACTAAATTTGCATACACCCTGCCTAAAATCTATTAATGCTAAATATACTCAGATAACTCTTCTGAAATCTATTTTTTCCTGATGATTTCTTCTTCTGTTCATTGAATGAATTCAGAAAAGACAGACTTTGTGAAGTTTCCTGTACAATCCCCTCCTAAGATCAGGATCCTTAACTTGTATTGAATAAATTGTGTATTATGCATATATTATGTATACATTCTAAAGTATTTCAAATCTACAAATGTCATTTGAGCATGCTACCTTTGTTATGATTAACACTCAAGAAAATTATTTTATAACTTTATAATTTAAGGGGATCTTTTTCCATCATACCATGAAACAGCAATTCGAAGATGACAATTTACATGAAATATTTTGAAACTTAATTCCATCAAAGGATATTAAATGCTTTGAAGTTTCAAAAAACCACGCCCTAGGTTATATAATATTACTTTGTTCCTATATTATAGTTGAGGAATGTGTAGTATTTGAAAGTATTTGTCTCTTGTTTGTGGTTGTTCAGCTGGAAAGACTTCTTTTATTGTTGTTTTCTAATGAAATGATGTACAACCACCACTCAACCTGAAGTAAAAAGGGCAAATAAATTGCTTCTTTCAAAAATTCAGGCCTACATGTCTCCCAATTTAGAACACTGAAATCTTTACCTCTCCAAAATAGTAGGCCCATTCACCCTGAGATACTGTGAGGACAGCTACTCATCAAGTGCATTCCTTCCTCCTTTTTTTTTTTTGGCAGGCCAACTAGAGGTCACTTTGCAGAAATTTGACCTTAGTCTGCACTAAGTTGGAAGGACAAAATCATCTATTTTTTTAAGTTAGATTCTATTTAACACCTGATTTGTGTAAATTAATAGCTGTTATAAAGTTATAAATCCTTATAAAAGGATTTTCAATGGTAGACTGAAAACTATTGCTTTGCTCAGTTTACTTGCTCTTCAATAATAATAATCATAATAATAATAATCATAATAATCATAATAATAATAATGGTTTTGGTGTTAATGTCATGCTGGTAGTTGGACTCCACAGTCCTGGCAGATCTCGTCTAACACAAGATACTCTATGATTCTGTAATCATTTCACCACTGCTTGCCTAATCATACACTGTGAGAAGTTATGTAGTTGTTTCCTGGCAAGAAATTTGTTCCCAGAATTTTACAGGAGCATTACTGTATTTTATCTGCCTCTCAGGTCATGTCTTAAAAGCATTCAAGAGAATTGCATTTAATTTCACCTGATTTTGAAGGACAAGAAGTTAAATTTGCTGAGTATATTCTGCTAATATTTTTTAAAGTATTTTAGAGGGTTTTTTTTAAATGAGGTATCTCTTAGAAATACAGCTACATCACATGCAACATTAATAACACTGGTACTTTGAAAGGACACATGGAACTACCTACCTTTCATGCACTAGAAAATAAAGAAAAATGTGGGTGCTTTTTTTTTGTGATACACTCCACAAGTATCTGGGTTTTCTTTCAGTTTGATCAGAATGTTATTTACCCCTGCTCTTCACAGCCTGAAGCCTCTGTAACACACTGCATGTCCTATTTTGCCACCCTGAACAAACTGCAGCTTGATCCTGCCAGAAGACAACAGCTAAGCAAAGGTGCTTCTTCAGTCTGATTTCATCTCATCAGCAACTATCAAATGCAAATCAAGATGTCCAGTTCCCACGTTTTCAGTACCTTTCCTCACAGGAATTCTTCTGCAAGAACATTCCATCCTCTGGCACGGTTGCTTCAGTTATAAAAAATGGCTTCTGGATACCTCAAAGGTGCTGAAGTTCACTCTAGGTGGAAAAACCCATTTTGACACACACACACACACTCCCCAGGTGGGTTTTTGAACTTTCTAGGTGCACTTTTTGAACAGATTTTACTCTCAAACACTACATAATAACTTTTGCTTATTTTTTCTACTCTATAAATTTTATCATTAGTCCCCTAACTAAAAGAAATATTTCTCCACATTAAACCTTTGTCACATGAAAAAAGGATCAACTGCTACACACAGTTACTTACACTACTTTCATCATTACCAAAGAGCCTTTACAATGGGATAACACAACCTTTGCTGTGGTTGTTTTAATTAAGCATTTATGCTGACTTTCCAGAAATACAAAACAGAACCAGCCGTTTTTTCCATGCACTAGAGTGACAAATGTACTTACAGTGACAAATGTTTCCAAATGAAGAGCTTCACTTTTAACTCACTTATAAACATACAGAAAGTAATTTTTTTTAAAGGGCTCACCACTCTTACACCCACAGGAGAGATACTTGTTAACATAGTACAAGGGTTTCATCTCAGGTGACTCAGTGCTATACCTGGATCACTGGAAAAGAAACAGCTGCAGTGTAATACATGGAAAGGGAATTATGGAAATCGATGTTACTAACCATTATCAAATAAGGGTCTTCTCCTGCCAGCTACAGGAGAGAGCTTTAACCCACAGCTCTAAAAATAAACACCCCAGTCCACAGAGATTAACAGTGTTTCCTGCCTTTCTGCACTGGCTACAAAGAATTGTGACTGCTCTTCTATCAGGATCTAATGGAAGTATAGAAAATGTTTGTCAGAATGGAATTTTAGAAAGCTGATGTCAGTGTCATATTTCATATTTCCATTTTTCCAAACTATGCTTATCAACTAGGGGGAAAAAGAGGGAACAGAATTATTTAGAGAAACAAAGAAATATCCCATCTCATTATAATTATTCATTAAATACAAAAGTATGTCATGCCGCTATTTTTTTTTAATGTGTGTTTTCTTGATTATTTTTGTTCTGGAACACAAGGCATAATATTAAGCTATACACAATATTAAACAATAACTTACATTCAACCATATTGCTTACCAAGTTCTGGGACAATTCCAGAGAACACCAAATAGCACAGAAACTGAAGATCATAAAGAAAACCAGAAAATCCCTAAATTTTAATTGAAATCTGTGCTGATTTAGCACAAGGCTGAAAGGAAAGTATACTTTCCTCCCTTTTTTCCCTCCCAGTTCTCACCAACAATCCAGTACTGCTGTGTGATGCTGCAAAGAAAGGAACCAGTGAAACAACAAACATCTCCTCTCAGCATGGGACTCAACTCTTCCCCCACTTGAGTTTCACAGCTTGTGAATTCTTTGCTCCATGTCCATTTTTCTTGTTTACATAATTTTTGCATCAAGTCAGCAATACTGGGAACATCCATGGCAGTGCTGTAGCAAGGACAGAGATGTTCCTGGCACTGGGAGCAGCAGTTACAGAGGCTGTACCAGAGATGGGGGTGCTTATCTCATTGCACTCAGGACTACTCACACAGGGACATCACTTAAGAAATTCTCCTATGGCAAACAGCCTGACTTCTCAGTACATTTTTGCCTAGGAATTCAAACTGCTGACATAAAAAGCTTAATTTTTCAAAACAAGTTAAACTTCTTTAGACTATTTTCTGATTCTTTTTTTGGACAAAAAGTTTAACCAGAAGAGAAAGAAATTTTAAACCATAAAAACTGGAGGGAAACAAGAAATAATACCTCACTATGACAACATTCACAATGTCTTGCTTTTCTTTTTAAGTGATACACTCTAATGTTCATTCACCAACATAGTAAATGTTTTTCTTACTTTTTGCCCCACATATGCATACACAGATTTGTTTACATACACTTCAGCATTTGCCCCAGTCTATTAAGAAGAGCTCTGTAGCAATCAGGAGATTTCTATATTTCAGGAGATTACATGATCTCAAAAATTGAAAATGTTTACTTATCTGGACATCAGTCTTATCAGTTGCTTTTCTTCCTAACTTAACATACAGAAAAGAGAAACATGGACATAACTTGCCTAATTGTATTCATTTCAGTGGACCACAAGCTTGATGATATCCCAATGGTTTATTTAAGTAACAAAACATTTCAGTCAGGTGGAGATGAACAAGCCTCCTACAGTTACATTTAGGCAGTACTATTAGTAGTTTTACAAGTATCACAGAATCCAAGGCAACACCACCCAGCTCCTGAGGGACCAGGCAAAAAAGATCTGCTCCTCTTTCAAGACACTTGCAGTAGTATCAGTGAAAATACTGAATTACCTACTTCTGAATGGGAATTAACACACTGAAACCTGTTTCATTCCCCACAGTCCTCATTGCTGATGCCCACTTCATCGGGCTCTAAATTCAGCTGTCTTCCTGTGCAACATCCCATGATACCTCAAATGGCATCCACTGATCACTCAATACTCCTTCTCACCCAGGAGGGAAGAAAAGTTATTTTTTATCTTCTCCAATTAGGACAAAGAACTGAGAATCTCAGTAACAACATCACAAAAACAGAATGAGGCCCTAATCCAAGCCTTAATTCAGGTTTTCCACGGCTGTGTTGGATGAGAACCCAAAAAAGAGCAAACAACAACTTGCTACATTTTCAGTTGTTTTTCCAGTTTAGAAGTCTGTGTGTATTGTGGGAGTTTCTCCTAACCCCAAATTACAGCCTGGAGGTTAGGAAATATTTCCAAATTCATGCACGTCCTTTACATACAAGGTAAGCTTAGTAAGGATAAGAATTTCATTGCATGAGTGCTAAGTATGATTAGCATTAGCTATACACATGACAACAAACTGCAATAGGAACTGATCAGTCTTCAATACATTTCAAGTTTACAGACAATGGGGTAAAACAGAACATGTGGCACAGCAGGTCTCTGGATAATCTTGCAGACCTTTATCTTGTGTAAATTATTCCCCTGAAGTAACGGTAGCATTGTAATTTGCACCAGATGAAGACCTATTCCAAAATCTGCCCCTTCCAAACAGAAATGTCAGGAGAGTAAGTCAAATGATCTGATTTGACAGTACATTTTTTCATGCCTTAGTAACCTAAGTATGAAATTGCAATCAAAGGAAAAATATACTGCAAAATGATTTGGTGTTGAAAACCAACCCCAGAGAATCCACTGCAGATGTGACCTTGGTTCAGCACTGCTCAACCAGAAACATCCTGGGTGGGACTTGGCTGCCAACACAGCACCTTGAAAACCAGAAAATCCAGCCTGGTGCTGAGTTTTCTCTGGGGGATAAGGGGGTTGTGTTTTTAGTGTGGGGCTTGGGGTTTCTTGAGGTTTTCAGGTCAGGAGACAACTGCTGTCCAGTGGAAGCATCTTGTTCCAATCTCCCTGACTAATGTGTACTGGGGATCCCATTTGTATGTCTCCATCTACCCAAGCATGGCAGTAGCCAACAATCCTGGGGTTTAGTGCCAAGAATAATGTTACTGTAGCCTCTCTCAGCAAAGTCAGAACAGTTATGTAGAAAGAGCCATGGAGACAGAACCAGGACTGAACTTGTATATCACATCAGCCACTCCCCAGAATCTACCATTCATGCCAAATTACAACTTTATGTTACCACAGTTCAAGGATGGCCTTTGACAGAAATCTAATTGCTGGGAAATTTCTATCAAGTGACAGTGGCTAAGTATATAAGTTCTAAACAATTTTTTCTGAAGAAACCAAGACAATGTTAAACTGACAGTTTAAGATCATGAAAGCTAAACACAGTCTATTATTCCCTTGTACACTGGAGAAATGAATGAAAGCAGACCCCTACATTAATTGGGTTTTTAATCATAGTTATGCTCGGATAAGATTTTGCACTCGAAATCTGAGACTTGGAGCTCACAGGGAAATATCTCCAGTATGCATTGATGACCTTTTGCAACTGAGTTCTGGTATAGAAACAGGACTTTTCAAATGTCCCAGCATGTTCAGTTCTAGGGGTTTGGTCCAGATCCAAAACTCTGGGCTTGTTTAAGAAGGAGATTCCAGGCAGTCCACAGCTGACCCTGGGCAGCCACACTGGAGCTCCACTGCTGACGTGGACGAGCTCTGTGCTGGTGACTGAGTAGGTCCAGATGCTCCTTCTCCCTTCAGAAAGGAAATTATAGTCTATAGAAGAGGAGCTTGGCACAGCCAGCTTTCTAAACTAGGAAATTTCATGATCTGTTGGAATATATTAACATGTACATGTTACAGGGCTAAGAGAATAGGAGGGACTGGATGATTTAATTACCCTAAGCTAAGGCAGTTGGCAAACATGAGTATGGTTTACTGATTTTTTGCCTTTTTTGTTATGAATTGTATGGATAATTGATGGCAGTTTGCCTAGAGCCTGGGATATGCCTCCTTCATGAAAGCTGAAGTAAATAAATGGTGGTTTGCCCTTATTTCACTGGTTCTTCGTCAAATTCAGGAATTACAAAGATTGGTTTGGCATTTAAAGGTACCAGTCTAAAAGAAGGGAGCAGGCTCATCACACCCAGTGGCAGCCTGGATGTCACCTTAGGATCAGAAACTGCTCCTGGGTCTCTGCACTGACATCAGGCCCAACCTCTTTTGGTGAAAGTGAGAAACTTCCAAGCAATTTTCCAAAGAGTGCTGGTTACCAAGCCCTGAATTTACACTACATACTGCAGATGAGAGGAAAAAAAAATAAAACATGTGAAGCTCCTGGGAGCTGCATGGTTAAAAAAATTAAAAATAATAACTAAAAAACCCCACATTTTCATCATTTTCTCACCTGAAATTTTTCTTGTACAAATAAACCTGTAAATATCACGTTCAGATAGTGTTTATCATCTCAGTTATACACAAAATCTGCACTGGTGGATCTCCCTCAAACTCTTTCAGTGAATAATATTTTCAATACACATAAAATATCTAAGGTTGGTAGATCAGCGCCAAGCATATCACAATCCAATTTCCACTTCACAGTCACCTTTGTTGTGAAAATAAAATTTCACTGTTCAAAACCCTAACTTGAAATTAATCACTTTTCTTACTTTCATGCTCATCTATAAAGGCAAACAATAAAAGTGTACATGTTTATTCTGTTTTTCCAATGCAGGAATCAACTCAGAATCATAATTAGGACCAGCAGTCAAGCACACAACAAAAAATCAAGGTTTTCTGTTTGGGAATCAAATACATATGGGAATCAATACATATTAAACTAATTCTCCCCTTTTACCCTCAAAGTAATTCATCAACAACAAAAAACAATTTGGAGTGAATGATACAGATGATGGGTTTGTTTCATGGCACAGAATTGAGGGAAGGCACAGCATAGGGCATAACTAACCATGCATTTCCCATATCTGCTATGTCATTTCAACTTAAATGCACTGTAAGCTCTATAAAGTCCCTCCATGAAGTAAATTTTCTGTGCACACCTCATCGCTGTGGCTGGATTTATGCAATTAAGAAGTAATTAAGTTTGAGGTCAATACAGTAAAAGGCCTCATTCATCACTGGCAAGCTGTCTCTGAAAAGAATACTCTGAGGTGCCCAGTGATAAAGGCACAGAGACAGAAGAGCCAACTGGTAAGGAACAAAACCTGTGACTGCTTTATTCAGAACATAAATAACTTGAAAATCTTGAAAAGGGCAATAAATTAAATCCCAGATGCACACCTGGTAATAAAAAATTCTGAAAGCACAGAATAGCATTGATGTCAGTCATTCACCTGGTTACAGAAGCATCTTCTTTCAAGCAGGACAGCACACAAAAACGTGTAACATCCTGAGCTACACAAAACCAACTGAGCTACACGATTGAATATTCCATTTTACTGTCAAGCCTGAGAGACCAGGAGAGTTTATAATACTGCCTCAGAATGCACTACACAGGAGCCAGGCTATGCTTCACCCAGGCTCCAGAACTGGATTGCAAACATACTCCCCTTCAATCAGGCCTCAAGGACCTGATGTCCTGGTACTATCTTCTCTACTATTAACTTCCTATGAACATAGGTAACACCTTAAACTGAGTGGGAAACTTTCCTACACAACAACTGATTCATTTCAGTTAATTGCTGAACTGTTCACATATTTGGAAAACAGAGAATTCAAATGCCTGATGACTCAGAGATTATTCCTTAATCAGAAATGCAAAGTCGGTTTGGATCAAAAAGAGCTGCAACATGTCTAAGTTTTTTCTGCTCTCTGTTTTTACACTCTTATGCAGACCACATAACATATAGACCAGCCTGTTCAAGGCATGACCAAATTTTTCCTCCTTATTAGAAAAGGAATATTCATGTCCTGACCAAAAAAGGTCCACATTAGTCCATACTACTCACATTTCTTTCCGCAGCAAGTTTCTCTAAGTAAACATGGTCTAAAACTGGTGCAACACATGCCACGAGCTTTCATCACATATGACATGCCAAAAATTTCACAGGCTACAAAAACCTGAATTTTGAAAGCATGTCAGACTCTTCCTCATTGGGCTGTGAGTGTGCTAACACAGGTACTGGAAAACTCATTATGCATTTAGTCGGACTAAAAGGAGAACATTGCCCTTCAGGCACTTTGCATGAAGACAGTCTCATTTCCAAAACCAGAGCTGTCTGGTTGCAGGCTCCTACAAGTTTCCCACAGGATGGGAATTTAAAAACAAAAAACAAACAAACAAAAAAAAAATCAACAACAAGAAAAGTAGTGTAAGCTAGAACAGGAAAAACAAAAAAGGTATTTTGAGGAAATGCTTTGTGTTCTTTAGTAGTATATCTACCATTAGGGATAATAGATCTGCAATTTCTCGCAGCCTCAAATCTCCTACTGGGCTACAAAAATGTATAGCAGAGAAAGGCACACACCTACATCACCCTCAGGGACAGGGGCTGTGTTTAGTTCATTAAGACTTGAAAGAAACATTTAGATGCCTGAAGATATTGTGCTGCATTGCACAAAAATATAATTGCTGTAACTGCCTCTGTAATAACCTACAAGTTACAAAGCAGATATTTTTTTCTTTTTCACATCTGTATTCCTGAAACATTGTCATTCTATTCCCAATCGAACTGAAGATAAGTTTTTCAGTGAGACAGAGGCTACTGTCAGCCAGAACCACCTGCAATTTTTTATTAAACTTGCCCTAGCCATGCTTGTCCTGTACCATTTGTAGATGTCTTCTCAGAGCAAGGCAAGCAGTACAAGAAGCATTACTCTAACAGGACACAAAAAGGACAAGAGAAGCTTCTTCTTCATCAGCTCTGAAATCCCTTGTCAAATCTTCATCTTCCTTATGCTAAATAACTCCAGCAGGAAGAAGGAAAAAAACCAAAAAACTATGCCCACCCCCTCAAAAATCTAACAAACTTATACCCCACCCATCCCTGTGAAAAAATCCAGCCTATTGAGACAAATCCTAAAAGAACCAAGCCTAAGCAAGATCTAGCCTCAAACTTCACAAACTTCTTCTAACAAAATTCAAGTTTGTTAGATATCAAAAGAGGTTGTAATAATTAGCTACTTGTCTTGCCTGATTCTGACATGTCCTAAAGCTCACTGTGCCATTTCAATAAATAGTTATAATTCAAGACAAAAGCAAAAGCCAGAGGATCAGAGTGCTGGTATTTACATCTCATTGTGAGCTGCATTCCATTGTATAAACAAGTTACTTAGAATTCTCTAAGTCTTGCAGACTTCAAGGAGGAATTTCAGTCTTTCAGCCTCCGGAAGGGAGGAGATTTAAGAGAGAGAAAAAAAAAAAAAAAAAGAAAGAAAGAAAGAGAAAGTACATGCACACAAGAACAAGACTTATTCAGCCACCTCATGAAGAAATAAAATCCATTTTAGGGTAAAAAAAAAATAATTCTGACTTCCTGGTTCTGGTGACCCGAAATTTAAGGTGGCAGTCCTGACAAACTAAAAGTTAACTTTAGTAGAAGCATATCCTTTTGCTAGAGCAGCCCCAAATCAATGCTTTCAAAGTAAACAACTGAAAGTCAGATGAACCACTGCATTAATCCTAGCTAGATTCAGATTTATATCATTACACTGGGAGATAGCAGGCAATTAAAGCCATACGTTTTTTTCTTTTGTGAGGGTGAAAACAAAGGGACAAATTGGGTAAAGGTCTTTAAACATGGGCTCAGCACAGCCTATACCTCTACTGTAATAATACCCAACACTAAGTGCTGCACAGTGTTCCCAAGCTGTGTCCAAGAGCAGAGCCCAGAGGGCATTATTTGATGAAGCTACATATTTCCATGAGCTATATTCCTGCATCCTAAGACCATCCAGCTAATTTGACTAATGGTTCACACTAAGTCTGGGTAACAATACTATTTAAGAGTGCATGCTTTCACTCCAACTCTTATTTCAGCCCACAGATCAGCTTTAGCACAACAGCAGTGCTGTTTTTCAGCATGTATTTGTTTTTCAGCATATATGTTTTTCAGCTATATTTGCAGACTCCTTTTCAGAAGTTTAAACATTTAACCAATAGGGTAAGAAGACTTAAAAGAAAAAAAAAAAAAGCAGCACAGGCAGAATGTCTTACTCCTTTTCTCAAGGGAACTCTACAGGTAGTACCAATGATGTAACCTGGGCTTTTCATGCAGGGGTGTGGATGCAGCCATGAAGAGCAGCAGCAGGGCTGTGCTCTCTTCCGTGGCATTTTGAAATTGCATGGGTGTCAAGAATTGCTCAGGTGTGATCCCAGTCCCAGTAAAAGAAAGGCAGGGTACTGTCACACCAGCAAGGCTCTTCTCATGGCATTGAGTCAACCCTCGCTGACATTTAGAAGACTCAGACTAAGCCACAGCTGTATCCTGTCAGAAAACAGGAGCACAGGAGCATCCCCTTTCCAGGCACTCTCATTCCCTTCTGCTATCACCACTCCAGCCTAGGGGTCCCAAAGCATTCTTCCAGACAGAGCTCTAGATCAGGACATTAGAAGCACCAAAAGCCAAGTCACTCTCCAGACTAAGGCATGCTGAAGTCTGTCCCAAACCTAAGCCTTCACTGAATCTCTTGTAGCTTCATGTAAAATTTACCAGGAGTTCATCTATTATATTAAGCATTATTATCACACAGATCATCTTGAGAGCCCCAAAAGCCTTAACTTCCATGTTCTTCTGTACATGAATATCTGAGATGATGCAAGAACCTTTACTATGTCAGATTCCAGCATAAAGCAAACTCAGACTAAAACCACCGAGATTCCCTTGGTTTCCTGTGAAACCAGAAACTGGGCTGTGTTTCTGTACTGATGTTTACTGATGACAGGAAGCCAAATCACGTGAATTTGTGCAAAAATGTCAGTAAAACTGATAAAGGTTATTTAAGATAACTCACTGCTGCATCATTTCACCTAATCAAATCTTACTTCAGAATAAAAGATTCTCAAGTTTGTTGCAGCTTTTAAAAGAAAAACTGAAGTAATTAAATTTTTCATTAAGGAGAAAATAAAATAAAAAATAAATTTAAAGAAAGGTATAAGTTGTCTCATTACAATAAATAAGACTACTCATGTGCTTCAAGTTAGGTTCTAAAGTACTCTCCTGAATGGGAGATTTAAATTACCAAATATTTACTTTCCATGTTCATTACACTCAAACACAAATAAAATAAACTGCCTGTTTTAAAATAGATAAATTCCATACTGCACACGTTTCCTAGGAAACCAGGAAAGGCTCAAAGAAACAGAGAACAGCTGGAGCAAAAAAAAAAAAAAAAAAAGCCAACCCCAAGAACTAAGTGCTCCATACACTCATTTTAAAAACCACTAGAATGATATCACTAACAAACATTAAAGCAGTGCCTTTCACACTGGTTGGCCCTGGCACTCTTCATAAGGGCAAACATGCACAGCCTAAAGAGATCAAGATTTAGCTCTTCCCTCCCCTTCATCTCACCTTGCTCTCCAAAAAACAACAACCCAAACCAAGAAGTGGGAGAGTTTTGCTGGACTGTAGTGAGGCTGCAGTGTTGGCATGTGCACTAAAAAGGACAGCCAGCCCCAGAGAGGTGCCTACTGAAACTTTACAGCAAGCAGGTGATTCACTAGCCAGGGATTTCTTTCCTGAGGAGCCAGATTCCTCTTCTGAAACCAGCCAGCTATTCAACATGAAAATCCAAGCCATTCCAGAAGTGTATTATTAGCACAATGACTCAGTATGTATATTACAGTAGTACCCTAAGGCTTCATTTGACATCAAGGATGCTTTGTGCTCTGCACTGCACAAAGTCGTAGGAAGGCCCTGCACTTCACAGTGAAAATAAAAAATCAAAGCATGCCACAGTTATTCAAGCTCAGTGTCCAGGTTTAGATGGAATTTTCTATCATTACAGGAAAACAAAAAAAAAAAAAAAAAAAAAAAAACCAAAAAAAAAAAAGAAAGAAATAGAAAGAATGAGTAAAGGACAACTTGTCTAACCTCAGTCCTATTTTTAAAGTAGGTTTCCAGCACTCTGCCAGTCACCAGTGTAACTCCAAGATTCAGGGCAGTGACAGCAGCCATACTGTCATGCTGGCTCTTCTTTCCTCACATGGCTCCATTTTCCATGTTCTGCTCTCTTGTCACCAGGCTCAATGCCTCTGAAATCAGCTTCTTCCCTTCCTTTGTTCCCACCAATACCTGTTCCAGTCCTTTCTGCCTCTTGCCACAGCAAGCATTAGACATCTGGAAATCAGCCTCAATTACTTTCACCAGTGAGGTGCACCTGCCTTGTACTGTAGCTCCCGTAGAGTGGGAAGACACCACACTCACACATATACGTAATATGCACTACATATATCTGACACCCTATATATTAAACCACTTTAATCTTTACCATACAGTAAATTACAAATACATGGTACTTCCTTTAAAGATGTAAGTATATATACTGGGGAGCTTTCCAGACCACAACACTCCTAACTCAAAGTTCTAAAGTACAGATATTTACTCTTAGAACTGCATTCTTTTCCTTATCCATGAAATATTTTTACTATTAGAAACCAACAAGTTTTCAATGCATGCATTATTGTACGCTGGTTTGGGAATTTTAAGGATAAAAGAACTCACTCTGATGGAAAATTAATACAGAGGAAAAGAGATAGCACTTTTTACCTGTGTCTCTGAAGGAGTGGAAAATGCAGGCTATTTCCACCCCTTTTCCACAGCCTGAAGTCACAACAGGACAACGACCCCTCGGTCGTGTGGAGCTGAGGGCTCCTTGAGAGGTCCAAGCCTCATCACACTCCCACCCCCTCTCTGCAAGTTCCTGCCTCTTGCTTCCCTTCCTATTCTGTTCTCAGAGCTTTGGACACACTGAGGATTATGCAGAAGAATTTCAGGAAGCCTCCAGGAGCCTTTGAGAAGTGAGATAACTCAGATACTCAATGGTACCTTTTCTACCAAGAGACTCATCATAGATGTAAGCAAGAAAGCCAAAAATAGATCATACTTGGTTGAAAAGTTCATTAGTTTATTGATTACATCACTTGTTATCTATAATTATAATTCATAATTTGGAGCAACTAAATTCAGGATAGCTTGGTTTTTCTGAAACAGCATAGATGGCTTAAAGATGACTAAATCATCCTCAGTATTTGGAAAATGAGACACTCCAGCTGAAGGAAAAAAAATCTACTTTAAAGTAGACAGAAAATAAGTCATAAAAAACTGTCATAGGATAGCAATTACTATGGCAATTCAGCACATTTTATTAGATCGGAAAATCTGATAGAACCCTGTAAAGAAAGTATTTGTGAAAAGCTGAGTATAAACCAGCTTCTCTATGCTGCTTCTGCTGTAATTTTTTTCCTTAAATATTTTTTCTTGATCTACTGGAATGTTTATCCTGACAGGAGACATGAGATTTCAGACTGGAAAGTGATTTACTATCAATCAAGCTTGTCTATGATTTCCTGAAAGAGAGAGAACTGCTTTAAACAAAATGCTCCCTCAACATAACCTCTGAGGTTACCTATGATAATACAGCTGGCCCAAGACAGTTCTCTTCAAAAGAAGAACAGTTTCCTTCTGGCTTTGAGCTGCATTTTCCGTATCATTTTAATGAGAAGCAAAAATCTTGGAGCAACTGGGCCACGACAAACTCACAAAGTGGCAGAAGGCAGGTTTAGATTAGATTTCAAAAAGCAAGTCTCTCCTGTGTGTTGGGTGAAGCATGGAACAGTTTGCTCAGAGAAGCTGTGGCTGCTCCATCCATGGAAGCATTCAAGGCCAGGTTGGACAGGGCTTGGAGAAACCTGGTGTAGTGGAAGGTGTCCCTGCCCACGGCAAGGGGTGAAACAGGATGGGCTCTAAGGCCCCTTCCCACCCGAACAGTTCTGTGATGACTCTTCTTTCATCTCCCTCCCTCTCTTCCAACACTACACTGCCATTATGCCCATAATCCTGCACTTCAGGTGGCCAGCTTGCTGAAGGATGCTGGCAAGCACTTAACAGCAAAAGAATATTTGGAGAAGATACTGTATGGACCTTCTCTGCCAGATATCTACTGCTCAGCAGGGAGCAGACCTCAGGGAGACAGTTTACTCTTCTGTTCTTACTCTAAATGAGTTCATGTCCAAAGCTCTGAATTCCTGCCAGCAGTATCAGAGTCGCTGTTTGTGTTTCTATTCAGCCACATTATCCAAAGAACAAGGGCACAAAGATTCAAATTAATTCTTTATCCTCCCATGCTACTGCTCCATAGTCCAAAGGATATAAATGAAAAGTAGTGGAGACACAGTGAAACACCATGAAAGCTTTTCAGTATAAAAACAAATTCATTATATCACTTTCCCAACTATACTGCTTGCACAAAGCTGCGGAAAAATGCAAATTCTGCAAAGCTCCAATCCAGTTTCAGCTGGCAGAAGCATGGCCAAGAAACAACCTTAGGACAGCTCTCCAAAGACAAGACCCATCTTCAGCAGCAGATACAAACAGAATCCCAAGGGTCTGCATGAATAGAAGCTCCCTGAACAGAGAGCATCCCACCACTGGCCCTCTGACAATCATTCTTAGTCTTCGTGCTTATATAACACATGACCTTCCTGCAGCAAATGCGGGTGGGATAGCAGAATAATGGAATTGTTTCTCACTGCAAGAATAAAAGGCAGCACAGCAGGCTATGAAAAATGTATGTTGCTTACTAAGAAGAGATAATTGTAAGCAATGGTTTGGGTATTTTAATTACCACAGCTTACCACCACCAAGGCTTCCAGCATGTTACTGTTTTCATAATTATAAATCAAATTATAAAATAACCATTTATAGGAAAATAACTGTGTTACTTTCTATAGTCAATACCACTGGTTTATCCTTTCTGGTAGTTCAGGAACAGCACTAACTCTTCAAATTTCTCTAAATTTAAGTTAGGAAAAGCACAGAATCACAGAACAATCCATGACCAAAAAATTAAAAAGTATCTGGACAAACAGTATTATCTGTACACACACAATGCACTGATTACATAAAAGACAAACAATACATGGTGCCACCCCCTGGGATACCTCTGCTGCTCTAAGTGTTACATGACTGATGAGCCATTTTTCTTCATCTTGAAAGTACCTAGTTTCTCATTTTGTACCATGGAAAGAAATTCATTTTCTTCATTAAACTTGGAATTAATGCATCCTACATTCCAATTCAAATCATACCTGACCCTCTGCACGTGACAGTCTCACCAGGGCATTCAAAGACAGTGGAACAAGGTGGGTCTGTTGCAGCTTGAGATTTCAGGCAGTGCAACAATCCTTCCTCGTGCTCTGAAAGTTCAAACTCCAAGAAGCCTTTGTCAAAAACTGAAATTCCAAGTTAATCTGATTAATTTATTCATTTTACATTAAAGGATACTTGGGTTTGCCTTGTTGGTTATAATAAGAGTGGGGGGTTTGTCTACATACTGAAGTGCAAGTCCAGTCTTTCTTCCCTGACCCAACTGAGAATCCACTAGATTAACACTTGGATTTATTCTAAGAAGAATTTCTGAGAAAATTATATCAGGACTTTACATGCAAAAATGTGCAGGGTCAAATGACAAACATAAGTGAAACAGTGCACATATAAGGATAGATCACATGCTTCTAGCTGGAATTTCGACTGTTTTTTATAACTTTGTTATTTCTTGGCACCGAGTTTGTTGCCTTCCTCTGTATACAGGCCATGAACATCTGCTCAGTTGTTTTAAAGGATTATATTGTTGCATGAAGGACTGCCTTTGCAGTTTCTGCTTCCCTGCACATACACACAAGAATCTGTGTTTCTTTTCTCAAAAAACTCCAAAACCCAAGTTATGGGGCAAGCTGACCACTTTTAATGCTAACCACAGAAAAATCGTAACTTACAGTTTACCCTGATAGTAAACACAACTTCAACACCAAGACTTGTTCCTAAGCAGGGTTTCCTAGAAGCATTTATCATCAGTCAAGGGATTTGTTTTATTTTTTTTTTAATGGAAACTTCTAAAGCATAAGCGAGTTTAAAAAACTTCTTTTTAACCAACTTGCATTTAACTATTGTCAAACAGGACCAATCCTGCATGCTTTGCATGAACAAATCAAGCTGATAGAATGTTATCACACTGAAACAAATTGTAAGGATGAAAAGACCTCACAAAGAAATGAAGACTGAGCATGTCAAAACATGAGTAATGAAATGACCATTTGGTTTCTATGGCAATAATCCATATTTGTAAACATCATGGGGGGAAAAAATGCCTGCACTAGCAAACACAGCTTACAATTATTCTTTAATCACAAAGTATTTTCCAAAAAAAACTACAAGTTAATGTAGATAGTTTAACATGACCCTCCATTTTATGTATTCCATAATTTTGAGCAAAGTTTTCCTCAGGCTAAACAGAAGGAATCCTCTTGAGGAGTCTTCCTGTAGAAATTGCTATGTAGAGTATCCTTCCCACACTTTTATGGTCAGGAAAGTCAACCCCAAATATTCTAAGTCAATGAGTTAGTCCCCACAGAACTACAACTTTGTCTAATAGATACTAGATCCCCATTTGCCGCTTGTTTAGAGTTGTATTAATTTCTATTTTTCAATTATTTGCTATGCTTAAACCCCCAAACATATATACCTGCATGGACATACACATGCAGGCTTTCTCACTAAGAAAGCAGAGGTACAGACAGAAGAGAGTAATCCAGGGCTCTCAAACTTTTGGGGAAAAAAAAAGAATTAATACAGTATACCCAAGGGATCAGGCCCAGCCAGCATGGGTTTATGAAAAGCAGGTCAGGCTTGACCAACCTTTGTTAATGACAAGGTGACCCACTTATGGGATGAGGACAAGGCTGGGATGTTGTGTACCTGGAACTTCATAAAGCTTTGGTCACTGTTTCCCATGGCATTCTCCTGGAAAAATTGGCTGCTCGTGGCTTGGATGGGTACACTGGGTAAAAAACTGTCTGGATGGCCAAGCCCCAAGATTGGTGGTGAATGGAGTTAAATCCAGTTGGCATTTGGTCACCAGTGATGTTCCCCAGGCTCAGTACTGGGACCAGTCCTGTTCAATATCTTTGCCAATGTTCTGCATGAGGGGATCACAGCAAGTTCACGGCCAATACCAAGCTGAGCTGAAGCAGTGCTGTGCAAACAGTTGGATTCAATGATCTTAAGGGTCTTTTCCAACCTAAACAATAATTCTGTAATTCTAAGTATTATCTGATCCTCACTAAAATTGTGACAATTGTAAAAACAATGGTGCTTTTTTTTTTCTTTACATAGAATCATACAATATCATTTTCCTTAGGAGCTGTGAGGACTCTTAACACAGATGAAAGACCCATAAAGTCTAAAGAAGCATTTGGCATAAATACTCAATTCTCTTACTTTCTCATAGCTACAGAGGACTTTCACTTGTCATCTTATTCCCAAAACCTGCCCCGCTATGGGGACTGTGCAACGTAACATCCCATCTCCCTAAAGACACTATCAGTGAGAAGATAATGGACACAGTTAACAGCCCCCTTTCCACCAGCTGAACTGTTTACAACTCCAAATTCAGCCCATTCTCCTGTCTTCCTTGCATGGTTTCCAGACAAAATGAAAGACCTTGAGAATTCAAAAAAGGCAAAGAGGATCATTAATCTAAACAAAACAATGACAGTTTCTTTCTTTTTTTCCTTGTTCACACTGTCAAACAAGGCAAATTAGATACTTTTAAATCAATACCAGGGTTCACACTGATCTCAGCTGAAGGAGGGTTGACACCACAAGAGGTGGACAGGAAAATATAATTCAGACAAAGGCACATTGCAAAAACTAATGAGAACCAAAGCAAGTATAGGATTGAGAAGAAATACGGGAGATGGTGGCAGTAAACCACCACTGCCATGCCCACGTGCAATTTGCACAGACAATTCTTCTTGAACAAGGCAGTTCCCACTGTTTCAAATCTGATTCAAGTGTAATGATTTTCCACTAAAGGAGCGTTTCCATTTATTTATGATTCAAAAACCTTAATGGAAATATTACCTGCTATATTATATTCAACTTATCTATCAACATCAATCCCCCTTATGACAAATTCTGCAACATACTACCACAAAAGCTATTTCTTTCAGCCACTGTGCCTAAAGTTGACAAGCAGTATTCAACCCTTCTGGTTTTTTTTCTAGGATTGTCCTGAAAATGACTAGTACAACACTGGTTTACATCCTCTCTAAGAGTCGGATCATTTTTTCTAATTGACTCTTCCTGAAGTGCCTTCCTTGCTTTCCCAGATACCTCTAATATTTGTTTATCTGGTAATACCTATACTCAAGTAGCACATAAGTGAATGAGAAATGAAGCAGCTCTACGGTCTCCTGCAGTACAATGCTGACTGATGTTAGACCTCTTCACAAATACCAAAGCCAAGACAAACTAAGGGTAAAACCTGTCCACTCTTCAGCATTTGTAGGCTTCAATCGGGAGCTAAATGAAAGGAGATGTCCCTTTCTTATGCAACTAAAGCAGATCAATGTGTAGAATGCACTCCTATCTTCACTGCACCAACACACTAAAATAGGTTGGGGTTTGGTTTTCTTTAATATAATGAACATCAGAGAAGGGTATGTACAGTAGACAAAAGCTAATAATTCCCTTCCTAACAGGAAGATGAGTAAGTGATGTGAGTGCAAACAGATGTCATTAATTTATTTCAATGTATTTTGTTCTCCGACTTACCACGTTCCTCTCAGTTGCCTCAGCCATCAGCACATGGGAAATACATCCCAGAATGTGTTGTTACATTACTGGCTTATCCCATAATTTCCATAATTCCAACAATCTAGTAAGTTATATGCAATAGCCGCACAGAAAACTCATAAATTTTGCAGTTTTCTTGAACAGGCAAAAAGCTATAATTTTTATTAAATGGATACCAAAAATGAAGTCAGTATGTTCATAAGTGTTTTGTTTGGTATTACACGTAACTGAAAAATGCAGAATATATGCCTCCCTTTATGGCAAGTACATGAATTACACTCACAAGTTTATATGAAGCGCCCCCTCTATGGGACTTCTCACACAGCTGTGCACGGGTAGAACAGTCTCACTTTGCTTTGTAGAACAAAAGTTCCAGAAATATGGCACTGGTTTATTCATCAGGCTTTGACTCCTCCTCACTTATGCAATCCAGCGTATTACCGGAGATGTTCAGTTACAAGAAAAATTACACTCTGAAAAATACACGGCAAAGTAAATGCAAACTGCGTTGTAAGGTACATCCTACAGCGTGCTGGAATGCCCTACAAAGTCCTTGTAGGGCATAATTTGGAAAAGAAGCCAGTGTTACGTACAAGAAGCCTAGGAAGTACACTGAGGAGTACAATAGCTCCAGACTGTCCCACAACCAGCCTGCTCACATTTCAGGAAATCAGCGCACATCACGACATCCATCCCGACAGATGAGAGAGTCCAGTCACTGCGCCTTCTCCCGCCCACCAGTGTCTCTCTCACAGGCATTGAAATGACATTAAACACGGACGGCCACCAAGCCGCCGCAGCCAGCGCAGCTTGGGCGGGTGAGGCTCGCAGCTCTGCTGCCCGCCCCGAGAGCGCGACCGGGAGCGCGCCCCCGCCCGCCCCGAGAGCGCGACCGGGAGCGCGCCCCCGCCCGCCCCGAGAGCGCGCCCCAGACCGCCCCGAGAGCGCGACCGGGAGCGCGCCCCAGCCCGCACCGAGAGCGCGCCCCCACCCGCACCGAGAGCGCGACCGGGAGCGCGCCCCAGCCCGCACCGAGAGCGCGCACCGAGAGCGCGCCCCCGCCCGCACCGCTCTCCCCGAGCCGCCGCTGCCCCGCTCCGCCAGCACCGGGCAGAGGGAGGCTCTGCGCCATCCTCGGCATCAGGCAGCCCCTCCGCAAGAGCCTGGGGGGAAACGAGCCGCAGAAGGAAAGAAAGGGAAATGAAAAAAAAAAAAAGGGGGGGGGGGGGAGGGAGAATCCACGTTTCTGCATTTCTCTAAAACAAAGAATGTGAGAAAGCAGATGTAGTTCAGCGCAAATGACTCCACCCTGCGAGGCTTCGGTGTTTACTCTCCCAGCTCGCTCGCCCAGCTGTCCTCCAGCCGCGTCCCAAGCCCTTTCTTTTGTTGGGAACTTCCCAGCGGCCGCAGCCCCGCCGGGCCGGGGGCTCAGCCCGAGCGCCCCCGGCAGCACTTGGCCTTTGACCGCCCCTCCCGCTCCGTGCCCGCGGCGAGCGCCGCGAACCTCGGTCTTCCGCTCCAAAACCCAAAGCGCAAACCCCTCTCCGTCCCCTTCTCAATATGTGAAAGCAAAAGTCTTACTCTCCTAGCCCAATGGTTTTCCACTCCACTTATTAGCTAAATCACACAAGAAACACGCTGCATGCAAAGAGGGATTATGATAGTTGTTATAGAGGCAGAGGGAAACTCACCGCCTTCATACTCTTCCATTTCTTGCGCTTTTATGGTTACAAATCGGCCTAATAAAGCAGTGAGGATGAAAAAAGTTCTCGTTTGTACCAAGACTGCCATCGTGCCTAGATATTAGACATGTATCCTCCTTGGGCAGCAAAAAGTATAGAATCGTAAGGTTATTTTAGCACCATGAAGCCAGCTGAGGAGTCGTTCTGCCTTTCTGCATCAGTTCCAGGACAAAGTCTGCTAGCCCTCTTTTCAGCACCAGCTCCAGCGCAGTCTGCAAACACTCCTTTCAGGGGATGCAGCTTTAAATAGGAAGAATGCTGCCTCCACTTTCTTCCTGCCCCTTTTCAGCTCGTTCAGGCTCCTAATCATCCACTCCCTGCCAAGCAACACTCTGATTGATGGTAAATAACCGAATCAGAGCTGGTTTCACTCTTCCTTGAACTTTTCTCTTTACGAGCACTCTCGCAGGATATTTTCCTGCTGCTGTGCAGTGCATGTGCTTTTTCAGGACAATTTATTAAGCAAGGAAAAGCGGAGTTTTAAGAAGCTGTCAGGAAGAGAAAGCTCTGCTTTTAGCACACCCAGTGCACGCTTCCTGGAAACGGAGGGTATAGCCCCATTTGGAGCCGGTTCCCTTTTTAGGAACTTGATCCCTTGCAGCGCTCCAGAGGAGGATTTCCTCTTCTCCCCTGATAATTGTCCCCTCAAGACTCCAGTCCCTTGAGAGGGGTTCACGGAGCTAAAATAAGGCAGCTTGCTTCAGGAACTCGTAAATAAGCCCCCTTTACCCAAAGGGAAATAATCATTCTCAACTGAATTCTTTTACTGAATAATCATTCCTCAAATGTCTATGGTCCTGTATATTTACTGTCCTACCAGTTGGGAAGACTGTTGGAAATCACCAGAAGATGCTCTACACTTAATACCAGAATGCCCGTTCGAACTACCCAATTACCTGCTTTTCTTCAAGGTTCTCTGCCCCTGTTCCCTGACAAACCTACCTAAGCCCCAGCCTCGTATTTAGCGTTTAACAATGTGCTTTAATTAGCATTGTAGCGTGAGCACCAAGCAAATCTCCTTTTTTGTGGATCACTTGCAACCGGGAGTAGAATGTTAAATTTTCTTCCCACAGTATTTATGGTCTGCTGAGAGGAAGCTCAGTCACTAATCCCCTCATTAGCTAAGAACGGGGACATCTACACCTGCTGCAGTGAAATGTAGATTCATCTGCTGGAAGGTTTTCTGTATTCAGACATTTCAGCTCGAGAACAATCCGGTCTGAAGTAAACATCTTAACCTGGATTCATATAGATTGAAAATAAAATCCAATCTCCATGAGGGTCTCTCCAATGGAGCCTCTTACACCTACCACACTGTTACAGGGTGATGGTGATCCTCCTCTAAACCAATCTGTACCAAGCTGATAAAAAGTATCTTCATATAAATGAAGATATAAACTTGCACCCGTGTTTTAGATCAATATGAAATCAGTGGATTCATGGAAACTGGAAATAAACTCCAGCTGAATACAAAAGGTATCTGTTCAAAGACAAGCAAGATTTTCAAAAGGAGGGTGGTTTCACCAAAGGGAGCTCACACCAGTGTGAGAGTTGCCATCAAGTTTTATGTAGGCAGTTAAATCCAGGGTAAGTGCTGTTTGAAATTTCCACCTTTTATAACTTCTTCGATCACACACTTAGCTTTAAAAGAAAAAAAAGCAGCAAATTGCCACACCATGTATTTAACTCACAAAAATATAGTCCACATAAAATGCTTGCCCTTTCTTGGAATTAGCCATTAAAATGAACATGACTGAAATAATATATGAGAAGAAAATAGTTCTACCTTTGAAGTATGTTCACTTTGCACTTTTAAGACCATTTCTGCATAAGGAATCAGTTTTCCCATTTTATACAGGTCTTCAACACAGTAAAAGGAAAGAAAATTCTGCTATTTAAAATAAGAAAATGTAATAGGAAACTACAGAAAGGGGTAAGAATGAAAACAGAGGAAAATTATACTACTTTTCAATCATATTTTAAATGAACTAGATTCTAAGCTGCACAGCCTCAAAATCATAATCCTCCTGCAGAGAAATCCACCAAAAAAACCCAAACAAACAAACTAGAATCAGCTAGAGATTTAAACAATGCTACATCCGTAACACTGCAGCCCAGTTATAGGAAAAGGTTCCCATCAACATTTGTGTAGGAAGGTTTAATTCATGGATTTAAGTCCTAATAGAGGAAAGATATCTTTTTTGGTTGCATTCAACCTTTGTAATGTTTTATCATTTATTTTTAATTAGAGGACATAGGATGATACTTTGCTTAAAAACTGCTAGTGAGGAGTCAGATTATGTCAGTCACCATAAATGGGCTGTTGCTGTGAGGAACTCCAAACCCAGTAAGTTCATTTAGTTATTGGCACTGGCAGCCTTTCCTTTAGAATGTCTCAATTAAATTAAACTCAACATTAGTCTAAGCAAAAAAAAGGTCAAGGAATTAATTAGGGAAATAATTAGGGAAAGTCTTACATTAAGTCCTCTGAAAATTATTCTTTACCTAGAACAGGAAAAACAGCATCATTATTTTATTCTTTATTACAAATTCATTGTCAAGCTGGCTTTTGTCTGCCTAAGAACTTAAACTGATTAAGTGAGAACATAAAAGGATCACAGCAAGCTACCCACTTAAGTAGCAAGGCCAAATGCTAATCTGTAATTCAAATAGGTCCCAACTGGTGGCCTTCACTGGATTTTTTTTCCCCTAATATTTAATTAATTTACACTGGTACCCTAAGATGGTTTACTTTGTTCTTTTTCATTGACTGAAAGTCCCTGCAAGAGGAGTTAAAGTCCCATCCAACAAGCATATTCATAACTCAAATAATTTTTCTGACCTAGGGAATCACTTAAACCAATGGGACTGTAAAGAAAGAATTTGGCTGAATTTTTTTTAACCCCATTCTCTTGTGGGAATAAGGCTTGTTATAAGATGTGTTGAGGCTCAGGATTACTTAATTACCACCACCAAACTTTATCCACAGTTTTAAAATAGTATTATTTAATTGTCATTTCTTTATTTTAAAATTCATGTTCAAGACTATGTAGAACTATTTTGTCTTAACACAGATTTCAGACCTGAAACTGTGCTTTAGTAAACACAGTGCTGCCCCAAGCACAAAACCAGCCCTTTGGTAACTTGTCATCATGTCCTAGTACAAGGTACCATGTTTTCAAGAAACAAAACACTGTATCTGTCTTTGAGAGTTTAAATTGTGTAAACTAAGGACATGATTAAAATCTTCTGTATTGATTTCATCCACAGTTGTTGAAGGTTTGTATCTGTTGCTGTTTATTTACACGGATGTAATTGCTGCAGGTTTCACATATTCAGAAATTTAATTTAATTCAATAAAATTCAATTCAGGAATTCACAGAATTTATTCTCACAAATGTAAAAAGTGTCAATGACCCCACGGAAAGGACAGAAAGATGATGTGGGGCTCAATTAAACTCTTACTGCCCATGCTCTTATCTAAAGTCCCATGCAGAGGGAATGTTATCATCACCAGTATTTATGCACAAGGTATGGATCTAAGAGTGGGTGTCCTCAACTACCAGAAGCAAAATAGTCATATTAGCACAGCATGCTGCCTGGGCCTGTGTTCAGGTCTCCTGTCTGTATAACTGTTTCAGTTTGGGTAAGAAAAGAGCCCAAGGTTTCCATTTTGGCCTCATGCACTAACATCCCATTGGCCACTATCAGGCTGCGACCAAAGTGTAGTAAATAGCCCTGTTAAATGAATAAAGTAAATTGCCAACTGTTCTCCCTATCATTCCACTGTTATTTTTAAAGCATTGAAGCCTTAGAATTGAATTTGTAGAACATCGAAAGCTGATGGAGTCATCTACTTGAAACCCGGGGAATAAAACATTGACTTTTGTAGCAATGTTCTTACCAACCGTAACACGAGCAAGAAGTTCAGAACGCAGTCCTACAAACCACACTGCTCCCAAGTTACATCTGATTTCCTAGCAAAATAAAAATGCTGAAAAGCCTGTACACACAACATGCCAATGAGCAGAGCTGGCCTACAGATGTGATTGGAGAATGGCTAAAGCAGCTCCAAGAGGGACTTAGAGTCAGCAAGCCAGTCACAGAATACATATGTTAAAATTAATCTTAGAGAAAAATACATATATAATGCTCCAGGGAAAATTAGTTACTGATCAAGCTCTGCAAAGTTTCCAAGTAAGATAAACCCCAAGGTAACCAAATGTACTGGAATGTGTCTGAGCTCAAACTGAGATGTTGTCAGCAGTTGCTCTGGGCCTGAGCCTGCTGCCTGCAGGGAGCAGTGGGGGAACCATGCTGGGTGGCCTGCAGAAGGGAGGGTCTTCAGCAGATGGGGCACTGTGCAAGCCAAAAGTGGAGACTGGTCCAAGGAGTGTCTTCTCTCAAAGGAAAGGGCCACTAAAATAAGGAATATATTTCCCCCCCTAAAACCCCATATTTATTATTACATCCATATGAAACAAAGTGCCTGTGACT
Organism: Cinclus cinclus; assembly: GCF_963662255.1. Lineage (NCBI taxonomy): Eukaryota > Metazoa > Chordata > Aves > Passeriformes > Cinclidae > Cinclus > Cinclus cinclus. Next base: position 2,635,780 of record NC_085066.1, on the reverse strand, counting down.
TTACACACGCTATAAAGTAGGACTGAAGGGATCCATTTACACAGGATATTGTTTCCCATGTCAAAAAAGCCTCAGCAGGTGTTTAGTGAATGTTCAGTCTCTACAGACACATTTGGACAACATTCTCAGGCATTTGGTGGGATTCTTGGGGTGTGCTGTGCTTGGCCATGAGTTGGTCTCGATGATCTTGATGGGTCCCTTCCAACTCAGCATATTCTATGATATAATGCCCTATATTAAATTTACATTTTCCAGAAAAAAACCGTTTTCAAACATACTGGTTTTTGTCCTGGATAGTTGAAGTACCTTTGATTCCACTTACCATTTAAAATTGGGCAAGGCCCCACCCCGTTGGCAAAAGGAACTTAGCTTGCTCAGCATCTTACTGCAATTGCTCTGCTTTCTATAAGGTAACCTTCTTAAAATACATTATTCAATGTCTTTAATTAGTAAGAAGAAACAGACTTAATCATTTCAGGGTAGACATTTTTGACACCAGCTCAAAGCAGTAGACACAGGGGTGAAAGACTGCCCCTGTTGAAGTTAGCAGCAATATTTCAGCTGCTGGATTAATGTATTCTCTTGTGATGGAAGCTTCCAACCCTCTTTTACCCATCTTTTCATCACTCTGTAAATACATAAACTTTAACCTGCTTTAAAGGTTTGGAATAGTCGATTAGATTTTAGATTCTTTCCAGCACTATTTTCCTTCTAGCAATGAAATGTGATTTATGAAAGGGCTGTATTCTCTTTAAAACGTGAGTCCTCTTCTAGAAAATAGGAACTGCCTCTATCAGGTGGTAAGATCTGATAAATGGAAAACCAGGGCATTCATAAAACCCAATTTAAAAACCATTTTAAAAATCATGAAAAAGGAAAAGTTGTCATATTTTTAGTATTTTCCATGTGGACACAGACATTCCCTATTTCTTTCTTTTAAGCAACCAGGGAAATACTGTGACAACGTGGTCAAAATTATGGATAATTAATAAAAAAAAAGGGGAATAGCAACAAGAGTGCAAGGATGTAATAGAAAAAAAGGAGGGAAAAAGGAATCAGAATTTCTGTAAGTTGGGGATATAAGACTTGAATCTATGCATCACATTCACACAAAGGAACAAAGAAAAATATCTGTAATAGAGTTATAATTCTAGCACTGGGGGTGTTGGTGTCACTACTAGAACTATAAGCCCAGGATATTAAATAAATGTCAGTATAGTTATTTCTATGTTCAAATAGAGAATGCAAAAGAGGTTTATTCTGCCTGCTTTACTTTTCCATTTCCTTTCCATGCTGTCTTCTTTCCAATATTTTATAGCTTTTATGAGCCTTATTGCACTAAGATTCTATGAATGCACGTGTGGACTACATTTTGGACTGCCTTTAAACATTAAGTGCTAATTGAAAACATAGATTACTCAGAAATAATTCATCAAGTTCACATTTAATTTTTCCTGTAAAAAAATGTACAAACTGAGCCCTGTTAGAAAACTTTTTGAAATTTTTAGTTCTATGCAGAGCTCTTTATGAGGTAGGCTTATTTTCAAAGTTATGATCCATCACCAAGTGGATTTTCTCCTGGTTAATGGGCTGAAGCAGATTGTGGAAGAGAATATCTACTAGCAATACATATTGATACACTTTATTTTGCCTCAACTGATTGCTTTCATGATGTAGTTCAGGAAATCAGCCTCTTACCCTTTTTAAAGATTGATAGCTTAGATGAGCCTCAGTGATTTTATAAAACAGTTATTAAAGCTTAAAGATGGTTGCACATTTCCAACTTATTTTCTTCTCAAAAATCCCCCTACCCTAAGACCCCCATGGCAGGCAAAAACCTCTTGTATCTCTTGTTATATTGCTTCTTGGCTTGTCTACAATACTCCTCTCTAAACCTACAGGTGCCCAATGCTTATCCCAACAAGTGTGCTGCAAATGTTTTCTCCTGTTTTTATTACAAAGTGAATCTGCCCATATTACTGACGACAGACATAACTGAAGTTTGATCTGCTTCTTTAGCAAGCCTGCATGATCTAAATCAGGCCTATGGAACTTAGTCCTTCTCCAAGTTATCTCTCTTGGTCCTGGAATTCTACAAATTCACCTATTTCCGCCATCTCAAAAAGGAAATTCATGTCTAAGGCACTTAATAATTTAATAATCTAGAAAATGTTCCCAGTTCCTTCTTCTATATCCTTTAAGAGTGTAACAGTATCCCTTTAAAAGCAAATGTACTTCTAAAGTAAAGAGCTAGCAAAAATTAATGTAATTATTACTTTTTCACATTTGAACTGATGAATGCAGAATTTCTGTGAAATGACCCCCCTAGGGGTATAATGTCACATTCAGTTTTATAATTATGTGTATACTCAAACTTAGTGAACAATTACAGAATTTGTTTCGGAAAATCAGGTGAAATCAGCACAGTCCTTCATCTGTGCAATCCTCTGTTCCCGTTGTGGAAACGGGGAAGGGTTTAAATGGCTAACTGGAGATAAGTATTTTTGTAAGAAAGCCAGCTGTGTGCCAGGCAGGAAAATTCAATCACTAGTACTCAAAGGAAAAATGAAATACTTTGAAATCTCAAGGTCATCAATGCACCTGTGTAAGTCTCATTAATCTTAGCTGACATTTTATACATTTTTTGAGGGCAAAACACTCTCCTACAGCTGCAGATCTTGAATGACTGCTCATTTTCATGGCTTTTTATGACTGTAGGCCAGATTATAATCTAAAATTGCAAAAGCCATAGTATATTCCAACAGATGAATAAACTTTCTTGGCTCTGGATTTGCGTTAGCTTGAGTCTTAGCTCTTGTTCTGGATCTGGAGCTGCCGACAGCTGTGGCTCACAAGGGCACAGCTCCTCTCATTGTCCCCAGGCTGCCAGGGGACAGTGAGGGACTCAGCCTGGCAGCCCAACACATGCCAGCTCAATGGAGGGCACATCCATGTGACTCAGCTCTTGTTCTCCGAGCTTCCCCACTCCTCAGAAAGAGAGCTGGGCATGAGGAGAGCTGCTGCTGTCTGCACCCAGTGATGAAATCACACAGCAGCTCTGGGACTGATCCCTTGTTTGGCAGGGTCCTGTTTCCTCAGGACCTATTTCTACCTCTCACTGGTTTCAGATACACCCCTCTAAATTGCTATGAAAGCTGCTAGGGCTTTAAAAGCAGGTCAGGGCTAGGGCAGAGCCAAGCAGAGAGCCAAAACCGTTCCAAACCAGCTCAAAAGCCAAGAACCAAAAAACTGCCTCAAAAACAATTCTGTGCAAGCTTCATGCAAGTGCCCAACTGAGGACATTCAAAGGTCTGCAAATTCCAAGAAATACAACTCTGGTCAGGTTAAGAGAGCTGAGAAACATGAATTAAACCATCTGACTGTAAAATCCCATGTTCTTCAAGCGACAGACGTGCCTGAGATTTCCCCTTTCCATCAGATGGCCGAGCACTCTCCCACCAGGCCACCCCCCAGCAGCTCTGTCTCCTCCACATAACTCTACTTCATCTGAGTCTCTAACCAAAAGTCTGACTCACTTCACAGTGCTGTCCCAAAAACTATTTTTATTTCCCAGCTTTGTAATTCTCTCTCAGATGTTAATCTATTTGCTCCTCCCTCCTCTACCTCCCACATAAGAACTTAAAAGTCTTTTATTCTCAGCCAGGCTGAAATAATAATAAAGCAAGCAAAGAGAGTGAAATCATTTTGGAACCAAAGAACTTATAATGTATCAAAAAGTAACTTTCTGTGTATTTCTGTAGCAATGCCACGTTAAAAATGTTGGGGGTTTTTTGGTCTCTGAACAAAGTTCCCCAGAAAATAAAGAGGGAGATTGGAAATCCAGCATTATGCTAAGGAATACCTCATTTTCCCCTGAAGAATGTGGTTACTACAGCTGTGCAGTCATCCACCAGGAATCCCTCTTACTGGAACATAAAAGCTGCTATTTTATTCAAAAATTCCCTGCTGGATTTTTAAGTTCTAGTGAGACACGCAGGAGTGAAGGACTGATTTGGGGGGTGCTCAAATTTACTTAATAATAGGAGGGCTGGAAGAGAATAATTCTTATTGAAACTTTTTTTTTTTTAAGTATTGAGATTTAATTTAGTTGAACAGAAATATAATATCCTGTTAGTCTAGTTATAGCTATTCTCAGGTTTTGGCTATAGAAAGTAAAATTACATCTGCAAACCAATCCCTGACAAGCAGGATGAGTCACATTTCAGTCTGCTTTCACTTAATTAGAATTTTTTTTTTTTACATATGTAGGGTTTAGGAAAAATAACACAGACAACCATTGCAACTGGAAAATTATTAAAAGGTGAAATGTGAAGAGGTCCTGACTCAATGGCTAAGGTATTCCTGACTCCAAGAAGGCTCTGAGGAAATAATGGTTACCTTTGTAATTTGCAGAAATAATAAGTCTTTCAGCACAGGCTGCAACAATATATCTAAGAGAAAATGTCCTCCACTGCTGTAAATTTCTAGTAAGACAGAAATTGAAATTACTTCTACTCAAGAAAAGCAAAAATTTGAATTTCCAGATTTTCTACAAAACAAACAAACAAACCCCTTTCATTTTAGAAAAGAAAAAGCAATGACACAAATTAAATCTCTGTGCATGTTTCTGGGATTGCTGAAGTTACCTGAGCCACTGACAGCCTATCAGGGACTCTCAGGCTGCCAAGAAGTCCAGAGATCTCAAACAGCAGCAGCATAAATTTTTGGTGGTTTTTTAAGAGCATAGTTCAAAGACATTCTGATCCTTACAGACAGAGGAAATACATATAAAAATATATTTTAATTGCATCCAAATCGAGGGCACTAGCCATTGCTAATGTTGTTAACCAACATTTAAAATCCATGATTTGCAAGGGTTTGAAACTAACAGTAGGTATGTGGGGCTGCCACCAAACAGCAACTAAACAAATGAAAACAGACTGCAAAAGGAGTGGGAAGCTCTGAGCATGAAAACCTCACAGAGCTGACTGCAGACCATCCTAGGATGTCACCCAAGGCTAATAACTGTGTTGAAAGACATGCAAAAAATATCCAAGAAAAATTATGAAAATGATGAATTTAAGCACTGAGCTTTCTACATGAAAAGACTATTTGGAAGGGTGCAGGGTTTTAGTGGGTTTTGCTGGTCTTAGGTATAAATAACCAATCTGACACCAGTTGAACAAAATTCCTCCTCTACTGCTTAAACATCTCCCGATATTCAGGATACCACTGTCATACATCTGCTTTGCAAAAGGAAGAAAAGGAAGGTTAGATATTAAGATACTGGTAAACAAAAAAAAAAATTTAAAAGGCAACTGTGTAAAACCAGATTTGCAAAGGAATACTCCTATTAGGCATTAGACCTAACTCTCTTATTGTCCCTCTAACTTCTGCAAAGCAAATATGAATAGAGAAGATTAAACTGGTTTTCTCCTCATTCAATTTTCAAATAATTTTACAAGTGTGCCTTTTGACCCATTAAAAAAGAATCAGAAAGGGATTTTGGAAATTCCACTATATTCTCGTAGTCTAATAATAAACATTCTCTATTTCAACCAGTCCTGAAGTAATATCAAATGAGGGTTGGAAGCTGAGAGGAAAAAGAAAAGGCAGCTAAAAGCTACCTTGTGCCAAGTGCAAAATCTGAGACAAGGCATATGGAAATTCACATTAATCCACAAACATCTCAATATTCCTTTTTTAACAAACAGCAGTTCTGCATAGCAACTGGGGAATGGTAACCAGAACAGCCACTTTATATGCCCAGGTTTTCCATTCAATCAAGATATTTCCTTTGGTACACAAGTAAATCCTGTAAAGATGCTGTTTTGTGTTCATTTCAAGATGCAAACTAGTCCAATTCAAACTGCAAACTAGTCCAGTCCAAGCTAGTTCATTTGGCTAATAAAGATGCTTTTTCCACCTCAGGAAACATTTTTTCCTAATTGCAACCCTACTTAAAGACATGAAAAAATTAACTTCACAATTCAGATTTAAGTGCTCTGTTTTTGAGGTACCGCAGTTTCTTGGGAAGTCTGATTGCCCTAAGTTGTTAAGATTAAGCTCAAAGACAAGTGCAAAAGGACAATTTCATTTCAGTGTAAAAAAAAAAAAAAAAAAAAAGAAAGCCATTATGGAGTTTCATGTGTTTTTACAATTACATGGATTAGCAGTTTTCAGTCCCCAAAATAGCTGCATCTGTCATCATTTATGTTGCTACCAAAGTAGTCTGGTATTCCAGAGTGGTTAAGCTTCTCCACAACTTTGTTCAAGGAGGAGGAAGAAGATTCAAGAAGGAAATTAAGAAGAAAAAGATGAGGACAGAACTACTTTATTTTGAATATGTGCAGCCCCAAATGTTCTAAAATATCCTTTTTTCTTTAAAGAACTGTTCACTCATCTTATCTTTTTAATATGTTTTCAACAAATGGTGCAGATTGTACTTTTTGAAATCTGCTGTTTTAGAAAGGTAAATTTTTAAGATTTATAAATATGGTTTACACCTTAATACAGGAAACACCAGGGCATTTAGTTATAGGACATTGGGAGATGGATTCAAACTGAAAGAGGGCAGGTTTAGCTTAGATATGAAGAAGAAATTCTTCCCTGTGAGGGTGGGGAGGCCCCGGCACAGGGTGCCCAGAGAAGCTGTGGCTGCCCCATCCTTGGAAGTGCTCAAAGGCCAGGTTGGATGGGGCTTGGAGCAACCTGGGATCATGAAAGGTGTCCCTGCCCGTGGCAGAGGAGTTGGAACAAAATTATATTTAAGGTCCCTTCCAACCTAACCCATTCTAAGATTCTATGAAAAAACTAGGTGTGGCAGTCATATTTCATAGCCTAATTAAATAAATACCTTTGCTGAGCAAACCTGGGCAAGAGCTCAACCTCATACACATCTTTATAAAGCAAGTTGTTATAAACTCTAACTTCTGTGTTCAAAGTCTCAACACTGTTAAAAAATTCATTCAAGAGTTTGAAACCTGACCCCAAAGGGAAATACTGCACTATGACCAGAATGAAAATTTGGAACAAACTTCTGGGCACAGCCCCTTTCTCTGGAGGTGCTGGAGAGCCTTGTCCTGCTCCAAGAAGGAAGCAAAGCAGAGTCAGCTCCCCCTGTCAGCTCCCACAAACTGGGCACACTCTGCTATTTCTCCTATGCTGCTTCTGGAGCAGACTTTTCTGAGTGCTCACAACAATTTCTCCAAAATAAGGAAGCATCTCTCCACCTTCAAGGAATCTGTCATCAAATTCCCTAAAACTGCACCTCTCTCTCCCATCTTTTTTTTTTTATGACTACTTTTATAATCACAGATAACCACAAACAAGCTCACTTCACAGACCACTGTAGCATTAACATTTCCCATTTTTAATTCTGCATTTAAGCAAGTCATTTGTGTTACAATGTTAGCTCATTTTTCTCGTGGCTATTAATAACATTGTACTCCATTTAATACAAAGTTAATTGAAATCTCAAGGCAGTCATGAAACCATTCAGGAGTTTAACTAAAATTCATCTTGCAAGTGACGTTTTGGTCTGGTTAATGATAGAAAAAAATTTTAGCTCTGTCTCATTAAAAAACAGATCTCTGCAGAATAATTCACAGAGACAGAAAATATATAATTTAATTTTCTTTATGTCTCTAAAACACCAACAGAACTTCACAGCAAGTGCTGTGCCTACTTACCAATGCCAATAAATAAAATTACAATACAGTTATTTGTTTCAAGCTCTCTTTTGAGAACAAACTCCCCTATCCAGGTATTAATGAATTCATACTGCCTTTCCCAGCAAGCATTAGGAGGTTAGTGTAGAAATTATGGATATCTTCATTTGGAGTAGAAAATGAAAAACTCTTGCTTTTCCCAAAGCCATTATTAATACATTTTTGAAGATTGCTTTTTACCCTTTGTGCTCTCCAAGATGAAATCTCACTAGCACCATTGAAGTAAGTGCAGTTACCAATCTGCAAAATCAGCATGAGCAAGAAAGTGAGGTCTGCTAAGGCCGAGAGTTTCACATTAAACATTGCTGGCATAAAATCTAATGTCTCCAATGTTCATTTCCTTTAAGAAAGGGGCAGGATGTGACTCAACAGAAAGTAGAAGTCATTTAACAGTGCATCAAACACTTTGTGTTTCTAGTTTGAGTTTAAAAGGCATTTGAGGAGCAGACTAAGAACAGATCTTAATTAAGGTATTAATAGTACCTCCCTGACAGTAGAATGGTTAAATGTAGTCCATTTAAAGTGTTCTCCATTGTTTAAAATTATATAGGCTGTGAATGTTCAGTGCTTACGGACCTGCTGCCATTTCAGCGTGTTAAAGATGAACTTCCATTCACCAAACACTGAATTCTGAATTCTGCACGAACCTGTTTCAAGTCCTGCCTTTTGACAGAGTAATATGCCAAAAAGCATTTGGGCAATGCTACCCTGAAATCATTGCATTTGCTAAATATGGATCACTCCAACCTTAACACATCAGGAACACATCTAAAACTGCAACTTAAAAGTCAACTGCACAGCAATATAGGACGTGATAATAAAATTATAGGGAAAATATGACACATCATGTCTATAGTTCCTCAGAAGAATTACATATGAACAACCCTGTCTGCTTCAAACAGGAAATGATCCATCATTCTGTGAGAATTTTGAGAGTATCCTGAGTCACCTAAGTATTCTGCTCACAATGCAAACTTTAGTGTGGCATCTGATTTTTTAAATGTTTTTTTTCTGCCTAGAATATTGTAATTTCAGCATTGTTTCAGATAATGACTGCCTTTCAGATTCATCTGACTACCAGTTACATCATAACAGACAAGGCCAGTAGTTGCTGGTCTGATGATTTGCCATCATCCCTTGTTTTCCACTGTAAAAAATAAACACTGCAGCCAGTCAAGAGGGAAGAGGAACTTATGATAGTGTTAAGAGTAGCAGAAGTGTCAAATTGCAAATTTTATTCAATCTTTTCACAGTAAACATGAGGCCTGTAGCCTATTTACCTGCATTGCAAAGGAGACACCAGCAATCTGAATGAATTTTTAAGGTCATGAATTTTTAAAGTTATGCTATTAAATGAATTTGTTTTATTTTGTAAAAGCCATCCACCTTGTACACATCAGCTTGACCTTTCATCTCTCATAACCCTGCCCAAGATTACTTTAATTTGATTTTTCTAGAGTTACAAATATTACTTACCCTAATTGTGTTAAAATAAATGTCAGCTTATTTAGGTGTCTAAATTAAGTAATTCTGGGGAGACAAGGGGATCCAGAGAGTTTGTAAAGAAACATAAATATTGTGACTCAAACAATGTATTTGACTCTAACAATGATTGAACATTAAATTATGGGAAGACTACATAGGAAATCTATGGTTTCAAAATTATTTTCTAGTGAACAAGTGTTATTAGTACATAAACTGTCATAACTATCCATCAAAAGATGCCCTGGAGGCTGAAACATGCTTCAAAGTTGTCTCTCTGAATTAGGGTAAGTAAGCTAACATCTTGATCTACACTTGTTCAAACTCAGTCTGTTCTCATAAAAGATAAATTTTATTTTTTAGTATTATCAACATGACATATCTCACAAGTATTACGTCTGGTTAAATTAAAAAAAAAAATTAAAAATCTGAGGCCTTACTGTCCTGACAGAATCTCCTTAATTCCCAATCATTTTGCCTAATATGCTGCCAAATTAGAATTTTCCACTCATGCAATTCATGAACATATACACTCTACACCCATCTATTTATACACACGTATAGAATCCATACAAACAGAATGAAGAATGAGGGCAGCATCTAACAAGGAAACACTTGCAACCTCCTGATCCCTTAACTGTGCCTATGGCTACAACAGCTTTAGCAGTCACAAAAATTCCACCTCTGTACCAAAGACCATCACTGTGGTACCAGTCATTTAAAAACTGCTCACCTGGTGAATTCCATGACAATAATTGTTCAGACAAAAGTCCTGGGGAAATGAAGAATCACCCAAATGAGGGAGGGGTAAGATCCATTGAGCCACAGAGTGCCATCATCTACCAAAACTCCACATTATAAAACTCCCTGAATATTCATTCCTGTGTCATGCTCTCCTGTATTTTCACAAGAAGTTTCACATGCATTCATTTTCTGCCAAGACCCTGATCCACAGCCTGCTGTCTCACAAAACCTGGAGATTAAACTGTGTATTCTTCACTCATTTTATAAACATTCAGGATAGAAACCATTTAGTTAATATTTCACCAAACCTTCTACTGCATTACAAGACTGACAGCTTCTCTGGGTTTGTTGTTGAAATGTCACAATATTTTGTTTATCAGCAATATGATAAAATATAAAAAAGAGCATAGACTCACATTCTCATATTCCAAATAAATTTCAGAGTAATTTAAGACTCCTTGGCTCTTAGAAGTTTGCCAATACAAATCCCAGGAAAATTCTTTTCACTCATGTTCCTCCAGAAGCAGCTAAAGGTGTACAAATATAGGAGTGGCAAATTCCAGAGGAACTTCAAATAGACTCTTCTATTTAATCATATTTATCATAAGATGGTACTAATCCTTCCTTGGGGCCGTGTATTTTAAAGCTATATTTGGATACTGAGAAAGTTTTGCTTGCAGGGAATGCAAACTATCATTGGCCTGATTTTTAATTTAAAGTGATTTTGGAACTTGCCTGCTTCCATACCCACTTGGATGGATTCTGACATAAGCCTGAAATAACTTCTTATTTCCCAGTAGGAAAAAAAAAAGAAATTGCTTAAGCTTTCATGGAATCTCTTGAGTGAGAACTCTCAACAAGGGTGAAATCCTATCACTGTGAAAGCCCTACTTGGATCTGATATGCCCAGATTTTTAACTACTTTTTTTAACTAATTTTTCTGACACCAACAAGAGTTTATAAATAATTGTATTCTGGATGAGTCTAGCAACAATTAACATAAATCTGGGGCTAGGGTACAAAAATACATACTGAATAACCCTTTTATTATCAAGGAAATATTAAATTACCATCATCTATTTCTTATTTTCATTCTGTTGTAAAATTGATTATCAACATACAGCTATGCCAGAAGCACATATGCCAAAGAAATCTGTTTGCAAATTTGACTGCCAAAGAGCAATTGCTTTCTTAAACCTTGGGGAAATGGGAAAACAAAATCTATTGTAAACTAAGATTAGGAACATCATTTTCCCTCACCTATATTCAGCCACAAAGACTGTAGAAGCAGCATCATGGCAATGGCTCTATAATAGTTATTTTTCTGTAGCAGTAGAAACAGAAGCATACATTAGCACCAAATAAAGATGTTTGTTACTTATTTTGGAGTCAGAAAATGCCTGCATATGCCATATACATGACACTAATGGTCAGGGTAAATTGGCTTAAATTCTCTGGTTTGCAGACAGCAAAAATGTAAAGGCAATGCAACTGTTGGCCCAGGATGTTCATCGTGTCAGACTAACACTGCCTTGTGCCACTGCCTGCAAATCTTTCAAATCAGGAGCCTCTGTTGAACTGCATCTCTTTTTCTCTTCTCACTAAAACAAACATTCTTTCCTGGGAGGCTGTTGTATAGTTTCTTTCTTATTGTCTCTTGCTCAAGGAGCCAGTTTAGCATAAGCAAAGACAAGATCCAGGGCTGAAAAAGATGCTCAGTCACATCCTGCTAAAGTCACACATCCTGCTCAGTCACATCCTGCTAAAGTTGGTTTGTGGATGAGAATCAATATAGATTTCCTATAGGTAAAATTACAATGCCTGCTTCTTCGAAAAGTCTTCAAAAGTCAAAGTCTGATGCAAAACCTAAATCCTACTCTTGGATGGAGAGAGAAGTTTCCCTCCTTCCAGTATCCTCAGGCTGAGAGATCCCAGGCTTTCTCTGCTTCCCCTCACAGAGATTGCCAGCTCCTATATAACAGTACATCATTTTGCACTTTTATACTTCCAGACATCATTACAAAAGAAATTTCTGCCCATTTCCTCTTCAGTATTGAACTTGATAGAGAGCAAAAAATGCCTCTAAAGCCAAAATCCTGCTCAACGATGAGGGAAGAAAAAAAGATAAAATAATTCAGCATTTCAGAAAATTTGGTGGTGGTCAAACATCCATTCCATGTAACACACAACAATGATAATTCTCATTACTACTTTCAAATAACAAAAATCCCACTGAGTTTCTTTAAAACTCTAAAGAATCATAATTCTAAAATGCCTGCACTTCCAATTTTAGAAACTAATTTTAAATAAGAATCAAAATTGAAGGTGAATTTTTTTTCCTAATTAAACATCCTGTACAAAATGGTTTAGTGGTATATAAATAAAGAGGAATAGCTAGTACATAAAGCAGGAAATATTTCATGAAAGGAAAGCACTTTCAAGTTCACTGAGGCTTTGCTCACGTGCATCCCTAAGCAGGGAGCACAGACACAGAGAACATGGTTTCCTTCTGTTATCCTGCCTTTTCATGGGCATGTTACTCAAGTGAAGGGAGGTTCAGCCTGGATTCCAGACAGAGAGAACTCTGCAAATTCCCATTGCAGCCAAGGCATAGCATAACTGCTGCCACCTCTACTGCTCAGACACATCTTCTGTTTCACAGAAGAAAATATTTGGAAAAGATGAGAGAATTTTCAGTAGGAGCAGGGAACTTTTTTTTCATTCATTGGAGACTAAACACAGACCTTTTTGGAACTCAGCTTTGACACTGGATGGAAGTAATAGCTGCAGTCACAAAGTTGAGCTATTCTTTCAGCTCACATGGAAAACTTGTACAGAGTAAATGGTTATTTCATGAGCGTCTCAGATTGGAGCAAAAGGCATGTCATGGGTGGGTGTTAGCCTGGAGAAAGTACTTGCTTTCTCCTTTAGCTGCTAAGCAGAGGTTATACAAGAAGATATGCTCCCCCAGAAATACATGTTTCCCTGCTCATAGAACCTGAAATGTCTGGCTTGCTCTAATATACTGCATTTTTCTGCCTTGTGCTTTTCAGCCAGAGAAGACAATCTATCCAATCACATAGGAAAGCAACAACGATGTCCTCAATGTAGATTATGCAAACATGCAGCAAGCTTCTCTTCATCCAAGCCCTCTCTGCGCTGTCTGGAGCACTTGTACTGTGGCAGCTCCCCTTCCTCACACTGGCCCTGCCTGCCTCAGCCACCTGGCCTTTATTGGGACACCAGCCATTCTTTTTCTCAGCACAGCAACACTGCAATTCATTATTTTTTAAGGAAAAAGGAATAGAGAAAGCTGTACATTAAAGTCCAAAATACACTGGAAAAGAGAAATAAGCCATAGCTCGCTGACCACAAAGACAAACAAGTTGGCTTGGGAAAACTGCTGAGGCAGTAGCCTCAGATGCCTGGAGCAACTGGAATATTCAGCAATCATCTCCTCAGCTGGCACAGTTCACAGAGAATTTTAAGGAAACACAAACCAACAGCTCACTTTTCTTTAAGAGCTACAAGGGTTATTGCAGTGGACTTCAATTCAATTCAGGAGCAGCTCAGACAACACAAACCTATGAATAATAATCTTACCAGCTACTTCCAGGCAAGACACATCTTTTACTTATATTAAAAATGCAAGTGAGAAACCAAAGTTTTAAAGCAAAGTCCTTTCAGTTTTGTTACAAGAGGTGACATCCCTGGGCACAGACAGAAGTTTGCAGCTTGAGCCAGCCACAAACTGCTTGCAGATGCTGTTTTACACACCTACCTGTAATTTCCATATTGTGTATGCATTTGTGTATAAACAGCAAGGCATTTCCAACTTACATAAAAGCTTTCTCTAAAGAAAGTGTCCTTGGGACAGTGCTTGTTAACAGTTTAAGTCAAAATACTTTCTGGAGTGCAAAGCCAATATTCATAAAAATTGTATCTAAAGCATTTATTTCAGTACTGTGCATATATGTAAATATGATATTTATATAATATTTGGTAAAACCCCACAAATATTTAGGACATTTAATCTGCAGTATGCTACTCAGATGAATAATTTATCCTCACATCCTTGTAATACCCATATCTCTGACTTTATAATATCTTAACTTTATATCCTTCATGGCTTGTCTCCTGCTAGATCACATCACTGTATGTATTTTATCAATTGCTACACATCTACAGTCACCAAAGAGTTAAGTCTGATGGCATAGAAAATATTTTATAAATCAGAAAGCCTTTATAGTGTGCTGTTCATGTTGCAGGGACTCTTCAAATTGCTTCCAGACAGTGCTATTTTTACAATGCCATCATAAAAGCAAATCCTATCCTACCCATTCATGAGTGCAGCTTTAGATGAAAACTGTACATGTCATAAATCAATCTTTGCCCAAACTGCTGAACAAAATCTCAGATAGAAGTTCAGATAAAGCATTAAGGAGGTGACAGGAATTGTCAAAGTCCTCTCCAGTTCTCACTTTTAAACTCCACTCCTGCTGTTTGTGGGAACTGTTAATTTTTGGAGGTTTTTGTTTTTCTTTTTTTTTTCCTCAGTAATTTAATCAGAATGTGAGCAGCAGTTGCACAAACAAAACCAAGAAATTCTGACTGCTATCAGGTGCACAGGAGAGAAAGGGAAGAGTAACAGGCAAGGACCAGGCAGGCAGACACTGCAAAATGTTTTTGTTGTTCCTGTTATGGTTCCTGCATTACTGTTTTACTTGGTCTGACATGACTGAATTTTTCTAAAGCAATATTCCAGACCTGCATGGGGCCTTGAAGTTTCCCCTCAGTCAGTAACACACAGCACTTCTGCACAGGAATAACCTGGAACTACTGCCAAGACCCAGCAGAAGGAGAGCCATAGCTACAGTATTAATTTTTCCCATACAGTTTCCACTGCAAAATTCATAGACAGGTCTTTGTCTTTCCTACCAAAGCAATGCTCCACCAGCTTTCTACAGACTGAAGAAAGGTGTCCTTTTACTCATCTCTAGAGTATCTGTGGAAACATGAGCCAGGGCAAAGTGCCAGGCACCAGAAAACCCCGAGAGCACTGCCCATATGGGTTTTCAATGCATTACATCAAAGACATTTAATTCCCACCTTAACTCTGCAAGTTACATTACTAATACATAGTATATAAGAAGGGAACTAGAGTACTTTACAAGTGCCTTTTAAAAAGTTTTCTTCTGGTGACTGTAAAGTTAGTTGTCAGCAAATGTCACCCAGGAAACGATGAGCACCCCAAGGTGACAACAGCTCCCAGAGCACTGCCAAGAGGGGAAGCACTGCTTCCTGGGGAGTGGGCATTGTGTTCTCCACTGCATTCCCCTCTCTGCCTTTCCAGTTTTGCAGTCTTCTCATCCTACAGGCATCGAGTATTTCTAAAGCTTTCTCACCCCAAATATACACTCTAGAATATATATTAAATTTCACTTTTCCAAGGATGTTTAGGGAAATAGTTTGTTCACACTTTAACCCACTGTGAGAACAAAACTCTTAAGAAAAATGCAATTTTTTTTTATTTTGGCTTGTCAGCCTAATCTAAAAAGAACAATTGTACCTCAGAGTTTTATGAAGCATATTCTGTTATATGTTTATGCTTATATGTTTATTAAACTGGGAAAAAGCATGATTCAGCCATTTTGAGTTTTCACATTCACATTAAAAGTAGTATATCATGTGGTTTCCAATATATCATATCAATATATGATATATATGTGTATATATGCCATATATACAATATATCATAGGGTTTACAACACTATAGAACCTCAGGTTAGAGTTGTTTTTTTGGGGGTGTGGGGTGCATGCTTTTTTGGTGTTTTTAATCAAAGAACACCAATATCAGAAGTTCAATGGGTTTGGAATTTTGTTGTTGCTTAGGTTTTTTTGGCTGTTCCTCTCTTTACAAGCTCTCTCACAATTTTTCATCAGTGTAATTCTTAAAGCAGTGTTAGATCCTTCACCACATCTTATTATTCATTTTCACATACAGTGATTTTAGAAGCCACAAATTAAGCTGCTTTCTGAATGTTCCAGTCATTGCAGGGAGCCATGCAGCTCTTTCCCAATACTTAAATGTACTCTGCAAAGTTTTCAAAGAATAGAAGTTCAGTGTTCAACTACAGCTGAATTTGAATGTAAATACCTCACTATATAGCTGTGAAAATATTCCTCCTAAAACCCAGTACAATTCAGAAGCACTTTAGAAATAAGTCATCCAGTCAAAAAAAAAAAAGCAAAACCTTAACTTTTTTTAGAATAAAATTTCCCAAAAACAAAAATAATCATGTTTTATACAGCTTTTCAATAAAACCATTATGTGAGAGAATGTGCTAATCATAGTCTAACAAAGATGCAGAAAATGGTTATGTGTGGGGGGAAATAAAACCACCAGAATTTTTTGGTTTTTAAAGAGATAACAAAATTTAATTTGTCCTCTCCCATTTATTATTTGGTCTTAAACTGCAATGTCTCCTGTTTCACAAACCTCTTCTCTTTTCTCTTCTGCTACATAACTGAGTAAAGAGTCCAACTACCTGATGAGAATCACAGCTAAGAAAAAAACCCCACACATCTGTGCAGCACGGAAGAGCATCAATGCCACTCAACTTACTGCAGAGCTTTAAGTGCCTATTAAGTTCCTATGAGAGGAGAGAGGGAACAAAAGAACATGAATTCAAACTTTATGAGCATAAAGTTTAGACTTTTTTTGCTGTATTTTATAAAAATACAGATTTTTTTCTAGCAGGCAGAAGTTGCAAGGACTGTGTCCTAGGACTGATGTTACTAACAAGACTACTTCATTCTGGCCAGTTTTGAACTACAGTTTTTGTGGAAGCCATAAGAACAATGTACCAAAACCTGGATTCACTGAAGAAGCTGGGCTCAAGTGTAGTTGCTGCCATTCTTTAATCATTCCAGAGAGCATCTCTGTCACAAATCCAGGAAGCCAAAGCAGAATTCATGATGTTAAGAAAACAGACTTCAAAGGCTAATGTAAATTTGTGCAAGCTTTACTGTTTTCAGAATTAATAAAACACAACCATTCTCAGATACTGCTCATATAAAATGCCGAATTATGTGTTTATAATTTACGAAACTCTATATAAACAGGTATGTCATTTTGATCCAAAATATCCCACCTGGAAAATCAGTTTTGTTGAGTAAATGCAGTTCAGTGACACCACACAGGCCTGCACAAAGAAACTCAGGAGCATTTTAGATAACCCTTTAAAAACTGGTCATATTTTTAGTGCCACAAATGCTGGCACATACAAAAAACAATCTCTCAAGTAACCTCTAGTGTTTAAAAAAGGACAAATTTTAAAAGGGTGGGGTTTAGCACAGAAATCCCCATTTAATAGTGGAACACATGAAATACATTGCTGGCTGTGATAATGAAACACAGCTTTATATTTTTAATCTAACATTCAGATCTTTACTTTTAAGTGCCTTTGAGAGCTGTTTTTAGTTGAGATCAGCAACTCTTCTCTTTCACCCACCACATGGAAGTGAAAGTTGGAAGAAGGCAGTAGATACCATAAATACAGAAAGACATCAGTGCCCTTGGATGCAGCTCAGTGAAGTCATAGAGCAAGATTTTGTTAAATGAGTTAGAGTAGGTAATTTTAACTGGGAAAGTGGGGGGGTGGGGGCGAACCAAATTAATATTACCAATGTAAGGCAGATAACCCTTTACAGAAATTGGGCTCTAACCATTCCAGAAGCTGGTAGTATTAAGCATCATTAACTCAGCCTCAATGAAATAACTTCTACTGCACACTATGCTGGAGTCTTAAATATTTTAATAATAAGAATCACAAAATACTTCTGCTACTTACTACATACAATCTCTCCTTCAGATGAAAAATTCCCTCTCTCAGATCCAATCTTTTTCATCAAAATAGGTCTTTCTTGACAAGTAGATCAAATCTGCAGAAAAAAAATTCCAGTTACAATATTGTATTTTAAAAAGTACACTTTTTTTTTCCCCAAACAGTTGAGCCTTCCCCTGTGTAATGACTGTTTCATAGACATGTTTATGCATAAAAGACAACTTTCAGGACTTGGATCAGAAGACCTGCTTTTCTTATACCACACAATCAATCCATCATTGTGATTGCTAAACTTTGTCACAGCAGATGGATATTATGTTTTACATGGACGTGTTTTACATTAAATCTGGCTTAATTTGACAGGATTTTGTCCTCAGTATGGACAGGACAGTCCAGCAACTGAGGCTGGGCTATGGACAGAAATAGTTAAAGGAGTAAAACCCAGACTTCAGTGGAACCCCAGGTACAGCCTGACGACCCCCACAGACCCAGGCAGGTTCTGTGCAATAGAGCAGGTGGCTGGTACAGCCTGAACAACAGCACTCATGCTGTGTTCAAAACCAGAACAAAACTAAAATTGACAATGCTCACTTTATAAAGTCTTTCAGAGGGAGCAGAAAAAAGCATTCAAAACCAGCATTTTGTTTGGCTGTCTTCTAGGTCTGCCCTTAGACATATGACAAAAATCTTGAGATTAATAAATGTTTCCAATAACCTGGATTTAATCATCCCATGATTCTAAATCTCAGGTTGCTTTTCTGCCAAAGTACAATACTTATGATAAATTCCCAAAACTAGAAAAATACAAAGAAAATTACACATTTTCATAGTTTATGAAATATCACAACATTCAGTTTTACTTCTGACAAGAAATCATGCTGTTTGATAGAGTAAATTACAAGGCATTGTAAACTGAGATAGAGTTTATGGAAGTTCTGACAAGAACTCTGCTGGGCAGGACAAAGCTGTCTTATAGAAGCAGATTGCTGAAATCCATTACCTCCTCAAAATGTGGGGAGCCAATACTGATGCCATGGTCTCCTAGTTATAGAAACCAGGTTGTGGTGAACCCACAGCCCCCAAGGTCTCATTATCTGTGCTGAGGGAGTACATGTAATGGAACACTATTTTCTGCAACTGGTTTTCAATGAAAGGCTGTTACTGGAAATGCTGCGTAAGAACTAGGTCTCAGTCTAATGTCTGCCATATTCCTGGTAGGTTTTTGTACCTTTAAAAATCTTATGTCCTGGCTGCCTACTTAACTTTGGGTTGTCATTTTTGCAAACAGATCACTAACTTCCCACAGTACAACACAGAGGTTTTGTCAACACATTGCTCCACGTATCAGCATGGAACAATAAAATCTGTGCAAATGGGTAAATGACATCAGGCTGAGCATGGCAGCAATCTGTGGAGTGCCAGAGGAAGGTCACAGTGTAGGCACACAGAGCCAAGGGCCAGCCAGGAGATGCCTGCCTGGCTTGCTCAGCACCCAACCTCAGAAGCTCATGGCAGGGAAAAGGAGTATGAACCACCATGTGAAGAACCTAGTAAGAGGCACAGATTTAGTCAGCTAATTTAATGTATGCTAAATAGAATTCCCTTATGTTCTTAGAGCTGAAGTGCAGAAAAAACACTGTTCTGCAACTGAAGTGAATGGAAAAATGCTAAGAAAGCCAGGATTGGATGAGACTTGTGAGTCACTACAGAGCTATCCAAAGGGATACAGAGGTCGGCCACTCACTAGAACGTGGGCTGAAACAGTCACTGATTTATTTTCCAAGAATCCCAATAAGAGGCACTCTCAGGGGAGCACAAGACAAGAGACTCTGCCATGACTGCAGCTACGAAGATGACTACAGTTCAGAAATTCTGGCAAACTTGAGAGGCTACAGTAGGAAGTCAGAGCTGCACTCTGAAAGTTCTGAGAATGCGAGCACAGAGCTGGAAGCAAGAGAGTACAATGGCATAACTGCTAGGAGAGCTTGGGACTACTAAATGTGTTTATTAATTGGTTTATTCAGATGCATTCTTATCAAGGAGAAGATCACTGTTTCATGTTTGGGACTCCCATTTTATGACTAAGTGTTTATAGACAGCTTTGGACATCCCTCTCTGAATTACAGGACAGTGTGTATTCCTTGTTAGGAAGGAATGTAGGTAGCTACATTTACTGCCCTACTCAGAATTCAGCTTCCCCCCTTATTCCGCAGAAGTGGTGAATTCCACTTACTGTTTTCAGACTAGAGAAAAAGACAGACACCTAAGACTTCTTGATGAAATGAAAAATTTAGGAGATAATATTTGATATAAGTCATCCTTTCTGCTTTGGGAACAGTCTGAACTAGGTTAAATGTAAGAATTATTAATTCTCTTTATTATTAATTTTAAATCAATTCCTGAAATCTACCTCTAAGGCACTAGATGATTTAATTTAATTACATAAATTGCAAATAAACTAAAACACAGAACTTCGGCTAGCAGCTATTACCTTCCTCTTCCATAATCTAAAATTGAAACATTTAATCTGCCCGGCAGAGACATTTTGTTTACCACTATCTCCAGAAGTGGCCAAGTCCAAGCTGACTCTGAGTAAGTCCTGCAAACCCCCTGAACTTTGAGCCCCAGCAAGATGACTTTATGTGCAGTTCAGCCACGTCAGTAATAGGGAGATACAGCTCTGGCAGCTCTAATTGTATCTGCAGCACATGGAGCTACACATTAAGGAAACTCTGACAGAAACTGTGCAGAAATAGTAGAAATTACCTTACATGACATCATAAAGCACAGGTCCCATATAAAATTAAAATTATAAAAACCACAGTTTGAAATGAGAAATTGAGAAAGGCAATGGAAATACAGCATCTCAATTTTTTGATTTATGAGCAATTAAAAGGTGACAACAAAACCCTGTAACTTGGGTGCTATAAACTAACAACTTGTAGAAGTGATCCAAAGTGATCAAGACTGTAATTCTATGAAGGCACCTTTTGTCAGCTGATTTTGTTACTCTCCTGTCTGCCCCAAATTCATCTTGGGCACTATTTTCATTCTCAAAACTCAATTTTGTGCAACACACGGGTTATTTACCCGTTTTATCATCTTTAAGTAGAATGAACAAGAACTATGACTGACTTTCCTTTCTTTGAAGCCTTCTGTTCTCAGTAGCATTTTTTCCAGTGCTGCTAAAGGGAGGGCTGGACTGCAGCAGCCATGCTAAAGGTCATTGAGCTGTGCTTGAGAACCTCCTTGGTGTCTCCATTGCTCCAAAGACTGCTCTCTCTGCTTGACTCAGATGCCTAGGTTATCACTCATTATTGTTTGATGAGGGTTCCTATTCAGAGGTAAGAAAAATAAAATGAAATCAAAGTTATGACCAGGGTCTCTATCCTCTCATGACTTAAATCTTCATGTTTAACCATTAAAGCAGAGGTGATGTTTTGGAGCCACAACCTTTTTCCTTTGTATGATAACATATGTCACCATCCTCTAATATTTTTCATGGTGTATGTACTTTAAATGGAGAAAGTAATAACAAAACTGTATAACATCACTGTGCCAGATGTTGATGTAGTTGAAGAGGAATCCCAGAGATATAAGATGGGAAGCCACAGTCCATCTAGGAAGCCAACCTGGAAAACATTGCTAGTGTTGTGGGTAATGCTGGAGTTTGAACATCTGTATTTTCTCCCAGAAATGAAAAAACTCACACCCTGGAATTTCTAAAAGTTACATGTATCAATGCATGGTCTGAAAATGCTGTGAGCTTTTACATTATATTTTCTGTCTACTTTTTACACTAACTTCACTTTGAGTGCAGACATGACCCTTCATTTTTGTCTAGAAAAGATGACTAATAGGATTCTAGTTAGAAATATGCAGTTTTAAGAATATTAGCCTGTGCTTTGCATCAGCTGTCTACATCAGTATTAATCATTGTAGCAGGCTGCCACACACAAATAGATTAATTTAACAGACGTGTGATTTAAGTAAAACTCTGAGCTCATGGTGAAAAATTTGGAGTTAATCCAGTACAAATAAAATAAAGCACCGAACTTATTAAAGGAAGAAATGTGAGAACGAATTGTGCTAATCTTTCTTCTTATTCTTGCCTTCTTAGGAGGACACCATGCTAGGCAAGCTTGGGAAGGATAAGATCTGTCTGCTCCCTGAGGGAAGAAGAGATTCATCAGCCCTCACCTGTGGAAAGCTGAGTCCTGCTCAGTCATTGCTTGCACACAAGAAGAGAAAGAGTGCATGTAAAAATCCTAGACAATGGCTCAGTGCCTACACAGAGGATTCTTCTGTCTGACTTCCACTGCTGGTTAGATTTATGATGTGAGACACAAGCAGATGACTTTGCATGAAAGTCAAAAGGATATTCTTCTCTAACATGATTCATAAACCTACAGAAACAGATGAAAAGTTCTCAAAATTTGATAAGATTTGGATCTGTGTCACTGAACTAGAAGATGACAGCTTTTTTCCCCTGGATAAAACACATAAAATCCACACAAATGAAAGCTCCCCAGTTTTTCAGTAGATCAAGACAAAAGTCCTTAAAGAAAGACAATCCTTTTTAGTAGTCAAAATATTACTTCATCTCTCAAAACATTATTAACATACCATTTCCTTAACATCACTTGGTCTTACTACCACCAAGCAGTAAAATTTCAGTAAACAGAGTATTTAATTTGCAGTCTTACTACACATCTAGAAATACACTGACAGGTTGTAATTCTTTAAGAATTATAAGCTATAATGTATGCTGTGGCTACTTTTTGGCTTCTACATATTTCTAAAATAGACCAGTATTTCCATTTATTTACCAAGTTAGTACAGCTTTAACATATTTTAAATTATTCCTGTCAGAATATATTCAAATAACTGATGACTTAATTTTATTTTGTGGAAGGCCTTAGAAGTATCAGGCAAAGTTTATGTCATAACAGCATTATGGTAAGAACAGGAAAGAGAGGAGTGTAACAGGTGGGACTGCAAAACACAGACAGGACTACAAAGTAATAAGCAGATAGGATGATTAAGCAATTATAAAATTAGAAATAATCCCCTGCCTAAAAATTATTGGGTATTTGAAGTACCTCCAGGTTGACAGGAATTATAAAGATGGCCCCAGTTAGGAGTTGGGGTTTGGGGCAGGGGTAACGGGTTTCTCCTTTTCAGGATAGTTTATGAAATAGTGTATGAAATACAACTTTTAAATGGACAATGCAAATATCCAGATCCTTTCTCACTCATAGCTGCATATTCCGACATAGAAACTCCTTTGAAAAAGGGGGTGTTAGAGAAAACATCTTTACTGATTAGAAGTGAATTAAATTAGTACTGTGAAATGGAGTACAAATAGAATTAATTTGGAGGCAAACATCACAGAGGCAGCCTCTATAACTGATAAAATACTTTGCACTTTCCTTGCAGAAAAACAAGCTTTTGGATGCAAGACAAATTGAGATGTCACTGAGGTGAGTTTGCAAAAGGTATGCAATGACATCCATAATAGGATACAGACTTCTTCTTCCTCTTTGCATGTTTGTTTGTTTGTTTGTTTGTTTGTTTGTTTGTTTGTTTGTTGAGCTTGGTCTCCCCTTGGACTCCCCCCCCCCTAAAAAATAATATTGATATTTGCCAAATAGCCCAATTTTGTAGGAATTCTCACTGCTAAAAAGCGAAGATAAAAGACCTGATATTGATATTCACATAAATTCACATAAGAGGTCAAATCTATTGTTAGCCACTATCTCCTTTTAGAGGATGTCAGCATCAAATAGTACCCGCTAATAATTCAATATTTTCTGAAGTTCCAGTGTTCCCATTCTTTCATGTCCTTTTGCTCTGTGTTCAGATCCTGGGGTATGGCAGGGTGGGGAATACCTGATATTCTCAAATAGGGAAAAAGTTGGTGTTTCTTTTCATATCATTCATACCCTAATTTATATCACAAATATGAATTAGAATTTTTCCAACAAAAATATAAATCAGCAAAGCATGTATGCTAGGACATACAGAGCTCTTATTTTTGATATCCATTATCCTGTTTTTTCAAGGTAATATGAAAATAGAGAGATAAGAATGTAACATTTCTAGCTAAGATCGTTATCTTATTTCTATTACAAATCTAACTTAGGAGAATAACAGGAAATTTCCAGTTCATTCCTATGTTCTCTTAAAATGTAATCTATTTCGACTCTGTGGTCTAGATATGTTTTCATACTTTCTCTTGGTTTTTTTCCCAGTAATTTATTCTAATACAAACATTAGTTCAGCATTCCTTTCAATTAGACCAACGTTCCAATTCTCTCTCAGTCAGTATTTTCTCTTACCAAAGAGATCTCTTTTTTCAGTACTACTAAGCTGAAATTACTGGTTTGCTTTTTTTCACCTTCTCCCTCCTCTGAGGACCTAATGCAAGATGCAATTGTATAAGTCGATAGTAGAAAATATCAATTTTATAGTGGCAATAGTAGAAAAATTTATCAAGATGTCCTAAACAACAAGATACCAGTCACATTAAATCTTAAGCACTTAAATGATATATATAACCCAAGATACTGCTTGCTGTATTCCCCTCAGTGATCACAGATAAATGGGAATCTCTAGAGGCAATTCTAGTCACAGATAGGTTTTACTTCAGTTCACTAAAATTACTTAAAACAGATTTGTCTACTTCCCTCACAACTGAGGGTGTCAGTCAAGAACTAGCATCCCTAACCCTGAACTCTGACTCTCCACTATGCAGGAATGCCATTCTTTACCAGCATTGCTGGCCAAACATGCTGGCACCAGGTTCCACATCACTGTGGCCATTAAAAGCAAAAGCCAGCCAGCCTCTGCTGCCATTATACAGAGTAACCTTTTCCTGGCTCTTTCAGCCCATGGATCACAGCAAGCCAAGAATTCTCTACAATCCTCGCAAAGGTGAAACACAGAACCTGACCCAAAGATCAGATTCAGTCACTGGCCTCAAAACATCTGCCTTTATTCAAACTCCTTCTTCCCACGTACACACCTTTCAATGGGTTGAGCTGGCAGCATTTGTGTCATTCATTACATCAAGGACTATTACTCACTTCCAATAATGACCATTTACTTCTTTAAGTTACGAGGCATCTTGGTAAAGCTAATACATTTATGTTAGTCTGCTCTTTGTAATCAGTGTCTAGTAAAAATAATTTCCTTGTAAACAATTAGCACAACATAAATGCAAAATCTGTGAAGATTTCCACAGCCTGCACTTTCAGTATAATTACAGCAGCTGGAGGTAAAATACAACTAGAACTGGCTATATAACAACAGTTCATATTAACTGAGCAAAATGGCTGTTGTTTTGTTGATACAATTTAACAAATCACGGTTTTAAGCAATGATTTTTTAAAAATCCCGTAGTCAGAAAGTAGCTCTCATCTCCAATTCAGTTGCAGGCGATGACTCCTCCCAGGTAGGCTCTCACCACGCAGCCTGCTGAGGCCCTGGGGCGGAGGGGACACAGAGAGGTGCCCGGCTCTGTGCCCGGTTAGCACAGACCAACACTGACATCTGGTGCCAGCAGAGCCATTTTACACGGGGACAAAGGTCTCACCTGACACCTCACTGAAGAGCTGCTAGTTTGACCGTAAGATAAATCAGCGTCTCCCACTCAGCACCAAGCCACAGCAGAGTCTGACTACAGGGAAAAGAAATGAAACAGTAAAAATGCCAGGGACATACTTAAAGCCAGGAGAAGAAAGTGAGGGAACATTAATAATAATTTTTCTATAACGCACTTTTTCCAAAATGGTGCTATTGGCTGTCATATCGCAAGATAATTTTAGCTGCTGCTAAAATAGAGATCCCAATTTTTGGTATTAAGGTAACCTGTGCCAGGATGAGCAAAGTTTGCACACTACAAAAGCCACAAGTGTTGCTTCATTCTGAAAGCAAGGGCTTAGACTGTGGCTGGCATGAGCTTACCTTGCTTGAACAGCTACAACCACTACATGCCCTATTTTGTGGGCAGGAGAATTCCTCTGTGCCAGCACTTTTTGGCTACTTGCCCAGAACAAACTGACCCTAGGAAAAGGAGCACCGAGCCCAATCTGTATCAATCTAGCACACATATGGTTTGGGGTGCAATCTTTATATGCACACGTAATGCCCATTTCCTTGTAGGCTACAGCCTTTCTCTACCACAGATATCAAAGACAGGCTGACACACCAGAGAAGATGATCCCAATGGTATTTAAAATACTTTTTTCAAGACTATAAAGAACCACTTACATGACAGACCAGTGACTGTCTTAGCTATTAAGAAACTAAGCTTTTACACTGCCCTCAGATCTACTACCAGCTGCTAGCTTGAGTACATCTGTGCGAGATGCACAAACCTGCCCCAAATACAAGCCAACCTCACTATTCTCTCATGCAAGTAGCCAGCAGAGAACCATTTCCAAAGTGTAGCTGTTCCATACAGCAAAACACTTTGCAACATGTCCTTGTTCCCATAAGGCACTCTGCAGCCAGCAAACTCTTGTAATAATGTTATTTGCAAGCACAGACTTGGAAAAAATGGCTTTTTATTATTGCATCTTTGTGCCAGTGCAGACAGCATCCTGACTTACCAGATGTTTCTTATTTCTTTTTTCTAAACTTTGGTATTTCTAGAATTGAAGGTTTCAGACAAAGAGGTTTCTGTTACCTTAAGAAGTCCAATTTAACAGTGCCTCAAAAATGCATGATTACACAAGTAAAGCCTGATTGAGAGAAACACACCAAGCCTCCATCCAAAGAGAGCACTTTGAATAACTTTTGTAACCCCATGTCTTTAAAAAACATGGAAACAGTAATAAGCTCTGCAAGTTCCATGAATGAAAAAGCACTCGTTTTGTGAAGTTTTGAGGTTTTGGAACACAGAGCTGTGCTTGTGTTTTTTCTTCAGTTTTATTTTTTTCTTTGTTTTTATTTTATAACTGAGACAGTCAAAAATACTGAAATCCCAGAACCATATAGGGCACTATATTTTGTAGGGAAAAACACTATTCAGGATTTTTGAGTGCATGTGCAGGGAACGAGGTGCAATAGCATGACAAATAAAATTAAGTAGGGTTTGCCTGATCAGTGCCAAGTGTTGCTGATTAGTTTTCACTTCATCTTAATTAAGATCTCAAGACCTTCATTTAAGTACCACAGCTACCTCAGCAGATGCATGGCCGAGGTTTGTGATTTTCCTGTTTGCAGGAGATGCCAGGACATTTTAATTCTCTAATCCCTAACAAGCTGCAGCTTCTGCTATAAGGAAATATCAGCAAGTATAGAAGGCACACGGTTTATAGCACCATCTTTTACTGACTGCTTTTGCCACTATAAGAATTGCACTTAAATTGTGGATGGTCTCTAAGCCTTACATTAGGAGTGTGTATTACTTTCGAAAAATAACTTTAAATCAAAGAACATGGAAAACAAGGTGAAAGTCTGCTTCTCTAGATAATAGATAAGATGTAAGGAATTCACTGGGGGAGGGGAATTAAAGCTATTCAAGCACAGTAGCAGACAGCTGGGCAAGAAACAATGGCAAATAAAGTCCCCACAGCTACTGCAAAAGCTCACCATGCAGTTTATAATCTAAAATAATGTTACATTGCAGTAAAGACTGTCCTTTTTGGTTTGTTTTCTGTCTCATTTCCAGATTTTCATCAGCAGACTAACAGCTTATTCAACCATGATGGATTTTTTTTTTTTTCCTATTTACTGGCCTGCAATACCAACAGCAGTTTGGGGTGTCTGCTTTACTGGTTGGCTAACTACAGAATATTGCAGTTGCACACTCAGTACCAAAAGAAAAATCATCTTTTTGAATTATGTCTTTACTAACTGCTAATTGACCTCTATATATTTACATCTCCTACTAAGTATGGCCAAGGAGAAACCAGGATCCCTGTGATACAACCTGCAGGCAAAGAAAAACCAAGCCTCCCTACAGTTTCCAAACTTGACATTATTGCATGACAATAATAATGCACTGAACTATAAATTCACATTTGCTTTTATATTCTTGCAATATGGCACTTATATTTTTCTTCTGCCAGTATGTGTGAAAATTCAGGACCCATCATTATACAATTTTCAATTTGGGCAGTCTCTCTGTAGCAAATAGTTTCCTGTCTGATATAAAACTTCAATGTAGTTATTTCTGACTTCTTTAAGCTCTCAGTCATGCTCCTTTTCTTTCTCCTTTTCCCACCCTTTCCACAGTTAGGACAAGGGATTTCCTGGCATGCTCTTATAAACCCAGGTCTCTGGGAAACAACTGTAAGGACTAGGGAGGGGTTGGCATTGTACCACAGGCACTTCCAAAACATCCTCAGTTTTGGGGCCTGTTTGGGTCTAATACTACACGGTTTTCAGATTTCAAATTAACCAAGTAGGGAAAAAATGGTTTCTACAACAAGAGCTAAGAATTTAATGAATACTAAATTGATTCCTGCGTTCAACGTCAGCAAGTGCCTGTCTTTGAAGAATTTCTATTTACAGATGTCCAAGCTTATTTCTGCTCCCATTCCTTCTCATCACAGTAATACACATGCAACTACCATAATAAACATTTATTCGCTCGTCTTGTATCTCCTCCTTATTCTGCTACAAAACAAGAGCCTGCTCTCTCACAAGCAATTTGCACAACATTTTTGCTTTTGTGTGCCCTTTCCTATCCAGCATAGCTTGGAACACCAAGCTGGCAGTCTCTGATCCCCCTGCACTGGCCACTCTCCCGGGTGCAGCAAACACCTCACCAGCAGCTCCAGGAAAGGTGACAGCCATGGGACAGCCCCAGGAGCTGCAGTCTGCCCCAGGATGAGTTTGTTCCTGGGCAAAGGCACAATGCCAGAGTGAAAAGTTTGTCCTTCCCAGCAGTCACTGGCATGAAGTCTTGCCAAGGAAAGGTTTGAGTTTCCACTACCGTCAACCAGAACCCTTTCACAGGCACTGTGAAAGCAAGACAGGGATTGCTGCTCCCTCTGCAGTCTCTACAGTGGGACAGTTGACTTCTGAATAGATTATTAAACAAGATACACACGTAGTATCTAAAAAAAGTTTCTAGGAAAAGTAATAATCTTACTGAGATCAACTTCAGTCTACTGTGCTTATTTTTAAAGCAGTTTTACCAATTTCAGTTAAGCCTGGTATCAATATAAACAATGAAATTGTTAGTCTTCCATTGCTTTCATTGGGATATGATTTTAAGTCAGTGCTGAGATGTAGCACTGGGTGTCAACTGTTCCACACATTAATGTGTGTGAAAACACATACACATCAATTTCTCAGGATTCTGGATGGGGTTTACAGCAGGACAGCTCCAGCTGCACATACAGAAGCCAGCTCCCAGATGCCAAGGAGTGATTGGAGTCTACTTTCAAACCAATTTTGTGTGTGTTCACAGTGGCCTCAGTCTGGGTTAGGACTTTGCCTGGAGTTTGTGCTCTGGGCACCCAGGAACCTCAGCCAAGTGGAAACCTGGAACATCCTATGACACGATGAGGATCATCAGCCATCCCAGTCACACTGCCTTCCAAAGCTGCCTGTATGCTGATAAATTGTTCTTGTACTTCTGCTACCTACCTCTATCACTCACCTTGCTCAGCGCTACCTATAACTTACATTCTCAACATTTTTTTCTATATCTCTGCTGATTCTTTGCTTAGCCACGATGAAACAACAGCATTTTTTGGCTATTTACCCAAAACAAATCCTAAAAATGCAGATATGTTCCTCTAAAACCTTCTGTCAACAGACCATGCATTCCCTAAGGCACACCTACTCAAGGGTAATTTGTTACAAGTGCATTAAGTCTAACAGAATTACCAGGCAAAGCCAAATCTGCTGCCCTTGCAAGCTTCTCACCCTGAAGTCAAACACACAGCATGCCTGACAATGCAAAATACCTTTTCTTTTTCTAACAGCACCTTTACGTTTACAATAAAAGGTAGGGTTTTCCTACTTAGAATCAAATAAAAAAATATTCCTCACAGCCGCTTCAAGTAGTTTGGGAAATGTAATAGCATGAAGTCTTTTCTTGTTACTTTCCATGAAATAGGTGGGGTGATGGTGACCATGTGCACATCATCACATTGCTGATAGCAGTGGAAAGCTCATCTGCTGTGCAGGAGGTGCACTGAGTAGTAAGCTGTGTGGTGTGGATGAAAGCCTGCAGTGTACCCATGCCTGGAAAGCTTTATTACATCCATGTGAACATACTGACAAGCACAGAATACCTAGGGCTGTCCTAAGCTTGACTTCCTAGACAGTCAGAGAAAGTATTTCTGTCCTTCCTTCCCGCTTTACAGCTGCCCTTTCTGGAAACAAACAAGTTTCTGCATACTTCAACAAATAAGACATGTAACACTCGATTTTCTGCCACAATTCATGCATTCTTCCTGCTTTGCTCCCTGACATTTGACACAGCAGCCTGAAAAAAACTGCCCAAGTTTCATGTGGCATTTGTTGCATATTATAAAATTCTAGTAAACAATGGATTTTTTTCCTTATTTGAACCATGTGTGTTCTACTCTGTGATCTACCACAGATGGCATTTTTCTTGTTACATAGATGTAGTATCCTCTACTGTTATGGAGTCATATTTGTGTGTTTTATGAGGGAACAATATAATACCATTAATTCAAGCAAATATCTTTAAAACCAACTTGAAGGGTAGTTTATAAATTACAGGGAAGCACAAAGCTACCTGGCATTGATGTGCACACAGAAGGGCCACAAAGGACAACAGAAATTTGACTATTTCAAGAAAAGGCCAGAAAAGTTCAGCTGCCGATTCTTCTTGAGCATATTAAACATTCCTAAGTGTTCTGTTCCACTTCTATTTCCACATTAATTACCAGCCTGTTGATTATTTCATTGTTTTCAATTTAGATCTTGCAAAAAACTGAAATAAAGTCATATCCTTTAACACCTGTAAAAATACTGCAATTAATGGATGCCTAGGAAAGTGGGTCAGAACAGAATATTTGAACACAGATAAAAGATATTTCCTTTGGCCATGATAGAATTTTTTATTAGATACATATTTGAGGTCCTTTATTCAAACCCTGCAAAGAGTTTGAATGAGACTTCAGACTAAGACTTGGTCAGCTGGGTATTAGAAGATCTATGTGGCTCCTCTGATGTAGGATAAATGAGTTAAGGGTGGAGAGATATTTCAGAGGTACTCCTTAGAAGCTATTGTTGTTAAAAATGGGTTTGACTTACAAATACAAAAGGAAAGACTTTTGAGAATTAGATTACATTTCTGTGGCCATCAGATACTAGAAAGCTCTGCCTGTTACAATAGCAGTTACCACAAATGTGTGTTTTGGGGGAATCTGTAGGGTATTGTGTCTTTCTGGAAGGGCTCTCAAATCCAACGCGCAACACAGGCACACACATATTTTGATAGCTTTTTATAGCCAGGGGATTTCTGCTTTTTCATACAATAGAACTTCATCTCCTCTCCATGATTTCCAGGGTATTAGCTGGATAGAGAAATCAACTATGCATGTATCAGTTCAAAAAATATTATTCATTGTTCAGAAAATACTTCTTGATATGATTCATACATCTTCATTTTTCTATTTGGCCCTGCATCAAACCTAAGTCCTATTAATTACTGATCTCCTTGGACTAGACTTCTCAAAACTGAACTCCTACTACACATTTCAAAGTTTCACACCTTCTCCAGAGATGATTTCTTAGTGCAATTAATATTTCAATAATGTGAATAATTTATCTGTCTGAAATGGCCTACTTAATAGAAATAGGTAATAATTTCCAAAAGCAGAAACCGAAGCTTTGCCAGTAGGTTTTGTCATGGAAAATTCTATCATGACAGCACTGTGTGTTATTTCATAGTCAGAAAGGGCCATAAGCACAACCAGATGGAAAGATGCACTAAAAGTCTCTTATTATTTTCCTTTCTCTTAAAGCATTTATTGTGGTGGCAGCTCAGAATTCAGTTCCCCAGCAATTCTGAGGGTAAATCAATTTTTGTGAGGAAATGGTCCTCTGATACTTTTGTGTAAAGTGCCAGCAACTCTGAGCTCAGTTACAGATTCATCATAAGCAAGAGCAGAACAGTTGTGTTAACACCAAGCATGCAATAAAACTGCACAGTAAATCCTCAGACTTGGAATTAAAGTCATAACACAGCAGAGGGAGACAGCAGAGAAGGTGATATGTGAAGAAAAATAAGCATGTCTGCAAAGCATAGGCTAGTGCTGGCATATTAAAGATAGATTTACAGAGGACAGACATAAGCCCATGAACATGCTTTCCACTGATCCAGAAAGGAAATTCCTTATATGCTTGAAATCAATGGATAAATAAAGTTCTTACTGATTTGTAAAGCACTGGCAGCTACTACGCCATACACCTGGTCAATGCAATTCCAGGGAATATCAATGAAGACCAAAGGTTAGTTTCAGGGTATTTTTGTTTCATTAGCAAGAGTTGTAGATGGTTCCTGGATTTATATTTGTGGCATCAAAACCAGTTGGACGAAATCTCTGGAATATCTACTACAGTTTGCCCAGGTTTATTCTCCTTCTGCAGTTTTGTTTTCCTATTAAGTGGGAAAAATCCCTCAACTTTTCATTCCCTTGCAACAAAGCTTTTCCAAATTTTGTTTTGCTATACCTTAAATTTATTGTGAAGCAACCCTGAAACAAACTACTTTGGCAGTAAGGTAAAGCAGCCCTAGTTTGAAAATGAATCCTCCACAGAGCCTAAAACAGGATAATGGAACAAAAAGAAAAATTACTCTATAACAGCCCATTAAAGAGGTTCAAAAGTTTGTTTCATTTTACTGTTTGGAAAGTTGCTGGTACATATCCAACTGAGTTTTGCTTGTATTTATGGGAAGCTGATAAAATTAAATCTATAGTGTATGAACACTTAAACTGTTGAAAGCCTGGAAACTCCAGGGTCCATCAGGTTCTCAACACCATTTTTACATGAGCCCAATTAGCTGTATGTTGGGAGGCGGGGAAAAAGTAGTAAGAAAAGAATGAAAGTCAGAGACAATCATACATAGCCTTGTTCTTTAACTAGCAGAAACACTAAAGAAGACAAAACACAAGATGTATCCTGGACCCTATAATCCTACACTTCCCAAGAAAGCAGGCTATGCGTTCAAACACATAGCTCCCAAGTCTGACTAGAAAAAGATTTTTGAAGGCTGGTTCTAAATGAACAAACAGCTCAATTACTAAAATAACCTAATCTTCACATGCCTGACCTCTTACAAACCTGTGACAAAGTTCAGATTTATATTTGTATATCAAGAATTTTGTTGGAACCAGAAGTGGGATTACAACACCAGAACTAGGATTTTAGCTGTAATGCGTCTTCTGCCACTGAATACACTGTGGATGGAAAGATCTGTAATAAATAGCACAAAATGTTCCAAAGGCTGGTGAGATGAAAAATATTGGATTTTGGTTTTTTATCCTTCCTGGACTAAGCTTTGTAAGCACAGACAAAAATGTGAGCAAGTCACAGCTGATTCAGATGTAAGTAAAATTCAACTCCAAACTGAAATGCAAAGGGGTTTTGTTGAATGCCTTGGTCACTTTAAGTCTCATTTCTGAAGCTAAAGCAACAAGAACAGATCACAGTAGGACATATCACATACAGAACTAAGATGCCATTTGAGAATTTTCCTGTAAAATAATTTAAATTCTAGAAATGGAGAAAAAACACTCAAAAATTCCTGAAAAGGAGTTTAGATAACTCCAGACTGGGAGAGGTTGCCCGTTGTCCCTCATCAGTACTTTCAGATATACAGGAAGCCAAGACTTCAATACTTGAAAGCCATTTCCAGCTCTGTGGCCCTCACTCCCATTTTCATCACCTGATAGCATCATCTGAGATACCACAGATTTCCCAAACATCTTTAAAGAGGCTTAAAAAATAAATTCACCAGGGCTTATTTCAAAGAACTAGGCAGACTGACATTAAATAGTACCTCATGCTCAATTAGAGTGATTTTGACAAACAAATTATATGCATATAATTTGTATACATATGTAAAAACTACATTAACAAGAAAAAACTTGGATTATGTATTGCTGCCTCTGTTTTGCAGTAGTGTTTCTAAAGCAGGAACTGTAACTAGAAGATTAGAGGAGTTATGGAAAACCTGATCTTTCAATTGAAAAAAATCCACTGGCTTATTTTAGAAATTATTTAACTGGCAGCTGCTACACTTGGCCTTTTATCTGTTCCACAGCATAAACTCTGACAGTCTAACACACTCTTTCTTTCTTTCTTTCTTTCACTGCTGGCTAATGAAAGTGTGCATTTTCCAGTGACTGTGTAATTCTGTTTTGGACTGATGTCATGGCTGCCACTCCAGCAGACCCATTAAAAATAAAAAACACACACATCTAGAACTTAAGCTGTTTCCCAAACCAGCAGTTTGTGATTGCAAAGGCAAGCTACACCACCTTATAAATGGATTTTGATGTATGGCATCTGTTTTCCTGAGAAATGCTGTAGATTCTAAAGCATGCACAGTTTAAGAGCATTTAAACTCCAGGGGGAAAAAAAATAGAACTGCATGAGAAAAATGTCTGCTCAGTTTTAATATACCATAACTCTAGATTAAAAAGCAAGAAGGCCATGGCCATTGCTTGGGGACAAAAACAAAACAAGACAAATAAAACAAAAGGGAAAAAAAAAGCTTAATTAAGACAAACTGGAACTGAAATACAGAAGAAGATTCAGTGTTCCTTCAAAACAGAATCCCTAGCAAAATGCTGCACCAAGGGGAAGAAAGCTTTTAAAAAGTGTCCTTGACAACACTGGTTAGAAGACAAATTGCCAATAATCCATTTTCATGCATAAAAAAACACATTTCACAGCTCCATATTTGAGAAGAGATTAACAGAAATTATCCAAAGGCATGTTTTGGCAAATGCTTAATGAATATGCTTTCTTCCCCCATTAACTTTAAAAAAAAAAAAAGAAGGCTTTGCACTTTGTCACAGCAAGCCCAGAGAACAGATAAATACAGAAGAGCTTTAGATTTTCGAATCATAAGGTCAGTAGAATTTCCAAAAAAAAAGAGATTATATAGTTTAGTGGTACTAAACTCTCATCAAAAGCAGTTGCTAAGAATTCTAGAAAAACATTTATTAAGGCTATTTCTATCAATATCTTGCCCAAACATGCAGAAGCTTAGACAACTGTACTTTGAACTCAGGTGATGGTAGCTAATCAATGTAGCTGTTAATAGCAGAAAATCAGCAGGGTTAACTATCTAGTTAGATAGAAAAATAGTTTGCAGTTAGAAGGAAGATTTTTTCAACCTAGAAATAATACTACTTTTATGAACACTGAAAATGTTGCTCAAAAAGGGTAAGAGAATATGGGTTTTGTTTAATAAAAACAAAGAAGAATGAACAAAAGAAACACAATGGACCAATTCTCCTATCACCAACCTTGGCCAACAGCAAGTGTTAGGAGACTATCACATATATAGGTCAAACACATACTGGTATTTTCCCACAGGAACTGGTCTCTCTAGGTGATTTTCAATCTCCCAGACTATGCAAATATGACAGAAAATGGTGACATGCACAACTGTATTTTGTGTTCTGTATTTTATTCTAAGAGCCTTGAACAAAGAATAATTTAATTATTAGCTAAAATACATCATTCTTAAATGTGAAATAAGAAACAACGATTTTCATTTCTTTTTAATTCATATCTCAGGAATATAAACCAATGCTGTTCCTTCAGGTATGTAATACTTACATGTCCCTTTTAAAATGCCACATTTTTATAAAGTACTGTAGGGGATTAAGAGAAAATTATTCCACTACTGACCAAAGTGAGGTGGAAGCTAGAATGAGAAATACTTGTGTTAACAGCATTTTGCTGGAAAATCATAAACCTCCCTACAAAAAGTAAAAGGTTTGGTGTTCATACACAGAGTCTGTGAAATGCCAGTGGGAAGTGAAGAGGGCAGTGGAACATGAAGTAAAACAGCATCCTGAGGGTGGCTGTGCAGGGTACTGGGCTGCTCCTCCTGAAGTTTCTCTTTTGGGTGGGTGCCAAGCATAGCCCATAAAACTGCCTTTAGAATTGAACTAGTCTGAAGTTCACTACATGCAAATTACTTTTATTTTCAGTTTACCTCCTGAATCCTCTTACTATAGCACTACTCTTGTCATGCTGAAGGTAAAATTCCAGTCTAGAGTATTGCAGTTACTCCCATCCCCACCTTTTGTGGCATCATCTCTGGTAGCAAGCCCAGTCTGGATCACAATTTACATTGCTAACTGCTGGACAGTGCAATGTAGTCAGAAGAGCTATGTGGGGGAATCTACAATATTTATAAGTGACAAACCCTTACTGGAAAGGTGAACACAAAAAAGCCAGAAGTGAACACACTTATATACATTTCTCTATTTGCAATCCTAGGTTTCAAAGCCTGGATTTCAGAATAAGTGGATCATGTAAATTTCCCAGAAGATGGATGGCTAAAAAAAAAAGCCCCAGAATTAGGAAGACAATTATCACCTGATATGGCATTATCAAAGTCCTTGGAAGATGCTGGCTCTGACCTGTTCAACGTGGGGAGGTATTCTGCAGGTGTCTGAATTATTCCAAAAGAAACATTTTACCCTGATTTTCAAATAAAAATGAACATACAACAATCAAATTCTCTCCCTACTGCTACAGTCACTAATGCAAATGCATAACTTGCAGTATAGCTCAAACATCCTCCTTGAGTAGGAATACAAGTCTTCTCTTTTTTCTTACTAAAAGTCAATATATTATTTTGATTAATTACTTGTCAGGGATTTGCTTGGCTGTCTAACAAAACGAGGGAATGCTTTTTCCGCTATAACTAGAAAAAAAAAAAGTTATTCATTTTCAGCAGATGAATTATGTCTCTGCTTTCCTCTGAAGAACTGGCCTTGGAATGGGTTTAGGCAACACCTTAAAAAATAACATGGGCTGGATACTTCTTTTACTCTCTGGGAGGGTCAGTTCTAAGTAAACACTGGAAAGAAAATCTGTCTGTTTTGATGCTCAAAAATAACTAAACTGAAAATATTAAAGAGCAGTTTAAAAGGGTAAGTAATCTATGTGTAGAATACTGGTAAGTGAGAAGTTTCACCAAGAGGAGGATGTGGGATATGTAATGACAGATGTAGGTAAGAAACCCCTTGGCAGAATGAATTCATTTTGATAACTATATACATTAACCAGTGAAACTCCAGACCCCCAGTGTTTTGTTCGTGTCAAAGGTAGATAAAGCAGAATGGTGCTTCTTTTCAATCCACAAATAGTTCTTTATCATTCACAAACTAACAAAAGGATCACAACAAATCCACTGCTAGAGAACTCCTAACTGCTGATTGCCTTTTTTTTTTAACAGTGCTGTACCTTCCATCCTAGAACAAGTTAATCTCTTTCCTACACACACCTAGGAGGAGCTGGTTTATTTAGGGTGATATACAGGCTTTGCCCTTTTCCTGACTATGCACCATACACATTTTGCCACTCAGGTCTCAGTTCAGAGCAAGTGATGACTTCTCCAAGACAAAACATTTTTCTTAAAGTGTATCTTTTCAAGCCTCAGTTGTACTCCTAAAGGTCAAATGGAAACACAAAATTCAGCCTTCTCTTAGTGTAGAGAGAACTAAAATAAATTCACTTAAATTTTATAGAAGACTGTCCATAATATCTTAGCAATCAGCATTTTCAGCTAGTAATTAGTATTTTATTTTCTTTAAAAGTTATGAGTCACATTTTGGAAAGCAGATCCTCTGTTTGACCGGGGACAGACTTAAAAGCAAAGGTAAGCCTTTAAGCAAAGGGCAAGTTATTTCCAACCTTCTCTTTACTTATGGTAAGGTCTCCTGGGACTAAAAAACATGGCTAGAAAATAGTTGAAGGACACTTATGAAGGGGAAGTAGAAGACTGTGCAGTGCATTCAAAACAAAAATGCCACTATTTTATTTTCAATTAACTTTTAATTATGAACATAAATCTTACTTAGCAGCTGGGTATGACTCATTAGGCTCCAGCCACTCCTCTTTTCCTGCCAAAGCACTTCTCAAGAGTGTGGGGAGGATGACTTAGGAGCTGACTTTATGTAAACTCATTCAATCAGGGCTGACCCCTGAATCCAAAAGCAGGAGCTGGCACAAAGAAAGCAGAGAAAGGGATTTTGAAAGTGTAAGTAGACCAAGATGAACTAATAAACACCATGGAGCAGTATGATCTGGTGCAGACCCCATAATGTACATCACAGATGTACTCTTCCAGAGCTCAGACACGGGGATGTCCTTTAGCACCTGCTATGGTGACTATTAACTGAGCAGCTATCAGTATCCATACAGTGTATATTTAAACATATATCCTACTGCTGTACATAAATTGTAACTCCTCCCCACTCATGTTCTGAGAGCTGACTTATTAAACACCAGTGTGTAACATTAGGTGCTCAGGAGTCAGCTCAGTGGAAGAACTGATCAGACTCTTCCTCTGCCTGCTTGTCCCTCAGCCAGCTGCCAAGGGGTCACATACCCTTGACAGCTGCAGAGCAATTAAACCAGCATCAAACCCACTCGGATTCCCTGCTTCAGCACTCCATACCTTTAACAGTTTGAACAGAAATCAAGACTTCTAGAGCCAACCGGGACAAAAACCAAAACAAACACCACCCCAACCCGCCACCAAAAAACCCCAAAACAACTTACAGAACCACCTGAAATCTGCACAGAAATTACTCATCAGCTCCTGTCTTCATTTTCAAATTTCATTTCACGCTAGCTCTTCTATCCAAAGAATGTCTGGCACTTTTCTTCTCTACTCTCATCTCCCTCATTTTGCTTTTCAACAAACTCTGCGCACGTTGCATCATCCACATGTAATATAGAAATAAACCTCTATAAATGTTCTGTTCTCCTGTTCAAGGTAAACAGCTCTTAAGCACTTCAGTACTTTGTCCATTTTGGTTGAATTGCAGTGTGATTGCAGGCAATTCTGTGATTATACAATGCAAACTGAAAAGTTAGATGTTCATACTTGGTGCTGTACTAACATTGCTGGTGAAAAACCTTTGGGAAGGATACAAAGCCCCTGATAAATAAAGGCCTCTCTTTTTGTTGCTGCAAGTAGGTTCATTTTGTTATTTTGTGAAAGACCAGGCTGGCAGTTTTTGCTGTTCAAAAGTTCTGGTTTTGGAGACCATATGTAACTTCATGGCAAATGAAGTGGGAGAGGATGGTAAAAACCAGGATCCCTGGTTTTACCCACACAGCACACACAGCTGGCAGCATAGCATCTCTTCAGCTGGCTCCTCACATTCCCAAAACTCTGGGCTAGTGACCATCCACAGAAAAAGTTTCATGCCCTTCTAAGTCCTTTCTACTTCTGCTGGTCTTCCACCACAAGTACAAGTACAAACTGCTTCTTGGTGTGCTGTTGATGGTCCATAAATATCTCTTTTGTCTCTTGATCTAAGTCTTCTCAGATCCTTTCATATGGGGCACAAAGGGAAAGACACTCCTCTTGGCTAAGTCTAAAAGTTTCAACATTGGGACTTGGCTTTTCAGACTAATTATGGTTTACAAAATTCCACTTTGAACGTTGTCTTTCCTTTTTTTCTAAGAATTCCTGGTGTGCTTAACAAGTCAGAAAGCTGTAACATCACACTGAGATTTGTTCCCTAACTTAATATATGCTCTGTTCACTTACTGCCTTTTCAATATTGTTAAAAGAAAAATTTGATATTTCAATTTCACACTACCTTGCTTCTTTGTCTTGACTCTCCTGCGCTGCTTCCTTCATTTTTATGTATACCTCCTGCTTCTTTTGTTGCTGGAAAACTCAGCTGTCCTCTAGCTTTCAAAGTCACAAAAGGACAAAAAACTAATCAATTAAAAAAAAAGAAATCCACTGTCCTTGAGGAGGTCCTTTTTCATTCCCCTGTTTCCTAATATTAATGTGCCTCTCAGGAATCAAGCATAAAAGATTAAATGCATTTGAAGGAAAAACTTGATAGATGTGAAAAGGTATCTTTCAGCTTGAAGCAAAATTATTATTCCATATGCATCCACAAATAAAAAAGGAAATTAAAGCTTCAGTGATTTTGTTTCAAGATTATTTGAATTTAGTTTCAGGTGACTGTGGTTTTGACATCAGGGTGTCCTGGGTCAAAGGAGGGTCTATACTGAAAGGCTGTTTAATCTGAAGTGGGACAAAGGAAGCATAAAACATTTCACTTGGACTTCCCAGGCAGCAAATGGCCTAGCTTACAATTGAAGTGCAGATAGCTTGTTGCAGAGAAAAATATTTCTGTTGACAAGTCCATATCAAACAGAAGATTGTCGTCACAGAACTTCCATAGTTATTCCATTTTGTTTTGTCTTACACTTCAGTTTCTTCCACACATCTCTATCTCAACCACAACTCCTGCTCAAAACCATAAGAGTCGTATACCCACAACACAGGGAATAAACAGGTGGGAAATCTTTCTTATGACATCAGCACATGAACCTGAGGAAGAGAAGAACAAGGGACATGACACAGCTAAAAGCAGCTGGTGCCAGCTAGGGAGGTCTGCTAGTGGGGAACAAAACATTTCTTGTTATAGCATCATAAAAGAGTGATACCTGGAAATTTTCTTTCATCAGTTAACGTTCAGTTGGTTTCATGAAACACAAAACAGGAAGAACCTGCAGCACTGCCCATGGAAATAGTTTATATATACAATTTAGAGTTCATGTGCTTGTGGGTTCTTAGTAATAAATGGCAGCATAACAGTAAAAGTAAACCACACAACATTTCACTCAAACCATTTAATATGGTTTTCTCTTACACTATTTGCATTTTTTTCCACCTAAATTGAAAATTTGCAATTCACAAAATTCAAACTGGTTACCCCTGTGGGCCTGAAGGACACCCAGTCAAACAAAATGCAGAGGTAAGCAAATTCCAGCAATTGCCATAAGACTGAAGCCTGGCTCTCTAGATTTGCACAGGAAACCTTTGTTGTATTTGGCAGCCACTCTCTTGTGGAGCTCTCAGAATATTTATTATTATATTTTTTGTCTACAGACCTTATTGCTCAACAGAGTAAGAAAATTCAGCCAAAAAAAAAAAAAAGTTAATGATACCTTTGCTATTTTACTTTGACAGCCTAGATTATTTTGGATATTTCAAAAGCTGCACATCCTTTAGGATAGGATTATTTAATATGCAAATGATTAACTTTGATCCTGCTTCTCAGCCCTGATAATTACTGAAGAGCACAGCTTCCACAGAAGTCATCAACTGGCTAACAAAAAATCCATTTTCTAGTGAGTGTGAGTGCTTATCAAACTCTGCCTTGCCAGGCAAGTTCTG
This sequence comes from Cinclus cinclus, assembly GCF_963662255.1. Lineage (NCBI taxonomy): Eukaryota > Metazoa > Chordata > Aves > Passeriformes > Cinclidae > Cinclus > Cinclus cinclus. Next base: position 2,594,570 of record NC_085066.1, on the reverse strand, counting down.
CAGTTCCTCCTATACCATCATGCAAGAGACCAAACATTTCTGATGCCTTTCTCTCCTCCATGCAGAAGTGCCTGGAAGCACTGCAGTAACAAAATACCCAGTCTCTGGGGGAGGGGAGGGTCTCAAATTGCTCAACATCCAATCTGCTGGCTGACCAAAGAGAAGATTTTCGTGGCTCTGGCAGGAGCTCTGTCCAGCCTTTCACAGCCAGTAACCATGAGTTATCCTAAATTATGACAGCTGCAAGTCTCAGGGAAGAGTGGAGGCCAAATGTTTATTCACAAATGTCAAATATGATCTTATTTATTCATCCCTGAGATGGGAAATATCTGTGTGGTGTGTCAATCTGACTGATAGAAGTGGGCACAAAGCAGAACCTTGCTGAAATTAAAGGGCATTAGCTCCCTAGACACCTACCTATAACAGCAGCAAAACAGCAGGATACACCATGCACCAGCCTGTGCTTTCAAAATTTATCAGACACCAAAACATACAGAGGTGAAATTATTTTAAAGACCAACTTCAGAATCCCTTCAAGATTCAAATTTCCATTTATCAAGTTTGCCTCTACTCATTATGCTTAGTCCCTCTATTTAGAGATGTTCCAAAACAATTCTTCTTTGAGAAAGTGGTTGAAGTGTTGACATTTGTTCTGCCATCACCTGTTGAGCGCTGCTAAGGGAACAGTGTCACGCAGCAGAGTCCCTCCGAGGTGCCGGCCCTCCCTTTAGACGGCAGCAGCGGATGCAACAGGAGAACACCAGAGTGGCGTTTATGGCAAGGCTGGGTCAGAACAGAGCTCCCAGGGGCACCACGCCTTTGGCGAGCTTTCCTTTTCGGGGGCTCTGCACTTTAAACACGCACTTGTACGTGTTGCAGTCGTTCTTCCAGCACCCTCTAGTGCCGACGGCGGCTCTGACTCGTTACTAGAAGGTTACACCTTCTCTCCATGAGCCAAACCTCCCCTCCTCGCCGAGCTGCTTTGTGCCAACTTGAAAACTACTGATGAGCCCCCGCTGCAGGAGCTTCCACACCACTGTGTTCCTGCCGCATACTCCGTTCTCATCTCCGTCATGCTAATTTCTCTTTCAGCAAATGAAATGATAATTTTTGTGTACCACGAAGAAAAACTAGCGTAATCTCCCTTCAAATAAATATATCCCCCTGAACTGAAGTCAACGTATCAGTACATTGTGTTAAGTTTACTTGGGCAAATTAGCAATCAATTATTTGAGTCAGTCATCCCCTCCTAAACGAAGGCATTATTAAACAAGCAGCCTTAATAGTGGCTGCATTACTGGGTTTTCTGCTGAAGTGTGGGAAGGAAAATCGAATTAATTGTGCAGTGCTCTGCACTGGTTCTGGCAGTATATGGTTTGGTTTATGTCTCTGTGCTCCTAGGATATATGTTTGGGGGTAGTCTTGATCTCTACATGGTTTATCAGCTTCAAAGCTTATGGCAGATTTCCTAAAATGATAAAAAATAAATGTGCTTTGCAAAAATACACATTAAGATGATGAGGGAGAAAGGCAAATACCTTGTTCAAGGAGGATGGACATGCCAAGTTTCTATGTTTTAATGAGACAACCGTATTTAGTGTAGACCTGAACAAAAGAGTCCCATTCACATAATAATAAAAATACTGTGGATTAAAGGGACTGTCTCTTCCTAGAGACTGTGCTTTCTCCCCCTTCGACAGAACTCTGGCTTTACTCAGTGCCTATGGCTCAGAACTTGGACACGATGTACCGTCCCATACAGGAGGAGCACTAGGCTGCATCTGCCTTTGGGTTCTAAAATATTCACCAGAATGAGAGCACGACAGCAATTAAACCCAACTGCAGTTTAGGCAGCACGTGTAAATTCTGCTCTCAGCTCCGGAGACAGTGCACTGTTTAATTGTCAAAGCATCTGAGGTTGGCAGCCAGGTTTCTGGGTGCACTGTGTTCCCTCACACCCATCCCCAGTTCCCTAGGACCACAATATTCCACGGTGTGTGCTACTGTCCCCGCACAATCCTCAGTTAACCTCAGAACTAGGATTCAGTCGGCAGGGAAGAAAAGAACGTCGTTTACAGCAGGATGATCCCAACTCACCCGCTCATAACGCACCTGGCCCTGTTATTGTCTGTGAAGGGCGACTGTTTAAAATCAATGACAAGCATACCAGAGATACCTTCAACCGCGTGAACAGCTGCCAAAACTACACAGCTGTGCAAGAACTGCAATTGCTATTCCGAAGCAAAGCGAAGAGCGCAGACACCATAAATCACGGTGTACTCCAGACATTCGCATTGCTTCTGACAGCGGTTTTCCTCCAGATACGGGAACACGATGTGCTCAGTAACTCAGCAAACCCGCAGCTCGTCCAAGTCGGCGAACAAGACGGGTTTTAGCAAAGCTTGCCGATCAGTTTCCTCTGTTCAGCCTTTCTGCCCACTTAAACACGGGAGTTGACGCATTTTTCTCCTCAGACAAGAGCAATTCCAGAGGTCTGTCCCTGGCAGGGCCCGTGCTACGCGCTGAGGCCCGGGGGGAGCGGAGCGCTCGCGGGAGGGGGGACAGGGGCACAGCCCCTCAGGGGCCAGCCCTGCCCTGCCCTGCCCAGTCCAACCCTGCCCTGCCCACCGCTCCCGCCGGGAATGGCCGGGGAGAGCAGCCGGGGCAGGTTTCAGAGGAAAACCCTGGCAGTGGGCACGGGCAGCATCCTTCCAGGCTCCACAGCTCCCCGCACTCAGCGGAGCTCTGAGGGGCGCTCGGCGGGGGCACTAACGGTGGGTGCAGCGCCCTGTACAAACTACCTGCCAAGGAAGCTGCGGGCAGGTGAGGGGCGGGCTCTGCTCCCGGGAAACGGACGGGAGGACACAGTCTCAAGCTGTGCCAGCGGAGATTCAGGTTGGATATTAGGAACAATTTCTTCACAGAAAGAGTGGTTGGAAGGAGCTGCCCAGGGACTCCGGGGGTGGTGTTTAGCGGGAGCCCGGACTGAGTGTCCCACTCTCAGCGATGGATGCGGAGGTTTCGGGGCCGCTCGGGGCTCTCCGTGAGGGGGCGCGCACGGCCCGCCCTCAGCACGCGGCGGCGGGGCGGCCAATCAGCGCCGGGCGGGGAGGGGCCAATCAGCGCCGGGCGGGGCGGGGCCAATCCGGGCGGGGCGGGGCCGGCGCGCGGGTGGCGGCGGGACAAGATGGTGGCGCCGGGCGCGCTCCGCGTGGTGCGGTGCGGGGGCAGCACCCTGCGCGGCGCCAGGGCCGTGTTCTCCGCCGACTCCAAGCAAGTGGGGCAGGGGGCCGAGGGGCCGCGTTCGGGGGTGCTCCTGAGCTCCGAGCGGGGCTCTTCCCGCCGGTGTTCCCGCGGCCTGCGGCTGCCGCGGGGCGCCCGGGCCTTTTCGGGAGGTGTAACAGCGTTTCCCCCTGCAGGTACCTGCTGTACGCCTCGGGGGACTTCGTGAAGGTGTACAGCGTGAATACCGAGGAGATCGTGCGGCTCATGGGCGGCCACGCCGACCTGGTGACCGGCATCCAGCTGAACCCGCACAACCACATGCAGGTTCGCGGGGCGAGGTCGGGCTGGGGTGGCCCTGTGTGCCACCGCGGGGGCTCTCCCGGGGCTGGCCGGGGCTCGGGAAGGGGCTGGGAGCGCTTGGGGCATCGTCGAGCGGATGTTTCGCTGATATCTGACAGAAAAAGTTGGACTGTGTCAGGTTCCTACAAACACAAACGTGAAATGTCACGTGGATTGCACTCCTTGAATGGAATGACAGCAAAACGGAAATACAGCAGTATTTCTGGTTCTTTGACTGAAAAGACAGAAGAAGCACGTGAGAAAATCAGAAATGCCGTGGTTGGTGTTCTCTATTCTGTATCTGCTGGTACTGATGCAGATGTGACTAAATCCCTTTAACTTGCCCAGTGGCTCTGTCTGCCCCCAGCCTGCCTTCTGTGCTCTGGTGGGCTTTTTTAGGTGCCTGGATATAAACAGGAGTTGTTTACCAAGAGGGACTCATCTGCATGTTAGCTGTGCAAAATTAGATGTTCACATGGTGGGTATCTGTGCATTCACTCTCTGTGACAGCATGCATTTCTCTGTGACAAGTACTTGCATTTTATTTGAAAGCAGTACAGAGCTGGTCTCTGTCCTGTGTTTTTATTACTCAGGTACGTGGAAACGTAGTTGTGATTCTGTGTAGAATCTGGCTTTAATATATTGCTCTTATGCAGTTGTTTTTGGATTTTTTTCTTCAGCTCTATTCTTCCTCTCTCGATGGTGCTATTAAGCTGTGGGACTTCATGGATGGCATTCTCATTAAAGTACGTTGTTATTCCTGTTAAAAGCATGTCAAAAACGGGCACAAATCAGTCTGAGATGGGTTGTTCTGCTATTAACACAACCTAAAACCCATCTAATTATGGCAGTAATAGAATGTGTGATGATGATGATGATAATGCAAATCCTTTCAGGGAAGAAGATGGGGGAAGTACTGACTTACTGACTTTACTGCCTGCTGCAGTTTTGAGCCCAGTGTAGCTCTGGGAAGTGTGCTGCAGTTTGGGATACACCAATAGAAATTAATCCAATGGCTTGAAAATGGGAGCATATTCTCGCTCACGTTTTCTACTAAATGCCCACCTCTGGTTGTGCCTTCTGCTTTGTATTAGGGATAAGGTATTTTGAGACTTTTCAGTAATTCTAATGTCTCATATTTTAATAGTACTGTTTTAACATTTGTATTGGTCCTTGATAGAATAAAGATGTATTTGTCTTAGAATTGAGAATTTTAATTAATACATGAATGTTTCTTTAATACACGATTTCTTTATTTCAGACATATACACACAAATGAGTAATTGTTGATTTCCTTCTCTTTTTTTTCTTCAGACTTTCACTGTAGGATCCAAACTTCTGGCACTGTACACACTTGCTAGTGCTGAGGACTCAGTGTTTGTTGTCATTCCAAAGAAGGGTGAACGAGGTACAGTACAAATAGCATCATCCATGTCATCTCAGTCATTCTGTGTCTGTGCTGCTGCCCCAGCAGTGAGCTGTGTGCTGCAAGAATGGGCTTTAATATGTTAATTGTGAAATATTTTCTAAATCCTGTGGTAAATGTGTGTAGTCCTGCCATTTGTACCTCTTTCATTCTTATTCTGTGACATCTATCATTCCAATATTTGTCTAGAAGAGTGCTTTCCTTTGATTTTGAAGCATGTACTGCATGGCTGTGGTCTCATAGATGCAGTTCATCTTTGAGCAGTGCTCACAAAGGTACAGGTTGTACTACTGAAGTTGGGTATGAGTGCTGGAGTTGATTCTCCCACCTTAGGCAGTTTTGCCATAAACTGACTTGTCCTATTCACAGCATGCCAAGGTATTTTTTTTATGGGATTTGGTCTGCAATAAATACAGCTTGGCCTTATTGTGTACTATAATACATTGCTACTTCAGAGCAAGACCAAATACTCTGTAGTTTCTGTTGGATTCTGCTTACACTTGCAGTGATAGCCACTGTCTGTCCTTTTTCTTCAGTGCTACTCTTGGTTTCAGACAGATTTTTTTTTCTTTGGTCAGATACATTCCAGCTGGTCTCAGTTAAACTGACGAAAGGAGCAGGCCAAGATCTGGAAGGCAAGGAGCTCTCAGTGGTTCTGGATGATGTGGGTGCATCAATGAAGCACACTGCTTTTGGAAGAGAAGTATGTTCACTTTTTTTCCTTCTCTGCGGTGTTGGTTGGTTGGGGTTTCTTTTCCTCTCAGATGAGCTGTATTCTGTTTATGCCTTTATACAAAACACAGCAGTACTGTAACAAAACTGAAACAAAATTAATTTGTAAGAACCATGCTATCTTTAATATTGCAAAAATTCTAAACTTTGACACTTATAATGGGAAAGTATTTACTTAACATCAGCTTATATGGTGTCTTCAGTGTAAAGTACTTTGTAATGAAATGGGCTTTTTTTTTTTCTTGTATGAAAACATAATCTTCATGTCCTAAATGGCTTTACATTAACAGGGTGCATATGTGGTATCAGTGAAGGACGTGAACCTCCAAGTTTATTTTTTTAAACGGAAACTGTTGAACAGGTAAGAATGAGAATGAAAATGTCAGGTATTGTTTCAGTCTGATATATCCTAAATGTTTAACTCGTAATGTGTGCACACGTGATCTCATATTTGGTTTTCTGCTGGAGGGGGTGTAGTCACTGTATAAGAAGTTCCTGTACAAGTGAACAGTGAGCAGAGCAGTGGCAGTGGTACTTTACCTTTGCAGCTCAGGAATGTATTTTTTTCAGTTAAATACTCTAGGTTGATTATGACCTGGAATAAGTGACATAGTTTGGGCAGGGCCCAGACAACGGGAGGGAAGCAGGAGAAAAGCAAAGAGGGACACAAAGACAAAAGCAAAAACACTTTCAGCGTGACTGAAGGTGAAGAATTAAGGACATCAAGAGGAAAATAAGTCTGTCACTATTTTTTGGGAGTGCATGTAACCATAACAGCTTTAAAGTGTTTAATTTTGCTAATTGGAATTATTTTTTATGTGCACTAGCTGATCCTTTTGAAGATTTGTTTAAGAAAAAACAACCTAACTCTTAGAATTGAAGTTACTTTCTTTACTTTTGAAGGTTTTCTTTAAGTACACTGAAGACAAAAGGAGGAGACAATCGCTTCAGTTGTGTTGTGTGCCATCCTAAGGAGGACTGCATTGCAACTGGCCATGCTGATGGAAAGATTCGCCTCTGGTTTGGGCATTTTTGGTTAATTGTGTGTCCCATAAGCTCTCCTGACTGTAGGAATTAAGTCAGACCTGAGCAAAGCAGTCTAATTTGTCCTTAGCATTGCCATTTTTAGAAGTCAGAGTGAGCAATGAACCTGCAGTGCTGACAGTGTATCCGCCAGGTGGAAAAATGCCTGTGTTATCTCCATTGAATCTAAACTTAGGTATAAAAGGTAATGCAAGAGCAGCTGAAATAACTCTTTATGGGCAAGAAGAGTCCTAAGAGTTTAATCATGTATTCCACTGGTAGCACACCAGTGGAATACAGATTAAAAACATCACATGGTTAAGTTGCTTCCAGGGCTGAGTTGCTCAGCACATCTGTGAGGTGTGGACCAGGAGGGTTCTGAAAACCTCTGGTGTGGTTCATTCCCTCCTCCTGTATCACTTGTAGGGTAAAGTAGTCTAGAAGTTAGAGGGCAGGATGATATAATTGATTCAATTCAATATTTCTTTTAGTTTACTCTGTTGTTGATGTGAGTAAAGAATTAATTTACTCCTCTCCACACAGGAGGAATTTCCACCACAAAAAAGAGTACACATATTCCACACTGCACTGGCATCATGATATTGTCATGGATCTGGCTTTTTCTCTAGAGGGTGAGTAAAAGAAAAATAAAAACCAAAACAAAGCAATAAAAAAAATTTACCAAAAACCACCAAAAATCTCCATCAAACAAACAGAACCTTCTGAAATTTGAAGTGTTGCAGCAGATAGGGAAGAATCTATAGAAGCTCCAAGTTTGTCCACATACTAACAAGTAAATTTCCAGAATTTTAAGTACATCCAGGAAGGATCTGAAATAAAAATGAAAGCAGTTATTTTTTAATATGCATTTTGATTGGCATTTAAGATGTCAAATATCTGCCTTCTGTGGTGGAAAGAAAAATCTAACCCCTTTCTCTCACCTCTTCTCACCTCCACTCTTCCTCCCCTTCCATTTCATTAATAATACCAATCAGTTCTTGCCAGTTTTACTTGCCTCCAGATCAAACAAGCCAGTCTTGTCTGAGCTCAAACCTGCTGTGAGAAATACTACACTTTTATCTGAATTGTGTGATCTGAACTATTCTCCTTGAGGTATTTCTTACTGCAAAGTACTTCTCACAGAAGGAGAACAATTCAGTCTTACCCTAACACAAATATCCAGCTGATTCAGAAAGTGATGGCATCTACTACTCCCAAAGCATTGCTTAAATTTCACTGTAGACACAAGTTCCTTTTACTTAATCCAGGTTTCTCTAGCAATTTAACAGGGGAGAATGAGAAGCATGTCTGTGTGTATTGCCCAGGCCTGATCTAATTGTTTACTTGTGACAGTTTAGAAAGCTTTGAGAAACTCATGTCTGTCTGTAAAGACACAGGCTGCTGATTTTACTCCTTTTTAAGCAAAACCTTTTAACTGTATTTTCTTGTGGAAAAGGAACCAGGTTGCTGAGTGGTGGAGTTGAGTCTGTTCTAGTCCAGTGGCACAATGAATCTTCATGCCAGAAGGATTTCCTGCCTCGCCTGGGGTCTCCTATCGAGTACATCTCCATGTCCTCTGACGGAGTTCTCTGCTCCACCTTGCACACAGACAACAGTAAGCCAAAACACATCCAAATATCACTTCAATGGAAATGCCAATCTGTATGAGCTTTATTTTGTTGATTTTAGATGAATCAACTAAGAACTACAGAAAATTTCTTTAGTGATCTGAAAACAGAGATGCTTGTTCTTTCACCGTTCAATCAGTTCTGTCAATTTGCCTGGTTACTGCTGTAACTTGGCTTTCCACCTTGGTGTAATAAACTGAGACAAGATACATTTACAGTACAGATTATTACAGCCCCTTTCCCACCATGAGGTGTGTGCCTTTTGCAAGATCTGGTCTGCTTTCTCTTTCAGGAATTACAATAATCAATAGCAACCTAAGGTTTTCCAGGAGTATTCAAGGGTTAATCAAAAGTAAGTGCAGTAAAATTTATCTTCCACATAGAGGATTGAATGTGTCACTGGACAGCCTTGGTCATTTGTCTCCTGAATTTTGTTTCCAGGTAGGGATGTCAAGACTGGCCTAGTAGTTGATCCTAGAACCAAAGCGTTGGTCCTGAATGGAGAGCCAGGCCACTTGCAGTTCTATTCCCTCCAGAGTGACCAACAGTTGTTCAGTGTAAGTTGGATGGGCTTGTACCAAAGCTTTAACTTACTCAGTCAAGTAACTTGTGCATCACAATTTATTTGAAGACTTAATATGGCAAATGGGAAAAAAACCTTGCAGCTATCCCACAGGGCTGGATTCCAGGCTGAGATGTTCTTGACTTTATCTCCGACTTCACTTCCTAAGCAGATCTAAATATTGATACTGAAAAAGGTACTCTAAAACAGTGTGCTATCCTGTTAAATGTCAAAAACTTGTAGGTAAAACACCTTCAAATTATTTTTCATTCTTTCCTACACTTCACATCATTGTGAAATGCACACGCCCTAATTCTTCTTTCCCCACATGTCTCTGTACTTCGTGCCACGGCCCAGTCAGGTCTGACTGGAGCCTTCAGAACATCCTTTCTGCGTGGTTTCATGAGTGGGATCTCTTAGGGCTCTACCCGAATTTTAAAGTGCAGCCTTGGCCTTGCTTTGCAGCTGGACATAGTGCAGCGCCAGTACATCCACCAGGCGGGTCTGAAGCAGTCAGACCTGGTGAAGGTCGCGTTCAGCGCTCGGGGCACCTGGCTGGCCACAGTAGAGGAGAGTGAAGAAGTGACTGACCCCGAGCTACAGCTGAAGCTCTGGTTCTACAATGAAGAAATACAAAGGTAATGATAGCAGCCGTCGGTCGCACAAATCCCTGCGCAGACGTCGCCTTGCAGAGGTGGAGTTTTTCCAGATCTGGGGAGTTGCCATGCACACTAAAGCATCTGCAGCAGAGCACTGAATCCACATAGGAAATAACTGCTCTGGATTTGTTTTGCTTACAGTAATCGGAGACTGTTGTAACATGGGACTTAAATTCACATATTTTCTTGGTATTAAAAGTCATGGACCTGACAGAATGTAGCTCACACAGTTTTCTCACCTCTGTGTAATCCATCATGAATTGATTAGTCCTCCAGAAGGTACAGAAGATTATCACTATATTGTTGGTCTTTGTCTTTAGCTAACATGCATCTGGTTAATACCTTTTTCCTGATTTTCCTATTTAAAAAACTACATTATGACTACACATTTTTATTTTATCAAAGAAACAAGGCAAAAGAAAGCTACTACAAAGATCAACCCCATGACTGATTTTTCTAAGTACTGGAACTGCCCAGTGTTCAGGCTGAGTATTTCAGAGATGCTTGCCTAGTGGTAATTCTTGGTGTTGGGCTACTGTATGGAAGCCATTAGGGAAACCTGATCTGTTAATGCAATACCATTTAGTGGTCTTAATTAGAAATTTCTTTGATTGCTCTTCTCCCTGCCATTCCAGAATCAACTTGAACTGAAGTCTTCCCCAGTTCCAAATGAAATAGAATGGCAAGCTTCTGTTTTCTTTCCCTGTAGCTTTGAGCTGAACACCAGAATAAACACGCCCCATGACAACCACATCACAGACATGTGCTTTCGTGACATGGTTGAACTGGGAGATGACTCTCTCATACTGGTAACAACTGGCAGAGACTGTGTGTTCAAAGTCTGGGTGATGGTAGAAGACACTGATCCAGAAGGTAAGCATGGCCAAAAATACTTCATTGCACCTTGTAAGATAGGAGCATGAGAATAACCTGAGTTGGAAAGATCCTACAATGACATTTGAAGTCATGCTGTAGAAATTAAGACCCCTGCTTTATTTTGCTTAGTCCCCTGCATTGATCTGCTTCTGCTGCTGCATGAAGTATTGTGTTCTCCTGAGCATCCTGTGGTGGAGTTCTGCCATAGTTCCACAGTATTAGTTTGGTCTGGAGGTTCCTGAAATAGCCAGAGACCTTGGCAAGGTGCTGCAGAAGGGAATGGCACCCTGTGCTCGTTGGTTGAAGAATTATTTGTGGTAATGATTTTTCCATGCTGAGGAAATGAATTTTTGTCAGTCTTCTGAGTAGGCTTTTCATTTGAGACTCGTGCTTAAAGGAGGAGGATGCAGAAATGTGTTGCTCTGAGCTGACTTAGTGGTAAATTATAGCACTTTTGCATTTTTACAGATCTACCACTTCAGGGTTCATTTTTTTAACATTCTTCCTTTCCATTAGGTACTTGAACATCGTAGAATGGGTATTTCAGTATTTCTGAGATACTTTTAATAACAAAATTCCACCTCTTGAAAGACATGCTGATGTTCGTTTCTTTCAAAGAGACTGTCTGTGTTTTTTAATGATTGGTCTGTATGCCTTTGGACATGAAATACAAAAGATTTCCAGCATATTAATGTATTTTTACTTGAGTGTTATCACAGTGTCAGGCACACTAAAGTGAAGTGACACTTTCCTGCCACTTGGGTGTCTTGTCATTTCATGTTCCTAAGTAGCTGTGATAGTTGTCTTGCTGAGCTGCTTACAGTGTAGTAATCTGTTTCTTTTCATAGGCAGGTGAGAACATGTTCAAAAGTACTTTTGAGCTACTAGTGTTTCCATTTAGCAAACTTTGCCAAGCTTTCTATTTCCAAGCTCTTTGTTCCTCGGGTGTGGTTGAAGACAAAGAGAGAAAAACAAAAACTTGTGTTGTTTACTTTATTAATAGTAATCCCCTCAGTGGTATCTGAGTGTTTGGTTTTGCTTTTTTTCATAAATTCTTCTGAGGCTAAATTATATCTTAATGAGCATATAGTATCTTGAGTATAGTGTCAGTTGGGGATGAACTTAATTTTTTTTTTCCTTCTACAAAATAGTTTTGTATCTGCTGACTGGCCTCATCAGGGTGTTTGTATCTTCAGTGACTACAGAGTTCCCAATTAGTGGTGACTGCTGTGCTGTATTTGCCCAGTGGGGCAGAGTGGGAAGGCTCAGGTAGAAAGGCTTGACCTGCTGCAGTTTCTCTGCAGCAAATATTAGTTCACCAAGGAGCTCCTCAGTTGAATTCATTCTGGTGTGTGCTAATTGCAGCAGGTCTCTTGCAGGGCCCCTAGATGGTGCCATGCAGTTGGAAGTACTCAGTAATGTCTGGATTTTTTTTTTTTTTACAGGCAGTTCTTTTAATAATCAACCTGTAGCCATTATCTAAAGGTTGTCTTAGCATAGGGTAATTTTACTTTTTTTCCTCATCCTACTCAAATGTTTCAAAAGCATGCTGTAGGAGTTATTTTATACTGGGAAATGTATGTTAATGTCACTTTGCTCCAGTTTATTTTCTGGTAACTATCCACAGTGGGAAAGGTATCCCAGCAGAATGCAGTGGCAGGTGAACCAACACAAGGAAGCATGCTGGTGGGTCACTAGGTGGTCCTCAAATCTGTAAATGAACCATGAGTTTGTGGGACTCAGATGCAAGCTGTGTTCAGATTTTGAGTAATGCTTGTGTGTCTTTGCTGGAGCTATGACAGAACAATTTTTCAGAACAATAAGTGTTGAGTCTACTTCAGTATTGTTTTACCTAACCTGTGCCTCTTGGAGAGCACAGTTAAAGGCTTTAACAAACAAAGCATGAATATTGTACCATGTCAGTCTCAAGGTTCACTGCTCAAATTCAAAACTGAGGACAAATGAAAACCCTACCAGCTGTTCCTCATATTTGAACTGGGCAGTTTCTCTGTACTGTTCAAAAATTGTGAAAAAAAATCTGCCTCACTCTTGAGCCTATTTTGCAGTAATAATTGAATTCTTCTTTCTTCATGTATTGACTTGAATTAACCAGCTTGTTCATTCAACACAGCACAGCAGAGTGTGAGCTGGACCTGTGACTTTGTAGGCAGCTACCACAACTACCAAGCTACAAACTGCTGCTTCTCAGAAGATGGCTCTTTGCTTGCTGTTAGCTTTGAAGAAACTGTCACTGTATGGGATTCACTTACTTGGGATCTTAAGTGTACATTTTGCCATCCACCTGGAAATATAAGGTACATTTTTCATCTGCCCTTTTATGTCTCATTTGAACTCTTAGGAAAAAAAAGAATCAATTCATAGTAGTCCAAGACCTTTTATAAGTTTATAAACGTATACACATAAACATTGAATTTATCAGTGTTAAATTTATAGATGCAAAAGACTAAAATGGCTTTAAGGTGGTTGGTTTAAAAGTAAGATCAAGCATTGCAGTTCCTTCTTACTTGCATATGTCTCCTGTATCTGCCATCCTTAAATCTGTATCATGGAGCACACCAGTAGTGTGCTGATAGCCCTTCTCTTTTTCCCCATTAATCCAGGGGTGAATCAAAGTCCTGGAGAAGTGTAAATTCAAGAAGTGGGTTCTTTATTCATGTATGTGTACATGGAAATAGAAATTCTATCAATAAACCATAAAGGCATGATGACTTGATCTTTACTGTGAAATACACATCTTGATCCTCTCTTTGAAAATCCCTGTTTTCCTGGCAGACTATCCCAGTAATGCTCCATTGTGTGCTGTCATGATGAAAGATACCAACATTGTATGGTCACAAAGAATCATAGCAGCATACAGAGGTTTCTCCCTTCCATGTGCTGTGTGTATTTTTGTAAGCTTTTCTTTTGTGTGATGAAGTCTGTTTTATATTAGTCCTCTAAGAGTGGAAATTGAGAAATGTTACTCTGAAACTGGTGTGCAGGAAAACTGTGGGAGGCTCGTGAGCCACCAGCTTGGTGCAGTGGCAAGCTTTTCCCAGGCCAGCTGCCTCCTCTTACAATGTTCACCATTTGTTATATTAAAAAGAAATAAATTACTGTAGGAATATCATGAATTGCTGTATTACTTGAATAACTTCAAAGGGCTATGCTTTAATATACAAATTCTGTCCCTTACTAGCTTTTTTGAAAATCTTTTTATTACTAGAAGTCATAAGGCTGTTCTGTTATTCTCAAACAAGAGACTGAGATTTAAATCACATGCTTTCTTCAACTGGAGCAATTGACAATAACCTTTTTATAACTAGTTCTCTCATTCTAGTTCTTCAACAACAGTAAAACTACTTTAAATATGGAAGTTATTTTCCAATCCCAATGTGAACACCTACAATTATGTATGGGTTTGTAATGTATTTAAGCATTTAAAATCCCTCCTTTATATTGGAATGCTGTAGAAACATGTAATCCTTACATATTTATGCACTTGAAATCATCAGACTTATCTGGTAGTTGTGTGTGGAGTTTCATGCCACTAGAGGTGAATGCAAAAAGCAAACTTCAGATTTAGATCCCAAAACTAAATCATAACTGAATGGTTTTTGTGACTTGTGAGTAATTGCTACATAGAAAAATAAACATGAACTCTGAAGCTGACTAACTTGTTTTGACTTTTTGCTTCTGTAGGAACATCTGCTTTGGGAGACTAACATGTTCCAAGTACCTTATTGGTGCCACTGACTATGGCTTCCTGTGTTGCTGGAACCTGCTCACTTGTGCATGTAAGATCAGCTTGAATGTGTGCCAGAGTAAATTTATTACATGAAATTACTGTGAAACCTTGAAATAATTCTAGTTCAATTCCAGATTTAACCCACTACAAAATGCCCTGTTGAAATGGGATGATTTTCATACTTAGGCTAGTATCCTGTCCATGTGCATGTGCTTTGTGTGTGTGTGTGCAGAATAAGTTTTAAGTTAGGTGAACGATAACCTGGCAATAGGTAGTATTTCTTACACTTGTGTAGGAGTTGGTAGCATTTGTGTGTGTTTTTACTCACTAGGGAATGACTGGAGCTGCCTCTTCCAGCACCAAAGGCTCTGTGTGATATTTGTTCACCTTTTGTTTGGCTCCTTTTCACCTCTGGCTCTTGCTGTGCTTGCTTTTCAGTGGAGTGGAGTGCCCACCTCAACGTTGTAGTTCTGCAACCCGATCCCCTTTCTGAACATATTGCTGCAGTCTCATGGCTCTCCAAAGAGTCCAGCTGTAAGTACAAATCCTTCTTTGACAAGTCATGATCAGCAGAATTTAGAACTGGGGAAGCACGATTTCTAGAAGAGGTTTTCTTAGAATTCAGACTGTGAAAGCTGGAGAGGGATTTCAGTGTGTGCTTGCACCTGTGCAAACTGAGCCATATCTGACAGCAGCATTCAGATCAAGTGTGCTACCTTTTCTTCCAGCAGGTAGCTTCAGGTACAGGATATACCTCAGGATTAGCCACACTTTCTGGGTGTGGGTCTCAAATGTCTTGATCCTCTCTTGTAAATGCAGAACTGTGCAGCTACATTTGAGAGCTCTGACATTAAATTAACTCTTCCTACAGAAATTTTAATGTTATCTGGACTGGAGTACTGGAGTGAAAGGTCCCTTCTATTATTGAGTGAAGTTATCCAGTTATGTTCCTGTAAACTGGTGCTTGGAGGCAATCCTGTCCAGCCTTCCTGGCTGTGATGTGCAGGGCTTTGACAGCTAGCCAGGAGCATAAAAATTTCCTGATTTAAATAAAATATATTCTTGGTATTGCAGTGTTTGTGTTTAAACCAAATGAGCCACGGCCAATCTACATCCAGAGAAATCTTTGTAAAGAGAAGATCCTGCTTGCTGCCTTTGTTCCAAGAGATGAACCTGAAATTACAAGCTCAGAAAAATACCTATGGCTAAGAAAATCCCAACTGTTTTTTCTTACGGATACACAGGTAAGGAATAGTAACTGGTAGGTGGTTCCTGGGGAAGAACTCTTTTCTTTAAAATTGACTGATATGAATTAAGAGTTCTGCTTATGAGGAGTTCCTTTTTTGATTTCAAGACATTATCACCTGTGCTTTGTTGAAAGCTTTCAACTGCCAAAACAGCCTAAGCTCAGAATTATTTACTGGTTTTCTGTGGTGAATAGTTTATGCTGCCTCATTGATACAAGACACTAGATAAACAGCATAGGCAATGCTCCCAAGTTAGCTTAAACAAGAACCTAGAAGCTGTATGAATTATTGCTGATCATTCAGATGTTCCAGGTGATATTCAGTTTCCCTGTAGTTTCTGGATGTGGGTGTGGTATTTTTTTGCTCATTTTCCCAAAAAGTCTATAGAACCTCTTGGTCCATTCTTGCTTCTCTTCAGTTTCTTAATAAAATAAAGAGGAAGAGATGGTTTTGCTTCTTTCACTTGACTATAAAAGGTTTTGGGCCAGTTAGAAGCTTCTGTAGGCAAGGTATGGAAATATGGAAAGCAGTTTCACATATGATAACTGTGCTACGTCCTTCTGTATTTTAGGAGCTGATGACACTTAGCACAAAGTCTCTGGAAGAAAGGCTCACACCATCGAGCAAACAGGTACCTCTCAGAGAAGTTCTGACTCAGGTGGACAGAGCAGTTCAAAATTCTGGTGGTGGTCATTTTGTCAAATTGAAATTCGCCTTTGTCATGAAAATGCATGCCAGATCCTTACCTGGAGTCACAGGCACTTAGCTGAAGGGGCAGTAATCTGGATTTGCTTATTTTTTGACAAGAAGTGCTGTTTGTAAAATTTTTTTTTAAGTATCAATAAGCTACTGTCCATCTCCCCTGGGGGAGGGGGGAAGAAAGAATACTTTTCTAAGAAATTCAGGTTACACAAATGAAGAAAAGAAGCAAAAAATGTTTGAATAAGTTCTTTCCTTATCTCGGTTTCTGTAACACTTGGAACCTTGAGTGTGTTCTGAACTGTGCTTTCTGATGGGGATGAACAGCTGTCAGTCAGTTCTCACTTATCAGTGAGAAGGAGTTCCAGAATTGCATTCCAGTGTGTATTTCTGTGGAAAAGAAGTCTGGGAAATTGGATTTTTTTTTTTTTTTTTTTTTTTTTTATTTTTTTTATTTCATGTTGAAGAAGTGTTTCATACTCATTGAAACAGCAGCATTTGGTTGATTTGGTTGGTTACATAAAATAGATCAAAGTAGAAGTTAGTATCTTTCTAATACAAAATGCTGTGGGAATGTAGGCATAAGCAGTCAGTTTCTTTGGAGGGTGGGGAAATAATTTGGTGTTCAGCTTAATGCATATTGATGTTGGAAAATGCCAAAAGTCAAGGTGCCATGTTTTGCTTCCCATTACAGTTGAATCTCCCTGCAGATGATGCTGGAGTATAAATGATCTTTTGGTTCTAAGTGGAATCAGAAAAACCCATCCTTTGGTTTTCTGGCACATGCACCACCTTCCATACTTGGAAGTTAATTGGTAGATAGAAAACTAAAATCTAGTACTCTTGGATCCAGATTCTGGAGAGTTTTGCAACCCTCTGTGCAGGATTCTCTGCAGACACCTGACAGAGAACGAGTACAAAGAGTTACGTAGCTCAGTTGAGTTAAATTTGAGTGTACACTTTCCTCACTTGGGTTTATTCTGAATTTTGGTAATTTAAAAGGAGATCGAACTTAGATTTGTGACACTAAAATTCTACTTACATTTTTTCAAGCTGGCAGTAGAAGAAAGTCTTCCTGTGACACCATTTAGTTTGCTGTTGGGAAAGCACAGACGTCAGCAAGCACAGGAGGATACAGACCCTGGAAAATTAGTTGTTCATAATAAGCAGGAGCAAGCTTCACCTGCTGTCAAAGAGGTAGGAGTAATTATAGTAAATGTACAAGCAAAATCATGACAAACAAAATCTTTGTTAAAGCTTCTGTTTTGTCTTTGCAGCTTTTGCACACTCCAGCACATGTTTTGCCATCTGCTTCCTTCCTTTGCACCATATTTATTAACTCATTGCTCATCTCCAAGGAGAACAAAAGGTAGGAAAAGTTCAAGAACTCTCCTTAGTTATCAAAGTTATTTTAAATTATGTACATCTTTGTTCAAAGTGTAAAAGTTTTCCAACACTCTATCTATTCATTGAGTTAATAGAATGTGTGATAGTGATCTGGCTGTTTAGTGTGTTGGCTCTTTTCTTGATGATATTTTTGCTGGGTTTTGCATAATGTGCTTATAAGTAAAACACTGCCTTTACACTGAAATGTTCTCTATTAATTTAACTTTATTGCAGAGATTTAGTGGCTTTTTAGTGCTAATTTTGGATATTAGATTCTCAACTTTATTTTAAATTACTGTGACTTCCTGCATAATTTTTGGTTTCAGTTTCTAGATACACCCAGAAGTTAGAAGCTTGATCTTAAGAATTTGTGTAAAACTCAAATGCCATTTCTAATTAAGCTACAAAATACAAGTGTATACTGTAAGCACGTCCAAGTTTGGCTTGCAGTGCATTAATTCCAGTTTAATAGAGTAGTTTGATAGGTACTTAAAATGGTAGCTTTCTCCTTTGGGATCAATGTATGCTGCTAAAAAGGAATGCAGGCACAGGGATTATGAGAGTGGCCTTGTATTAAGATTAATATCTTGTCACTTCCACTCTAGCCAGTTCAGACTGCATTTTTTATGCCATCTCTTCTTTAAAGTGTTCCATAAAACTGTGCCAGACCAGGGATGAGAACCTGTCCTTGGAATCAGGTGTTGGTGTGGATTTGCCAGCCGGGTGAGTGGGTGGTTCACAGGGCCAGGGCTTACCCAAAAACGAACACAGCTGCTGAGAGGGCTCTGGGTTCTGCCCCAGCAGCAGGATCCTGCCTTCTGCCACCTTGTGCTGGCCACTGCTGCAAGGTCTCAGACTGCATGGCACAACAAAACATCCACAAAAATCTGATACATGGAAACTCGAGTCTTTTTGCAGTCCTGAAGAATGTGAGAGTTCAGTGACCTGTGTAAATATTTGCCCTTGCAGAGCTTGTACTTTGACAGGGGTGATTAGTATGGCTGTGCATTTAAAGGCACATGTAGGGGCTGCAGCACTGGGCCCTTGAAGATTGAGCACAATTTATCACTGTCTAGTGTGTATTTTATACACTGGATATATATTATTAGCAGTAAATGCTTTAATTTTCCTTTGTACTATGATGTTACTGTGTGCTTCTCCATTTACATTTTGAGTGTGATAAACAGTTTGGATTAGAAAAGAGGATTTTTAGAAGACCAGTACTGTTTTGTCATGCAGTTCATTCTTAATAGATCTGGAATACTTATACAACAGACACTTGAATTCATACTATTAATTAACGCATTTGAAATTATAATAGTTCATTGTAATTTGTTGGAATTGGGCTTTCTACTTCAGCAAAGGCTTAAAATTCTTGAACTCAGAAGGGAGCAGCCACTTTAAACACTTCTCTAGAGGAAAAAGAACCCAAACAACCCAAGAATTTTTTTTCTTTCCTGTTACCACTCTATTCTAGCAGTTTCGAAGACCAAGTGACCTTTTTCAGATTTGAAAGAGAAGAATGGCCTTCTTGAATACTGTCTCATCTACCAGTATATCCAATGTTTCTGATCCTGTGGGACTGCAGTGTTGTAACATTTGTCATAATGCTGACCTTCCTGCTCTGCAGTTATAGACTGTATTTTTAGAAAGAAAACTGTTTTAAGTTTACTTAGAGGAGAGCTATTTGAAAAATGGCTTGAAATTGAAATGGCAAGAGAAGTATAGTAGTAGAATACATATATATATTCTACTATTACATACAGTATATGTAAGAATATACTATACTTCTGTAGTATATAGAAGTATAGTTTTAAGGTAGACTGAAATGAAAAAAAAGAAGATAAAAATCTTGTTTGCTTAGTTGTTTGCATGATAACTTCTCCCCTACAGTACTGTAGTATGTGAGAGTACCTGTTAACTGGGTTGTTTCCAAACATCTTCCAGTGCTGAAGAAGTTGCTGATGAAGTAGAAATGGAAAGTGAAAAAGCAGAGGATGATTCAGATGAGGAAGATGGCACAGCAATGGAACAAGAAGATACAAGCCATATGGAATTATTAGAGGAGGTGACATGTAAACTGTCTAAATCACAGGAAAAAGAGCTACGAAAAATAAGAAAAATGGACTACAGTTGGATATCAGCCTTGTAAACCAACATCTTACTTTTTTAAACAGCTTTTTTTTTAGTTGCTGCTTTGTGGATTAAATATTCTTTAAAAAAATGTGCAGGTCCTCTGGCCATAAATTTTAGCAGCTTCTCTTTCCAAAGGAATGCAGAACTCGGGGGAGGGAACTAAAGTTTTAAAAGCTAATCCTGCTTTTAGTTTATTACTGCAGGAGTCTCTGTGACCTTAGAAAATGCTTAACCTGGTTTGGGGGTTCCCCTCCCTCCCCACAGGTATATTTAAAAGGATAATAGCAAAACTGAGTTCATTATCTGAATTTTGATCAGTTAGCAAAGTGACAGCTCAGCTGCTGAAAATCTTCCCCACTGAGGCTGGGTTACTGCTGCCAAAGTAAATGCCTTCAGTTGGTGACAGAGCTTAGCTCAAGGTGGGGCAGGGGAAGGCAGGGTGGTTCTTGGTGCTGCACACAGGTAAGTAACAAGTCTCCTCCCCAGAAGTTCCTCTCCAGATGCTGAGACAGATCTCATCTGATTTAACATCCTTGGTTAGAGAATATGGATATTAATCTTTTGTGGAGTTCATAAAAGATTAGAGTGTGGAGATTCTTAGGTGGAGGGTACTCAGTGTATCAGAGCACTATGAAACTTTCCAAATATCAAGACAACTGCCTCATGCAGGAGAGGCATCAGTTTGTGCAACAGCAAATTTAATAGGCCTTCAATGCAGCAGCTGGAATTCCTTTATGTCACTTGATGTATGTTAGAAATCTTCATGAAGATACAGCTTTTTTGGACTTAAAATCTTTTGCCTTTACTGACTTGGTTTCACTTTACACAGCAGACTGAACATACTGGGATAACAGAGGGCCCTCACTTTGTAGTTCTCTGTGTTTTTTCTGCTCAAGAAGGAAATACATTTCTGGTTATGGTTTTACTACATTAATAGGCACACTCTTGACCAATCTTTTAGGAAATGTCCTCTTTACTGATACTGCAATTACAACAATGAAGAATACAGAGTGAGGACTGCTGCTGATTTGTCTGTGACTGCTTTGGAATGCTTCAGTTTTAAAACAGTTTTCTGCTGTTCCTCTATAGTTTTATTTTATTTTATTCTTGAGTATCTCAGTAGCCATGAATGGTCTCCATATTAACTGTGATGCCTTAAGTCAAATCTTAATTTGATTTTATTTTTTGGCTTCTACTTCCTCTTTCGAAAGGCTACTTAACAAAGATTTTATTGTTCTTTAATAGAAAGATTTGACACAAAAGACCATAGAGAGAAGATTGAAATTACTCTCATGAGTCCAGTTACATGATAAATACAACAGGTAAGAAAATACCTCTGGAAGGTGTAGAGGTCAGTGTTCAATACCTGCAGGTGCCCAGTACATCACAGCAGGACAGCAGTTTGGACAGAAGCAGTCACAGTTTTATTGAGGCTGAGGGACAGACCATGCAAGGGTGGCAGGTGCCTAGAAAGGGACTTGTTTACTTCCCAGATTTTCCACTCGGACAAGTGGCTGGATAAATATGATGGCCTGGAATTCCAGCAGCTATGGAAAAACCCTAAGCATTACAAAAAATAAATACATAGGCAAGGCCTTGTGGAGTACATCATGGCAATGGGCTTTGACTGGGGGGCTGCTTCCCTGACACTGCTCAGGTGCTGCTCTAAATACTGAAGAGGTAACCAGTGATTTTAACCCGTTTTTTCCAGTCACGTGTAGTTCCACAGACACTGAAAAATCACTGCTCTTCATTGGTATTTTGTGAGGCCCAAACTGGTTATTAGTTAACAGCAGCTCCAACTCGTGCCCTGTCCTTGGTGGGCAGACTTGGCAGGAAAGCCTGGAGGAAGGGGCTGGTATTACTAAACAGCAGTTGCTATGGATTTTTTCAGTTTAAGAACGGGGAAAAAAAGCCCTGCAAATTGTGCCTCGTGTTTTAGGATCACCTGGATCTTTGTATTTCAGCCTATCAATTGTTTGTCTGGCCTTGGGGAGGAGGCTCTTTTAGATATCCCAGTCTGCAGTGAGCCTTCTAAAGCACATGCTAACAAGCCAGAATTAGAACCAGCAGAGAATAGGACAGAGGAAAACAACAGCTTCAAATACAACTCTGAGGAACCCAAACAGACCTGCCCCATTGCAGAGGAACTGAAGTATATTTTTTCTTGACAGATTCTTGTCTAATTTTGCAAACCTCTGATAAAAGCCATTCTGTGGAATGGAATCTCTTCAGTGCTTATATATTATGACAGACACAGTTTTTCCTAACAAAAGTCATCTTCCTTTCCTGCAAAATTTCTATGCCATTCTGAGATAAGAATCTTTAGGGGGAAAAAAATGAAAGCTTGCTATTCTACTTCCTTTAAGTAAAATATCATCCCTTTTAACTCTTATTTTTGCTTTTCCCTGGGCCTTAGCAACACCAGAACTGTCCTTCAGCCCTTCTTTGGGCTAAGTGCTTGCAGGTCAAATATTGTTCTGACTGATATATAATTTCAAGGGCAAAACTTGCCAGGGTCATTAAATACATTTCTGGATAGTCCTAAAGCCTGTTCTTTCTCTGTTCTGGTTTGTACTCCTTGCTGATTACCTTTAGTATCTGAGTCTTTCTGGTGATGGCAGAAGCAAAGGCAGCAATTTATACATCAGCTAACACCAGTGCTTCACAGCAACCACCTCTCCCACTGCAGAGCACTGTTCTCTGTGGCTATCCCAGCTCAGACTGAGCAGTGCAGGTTTAGCTTTGGCTTCTGCACAGCATTTCCTTGAGGAGTTAAGCAGTAGACTGGAATGATGTAAATGGGAATTTAGCCAGGGCAGCAAGGTCACTCGCCTCTAAGGTTGCAAAAGACATTTAAGTAATACTCTGAACAGCTCTGCATTTTAACTACTTCACCAACATAGAGGGGTGAGCTTGTCACAGCAGAGTCTCTTCACAAGATGAAATCATTACCAGAGGGCAGAAATCATAAACAATATTTGTGTTTGTACTGTAAAGCCAACTCAGGATGAAATCCCTACTCTTCAGAAATCACTGACAAAGCACCTTTTGACTTCATAGTCCAGGGTCACAAAAGTCACACTGCCAACAAGGTAAAGTACTAAATCTTAAAATACTGCTATAAGGAGTGTTCTGAGTTGTATGTGTGGTTTGAAAGTGAATGTAGCCTGAGCTTCTTAAAAGAATTTCTTGTTAATACTGTTTGTAATAGAGGGAATGAAGCCCTTTAGGCAAATACCATAATGTGGCTGTAAGAAAGTTACCACACAGCTCTGGAAGCTGTGTATCAGCAGTTCCTGAGGCTGTGGGTTTCTTAAATGCTTTGAAGACTTAAGTGGCCACCATGGAAAGAAGCATTCCCACCTCCCAGCTAACATCTGCCTGCTGCTGCATCTCCTGTGCCAACACAAATGCTCACTGCCTTTGTGGGGAACTGGCTGGGGGAAAAAATCTGCTTATAATGAAACCAGGTAATACATGAATAAATAGTTTAAGATGTTCACTGCAGTTCCAGTGAGGACAGGGCAGGACTTTTCTTCATGCTCAGAACATGAAGTTTTAATGTTATACACCCAAACCTTTTGGGTTTGTCCCAGATCCTGTCCCTTGTGCTAGGAGAGCTGCAACCACACCTAGAACATTCCCAAGTGATGTTTGTTTGGTGTGATACCCGAGACAGGTCAGCTCTTATGCAGCAGTTCCTGGTTTCCACTTATACCCACTTCCTCCTCTCCCAAAATAATAGGTAAATAAATAAAGCAGCACCCAGCAGTTCAAAGAAAATACTTTTAGACTGATGGTATTAAACTGCTGAGGGTGATTATTCTATTAGCTTCTAAAATGAAAACTGTTAAAGAATTGTGAGCTTTTTACCATGCAAGGAAGTATCATTATTGGAGCCATGACCTTTGTCCTCTGTTGACCTTTCCAGATGCAGCTGTGTAACTAAGAATTAGGCTTATCATTCAAGAGCACACATTGCCATCATCAACTCATCTAATTTCTTCATGAGAGCAGCAACAAAGGAGTAGGTAGAAGGTAGTGCCCAGAAAAGAAAGAGTTTTAGCCCGTTTTTCAAAACTTCTTGTACTGCTAACTCCTTTATTTTAAACCAGCCTAATTATCCCAGCCATAAAGCTGGTTATCAGGTGATGTTATTGATGCCTCAATTTCTGTTTGTTTGCAGTGCTACATATTTTGTTATATTTTTAGATTCAAGACTGCGATCAAAGCTTTGATTATCTTGGCTATTTGATTTCCTTTAGCGACCAAAGAAGTTTTCATTTCTTCCTCAAACCAGTGAAACAAGCCAACAAACAAACTCTCCAACATTATCTGAGATGTTATCTCTTTCATTTTTAGTCACTGACTTTACAAATAATAAAGTAACTTGGCTCTCTCATAAAGTTTGCTAGTCAAAAGCAATATATAGTTTTGCCCAAAGTCAGATACTTCTGTAGTGGAAGGTTTTCTCAGGCTAAGTTTCCTCTGTCCTTTGAGCTTCCTTGGCCCTGCTCTTCTATGGAAGAAATATAAGGCAAGTAGGGACATCTTTCACAGTTCTCTTCCTTTTCCACAAATGAAGCTTAACATAGCAAGAAATTAATCTTATTTGTTAAAATTATGTTGAGTTCTCAGTATGAAAGACCACTAAATCCTGCCTCAGCAGAAGGATCAGAGTGGGTTTGAGATTTTGGGCTGTTGCCCTGTGCCCAAGCAGGAGCACAGGGACTGTTGGGATCATGGATGCAAATACAAGGAAGAGCAAATCCCAGGGCACAGCACTTGAGCCTCCTGATTTTTCTTATGAGCTGCAGATTGCTCCATTTCCCCTATCACTTCAAAGAAAGTAAAGTACCAAAAATATGAAGAGCAAAAAACGGTGCATGAGCTCTTGGTACAAAGAGACTATTTAAACCCTGAAATACCCCATCCTGAAAAGAGTCCTTTTTCACTTGGAATAGTGCAAGTGAAAGCTGGATTTCTGAGAAGTATCACATCTGTAGGAAAGGAAAATTTGCATAGTGCTTGCTCCATCAGTCTGTACAGTATGTTATTTCTGGACTGCATATTCTGTGAGTAGACTCGGTATACAGAGACAGTTTATCTTTCCTTTTCTATGAAATCTATTAGCTGATCTTAAGGATTAAGTGGAAAGAAAAACGCACAGCAATTCCAAAATAAAAACCCACTTCTAAATCAACAGGTTAAAGGAAGCCAGAAAACCACCCTGAATGCCTAACAGTGCAAATCACCTGGAAGCCTTAAATAACAACTTTCCAATTAACCAGCAAAGAATGTTTCAAAAACATTTCAACTTGGAATAATGCAATATAAGTAGAACCACTTAAAAATAATTAAAGAAGAGCTGAGACATACAAATAGTGGAGGTTTCCAGCTGCCCCTCTCAGCTCAGAGGTAAAACAATTCAGTAGATCCTACAGAAATGCTGCAAAGATATCCAGAAAGACAAATATAATACAACCATGGTTGAGACCTCAACGTAGAGATGGACACCAGTGCAGACAAAGCATGTCAAAAACGGAGAGGTTCCTATTTACATTCAAAAAAAATTCAGAAGCTCTTAAATAGTTTTTCAGACTAAATACTGTGTGATGCATAATATGGAAATCCTGCATCCAGAGAAATGTATTTTAAGTGTGCTTAGCTGTTTGTTAAGAGAGAAGGAATCTGCAGAGACTCACAGGTGCCACTCGGGTTGCAGGAGTAGCATGAGCAAGCAAAGGAACAGCCAAGAGGAACAGGTTAAAAAAATCCCCATTCCTTAAAGCTTTAGGAGAAAGAAACCCAAAAAGTTCTATGCACAGCACAATGTTGCTCATTTTCCCATAATTTTTGGGGTTTGGTTTGATCTCTGATCACCACTTTTCATCTACCTGGAGCGTTCACGTCCCTTTTGTGTGTGAATCTTCTGGTGCTGAGCCACAGACTCCTCTTCTCTGGGATGTTCATGGAGACTCCTCTTACCAACTGCTCATCCCAATTAACTCCCTGCACTGTAACCTCCTGACCCAACAGGGCCAAAACTGACCAAAGGGTTCAAAAGTTATTTGGAAGGGGAGTGGGGGTGAGGGAGACGCACACAGAGAAGTTGCAGGAAGTTTCATTTTTCTCATGGAACCAAGGTAGAAATCAATTCTCTCCTTTTGTATAACTCCCTCCTAGGCAATCATGCCAAGTGGGAGGCAGCTGCTCTGCCTTGTCCCTGTACTCCCACACTGGGCCACCTGCAGTGCCAGGGATGGAAGAGGATCTGGATGATCAAGCACAAATGCACAGGGACAAGAATTTCACATTAAGACCCTGCTGACCTATTGACTTAAAATATATTCCAAAAAATGAAATCTAACAAATTCAATCTAGGTTATTGTTCTAAATAAGAATAATTAGGAAAGAACAGAAAGGAGGCTTCCTGCAGGCACATCAAATGGATTTGTAACATTACTAAAATTTTGTGGTTTAGTACAGTAATTATTGAAAAGGTGTTCAACCAGAGACGACCCAAAAACTCTACATGTGCAACACAGCAGAGCACACCACAGACAACAACAGACTAAGTTTGACTTTGGGCAACAGTTAGGTTTGACTGGGTTTTACTCTAAGCTCTGATTTTTTATTTTTATAGAAGTTCCTTTTTTGCTTTAATTTTTTTTCCTGTGATTATCAGTTGGAGGTATATAGAACTGATATTAATTTCCTGTAGATTTACTGAGGTCTCATAAATTTCTTCTGTAAGAGTTTGCTTTAGCATCTGCTGTTCTTACTTCCATCTGTTTGGATCTCTGTGGTTGTTTTAATCACCATCTTACTAGTTTGCTCCAAATTCACAGGACCTAGAGCCTTACACCTTAATATGATTTTTTTCTTAAAAAAAATATCAAAGCTTTAGAGAGAAGGAAAATATGGATGGCATCTGGAAACTGTTTTGTTTCTGTTTTAATTTCCACATATAATCAGGCTCATGTGTGGTTCTCATGGGTGAGGTGCAGTTTGCCCAAGCAAAGCCCTGGCAGGAATAATTAATTTTGCTGTTTCCAATCCCGCACACTTCTCCCATTCCCAAGTACTTGCTGATCAAACAGAATGCAAGAGACTGAAGGGTTCACAGCTACTTGGGATCCAGCCTGAAACCTGGAACAAGCCATTGTGCTCAGGTTAATGTGCTAAATATTCATTGCAAGAAAGCAGAACTGAGCAGGACAAGTAGGCTGCCTTCATTAAGGAATCTAAAACGTGTGGTTGTTTCTGATACCTTTTCTTAAAGAGATTCAAGAGTTACAAGGAAACATCATCTGTCCAGTGCAAATGTGGCTCTTATCGAAATAAAGTTTCAAATATTAACAGTTTAACTGAAGACAGAAAACTAAAACTTTTAATTAGTAGTTTGTTACAACTTCTTTTCTCCATAGGAAAAAAAAAAATCTGTCTCCTTAACAATTTTCCTAACATTTTCTGAAATAATCACTTTAATTGTAATTTTCCTTTAAGTTTCATCATAACTACAGGCTCACATCTATAGAATTTAGTAAGAATGAAATCAGCAGGGTTCCAAGGAAATGCTCTTGGGATCTTTAGGTGTTGCTGTTTCTCAAGAAATTAGAAGAATAAGAAATTCCATAGCAAACATTCAATTCAAAATGATAAATTGGAAAGCCTACCTTTTTATTACATCCAGTCAACACTAATTATTTCTTAAGTAGAATCTGAGTGGTACAAAGCAGCTTTTTTTTATCCTGCATTCGTTTTCCAAATTCAACTTGACTATTCCTTAATGAGATCACACTACAAAGAAGAAAATGTGAACCAAGCCATTGTGCAAGTTTGCTAATCCTGCATTTACTGCTTGCCCACAAAAAGGTTATGTTTTCATGTTCCTAAAGGAAAAACAGTTTAAATGAAAGAAATAGCTAAGGGAAGAATACAAGAATATTAGAAATCTGGAAAAATGAAGAATTCAGAAATGCTGAAATACCCTCTAGAAAGGTGTTACTGAGAGAGATTCAAAAAAAGGGGGGTATTTCTGGGGCTATTTTCTATAAAACAATAGTGAAATAAGGCTACAATACACATGTTGCACATCAGAGGGGTTGAAGGGTACTGGCAAATATTAGCCCAAGTTTTTAGAGGGGAAAAAGGTTATCATTGTTATTTTGACTAGGTAAAGCCCATCTTGTAATACAGGGGGTGTCTGCTGTTTAAATAGAGCACAAACATCATCTGGGGCAAAGGGGGGGCTCTGTGTGGTCACTGGCACAAGCAGAGAGAAGAGAGCACCAGATTGGTTTGGGCCAGTAAGGCCAAATATACATTCCAGATATGGCACAGGGGGGACACTGCAAATGTGTTTGTCTCTTTTCTTGGCACACTGATGGAAACAAAACCCATCTTAAAAGCTTTTTGAATTTCATGGTTCTGATGGTTACACACCAAAAGGCAACAACATCAGAATAAAAACAACAACCATAACCCAAGGTGATTTCCCATCCACTCTCGTGCCCCCAGTTCAGAGAGCAATAATATTTGTCATTTGAGATTATGGGCTTTGGAGAAATAGGGTTTGTTAACCCAAAGTGTTTCATTTGCT
The DNA here is from genome assembly GCF_963662255.1 of Cinclus cinclus. Taxonomy (NCBI): domain Eukaryota; kingdom Metazoa; phylum Chordata; class Aves; order Passeriformes; family Cinclidae; genus Cinclus; species Cinclus cinclus. Next base: position 2,566,276 of record NC_085066.1, on the reverse strand, counting down.
CAGTTTGTAAATCCCTTGTGCGTGGGGTAAAAACCAAACAACCCTACAAAACAGCTGTGTTTGCATTTAAACAAACATTAATTGATTGAAGTAATGAGTAACCTCAAAAAATAGTTTGGAAAGTTCACAGCATCCTTCAAATGTTTGTAGACTATTAGAAATTAACTAATTTAATTTTTTTTTGTACTCTTTTGCTACAACTCTATCTGGAAGCAAGAGGTGGGAGGCACACCACGCTTGTGTGTAATGGCTAAAAATAAAAGACATACAGGTTAAATACTCTGGAAGGTTTTCTTGATGATAAATCTACCTTCAGCCTCCAGTTTCCAGAGGACACAGTTACACTTCTGCTCTTTAAGAGAGGGAAAACACTGCAGCAGTAGCCTGGCAAGCGGCCCTGTGCTTGTGCTGTTACTCCACCTCCTGCAAATGCACTGACACATCCCTCAGGTGTGTGAGCAGATGTTGGCATTCACAGAATATTCTCTTTAGAGACAGCTGCTGAGTCCCAGCTGACAGCTTAGGGGAGCTCAGCAGGACTGCCTGGAGCCCCCAGAACTGCTGGGAAGGAAACACAGCAGCCATCTCTAGTGTAATACAGTCTCAGGACTGTCCTCAACCAGAGGAAATGAAAAGATGGAAAGGTAGAACACATTTTAGACATGTGTAGTACCTCTCTAAAGGAATTTGACATGTCGGTGGTATATTCCATAAAACGAGCCAGGAATTTCTTACTTAATTATCACTCTTGTGATGACAGATATCACTGCCTGGATAGATTTTTCTAACCACCTGTTCCATTAAACTCTTTCAATGGTGCATATTGTTGCCCTCTGAAAACAGTTTGGAGACCATATACCCCAAAGACTAAAGCTAAAATCATGATCCATAACCACTTACACTACTGAGAATGCTGACCTTGCACGGGACAATAATGTTGCTGTGGAGAGTCTACCGAAGCAGTTTAGTCTTTTCTAGCTTTTAATTTCACACACCTGGTTTTTAAATTCATATTTTGCCACGTGAAATGTTGTCCTTTAGCAAATGAAAGCTGAAAAACATGCCAAACTTTGCCTTAATTCTAAGAGCATATTCTCCAGATCAAAATCATATGATTTGAGGGTCATTTTTACTCCTTAACCATTACTCGTGGTCATTGAACCAGTCACAAGTCCCAGCAGCTCTCTGCTGCTCACAGTGCCTAAAGTGGTGAGAAGGCTGACACAGCACATGAGCTGTGGCTTGGATTGCTTACAAAAGGGGATCTTTCATGCTTAGCAATCCTCACTTGTGCAGGGAAAGGACAGTTTGACTAACCACAAAAAACAAAACAACTATTGAATAATGCTCAGTCTTCATTTTAGTGCTCCCCTGTCCCATTTTAACATGGATTTTTTTTTTTCCAGCTTTTCCATTAAGTTTTCTTACCTTATTTATTTAATTATTTTGCTAAAAAATGAATCACACAGTAGATAAAGTAAGGGATGGCTCTGTTATTTCAGTGGAATATATTCCCACAAAGGCCTCTGGAACCACAGAAAGAACCATAACAAGAAACATAGACAATCCGTAATTGTTTATATCCTATAAAGCACACCTTGTTCTGTGTGGCTTCATCCTGCAGAAGCCATCTATAAAAGCAACTTTTGTCCAGGATAAAATCTATTAAAAAAAAAAAAAAGGTAAAATAACTGAGCTAAAGCATGAAGTGGGCCTTTTACTGAGTATTTTTATCTTCAACTTATGATCTGTGGTAACTGTATGACGAAGGAAAAAAAATACTTTTTTATTTTAAAAATTTACCTGTACCAAGGATTTTATACCATGCTTGAATTCCAAAGAGGAAAGACATTCAGAGATTAACAACATATACATCTCTCAAACTGCACTTGGCGAAATTAAATTAATCACAGAAGTAGCTTTAGTGTGTCTGGGGCCATTACAAAACAGGAAAAGCATTTCCTTCCTCCAGCTCCCCAGAGCTGGCTTCCTTCATGGCACAACATGTATTTGATAGGGCTGGGCATGGAAGCAGCTCTCCTGCCCTCAGCAACACCACATAGCCATCCTGACCCAAAATCCATTGTCCACTGTGAAGGAGAAAATTTAAAAAAAATAAATAAATAAAATTTAAAAAAAATACAGAACATGCAAATTCACCCCATCTACCACTGAAGGAGATTAAGGGAATGCTGACTTCCATTAGGCTCTAGTTGCTAGAAACAATTTACATTTTCAAGTTTTTCTGTCCCTTACTACAGAAATTAGCCCTCAGAGCTGCTGAAGAGTGACACATGGGAGAACTGGACTGTACAATGGGGTTAATGGAATATATGTTATTCCCCTTGGATTTGACTCCAGCAAGTCTTTCAGTCTGAACAAACAAGTCAGTCTGAAGACAGGTAGAGATGTCTAAGGCAACTGAAGACATAAGAAAGCACACTGTTTGAACTGGACTCTTTAGAGACTCCACTTTTATTTCTCCTCCCTAAACACCTCTCTTGGCCTGGAAAGAAATTCATATTGCTAAAGAATCGAGAGTCTGTAAGCAGAAAAAGATAATATGGAAGTTTAAAGTAAAACTATAAAATAGAAATGTTAACAGCACTGAGTTACAAAGAGGAAGATGATAAAAAGAAATATTTATTTGTTGGTCCTGACTGGGATTTTACCTGAGATGGAGGCTTGGGGCTGAGGAGAGAGGATTCCCTATTCTGAGAGAAGCCTTTGCCCATCTCAGTCACACAAGCAGGAAGACACAATCATTTATCTGCAAGAGCTGACATCCATGATCTGGCTGTTAGTGGTGCAAGAGCAGCCTGGAAAGCAAAATAATTCTGCTGTCTCAGCCCCTGACCACGAGGAACTAGAGTATAAAAGAAAAACTTTTTGCCTTAGTTTTGTTCTTGGACATAATCAGGACCTAATCCCATTTAAAAGCCATCAAGTCTAAAGAGCTCTGTAAAATGAAAACCAACTGCACTCACTTCTTGTCCTAGGGAGGCACACAGCTTCTTGAAAGAACTACAGACACAAGGGCTCAAGAGGGTAGTTTAGTGTAAATTCAATACTGAAGTGAAGCTATTTTAACAGACAGTTCATACATGTTTTGCACTGAGCATGAATTTCAAAAGCAAAATGTTCACAACCAGCCTTCTGCAAATAATGTGCAGAAACAGCAATTTCAGAGGCAGGACTAAGAGTCCCACAGTACAGGAGGGCCACTGTCACCACAGTGACAAACTGGACACAGCCACACCAAGTGACCCCAGACAAGGCTTCGAGCTGTTCTACAATCCCATCAGCACAAATAAAATAATATTCCTTCTTTTCTTGTTTTAGTAGTTAGCACTGAACTATTCTTTTGAGGAAGAAGCAAGTTGTCTAACACGTGGATCAAAAAATTTGGGTTTTCTATGTTCAACAGTTGTCTCTGTTGATAAGAGTCTTACAGTAAAAGTATTGATTTTTTTTTTTTTAGTATGAGTAATCCCATTTCTGCTTTTAATAATTTTCCAAGTATTCTAGTTGTATCATAAGGGGGATGGCAAAAAACCTGTTCAGACAGCAGTTCAGTCCATTAAATAAAAGACAACAGGCCTATTTTTTTTCAAAACCCTGACCCACAGGAGCAACACAAGCAGCAAAGAGTCCTGAGAGGCAAAATTATAAAATATAGATCACCCAGACAATTCAAATGAAATACTTGGAGATACATCAGACCATAATCACACAGCAGTTGAGGTGTAAAGATGACTGCTTTCACAATTCTCTGCAAAAGAAGAAGGAATTGGCAATAATTCTTCTTCTGAAACAGCAAATCACATTTTCTTTCTGGCAAGCAGCTGAATTATTAAATGTTTGTAAAGGATGTCAAGATCTATCAATAGAAAGTGTACCAGGAGAGGAAAATACATCACCACCCATGTGTTACAGAGACCTCTCTCTGTTAACTTCAATCCTTTGAAATCCAGTCTGAATTAAGAGCTACATAAAACTTTGATGTAAAGCAAATAATTGTTCTGCTTAAAATACAAGCTAGTTTTGTGCTTTGAAGATGTGTGGCAGTAAAGAGAGGGAAGTCACAAATGATTTCCATGGGAAACATATGACTCCACTGCACTCCTATCATTGCTCAGACATCTACTCCTGGGTCTTCTGATTACACTGTGAAAGGATGTGAAGCCTCAGAAGTATTATTTCTTGTATATTTTTACATGTCATGAGCACAATGAACTTGCTTGCTCCCAGGGGCAAATTGCAGAGCATGCTAGAATCAGAAAGCACTAAAGTCAGGTTTTGATCTATTAAAATAGACTATTTATAGCAGAGGTTTCCTTTTTGAAGAAACTTCCCTTCTAAAATATCAATTTTTTTGCACTTGTAGAGTTTGATGGTACATATATGCTTAGATGAGGTTGAACCATTATGAATGGTACACATACTGTGGTTTAGGTACTAAAGTGCAAAAGTTGATCTGGCATAACCCGTTTTCCTTTGAACATGCAGGTTTTCACCAGAGAGAACCACCAAACTCCTCTGAGAAACCCACATTCCCCATTTGCAGAGGCACGAGTATTTTCAGGAGTTATAAAGAAAATTGCTGTAGTAAAACAAATTGAGTGAAAAATAACTTTTATTCACCAAGAAGCAGAGAAAATGCCCAACTTGCAGATAACAGGTAAGGAAATTCATTCTTAAAGCTCTGTTGGCAGGCAGAATAGGATTTTACATACCTCACTGGATTTGTCCTGTTCTAGTTCATTTTACACCACTCACTTCTCCAAACATGTTTGTAACTCTTCTTACTCAGAGCCTCTTGGCAATGCACAGCCATTCCACAGCTGCTGCCTGCTGTCCCTGCCTTTCTGGCAAGTGGCTGTAAAAATTGTAAAAATTCATGTAAAAATTGCTTCTGGCCCATAATACCATTCTGCAAAACCAATTTTTAATTAAAATTTCCTTTGAGACTCACTTATCCTTGAACCTGAAGTCACTTGAAACTAATATTAGGCATATATTTATGACTCATTAAATGCTAACCTTCCCTCTTAAGTCGGTCTGGTTTGGTTTTAATTTTTAAGCCTCTCTTAGGAAAAAAGTGACTTCTCTGAAAGAGTGCAAACAAGAGGCAGGGGTTCATTCTAGACCACATGCAAGGTGAAAGAGTGCATTAGCTCTTTTCAAGGGAAAAAATAGAGATCATGTGAGGAATGTGCTAACTTTCCATAGATAGCCAATGGACAGCAATTTAAGTTCCTAATTGCATTTCTGTTTTTCCAAGGAAAGGGGAAAGAGAAGGACTTCAAGGAAATGAAACTCACCAATTACATGTATCAGCATAATTACATTTCCAATATCTGTGCTGAAAAACACGAGTTTTTCTTTCTAAGGACAGAAAGAAGAGCAATGTTCTAACAAGTGACCTTGAGGTAAAGGGCACCACATGAATTTTCTGGTTCACGTAGAATTAATGTTTTGGAGTTGACAGATTCTCAGGTAAGCACTCCTGATGCTGCACAGACACTGGAGCAGGCTGTTCAGTGGCTAAGACATCCTTGCTAGTCACAGCCTTGGAAAAAGGTGAATCTGCTCTCCAGCACAACCTTCCTTATCAGGGGCTGCATGGAAGATAATTATTTCATTGCTGAGGTGAAGTTCATTGTGCAAATTAAGCACACTGCAGGTGGTGTTCTACATTGCTGACCTCATAACCACATTTTTTCAATGTGCAGAGAAATGTTTTACTACTTACCCTGGATCTCTCTTTAAGGAATAATTTCCAATTTTTTTGTCAGCAAATTAGTATTCAAAGCCTAACAAAATATAGTCAAGACTACTGATTTTCCTTGAAATTAGCTTAAATTTTCCAGTTATAGATACACTATGACAGGACTGTGGCCTAGGAACTGAGCCTGTGTCAGTCACACTGTGTTAGAGATGCAGTGTGCCAGGGAGGATGGAGGGGAATGTGGGCATGGTGTGGGCAGGAGCTCTGAGACATTTCTAAACAAGCCCCTTTAAAGTGCTACCACTTATGTGGAAGCTCAGGGAAGGGAAAAGCTCAAGCATGGATATCAAGCTAAAGATGTCCAGCAGGTCTGAATTTCAAAGTAACCTTTAAAGGTGGCTGACTCCCAGTTCATAGAGAGCCTTTGTATTCACTCTGTTCTAGGGCAGGGCAGCTGGAATTTCTACCTTGTCAATAGTTTTTAGATAGAAATTACCAGAATCCAACAATTTTCTGCTGGTTTTCTGCAAAGGGTGATGAACAACAATAATCTGGTCTCAAAACATGAGAGCTTCTTTTACAGCGTTGGTTATTGCAGAAAATTTTTCTCGTGTCCACTCCTACAGTTCAGCCAGTCAACAGGACCCAGACTGTTTGGAAAACTTAAGATTTTTCACTTGCAGTCTCTCAACTTAAACTGTGCAGTTTTCCTGGCTTTTGTTTAACTCAGGAAACAAAGCCAATAATGAGCACTGTTACAGGCAAAGGGAGAACTCATTATTTGAGTTAGAGTGCCACAAGCCTTAAATCATTCTAACCATTTTTTCTAACATTCCTTGTGTGTGAGGCCTAACTTACAAAAGAAACTTGAACTTGCAAAAAATTTTAAACTCCTAGCAAACAGATTATAACTATTTTACCTCAAAGCAACAAATTGCTTCCTACTCAAGGTGATTCATTATTGTGTTCTGCAAGATCAGCTTTTATGACTTGATAATCGGAATTCAGGTTTGTGATATTTAATGCAATTCAAAATATGTATTAGTAGTAATGTACCTGTCTGACAATAAAAAATATACATTTCCTGACCTTGCGAGAAGATCTTGTAGCCTGCAGTCAGAAAACTCGACTGTTACTCTGTGATCAGCTGTAATTGTCATTCTGCTAATACTTTACCAGTAAGACAAGCAAGGATTCTAGCTCCTCCTTATTCCTAGAGGTAATAGTCCATGTAGGGAGTCTGTATAAAGTGCTTGATGCAATAGTTTAAAATAAAAGTTTACTTGAAAAAATAAAGGTTTAGACCTAAATCAATAGACTTATGACATTTGTAGTGCTCAACCTTTAAGTTTATATCCTTCTCATTGTAATAATAAACATTTTCAGAATCCAAAAATGAAATCAAGTGTTAAAGGTAATATTTTTTACATCTTTGAAATGCTGGAAGATCCTGTACAGATTTTTTCCCCCATTTTCTCTAAATGCTGTTTGATGTGTTTACATCACATCCAAGTGAAGTGACCAAAGGGTGTTTGATTTTCCAGGCATCCACAATCTTGGCATGTGCAGTTTGAGAGTAACAGGATGTGTCACACAGAAGAATAAAGCTAAAGCAGGTAAAAGCAAGGCACATCTCCATCCAGAAGCACAGTGGGTGTTGGTAAAGGACTTTATAAAAGGAGATAAAAAGGCTGTCATCACCTAGGAATTTCATGAGCACCTTTGCTAAAAGAATCAGAAACAACTGCAAGATACTGTAAAATAATTACCTTTACCAGTGTTTCTGTCTAATAAAAGAACCTGATTGAAGTGTTTGAAGCTTCCAACCAAATTTCAATGTTTAAAGAATTTCTCAAGGAACAAACACAGCCATTTCAAGAGCACAGCTGTAGTTTTTTTCCCCCCATTAAAAAAAGATACAGGTACAATGTCAAATGTCTTCCATCAGCTTGTCAGAGCCTAAAGCAGGGAGATGTTCAGCACAGCTGTGGCAAGGCTCCAGCAGTGGTGGGAGGAAAGCTTTGTCCTGCCTGCCAAAAATGTCAGCGATGGAGAGCAGCGAGCTGAACTTTGCCTTACATAGTGGCTGACAAGGCCACTGAGGTCTGTACAGCTTTCATATTTTCATTTGGCTTTACTTGCTTACAGAACTGTTAACTCTGTGGGAATTCAGGGGAGAAAAAAAGCTCTCATTGTAAGTAATTAATTTGTACTGTGCTAAGCCTGCAGTCAGAGGTTAGCTTTCAGTCTGGTACCCAGCTACTACAGAATTCTTTAAACATTCCTTCTCAAAAGGACTTCCCACACACTGTACATATTACCTGATGGGGTGGATTTATTCATCTCTTAACCTAAAGAGCCCTGATTTGTCAGAAATACACAAGAGAAAACCCCACATGACATGTCCCACGTTTGTATTTTAGCACTGAAGTTTTTAATCTTGCTCATGAACAGCTGAGGGAACATGGGAGCCCCCAAACCTTCAACAGCCATTTTCTTGTTCCCTTTACCAAAGTCAACTTATATATTCTTGGAAGAGTTTTATTTTGTTTTATGTTAATTTCTTGGTTTGCTGCTATTCTGGTGCCTTGATGTGACATAACACTCATTCTTTCAATCATTTTCATAAATCTTTTACGCCTCTAAAACACAAATGAGTGGGCTGGGGCTATTTCAGTAATGAAGCTTTGGTGTGAATTTGGTTTAAATCACAGAACAGTTTGAAACAAAATACATAGATTTTCCTCTTCACTGTAGTAAAGAAAAACAAGTAAGTAAGTTGTTTGGGGTCTGACATTTCATAACATTTTAATGTTCTACTTTGCAGAGTTACTCTTCTTTAGAGATAACTTTGTATAAGTATTTTGTCTTGGAGGGTGTGTTCTTTTGTTAATAATTTTTTGTTGTTTTTGCCAAGAACATCCAAGTGCTTGAGGCTGAGTGAGACCCACGTGTTTGGAATGTTTTTCACCTACCCAAAAGTCTCTTTTCCCCCAGCTCAGTCACTGAATCAATACCTAGTTCCACTGAGTAATGGACACTTCACATTAGTTCTAGATCGTGGACTGAAGCTGCAAAGGTGTGTTTTGGTCTCTGACTCCCACATGAACAACAGGAATCACTCCCTCACTGACACTGTGCTGATTACTTTTTATTTTTTCAGTGAGCACTGCACTATCAGGTCAGATTCTTTCCGCCGCTCATTCCCAGCCCCTCCCTGCAAAGGAAATACCATTAAATTTTTTTCCAGAGGAACATGTTTGATTTCAGATACTGGAAGTTGCCCACACAGGCTCTTTATTTCCACTCCATGCAAGGAATGGGGTGAATACACCAAGTGGCATCAGATGTGCTTTACTCTATGTTCTGCCTGAAAAGTGTGAAGGAACCACAAAAGCTGAGTTAGGGAGCAGGCAGGCTACTGTAGCAAGACGGCCAAAGTGTTTTCCCACAGTACACCACCAAATCAGGATTCTTCCCAGGGAAAGTCCTTCACATGCTATGAGCCAGTTACCCATTGAGATGGGAGGACAGTGAGGAGAGGGGATCTGTGCAGAGTTCAGTGGGAATAAAGAAAGGGGATTTAAACTGCTAAAGTTACTATCATGTGAGTTTTGTTTCCTTTTTAATTCTAATCAGTACATTTATGGTAAAGGCAGCAAGAATTCTGCTTGCTGCTCATGAAGCTGCTGTTCTCCTAACACAGAGTGAACATGAGTGGTGCACCCCTGACTGCAGATTAAACAAGAGCTTCTCACACACACCCTGTATTTTAAGGTAGTTGAAGTCTACCTTTCTCATCGTACTTACGTTCCCACTTACACTGTCAGTTCAAATTTCCAGCCTTACAGCTGACCTCTGACCATTGTATCTTTTTCCTGACAATGCCAAATGAATAACTGCAAGCAGAACCCAATGCTAAAAATACATACAAGTTGGCATTAGTAGCCTTGAGAAGATTGCTAACCCTCCTACCTGCATGCAAAGTTAGTTTTACTAACTAATATGGTTATATTTCATGGATTTCAGCTATCATTAATTCAAATTAAGTGTCTCACAAGAATGACACCTTTAGTGATCACTGTATCCATTGACTGAGCTCTCTCACTAAATGTTTTCCCATACTAAACCCAGTGTTTTCCCACACTTACTAATGAGTAATGCATTAATGGAATTACTATACAATCACAGATAAAGGAAGAAAGGAAAACTATTACTAAGAAACATGTGATAACATGAATCTTAAAATACTCTTGAGATAGGCCTGAACTATTTGCTAGCTAAAAAACTGCTGAATCATGCCCTTAGACTCATACCAAAAATAGCATTGCATTTGGCAAAGCACATACAAGCTATTAATGTTCCCTGTTGTTCCAACATGCTGATTAGCTGCTAATCACAAAGGATGAAAAAGCATTTTCCAACCTTTTCTGTCTCCTTGAGTAAAAGAGAATAGCAAATGTTTTCTCCTACAGCAGCTCTCCCTTTCACAATGTCAGTTTTTAAGAGAAAGTTCCCAAAACCTTTTCAAAGCATTCAGTGAGCTCTCTGCTCTGTATTTAACACACCTCAGAAAAGGTGTGCCTGTTTACATACCTGGAAGTGATGGGTAGCAGATGTCACTCATCTTCCAGTTGTACTCCTCCCTGCTGAGTACTGATTTTCTCAGTACATGATCTGCAAGTTATTTCTTAGAATTAAGGGTAGCAAAGAACATTTCTTGGTCATTTAAAGACTGTATTAATGCAAGGAAAGTAGTTCTCTCTGAGGCCTAAGAAAAAAATCACTACTTAATGCCCTTAAAGAGGAGGGAAAGGTTTTAAAAAGTTGAAAAGCTCCAGCTGGAGTTAATTATGTTCTCTAAGAGGCTTTGTAATTACTGTGTTTCCTGGCCTTCAGCATGATGGAGGTGGAAGGACAGAGGAGAGCTGCCTTCTGAGTTTCTCTGTGTGCCTCATTACCTTCTCCCTTATTCCTTGTGGCCTGGTGACAGAGCCCTAGGCTGAAGTCCTGGGTTTATCAGCAGCAAGGGTGCCATGCAGGCTGCTGGGCTGAGCTTGGCCACATCTGTCTGAGGTGGCTGGACAGCCCTTCTTCCAGCAGCACGAGTGCCACCTGAGTGCCCCTGTGCCAGGGCCTCTTGCTTTTGGCCCCGTTGTACCACAGCTGCTGCCAGCCTCACCCTGGGAGTGGTTAAGGATAGGGATAGAGATAAGGAGAGGAATAAGTCAGGTGGAGCAGCCCCTCATCAGAAGTGCCAGGGGACAGGCAATGCAAAATCGTAGAGGGAAGGCTCAGAAGGGAAGTCATATTTTCTCTGCTCAATGTGGCAGTGTCACTTCCCACCTCTCTGCTGACTTGACCTCTCCACAGTGCCATCCACGCAGTATCTGACTATTTAACACATCTTGGTGTTTTTAAGAAAAACAAAAAGTGTATTACCCTTTAACCATCTGCTCCTTTACCCAAGAGTTAGGGTATCACATAAAGAAACATTCTCATACTGTTTTTAGTACGAGAGGGGCAAGAAAAGCATCTGTGGTGCCACAGCAACTTGAAGTTGCAGCTCTTGCATTTTATCTTAACTCACCTATCATGATGTAAACTTTCTTGCAAATAAAATCCATCTTTGAAAAGCAAAATAATCTCTAGGCCAGGAGTAGTGGGTGGCCCAGCTCCTCAGTCTCTGTGGAGGGCAGTTCACTCAGAAAGCAGAGGGTGGTGTTTCCAGAGTTTCCTTTACAGAACTGTAACCTGTGGGAGGCTGGGCACATGGGGTCTGTTGAAGAGACAGGCTGAGTTAATTTGCTGCTTTAGCAAAATTTTTTTTAGGAAAAGCTGCTGTATCCACATGGCATAGGGGGTTATAGGTACTTTGTGGCACATATTTCTGCAATACAGAAGGAACCCTCAACAGATGATAATCACAGCCAACTTTGTACTATGTATTTCTCACAAGTTTCATTTAGCACAGTTCTAATTAGGTAATTCCTCTTGGTCTCTGCTTGATAGGCTGCTCTTTTTAGGAGGATCTAGAGGCAATTTGCTGCAGGGCATCAAGTGATGCTGCAGAGTAAGGGACCACGGAAAGATGGGAATGTCCATGGAATAAATTGAAGGTCTGAAGTGATTTAAATTGCGAGAGGCAATCCCATGAAACCAGTAATCCTTATTCTGCAGCATGTCCTGTGTCACACACTTCTGCTGTGCTGCTGCACTTCCTTCTTCTTGTTATCATCCCAGTCTCCCATGCCTCTCTTTTTACCAGTCTTACTTTGCTTCTTTGTGAAATCCAATCAGACCTGTCTTGCTCACTTCAAATTAATTCTTGTACTTCAGTCTCCAGAACTGGCTTACTTTCCCCATCCTGTTGTTTTGTGATTGTAGCCAAACTGGCATAATTTACTTAGTATGATGCAATTTAAGAATCACTGAGTCATCCTCAAGCACATCTAATAATGCCTCCTATCACTTCCTCAGGATGGTCTTGAGAAACTGGTCTTTCCCTTTTTTATTAAGTCTCATTCGTAGATGTAAACAAAGTTTGATGAATAAAAATGCACTGCAGGAACTGATACAGTCAATACTACTGAAGTGAGATATTCCCCACTATTTTATCCCTTAAACTTTTACTCAGTAACAGTTTTCACAAGCAGCAATATATAATGACTAAGTTGTTTTTAATGTATCTAACAAGAAGCAGGAAAGCTAATATCCTCCTATTCCAAAGTATTAGCAAGGAGGATGAGAACTGTCATTTTTTGTTACTGATTTTAGCTCTTAATAAAGAGAATTAGAGGACCAAAATGGTGATAATCATTCTCTGAATATGTGTTTTTGTTAATTCAGTACAACATTCGCTCGTTGTCCTCTCCCAGTGTGAAGGTTCTTGGAATTTATAATAGTGTATGGAGATCTCCACAGAATTACCTCAAATAATGCTGAAGTACAATGCCAAGAAATGCTGCACACGTTTTGTGAACTACAGAAATAAAAGTTGCTGTTGCCTGGGCCCTCATGTTTGGTCACAAGGGTAGCCCATGAAAACCACTGAGAGCCCTGCTGGGTGCCCCCAGTTGGCTGCCCTCTTTATCCCTCTTTTCTGGTGTTAGTCAACGCATACAAAGTTATCTTCAGCAAATATGAGATGCACTGGAAATGTCTAGACTCAGAAATCAGCATCCATCCTGAACACAATTCCTTTGTGCCACTTGAGAGGATTTGCCAGAAAGTGCTGAGGTTGCTCACATGATTTTCTAGCACTTCTGTTTCCATGCTCTGATACTGATCTAACCTCTGTCCTCTGTGGCCAAGTGGGAAATGCCAACCTGACAGTGGAGGAAACATGAAAAATAAGTACAAAATCAACCTGAAGATATAGCTTTCTGCTGAATATCCAGCTATCAGCCTTGGTCTCTTCTGCTTGCCCTGCTCTATTTAGATGAAACAATGTTTAGATTTTATCACAGCTAAGCAGATAAAATGAAATTGTACATTCCTATATAGCCCCGAACTTGAAGTGATAACCTGTACTAAAAATCCAAGTAAATAAAGCAAGTTACCATTTTCTTACTGAAAATTTAGTCTCTGTTAGCAAAGCAGAACTGGACAAGAATTCATTATTTGTGGAGGGAGGACAGACCTAAACAATCACCTGAAAAAAAGGAAAATCTCTCTTCTTTTGTAATCAGGTTGCCTGTGGTGTGAAACCAAAGACTAGGCCTCCTCAGGTCTGATTCTGCTATTTACAAAGTCTCTTCCTCCCCGTGTCCACACAAACACAAAAAAAATAAAGAAAATACAGGAAACAACTGTGGGAGAACAGTTTCTTTTCCCGCTTTTGGCCTAATGACACAGATTCAGGGGAAGGAATTAAAGGTGATGAGATGCATTTTGTTCCTTTGTAGCTACTGAGAATTCTGCATGGATGCTGTTGTTATCTGCCAGCATCAGGCACTAATCAGAGCAAGAAAGAGAGGAAAACAAAAAAGCCAAAGCATGACTCTACTTCTTTGACAACCGAAAATCCCTGACAAGGCTATCCTCAGATAGCAAAGGCATTAAAAGTACAGTTAAAGCTCCTTGATGTGTGCAAGACTAAAATGGCTTTATAATAAGATATAAGAGAAACACTGTCTTAAAATGAAGTAAATAAAGGCTTCCCAACATATACAAAGTTTCTTGGTATTCCAGAGGGGGAAGAAACTTTTCAAAAGACATTCAGGAGACATTTTTGTACAAAACCCTGGAGAAGCATTTAGGGCTTTTTTTTTTACATTCCTTTGATGGGCATATACTACTAGTGCTATTTTGTGCATTTCTCTCCAAGAGCTGTTTGTATTCCAAGTGCCCCACTGTGTGCAGGGGTTGTAGGAGAGCCTCACACCATCCATTCAGTCCACAGATACCTGGAGATTATGCTACTGAAATCAGCAGGGGGGTTGTGTAAAGCAGCTGTGTCTGTGCTTAGACAGCCACTAAGGAAGCTCCACAGCCTGGATGGGCTGCTTGGTGTCTCTTTGGTCCCCAGCTATGTCACAATTTGCTCCCATCAGGCATGGCTAAACAATGCCAAGGTCAGTACAGGATGACAGAGAATAGTATATTGCAGTCAAGCAAATGAAGCCAAAACTGTCCCAAAGAATGGGTTCTTTATCTTGTTTAGTTATCTTTAGAAGATAAATGGACTGCAGCACACTTCATACTGTAAACAGTAACTTTGACTGGCCTTACTTCAGTAGCAGCTGAACAAATATTTTTTAACATGGACATCTCCTCCTCCCTCTTTCCCAGCTGGATAGACCTCATATTTGTATAACTCCCTGTCAGTTCTTACATGTGATGTGGTCAGCCAGTGGAAGGAAGCTCCCAGAAATCAAGGAATTTGCACATAGCATTTACTTTTCCAGCAGCCTGAGAACCAAAGGGCCCAGAAAATACACGGTCCCAATTCTCCAAGTTAAGAGCTGCAGCTCTTACCTAAATCAGCAGGGTATCAACAGCTAAAGGAGCTCAAAGGAAGAGGCTGGAGAGGAGATGCACTCAAAACGCAGGCAGGCTCTGCACAGAATTATGTGAGCATTCTGAAAAACAGTAAAGATCTGCTGTATTAGTGCTTGTGGTAATTGTGAAGATTTGGCAGTACCAAAAAGATACCATTAAATTCTTAAAAAAGCTGCCCAAACATTTTGCTAATCCTGCAGAACTACTTTCAATAGCAAATCCACAGATTGTTTATATATATACTGTTTATGAAGGCAAACAGTAAGACTAGTCCACTGCCACTGAACTAGAAGAACATTAAGAAGGAATACATTACGTGCAATTGCAGAAAACCAGAGCTGGAAAAATGGTACCAGCTCTTGAAGATTCAGGATTGGAAACTACAACTTGCACAGTTTCAAGTATACTGTAATCTGACTTGGCTAATGCTTGTCTTCTTGAGCAAGATTACTCATTATTTCCATCCTCTTTTACACAGGCAGGTATGGTTAGCACATCACCTCAGTCTCTGAATGTCCTGAATTTTTTCAGCCATTTCACAGAATTACAGAATGGGTAATGTTGGAAGGCACCCCTGGAAGTCATTTAGCCCAACCTCCCTGCTCCAGCTTCTCTCTGGCTATCACTGCAGTTCAAGACACATACAAAGGAAAAATTGGATGCAAGTCACCATTTTTCTCAGTTTCAAAGATAACAGCATTATGTATGAGTCATGCTGTAGATCCCATTTCCATTTCTTTTTTCACATTTATTATGTTTTCTCTGTTATGCTGTAACATCACAACTCCTCTCTACAACAGTGGATATGCATTCCCTACCTGGTATTTGAGGAGTCGGTTGTGCCTAAGTGTATGGCATGGCATTGAATTTAATCTTTTTTTTTTTTTTTTAACTACTTCATCAGTTTGTTACAGCGTGCTGTCAGCAATAGAAATATTGACATTTCAGACATTTTTACCCATTTTTTTCCAAGGACACAGAACTTACTCAATCACACTACTCCTTGCCACCTCCTTCACTTCCTGACAAACAGCTCTTGAACCACTTGGTTAATTCCATCTAAATATGACGAAATAGAAAGGTCTCCAAGTTTGACTCCAGCAGGTGGGCAGAGAAGGCTGAACTCTTTCAGCTGCCCAAGGTCTTTGGCAGGTGCTGTTTGTCCTGGCAGCTGGTTCCTCCGTCCCGGGGAGCGCGCGGGGTCCCCGCACACGCGGCACTCCCGAGAACCAGAGCCCGGGCCGGGCTTGGCTCTGCCCGTACCCGGGGAGGGACAGCACTGCGGCACCACCCTGCAGAAGAGCCGGGATTACACAAGCCAGGCCCAAGGGCTACAGCTACTGCAGCTGGTACAGGCCGAAGATACACAGAGACAAAGACGCTTGGCTGGTTGTGCTGCTCCAGGCAGAGCACACCTTCAGGCTCCCGTAGGGTGGCACTGGCACCAGGAGCTCCTGTCGTTTCGTCTCCCTCCTGACAGGAACAATGAGTTACCCTGAAAAAGTTGGGGTGTTTCCTGAGGCACTCTTTTAACACGTGTTGTGCTGTTGTGGGCGGGGGTTTTCGAGCTTAATGATTTATGCTGATGTATCTCCTGTACCTTCTCTTTCCCTCACCTGCCAAAGGAACGGACTCAGATTTTCTAAATGTAACTTCCCTTGCATTTTACAAAAGATTAAGAACCCTTAACTCTGCATGTGTGGGAACAGATTGCTCCATGCCCCTATACCAAGAGTAAAAAGCACAATTGCATGCTTCCCTTGTGACCACAAGGGAAATAAAGTTTAACTAGAAAGAAATATTGACCCACACAAGGACAAGCTAAAGTATTTGAAAAATAATTATTGAGCAGCATGCACTTTGTCCACACTACCTGCAAGCCTTTAAGCAAATCCCTTCTTCAGTTTTTTCTGGCCTTCAGAGGGGCAAAATAGTGCCTTTTTTAAAGCAGAAGTTAAATATATAGTCTTATTTCAAGAATGAAATACTTTTTATTACACCATGCAGTTAAAGCACCCACAAGCAGGAAAGACAAATGTGTAACTACAGAGGGCAAGACAAAAAAGGACTACTACTCTAACACTTACTACTAACTTCTCCAGTACTAAGTACTTGAGAAAGACATGAGTGCAGAGCATAGCACAGTATATTCCTGGAGAACCTGAGAGTAGGCCAGATAGAGGCAGATGGAAAGGCATTACCACCTCCAAAGTGCTAGATTCAGAAAAGCTACACCCATTAGATGCACTCTTCCCTAGCAGAAATACTCTTTACTCTGATTCCTAGGACATCTACCATGTACTTTACAGAACTGACTGTCATAGTCTAAGATTAATAGATACAATATTTCTGTGGAGAAGAATACAATGCAGAATATACAATATACCTTGCCCTCCACAGGCAAGGCTGATACCTCAACTACCTGGTGAGCCAGGAAGTGCAACAAGCAAACAGTGGTAGGTATCTCCAGCCATTTTACCTTTGGTTGCTGAGCAGTGAATTCCTCAGGGGCTTAAACTCAGAACTTTGTAAAATGTTTAAAACTGAGTAAAACAAATCCAGTGAAACCATCAAATAGTAAATTGTGAAGGGACTTCTTCAGTTTAAAGAATTAAAACTTGTTTAAATAACTTATAACTAATAACTTATTTATTAAATACACAGTACCATGCACAGATCTTTTTCTCTGTACTTTTATATTTACAGGGGTGGGTATGTGTACCTACATTTTCTAACACTTGTCTTAATTTGTAAATGGCAGTGAGGAAGGCAAACATTAGCAACTGGGGACAAACTATAGAGGTCTGTTTCTACAAAAATCTTAGTTCAAAGAGGAATTAGTTCAGAGAGCACCTAGTGAACCAGTGCAGCATCCTTCTAAAGATCAATCCTTTGTGCAGACATATCCTAAATACACAAAGCCAGAAGCAGTCATACATGAAACATTCTGGATTTAGTCTTGAAAAGTACGTGATTACTAAAACTTGACCACTCCTAGCCCTAGAGTTCTCACCTACAGGTTGCTGTTACAGAAGGCCATCATCTCAAATTCAGTATGGTAAAGAAACATGGCAAGGTAAAGTAACTTGCTTTCTGTTGCTCAGCAGGCCAAGACACAAAACTCTTCTATTGCCAATGCAAGGCCCAGGCTGAGGCTGTAAGACCACCTATTGTGTCTTAGCTTCCCACTGTGGTGGTAAATAAAGAGCAATTCCAAGAGTTACAAGGTCACTGAAAGATATTGACTACAATGGTCATTTGCTTCCTCCTCAATGTTGTTTGTTGGTGCTTCATGGCAGTTCCAACCCATGATATAAAAAAGCTTTCTGCACAGGATCCATGCTACGTGTAGCATACCCAGACATCCACAAACTGAAAAACACAGGGCAAATAAGTTTTTATGCAAATTTATTAATTAGCTTTAACAATAGTAATACATAAATCAATTCTATGTCCAGCATAAGGTTGTACAATAAAATATTCTGGTAAGATTGATTTCTAGTGCGTACATTTTAAAGGGCAGTTTTCATCCAATTTGGACATTTTTTAAAAAAATAAATAAATACAAGGCCAAAGATGCTTACTTAATAGAAGTCCAGCTAAGTAAGACTTCAGGCTCCACACTGCCTCAAAGCACTACTGAGTACAGGTGTCTGCACACATCTTGGAGTCACACACAAAGGGGCTGTGCTCAAGCAGCATACATTTTTGGACATACAATGCAGACCAATATACACAAGTTTTGCAATTTAAACCTCCCTATTCCTCTTCAGACTAGCATTCACTTCTCTATTTTAGGATTGTCTTGCCTTCCAGCTGTGATATGCACATATGAATCCTAAACACATCATGTTTACCAAATACAAAGCTCCAATCCTCCCCTAATAGTACTGCACTATCTAGTGGAACTATTTATGAAACAAACTGCTACTCAAACAAGACTAAACTGTACTTGGAGAAAGGGGAAAAAAAACCAAAAACCAAAAGCCTTTGGGAACAGGCAGGAACATGGCAAGCTCCCAGCTCTATTTGTCACGTTTTTGGAGCTCTCTAGACTTCAGAAATACATCCTCTCTGGGATGTCTGGTGCTTAGTGCTACAGCACTGAATTTTAGGCACCCTGGGTTCTGTGCACTGTAGACAGCACAAAATAAAAAAAAAAAAAAAAGCTGCATTTTCAGCTTTGTTTCCCTGATGGCCAGTGAGTCCAAGATATACAGTGGCATTAAGATGTTTTTCAAAGTGCAGTATAGAGGCATTCACTGACATTTGGACTACCTTTATTTATATTTAAAAATATTAAAATCTGGTCCCAATTTAAACTAGATACACATGAGAAAATATATTTGGCAAATCAGAGCCATTTCATTTACTAATGTGCTTATCATATACCACATAAGGCTATCCTTTGGACATATTTACAAATCTAGATAAGCTTGTTTTATTTGTCTTCTGACAAATTCTGCTGATGGCAAAATTCCCTTTTCCTTAAGTTACACTCAGGATTGAGTCACAAATTTTAAATCTACTCTAAATTATATAATTTTACTTTATTGTATCAAAACAAAACCCAAATTCTTGGTCAAAGTATAAACACTTATAAACCTAGTGAAAACATCCCTGAGAAGCTTTCAGCAACACAGAGTAATTATTAGGTTTGGTCCATCAGAGGAAAATCATTACATCCAGTTATTGAAAACTATGGGCTACAAGTCCATTGGTTGTTCATTGGATTCCCATTCATTCCATTTCACACCTCTTACAAAATATGGTATTTGAGACAAAAGCCACTAAAGGTTCTATACATTCTTTGACAGATAATGTAATTGTTATAAAATTTGTGATGACTGCCCAGATTCAGCCCTGGTGTAACGCCTTTAATTTCAATGGAGTTCACACATTTACATTCCAGGGCTGAGTCTGGTAACAAGTGACTGTGAAGGACAGTACCTAAAATGAAGAAAACCCTTAAAAGTTACAGATGATACTTTTCACAAGTTGCCCACATCATGCTTTCACATACTACTTATTTTGCAAACAAACACTTTACCAGTATTTAAATTTAGAAGTCAGACTGCCAAGCCATAAGAAAACTCAGAACACCACCAGGTTCAACTCTACTGAGAAAGCAAAGTGCATAGTTTCCACAGAAGTGCACAATAGGGTTAATGACTGTGGAAGTACTGTGTTAGTAAACATGCAGGGTAAAAACAACAAAACAAAAACAAGGCAAGAACTTACTGAACAGAGGGGACATATTTTCATTGCTCTGAAGCTGCTTTAGAGGGCCTCTCAGTCCATCATCTCATTGGTTTAGCAGTATTTTAGAACAAAGTCAAAATTCATACACACCAGATAAATGCAAGTAATCCACCTTTTGCATGAAATAACTACTTTCAAATGCAATTGTTTTCAGAAACCCTATTAAAGCCTGATATATTGGAACAGTAACTAAAGCTGCTTGTGTTCTTAGGCAAAAATTAAGTTAGCACTAGAATTTATCTTTCTCTACCAGCACTACTGACCTTAGCACTTTCTGCTACACCAAACCTGAGCAAACCTGCCATTTGCAATTTAAAAGCCATGCTTTGTAATATTACATCAATAGCTTCTGCTAAATGAGGCTGTTTTACTCTAAGAAGTGCAACAAAAGTGTAATACAATATCTTGTACCTAAGTTGTCTAATTTGTAAGGAAACATGCAAAAAACCTGCAAAGGTGTTCCCATAAAGTTAAACCAAAACATTAAATACTATAAAGGTTTTGGGAAAAATATTGAGTTTACTAGCTGTAGATCCACTCTAGCTCCAAGAAGGATCATAGAATATTCTGAGTTAGAAGGGTCTCACAAGGACCATTAAAGTCCAATGAGAGGATGTTTATAACAGTTTAGAAACAAAAGTGAGCAGAACTATTCATGGTAAATGAATACTGGAGAAAAAACTCCAAACAACCAAATACTGTGTAAAAAGTTATACTGAACTAACTAAAAAGGACAAGACCTCATTTTACTCAATGAACATAAGAATTAGTCAGAATTCATGGTAAATTGAGTATGTATAACAACCACTGCACTGTGGGGGTCCAGCAGTGGAACTTGAACAGTATTTTTGTGATCAAACACCAGACTTGAGACTTGTGGGGAACCTTTGATACTGCAGCTCTCCAGGTGCAACCACACTGTCCTCTGCCAAACATGACACATTTACAGGGTCACTGTAAAATGAATTCTCTCTTGGGACAGCTTCCCCAAACAGCTAAGTTATGCATTCAACTCTAGAGAAACACCTCAAGCAGGGTTATAAAAGGAAGTGTATGTGCTTAACCATGGTATTTGTGAAGCAAAGTTAGTAAGAGAAGTGGATCCTTTCAGACAGTAGATGTATTACCAGGTGGTGAACTGTCAGGGGCTGCTTTGGGATCAGGAGTGTGACAAACAAAAAGCTGTTTTCCCAAGCTTTTTTGGGCAAATCTGAAGTACATTATGTGGCCCATTGCAACAAACGACACAGAAATAAGCACCAATAAGCCAAAAGCTTCAGGGTTTGGGGCCAAGATGACCATGATGAAGTGCAGCAAGTCAAGAAGATAATTCATGGAGTTTTGGACACCATTTATGATGCCTCTTTCAGATTCTATGACGTTTTCTTGGAGTAACTGTGTGACAGTCAAATCAAAGGACCAAAGGCCTATGGAGAGAAAAAACAGTTATCCATATTGCTGGGCTTCTCATGGCAAACTCATTACTGGCACAATTCATCCTTCCAATCACTAACTTCTGCCAAAAATGCACAGGCTAAAACATCCCCTTGTTGACTGGAACTGATTTCACACTCTCAGTCAAGGGCAATTTACTTTCCTTTTACAAAAAGTTCCTGAAATAATACATCAACCTGACACCTTAAGTTGCCTGTCATAGCCTATTTCATCATGACTATCAAGCCAATGCTTTACTCACCCTTCCTTTGTTTAAATAGCTGGCTTACAGCTATTTACAGTGTATTCATGCTAAGTGCAATCACTAAGATTCTGCATTAAAAACCAAGCATATTTTAAACTATGCAGAATAAACAATTCCAAACTGTTGACATTAGCTTCCATACCAGTTTAGTCTGTTCAGGATTCAGTTTTAGAAGCTTATCTTGCAAACAAACTCAATACATGTGAATCAAGCACTTTATTCCTCTAGAATTCAGTGAAAACTACAGAAACTGAGAAGAATGATTCCACAGATGACCATTACTGTTCATTACATTTATAAATATGACTGCCTATCCTGTTGACACTACACTAACCAGCAATGCCTCAAAAAATTAAGCTGCCAACCAAATCAAAGCTTCCCTTCTAAACAACAAGACAATTTTAATAAGTGGATTAATTTAGCAAATGGTGAAATTTGAAGGTTTGCATAGCAGATGTGTTTAGTGTTGTTTCCGAGTAACAAGTGGTTTTGTTTGGCTGTGAACAAAAAATCATTTAGAGAGCAGCTTTCCAAAAAATATGCTACCATCATCTCCAAATGTGGTAACTTCTCCTGTTAGTGACATACAATATACATGGAATTAGTAGCGCAGTCTGTGCCCTAGTGATACTATTGCAGGATCATTTCATTTTTAAGTATAATCTGCAGGCCCTGGAAACAAGATGTAACACTAATTATTGCCTCTAATTCTAAAATCAAATGCATTTAGTTGACAGACACTCATTTTTAGAATTAAAAGCAGATAATAAACCAAATTGTAATAGAGATGTAATACTTACCAACTCTAGCAGCAATGACTCCTGCAAACAGGAGACTAACAGAGATTAAAGGCACGGGCTCAGGACTCATCTCTGGGTCACCGTTAGCAGGAGCAATAGACCCGTTTGACAAGATAGGCATTCCAGTTGCAAAAATCATTTCAGGTTCTGGAGATGCTATAGTAGGCAATGGCTCATTTTCAAACAGCCTGGCACTGATGTCAGCAAATGGGGAAACAGTCAGATCCATAGGACTTCCAGGCATAAATACAGAGACTGCACATAAGACCAGACAAGCCAACTGAGCAACTCCAGAAATAAGGCCCGTGCGAATGAGGCCACATTTGCGCCGAAGCCAAGTGAAAGCTACTGTTCCCATGATTCCAGTGACTGCTGAGGCACCCATGAGGAGGCTTAGCACAGAGCCACTCAGCCCCTGAGTGTATGCATAGCCTGTAGTGATACAATCGAACCCCAGAACAGTCATATAGAGAAATGCAAGGCCCATGCCTGCAAGGAACACCGGCTGGTTGTAGTACGCAACCCATCCGTCCCGGAATGTTATGAAAGGTTCGGCAATCCGGGCGGCGCAGCCGACTTCCTTCTCCTGCTGGGGCTCCAAGCCAGTGACATCTTTCTCAATAATTAACTGCACTCCTTCAGCAGGTTTCATGTCACTCTCTGTAAACAGAAATGGAGCTGTCAGAGACACTCCTGCCTGCAAAGTACACAGTGCAAAGCAACAGAAAACTTGCTGTAAGCTCACTACTGCAGAAGTGCATCAAGCGCCACTACCAAGCTCTTAATTACCTAAATTAAAATCAAAAGAGTTCTTAAATCCTGCCTGGAGAGTACAATCAGGTAGAGTTTATCCCTATCAATTTAATTCAACAGTGATAAGAGAAAGCACTGCCTGCTTCTAGACTTGTGACTGATGCTCAAGCTCACAGAGAAATTATTTGCCTAATGAATGCCAGTTGGCATTTTAACACAGCTCTGCATGCTTAAAAGCACTGGCTGAAAAAAAGAAGGGAGTACTTAAACATCTGTCAGTACCTCATGTTATGGCAGAAGAACCAAGGCTAAAATCTGTCCAGAGCCAAAAGCTTTCATTTAAAACAACCCCTAAACCTACACATTTCTACAATTCCATTCCCACTGTAATAAAGGAAAAGGCACTTCCACTGATCACAAACAAAAATCCAAACTCACAGCAGTATTTACACTAGTAAAGAGGACAGAAACTCTACAAATGTCTGGATGCCTAAGCAGTGTTTTCACACTATTAAGTTCAAAACTAACTCCACATACAAGTGAGACATGTGAAGCAGTTCAGCTAAAAAATGCAAGTCTTCTAATGAAATCAAAATACTGCAACAGCAAAGATTAAGAAGTGTTTCCTACATATTGACATTTGCTAAATGCTTCATTCTCCAGAAGTATTTAAGAGCCAGTTCCAAAGCTATGGAGCCTTCTACACTTTCTTGTTCTCTAATACCCAATTGCCATCAGCCTGGTCCAACAGCTTACTGGAGCAGCTATTACCACCATGGATCTGATGGCTGGGAATATCTTCAGTACTTTTAATAGCAGCTTTCTAATTCACAATATATTTTGACAAGACATACTAGTTAGCATTTAAACAAAACCCAGCAATTCTTTATATTAAAAAAAAACCTAAAAAACCCAACAACAAAACCCTAACAAAAACCCACCACCTAATGTAGCTAGGAGGCCATAACGTGAGTTTTCAGTAGCATATGTATACTAAAAATGGGGAAACACTTAAGTTTAGTATTTCAGCATCTGACATTTCTACTACTCCACAATAAAAGGTCTGCTTCTGAATTTAAATTTCTGATACTGAGTCTATCTAAAGTAATGCCAGGATCAATTTTAGTGTTACTTCTAGTAATAGCCAGAGTCATCTACTCCACAAATCCCACCTGTACTGCTTTGCCAAGGAAGCAGAGCTGAAGGCCGAAAGAGTTTATTTTTTTTTTCTCCACCATTTCCTGGAGCATGTAAAAAAATCATTCAATCATGCCAGAATAAAAATATGACCATCTATTCTACAACCTCCTGAAAGCCTGTTAGTACTAAGTGTAAGCTGAGATGAGTTAGCAAGGAATAGTCTTAGAGAGGCTGTAGATGCTACAGAGCCAAGGGCCTGGTCCAGCTTATCAGCTATAGTGTAGACTGACAGGAAGATTTCTTCTGATCAGCCTGAAGTTACAGGGCAGACTTACTCTAAGGGGTTAATGAAAAGGAGAGAATTCATTCTTTGGCTGCATTTTATGGAATTCCTCAAAAAAAGCTGCACAAAGTATTGTTGCTTAGATTTGAGTCTCTGGTATCTATACCCCAAACCTAAAATCTCCAAGCTAGGACTAGAAAGCTATTTAGCCTCAAGAGCACTCAAAGCAGTGCCTGTGGAAGACAAAAGACAACACTTGGCTTGACTGATACGAAGAATATACAGTGAATTTGAATAGTCACTTCTGTGGTTTCAGTACCTTTCTTTACATTCAGCTGTTTCAGTTCCGATGCTTCAACTTTTGCAGATTTGCGAGCCAGAGTAGGGGTTTTCTGATAAACCTTCCAGAGCAGCAGATATTCCACACACATCGACATCAGGTTCCAGCCAGAGATGAACCCACAGCCAATCATCGGGGATCCAAATGTCATTATCTGACCAACAGCCATTGGGGCCAAGATATTGGTCAGCTGATCGATTCTTCTTATTGTGGCATTCATATCTGTCAGAAGTTATTTGATGGTATGAAATAACTGGTGAACACTTACAGTGACACATTCACTAACAATTGTGAACTGCACATGTATAAAGGCAAAACTACGAGTCTTGCTCCAACTGGTACCAGCAGTAACCAGAGGCACCTTCAGACTTCAATGTTTAAGTTCACTGCAATCAACCAAGGTGTTTGTAAGCCAAATCCTTACTCCTGCCAGCTCTGCCTGCACGAGGTCTTCCAGGTTTTGCATGCTGGGTTTACTGCGGCAGCATAGTCCTGTTCATCATGAGATCAGGTAAAACTGCTCATCATGAGATCAGATCACTTCTACACAGCACTGATAGTGTGGACTCTGAGCTCTATCCCTGTAACACTTAAACATGCACAGCTCCAGCAATCTCATAAAGTGCAACTGTGTCTTGGGAAGATAGAATTTATCTCCCAGCACATATTTCTTAGTCTCCTCCATTTACTTCTAATAACTGGTGGCCACAGAACCACTGTGATAGCAGCAGAACTTTGAAATGGCTTTTACATTTCCTTTTCAAGTCACATTGGTTGATGGCAGCTGTAGGCATCCTTAGATCTTACTGAGCAAAGTTCTCACTCCTTTCTGGTCCTTTGATGTTTACAGTCAAAACATGCAACCCTTTCTCAGCACAAAAGCATCTTTCATTTGCTGCTAGGGAATGCCTCACCCTTCTCAATCTTATCTACTTTACTGTCATTAAACTGTCTGGGCTCCTGTAAGTTTCCAATTAGCAGTGTCATTCTTCCACTCCTAAAAGTTGCTAGACAGTGGTTTCACACATGAAGCCCCTTTTAGAGTCCTACTGTAAAATTCAAGCTCTCGAAGGGCAAGTGAAATTCTACATCAGTATGAAGCTGCTTTACTCAATTTGTAGATAACTACTCCTTGCTATTCAAAGAAACAGTCAGGTTACTCTATTTCAAGGTCAATTCAATGTTAACCCACTTAACCCTCAGTCAAATGGTTAGGTTAGATACTTGCATAATATTTGGCTTTAAAAATTCCAATAACCTTTGTTGTTTGAGTTATTTGAGGAAGGCTAATAATTCCACCCAAAAGGTACAAAGAATGAATAGGAAAACTGATCAAGGGCAACAAAAGAAAAGCCAAGGTAAGTTTTTATTTCCCTATTCCACTGACTTGCTTAACTAAGATTTCTCTTTGAGGAAAGGTAACAGTGCAGAGATGGACAACAGTATTTGCTGCAAAATCAGCATCAGCACTTTTTTTAAGTTAAGGAATTTCAACAGTCTCCAGGTTACATAATGGTTAAACAGCAAACAAGCCTCTTCAGCCTGGAAGGGATGTTTCAGATAAATCTGTTGAATTAAGGTGCTTAATCCAGTGGTTGTTTGCATTCTCAATCAAGTCATAAGAGAACTTACAGTCACCTCTTGCCTGATTTCTCAGTACAAAATATAAGTGGCCATACAATTGTGGCTGAGCTCATGAAGGTAAAGAGGCAGGACTGACTCCCAGGCAGCAGTTCTCTGCAGGTGTGGTCTGTACTTTACCTCATGTGTGCTATGTGGGCCAGGGATGTGGGAGATGATTTGCTGAGTAAGATCTGACACAAGAAAAAAGTTTTAAGAGTTCTCATTAACCTAAGACTTCTACAGATAGCTGCTATTTTTCTACCTGTGATTCACATGAGTGAATAAAGTTCACCTGTACTGCTGCTCTACAGAAGGCATGACCTAGAAAGGCACTGCAAGGTCAAAATAAAAGACATGGGAAGATAATTTGTAGACTGGGAAATGAGCCTTTCCTCAATGAAATGGGTAAATAATATTCCTTCACTGGAGATAAACATGAAGCAAAAATCTGGAATACAGGACTGAAATTTCCAAAAGGACTCTCAACTTTATGGGCAATTTAGCCAGCTTTATACAAAATTAGAGTCCAGAAGCTGAAATGCTGTCTAAGCCTGAAGGTATCCAAACTGTATCACACCTAATCTTGAGTTCCAGAGTTAGAAAGCCTGGGTAATGTTAAACAGTTCTGTCTGTGCCTTGTTTGCAGCTCAGTATCAGTTCCTCTGTCTGAGAGGGCTTAAGTCCCCTGATGGGGTTAATTCAGAGCCCATGCAGCCTGACCAAACTCATCACAAAAAATGCTGCTTTCCACACTGTTACAATCAGAGGAGCAGCACAGCCAAAGACTGTTGCACACCCTTTGGTGTAATTTGCCTTGTGCATCCTTGGTGAGAGCCCAAATCTCTCACATCCAAGAAGTGTCATGACTGCCAAGCTGCAATACAATATGAATGTGAATTAATTCTCTCTCCTAGTATTATCAATTTCACTGTGCAAGTGCAGGGCACAGGGGGAGAAGCAAATAAAAATATTTCCTAGGCAAAAGATTGTTTGTTCTGTAGTCTATGCTCAAAAGTACCAGATGTCAAAGGAAAGCAGAGCTTCCAGTTCCAAGTCAAGTGTTCACAGCTCTGAGTTAGACACTTCATGCTAGATAAATGAAGGTTTCAAGTGTGGCTGCATGCACAGTATTACCTACTGGCAATTTCCTAATATACCTACTTAACTGTTCTGGACTTCATGCTCATGCATCTTTCTTTGATCCCTATGAGAAGAGCCCAGTTACACAAGAGTTCTGCTTCATTCCAGGGACCTAAAAATAAAGTATTGCAACACTTGGCTTGTTCAGCAAGACTAGTTTTCCTAACAGAGCTGCAAAAGGACTAAGAGGAGGACAAAACAAATTCGTGGATGCCAAACTGAATTTTAAATACAACAGTAATTTGTGATCTCAGTAGCTGTAGTACAGAGCAAAGTAAAGGCTGCCCTTTTACTTGATGTTCTCTCATAATATCTGGAACCCAAAGATGCACTGATCTCTGTAAAACTCTAGTCTTAAAACAAAAATAAAATCAAGCTTGGAAAATAAGACATGCAAGGTATTATAAAGGCAATATATTTCACCTGCCAGTTTGCTTCTGTCTTCCCCTGCAACCACAACAATCCAGTCCCTCTGAATTGTGATCGCTGTGGCAGTGCTGGCCAAATTGGCAATATTTGCTATTGTGATAACCAGGATATAGCACAATGTCTAGAGAGATGAGGGGAAAGAGTTATAATGTGAGAAAACTGATGGAGATGTCGACTTTCTACACAAGCAGAAAAGACTTTTGTATTTGATTCCACACATTTTAGCATTATTCTTCACACAAAACAAGATCAAGTCTGCAATTCCTGGCAGAAAATCATCATCTCTGTTTACCTAGCAAGTGCAGTTTCATTTGCCAGTTCTGGCTCCCAGAAATGTCTATACAGATTAGAGAAGATAAAAAAAATCATCCATCTCCCATGCTTCCCAAAGTTTCTCCATAAATTAATCCCTTATTAATAAGAAGTTTAAGCACTCACAAGAAGCCATCCATGGTATAATGTCAAAAGCTGTGTCTTAAACAAGAAGATAATCATCAGGATAATACCACACAGGATGACAGATGAATTCTGCACAATCAAGGATGTCTGGGCCACTGTTTTAAAGCAAACAGAGAGCAACAGTTATGAACATACAAATGAGCTAATAACAGACTTAAGGTAGACATCATTAAGGAACACACACAGATTTATTAAATAACCCTAATTCCCTAGTCTCCCCCAAAATATAAGTGGCAAAAGCATACTTCAGAGTAGATTCTGAATCTTCCATTGTCTTAGAGAAACAAACTAATGTCTAATGCAACTTTGTACCTCTTAATTTACACTCAAAGTAGGTCTTCTGTCACTCTAAGTCCTTGTTTAAATGCTGATGGTATGTTTCAAGTAGTAAAAACACAGCTCAAGCCTCTAAAACTTATCTGCAACCTACCATGGAAGGCATACTATTTTGAAAATTCTTGTAAAGTAAAAAGCTCATTTGAAGATCTTGATCTCATTTTACTTATAAAACAGACTAGAGCATATATGCAATATGCATAATGCAAATGCAGTGTGTTTACACTTTAGTGAAAGATGTTTGTATCCAGACAAAAGACAACAAATAACATAAGTGTATTAATGTAGTGTATTAATGTTTCTTAATGTAAAGAGAGTTTGGTCTGTAGTCCTTAAAATTACATATTTTCTACTTTTTGTGTTTTCATACATCTCTACACATCACATGGGTTTAGCGTGAGTAATCATCATGACTTAAAACTGTTTTCCTCCTGTCATTGAGAGGAATACATATTTGTGTATAACCATCACCACTCTGCCTTTCTTAGAGATAAGCAAGCCCCGTTTCTCACATTTGACTTGTGAAGATGACAGACTTAATTCCTCCTTTTTAACATGAATTTGATCCATCCTTAAGTAAATAACCTGCTCTAGGCATCTAACCTTTGAGCCTGGAGTTCTTGTCCACCCAGTCTCCAATAAGAGCTCCCAGGAGAAGAACTGATCCTGCCACAACCAGGCCATAGACAGCAGTCAGGAGCAAGCTGTTTCCATAGAGTTCCACCAGGAATACAGACACAGCAAAATGCCACATACGATCTCCCTTTAAGAGAACATACACAACATTACTGCTTGATCTTCAGAGGTAATGCTCTGTCAAAAGTCTCTACTAAATTAGAGGTTTGTTACACATAACGAGGTGGTGAAAGGGTTTTTGTGGTTGTGGGTTTCTCAGGAGGTTTTTTGATTGCTACATCCTGTCACTATTGATTTTATCTTAGTATGTATCATTGAGGTCATCTGTCCTAACAGCTTGTAATGCCACAAATCCAAAAATCCCAGATATTTTCTATTAGTATATTACTGGACAAAGTCTGTCACCAGCCACATCCAACAAGCCTCAAAAAGCTTACACCAATTCTCCACCAGAGATCAAATATTAACAACAGATTTATTGATCACTATTTAAATAACTTTTCAAGGCAGCAGCTTGCTCTTAGATGATCAAAGCTTAAGTGCTGCTTTATAACACAAGAATGAGTCAAGCAGAAACAAGTCACCATACAACTCAGGATAGATATGGGAAAACGATAACTGAAGTTTCCGAAATCAATGGACTTCAGCTGGTTTTAGTTTCCAGCACTGGCAAATTACTCAGAGGAGGTAGAACAGCATAGCTCATTTAACCTGTTGCAAACTCACTGCTAGCTCAGCCTAGTAGCCTATTGCTAATTTAACCTAGTGCTCAGAACAAAACACACTCATGTTCTGATACCACTTGCTGTAGGTACAAAAAGGACACCCAAATTGTTAAACACATCCAAGCGAAGTAATTTTCATTCCATTCAAAACATTTTCAGGTTTGCTAATAAATACATGGAGGTTTTTGTTGTCACACCTCCCTTTAATTTTAAACATACTGCAGCAATACAGAAAAAGCCTTCTGTAATCAGTAACAAAGTAGATGAATAGCAATCATTCATACCATTCTAGGGCACACAGGTTGTTTAATTAGGGTCCCTAACATGAGTCTTTGACAAACCAAACACAGAACTGTTTTCTTCTGCTGCCTTATCTTAAATAAACAATTGCTATGTGATACAGCAAAGAGCACAAACTTCTAAGGACCTCAAATATTCAGAAGGACTGGGGGAGGTATAACATAAAAGTACTTTTAAAAATCAAAGCCAACCAAATCTAACTTGCCCTGTAACACAGCAATCAAGAGATACATAAAGTATATTATTTGGAGGGTCAAAGTAACTGCAACGTGTGTTTAGTCTTCAGTATGGTGCAGACACTAAAAGCACTTGCCTTTTAATGTTGAGGTCATTAAAGGAGATTTCTGTAAATACTGTAACATGTTAACTTTGGTACTTGTTGCATTGACTGAAAAAATTTATATTCCAATAATGGAAAGAAAAATTTCATCTGATCAAATAAAAACAGGGTACTCCATATGCTTTTTAAAACTAAATCCAATGATAAATGCTACTAATATGGATGATCATCTTCCACATCTCCTTGTATATATTATAAACCATTTTTCACTCAAGAGACACCTAAAGCCTTCTGCAAATATGTTTTATTTACATTCCATGGTTATTTAGTAGAAATATATAGAAAATATCCCAGCAATGAATCTACAGGAATATGATTTCCCAATTTCAGCTTTCCCTTAAACTTAGTATGACCTGATGTGGTATTTCATAGAATTTCACTTAAAATTCATGCAGGTGAATTTAACCCAGATAACTGTTTATTAAGCTAGAAAAATGAGCTAAAAAATAATTTCACATTAAGTTTGGGCTTTTTCTTTATGCACAGACGTTTCAGTTACTGGATTCTGACAAAATGAAAAAGGCATTAAAAAAAAAAAAAAAAAAAAAAAGACTAGGCATGTGTAAGACAGTGCCAGTAACCACTGTCAGAGTGAAAAACTGAATCTAAAGGTTCCTTTGATTCCAGAGACATCATGATTTTGCCGTGCACTTCACCTAAGAGCCTGTGAACACTATTCAACATTATCCAATGTATTTATCCAGAGTGTTTTGATCAGGTCAACTCACAGCAATAATATTTGGGGAAACCATAGCTGTTACAACCTGAAAGTGTGATTTTCTTTCAAGAATATAAAACCATCAAGAATAGGCAAAGATAAGAGAAAAAAAATATTAGTGAATTGCAGAACTTTGTAGCAGGGATGTAATTTCAAGCTAAGATCTACTGAAATTTGAACAGCAAATACTGTCTTCAGAAACAGACAGATCCTCAATTACATACACTTAGTCCCACCTTAAAATGTCTCAGAATGTAGCTATTTCAAAACTTCTAAACAGCTACAGCTGTTCAGCACCACTACCCTTTCAAAGCCAGCTCCTCCCCTTCTGTAATTATAATTACTCTTACAACCACCTTATATTGAATGCATACAATCCCGCATCAGCTCTGAAGCCAAGAAGTTGATGAATAGCCAGGCTACCACCCACTGACAGCCTCCTGATGCACACAGATAAGGCTGGGAAGTTGGAATCAGCTGATCTGGGAAACATTAGGCCTGACAGCAGCAAGGTGAACCCAGTTCTATGCTGTTGCTCCCCTGTTGCTGAGGGATAGACAGCAACAGCATAAGGTCTGAGACTCCAGTTCAGCATTGCTGTCCACCCTGTTGAGATCCTTGAGGCCAGGCACACACTCAAATACTTTACTGAGCAAGGGCCCAACAGAGTCTAGACTTAGTTCAAGTCTGAACACTTCTGGAGATGTGACATGTATAATCATTTACAGCTTCTCTTGGATTCTGGGAATGGCATAGTAACACAGAAACCTAATTAGCGCTCTCAATTACAGCAAAACCCCATTTCTCTCAGGTTTTGTGTTGTGGACAGAGCCACTCTAAGACAAAGATTATCTATTTCTTGGTGTTCTGAAGACTCAGGTATTTGTTTGCTGTTCCCGGTAGCAAAAACCTTCACACTACAGGAACACCAAAGCTTAGGCGATACAAAAGGTCAAGTCCTGTATCCCATTCTGTCAAAATAAACTGTTGCAGAATATACTCTGTTGTTTGAGCAGATTTGGCTGGGGTTTTTTGAATCAAGATTTTCAGCACAAAACCTAGCAGGACACAACCAGGAGTATGCCATTAATATTGCAAAACAGACATCTTGTAGTCTACCATTTGTTACTGTGTGCAAGATTGTTTTCTAACTCTGCTTTGTCACTGTTACTCAGGGACTCAGAGCAAGCCCACAGCAGAGCTGTGAAGCTCTGGTCAGAAAGGAGCAAGCAGGGCTGGCCAAACTGCCAGTCAGGCACTTTGTTGGCATGACTGACAAAAACTGGGCACGCAGGCAACAGCTCTGACCTCTGAAGGAGCCGTTCGGCTTGCTGCTTTTTAGTATTAACAACTGCCAAGATACTGCACTTGCTTAAACAAACAGTTGATACCACTCAAAGACTTATTTCACTAAGAGGAGCATCAGTACCACCTTTCAGGTTAGCAAAAGCAAGAAGTTCCAGAGTTAGGCATGCACTGTTGTAACTGAGATCAGACATTTGTTTACCACATACATCGGACCAGTCCAAACGCAGGACCAAAACACAAAGCAATGGAAATGGGGGGAAACTCGCCATTTATTTTTGAACCAAGACATTGTATGGAGACTTGTGATTGTGTTAAAATACACACACATTCCTAATTTTAGTCTGTGGAACAGAACCAGACTGTCTATTTTTAGTGCATATCTTAAGGTAGCTTTTTTTTTAAGTATTCTTCAAGTGATCAAAAGCTGGTACAGTAAGTTATATTAGCACAGAAGGAAAGCATTTCAGGAGGCAGACATTTTTACAGAGGACAACTGCTGATGCTTTCAACAAGTTAGCTAGTGAGTGGCAGTACTGAGTCCATTGTAAACACTGAGAGTTTCCCATTAGTAAGTATGTGAGTTCTTTACATATAATGCTGCAGTGGGCTGTCTCTCATTCTGCTCCTGTATAATGAGTCTCACTGATTCCAATTATTTAAAAACATTAAAAAGTACAGAACCAGTCCCTCCAAAAATTGAGTACTGCACTAAAATTAAACCTACTGCAACGTATCTCGTAAAGAATACGAAGACTTAACAGCAAGGTGTTGTAACAAGACCTCTGTGGCAGTGTGCTAATTTGCGAAGATTTTTAGAAAGCACCAATAAAGCTCAGGTAAATCATAGCCAGATTAGTAAAATCCTACTTCGACCAGGCCAGTATTTTACTTACCCAAGTGGACAGTGCATGTCCAAGATAAAGAAGAAACTTTGCAGACGTAAAATAGGCAATCACAGATCCTAAACGAGAGATAAGAAACAGATGCTAAAGCAGATGCGGACACATCCACCGCATTTCGGCACAGAGGGCACAGCTCGCGGCCGCCGCTCCGAGAGCAGAGGCGCCGCCGGGACACGGCGCGATTTGGAGCCCCCCACCCGCGGGCGGCCCCGCCCGGGACGCGCTCCGGACGCGGCCCGTCCGCACTGACCGCGCCGCCGGCCCTCGGGCCCCGCTGCCCGCGCCATGCCGGCCCGCTCCGCCGCTGCGCGCTGCCGAGAGAAGGGGGGGACGCGCGGCTTCGCTCCGTGTTGCCTTCCCCGACTTAGCTAGCACTGTAGCTGAAGTCGGAAAGCCTTGGCCTTATGCGCCGCGGACGGCGGGGACGCTCCGCCGCGGAGGGGCCGAGCGCCGCTCGACGCCCGGCTCGCTGCTCGGGGCTGCCGAAAGCGTCGGGCTGGGAGCAGGCGGCGCACCGGCCTTTGTACGCGGCGGCGGCACCGCCCCCGCCCGGCCCGCCCCGGGGGCGGCCCCGGCCCCGGCCCCGGCCCCGGCAGCTCCGGGGCCCGGAGGAGTAGCAGGGGCGGCTCCGGCCCCGCGGCTCCGGGCAGGCAGCGCCCGATGCCGCAGCATCGGCTCCCGGACACCGCGGGTGAGATCCCAGCAATCGTGAGCCCGGCTTTCCGTGCCGTGAGCCCCTTAGTCCTCTCGGCTCTCTGCTGTTGGCCTTTTTCTTTTCTAGCGTTTAAAAAAACGTGACGTCCTTGAAATATGCAGATTCAAGAGGCTGGGGTTGCAAGAGAAGCGCCAAGTACCGCCAGCCTGTGGTTAAAACACTGCCAAGGACGGTGCTCTCAATTCTGAGCTTCCAAGAAAAAGAAACAAACAAACAAACAAACAAACAAAGCCCTAAACAGGGTACCAAAATTTAAGCTATTTAATTGAAATAGCATTTCTATTCTAATGAGGATGGTGTAGAATTGACCCAGAATTGGCTCAGGCTCTCTGCTTCAGATGAAGCATCCCAGTTTCTACCATAAATACTGGTTCTGAACACTATGTGACCTACTTTTGGTATTGACCAACACAAAAATCTACATGTTTATAGAACTTTTAAAACGGTCGAAATATACAATAAGCTAGATCTTTTTTCAGGATACTATGAAAATATTTAAGAATTATCTGGCCTTGTGTGGTTGAAATCATAAATGATTGTTCTTGCGTGCCAGAGCTGAGATTATCTTTTCATTGTATAATAATGTGAAGTTTCCTCCTTTGTGTGTAAAATTGCTTTTTGTTTGGGTTGTGGGTTTGTTTGATTTTTTTTTAGTTGGTTGGTTTTTTTCCCCCCACGTATATAGGCCACTCCAGAAGCAAATGCCTGACATAACACATCAATAACCTGTCCTGGTGTTGCCCCTCCTGTGATGTTGTTCAAAGTATTCTTACATTAATTAGATGACTTTCTATGCATGAATCACGGATTATACTTCGCATAATGGGAACTATACCTTGGGAAAAAATAATTCAGAAATAAAATTTCATATAAACATAGGAAGCCTAAATTTGCGATTTTAATGGGATTGATTATCCTAGATGAGTTAAGTGTTTCTTCTTATGGTATATTCCTCAAAATTTTGCAGAAAATATTTTCTCAGGTGAACATCAAAAGCAGAGAAAATTTTCTGGATGGTTTTTCTTACAAAATCTTATTGCTTATACTGTACTCTTCTTTACTAACAGCTAAAAAGATAATTACTTTTCCTGAACCTTAACAAATTTAATTAATAATATTAACATTTATATAATATAAATTGATTTATATAAATTAATAATGTATGTTCAATAAAAACCCCACAGCATATCAAAACTGATATTTAGTGGTTTTTAAGTCTCTTAACTGGCAGTTGTTGCACTTGTGCTGCCAAGGGCAGTGTATTCCACAGGCAGCCAGAGAGATGAACTCGGGTCTAAGCCCTGGTTGTTATTTGTATCTCAGCAGGAAGGCAGCACAGCCTGGAGGAGCTCTGTGTCACAGATGCTTGCCCTGCTCCAC
Source organism: Cinclus cinclus (assembly GCF_963662255.1). Classification (NCBI taxonomy): domain Eukaryota; kingdom Metazoa; phylum Chordata; class Aves; order Passeriformes; family Cinclidae; genus Cinclus; species Cinclus cinclus. Next base: position 2,530,254 of record NC_085066.1, on the reverse strand, counting down.
TGCAGACCATCACCTTGGACTCACACCTTTTGCAGCCCTGTCCCTGGAGGCACTCGTGGCTGCTGTTATGGTTTTGTTACTGGATTGATGGGGTCTGATCTGGTCTGTGAGGCACATAATGCATACATCCATACATGAGATGCAGCAGCAGTTCATCCAGTAATACCAGGAACACTTACAAGCACAGTACTGCTGGTTAGACCTTTTGTTGTTACTAGAGAGCAAAGTGGATGAATTAGAGTTTAAATAATCATTTCTGATGAAGTGTTCACTGAACTTTATACAAGTACATTGCATTATAAGGTGAAATCATCATCTCTGCTGTTTTTTTGTACTGGTAGTGAATTGGGTTTTATTTAAGCTATGACAAGAGGCAAAGAAAACACGGAAAACCTCTTTTGAAATTTGAAAAGCAATGGTTGCTGTATCTCTCTGGGATTTCTTGCGTGGAGGAATGTGTGCTCTGTCCAGCACGACACAGAGTGAAGCTGGTGTGTGTCTGGAATGCTGCTGTGTGGGATGTCAGGGGAGGCTCTATCGTGTGCACAGTGAGGTCAGCCTGTCCTCAGTGCACAGTGTGGGACTGCACAGTGCAGATAAACCCTGCAGTTTGTCCACTGCAGGTCACACATGCCCCAGCCACACCAGAGTCACTGCACACAATGACACAGGGGACTTGCTGCCTGCAGGAACCAGCCACAATTTCTTACATCCACAGGCATATATGTTATATCCTTTTCTAACAATTTCCCTGCTGAATGTCCAGAAAGCATAGACGTACAGCTAAAAGGCCATGGCTGATTTGTGAGGCATTTCCAAAAGCAGGGGAGTTGTTTTAAATTGAAATAAATTAATATTTATTTCTCCTAAATTTGCCACCACTTTGCTGACGATCTTCCCAATATGCTTATTAAAGTAAGTCTGTGCTCAGGTTTCTTTCCTTTACAATACCGATGTCCAACATAATACAGTAGCTTGAGCACTTTGATTTTTATGTCTGAGATGCTGCTAAAAAAGCCTCCAATATTTTTATTAATACTCCACTAAATCCGAATTTTATTAGATTGCTTTGTGAAGCCCTTGTAAATATATATTTTAAGATGCAGGTATTTTTTCAGGTTGACTGGCTCACCAGAGTCTTTTCATCACATTTACAGATTTCTGATGCATTTAGGTGTTTAATATCTGGAATTTGTACGAGAGGAGTTACCAGTTTTGCTTGGTACACCCTCGACTCTGCAGTCTTGCAGCAACAATTTACATAATGGCACAGCACACCAGCTGTGGATTTGAGACCAGGCCTGACTAATGGTCACTGGCAGAATGTACATGGAGATAAAATGTGGAATTTGAATTAACAAGATATATATTTATGTTATAGTCTACCTAGCTAAAGTTTTTTTCAGTGGGTATATTCCATATGCTTTCTTAAAAATACATTACTAATATAATTTATCTAGTTATTATTAAAATGAGGAAATACAAATACTAAATTAGTTTTTTGGGTTTTTAAGTTTCTGATTAAAATATAAAAAATATTTCATTCAAAAGACATTCTTCAAAGTATTTCTAACAAGACAGCTGTCTAGAATGAAATAAACTTATATTTAATTTTTCTGGCAACAAGGGCAACAATTAAACTATAAGATGTAAACAACTGAAAATATTTTCATTATTGGTAAGTGCATAACTATGATGTCAGTAATAGTCAAAGATACACTTCCAGGAAAGACAAAGCTTAAAAAATAAGAGAGGATACATTTTGGCTTTTAAACAGCTGCCCACATCAGTGGCAGCTTCTTTAAGCACTGTGCTTGTAATAGAGCTGCTGAACCTAGAACAATAGCAATTTTACCAAGTAATACTCGCAGTTGTCATCCTGCTTTAACCAAAGAGGCGTGAATCATAGTGAGAGACCTCATGCACACTTGGATCTTTCACTCAGCTGAGAAGCTTCATGAAGTTTAATTATCAGGCTGTTGCCATCCTTCATTAAGACACACCTCTTGGTGTGCAAAGTGGTTTTTTATTCATTTAGCTCACACAAGGCCTAGCAAACCTGGAAAGAATATCTATAATCTGGGTCTTTTGAAGGGTGGCACTCAGAAGCCTTTAGTGCACTGCCCCCTGCTATGAGTTAGGCATGGGAAGCTGTGGCTCTGCTGCTCAGAACCCCACACATTCAGCTCCCAGAACTGCCAGCTCTGTACCAGCTGACCCTCCAAGCTTGCAATGCTCTTGCACAGGGAAACAGGCAGAGGTGGGGTAGAAAAGTATCCCAGGTTTTACTCCAGACCTGTTCATGTCACTTACATGTCAGCAGTTTGAACTAACTATATATATATATATATATATATATATATATATATATATATATGTATATATGTATACCTACTAATGGCCATTAACTAAACATCTACTCCCTCCCATTTTCTCTAAGATCCACAGTGAGATGCTCTTATGGCATTTGTTTCATTCAGACTTCAAAGTGACACCTCCTGTCTCTCAGGGCTAGGTGACAGATCAGTCATTTTAACCTGAAACAATCGTTATTTTCAGGACCAGAGCTAGGCTCCTGTGACAAACTCTTGTGAGAAAATCATCCAGAACCTCCAGCAAATTCAGAATTGAGAGGGTTTTTTTTAGAATTTAGAATTTTTTAGAATCTAGCTTATACACAACTCCAGATCCAGGAGCTGAACCAGCTCTGTGTTTACATAACTCAGCCATAAGAAAACACTGTACCCTAAACTCAAATAAAGAAAACATCTTGTGCCAAGTGAGGAGAAAAAAGTAATTAAAAGAAAGGAAGACACCACATCTGCTTAGGGACAAGTGGATGTTCTGCACCCAAATGTCAAGAGTAACATTTCTGCAAACTGCCTATACCATACTGCACATTCATTCTCAAGAGAGGGAATTATCCACTTGAACTGGAACACTGTGTTGAGGAAGAGACTGAAATGAGTCTGAAGGGTAAGATAACAACCTATCTGCAATTTAAGCTCATTTGGTTTGTTTTCTTTATTAGAACTTACTGCAGTTTGTCTCCTATTGGGTGTCATTGTTCTATTACTAAACAATGCAGAATGCTTCACAAACAGTATTTTGTTTCCTGTGTGTATTTAAGTATGCAGTATGAAAAAAACTGGGATTTGTTATTTTTCCCAAAGCCTTCTAATACCTATGAATTTTGCCTTTATTATTTAATTCATTGTTAAGGTATTTTGATACATACAATAAAATCAAATATGAAAGCAAGTCAGACAGTATTTGTATGCCTTAAAAAAAACCCAAACAAACAAAACTATTAAAAACAAAAGGTATCCTTCTCTTAAATAACTCCTGTTGGAAGTTATGGTTGACCTCTTTAAGACAGTCAGATTTTGATATCCCTGTTCACCTTCCTGCAATGTTTTATTCTGGTTCTATGCCAAGAAAATACTTTAAAACACATTTTAAACTTCAGGCACATGTTTAGTTCCCATTGACTTCAATGAAATAATTAGCAAATAAAGACATTTCTAGATTTAAGACAATGTTGAAAAACTTCTTGGAATAGAAGTGAATCAGGGAATACAAGTTTATTTTGACCTGCCACTAGCTTAAACTGAACAATCTGTAGTATCAGTGATCCCACAGCAGGAAAAGGGAAGAGCTTCAGTTGCACTATCAATTTCTGTTTCTGGGTGTCTCCAGAACAGTCTTTATAAAAACATGTTTGTCTTTGGAGACCAAGATACAGTTATGCTCAAACCAGCCACAACTTGAAAGCAGTTTTTTGGAAGGCAAAGCATAAAGGACAAAATGTACTTAGAATCACGTGATGAAGTGAGCATATGCCAGCAAATAACACCCTTGATTTGAACTGTTCTGCAGTTATACAATTAACATGCACCTCAACAGCTCTCAGTTGTGCAGCCATCCATCTTGCAGGTAGAGCCCTTCACCCATACACAGCACCCTGTGTGAACAGGGCTCTGCACACAGAGCCAAAGAGACCTTTAGCAAAACCTGCAGAGATGAGTTTGACACACAGAACTGAGTACAAGAAAAACCTCATGCTACCACCTGCCTGCATTTGATGTTGCACAGTGATTAACTAAGTTGCCATATCTTATTAAGAATAACAAGCCAGTGTTTTTCCATTTGCAATATCATTATCATAACCATTTGGTGTTAGTATTATATTGATTATTTACAATAATGACAACATAATAATCTAGTAATTAGTCATAATTGTACAATTACTTAGACTTCAATTCTCATAAATCCTAACCTTAGCTTTCAAAGAACACTTTACCCATCAGACTCAATCAGATACCTTCTTGTTACTGATGGTAGATGCCTTCACTAACACAGCAAATTTCAATTAACTGTTGGTTCAGCCAGGGAAAGCTGTTCCCATAGAAAGCTTTGTCCATCTTTAGGCTATTTTCTTTAAGGGTAGCAAGCATAATAACCAATTAAAAAATTTTAAAAAAAACAAACTTTAACTTTGTTCTGAAATTTCTTTTATAAGGGCTCTAATAAGAACATATTAATATTGTTTTGTTAATTTTCTAACTAATCTGAAGTGAAAGTTAAGATAATACCACGGAAAGCATTCTCTCTCTTTCATTAATGACACCCAGGGCCTGAATCATATTGCAGAGATACTACCAGAGAGACCCTGCAATGTCCAGAATGGAATTGTTGGCAGCAGTATATTTATGCAGTGTGCTCAGGGACAGGACACAAACTCCTCTCCTGTGGCCCCAGAAGTGCTCTTAGCCCTCAGTTTCAGCTCTATGCAAACATTGTTCTGTCAGAGCTGGAAACGTGGCTTACCTGTTTCTGCAGAGCTCTTATTTTTTAAAATATCTTAAGCACAAATCTACTCAGTACCTTTAATCAGCTAACAAGAAAACACAAATATGACTGATAGCTTGCTGTTATCTAATACTTCTCCACCCTATTATTATGGCTAGCACTCCCAAATGGATGAAATGATCATTAATAAATTAAGGGAACTGATATGGAAAGTTAGCAACATCATGGGGTTCTGGTCATATGAAACCTGGCACGTGAGTCTTGAGGTAACAAGACTCCTTTCCTGACATATCAATGTTAGGAAAAAGGGAAAATATTTTCAAACCACTTAAAACAACTATGAGAAGGAAAAAAATCTGAAGAAGTCTGTATGTTACTGGTACTGCAAAGAACAGATGTATAATAGTTAAATTCTTAAACTACACCACATGGGTTTGCACACAGAAATTGTAAAACAATGCCAAGATCAAAGGATTTAAAATTGTCTCAATACAGTACATTGATTTGTTTTTCTGACCTCAGCTGGGGCTGTGGGAGGACTCTTGCTTCACTGCAGAAGAGGTTGATTTAAGTTGCTTTTCAAGGGAAATTTCAAGTAGTCTTTTAAGTCTATGGGCTGCTCATTAATTATGCCTTCAGTCCTCTAAAACACATAACTGCCCATTAATGTATTCAGTAGAAATACTCAAACATTAATTATGCACGTGCTTCCAAGTGTTTTCAGGATGAGAATCCATGCCAAAGACAATTAAGTATAGGGCTCCAAAGTGGTTGGGAAATTATAAAGGATAAACAGGCAGAGGATGTTTCTTAAGTGAAGGTGCAATTCTGGATGTCAGACATGGTCAGAAGCATTGTTGTGATGTGTTTAACCTTGTGAACAAACATAAGGGTTGTTGTAACCTATAATTATGAGAGACAACGTTGTCACAATTAAACCTCTAACTAATGTCTATTTACACAATATTCACATCCATCCTGGGGAGCACAGGTTTTTCATTTGTGAATTCCTTTCTTCTGTAGTCTTTCTGTTTTGACCACATTCTTATTGCCAGCAATCGATTTCATACCTCCCCTTGCAAAACAAGTGTTTTGTTTATTCTTTGTCCATAACAAGTTTCAAGACAGCAATTAATTGAGATGAAAAACTTCATGGTGACTACATGTTATGTAGGGTCAAAATAAGTTGCCAAACATAGGCATGTAGCTCAAGAGACCCTGTGAAAGTAAAACACCCAAATGGCAACTACAGCACAGGTGCTGTAAGAGACCTGAGCTCTACAGGTCTATTAATTGAGTGGCAGACAGGATAACCTCTATCATCTCAGATGCTAATAGATGTCTAAATTTAGAAAAACAGATCAAATTCCTACTCTGTAATAACCTTACTGAGGCTATTGTTTCTTTAGGACAGCATGTGTTTTATTAGTATGGCAAATTTTTGTCTTTTCTCCGAGTACTTTATCAATCTTTCTACACTGACACTCAGCAGCACTTCTGCACTAGGTTTTACAGCAGCACGTGGGAAAAACTTAAGTTCAGGGAGATTGAGAGCCACCTTCAGTTTTCCCAAATCTACCTCAGTCTGTGTGTCCAGAATTTTCCACTGGAAAACCCTACACACAACCAATCAAAATGCTATTGCTTAGTTGCAATTTGTATGGTCTGAGTGTGGCCAGCTTTCTCCCTTGGAGCTAACAGAACCCTTGGATGGAGTCTTAGTGAGGAACCTGACCGATTTTTAGGAGGCAGTCTGAAAGGAGAAAATGAGGCCTCTACAATATATGAGCCTCTGCTCTTGTAATGAATTGCAGTTGTAACTGGATAAAGTACTGACTAGGAAGGTGAGAATCATCCCAAATTGTCCAAGGGAACATGCCTGTCTTCACAACCATTATTCCTTAGACAGTTAAACACTTGGATATAGGCTGTGGGAATCACTGTTTGGAATAAAATAGTTCAGATCCTTAGCATTTTGTACAGGAACCTAGACTTGGAGATTTATAGGAAACCATCAAAAGAATTATTTCATTAACTGATTCAAGATATGAGATCCATTCATGTGATTTGTTAGGTACAGCCATTTAATTAGAAAAAAAAACATAATTATGCTCTGTCAGATTAATGAATGTAAGATTCAGTCAGTTCAAGGTTTATTACTTTCTCTAAAATGCATAGTCCAAGAATAGGACATAAGGGGGAAAGAAGGCTGCACATTTACTGAAGTGGGAAGGATGAGGGAAGAAAGAAAAATGAAAACCATACCTGCCAGTTTGCACATGATCTGATCTCCAGTGAGGCCGGCAGGAAGTAGAAGGCAGATGGGAAGAAAGCAAGCAAAACCAAAGAAAGCAAATCTTTGGCACACAGGAGGACAAGACTGAGAGTGAGACTAGATCCAGCGACTGACCAAGAGAGCGGGTGCCAGGCCCTTCTGGATTTTGATCTTAGATTCCGTGCTGACTCACCATGTGCCCGCCAACCGATGGCTCCACCTTCATGTTTCAGTTTCTCATAAGCAGGCTGGGATTTATCTATTAGCCTTACGGACTGTTGTAAAGATAATTAATAAATGTTTGGAAAGTACTTTGAAGATGAAAGGCCAAATTCACAGTAGGAAGGCATTAAACTGATTTGTTCATTCCTTTGCGGCAAAAACTGTCTATGCTTAGAGAAAGCAAGAGATTGCCATTTGTTATTGCCATCTACTCCCTTCTCTACCTGCTTTCATCTGTTATTATACTCTGTGTTTTGCTAATGTTTGATTCAAGTAAATCATATGTGTACAACTATTTATCAGCTAATCATGTGCCCAACTGATTGTCAGATTAGATTCCAAGTGTAAATGGTACAGACAGGACTGTCGATTACCATATATATGACAAATATCTTTAGCATTGCTCCATCAGCTCTCTGAAGCTGGGACCATTTTTAAGGGTTTTTTACTAGTTTAGCATCAAAGTAAACTGTTGATGACAGGTGTTTGTTAAAATTTTGCATTATTAAATGCATTTATAAAAATCATCACAAAATGACTTTCCCTAACGATTCCTCTACTCAAGATTGAAGTCTTTCAGGAAGGCAAAACAGTCTTATCTGTTAGGCCATTAGTGTTTTATGAGTGCCATAAATCAACTGCAATTTCTATCCAACTTAATATGCCTGTCTTTTCTATGAGTCTACTTAAAGCTTTATGTGTCAGGTTTTATAGATTCAACTATCTATGAAATCACAACTTGACCTAATTTGGTAGTGTTGCGTAACAGAAGAAAGCTCACTTGAGAAAACTTACTAGCCATCCTGAAATACAGTTGTTTCTAAACTATTCAAACAAACAATTTCATAAATATTTTGAACTATATTTTTAGTTTGTTGACAATTAAGATTTGCTGTATTTGGTGAGGTACTACCACTGACTAAAGTATATTACGATGATCTAATATAGGAGTAGAAAAGTATTCAGATATTCAGTGTGAATTGGTACATGAAATACCAGATATACCACACTAATCAAGTGACTTCTGTTTCTACTCAACATAATCAGTGAATAAGCCATATTTTTAATTCTAAGGAGAACTTGAAAACCTGATGAAAGGCCAAAATATTATTAAGTTCTGAGACAAAATTTACTCATATAGCTTAATACACTTCTAGTTCAAGGCAACCCAGTGAAAAATAATTTGCCGTCTCTGCAAGATGTTCAGATGGGAACACAGCCAAACACACATACAGATTTTGTACAAAACACAGCAACTTGTAGTTATGTAACAAACAAAACAACAGGTAGTTTAAAAAATACAGGCTGCACCTCCAAACTACAGAAAACAATTACTACTTTTCAAGAACACCAATGACATGACTTGAAAAAAAAATGCAGAAAGTGACATTACATCTAAATCTTCACATGTGAATTATGAGAGAAAAATAAGAATATTTCTGTGGCTTAACTGGCTTAACTGAAAGTAGGATGGAAGCACTGATAATTCACTGCTTTCTCCCTGCTGATATATACTGAAATTATATAGCAGCATGCTAGCCAGTAACCCCAGTAATCTTGGCTTCCTCCTGGGGGAATCCAAGGCCTCGGGGGTCCTTCAGTGATGCAGGGGGCACCTGTAATGCAGTCTCTCCCTCCAATCCCATTTTCTGGCACCGTGGAGTTGAGCAAGAGCTCCAGGGCCTGGCTAGGGGAATAGGGTACATGCTCAGAAAGCTCACAGTAAGATTTATGCTGCCAAACCTGCTGGTACCAATGCTGAACTCATGCTGCACAAGCTACCAACTCCAGGAAAAGCATATCAATAGCTTGTCATATTTTCCTTTAAGCTTTATCATCAGCTCACTGTCTGCAAAGTTAGAATCCACTGGTCAGCCTTTTTGTTCTATCACAGGGGGTTTTTGTGTCTTTCCAAACAAGCGCATTTTTTGTCTTAATTTCCTATGCTATAAAAAGAGAGAGATTTTTCTAAAGTCTTCTAAAATTTGTGGATAAATGTCCTGCACAGTAAATTCAGAGCGCTGTCATATGCAGGCATGTCTAATTTTATGTCTTACAATTTTCTCACCTATAGAATGAGGATTATTCTATGTATCACTAAGAGGTTGAATTAATGAGTGTCTGTCAAGTATTCTAAAAAAATTTTAAATGGAGACAGTATTCAAGTAGTTTGCTAATTAGTTTCACCACATGCATACTTAGTGAAGTTTAACTCTGCAAAGAGGCCAGGGAGCAGAAGACAGGGAACAGCAATGTTATGGTGAGCAGGTTGATATTAAATTAATGACCATTATAAGCAGATGATACTTTATCAACTGACTAATGTTATTGGCTGTTTGTTGAGAATTAGTTTTATAGAAAATATGTAATTCAGTTTACTGATCTACTATACTAAAAACAAGATCCTATCCCAGTGGTACCAGTCAAGTTCCTTTGTGGCAGGATGCTGAGCCCTTCTTAAAATCCAAAGAAAAAAAAAAAGAAAAAAGTTTGCAGGCAGTTTGGGTAGTTTGCAGGATTGACATGTCATGATTTGTCACACTGTTAACACTGTGAACTCCTAAAACATATGTTTGCACACTGTCCACAGTACTGGGAGCTCCTCAGGACACAGACCACATGGACAAAGTACTGGGGGTACCACTGTATTTTTCCTGACCTACTTGGTTTCATAGTAAACAAAAAACTACTGACCACCTAATATGCAGTGTGTGTGACCTTACTGTAATTCCCCAGGGAACGAAGATCCCTGTGTAATGAGGAAAGAGATGCTAAGTTTAGTCACAATCACTTTCCCTGAAGGTTCTTTAGAGCCCTCTTCCCACTGCATGTCTTGCAGGTGTTTGCTGTGTGCTTTCTGATATGCAACACCTTTTAGGTGGGCAATCTGCACAGGAAATATGGGATGGAGTGCAGCTGCTGCAGCAGTGACTGTGCAGCCATACAGTAAAGTTCATAGCTGCAGGATCAGAGGGGACAACAAGGAATGTGGAGTGAATAACAGTAACATCTGAAATACAAGATGCAAGCCATTTATTTTAGGTATTAGAAAAAACATGCAAATGAAAAAATGGCTGGAGTAGAACCATGGAAGTGGCTTCACTGGCCAGGTCAAAGCAAACAGTGTGATAAAAGCATGAAAAGAAGAAAAACAGATTAATTGATCTGAGTAGTATTGTCAGCATGGAAGAAGAGAAGAAGAAAATAATTAAATTTCAGCAGTTAAGCATGCAGAAGAAATAAGACTTACTGCAAATAAAATTAATATGTCCTTGCATATGAACACTTGTTTTGTCTCTCTCCACTATAACTTCACAGAAGTTAAACAGAATTTTTGTTGCAGCTTTGGGACCAACTGATAAGTATAATCTTTGTACTGGAGTCTGTGGCAGATCACCAAATAAGGGAAGTGGGGTTTAAGTGGCATTCCACACAGGTCATCTCGCAGAAGCAAGAGATGTGAGCAGGCTCACTGGAAAGAAGGCTCATGGATTAAAGGAAGATCTTGCTGGTAAATGTTAGGCTACATTGTGGCAGGTTTTATGGACCTTGTGAGATGCTAGAAACTCCCAAGCTTTAATCAATTTCAAAAAATTTCAATACTAGGACAATTCATACTGGAAAAGAGCTCAGAAGGTCTCTTCCCTATTCTCCTGCTCCAAGCAAAGTCAGCTATGAGATAGGTTACTCAAAGCTTTATCCACTTCCAAGGCTGGAGACTGCAAAATCTCCCTGAACAACCTGTTCCACTGCTTCTCTGTCATCATCTGCATCTTCTTTTATCTCATCTGAGAAATTAATGCTTCCAATTGCCAAATATCACCTATATCTGTTCCTGGTTCATCCGATAGTGGCACCTTAGAATTTTTTATTCTGCTGAGGAGGCATAACTAGCTGAATTTTTTTTTTAGGCAGTTCACACAGTATGGCCTGTGCCATTGTGAGGAAATTAAGAGCCAAGGAAGATGATGCTGTGCTATAAACTTAACTCCCCACCTTTGTTCAGAAGATCATAAAGCATTAGAGGATGGCCAAGTTATGAACAGTCTCAGATATATTTAAGTTCTGTAGGCTAAAAGGCTCTAGTGGAGTGCCTTTAGAAGAACCACCTGAATTCTGTACAAGCTGAAAATATTCTCACTGTCATCAGAACAAAGATTTCAGTCCCCAGGGATGTTTTATGAAAGAAAAGAAGCAGCTGTACAACCATTCCTGCCAAAATAATCAACAAAACATAACTATCAGTAATTGAAGTACATGGCTGTATATTTTGCACCCTGAAAACTTCAGGGAGTCCAAATGAGAGCAACAGCTGTGGAAGAAGCAGTTAAATTATAAGGAAAATAGAAAAGGACAGCAAGATGCTCCATGATAAAGATTTTTATTATTTTTGAGGTATGTCTTTGTGCCCTCTGAGACAGAGATCAGGCTGCTCATCACATCAGCAAATTAAAAATCAGCAACGTCATTTGGGTACCAAACCAAACAATGATAAATGTTCTTCCCACACCTATGCACAGGGTGTGGCATTCTGATCTTTCATCAAATCTCTGTTTGCAGGAAAACAGCTTGCTAGATAAAGCTACTGCCTAGTAAGAGCCTTTCATAATGTCCACTCTAAACCTGGCCAGGTTACCCAGGAAATTTCCTCCAGTGAATAATCCTTCCTGTCTGAAGTTGGCATGTTTTGTATAATTCCATGGACCCTGCAGGGTGCTCAAGGACAGAATATTGGCCGGATGACACCACAGTCCCTCCTCAGACATAATGCAGAATTTTCAGTCAGGATGTTGCAGCTGCTCCACCACTGTGCATTGCAGTGTTATGTGACAATTAAGGCCAGGAAATGGAGATGACTTCATACCTAGTGCAGAGTGGGTGATGACTTTGAAATATCCTCAGAAGTAAAGTTTTATTTTAGAATTAAACAATAAGCAAATAAACACATTGAAGCAATGGCACTGAAGTCAAGCAGGAAGGCTGCTTAATGACTTTCAAATGTGAAGAACTGAAAGTACAGTCTAACCTCAAATCACAGTAACACATGGAACATGAATTAACCAGAGCTGAGTTTACCAGAAATATTTCACCTATTGGGTCATACAGAAGTTGCTCCACAGACAGTGAGAACTGCTTGATCCAAACACACAGTACACTGATGAGAAACAAGCCATAAAGAATTAAACAATAAAATGCTGCTAAATAATTTTGCTATGCATGAGCTCTGTTCTGAAAATCAGGAATTGACAGATATGTAATAAATAAACCCTTGCAAAAAGACCTGTTTACTAGCTGCGGATATATTGCAAAATCTTACTTTTAAAGATGAACTAGTTAGGAAAATCATGAAAAATTAATTGCGTTAATGTGTAAGCAGAATTCCCTGCAGTTGTATCTCAGTAAAAACCCTAGTAAATGCTTCAGTGGAAAAACAATGTTCTAATGCTAAAAAGCAAATGCAACAAACCTCAGAGAATCCAGTTATTTTTAATTAGTCATGCTAATTAGCACAGTGAAAGCCTCAAAAGTAAAGATGATAACCAAAGCTTAGCACTGCCAACTGCCTATCTTCTGACACAAGACAACTGAGACTACCCTGGCATTTGTGCAATTGCTTGAGCACTGAACACCAGCAGGAGTTAGTTTACATTTCACTTACCAACCACGGGCAATATAAATATATTAAAACCCCACCACTCAGGTTTTTTTTTCTGTTATAAAATTAAATTTAAAAGAGGCAACAATCTCTACTATTTAGATATCTCTTTCAACCATTTCTTCAGGTCTGACAGAGTTGTAAATAATTCTCTCACATGTCAAACACCCAGTATCAGTGAAGTGTCAGATCAGAAAGATAACTACTGTCAACACTGTTAGCAAACATCTTGCCAATCATCCAGCAAGTATTTCCTCATTTTTGTTCTGCACAGTGCTAGATATGTAGGCAGAATAGATGGTGCAACCTGTCATTAGAAGCTCTGCTGGGAAGAGCATAAATACTACAATCCTCTTCCTCCACTTCCCCAAACCTCTTCCCTATCTCCATGTTAGAGCACAAAACCTTTACCCTCAGTCTCCTCAGCTTTGTCCTTAGCATCAGAATATGAGACACACTCAAACTCTGCAATGATTAGAAACTGAATTGTTCAGTAATTAGAGTCAAATGTTCAGCTTTCTTCATCAGCTAGGTGCATGATGCAGCCTGGTCAAAGAAAAGTACCTTCTGTTTTGAAACTCTAAAAGCAGCTTGAACTATACTGTCAAGATAATATATTGAGGTATGCATTTAATACTCAATATGCTTGCCAAGATATATACTAAGATATCCTGCATGGTTTTGGAGTGGAGTAGTTCCTGAAAGAAAATAGCAAACTGCAGTGGTACCAGATGCATATGTAGGTCTGATTCATTACATGTGAAATTTCCCCTTTTGCTATTTTGTTTGTATGAATTTTAATTTTATCCAAATGTTAACTTACCTGAGTTTAGGTTTTAATGACTTCTGTAAACTTGTAAAAAACATTATTTGAGTTATCCTTGACTTAAAAATCCTTTTCAAAACAGCATCTGGCATCCTCAGAGTAGTATCAGCAGGCAAGACAGATGAGATGTGGACAAAGAACAGCATCTCTTAAGGTATAAAGCTATTTAAAATGCTTTCTGTTCTCCCTACGTGTTGTTGTTGTTGTTATTATTATTATTATTGTTTGCAGAGGGTTTTAAGTGCTTAGTATCATCTAACTTCTGTATTTGTTCTTATTTGATAACATAAATATATATGAAACATGGAATTCTACAATATAAAGAAATTCTATTAACAATAAATAGAATAGAATCTAGGATTATTATCTAATAGATAGGCTTATGTGCATAAATATAAACCTGTATTTCTGTATTCCAAAATTTCCATACAGTTAAATTTATACAGATGAGACCTGAAGTTTGATTAAAACTAATGAAAATCCTCCAGCAGCAAGATGTTTGACTGTGCTGCTTAAGTTCCCTGCAAGAAGAATGCAATAACCCAAATAGTTCTTGACCAGCTAAACCTTGCTCATCTTGCTTTGTAATCAAGTCATTTGATTCAAATTATCTACGAGAGGAAAGCAGCAGAATTTACCTTTGCAGAGTAGTATTCATTTAAACAAGCAAGATGCAGATCACATATCCAAGTTCTTCTGTAATAAGATAATGACTTTATTACAGTTTAAAATACTAAATACGAGAGCAAACAAAAATTAAATCCTTTTTTGCAGTTCTTACTCAGAACAAGAAATGCATTTCATTTCCAGTGTCATCTCTGAACAAAATTTTCCAATTTTTCAGTCATTCAAAGAACATATTTTATTCTCCAAGGTGCTAGCTGTTTTATTAAAACGATAAAGGCAGAACAATAATGGAGGAAGCATAGAGTCTGCTGGAGTCTAGTTAAGTGCATGATTGAAAATAAGCCTGGCAAAGTCTCCTGGCAACCCTTCATGGAAAACACAGTCAACAAATAAGTGTAAGTTACATGAACAGTAACTGAATGCTAGAGCCTTCATTTCTTAGCCAAAAATACTTCCAATGGCTCTACGTGCAGCTGAAGAGCTGTTGCATCCATTTCAGGATGTCAGGCTGTATCCAGTGCACTTACCTAACAGAGGATTAAAAGTCAATTAAATACTTCTGATAAAAAAATAAAATTTTTATAAAAGAGCAATTATTGTCTTCCTCCGATTTTACATAGATCGTGACCTCCCTCTAGTTAATACAACTTTTAATCAGATACTCAATGTCATCCCTGCAGTAGCTGAGTAAGTAATAGGGTAAATCTGATAGTTGCAAGGACTGTGAGACCTTTTCAGCAAGTGTTGGCCAAATCTGCTCTGCTTTCATTGTGCTGATTACTGTATAAATTCTGAACAGTTGTGACAGATTTATCACTTTAACTCTGCTTACCATTAAGCCCAGCACAGCTTGTGACACCACAGTTTAAGGCTCAGACCCTGAACAAACCAAAGTAGGGTTTTTCCTACTTGGACAGAGAACTCAGGAACCCCTGCAGTCAAATCATAACCCTACTCTGTGTCTAAGAGTTGCTTTACATTTTGAATTGTCTTTTAAGCTCTGAACACTGGCCATAAGAGAATTTTGACCAATTCAGTATCTCCTGGATAATTATTTTTCAAAATTTCACTGAAGGTGGAAACAGCAGAGAAGACTAAGAAGATACAAAGAAAGTAAAAAACAGTTGCTTGTTTTCTCTTCTTTAGTGAGAACTTTTATCCTTTAGAATGGGAATAATTCAAAAATGTATGTTCCTTCATAACAATTTATTGTCATGACTCTCTGTTCTGGTCTGAAGAGAAGCAAATATAGTCACATCTTGTCCATGTTGCTTGCAAGTTCACCATTTTGCTAATGGCCACTCTAAATTTTCCACCTTAATGCCATGTAAACTGATGCTGACAGGACTGTCACCTCAACCTATTAAGACCTATAAGCAACCTATAAACAAAATTTGGCAAAGCTTATTTATTCTAAATTCATTATTTTTATTTCTGACTTTTGCTAACCAAGGTCACTACTTCTCAGTAAGTCTGCCAAGTTACACTGATACAGTCATATTTATAACCTTGTATATAGGTTTTAAAAGTTTGCTTTAACAGTATTAACTGAGTTTACATTGTGTGAGATATTAATTTACAGGTATCTAGTGCTAATTTGGAGTTGTTTTGTTTTCCAGACAGTGAGTGTACTGATTTTGGAAGTGCTAAATAGCAGTACCTTTCTTTCAAGAAATGTCAGAATAAAAAGAATGTTACTCAAATGTTCAATGTTACAAAATTGTATGATTTATCTAGGCTGCCTCGCTCACATGTGATAATGTATGTCAATTGTAGAAAGACCTTAATTCTATTACCTAAATTAGTGTTAAATTCAGAGCAGTGGGCAGTTTTGCTAAATAATCAACAATTAAAATACATACCAGGAATTATACAATGATATCTCTTCCTCCCTTTTGGTTATTCTTGCTCCAAATGATGAATTCACAATTTAAAAATCAGCACTGAAAATACCAGGAATGCTGACAGCATTACAGCATTTTCAGTGACTGTATCAGATACAGACAAGGCAAACATTCAAAGCCTACCAACATTTTCATTGCTGGTTTCTCAGTTCTAGTGGTTCTGCCTTGAAAGAGAAAGAAATCTTTTGAGGGTTATTGCACTACCTAAAAATTTATATTCTTACACCTCACAGTAGTTACAGCCTGCCCTTCTGTTCTGCAATCTTCCTTAAGAGCAACAGCTGTAGTTACTCCAAAAACTGT
Source organism: Cinclus cinclus (assembly GCF_963662255.1). Classification (NCBI taxonomy): domain Eukaryota; kingdom Metazoa; phylum Chordata; class Aves; order Passeriformes; family Cinclidae; genus Cinclus; species Cinclus cinclus. Next base: position 2,513,629 of record NC_085066.1, on the reverse strand, counting down.
GTTAAAGTGGGAAAGACTATGGGATCAGTGATGGTGTTTCACAGGAGAGTATTTGGGGAAAACAGTTAAATCTCAGTGATGCTTAGACTTTAAATAAGACGACAATCACAGTAAATAACCAATCTCCCATCTCCAAACCTGGAAAAACAATCTCTCTAGTGGTTCTATTTGCCCAGCAGCAGCAGCTAAGTCCAAATGTATGTGACAGTGAGAACAAAGGCACAAAAAGCACATGAGAGCAACACATTTAATAAAATAACCTAGGCAAGATCCTGATCCATCTGGGTATCTTAGTGCTAAGAGCCCTACCCTCACTCCTGCCTCAGAGAGCCTTGCAAAGGAATCGTGCACTTCCCCCTTTCTCCAGCCTGCTCAGACATGTTCTGTTCTGCCCAAGCTCTCACTTAGGTGTTGTGTGCCTAGGGAACATGCTTTATGGGGCTGTAACCTATCTCAGCCCAAACTACCAAGTCCCTGATTCCAGGAGACCCATATCATGGGAGCAAAAGCAGGCTGCCACTTCCATACCTTCAGCCCGTCCTGCTCAGGCCTGCCTACTCCTGCAAAAAAAAATAAAATCTAACCTCTGGGTCTTATCTTCCAGAAAATACCAGTTGTACATAGTATTAAACACAGTACTTACTGTCATGGAGGCACTCCCAACAGGAAAGAGAAGCAAGACCATAATTATCTCTCCAGTCTTCTTTACACTTCCTAATTCAGCTTCCAAAAAGCAGACTTACTGGGCAGGTTGACTCTTCACTCAGAGTGTTTTTGGTGCAGTTCTTTTTTCCTTTTCTCACTTAGCAGAAATATTAGCACTAATCTGATTTTATATCAAGATGCCCAATCCAAGATAATCCAAATGAGGCATCTGTCTATCCAGTGTTCCTGAGCAGTTCTAAGCCTCTCACATGCCTGCTCTTTGGTGGCACCAACAGAAGAGCTTCCAGCATCCAGGCACCAGGCTTCCATCTTCATACTGCAAACAAAATGTTTGTTTTGTAAGACAAAGCACTTGATTTTTTTTTTTTTAAGATCCCTGAACATTCACTGCCCAAAATGTGTATCTGGGACTCTGATGCCATATTCAAAGTAGTTACTGCAGTAAACCTGTGCACTGGGTATTCAGAGCATGTGAGGGACTGCCCTGCAACAGACAAACCCTAATCTTTTAGTTCTGGCATGTCCAAATGAAACTAGCACTAACATGAACTTAACTGTCTTTTAAAGTCTAAAACAACAAATTGTTCTGCACGAAGGAAGGAAAAATTATGAAAATTAAAGGTCAAGCTGTCTTCACAACTACAGCAACATAAAACCTGGAGACAGGCTCTTGGATTCATTAGAGTTACTTCAGTTTTACACTGAAGAACAGAGTGAACTTGGAAAAGTATATTTTTAATCCTCTCTTACTTAAATCATCAGAGGAAGGACTGCTGGGAGTATTTTACAAATAAGCAGTTTGGTTTAGCACTTTCAGAAGCTTTGAGGTATGCAATCAGATTGTAAAAATTAATGAGAGACTGATGATAATTCTCAGCTATTTTGACAACAGCCTTAAAATCCTCCATGTGAAAGTGATGAAATTCTGCTTTTAATTAGAAAATTAATAATTTTATGCTCATGAACTACACAGAATTTTTGTGCAAACAAGTTCTCAGATTGCTTTAACAGTGTGTCAGAAGTGTTAAAGAACTGACTGTACTTCAAGACCATAAAAACACTCAGACTTCCTGTTTTACTTACAGTGAAAGGACTTTTAAAGTAGAATGATTATAGGTTTTGCAAGGTTTCTTGTGTAATTGACAATCGAGGTACCTAACCTAAGGAAATAAACCACAACTTTGCCTAGATTCCTTTGTATATATCCAGATCCCTGGCAGTACAAGTTAACCTAACTCCCTTCAAATCCTGATGTCTCAGACAAATTAGCAGGATTACCATAAAGCAAACCCAACTAATTTCGACAATTTGAATTCTCTTAGATTGGTATAAATTAGCAAATTATTAAAATATAGGTTCAACTGTGACATTAACATAGAGATTGATGTTACATCTCAGAATCTACCTATGCAGATTATGATTACACATATGTGTATGTATGGCTATGTCTGAATACAAAATAACCCAGGATCAGAACCGAGGATGTTCCAAAACAGACAGAAACCTACATAAATACAATACCCTCTGACTGCTCTCCCCTTTTAGATAGCTCATCTGTCTTACATGGCTGGCCCCACTCTTTCCTTGACTGTCTCTGAGCAGCCAGCACAGTTTCGGCTTGCTCTCTTGTGGCCAACATTAGAGCTACAATTACCCTGGTGCTACTCCCCTGCAAGGACCTCTGTGACCGGTTCTTCCTAAAGCATGACAAGTTTCCTCAGATTACAGTCACTTACAGCTGAACCTCATAAACCACTCAGACTTCAACTCACAGCCGATTTATGGTGGCTTAGCATGTCAGCTGAGAGATCCAGAAGTGAGCACACGTGGATTTCCAGCCCGCAGCAAAGAGCTCGGAAACTTTGAGGCTCCTAAGCCTCCAAGGCACTGTCAGTCCTACCCTGTGACTCTCACAGCTGAAAAATCCTCCAACACAAATGTACTGCCAACACCATGACCAGAGGTCTTTGAGACTTGACAGTGCTGTCACAAGGATGGCCTCACCTCTTCAGCATGGTTTTAACAGAAGCCTTTTGGAGCTTGAGCTTGGTTATTTAAAGATTACTGTTTTGGCAGTGCATTTGCTAACAGGTGACAGCAACTTCAAAGACTTTCTGGCACCAGTAACTACTTCTAGCTTTTAGCTGTTTCCATGACTTGTTGGGTAACTTGTGTCATTTTTTTATATTTTTAAAGATGCCAGATACTGAAAAGGTGAGGGCTTTAAAAGACTGAAATATTCCTTGATACTTTATTGACATTATGTCAGGCATTATTAACCTCCAGAAATAATTTTATGCTAGTAAAAAGAAAAATATTATAGAGCAGCAGAGCTGGCACAAGTGTACAGACATAAGCAGAATGACCAGAGATATGTCACTGAATGACACTGCCCACTTAGGTGTCAGCCAGATGAGCTCTAAGTGCCCTCCCCAGCTCTCAGGAATAACAGTGCAGGCACATCACAACACCAGAACTGAAGCAGCCCTGAAATGAGCTTGAAGGGAGATGAGACCACTCTGCCCAGGGAGTGAAAAGGTGCCAACCTTTTCTTTTGCTGAGTTGCAAACACAGCTGCTCTTACTGTGGGTATGACTGCAATTTCAGGAGTGATCTTGTCACAGGAATTCCTTCATTTTTAAAAGGACCTATCAAAAGCCCGCTCCATATCAGCAAAATAATCATCAGTTTGTGGTAAGACCAGGAGTTAAAAACCATTCCACATTTGAAATTAGTCCTCAAAACCATTACCATCACTCTTCCAAAACAATCAATAACACTGAGTGATGGATTTTTGATTAATAAACATTAACTTCATTTATTACTGAACATAAAAAGGATAATCAGTACGGAAATTATACTTTGACTACTGGGTTACTTGATCATCAACCTTTGTAACATACGAACAACAAATAAAACACTTGGGCAGCAGAGGGTTGGGAGTCACTCAGATTAAACAAATTACTCAACAGAACAACAGTGACAAACTACAAAGCACACTGAGCAATAGCACCAAAACTGATCTATGTGACCTGGATCTGTGTATTTCTTCTCGAATTCAAAGGACAAGAACCCAGAACCACTCCAACCCCTGGACAACAGGTCCCCAGCACTTTCAGCTGCTCTGCTTTGGGACTGCCAGAATCACAGCAGCACTGTGCACTGCAGAGAAAAAGAGATCAGCTCCCTCACCTGTCCCACCACACACAGCCATGGTGAGGCAAGGCTGGAGGCACAAGCGTGTGCTTAAAGGTGGAGGGAAGAGCAAGACTGACCTTTTAGGAAAGTGTTAACTTCAACTTCTCTTCCTGTTAAAAGCAAATAAGCACAACTTTTGCAAGTTACTGGATTGCCAAATATTCTTATAGCCAAATTGTCTTTCTCCATCCTTCTACCAGGAGCCAAAATCCTTGTTCCTCCTATACTGTTGCCAAAAATTTTGATCAACATCACAGACATTCCAACCAAGCTCATGGATACAACTAAGGTGCAATCTTGCTCACAAACTCTAAGTAATATCAAAATATATAATATGTATGATCATGTGATATTAAAGCAAAACAAGTCAACACTCCTACCTCTCTTACTAAAGCTGCAAACACTTCAAATGCTTCATGAAAATTTGAACTATATTTGCATTGCAGTGAGTACCACAAGGACCACAAGTGGGATAGAAATCTCATAAAATCCTAAAACTGAGCAATCAGTAGCAACGTGTAAGTGTGGATTACTCTTGAATGTTTAGAATTATACAATGTTTAAAAAGAAGTAAAGGGATAAAAATGAGTTAATGATGTATTTATAAAGACAAGTAGACATATGCATCACTATGACATTATCTATAGTAGAATTAGGAAGAGACAGAGAAATGTTAAGATCATGCTAGGTGGGTGATCTTAAACATCTATCTTGTATAATAATAAAACCATAGAATCCTAGAGTGGTTTGGGTTGGAAGGGGCTTTAAAGATCATCGCGTTTCAAGCCCCCACCATGGGCAGGGACTAGACCAGGTGTCTCAGAGCCCTGTGGACCAGGCCTTGGGCAATTGCAAGGATGGAGCTGCCACAGTTTCTCTGGATAACCCGTGCGAGCATCTCACATCCTCCGTGTGAACTATTTCCATCAAGTATTTAATCTAAACCTGTCCTCTGTCGTTTGAGTCCATTCCCCCTGGTCCTGTCACATGTCCCTCTCTTTCTTGTAGAAACACGTCCTAACAATGTACGTAATGAAATGTACGATCCTGATATCTGTAAATAGTGTATGATTCGTATCTCTTCCGGGATACCTTTAAGCAAACAACTTGAAGGGCTTTGAGAGCCCGCTGCCCGACAGCAGCCCGTGGGTCACACTACACCAAGGCACTCCTTTTCCGGGCGTTCCGACACGCTGCACAAGGAGCACAGCTCGCAAGCCTCATTCCAAACACCGCCTCCACCTTGGGCCTGTCCCGCCGCTCTCCCGGACGCGGCTCCCCCGGCCGGGGGCTCCCTCACGACTCGCCCCGCCCCGCCCTGCCGGCCCCGCCCTGCCGGCCCCGCCCTGCCGGCCCCGCCCTGCCGGCCCCGCCCTGCCGGCCCCGCCCTGCCGGCCCCGCCCTGCCGGCCCCGCCCTGCCGGCCCCGCCCTGCCGGCCCCGCCCTGCCGGCCCCGCCCTGCCGGCCCCGCCCGGCCGGCCCCGCCCTGCCGGCCACGCCCCGCCCTGCCGGCCCCGCCCCGCCCTGCCGGCCCCGCCCCGCCCTGCCGGCCCCGCCCCGCCCTGCCGGCCCCGCCCCGCCCTGCCGGCCCCGCCCCGCCCTGCCGGCCCCGCCCGCTGATTGGCGGCGTTGTGCGCGGCCCCGGCCGCGCGCGTGCGCCGTGCTGAGGCCGGCTGTGCGTGCGAACGGGCGGGGCTGTCGCCGCCGTGGGGTGAGGGCACGGCCATGGCGGGCCGCCCGCCGCGGTACGAGGATGGGGAGAGCGCGGCGCTGCGCCAAAAGGAGGAGCTGAGCCGGCGGGTGAGCGGAGGCGGCCCCACGGGGCCCTGTGCCGGGGTCCGGGCCGAGGCGCGGGCGGCCTCCGGAGCCTGTCGCCTCGGGCGCGAGCAGCGTGAGGAAGAGGAGGGCGGGTGCTGTCTGAGACCGGGGTAGCGCCCTCCGGCCCCGAGAGCGTCCTGCGTTTAGCGAGCCCGTGTTGCCTCGCTAGCAGCTCGCTCGTCAGATTGGTATTTTGGGTCTTACTGCTTCCAGTTGGGTTTGAAATGTCAAGTGAGGCGCGGTGAGGTTTTTCCTCACATAATCACAGTGTTTTGAGTCTCAAGAGACCCTCCAACGATGGAGTCTAACTCCTGCGCTGCACTGGACACCCCAAGAATCCCCCCGTGTGCCAGAGCGTGTTATCCTAAAGCTCTTTGAGCTCTGTCAGGCTGGTGCTGTGAGCCGTTTCCCCGGGGAATTCAGTGCCCAACCACGCTGTGGGTGAAGAACCTATTCCTGATATCCAACCTAAACATCCCCCGACCCATCTGCAGGGTCAGGGTACTGGCACTGTGGTACTGGCACTGCTCACCAGGGAGAAGAGATCAGTGGCTGCCACACCACTTCCCCTCGTGAGGAACTTGTATACTGCTGTGAGGTCTCCCCTCGGTCTCCTCCAGGCTGGGCAAACCAAGAACCCTCACCTGCTTCTCGTATGGCCTTCTAGTACCTAGTTCAGCTTTATCTGCCCAAAATGTCCCAAGGGACTTCAGTCATAGAGGCTGGTGCTCCTCCTGTATTTGCTCCCTCTTCCCTGGTGCTGACAACTTTGTTCAGTATGCAGCCTGCCTGTAAGTAAGCCCTGTGGAACCTTGGCTCCAAAAATCCTCTTAGCAATCTTCCAGTACCCCTACAAGGAAGCCAGAGAAGGGGCTCTTCATCAGGAATGGCAGTGACAAGACAAGGAGTAATGTGTACAAATTGAAAGAGGGAAAACTGGGGTTAGATGCTAGGCAAAAATTCTTTGCTATGAGAATGGTGAGGCAGTTGCACATGTTGCCCTGAGAAGCTGTGGATGCCCCAGCCCTGGAAGTGTTGAAGGCCAGGTTGGATAAGGCCTGGAGCAACCAGGTCTAGTGGGATGTGTCTCTGCCCAGGGCAGGGGGCAGCTGGGGACTAGATGATCTTTCAGGTCCCTTCCAACCCCTTAACATTATGTGATTATATGAAAAAATTACTTCTGCATGGCCGTGTTTTATAGAGACAGTGATGTTTTTGATTGCCTGGAAGCTGCAAAGCTGGGACATCACAGTGTTACAGGTTGTCACTTCTGTTGTGTCTAAATGGCTGGTTTAGTCTGTAGTAGAGGATGGTTCTGCTGCTTTGCCTTGCTGGTGGTGTAGATAAAAGAGATTGATGTAACTGCTGGAAAAGTTGTCTTTTCAGTGTGCCACATTCAATTTGGCTGACCTCACTCTGTGGCAGCTTCCTACTGTTGTACCAGTTCCAGGAGACACAAAGGAAGAGCAGAGAAACCCATACTGTTTGCTTCTAAAAAAAAAAAAAAGCACTATGCCCTCTGAACAATTTTGTTCCAGTTTTTGGCTTTTGCAAAAGTCCTTCTGATTACTCTTTACAGCTGCCATTGTAAAAGAAAATATGAATATCTGCCACATCTATCAGAGTGGTAAATCCCACTAAGGAAGTTAATGTAAAAAAGCAGTTCTAGAGTATTTGGATTTTCATTCATTTCATTCTGAATCTGGATCTTACCTGTGGTTATAAAGTTATTCTCAATATTATGCTATTTTTTTTAAAGTTATTTGATGTTTTATTAGTTGTGTATATGTTCTCTTCTGGGAAAAATGTGCTTTCTGATTATAATATATATATGTAGTGTCATATTATATATATTATAATATAGTACTCTGGCTTCCCAGCAACTTTTGAGGGTAGGAGAATACCAATGCATGCAAAATAACCTGTTTCTAGAGAAATTTTATTAATTTAATTTTAAAGACTTACTTTGTCTTCAGTGATTCATTTGGAGAACAGCAGCTGTACATGCATGTTGCTGTCTTAAAATATCAGACATGCTTACCACTAGTATTCTAATATTATGTCTTGTTTTTTATCATTAAATTCAAATGCATCTTTTGCCTTTCAGATTAAAGAGCAGAAGGTTGTAGTCGATGAGCTTTCTAATTTGAAGAAGAACCGGGTAAGGTTTTACAAATTTGCTTTTAACTATTTCATTTTAGCAGAGAAATAAACATAAGAGACAAGAGGGGCAACAAAATCAGAGCATGCTGTCCTTAATTTGTTGTAGTATAGATTTTAATAAACGTGGTCTGCTGTGCTCAGAATAATTTGTCCTGCAAATGATTTGATTACGTATACTTGTGCAGTGTTGGGGTTTTTTTTTTCTTTTTTTTTTTATGTTTTATTTTAGTTATTTCATTAAGATGTTTGAGTTGATCATAAGGATTCATGAGGAGTTCTTACTTTTTCTGTGCATCTGTTTTAAATAGAATGTGATTCCTTGTGGATAAGGAAAAGAGAAATTCAGAATTGTCCTAGGTTGAGCATTAAATGCTTTTGATGATACAGCATTAGAAGCTGGTGTTTGTAGGGCAGAACTTACCCTTCACTTTTGTACCAGGAGTGTCTCTTTGGACCCACACCAGCTTCTGCTGCAGTGTGGTTCCAGAAGCTGCTGCTTTGATTTAATACAGTGTGGGTTTTGTTTTACAGAAAGTTTATAAGCAACAACCCAATAGCAACATATTCTTCCTTGCAGACCGGACAGAAATCCTGTCTCAGTGCAAAAGTAAGTTTGCAGTCTAAAAGTATCTCAAATAGTTAATGTATAAACGCTGTATTTGTAGCTGATTTCAAAGGTATATTAAGATGAGAAAATTGCCTTGTGTGTCAAATACAAAGTAATAGGAGAATGGATAATAGAAGATGGAACAAGCATTAGAAGTGCATAAATTCAGAAGTATTTGTTTAATTTTCTGGAGTGAACAATTGCTACTTCTCTTTGATTTGGGTTAATAGTGTTGCCATTTTAATTGTCAGTTCCCTGTTCTTACTACAAATATTAAGTCATACTGATTATATAGGCATATATAGTTGGCCATTCCCCTATTGCACTGTGGCTTTCTTTGGGAAAAAAAAATTAACATCTTTGTATAATTAAAGAGGAATATGCTACAGCAAGCTTATATAGCTTGTGTTAGTAATGATGGAACACAAACATAGCACTTTGCTTAATTAGTGTTTTATGTTTATCATTTTAATTGAAGAAGTGGCTGGAATTACTAATTTTGTAGATATACTTTTAAACTTACCCGTAAACTTTCCTGTTTGTGAAACTGATTGTGTCATTTTCTCTTACACAGATACATTAGATGAATTAAAGAAGGCACATCAAGAGCTGGAGAATTCAGAAAAGGCTAAAATCAAGAAGTAACTCCTGTGAATTCCTGTTACAATGTGTGGTATTTGCTGTGTTGTTACCTTGTGCAGCCAGCCTGCGATTCACGATTTCCTCAGTGAAGACACCCTCTGCCAACTGAGAAGAAGAGGACCAGACAGTAGCCATGAGCTGATAAAAACTGTGTCTGATCTCTCTTATGAATGTCTCTTTTCAGGCCATGTACTTCACATGAGGGGACTGGTGACTCCTCAGCCTCTGGAAGATGCCAATAACAATATTTTTCTTTGGAATGGAGAAATTTTCAGTGGAGTGCACGTAGGAAATCTCGAGAATGATACTGAAGTAATGTTTCGTCATCTGGCTTTATGCAGCAGTGAAATGGACATTTTGTCACTCTTCTCATCACTTCAGGGTCCCTGGTCTTTTATTTATTATGAAGCAGCCAGGCACAGTTTATGGTTTGGCAGAGATTACTTTGGTCGTCGTAGTTTGCTTTGGCAGTTCAGTAACGAGGCTGACAGCGCTTTCTGTCTCACATCTGTAAGTGGTTGCTCTGAATCAGGCAACCAATGGCAAGAAGTCCCAGCATCTGGAATTTTCAAAATTGATCTCAAAGCTTGTGCAACAACTAAGTCTTTGTCTTTGACATTGTTTCCATGGAAGTACAGCTGCGGAGAGAAAGCAGAAGAAACATGCATTAATATTCTTGACCAAGTGTCAAAAGACTTACCAAACCACATACATCTCATGTTGAATGAATCAAAGCTGTGTCTTAGAGCACCAGTTATCCCCTTAAATAAAACAGTTTCTAAAACTTCAGGTACATGCCCAGGCTCTGATTTTAGCAACATTAACTGTGTGGTGTCTGTAGAAACCCTTCAAGAATTTCTTGCAGAGGAACACAAGAAAAAATTAGCCTGTCAATTTATTGATGTTTTAAATGAAGCAGTCAAGAGACGAGTCCTGTGTCTCTGTAGAGATCCAGATCAGAAAACGAGAGAAGTTCCAAGCATGTCTGATAAGAAAGCACGTGTTGCAGTGCTCTTTTCTGGTGGCATTGATTCTATGGTTATTGCAGCCCTGGCTGATAAACATGTGCCTTTGGAGGAGCCAATTGATCTTCTCAATGTAGCTTTCATGATGAAAGAGCAAGCTAAGCACAGGGCCACCACTAAAAGCCATACCAGGCATGAAGTACAGCTTGATTTGCTTTGTCCTCAAGAAGGCTGTCAAGATCTTGATGCTGACACTGGTGCTCATTTATCTTGCTTTGATGTTCCTGACAGAACCACTGGTAGGGCAGGAGTGAAGGAATTAGAAGCCATTAACCCTTCAAGAACCTGGAACTTTGTGGAAATTAATGTTACACTAGAGGAATTGAAAAAAATGAGAAAAAAGCATATTAATTACTTAATCTATCCACTTGACACAGTCTTGGATGACAGTATTGGCTGTGCAATTTGGTTTGCTTCCAGAGGAGAGGGTTTCATTAGTAATCAAGGAGAAATGAAACCATATAAAAGTCATGCAAAGGTACTGTTTGTTTTGTTTTCTGCCTTAGGTTTGACTTTGGAATGTAAAAACAGTTTTGTTGATTCAGAAATCAGCTGGGATCTTTTCCATTCATAAGGGTTCTGAAATTCACTGTCAGAATCTGGGATATTCAATAATTATAATACACGTGCAATCCTAGAGTTAAAAATCATATTCAGTTCTTTTGTCATGTAATGTGCATGGCTTTTCAGTGAACTTGGATATGCAATAATATGTGCAGAAAAAAAACAACCACCATCTATCATTCTGATTTCTCACTTCCCTGTTCTTGATGGTTTGTGTAGGGCAGAAGAAACTGTTTCATTTCAGGTGTTGAAGGCAGCTGTGTAATGTAGCTGTTACTAACCCAGTAGCTGGTAAATGAATAATACTCTGGGTGTACATTCAGGTAACTACAACACATGACATAAACCTTTGGCAATAATATTTAAAGGCTGGTGTTTAACAAATACTGTTTATTATCATAGAAACTAACAAGGACATTCTTCAAAAATATTGGTGTATTTGTGACACATATGGCATTATTTTGTTGTTTTATTTTCCTTGCTCCACTAGCAATGTTTGTTTGTACTTTAAGGTCTGATCATGACCATAATTCAAGTTATCAGTGACTTTACTGGGAATTGTTTCAGGCTTTGTAAATGTGTAAGGCAAAGCCTATCCTGACAGGTAATATCTCAAGAAGATGTCTGTTGAAATTTTTCACCTTTAGTTAAACATTTAAGGTCTGATACATACTAACTTGCACAGATACTAAGACTTCCTATATTCTGTTTCCTCAGGTTGTGCTTATGGGAATTGGAGCAGATGAGCAGCTTGCTGGGTATTCTCGACACCGTGTTTGCTTCAGAAAAGATGGCTTAGAGGGTCTTAATAAAGAACTTGAAATGGAGCTAGGTCGCATTTCTTCTCGAAATCTTGGTAGAGATGACAGGATCATCAGTGATCATGGAAAAGAAGCCAGGTATTACTGTTTTAGCATGGAGCAAAACTGGTTTTGCTGGTTAGATGCAGTTTTTAACACCCCTAACAAAATCTTAATTGAAACTTCTGTGTGTTTTATTGTCTCTTGTTCCGCTGCAGTTTTGTTAATGTGTACTGTGTTGTGCAGTTTTGGGTTTTGTTTTTTTAAAAAAGTGGACTGTAGTATATTGTGGAAGAGTTTACTTAAGGAAATTTAGCACCTTGATCTCCATCTAGAGGTTTTAAGAAGCAGCAGCAGATGTTGAAATAGGCAAATTCAAGCTGGTTTTATAATTTTAAGCTAAACAGTCTTCTGTGCAACTTTGAAGTGTTCTGGTGTGGACTTTTGTGGAGTGTCTCTGGAGAATGACAGTGTAACAGAAGCTGTGTATTCCTATCCATAAAGCAAAGGTATAGTAAATATCCACCTTTCCTGGCTGTTAAGTCTGAAGAGTTGGAGAATAATTTTATTTGTGTCTACTTCCTCCATGCTACCATCAAGTTGAAAAAATTCCTTAGGTGGTATGCAGGAGCAAAGGCCACTCAGGTGTATGAAAGGTTGTTTCATGTGATTTCTGTGCCAGTGCTTTTCCAAATCTTAGTTGCACATTTTCAGTTCAGTACAAGAACAGTTGCAGTGGTGGATGTGGTGCTCTTAACCATGCACATGATTAGGTATGAATGCCTGAAATTCAGAATGATACCAGCATTTGTTGTGTAAATCTTCTGGTTTCAAAGTTACAATGTAGTTTCACGGCATCTTTGCATGTGGTACAGGAGAAAACCAAGACTAGTCCTGTGGAATTTTTAAAGGGTCTTTCCCCACGTAAATCTCTCTTTCAGATTTCCTTTCCTTGATGAAGATGTTGTTTCATTCCTCAATTCTCTTCCCGTCTCAGAAAAAGCTGATTTGACTTTACCTCGAGGAATTGGTGAGAAACTGATTCTACGCCTTGCAGCCAAGGAGCTGGGCCTGACTGCCTCGACTGTTTTGCCAAAAAGGGCAGTACAGTTTGGATCTCGGATTGCAAAACTAGAGAGCAGCAGTGAAAAAGCATCTGATACTTGCAGCAGACTGAAGTTACTTTCAGTAGATTAATTGTAGAGGTGTGTCTTCAGATGTTGCACTTACTCTGTATGCAAAGTCACTAAATCTTTTGAATTTTCTTAGAATGTTTGGGTCCTTTTTACACACTTGGACATAGTTATTAACAAGTGATGTGTACGAGGAACTCACTATGAATCCATCCTGTGCTTTTAATTTTTTTAATAATGAGAATGCTTTGTTTGGAATAGTAACTGGAATCACTTTGGTGATAGCAACACAGCATTTGTTTCTCTGACAGGTGATTTTCAACATTTGTAATCCCAAGTATTGCCATTAAACATGACACCATTGAAACAGTTTTCATTGAACAATTCATAGTTGCATTTATTTTATTAAGTTTCTTTTTAAGATGCAAACCTTCTTATCTTTTTTAATTCTGGCACCTTGATGGACTCTTCTTGCACTCTTTTTGAAATATCAATTCCCAGGGGAGCTCTAGAAAACAAAATTACATATTTGTTAAAAATTAACATCATCAATGCCATATCACACAGATGTACAGGTGTACCTTTTTGACAATTAGTGTGAGAGTCAAACTACTTTGGTACATTCCCTGCACTTCTAAGACTGTGATCATTAAAACAGCCTATTTGAAGCTGTACCTGGAGACATCTTTACAGTGGGGAAATATTTGCATTTGTAGCCATTCCAAACTCAGAAACACACTGGGGATTTCAAAGCCATCTTCTGGGGCTGTTGTTTTATTTAGATTCTGATTTTAGTTGATAATTCATTTCATGTCTTGCTGATGAATGGAAAACACACTAGAGATTCACAGGTATCTCCTACAATAATCTTAAACAATGTATTGTAAGTATTAAAACGTAGTTTTAAAACAGCAAGTAAAACTTAGTTTTTTATTCACTGAAATGTATACAGCAAATTATTTTTGAAGTAGAGTATTTAAAATTTTTTCAAGTGAAAACTGTAATACAATTTTTTTTTGTATTGAGACCATCCAAGTCTGTTTTTCTGAAAAGGGAAAGGGCAAAAAAACTGAAAAAAATCCTAAATTTAAGATCAGCTGTTACTTTTGAAATAGCTACGCTCTTTTTTTGGCATAAAGCCTAACATCTACAAAATTAAAGTAGGAAAACACTGTTTCAGAACTGTTATGATGTATGGTAAATTACGTTTCTGAGCCAAAATGAACATAAATGCCCGCTAGGATCATTTGTATTTAAAACTGCCATGGAAAAAAAAATAACTTTTTAAATTTATATGTGCTGCAGAGAGACTCCTCAGCAGCTTGTGCCTCCTTTTCCATGTGACCTCTCCCCATTCAGTGCCCCCAGTGAGCAGTGAGGAAGGAGACTGGGAATGAGCAGTCACTTACCTTGGCTCATAGCGGATGCCAGCAGTACTGTGTAGCACCCCCAGTCCTGCCCGTAACCTTTCAATGCCATTCCTGAGCAACAAATTACATCATTTGTTTCATTTTTATGTAATGTTCTATGTAAGTTTTATGTTATTACATAATTACATAAAAATGTACGTCACAGCTCTGCATAGGAGGGAGCGTGTAGTTCAGGCAGCACAAAAAGAGGTTCTTGAGTCTTGTGTCAACTCTGCATGTGCTCCTGTAATGTTGTTTAAAGAGAAACAATTCTTACCATGCAATCATAACACCATTATCGGTGCAGAGTCTTGGAGGAGGACACAGTAAAGCAAAATCATTTGCATCTGCCAGATTCTGTAGACCTTTTCGGATATACTGATTACTTGCAACTCCTCCTGATACAACCTGACAGCATTTCAAAAGCAAAAAAAGGCATTGACTCAAAAGTACTGATGGGTCACACACAACTAGCATCATGTTTAAAAAAGGGTTATCAGTTGAAGTTCTAAAGACAGCAATAAATATTGCATTTGAAGATTAAAACACACCAGAAAAGAGTCTGCTAAGTGAGCTTATTATGCAAAAAGACATTCCTGAAGTACATCAGGCTAATGGAAGGTGTCCCTGCCCCTGGCAGGAGTGTTAGACTGGATGATCTTTCAAGTCCTTCCCAAGCTAAACCAGTCTATGGTTCTACTGTAACTACAACAGCTATCAAGTATTGGGGAGCACTCAAGTTGTTATGGGAGATTAGATTAGATGGTAAGAAAATCTCTCTAGCTTAAAACCCAGCTAAATATATGACTGTTACTTCAGTATTATTGGTATTTTAACAATATAATACATACTGAGATCTTCCTCACATGTCAAGGTAGAAAGTAAAGCAAGGCATCTTCATCTTCAAATGATATTATAGAGTTATATATAAAAAGGAAAAACGAAGTATACCCACCAAAGTGGCATTTTTTGTTGGTAATATGCTGGTTTTGATGCAGAAGAGCATGGCTCGGTACGTCCTCTGGATAATATGAACAGTCACTGCGTGCTGTACGGCAGCAGCAACATCCTTAACACAGGCCAGGATCTCCCCTTCCTGAATACCTACAAAGTATATCATCAATGGGGGTTCCTGAGTGTAGGCCATCAAAAGCTCAGTTTGTATCTGACTGCCTAAAAATACCTTCTTCTTTTTCCTTCTGTACAATGGCATTATTGACGAGGTTTTGAAGTCCAGAGAAGGAGAAGTCGCAGTTGCGATACTGCTGCATGGGCAGTCGGAGGGGGAGCAGTTCCTGGTTCCCAGTCTGAGCCAGGTGCTCTATGGCCTTCCCCCCAGCCATGCTGTGACACTCTGGGTGCTTTCTTAGAGACAGTCTTCGTGCCACCTAAGGAGATGACAAACAACAGACTTGGAATCAGTTCCTCCTGGAATGGCAACGTACTGTAGTCCATGGAGTAAAACGTGACACCAAAAAGTCCAATCCAATGTGAAATTACAAACGGGGCATGGTAAGGGTAAGACGTAACAGCAGCCCAGCAGGATTCTTTTTTTTCTTGGAGTATTTAGAAATGCAATTCTAGAACCATCTGGGCAAACATAAGGATCAACAAACTTTGCAGAAATATTACTCCATTTTTAAGCTATAGGAAACACACATGGACTGCTATACCATATTGCCAGATACACAGGAACAGAGTTGGTTTCAGCTTTTGAAAATCCCCTTTCTGACTCCTTGCACTACCCCAATTTTTTAACTAATATGCACAAATAATTTTTAAAAACGGTGTCTGAGAACAAAACCATAGGTGGCCAATTTTACAGACTCTACTCAGGGACCCAGAAAACTTAAGATTCTGAAGGCCAAACCATGCTTTTTGGTCTCTAAAAACTAAAATTAGTAAGAAATGTTTTAATATGCCTTGTTTTAAACCCGACAGCATAATAATACCTCTATAGATCTCTGATTAATACAACTTCTTTGTGAAATCAGTGTCAATGAAACATCCAACACCAGTTTTGGTTATGTTGCCTGTTTTGCTAAAATACAATTAATGTACATACGTTGCAACTGATGTTTTGTGTACACGTCTAACAGTCTTTCTTATCTTAAATCTGTGGCATTTCGAAACAGAAAAAAAAAGTTACATCAAACTTGTATTGCACTAAATTGCTGTCCTCAGGCTGATGATAATACTACCATTATGTAGTATAAATGCAACAAAAAGAACAGCTAAGGAAAGGTAAGGAAGGGAAATAGGACCTTGTCCAGCATGTCACCCGGTGCGATGTCCACGGACTGTCCAAGCAGGAGGAAATCTGAAACCCCCTGTGCTACTGCCAAGAGACAGTGGCCTCCAGAGATGAGGAGAACCAAGAAGGGAAATGGCAGGGGATGTGTGAGCCTGACGGTCAGTGCGTGAGCCTCCATGTGATGGATGGGGATGAAGGGCTTCTGGTGCCTGCTGACCAGGCTCAGGCTGTACTGCAGCCCCACGCCCAGGCTCAGAGCGAGCCCGGGTTTCACCGTGGTGGCCACAGCCCCAAGCTCAGGCACAGAAACGCCGCTGGCACGAAGGGCCTCTTGAACCACTTGCTCGATGTTTTCTCGGTGAAGCTGCTGCGCCACCACGGGAATTATTCCGCCTGTTCTAGTAAAACCAAGGCAGTACAATGAGTTGGTAGTTCATAGCAGATACAATGCCATAAAAATAGTTTTCAGGCACTTCTTAATCTTGTTGCATCCTGCCTGTTTCCTTAGTGCATTCTCTAATGCCTTGTTTAGCGTCAAGGGCACTAGAGAGAGCATGATTATCAGTGGAAGGCCAGAAAAGGATGTAACTTCCTTTTTTTGGTACAGATGCTTTTTAAATGTATCTCAACACTGTTCCAAAGCAATGTAACAATATTCACAACCCCTTACTTGTCAGCTCATATTCTTAACCACTGCTTATATGCTTATAAGCAATGCTTATATTTGATTAATTTTCCCTTTAAGGAGTCAAGACATTTGGTGATTTTAACAGCAGCAATGACTTCATCTTTTATTCAAGCTAGAGAAGTAATCTAAAGAAAACACTGGAGGGAACTTGTTAAATGCATGGCATTTCTTTCCTCCCCCTTAGTACTATCTCAGGCAGTATGTACTGTAGCCCCAGCGATGCATCTTCACACCTACCACCACTTCCTGAGTTTTATGGGGCAGGGAAGACTTTTACACGGGTGATATTATAAGTAACAATAACAATAAAATTAAGACAGAAGCCCTGACAAAAGTTTGTTCTTACTGTAAATGAACTTCCTTCTGACAGTGAAGTGCTTCTCCCAGAACACAGCCAGCTTCATCCACCACAGCAGCGCCCGTGTCGTCACAGCTCGTCTCTATTCCCAAAACCAGCCTGCGAAAACGCTGCTTTCCCGGGAGAGCAGAGCTGCTGCTCAGCCACGCAGCTCGGCCCCGCTTCACTGACTGCAAAACGCTTCTGGCAGCGCCGTTCATTGTAATCTAGCCGGTGGTTATGTCCAGGAGAGAGCTGTACATTTCGGTATCACTGGAGGGTTTTCAGCCACGTGATTTTCTGAAGAGCTTTTCAAGTCATGAACGGCCACGCACGACATTTCAGACCCTAAAGCTGGGAGATAACATCTTGTTTTACCTGAATTACGTGTGAAGAGAGTTCCTCACCAGCCTTGCAGCCCCTCCGGGAGGTCACAGCCCGCCTGTGGCCCGCAGGTGAGCGCTGCTGGGCGGGCAGGGCAAGCCCGGCCGCTCACGGGCTCGGCCCCATCTCCGCGGATCCTCGGGGAGCCGGAACCCCCCCGGCTCCGCGCCGCGCGAGTGGCGCTGTCCCGGTGTGTCCCGGTATCGCGATGTGTCCCGGTATCGCGATGTGTCCCGGTGTGTCCCGGTGTGTCCCGGTATCGCGATGTGTCCCGGTGTGTCCCGGTATCGCGATGTGTCCCGGTGTGTCCCGGTGTCCCCGCCCGCCGGCACACGGGGCGGAGCCGCGGCCGGCGCAGCCGCCATGCGGGACAGGGGGGACTCCCCTCCCCTCCCCTCCCCTCCCCTCCCTTCCCCTCCCCTCCCCTCCCCTCCCTTCCCCTCCCCTCCCCTCCCCTCCCCTCCCCTCCCCTCCCCTCCCCTCCCCTCCCCTCCCCTCCCCTCCCCTCCCCTCCCCTCCCCTCCCCTCCCCTCCCCTCCCCTCCCCTCCCCTCCTCTCCTCTCCTCTCCTCTCCTCTCCTCTCCTCTCCTCTCCTCTCCTCTCCTCTCCTCTCCTCTCCTCTCCTCTCCTCTCCTCTCCTCTCCTCTCCTCTCCTCTCCTCTCCTCTCCTCTCCTCTCCTCTCCTCTCCTCTCCATTGTGATGGCCATACAGAATTACTTTCAATTGCTAAAGAAAATTAGTAACTCATTGCCCCCTTCTTTTTTTTAAGGGCGCCTTTATTGATAAAGTTAATAGCCAGAAAATTACTGCAGAAAAAAAGTATACCACTGTAGGCTTGTCTTTTTTATATTTTTATTTTTTTTTTCCAGCTCACTGGCTGTCACTGCAACCAAAATGTAAATCAAGTCTTAAATGGAGTCTTCTGTTAAATCTGAGGTGGTTTTGGCTTGCAAACACACAGCAGACTTCAGAATTCATCCTTTTTCCGCGACAGAGAAATAAGTGCTCAGAGCAGTAGATGTACCTCCTTCACTCTAATTCCAGAGCTGATAATATACAAGATTACCCAGTATTACACAGTACCCCTAAAATACAGCATTCCTCCACATTTCCAAGACATGCAAGTTATCTATACTTTTTCCTGCAAAAGCATAGTTAGTCCATGTGATTTGCCTACTCACCTACTTCTAGTTCAGTTTCTACTCGAGCTTGCAACCTACACAGCTTCCCTTACGTGTTCTGACACTTGCTCTGTAACAGAGCAGCTTCTCCTATGACAGCAGCAACCCTTTCCCCACCACCTCACAGGCCTCTCAGCTACTGAAAAATAACCAGTCAGTGAGTATCAGAGAAAACAGCCAAAAATCCACACCTAAAAAAGAAATTCCAATTTTTCAGGATGTCCCATTTACACATAGAAAAGTCAGTATCCTGGTAAGCAAAATGAAATAAACACAACAGTGGCAATTTTTAAAAGTGTACATAAACTGAGCTATAGAGTTGATGTGGAAATCCCCTGAGCTGGCAGTTAGGGACCTTGTTCAGTCATTGTGACAAAAAAATAAATTTTTTTTAAAAAAATCACAAGAACAGAGAAGGCAGGAATTACACCATCAATTTATGCTCGCTGTCACAGTATTTACTGTGGGACAAACTTTTACAATGCAAAAACAAGCACAACCACTTACAATCCATTACAGCAGAAACTACCTAATTTCTCACAATCCAAGGATGTAGCCTCACCAGTCCTTGGCATTCTGGATTCATATGTAAAGTTACCACCTGCATTATGGATGATGGGTGTTTGTGAAACACTGCTCTCCATGTCAGCTGTTAACTTGCACCTTTCCTTACAAGCCACTTGCATCAGCCACACATACAGTCTTAGTGGGGATTAGGCTTTAGAGCTGGGCCTGCCCAGCTCTTCATGGAAATCTTTCTTCTACACATTTCCAATCCACATTGAAGTATCTGATGGCATCTTCTTATAAAGTTGATTTTCATCCCAGACAATGCTGCAGGAAGCAGGAATTGTATCTCAGATGTAAAAGCATCTCTCCTTGACTACAATGAGATACTCAGCACAGCAGACTACTCGTTTCCTTCACCCAGGGAGCAGCAGTAGCCATGTCTTGGGCAGCCAGTGCTGAACCTTCTGCTTAATATTTATTGATGCCAAAGATTCTAACCCCATGCAACTGTGGCAGCTTGGGGATAAGCACGGTCAGGAGAGAGGCCGTGTTGAGGATAAAGTGTGTTGGATCATACTTTGTATAGAAACTCGTCAGGAAATACCTGCAGGAGAAAAGGCAGCAAGCTTAGCTGATGGCAGCCTTGTCTAAAACACTTACAAAGCATAGTTGAAATAAGTGCTTTAGTGATTAGTAAGGTTTTACTGGTTAACATCTGTATTAAATATCTCACCTGAGGTTCTAGAGTATTTACAGCAAAATTATGGTCTCTTTTTCCCATACCTCTCAAGGTGCTAAAATGTAACTCTTAGTTTACTGTTTTCTACTGTTTTCTTCCAGCACCTCTCCCCACCTTGAGTTATATATATATTTTTTTTTTCCCTCAGGTTTTGTCCTTTATGAGCCAACTTTCTAAACATCATGCAGGATCCTCCCTCCTCTCTCACTCTGCCACGTAAGTGGACATGTAAATTTTCTTCAGGGTCAAACAGAAAGGCTTTTAGAGTCGGATGTTAAATATGTACCTAATTTTTCTTAGTTACAAAACCACACTTTTGTCAACAGAGACAGGTGTATAGAATTCCTAAGCTATTTGCATAGTGTAAATAAAAGACAGCATGTACAAAGCAGAACTGACACCAGAGGACTGACACACTTCCAGCTCACAAGTTGCAAAATGATTAATAAATGCTGTCACAATAGCAATTAGTTCAGATTTTCAATATCTATGACTTCACAATCCCTTAAAGAATTAACAGTAAGTTTTCCTTACAACATTTCTAGTCTTTAAAACCTGCCCCATTAATAACTGTTTACAAACTTTGATTTCAGTATGTGGAGTGTCAAAAGCAGAAGAAAGATTGTTGATTATGTAGCCTGTAAATAAATAATCCCTACAGCTGTGATGTAGAAATAAACAAACAAGAAAAAAAAGACAGAAAATGCTTTTAGACTGTAAATTGCATCCCATTACGTTGCAGCTTTTCAAATCGTGGCTTTATGTGTCAATTGATCTGTAACACATTTTTGAACTCACAGAATTATAGGAGAGATTGTGAAGAACTTCCTTGAAGATGTGAACTGTACTCCATAATCCAGTTGTTCCCAGTGTGTTAGTAGCCTAGCTTTGCCCTGATCAGGTGTTTCAAAAGGAGTTCCCTTTACTGCATGCAAAAACACATACATTCCCTGGGGAAAATAAAAAGTGAATACAGGAGTGCTTTTAGTAATATTTTTAAATAATTATGTTGTTCAATGCATTATAAAATTAAAAAAAAAGTGAATTCTCACCCAGAAGAGCTGCTAGCCTGTAATGACAAACTATTGAAGAGGAAGGAAGAGACAAGAAGTGATTTGCCTGAGACTGTGCAGAGTCAGAATTAAAGCTCAAGTCTGTGTGACATCCAATCCACTCCCTTGCCTTCTACACTAGTAGGCAAAAGTTCCAGGAATTCAACAGAATTTTAACAAGCACTGTAACAAGTGTGGGGCTGCTGATTCCTATCACCACTTTCCAAGCACAATGTTAACAGAGTGATGACTAGAGTGTCCATAAAAAATCTACCTACCAACACTGGCAATATCACATGAACTCCTGAAAGCTTTCTCAGACCTTTACCAGCTTCAAATGCTCAGAAACCCACTAAGAATTCTGCTGAATAACATCTGCCCACCTCTCTGCTGCTTGTCCTTAAGCATGTGGGCTTCCCTTGTGACTGTTCCTGTTTGATGGGAACATGCCATGTCTGGTTTGTTCTAAAAGACCAGTTTGGGCCTCTTGGTTTCAAACAGGGAAGTACACCCTCTTTCAGTTTCAAAAAACACTTGTTTTCTATCAAAGAAAGCACAATTCCAAGGAAGAGTCTCTATGAGACAGTATCAAAGATTTCCTACTCTTTCTTATGCACATAAAAAAATTTTAACAGAAAGTTTTATATAGAAAAAAAAAAATCACATTTCTTCCAAATTCTTACAACAGAGGTGAAATCTCAGCAAATCACTTCATGTGTCCTTCCACCTTGTTTTGGAACAGACTCCAGACCAGAGCCCTGTGAACTTAGGACAATTGATTTGTTTAATTAATTTTTTGATTCATGACGTTTGCAGTGCCTCAGTTTTAATAACCATAAAGACACTTTTAGAACATATCCAAATGCCTACTCCACATTTTATTTCCCAGTGGAACTTGCAGAAAGAACCACCAAAAATGCTTTGAAGGTAAGCTAAGAGTTTTCCATTAGTGGAAATCCAAGATTTTTCTTTTGTCACACCATTTCAGGATTTATTTCCAAAAGAACTGCCATTTAAATTCTGAAATATCCAACAGTGCAATTTATAGTCATCTTCTAGTGTTTCACTACAGAACTACTTGCCAGTGCATGCTCTCATCCCTGTTGTCATTACAGCTACTTGCAATGAGTTCAGTAAGGCATGTGGGAAATATTTAGTAATACTTGTCTCTGCCAACATCTTCTGAAGTCAGACATGTCTGATGCTGTCAAAGATAACACACAAAACGCTCTCATGACAGTTACAATTCCACCAGTAGCTTTAAACCTATCTACAAAACCAAAAAGCTCAAATAAAAATTAAAACTTTACATTTAAGAGGATTTTACCCATCCTCAGCGCACTATCATTTTCCTAAATAATGAAGGAGCTGTCTTATTGTCAAGTCTTCTTTGCAGGTAATGTTAGAAAACTGAGCTGGCAAACCTCAGGTATGATGTAAATTGCTGGGTTATGACCCTCTTTCCTCTAAGCATGGCAGGACCAATATTGATAGCTGCACTACTTTAATTGATTACAAGAAAATGATAGCGTCCTGGGGAGAGGAGTAGAAAGCAGCTCACAACATCTTTTGCATACTAAAGTCATAATGCAAATCATAACCCTCTGAATAACAAATGGTTTCAGGGCTGGGGTCAAAATAGTTCAGTTTTTCCCACTGCTTTCAAGCAAGATTCCTCTAATGTCATGTCTGGTGACAACAATGTATGCTGCAGTCATTCTGAGTTATGTAGCTTGGCCAGTAATCAAAACTAGACAAAACAGAATACAAACATTTATCTTAAAGAAAATAGGTAAGGGGCTAAAATTAAACATTTTGGGATACTAAGAAATTTATGTGGAAAAATTAGTAGATGGTGTCCAAGAATTAAAAATGTGATAGTTTATGGATTCAGCACAGCTCCCTAACAATATACAGAACATTGTGAAAGTTGGTTGGTGTGATGATTTTATGTCTGCAACCTTCCAGCCTAATTAAACGCCATTTAAAGAACACATAACTACATAATGAATATTTCATGTCTTTCATGTTTGAACTGAAAGTGGTCACGTATCACTCCTCCTCCCCAAAACAGCCAGTCACTTGTGGATAGGCCAAGGAGAGGTGGTGTTTTGGATAGCAGGATTTCACTGTCCATACAGACTGGCTACTTTCCCCTCCCCTTGCTACTAAAAAAAAAATATATATGAACAACAACTATTCCAATTCTGTTCCAAGAGAGGGTACTCACCAGGTTGTGAATGACATTTGTTAAAGTCCAGGCGACAGGGACACTGAAGAAGGGAATGCTGAGCAGGACAATGTGCAGCATGCCGACTCCGAGCGCGTACGTCAGCCACATTCCACGGCTGTTCATCACTCGAGTGTTTGGATTTACCTCGCTGTGGGCAACTCCTACGTTCATTTTTACCCTACAAAACAGATCTGTTTGAAGACTGAGATTACTGTTACAGAGGAGTACTTAACATATGCGATTTTCAAATGTGGGAAAAAGCTGCTTTAAAGAAACGGGTCTGGAAAGAACACAGGGCATGAACAGGGATGTACCTCAAGATCTTCAAACTGTGGTTCACAGAGAAATCAGTACAAAGGGACAGTTGGGAGCCGTTTGTTTAAAACAAGTCCAAACAAATCAAACTCACAAGCCTGCTACAGAAGGGACATTTTAAAAAGAATAGTAAGCTGTGATGTCAGAAGCTAAAGTTGCAAAGCTGTAAGAAACCAAGCTAATAACTTTTATCCTCTGAATTAAGTTTCTCCATCCATGAGAAAATCCAGAGCTCTTTTCCACTTCCCACATTAGACAGTCTTCCTCCTCTTTCTCGGTCATGTAATGATTAGTGAAGAATTCTGCGTATACCAACTGCCCAGCCACCTACTTCTAGAAAGAACAATGAAGGAGTAATTTACACCTTTTTCTTGAAGCAAAGTGCAAATTTCCTCCTCTCCCCATCTATGAGTTTCCAGACAGACATTTCCATCTTTTAAATCTGACTGATATTAGAGAATAGGTTCAAAAGTTTTCTAAGCAACAGACGCATGCAGAGATACACAGGATAATTTAAGATGCTGATATATCCAGAAAAGTGAAAGAACTTACCTATAGTGCCGTTCTTGTCGTATTGCAGTAAAATTTGTAATGATAATTAAAACTAACTCTGAACTACTGCTTACTTCAAACTCACATGATCTCTGGGACTATGGATATTCATTTATGGGAGCGGGATGAAGGCTTTTTTAGCAATCATCTGAATCAGAATACAAAAGCACTGTTTAACCAGCAAAAGCAAGCTTGCTTTTGGCAGGAAGTTTGCTTCTGATATTTACTTAGTGAAGTATAGAGTATGAAATAAATACAAAATACCCGAGCATTCTGCAATATGAACAGACTAAAAAGAGACACGCTGAACCCGAAGGGGGGCACTGCCGGCCTTCACCAGTACCTGTCGCAAAGCATTCCAAGCCACGCACTTGCAGGGGACACATTACCTGGGATGGGCGACGCGAGGCTGATCCTCTCCCCTGGGATGCAGCACCCGCCGAGCCAGCACCTAGACAGACACCACGAGTGACCCACCGCCCCTCCCCATGCCCGTTCCACCCCACGGCTCCAGCCCGATCCGAGGGCCAGCTCGCTGCACCGCCGCGTCTCCTCGGCCATCCCCGCCGCCCCGGCCCCGCCGTGCCCGTGGCCTTCTCTCCAGCCCCGGCGCGCAGGCGGCTCCGCACGCCCGTCCCTCCGCCCCCCGCCGCGGCCCCACCTTTCCTCAGCACCGCGGCCGCCGAGGAGCCGGAGTGGAGCGTCCGGCGCCGGCCGCAGGTAGAGCCCGCGGTGCCCGTGGGCAGGGCCGGCCGGTCGGGAGGGGAGCGGAGCAGAGCGGAGCGGAGCGGAGCGGAGGGGCCGGGCCGGGCCGGGCCGCCCGTACCGCCCACAGGCGCGGGGCGGGAGCGCAGGTAGCGCAGCCGCGGGGCGGGAGCGGGAGCAGGAGCAGGAGCGGGGGAAGCGGCGCCGGTTCGCTGAGGCCGGGGCTGGGCCCGGGGCCGGGGCGCCGCTTCCCGCAGGCGGCGGGGCCGGGGCTGAGGCGCCGGGGCTGAGGCGGGCAGGCCCCGGGCCCTGGGGCCGAGGCTGAGGCGGGCAGGCCCCGGGCCCTGGGGCCGAGGCTGAGGCGGGCAGGCCCCGGGCCCTGGGGACGAGGCTGAGGCGGGCAGGTCCCGGGGCCGGGGCCGAGGCGGGCAGGCCCTGGGGAGCAGCGAGCGCCTCGCAGAGCGGGAGCGGTGCCCCGCCTCTCGCAGCGAGAACCGGGAACTGCGGACGGCTCCTGTGGTTTGGGGTAAACTCGAGGGCCCGCAGGGATTGTCTCTATCTTTCCGCCCGTTGTTTTCGTCTAATAAACCGAAGAATTGCTTCAGTGCGTGCTGGGGAGGGCGCCTGAGAAAGGCGGTGCTCGGAGGGGGGGGGGGGGGGAATTCTTGATTCGTGGCTCCAGACGTCTGTGGGGCCGGAACCGTGAAATTTAAGGAGATTTTACTTCTGGTTTAGGTGAGGATGTGTAGAACCGCAGTTCTACACATATCGGATTTTCTGTAGAAGGGTACGAGGGTTAGATCAGTAATGGTGCTCCCATGCAGAAAACACTGTGCTTTCCCACAGAGCGCAGTTGTAGCACATCTGATCCCTGAACAGTCACAGTAGTAAGGTGGCTTGAGCTGAAATACATGTCTTTAAGCTAGAAGGCATCATAGCTTGGATGCCTTTCCATGCCTAGGACATCCCAGAGGTCCCTCTCTGTCTCCCAAAAAGTGTTCCTGACATGTGGCCAGCATTGCATCCCTCACTTTGGGTCCAGGGCAGGGGAGGCCACACCGGGAGCTGATTCCCGAACTTCCAGTATCAGTCACACCTCATAGAAAATTTGTCTTTGAAGCATGCAGTGTTTCTGCTTTAAGACTCTCCCGTATCTTAGTCAGTGTCTTTTGATGGAGAGATCCCATCTGATTTACTCCCATGAGTAAATCATGAAGCACTTGACACAGGAGTTCTGTACAGTGTGTGAATGCCTCAAAAGCTGCTGCTCTGCACACGTGTACAGGATACTAATATCAGTTTGTCTTTTGCAATGCACCTTTTCTCCTACTCCTCTTGTTTTCCAGTTGGTGGAAAAACAATTTGTCAGATACTTTTACCACATCTGAAAGGCAAATTCCCTTTGCAATGTAAATATCAGTAATAAAGAGAGAACGCCTTTGTAGCTGTTCCTAGAAAAATATCAGTGCTTGTACTTCATAACACTATACTTCCCCCACCACCCAAGTAACCACATTTTTACTTTGTCTTTAATGTTTAAAGAGCAGCTGTCTAGAAGGATGTTGAGGCAGAGAGATGTCCTGTAATTGTTATATCAGCTGCATATACCCTACAGGGCAGTGATACTTCGGGGTGTTGGCTGGAATCCCTCACCAGGTCCTGGCTGCCTCAGGACGAAATCTGGGTTTGTTCCATTCCTCCACGTGTGCTCATGTCCTTGGGACAGGTGCTGAGTGTGCAGTCCATGTTCTGCAGCAGATACCTTGGACTGAATCAGTGGAGAAGCCAGGACTGTCAGGATTGTTCTGCCTTTCAGTGTAAATGGTATTATATAACATAACCCAGAGAAGAGAAGAAACCTGTTAGAACCATTCTTGAGGTGGCAGATGCTAGCTAGCACTGCTTTTCCCCTGCCTCTCTCATGTACATATAAAACTGTAGTTGAATTCTTCTGTGACGGGCTACAAGGATCAGCAAGATAGTTTTCCTGGGGCTTGGCTGTTTGTATCAATGTGGGTACTTAAACAGGAATGCATGCTGAAATTCACAGATGTGTGTACAGTCTCTTCATGGGAGAGTGTCCCTATAATGTAGCAAGAATTTTATAACCCTTTGTATTTCCAATAATTAAAGAAAGAAATCTCCCCTGGTTTATAAGGCATCTTCATTTTTAAGTGAGGGATAGAATGACACGGAAATAAAACTACCTGTGTGAGGGCACACAGTACATCAGATAATCAGGACAAGACTGTATTGGAGAACTGTTTTAGGTTTGGTTTTCATTTTTGCTGGTAGATCCCATTGCCATTGAATATGGCCTTTCCTCAACACCACTGTGTAGCCTCTCCATTTCTCTCCCAGCACCTACTGACTGCAGAGGAAGCTGGGTCCTACTGTAACTTGAAAATTTCACTTTCCAGCCGTAGAGTTGTGTTTTTCTACAGTTCAAAGTTCCTGTGAAACAGCTTCTTAGAAATGTATAATTGCAGTGTTCCTTTTACATTATATTTCTGTTAATTTTCCTGTGCAGCTTCCCTGAATATTTCCACCATGAAACAGCTGCCTGAACAGACAATTCGGCTCCTTTCAAGTTCTCAGGTGATTACTTCAGTTGTCAGTGTGGTGAAGGAGCTGATAGAAAATTCCTTGGATGCCAGTGCTACAAGCATTGATATTAAACTGGTAAGTCTCTCAGAAAGAATTGGATATTAAGATGCCAGGCAAATTGCTCCACTACAAATGTGTTTTTTTGGGCTATTGTGGTTTGGGGAATGGTGATGATTATTATGTATTTATATGTATATATTTTTACCTCAAGTAAAAATGGTACAAAATTAGTTTCCATTTGTGTTTTTGAGGCCCTGCTCTGAAACAGTAAGGCATATTTGTGTTTCTGAGTGTATCATGGGGAAAAAACTGTCAGCTTTCTTAATCCTTCTTTTTCTACTTAAAATTTACGTTTTCTGACTAATAGCCTGTTTTAAAAAATGTAGGACTTAGGTTTGCTGTTAGGCTGACATATTTAATGCTCATTAAAAAGTATTGTAAGAGAGGTGAAAGTGGAGACAGTGGAAAAGTTTGATGACCATTCAAAACAAAAGATGGTTTTGGAATACAAATTGCCACCCTGTCACTAATTATCATAGTGTACTCTGGCTACTTCTAACTCTTTTTTTTTTTTTTTTTTATAAGCTGTTCAAAAAAGTTGGCATGTCACTCAAGGATGGTTTCTGACAGTAGAAAATACTACTTCTAATAAAGAATTTGAGCTCTTTCCCCCAGCAAATTGGGTAAAATGGGTAACTGGTCAGCTTGTCCTGCTCTCCTATTTCTTCTGCAGTGTTTTGTCAGCAGCTGTATAGTAGCAGTATCTCCTGCTTAGAAAGAAAGAAGTGTTATATCCTGTATAAATGTGTGTATTCAGAATTGTATTCTAGACTGTAATACTGTAAAATAATGGATTTTTTCTGTTATTTTTTAATGGGAACTGAAAATAACTCTGACTATGTAATAGAGGTCAATGACCACATTAATTCTGGATTAGTTCAAAAACATAACAGAGAAGAAATTCCATTTTACAGCTTGATGGATTTTGCCTGAAACTGCAGCATTTTCATTGTTTTAATCTTTTTCATATGGAATGTGAGGGCATAGTTTATCCAGTTTGCCTGAACAGAGATAACAATTCCTTTTTAGCAGACAGACAGGAATTAACCTGAAGATGGAATGGGTCTCAGATAAGAGTCATGGCAGTGGTGAGCTGTAGTGGGAAGCTTTGGCTGGTGTTAGTCTTGATTGACCAAACACCCACAGGTGATGTTATTTGGCATCTTTGCACTGTGTATCAAAGCTGAATCATACTGATTGGCATCAGTGACCTGGCAGAGCAACTTAAAACATTTCATGGGTTCATAACCGTGGTAAGATTCAGCTCATGGAGGAAGCTGTTACAAAATACAAAGTTTAAGCACTGTAATACTTAACATAAAACCCACACAAATGAATAAGAAAAAAAAGAAATAATGAAATGAAATATGAATATGAGATATTTTCATATAGATATGAACAATGAATAAGATTAGAAGAGAAATAGAGAATCATTTATGTAACATTTTGATTCAAGATAAATCTCACTGTTCTTAAGCAGCTAACTGGTCTGAAAGTAAAAATTAGAATGGAAAATAGGGCTCATTGCAAAATTCTCAAACCTTTCATTAGCACACAGAGCAGCAGGGTAGAGGGTTTCCTGCCTCTGTTTCCTTATGTGTTTCTGTGCTCAGTTGAGGTGCAGTTGCTTAGTTCTGGTTTGCTGCCCAGTGGGAGGTTGACTCAAAGGTGAGCAAAAGCATTGTTTTTTCACCTGAAGACTCTAAAGCAAATGATGTGTGAATGCAGATGCATTTTCTTACTTCAAGAAATAACCTTGTGAGTACATTATGTTTTTTCATAACTCTTTTCAGGCTAGGCCCAGATAGGACAGCAAAGTTTGTTGTGTTTAATCAACAGACTTTCAGTGATCAACCATCACATGTTCTGTCCATCATCAGTGGTGGCAGCCACTGTTTTAAGATATTCTTTCTAAACACAACTAGTTTTAAGGTCACCAAATGTATTGCACACTACAGCACATTTTTTGTGTGTTGGTCATAATCTTTTCAAAGAGCCAGTCTTGCTTCTGTGAAGCAAGCTCAGTTAGTGATCCTGCAGCTCTGATTACTTCTTCCTCTTGACTTGTGGTTCTTCCAAGTGCTGCTTACTTGTGCTGACTGTAATGGAGAGGGAAAGAATTTGCTGCACTTGTTTGAGATGCTACAGAACCTAAATTTTATCTTTTATTTAGCTCTTGTAAATACCTGGGTTTCAGAGTTTTACCCTGTTTATGCTGGTGCTTACTAGAATGACATATTTGAACTGGAATTCAGTAAAATATGCATTTCCTTTATGTAAAGGTACATCACAAGGATTGAACTTTGCTTCCTTGAAGGCTGTTTTAAAAGAGCCTCCAGGATCCTTTGCTTCTTTTTTGTAAAGTACTGTATATCTTTACAAGCTTTTTTATTACCCTCACCGTTCATGCCTTGCCCCCCCATGAGAATTTCAGCTTCTGTCTATTGAACTTGGAAAACAGAACTTGGAAAATGTGGTGGAATCACATCAGTTAGAACTGAAACTGAAAATGGTATGAAGTAAGGGTCTACTGAATTTAATACACAGAGCTGCATTCAAGTGATTTCAAGAAAACTGATATCAAGTAGGTAAGAGAGATGAAAAGAGGTGAAAAATCTTCAGCTTTCCATCTCTTGGTCTCGTTTTGAGCTTAGATTTTGATATTTCCAAATCACAGGATATGAATTCTGTTATTTAATTGGAGAAACCATCACTGTTATCCTAACATGGTGTATTTTTCCTTTACTTTTTTCTCCCCTTAAACAGAGACATTTAATAGTTGCTCAGTTCCTCCAAACAAGCAAAACTTCCACTTCTGTATGGGTAGTTAGAAGCTGTAACCTTAGCTGCTTCAAACTTACATCTTAATTAATTTGGTTGTTCTACTGCTCCTTTGTGTTTTGTTCTTTTTTTAGGAGAATTACGGGTTTAGCAAAATTGAAGTAAGAGACAATGGCAGTGGAATCAAGGTTGATGATGTTCCAGTTATGGCAATTAAACACTACACCTCAAAAATCAGCTCTTCTGAGGACCTTGAAAGGCTAACAACATATGGTTTCCGTGGGGAGGCTTTGGGATCAATTTGCAGTGTATCACAGGTGAGCACTAGCTATAAATATGTGGCCTTTGTGTTGCAGTTTTTGTTGTCTATATGTGTTCATGAAAGTTTCATTCTGTGCAAAGAGATAAAATGTTCCAGCATCTTGCCAGGGATATGCCTGTGTATGCTGCCTTTCTCCCCAGCCCCAGAAGCCATGTCATATGGATTTCTTGTTTGTGTCAGTCCTGCCTTTCTGTCACACAGGTCACAGCAGTGCTCTGTTTATTTTGCTGAATAAGAGCAGTTAACAGATTGTGTTGTATTCTCTTTTCTTTTATGTCAGGGAGAATCATGTCAAAGATTATGTCTGGCTTTGCTATTTGAATTAGGGTAAATCAAGAGAGGAGCAGGAGGTGATGGCCAGAAGTAATTTCAGGGAAGGGACAGCCCACACAGCCACCATTTCAGTAACAATTTCTGCCTTGTTATCTAGGTGATCAGCAGTCATGGGATCTTGCTGGGCTCCTTATTGCTCTTTGACATGTATGTGACTGCAATTGCACAAACTTTGTCCCTGTGAGTAAACAGGAACCTGCTGCCTGACCTATCTGAGTCTGAGCCATATGTTTGTGTTAGGAGGATTGGCAGTGTACTGACATTTGCAACTTAACTTGCTGGCTAAAAGTAAATACGTTTGTTCAAAACCATCTGAAAAGTGTTCAGGCTGCTAAAGGCACAGCATCTGCCAAATCTCTTGTGCTCTCCCCTTCTGAATTCATGCTGCACCAAGGTCAAGTTTTGTGTTCAAGGCTGCCAAGGATTAGATCGTGCAGGAAGATACCACTCCTGTGTCTGATTGGAACCATCAGCTGTTGAGGTCAGGAGAGATAATGTTACAGCCTCACTCCTTGGTACCTTGAGCTATATTCACATTGCACTAAGCAGGAGTGGGTTGTGTATTTGGATGGAGATTTCCAAAGATGCTTTCAAAAGTGTTGGTGTTTTGATAGATGATGACAGACTTCAATCATGGGTTCCCTTTAATGAGCTCTCAGACCAGAGTGCCATCTGTTCAGAGCTTCTAATCAGCTCTGTGGTACCTTTCATAAGAGATGGGAGGTGGCCTGAGTCTATGAAGTGCTTTAATAGGTATTACTCCTTGTGTCAGTAATTATGTTAATTGACTCTCCTGGCATTAATTGTGTTCTGCCTACCCAAACTGCCCCCTGAAATTTCAGTTTGAAGGTACTTTGCTATTTGCCCTTAAGTAGGTCTGCAATAGTGTAATTTCCAGTTAATCACTTACTGTTTTTCTCTCCAGGGGCATGAGTGAATGCTGAATGATTCATGGGAGACACTAAAATAAACCAAAATATCCTGAAACTCTATGTGTGTTAAACTTTGTCTTCCAGATGGTTAAAGGGCAGTGGTTCTGTGCCACTGTGTTGGCACCTGAACTCTGATTTATGACTGCTCTTGCTAAAGCAATCTGTGTATTACCTTAGTAGCTTACAAAACTTGCTGTGACTGATTGCCAGATATGTTTAGGTGTGGAAAGATAATATATTGTTTGTTTGAGAGTAGTCTTTAAGTTTGTGGAATCTCACATGAGTTTAAGTTGTTTTAGTGTACTTGTCACACAGAGGGTAAAAATGCAGAGCTGTCAATTGATAAAGTTACATTTAATCTGTCCTAGAATAGAAAATAAAACAATGTGTGTTTTAGATAGTAGAAATTGCTGTGCTTTGTGAATTAACTGTGATATAAATGCTTTTAGCTAAATGGCAGGAAACATGCAGAGAAATGCAGAATGTTTCTGTGCTTGTAAGAAATACTTGTTGAAGAAAAATTTCATAAACTAATTAAATGTAATTATGGTGACTGAAGTAACAGAGTGATGAGTGTGGTAGCAAAGCTTATCTAAGCTCATTCTGAACTTTGTCTATCCCTGATTAATGTAAGTTTTTTTTTAAATCACTCTTCAGGTTTTGGTCACAACAAAGACAGCTGATGATGATTTCAGCATTCAGTATGCTTTGGATAACAACGGGCATGTAACCTCTAAAAAGCCTTCCCATCTTGGGCAAGGTAGGCTATCACTGTTCTGGTGCTGCAAGGTGACAGATGGATTTTGTGTTTCTCTGAGGCTCTATCTGATGTTGAAATACCTGTTGAGTACTTAAAGGCTGAGTGTGAAATCTTTGCAGCTGTAAACGTTTCTTGCCTTGTGTCTGTCAGCTGAGAATGTGTTGTCATAGCATAAGAAGTGATATGTCTTGAAAGTTGTTCTAGATAGTAATTATAAACTAGTTTCTCCTTCTCTGACTCACTTTTTCAAGCTGACAGTGGAAGTAAAGCCTGTAAAAATTAAATGCTCCAAGTCTGTAAATGAAAGACTTCTTCAGGACCAAAGTAATGTTTCTCTGTGTAGCAAAATCCTTGCTTAAAGGAGGAAGAGTTGCCCTGCTGCCATAAAGAGGAATTGCTGGAAGCAGCATGGCTGTAGGACCAGGCAAAGTCACAGTTCTTTCTAACCTGCAGGAAGGGTGTGTTCCTAATTTTTATTAAGGATTATTTAAAAGATTTAGCCTGTATAGTGTTTTCCACAGCCAGAAAGCCTGCATGTTGCAATGCCTTGGCTTTTGTTGAAATTGTTGAATTCTCTGATGTATTTAATGCTTTGCAATATCCTTATGGGCTAGGAATTTATGTGGCTGTGTTGGTAGATGAATATTCCTATATTCCTCCTCCTACTGTGTACTGTACCTTGAGCAGAGGTATTTGGTGCTTCAGGTACTACCCTAAAGCAAATACTTGTGAAGGCTCTTAATGAAGCACAGTGTTTCTTTGCCTCCAGATATGTGTGATTAGATTCTAGTCTGTCAATTAATCATTTTGCTAATGAGGGCTAACTTATGCATTGAGAGAATTTTCAGCTTTATTTAGTGCTGATCCTTGCTATTGTTAGTGTGCATGAAAGAAAGCTTAATGCTGCAGTCATAACTCTAAATAAAGGAGAATAGTCAAAATTCCTGAGATACCTGCTAATTTGGTATATTTCTTCTCATGCTAGTAACCTGATTTAGCACAGCAGCATACAAACGTGTCTGTTTAAGTAAAAATAGTTTCCTCAATATCCAGGCAGTGATTTGCTTTCAGTGTCATTTCTACTTTATTTTTTATCACCTGCATGCAGGTACTACAGTAACAGTCCTCAATTTGTTTAAGAATCTTCCTGTAAGAAAGCAGTTTTACTCAACAAATAGAAAATGTAAGGAAGAACTGAAAAAAGCCCAAGATCTACTAACAGCATATGGTATCATAAAACCAGACCTGAGGATAACATTAACACATAATAAGGTAATAATGAGTTTTTTCCTGTCAGCTATCTGAGGGATCAGTTTCTGATGAATCCATGCAGTTCATGTAGTACTTATATAAAATCTTTCATTCCTAAAACTTTTCTTTCATCGTAGCTTTGTTTTGGACTTCCACGTACTTTTTCCTTTCATAAGTGTGTATTTATAATGGCTACAGATTTTGATGTTAGACTCAAAACCGTGGCTCAAGTATTTTTAGTCTCTTGCAACAGATGCCTGGTTAGATATATGAAGTATAAAAATTATTTTACGTGCTAGTGGTTAGTAAAGATGGTGGTGATGTTTTGCAAACAAAGAAGTGAGACCGTACTAGATCAAAGGACCTGTTAAAGTGTTAACCAAAGCCACCTGAAAAAACTTGCAAAGCTTGCTATTTTAGGCTGTCTACCTGGATAGAAGATATAGTTCATATAGGCAGCTTGCTGTATTCGGAGTCATAAGAGCTCAATACATAACAATGATTTTGTGTAAAAAGGCTGGAAAGTTCAAAACCATTTGTGTCAGTGGTGTAAGAACAGTAATGTATGTTGTAACAAGCTTTAGTTGAGCTAGTTGCTCTTGGTTTGGACCTGGGAGGAAGAATGCAGTGGTTCACTGCATGCTGAGTGGTAATTGTACATCACAGCTACAGAAATGACACGCTGAGCAGTTTGCCTTAACCTGACCCAAATTCAACATAACAAATTTCATTGGCTTTTTATACCTCCGAGGGGGAAGCTGCTCTGAGGAACT
Source organism: Cinclus cinclus (assembly GCF_963662255.1). NCBI lineage: Eukaryota > Metazoa > Chordata > Aves > Passeriformes > Cinclidae > Cinclus > Cinclus cinclus. The sequence goes on along the minus strand of NC_085066.1, from coordinate 2,478,834 downwards.
TCCAAAGTTGCCACAAAGCAGAGAGTGACATCTTGTGGCAGATCCCTCAGCAATTCTGTTTCTGTACTAAAATAGTGCTGTTTGTTGATACTTGTCCTGCTCATGGAGACTTGATCAGTTACCCTATCAATCAGACATTCACACTTCAGTGTCTTTCCAGTGGGAGTAGGAAAAGGCATTGTGTGCTTTTCTGAAATGACAAGAGATTTCCCTTCCCTTTCTAAGTTCATTTAACATACTCTGATTGTATTTATGTATGTATTTTTGAATATCACTGTGTAGATACTGTGAAAAACTAGAGCTGGCTACAGAATTAGTATTTCAGGGCTGAGTAGCTACTTGCAGTCTTATTTCATTGAGATCACTGAGAATTTGAAACCAGACATCTCAGGGGCTCTCTGCTTCCAGGGTTATGTTGAGCTCCTCAATGCATCTACCAGTGGTTCACAATACTGGTTTTAAATGTTGGTTAATAAAACTAGTTTTGTATTCTTGGTGGTTTGTTTTTGCCCTCTCCAACAACTTGTAAATGCTATTTTCTTTATGGTATTTTGATTTCATCCCTTTGATCAGATTATTGAGTATCTTGGGGTGGTTTTTTCTTTGCTTACTTTAATACAGTGGCAGTAAGGTACAAGAAGGTGATTACATGTATTTTTCCCAATACTTCATGCAAAAATGGTGTGAAGAGTGCCATGATAGTTGCCATTGCACACTGGGGGTTTTTTTGCACCTCTCTTATTAGCTTCGGAGGTACATTCCTCAATACCCAATTCGAGGGGATTATATGAATGGGTAAAAAAGTTTCATTCATTGTAATGACAGAGATGGTGCTACTTTTTTGTACTCTTCATTTTGCACTGCCAGCCTTTTGTTAATTTAATTTATTTTTTAATAAAAAAGGAAAAGAGGTGAGAAAGTGCTCAAACATTTCATCACAAGAGGTCGCTCAGTAGCTATTGCTGAGACAAGAAAATTAAAGGCTTAGGTAGACAGAAAGTAGCCTGTGCATGTGGAGATGCTTTAAAATAGTCTGAAAGTTAAAAACTGAACTGAACTTTAAAAATTTTCAATTCAAATTTCTGTCTTTCTACTGCCATTGGCATTCTGTGCAAAAACAAAAAAAAAGTCACCTGTTGTATCACAACTTTAAAAAAACTTGAAATTCTGAATTTCCAGTGTGTAGCAACTTGCAGTACTTAAATGGTGCATTTATTTTACCTTATCACAGAACATGAATATTCTTTATTTCTTCTGCCTTTATATGTTAAACATTGTTGTCATTACAATTACTAATTCAAATCAGGAATGTGTTTTTTTCTGTGCAGACACTACAGCATACCTGTGCTATAGTAATACTCTGCTGAATAGTGTTCTTGGTGATTTATTTTGGTGTGTCTGTTAAACTTTTATTAGAAATGTGTTAGGAGAAAGAATCAACTTCTTAGACTAGCTTTATTTTTCATGTAGCTCATAGATTATGTGTTCATTTAAAAAACAAATTGTATATGAAATTATTCAGAGGACTTCTTAGAACCCCAAATTCTTGAGGCTGAGCCAGTACTTTCTGTTGCAATGGAAGAAGGAAGATACATGTTGGGAGTACGATCAGGTTCCGGGGCTTAAAGGAGCAAGAAGATAGCAGAGATGAGCTATTGCAGAATGAGACAAGGGAAGATGGTTTGAAAGACTAGAAAAGATAGTAAGTGAAAAAAGTATAAATGAAAATGTATTTCAAGGAAGTTTTCTAAATAGATTACAAACCCAGTACCTTTTAGAAAAAAAGCCACACCAGAAAACAAGATCAAAAACAACCCTCCCCCAGAAAAACCAAATCCCCCCCAGTTTTTGGAGTCCTGTATTTTATATGAGGTTGAAGGAGAATGCTGGGTTGGATAGGGTTTGAGCAGCTGGTCTTGAGAAGGACTGGAGAGTTGGAAGCAGATGTTCTGCAAGGTCCCTTTCAACCCAAACCATTCTGTGATTCTGTAAAAGCATAGCCCTGGCATACTGGGGAAGAACCTAGTAAGCCTGAAGCTGTCACAAAGTACCTGAGGTTAGGCATCTGAAAATGGTTGCCTGATGGATTCCAGCAGAAACTTATTTTGGCAATTCAGCCTCTTACTGAGCTGTTGAAGTGTAGATGGTTTTAAGATGCATGCTGCATTGCATGTTGAATATGTACCACGTTTCATTGTTTTTTCTTCAAAATGTGTGTGTCTTATGCTTTTGAATGAAATTTCCAGAAATTTTTTTCTTCTTCCTACATTTCATGTCTGTGTTAGTTTGGAAAATAATTGATTGCCATTTAGGATGGCTCTTCACAGAAAAGAAATCAGACAAGCCTCTTCCAGCCCTTGGTTGATTTTTAGTGGGTAAGAAGATAGATATTCTCTATTCCTCCTTAGATGTATTTATTGTGGACTCTCCCATCAGTGGCTTTCCAAGATAGGAAACATTCAATTGCTTTTTCTGCTCAGAATGTTTTGTTTGCATTAGCAATAAATAATGAATCACTTTGCAGATCAACCCTTGAGGTACTATTGCTATTTTGACAACTTGGATTAGCTAGTGCTCCTTCTTTTTATGAAGGTTTATCCTGCCAAGACATTCTTTGAATACTGATAATGTTGATCCTCTTGCCAGTATGGTTATGTTAGAAAGAGGTATTTTTCTTCTTTCATCACCATGTTCCTTGAAAGCATATTGAATAATGAGACAGCCAAATGGAAATAATTTGCATGAGTATTCAGCAAGTTTATTTAAAGTTAATGTTATCTGAAGGCGTGTTAAGAACATTTCAAAGTCAGCTACTGTTAAACTGCCTCAAACCCTTCAGGCCCAAATGCTGTGTTCTAGCAACCTGTGAGCTCTGGCTGTGCTTACCACCTTGGGTAAAACACAGCTTTTAGTAGTTCCAGCTCTTCTCTGGAGCTGCAGTTTACACATTCTTCTCTGTTTAATACCAGTAGCCCTTGGCTTGGTCTCTACAAACCACTGATGTTGAAGAAATACCCTTCTGTTCTGTAAGACTGATGATATGGAATGCTTCAATTCTGTTTCAGTTGCCTTTATTCCACAAATGCCAAAATGGGCAAGGACACCCAGTAATTATACCTATTCTAACAATATCAGATATAGTGAAGCCCAGAAAATGTCAGCAACAGATGGTTTAGATGGTGTCTATCAGCAGGTCACACTGTGCACAACTGGTCCCATGTCTTGTGCAAAGTACAGATGGGCCACAAGTAGGCTCAGTAAATTTTCCAGTTCCTGTTGAGGAAATCTTGGCATAAGTGAATATTTTTTTCCAGTGTTTTGTCACACATAACATTTTGAAGCTTGGTCACACACAGTTCCACCTAGAACTGTTTCTTAAGAGAGGCACAAGTCAGAACTTTTGGATGCAAAGTTCATTTAAAAAGTCTTGTAATAACTGGGGGTAGTATTCTTCCCCAAAACCCCTTACACTGGTGGTGTTGACTTAAAGGATGCTACCTTGATGTTTTCTTTACACTAAGTCTCCTCTGTTTTCCAAAGTTGCATAGTTTTAACTAACAGTTTGTATGAAATAATCAAAATCCAAGCTTTTTCTGTGTCCCTGTCCTCTGTAGTAAGTGTAGATTTTTTGAGATTGAGTGTTAGGGTAAGTTTACCATTTTTAATAATGTCAGTATACTTTGCATTCATTTTGCTTCCAAACTCTGCTGTAGCTGCATGTTCAAAAGAAATCTGAATTGAGTAGAAATAGCAGCATATAAACTCTATCTTGAGTTGGAAAGGCTACTCTGTTTAATGTAATGATGATGAATGAAATCCTTCCTTAATCTGTGTGCCTTAAAATATAAAGAGGAGTTATGATTAAGAATCTGCAGTGCTTTGCAGCCAGCATGCTTCCATGCTAACCTGGAATACAGCTCAGTCTTTGCTTCTGTTCGTTGTTCAGTGGCTTTGCTGAGAAAGCCAAACAGAGAGTTAATTATGGTGGTTTTTTGTGCTGAGGACACCTGTCCAGTAGGAAATGCGCTGAGACCCTCAACTCAATTTACATCAGCCAGAGAACAGCTGCCAGATGGTAACTACTTTTGGTCACTACCAACCTGGTTGAATTTGAACTGGTGACCCAGAGGTGAAATGCTTTATATCCTATTACTAATTCCTTGAGGTTTCCAGTTTCTCATCCATCACTTTTTTCAAATGACAGCACAGTATATGTCAAAAATCTCAAAACAATTACTGTTTCACATAGGCAGTTTGTGTTGCCGAATCTGAGATGTGCCTTTGCAAGGCTTTTGCACTCACAGTGTCAGCTTAGAAAGGTTAGTGGAAAAAAGGATGTTTCCAAAGCCACATGGGAATTTCCCCTCTTCTTTAGCAATGTGCTTTGTCACTGTTTTATATGTTACTTTTGTTAACTGCCATTTTACAAAAGGCTTTTAAGCCTCCCTTTATTTAAATAGAATTCACTGTGATGTTGTACATTTTCTGAATCACAGTTTTGGGTTGGAAAGTGGGTTTTGACAGTAGTTTGATTGTTTAGGAGGATTTATTTATTTATTTATTTATTTATTCCTCCTGCTAGGGAAGTGGAATTTAATGGAATCTTAGAATATCTTGAGTTGGAAGGGACCCACAGGGATCAGTGAGTCCAACTGCTGGCTCTGCACAGGATGCCCCAGGAATCCCACCATGTGCCTGAATGCTCCAGAAGAACTCTTGTCATGCTTGGTGCTGTGACCACTGGCCTGGGGAAGTCTGTTTCAGTGCCCAACCACCCTGTGGGGGAAAGGACCTTTTCACAGAATGAGAGAATCATTAAGGTTGGAAAAGACCTCCAAGAGCATCATCTGACCAAATACCACCATGCCACTAAACCACACTGAGGAGTGCCACATCTGTTCAGTGTTTGAACACTTCCAGGGAAAGAGACTCCAGCACTTCCCAGGGGAGTCTGTTGCAATATTTAACCGGTCTTTCAGTGAATAAATTTTTCCTAACACTTAACCTGGACATCCCTGGTGTACCTTGAGGCCATCTCCCCTTGTCCTTTTGCTGGTTGCCTAGGAGAAGAGCCTGACCCCTACCTGGCTATGACCTCCTGTGAGGTAGTGAGCAATAAGATTGTCTCTGAGCCACCTTTTCTCCAGGCCAAACGCCCCCAGCTCCCTCAGGCTCTCCTCATCACACTTGTGCCCTTCTCTGGACACATTCCAGCATCTCCGTGTCTTTTTTTCTTGAGGGGCCCAAGACTGCACGCAGGACTTGGGATGGGGCCTCCCCAGTGCTGAGTACAGAAAGACAGTCACTGCCCTGGTCCTGCTGTTTACACTATTCCTGAGAGAGGGCAGGATGCCATTGGTCTTCTTGGCCACCTGGGCACACACTGGCTCATGTTCAGCTGCAGTCAACCAGCCCTCCCAAGTCCTTTTCCAGTGGGCACCTTAATAACCACTCTTCCCCCAGCCCATAGTGCTGCAGGGGGTTGTTGTGATCCTAGTTCAGGATCCGGCACTTCATCTTGTTGAACTTCACACCACTGGCCTTGGCCCATCAATTCAGCCTGTTCAGATCCCTCTCCAGAGCCTTCCTGCCATCGAGCAGATGAGCACTCCCACCCAACTTGATGTTGCCTGCAAACTGACTGAAGCTGCACTTGGTCCCCTTCTCCAGATCATTGGAAAGGATGTTAAACAGGCCTGGCCCTGATACTGAGCCCTGGAGAACACCAGCAGTGACTGATTGCCAACTGCATTTCACTCCATTCACCACCTCTCTCTGGGCTTGGCCATCCAGAGTGCATCCAAAAAGAGTGCACCTGTCCAAGTCATGGGCTTTCAGTTTCTCCAGGAGAATGCTGTGGGAGACAGTGTCCAGGACTTTACTGAAGTTTAGGTTACATCCACAGCCTTCCCCTCATCCACTCTGAGTCACCTGGTCGTAAGAGGAGATCGAGTTCTCTGAAAACCCGTGGCTTAATGTGTGATTAAAGTAATGAAAAAGCATATGACTGTCTGTAGTCTTTGGAATTCTTGAAAGGCTTTAAAGACAGGTGTTACCAGATGAACATCCTTGGCTCCTTGTAATATCTGTTAGCTCTTCTCCTAATGTACCTCCTAAATCCCAAATCCAAGCATTTCTCCACTGTGTCATGCTCAAGGAAGTCTTTTAATTGAGAGGGTGCTCTCATATCATGAAAAGGAAATCTCAGTAAGGAATACTGAGAATTTGTTGAATGAGCAGTGCTGTACAACATGATTGTCTTTCAACAAATTCCCTTGATAGCTCTTAATATCTGATACCCATGGGACAGACAGGTATGTAGCTGTATCTGATGAGGGGAAGAATGGTCCCTTGAGTTTCTCTACTATATATTTCCAGTGGTAGTTGTCCCATGTACAAAATGGAGGGGGCAACTGAATCTTTAGGGGCGAGTATGAAATATAGAGGAAAAAAATTGATTAGTTACTTAATTTTTTAATAAGCTAAATTGAAAAATGTCTGTGATTTCTGTTTTCAAGGACAGTTTATGTAAGGGTAACTTTTAGTTACCTTTTAGTAAGGTGATTTAAGATTGGTTTTAAAACAGGACATCAGTTAAGGCATGGAGCTGAAAAACAGCAGTGCTTTTCAAGGCTGGCATTCTAAAGAATGTGGTGAAGACTTCATACTGATCAGTTTTGATCTTAGCAGATAGGTTTTCTTCCACTGCAGAGAACGTGCCAGCCCTTGGAGCCAGGTGTCTGTGCATCATTAAGGTGAAAAGGTTATAGATATTGTACTGGGTGATGTGGTTTTGTTTCCCTTGGGCTCAGTTCAGACTTGGGATATTGCTGCCTAATTTTATTTGTGTACTCTCTTAACAGGTAGGCAGCAATGCTAATAAGCTCTTAGGTTTTAAGTCAATAAGCTAAGGAATATACTGGCCCAAAGGGTTATGTGCAGTTAGATCTCAGATGCCAGGGTGGCAGGATTTTTGAAGCATGTAGCACAAAACTAGAGAGACTGTGAAATGTAGTTCTCTTTTAAAGAGCTAACTCAAGTTATATTACCAGCCTACAGCTCATGTACAACTGCTTGCTCAACTAGACTTTACACCCTCAGACTTTATTACAGGGTGAATAATAGTGATTGTCATGAAATGAATAAAGCAAATAGGTGGGGTTTGGGTATGAAAAGTCTGCTTTAAGTGCACTGCCATTATGTAGTAATAAGGTAAATGGAATGAGTGGATTTAATTCATAGCATCATAATTGTGCTGAAGTAGCCACAGTCGGAAACAGCATCTGGTCCCAGCTCTAATTAAGATTTTCCTTTTATTTGGGATTGCAAATCACTGTAGCTGCTGGTAGAAATTCTAAAATATGAAGGATAGTTAGGGATACAAAGCAACTGCTTTTTTTTCCTCTCTGTTCTTCCTAGGGATCTTTGAAGAAACAAATACTGAGCAACTCTTAATTCTCTCTAGTGCTATATAGCAGGGACCCAAGTGTGGAGAGGTTGCACACTCTTCCTCCACACTTCACACATTTTTCAAGGAATCCTTCTGCACTATGTGTGTTCATCCTGAAATACAGATGCCTAGTCTGTGTGTGCATGGAGTCATACAATGATTTAGGTTGGAATGTACATTGTCATCCCCACAAGAGCATGCTAGTGTCCTAGGGCTGCGTGGGGTGGAGAAACAGGTACACACAGACACACACATCATTGTCTTCTGCATGTGTGCAACAGATTTTATATGTGTTATGACATTTTGTTAGATCTGGATCGTGCAATCCCCTTCAATGAAACAGAGAGGTGGAATATATTTGGCTAGCTCTTGCAGAACCTAAGATGGGCCATATGTAATAATATATCTTTGAGTGGGCTGTTTCTGCAGCGTCATCATACTGACTAGAGTCAGATTCTTCCTTGGCTCATCCTAGACACCCGCTTTATATGACCTAGAAAAAAAACATGGGGGGTGTGTGAGGGGTGTATTTTTAGCTAAACTAAAGGGTATAAGCAAGGTTAAAAAAAATAGGGTATTGCAGGAACACTCATGGCAACACTTTCCAAAATAAATGAAATGGAAGAGGCATTTTTTCTGACTTTTTTTAATGCCTGTTGATACATCTGGGGAATCTAGAAAAACAGTTTTCTATTTCTAATTTTTCCTATGTTGTTGCTTCATAATGTGCAGTCAGGGCCAAAAATGAATACGCACTCTATTGTGTCTTCATATAGTATAGAAATTTAAGAGTTGCATGGTCTCTTTAGTTTGTGGCTTTAATTTAATCTACAATGGTAACTATTTCCTCTAATTTTGTCTGTAGTATTGAGTATAAGTATCTGGTGGGTATATGACTATTTAAAAAAATTAATCTGAACCTATTGCAGTATCTATTTTTAGCAAGTTTGCATTTAATAAGTTCTCATTTTCTACAGCTTTCTTAAAACTACCTTACTCAAGTGATCTTTTCACAGTTCTGAGTATCAGCCATTCTAGCAGGTCAAGCTGTGTAATAACCTTGCATTAACCAGCAGCTAAGATTTATATCTGTACCTGCAGCATCACACTAGGATACCCTAAAATAAACAGCATAATGTTTATATTAGTCATGTAACAAGTGTCTTTCTCAGTTTGGTCACATGCATTTAATTTAAAATACATCCAGTAAAGAAAAAAATCACTTGGCACTTTCTGTTTCCATTTTAAGTAATCAATTTTAAAATAGAAGCAGTACAGGATATGTTTTATAAGAGGAGCTATAACGAAGAGGACAGATTCTTTCATCACTCCAGAATGTCTTTGAGGAGGCTTAGAGCAGGTGTAGAGGAGAGAGGCTGAGAGGCAGCCCCGGGGTGTCCTTCACCTCTGCCTGCTCTGGAGCACAGGGGGGACTCCTTGCCAGAGCTGTGGACACTCAGCCCGTGGCTCTGCTTGCTCGTTTCTCCTTCTTCCCCTTTTCTGTTCCCTGTCCCCCTGATGTAAATTGTGTTTGATGTTTGAGTTTCACCTCACTGTGGAATAACTGAGCTGTGATCCAGCTGTGCGCAAAGGGCTGTCTGGCTGCTCAGTAGGAGATTAATTGCATTCAGGCAGGACTAAAAAGCCCCCACTTCACAAATGCTGCAGAATGTACATGGAACTGGAAAATTAAAGATTTGGGAAATAGTTTTGAGGTCAACAGTCTCAAAGCTTTACAATTCCACCTGTCCTGTAGAAGGGGAATATCACGTTCCAGGGGAGCCGTGTTCTTCTGTGGAATTCACCCCTGAAGGCCAGCAAATATTCCACTGGACAGGTGGAATTTTAAAGCTATGTATAGCATTTCTTGAGATGGGTGTATGTGTACTTTTTTGCTCTCTCACCATCCTTTCCCTTAACAGCCTGTGCTTGAATACTGTGAGCTCATTGTGAATTTATTGGACACCTAGTACCTACTGAAAGTATAAATTTTAACAGCACTGTGACATCCATTTTAAGGTGCAGCATGCTGCATTATTTTTCCTTTTGTGTTTAAAGGTTGCACATTGAATGCACTCAGGCAGCTAACAGTGGCAAAAATGAGGTGGACCTGAGTGCAGCAGTCTCAGATGCCTAGAAGCAGAAAACCAACCAAGGATAACATTTTTATCAACACTGTTGATACACAGCAATGAAAGTCAGCAGATTCAGAATTAAATTTGTGACTATTTGGCATAGGATTTCTCATTAGTAATAGAAAAAATTTCACCTGCCAAAGTAGCTAATATCTTCTGTATGCAGCAGTGGACTTGACAAGTAACTTCTGTTGCAAATTGCAGTTCATATTGCCTTACTATATTTATTAAGTCTTTGTAATAATATTTCAAAACGTGTAGCTGATACAGCAGGTGGTCCTTCATCCTTCTAAGTTGTACAAAGTTTTCATTAGACAAATTACTGCTTTGCTGATATTATCGTTCCTCAGAAACTGCTTTTCTTTCTAAATGGCAGGCTTGTCATAGGCCTACAGAATCCAAGTGAGAGCTATGGATGGACAGCTAATAGCCTGGTCTTCACCAAAACAACCTTTTTGGTATAAGTAAATTAAGCATTGCAGTGCCCACCTTCAAATATTGACTCTTTAACTGCTCAGGAAAAGCACAAAGCCCTCTGCTGTGTATCTAAGAGGAGAAGAATATTTTTATTGATTCAGTTTTAATAGTTGCCCTCAGGCACAGAAGTCCACAATAGCCACAAAACATGCCTAGATACAAGCTTTGCTTAGTTTTCCAATTGCTGTGTGTCTAAATAAGTAACACAATATGAGAAAACGTGTCAGAAGGCATCATATTGAGTCTGTTAACACTGAAAGTTGTGATTTTCAGAGGGTCAAGGTACAGAATGTTACATATACAGTGTGTCTGCAGTTGCATATGCGTGTTCGTAGACATGACATGAGTTCAACAAATATAATGTCAAAAATTTGACTCTGTGCCATTTGTTTCAGGCAGTTATTTGGCAGAAGACCAAGGTATCAGATCACAAAATGGCCTGTATGTCAGTTCTGGGAACAGCCGTTATGAGCAGTATGGTACCTTTTCAACACGGCTGCGAATATCCTGAGGTGAGTTTAAACTTCCTTCTCCCAAATTCACTTCAGGTCTGTCAATGAAAGAGAGCTAAAGAAATACCCAAGTAGAAGGAGGTTGGAAAAAGAAGATGCGTCTCCAGATTGACATCTGATTAATGCATTTGATTCTGTTGCTGTCCTCTCCATAAAATTAATTGGTTTGGTGATTGAAAATCCACTCCAAGAATCACCTCGTCAGGACTCATGTGGCACTGATCAAATGGCAGTAAAAACAGTTGTGATGACAAATGCAGAATTGCTGATTGCTCAGAGCTGTCTCAGTTGGGATTCCTGGCCCACAGGCAGGTTGTGCTCTGATTAATACCTAAGCATTTAGATAGTTCTCATCTTCGTGGCCTCTTAGCCTTGTACCCTAAAGAGTATCCCCTCAATTTCAGTGGGGGCACCTGAGCAGTGAAAGAAGCACATACTTAGAAGGGCAAGTTATGCAAAATTTCTACCAAACATGTATTTCAATGAAATACTTCCTGGTTTTCAAAAGATTCTGTGTTCTTGGCTTCTTTTGCCCCTTCTGAAAATGAGAGAACTCCCCATTATACCTTCCTTTGTCTAATGTTTTCAAAAATGTTTTAATCTGCTTCCATTTTTGTTGGAGATATTTATATTAAAGGGGAATCCTGCTACCTTGGGACCTTCTAAGTTGTATTTTTCTGTATCATGTAGTAATAAACCTTAACAGGATGAGATGAATCACTGTAAAGTCACAATGACTCTTGGACACAACTTACCCGTGCTGCAGTCAGCATGGTGCTTAATAATATTATTCAGACTTCAAAGTCTCACTGTTTATATGTACTGCTTAATAGCATTATTCAGACTTAAATCTTGAGTTTGCCAGAATGCATGAAATAAAATGAGGTGAACCAAAGCAAAGTCACTTCTTATACTTTGAAAAGTTTTATATGTTTATGTCTGAACAAAGTCACTTCTTATACTTTGAAAAGTTTTATTTGTTTATGTCTGAACAGAACATCCAGAGCTATTCTTACCTGAATGTAGCTTGGATGTGCCCAGGATAAGTGCAGGGGGCTCCAAAGGGAAGATAAGGGGGTATTTAGAAGGGACTAGCTTGGAGGAGGCACTTAGGTTCTCACATTACCTCTCTGCTATATCGTGAGGCATCCATATTCCTTGAATAGAAGTTGGGGAACATTCCATCTCTCTCTCTGTCTCTAAATAGTGTGTAAAATACCATGTGCATCATTTAGAGGTGTATAAGTGATCCATGCATAATGTCGACGTTCAGAAACTGTGGCCATTTCTAAACTAGGCAGCCAAACACTATGAAGTGGCAGAGTTAAGTTGCCTGTGTAGCCATTTTTTTGTAACCATTTTTTCCTCCCTTGTGTGCAGGTATTGGAACAGGTATTTAAGGGCAAGGCGTACACTGCTTTTTTTTCCTTCCCACTCAGTCTGTGTCTCACACCAGAGGGCAGCTCTTTAATTCTTTTAACTCCTCTTTGTTCATTGTGTAGCTTCATGCCCCTTTGCTGCAAAATCTAATCTGAAGACAAAACTAATCTTGCTGTTCCTTACTGCAGAGTTAAAACTTCTTCAACAGGTGATCCAGGGATTTGAAAGACTGGCCTTCTTGGAAGCATCTCCATTATGAGCACTGAATGAAACAGGAACATTTCAAATTAGCTTTGAAGCATGCAAACTCAGGAGCTATTTGTAAAATAAAAAGAAAACTGAGAAAATAAGGAGCTGTCACGACTTTTTACAAGTACAAGACAGTAATTGCACTTTTCAGATCCCCAGTCTTGTAAATGGATAGATTTATTTGGGCTGAAAACTTTCACACAGGAAATTTCCCTAGTGTCTTCTTTTCCTGTGAAGGTTAAGTTTAGCAGCTACATGTGCCACTGGGAGAAAGATAAGTATAAAAGAAAGGCATTCTGCTGTCTACCCATAACAGATACATTTTAATACGTATGTAAATTGTGTTTTTTATTAAAGTATTAATTTTGAAAATGGTTGATTTAGTATGAATTCAAAGTTCCATTAGTACTTTCCAAGTCTCTGTAATTTTGTCCTCATACTTCATACACTTTCATATATGAAAATTCTACTAAGGCTAGCATTATAAATTGTAGATAACTTTTAATGAGCATACTGATATTCTTCATGGCTGTAAATAGTAACAGCAGTCAGCCATTTCTAAATCTGGCAGCTTGTTAAATTAGTTATTTAGAGACTTTCAGTTTTGCATTAATATTTTCTGTATATAAAAATATTGTTTGAGGTGAAAGACTTGTACAAATATTTGTGAATTAGAAAAAGAGCTTAAAGCTTAGAGGAGCATTGAGGGAGGATGTGCTAAAGCTGCAGAATAAAATCTAGAAGTGCTGCATGTTGTTTTCTGATAATCATCCAACAGATACTTGACACCTCTTTAATTTGGCCAGTGGTGTTTGGTTCTGTGCGACGTTGCTGACCAGAACACGCCAGCTTTAGCACAGAATGCTTGGTACAAGGTCAAGAGGGAATAAGGGAGCACATGAGCAGATAGCTGGGTGACGTAGATGAATGGGAAGGATAGGCCAAATCCCATGGATCTAAATTCCATTTCAAATGCATGATAATTTGGATTTTAGTAAATACAAGGGGTTCTGCCAAAAGCAGAGCTTATGAGGACTCATTTCTGTGCTCAGTGATCCGCCCTGCTACCAGAACATTCTCCAGACTTTCTCATATTTCCAAAATCTCCATCCTCATGCTGCCCCAGTGTTCTTTCACCTGTTAGTCTGGGCAGGTGGAGGAGGGCAATGTGTGAGGCAGGATGTGGGTTGCCCAGGATGTCAGTTCTTGGATGCTGCTGGTTCTTGGCTTTTGAAAAGTTACAATTGCTTTTTCTTCAGTAAGGTCATTATCTTGAGGCTGTTCTCTCCAAACAGCTGTCAGTTATCACAGGAATTGTGGAAATACACCTTTGGGATTTCTACTTCTTTATCAGTTTGATTTGAAATCCATCCAACAGTTTCATAGTTGCTTAGTGGGGGAGAGGGGGAAGAGATGGGACAAGCAGCACAGGTCATCAGCCTTATTTTGACCTGAAGAACCTGCTGAAGAATCTCAACAGAAAAATCTTAAAACTTGGAGTTCATGTTAGGTACACAAATCATGTGCTGTTTCCAAGGCTCCCTGGCAGTGCTGTGCTCACAGGTTCTGCTGCAGCCTGTGAATCGTGGGTGCTCAGCACTTGAGAGTCAGATGATTTGGATACAGGTGGCGTAGGTAAATTTAGGTGCCCTGAATAAATGCCCTGTGACAGGCTATTTAAGGTGCTCTGTATGTAGAAAGGGAGGGATTGTGTGTTTTGGGCTTTCCCTGTAGGGGTGGTTCACTGCTGCCGTGGCCAGGTTGGGCAGTACTCTGTGCCTTTGGCTTGGACAGGGCTTAACATTGGCAACCCCACAGTCAGCAAGCCAAGAGCTGCTGGCCTGGCTCTCCACAGCCTCGGCTCCAGGCAGCATCCTGCTGCAACTGGCAGTCCAAATGGGAAATAGATACAAACTCATCTTTCTCTGCCTCTTTTTTTTTTTTTTTTTTTCTCTCTAACTGCCTTTATAAAAGCAGAGCATGCATTTGAATGACTGAGTCTCCTGTACAGTTTTGTTTTACTATCTCACCTCTATAAAAAAACATTCTGGGTTCTTTAAAAGACTTTTACACTGTATTTATTTTATCATTGCAGATAAATCTTTCTGGATTTCTCCCAAAAGCTGAGTCAGACAGTTCTTTGACAAGCCTTTCAAGTTCAGAAAGGAGTTACATTTTTATAAATAATCGTCCAGTTCTTCAGAAGGAAATACTGAAGGTAACATCCTCTAGCTTTTAATTCAAGGAATTGTAATGTGATTTCTTCAAGGATAGCCATCTACAACTTTTTTTCCCCCCCATGAAACAATTAAGAGTATTACAGGTAAAGATATTAGCATTTACAGCAGAAAGCCTTTCCACAAGTCTGACACTGCTGGTGCCTCAGGTCTGTTCTATTTGGTGCACTCAGACCACAGAGCTGGAGGTTGTGACTTCACTTTGGCTGTCAAACAAAATTAATTTCAAATGCTTTATGCAAGACACCAGAATTGTTGATTCTTTGTATTAGCCTGCAGAAATCACCTGTGCAATTTCCCATAAGGGAACTTTATGTAGTTTCTCGTAAGAGAATTCTGTAAAATAAGTTTGATTTTGTCCACTTCCTGCTGTGGGCTTATCAAGAAAACACCCATGCTTTCCCTTTAAATTTGTGTATGCATTGGGTAGAAATGAAAGTGATAGTGCAGCAGCATTGGCTACAGCTAAGCATTGTGTAGGCAGAATTTGATACTCTTGGGTTTCTCTCACTACTGAGCCTTGCAGCACTTCACTTGGAGCAGCCTTGCTGTCTGTCCTAATCCTTGTCATCACCAGGGAAGAAAGTCATGCTCATGCCAAAGTGTTCCTGCAGGTTTTAAAGTGGGCACAACGGTAGTTTTCAATTGGCAGGCAAAGCTTTGTAGATGAAAACCCTGAACTTATGTTGGTGTGTTAAGTGCTGAATAAGGGTAATCCATCTCCATGCATTATTTGATGTGCCTGGCTCTTCTGGGAGTTCAAAGCTTAGCTTGAATCCCATGACAGAGATGGTTCCTTAGCAAGAGCCGGGAAGCCTGGATTCAAGGTGGGATTTAGCATACAAAGCATAAATACAGTACCTGCATGGAAAATAAGCTATATATCACTTTTACCTCCATGCTGTGAAGGCATGGAAACCACCAGGAACTGCCCCTTTAGTGATTATTCTGGCATACATGTATATGAGGACCTTTTAAGCATTTCTTTAACTTGAAAAATTGTCAAAACCAGCAAACCACATATGCTTTTATAACGTCAGATTTTGTTTCTGTGCATTTTGTCTGTTTTATTGCCTTTACTGACATCTCTTAATTCAATCAATCTCTAGTTAATTCGCCAGTACTACAGTCAGGTGACACAAAAGGACTGTACTCGTTTATATCCTGTTTTCTTTTTGAATATTACTGTACCTGCCTCTGCTGTGGATGTGAATGTAACACCTGATAAAACACAAGTTTTGCTGCATTATAAGGTAATTATGGTTTTACTCTTATTTTTTTTCAGCTGCCAGTCTTTATATAAGCATAACAGGGGCCTTGGGACTACCAGAATGTTCAAACATAAACACTGTCACTGAGTTTTCAGTGTTTTTTTAGTTACATGACAGCTTGCCTTTGTCAGAACACTGTTTTGATCAAACAATACTGAACAAGCTAACTGGGAGATTCTTCAAAATTAGTTTCCCAGTTAATTTAAAAGATTTTGATGCTGTCAGGTATATAGATGTACCACTTTGGTTTCAAATGGCTTTACAGTGAGAGAAGCTAAGTGAAATTATGATACGTGGCTTTGTGTAAATCTCGTGCTTAACTTCATATTTAAACTGAGTAATCACTATTTAAACACCACCATTAAGGTGAGGGTGGGCAGGAGGGGAATTGATTTCTCATCAAAGCACTGTTTTGTCATTATGTGTATAGATTATTGATGACATCAGTTAAGTGGCACAGAAGTTAGGAAGGTTGCACTGGTGATTATTAATGTGCTTATTCAAAGTGAATATAGGTAATCACACTAGTATGCTAGTCCTCTTCATAAAAACCTTTTGTATTTGTCTGTGTTACTTGTAAATGTAATCACTTGTAAAATGTAGTGCCTGTTAAGGGCCACTTGTATGAAAATTAATACAGCATTTCTATATTTGATCTAGTTTTCCTTGGAATTAGAAAAAGGGATGGAGTTTCTTTTCCCCTTTTTTTTCTTTGTTTAATTTACTTCTATTTTTTAGGGGTTTGGGTTTTTTATCTTGCTCATTTCCATCACTTGGTGCAAAGTTGATTTGGAAACATGCACCGTAAAAACACCTACACAAACACATTCACATGAAATTGGATGTTGCTGGTGCACCTGTTTTGGCTGTAAACTTCTGACTCCATAGTAGGTAGGAATAACGTGAACTGATGCTGTTTTAAGAAGTCAAAACCCTGTTATAAAGAAAGCATTTAATTTGTTTTGTGATACCCGTACTAGTAAACTAGTGGAGCAGAATACATGCCACAAAATATTTGAGGCTGAAAGTGTCCAGTTCAGAGTCTTTTGCAATGTGTGAACAAATGCAATAATCTGCCCAGAGTTGTCTAAAATTATTCTCAATAAGAGCACTTTGCATATTGTTCCATGTTCTTGTTATCTGGCAGTTACATTTTCAGGTGCACTTGTGTGTGTGTATTTTCTTTTTTTTTTTCCAGGAATCTGTCTTACTTGCAGTTGAAAATGTGTTGAAATCACTGTATGGGCCACTACCTGCTGCAGTCCCTGGTGAAAGTAATAAAACAGATGTTACCTCAGAAGACATGTTTGTTCATAGAACAGACCAAACAGATGTGGCTGTTAATGAAATGGGACCATCTGGAAATGATGAGCTACACACTCATACTTCATTCCTTTCACTCAGCAGTGATGTGCAAAACTGTCAAGCAGGAAAAAACGCAGAGATCTGCTTAAATCATCAGACATTTAGTGGTGATAATGTACACAGTCTCCTGGACAAAAGAGAAGTCTCTAAGAGTGATGCCTTTCCAGACAGTTCCTTAAATTTATTGCGTGAGGAGGAACAGAATGGACAGAATATGGCTGGTATTCAAAGTAATAGTGCTCCTCTGGACCCTGAGTCTAATAAAGCCAATGAGCATCTTTTGAGTTCTGATAATATTGACAGAATAGATAACAATGAGGAATCCTTAGTCCCTAAGGACTTACCTGAAATCTCTGCTGATAGTTGGAGTATGGGAACTGCATTTAAAGACAGTCTGGGAGACAAACTGGCACCAGTTGAGATCTTGATTCCTGAAGTTGAAAGGACAGCTAATAAGCAAAGTGAATACACTGGTGAAAAAAGCAGTGATCCAGAAATCTCAAATCAAAGCATAAAGAAAAAAAATGTGATAAGTGAAAAATTTGGACATGTGACAGCTTATGACTTAATTAATAGCAGAATAATAAAGAAACCAAAGTCTGCATTTGAATTTTTCACACATGAATGTCGTCCAAAATTGATGAACGATAATCCAAAGAGCAGCATGAATGACATCCTGCTGACAATTGAAGAGCAGTGGAAGAATTTGAATGAAGAGGAAAAACGAAAGTAAGTTCAGGCCATGTCTTGCTTCTGAATCTTGGAATAGCTTGGAAGCTACCAAAGAGTCACTTGTAATGGATTTTAAAAATTGCAGTGTTCCAGTTATTTATGAAAAAATAGATGCTGGGTTTTGACTTCTCAAGATCAGAATCAGTATTGTGAGTAGTCGTGTTTTGCTGTGTGCAGTTGTGCACTGCAGGTTGGAATTACTCATTCTTCCACTGTGCTGTGCAGTAGTTAGATAGGGACAGCAGTAGTTAGGGTCAGTTCTGCTGAATATTTATTTAAGATAACAATAAAAATATTTAAGAAAGTGACTTTTTGAATCCTACAAACTTCTAAGGGCAGCCTTTACAATATGACTCCCAGTGTGCTGTCCTTGAACACCAGCATGGTGATGGATGAGGCACTGTAAGAGTGCTTCAGGGGTTTTTTAACTTTTATTACTATAAAGTGAGAATTCTTTTTTGAGAACTTTGTTATTCAAACACTGGCAAATTCCATTCCTCTAAATTTCATTTGTATCCCAACCTCAGAATTGTATATAAAACCCAATCTAATGACACAAGGAATTACTTTTCCCCCTTTTTCCCCTACCCCTTTTTCAAGTACTGCTTCAGAGACTATATCACAGTCTAAATTTTAATCTGTTTCAGACAAGACCTGGTGTCTTCCTAGGCTGCAATTTGAATAGCTAAATTTCATATTTTTCTAAAATTAATTGTCACTGAGTTTTTGAAATCTATCTGTGAGAAGAAATATTTTAGTAAGACATCTGCATTGTTCTGAATGTCAGCTATATCAGAGTTCAGTGAAACCTTTTCACCTAGCTTCTGGTTTACCTAGTTTAAAGTTTACTGTGCAAGCAACATGCCATGGTCACAAACCCATACATGTGAGAAAGTGCTTTGTCCATCTCTACATAAGCAGAAATATTAATGTAATAGTAGAAATCTACTCCAATTATATTCATGCTTTTAATGAAATGAAACAAAAGGTTCTGCCAGCTGTTTCAGAAAATTTTAATTTGCTCTGCTTTAGCTTTTGAGATTTCATGGTTGCTTTCCTGGTACAACTGTTATGTTAAAGAGTGTGCCTACAGATTAACTTTGCATTAGGTCAGGAAGGAGACCTCTCTGGTAATCGAGTTTTCCTTATATGTAGGATTGAATGCAACATATTATACAAAGTGTATATATATATATATATTTTCCTTATATGTAGGATTGAATCCCATGGCTGTTGAAGGAAATGAAGAATTCAGCACTAGTTGTATCTACAGATACCAGCTTTGGTTTACCTTGCCACATTTATGATCTTAAGATTGCCTCAGAGAATAGCAAATAGGAAGAGATTCACAGACAACTTTTCCTGCAGAGCAGCAATCCATAAGAACTTGTGGCAGAGAACATGAGTCTTGCCTCCAGGTACTCTGGATAAATTGGGCCACCTAGAGGTAACAACAAATGTAAATACATCAGGGCAGCCAAGTGCCACAGCTCTGCTTCATGCATCCTTGCTGGCACAGCCCCACTTTTCCTGGGCTCCAGTCCTTCATCCTTACATGATAAAGTCCTGCCTTGTGCAATGGGTGTGCATGGTTTCAGCATCTCTGTTTCTCTCTGTGGCCCCTCCATCGGGTCTAAATTCATTTAAATCCCTTTTGGGAGTAGCACAAGCACCAGATGTCTCGTAGTGACACAGGATGGCCTTTTCAAAACAAGCCAGCATTTATTACACAACCGGAATGTCAAATGTTATGGTCTTTAGGTTATAATAGAGGAGGAAAGCTCCGTGCATGTCCATGCTGGCAGCATTGCATATTCCCCTGCTTTGCAAAGGATTTCATTCCTTGCAGTCACTCAGCTCTTACTTAATACAGCCTGCATGTGTTTCTGGCCTTAACGTTTCCTGCATATCAGGCTCAGGTAGGAGTGGGAGAAATCCCTCCAAGTGCCATAACAGTGGCAGGAGTAGTTACCCTGAAGGTGTAGGAAAGGTTCAGAGCTGCACACGTTGTCATGGGACTAACAAATCACCTTGTCAGCACTCTGCAGTAATTCTTCATGAGTAGATTTGTACCTTGGGAGAAACATTTTTTCAGGTAGCATGGTCTTTGCTGTCAGAGTTTGCAACAAATACTCAAATTCAGATTATTTGTCTTACAAGGGCTGAGAGACATACATTAAAAGAGTTTTTTTAGTATGCTGATTATTGTGCTCAGGTTTACATTGCAAGGGGAAAGAATATATCATGGGTCCATTTTTCTAATTATACCAAAGCTGCCTTTGAAACTAGACTTCATTCTAGTCTTCCATTTTTTGCTTACATCCAGTTTTGCAAATTTTCTTGGCTTTAGGTTTTGTAGCATCAGAAAAAGATCCTGAATTTGCAGTCTCGATTCACAAAGCAAAGAAATGCTGTTCTTGTATCACTTGTTGATTTTATGTTCCTCTGTGGAAGGATTTTCAGAAGGGCAAAGGTGTTCCCTCATAGTCTGTAATTCTGCAGTTTTTCTTTGGTTGTGGGCAAATCACTGATACTGATGTGTCTGAATTTGGAAGATGCTCACAGTCAAAGTTTTTAAGACTAGAATTTTTCTGTTGGTAGCCTAAACTGAAAGTCAAATTGGACTTTGTTTGGAAGTGCGTTCATTTTGGATTATCAGTGATCACTGAAGGCTCAGTTCTCTTACACTTAAATATTTTTCTGCATTACAGTTAGGACTGTTCAAAACAAAATATTTATTGATCTGGTCAAAGCTGTAAATGAATTTGGGATTAAAAAAATTCTGTTCAAGTGATTTCATCCATTCATTTTAAAAGGAGCAGATGTTTTTTATCTTAATGTTTGCTCCATATTTTCTAGGACGTGATTTATTGCAAGAAACTATTTAAGCTGACTTTTTTAGTTAACTAAATATTGGTACCATATGTGAATGCTAGCACATCATAATTAATTGCAAATGGTGACCCCTTTGTTGACCTTAATTTTCCAGCGTGCATACACATAATTGAATCAAACTGTTCCAGCAAGTAGCAATAAATAAATATGACCAGCTAAAATACTTATTTCCAATACTAACATATGATAGTACTACTTTTTGTTTTGTTTTGTTTTAATTGAAGATTAGACTGGTTTGAATTACCTTCTAGAATTCAGAATATCAAGTAAGGACAAAAAGAGGGAGTTCAGCAAATCACAACCTTTGCTTTCAAAAAAGTAAAATTCATATGCAGTAGACAAGCGTAAACCTGGGACCTATAAAAGTTTAGTTATCTCCCTGACATTTATAAACTCATTAAGAATCCATTCATGTTGTAGAGGTTTAGTATGTAGTAATGTTTTAACCATTTGGACAACATTTAGGAGTAGTTTTTTATTGACTGTTTTTGAAAAATCTGTAAGATTGATTATTACTTACAGAATTCTGTGATAATCATACATATTCTGTATTCTGTCTCTTTATATGCCTAATTTAAGGCCATTTGAAATCAAATACACTTTTAGTAAGTAGGACCTGGGGTTTGAGAAATTATTCAAGCTCCAAAGTCCTGCCAGCCCCATGGCCTCCCCTGGAAGGCTGTAGAGTTCTAGAAGCTTAAATTACTTTGTGAATTGATCTGGATGGGCCTGTGATGAAAAACTCCTTCCAAAACTCTGGTTTTGATTGCAAATTAAACAAGGGACTCAGGTGAAAAGAGCTTTGCTGTAGATCTTTATATGACGCACTCTATTCCTTACAGTAATAGTTTCTCCCCCTTACAGTAATTGAGGTTTTGCTGGCTGTCTTGATGAAGGAAAATTTCCAGCTTTTGTTCAAGGTGTGATGTAATAGAGGCACAGTCACCATCTCCATCACAGTGGGCAGCATATTGGTGTAGGTACTTGAATGGTCCATGGATGTGGTTCTTGGCTGTAAATGGTTACCTTTCCTCCTGCTTCAGTGTGTTAGAGGTTGGGGTCTGGAGCTTTTTATCTGCTGATGCTACTGGTTTGTTTTCTCCTTTAAGTTATGAAATAAAAGCCACTAAGGACCAGGAACGGTACAGCAGAGAGGTCAAGAAAGCCAATGCACAGCCAATGCACCGACCAGCCAAGGAGGCAGGAAAACACAAACCCAGGCTAAAGAGTTCTGCATCTGACCAGCAGAAGCTTGACAAGATATTTCATGGCCAGATTGAAAAGAAGGGGAAACTGGAACAGCCTGTGAAAATTGTGACAGTGCCTTTTTCTCTGAGTTCCTGTAGACGTCACCTTCAGAGACAGGAGAGAAATGTTTCAGATGAACACGAACTTTTCCTGATCCGTCGTCAGAGTTTTCCTGATGTCTGGATACTTGCTACTGAAAAAAATGTAAAGGTGCTGAATCCATATAGATTGGAAGAGGCCCTGCTATGTAAGAGATTACTGGTGAACCATAACCTTCCAGTAGAGAAACTGGACAATCCAATTGTGTTAACAGACAGGTATAGTGTTATTGAGCAGAAATGTGTGTGTCACTTGAAACATCATTTGATATTTATTTACAGTAAACTCTGGCAAGACCCTCTTTGCTAATGCTGTGCTTATCTGTGCACTCACTTATCTATTAAAACAGATTTTTGGTTTTTATACTTTGATCTTGAAGTAATGAGCGCACTTGGTCTTATTCTAGTTGAAATAAGTATGATTTTTGACCAGTTTCATTGGTAGGGCAGCAGATTCCCTCCCCCAGAAGAAAATTAAATGGTCCATGTTTTCACAACTTCCTGTAGCTTAATTTCCCCCCAAGAATTAGGAATTGGCTGATAGAATCATTACTACTGTATGTCTAAACTCAATCCCTCCCTAAGATAAGTGAATAGTTCTCATTTTGTTTCTTTAAACAAATTGCTTTTCAGAAATACTTTTAAAAGTCTTGAGCACTCCTTATCACTTGTTACCTATTTCTGTGGTTTTTGCACACTTGTGATTTTCATATAAGGGATGTTGGTTTTTAATACTTTGGGGATTTTTTTTCCAGTCTTATTGGTGGATCTCAGTATATGGCTGCTCTTCATAAAATGCAGAAGAATTACCAGAGTTCCCACGGATCAGGTTATTTGTCAGATCCAAGGCTTGTAGCAAATGGATTCCAGATAAAAGTGATAGAAGGTATGATGATTTTAAAATCTATTAGTTGCATTGGGGCTCATTTCCTATGATTTAATGATTTAAATTATTGTTAATGTGGATCATGTTATTCTGCCTTACCTTGTCTTTTAAAGCACTAGCATTCTGCTTCCCATAACATTGAGATTTTATTTTTTGGCAAAGAATGTAATCTTCCACGCAGAGCATTGAAACTGATGATTGAACAGAAGTCTTCAATAGTATTTCAGGGAATGCTCTGAAATCCATATTTTCCTCACTTCTTTCTTCTTTTGTCAAAATGCTCAATGCCCATATCCTTAATTGCCATTCTGACATAATTTACATTAAACTGATGAGAATTCCTTAGCCCAGGCACCATCTGCAAGTATGTGCTTTAGCTGACTACTCCTGTAATGCTGAGCAGTTGAGGAGGTCCAGCAAGGAGCTGGATCCTGTTTAATGTTGTACTTTTCTGGTAAAATTGTAACCCAGTGCCCAAAGGGGCCAGCAGAGAGATGGTCAAAGGATCACCACACCTTTTCTCAGATCTGAACGTATTTTAAAGGAGTTTCGTTTTCTCTGTTGAGAATAAATGCATTTTCTGCAAAATTCTTTTGCTTTATCAAGAGAGCTCAAATGTATTTACATCTTTCTGAAGAACGATTTCTAGGGATGCATTAGAAACACAGGGGTGACCCAGTGTTGGTTCTGCAGATCACGAATTCTATAGCAGAATTCCAAGAAAAGCAATCATCTTTGGGGGTAGCACCTAGCTGACAGCTCAGGGAAAAGATTGGCCATAAGAGCTGTTAGAAATGCTATAGCTTCATGTGTTACAGATCCCCACATATGTACAGTGATGACAGATGTACTGTAACATATGGGATCTTTTAAGGGTAGGTACAAAAAAGGGATGTAGACCAATTCCTTCACTCAGAGGCTGGCTCTTGAGAAGAACAGAGCCAAAGCTGTTTTCCTTACTGGAATCGTGCACAGCAAAAACAAGGAAACTTCTTTCTGAAGTTTCTCTACATAAATACCAACATCTTACTAGAAGAGGTGTTGGTATTAATCACCATAATAATAATGTAGTGAATGGTTAGGGAAATAAAGCATGTACCCTAAGAGACAGCTCTTACGTGGTTTATTCAGACAAGCAAATCAAAAGCTGAGGAGCTCTATCATATGTCCCTAGGCAAATATGGGATTGTGGCTTAGCAGTTTTGCTCACCAACTTTCTTTTCTTTTTAACCTCCTAATATTCTAAATTTGCTCAAAATCTAGTTAATGTAAACTAGATGTGAATAAATTGAATGTAAAAATTTGAAGACAATTAATTTTTCATCCTGGGTGAAGAGTTGAATTTCTAGTTTATTTCTAGGCAACAACAGAGAGTTGTTGACCAATCTCATAGTACTGCAGATGTGTCATGGTTTAACCCCAGCCAGCAGCTCAGCCCCACACAGCCACTCATTCACTCCCCCTTCAGTGGGGTGGGGAAAGGACTTGGAAGTGTAAAAGTGAGAAGACTTGTGGGTTGAGATGTAAAGACAGTTTAACAGGTAAAGCAAAAGTTGTGTACAGAAGTGAAACAAAAAAAAGGGATTAATTCGCTGCTTCCTATGGGCAGGCAGCTGTTCTGAAAAAGAGGCATTCTGATGTTTTTGAGCTGAAATTTCCTTCAGAAAAGTTTTGTTTCTTCAGGATATATTGTTAATTTTTTTGGGCCAGAGGTTCCTACTTTGCCTGTTGGATGATAAAGTCACAGCTTGCTGTGGAGAGGTGCTAGAATGGAAATGTGCCATTGACCCATGGTAACTGGAGAGTTTCTCCTTTGCAGCATCCATAGGAGCACACCAGATCCCCTTTCTCTGTGCACACACCCTTTGTGACTAATACTTGCCTAACTTTTTGGATTAATTGGATCAGTACTAGTATTTGCTGTTTCTCAACTCTCCCTCTCTTTCAGGATCCACTGCAGCATATTCAGAAGCCTGTGTTTTCCTCTGGGACTTCAGCCCTGACATAGTCATAATAGATATTTCTTTCTGATTGCTGATTGATTTCTCATTAATTGACTTACTAGCACTTGTTAATGTGCGTGACTTCCTTTTTCATCCTGAGTGAAGAGTTTTATTTCTGTAGCGTAAAGTTTACTTTTTCTGACAGAGAGATCCTCTTATGTCACAAGCAAATTTTGTTGATTGACTGATTGATTGATCAGTTTCTTGAGATTTGAATTTCAATGTGCTAGTGGTATTTCTGGTAATTTCTTCTTGCAAAATAACAAGCCTTTCTGTTCCATGCAAATAAGTCTGTGATGCCATCACTGGCTCTCTAAGATACCTCCCAAAACAAGAGCAAAGGAAATTCAGCTGCTCCAGTTTGATATTAAGCAGTTTTAGTCATGGAAGAGGCTTTCCTTGACCCATGGTGGTCTCTGAAGAGGATTTTCAGTCCAGTAGGTTGCACTGATTATTTCTTTAAATCTCTACAGATACTCTTCTAGCAAAGAAGAAGAGAAGGACCCAGAGTGTTGCTGCTCATTACCATATATAAAGTCTGCTCAGAATACCCAGATACTAATTTGGAACACTTGCCTTTGTTATTTTGCGCCCCACCAGGACAGTTTCCTAGATGACTATAACAATTTAAATATAGGACCATAGACTTATTCCTTATTTCCTTGTGGTGTTGGGGTGTTGCACAGAACTGGCTGCTTATTTATTGAAAAAAAAACCCTGAGCAGCTGCCTTAATTTGGAAGGTTACTGGTAATTCCTGTGTTGCATTAGGCTTGCATCTCAACTGATCTTTTTTTAAAAAAATGCTTCTTTGCAGTTCAGTATCTTAGCTTCTGGCAATTTGTGGCACAGAGGGGATTTTTATGATGATTTTCATTCATAAGGTTTCTTTCTTGAAAAACAATCCACCCATGAAGTATTAATTTTTCCTTATTTGGATGACATGTTAGGGGCAGTGTCATTCATAGGATAAAAAATGAGTCATTCATCAGTCTTGTAATCATCTCAGGATTAATACTCAAAAATTGAATCTTATTCCCTTGCAGTGCTTGGAGTTCATAGCAATACAACTCTGTTCCTTAATGGTCAGTATGTTTTAGCTAGTGGGGTGGTTCTGAGCTTTATTTACTCTCTTCATTTAGCAGGAGTCTTTCTCCCAGGCCTTGCTCTGAGCCCCAGGGCACCATGTGGCATTAGATACTCTACTCCTAGTAGGTTTCTGAAAGGTGTAATCAGCTGTTTTCTTCCTGACAAGAACTCAGTTCTACATGGAGTTTTATTCTTGTTCTGCCATTTTGGTGGGAAAACTGCTTAAATGTCTGTATTTTCACAAATGTACCTTTGGATGTTAATTTTTGCAAGTGTGGGAGTTGGAGGCCTTACTTGTCTATTGTTTCATTTGATAAGTCTGCCTTTTGAATGTGTTCTTTCTAGAAGACAGAAGGGTAATCTTACCTTTACACTCTTCAGAAACCCTGTATGACTGGAGCCAGAGTTGTTCCAGGTATCCTAGATTTTGGAAGTACCCCATCTGCTTCATGTTTTTTGGTAGTCTAAGATCTTTGTATTGTCTCCCTGTTCCTCTCAGTATTAACTGCTCATCAGTCTAAGGAGTTTTCAAGTAGATTTTTCTCTGGATAGCTCACAGTGAAAAACATGTTGTGAAATAGCCAAGAAAACACTTCTTGCTGTCAGTGTGTCAGTTAGGCAAAATCAATGGTTTCTTTGTGGAATGTGCCAGTTGTTGTAATTTGCAAAGCTGTGACTCCAGTCTGTCTTCCATTGCCCTCCCACCCCCTCATGTTCTGGCCTTACTGAGGCTTCAAGTGATGCTACCTTTGGGAGAGCAGTCTGTTTGCTTTTACTTAATAAAGCAAATTACTTAATACTCAGTGTTCTGGGACCTGCCAGGCATTTGTTTGCTCACAGTGACCCCTACGTGCAGGGAACATTTCAAGAAGTAAGATGGATTACTTTCTGTCCAGTTCTTCTTAAGATGTGTTTATTATATGTGCCTTCACTGCACATCTGTCTGTTTGCCTTTGGGAAAGGCCTAGAGAGAGATGGGAATTCTTGGCTGGAGAGGAGCTGAGACCAAGGAACACACCTTAGCTGGTATTGTATCTGTGCTGGGTCTTGGGCCGTGCTCCAGGGCAGGCTTTTAGGGTAGAATTGTCTGCCTCACGTAGTCAACATGAGTATGTACAAAGAACGTGCTTATAAGGCCCCAAAGAGCAGTAATAGGTAAATAACCCATTGTTCTTGGTGATATAAGATGCCTCAGCTCTTGTATCCCACCAGTGGAAAACCATGCTGCGATTCCATTTCAGTTTGGTTTTGACCATAGACTGGGAGATAGATAGTGTTAGAGTGTCACCTAATCCAGGTGGCAGCTGGAAGGGAACACTTTATCCTGGCCATCGAGAAGGAATTATCCAAAGGTGACTGTAAATGCTTTGTTTGGAAGGAGAAAGGGGAAATTTATAACAATGAGAAATCCACATTTTTACTCATTTGAAAGCTAGTTTATTTGTTCATGGAAATGCTTTCCTTGGAAGTTGCAAAGTATTTCAGAGAAACTACCATGGCAACTGTTTGAGGACTGCTGTTTGAATACTCAAAAATCTTAATATATATTTTGTCAAAAATTTACTACACTGAGGCTTGGACATCTGCTTATATCATCAAGTGTTGCCAATATCAGAGTCCCTGCACAGACTTGCAGATAAATACTTGTTAATCAGCATGAAACTGGGCTACTTTGCAGTCTAAAGAACGTTAGCAGGAAAGGAGAATGGCACACAAACAGAATTACCAAAGAAATAAACTCCCTTAGCCAGGATTTGTATTGTTTGTTCTTATGTTAAACTCTTTCAAGCCCACTTTGACTTTCAGATGAAAGAGGAAAATGGTGAAGTCAAATCTGGCTGTCAAAATTTGCAGATGGAACAATGGCTGTTGGTGAAACTGAAGAGTAGCTGATGAAATGTTTTGCAAATCCAGAACCTCACTGTCATAAAATTTTAAAAGGAAGCACAGGAAATACAAGTTGTTAAACTGAATGTTTAAATACTTGAAACTTTAAAAAAAAATTGTGTCCTGTTTTTGGTAGCAAATAGAGGGGTAATTATTGAAAGGTTTTCAAACAGAGTAAGTTCTCATTTTAGAGAGAAAGCAGCATAATCAAATGGTCTGGAATAGTTCCTCAAATGTAATCTGTAATTAAATCAAAAATAGGACAAAAATTAAGAGAAAAGAACTGAAGGATATTTTAAAAAGGAACTTTATCTTTTCCTCCTGTCCCTTACTGACAGGCTTGCCCATGGGGAAATATTACACAGTACATCATCTTTTCTCAGACTTTCATATAATTTAACATTTTGCTTTGAGCTGAATCTGAACACGGTTTCCAGTATTATATAAAAATATGTCACTGCTTGCTGGTTGCAATTTGGGAAAGGCAGCTTGAAAAAGAGAAGGAAGACAAGGCAGGGTGAAAAAATGAAATAAAAGTTTCAGATATAAGGCAGTGTTTAATACAAAGCTGGAAGAGGTTATGTGAATTTTGGAGGGAGGGGGGATGAGGGGCTGTTCCCTATATCAAATTCCCACTGGTCAAAGTATCTCATGCCATGAAGCTTAAAAAGGCCCAAGAGCATTATTTACCCAGTGACACACCCATATTTAGGAAAAGTTTCAATCTGCACAGTTATCCTGTTCATCTGTGCTCTTATTTAATGACTGTCCAACAAAAAGTGCCTGGACATGGATAACTCAGCTTCATTCTACCAGCTAATGAAAGTACATTTTGCTGTCTTATGTTGCTTATATATTTTCTCTCACTTCTGAAATATTTCTTGATGTTGTTTGGATTAGGAGCAGGAATTATCCCTTGTGATAGTTTGTTAGTTTAATCCACTTTGGAGCAATCTATTTGTCTCCAGGTCTTTTGACTTTACAAAAAGCATTTGCGACTTGAGCTGTAGGTAATTTATCCTACCTGGAGCCATTACACAAGAGTGGATTTATTTTCATTAGTAATTCAATTTTTCTATGCTGTCTATGTCAGAGTTTGTACTTGTTAGACTTGTAGTGGAGGAAAAGGGAAGGTAACTGTGCAGGTTAGGCTGAGGTTTCTGTGCACCCAAAATGAATGAGAGGGTAGACTGAAAGACTGAATGAGAATATGTGAGCCTGAACACCAGAGAACTTGCTTCTAACTGGGAATGGAAAAAAATGTTGCTGTACAGGAATAAATTCAGTACTTTTTTTTCTATATTTTTTTCTCCTGTAATGTGAATAAGAAGGGAAATCATGTAGACCCCAATGCTTTAATAGATACTCTGTTAAAAAGGCTGTTTAATTTTTTATTCATCATTCCTACTCACAGTGTTCCCTGCTCCAGTAATGGTACATATGAATGATAATATTAAGTGAGTCACAGAGCCTCTAGTTTTTTGGGTTTGAGTTTTTCCTCAGATGTGGTAGGAGAAAAAACTGCCTTTTATTTTAGTAGAATCCGAATTTGTTACGATAACATTTGAACTCTACAGATGTTTAAACCAGTTACATAGGAAATAGTGCCAACACTGTTTCAATTTTTTTCAAACTAAATTGTGTTTTACTGCTAGCTTCAACTCTAATTGTATATATGTTTAATTAAAGTCACAGAAGCTTTAATTAAAGCTGTGCTCAAGACTGGGAATGCTGCAAATGTTTTAAGCATTAAACAGTGCCAGCTAGGATTTGGATTAATGTAAGCTGAGACATTTGTGATGTGAATAAACACACATCATCATAATGA
Organism: Cinclus cinclus; assembly: GCF_963662255.1. Taxonomy (NCBI): domain Eukaryota; kingdom Metazoa; phylum Chordata; class Aves; order Passeriformes; family Cinclidae; genus Cinclus; species Cinclus cinclus. Next base: position 2,449,093 of record NC_085066.1, on the reverse strand, counting down.
AACATTGTGCAAATAAATGCTTTTCATTCCAAGGAAGGAACAAAAAGGTTGCCTAATTGTATTGGACTAAAGTACTGAATGACTTTGCATCAGTTTAATTTTCTGTGAATTGCTATAGAATAGAAATTAAAGCAGTGCATGAATTACTGTTTTGTTTTTGTATTTTCAGGTGTTTCAGCTACAGAAAGTCATCTGGAAATAGAAGGGATGGCAAATTGTCTGCCATATTATGGAATTTCTGATTTGAAAGAAATTCTGAATGCAGTAGTTGACAGAGATGCAAAGGAAGTATATGAATGTAGGCCTCTCAAAGTGATAAATTACTTGGAGGTGAGACAGAAGCTTTCTTTTAGTATTAGCCAGCTAAACTTGTAATAATTCCTGAAACAGCTTGAAAATCTTTCTTGAACTGTGTTTTAATTAATTTCATTGTGTTCTAAACAGAACTTACTCTTGAAAAAGAGAGTATCATATCCTCTCTGAGTTGTGTATTCTTTACCAAAATGCTTCCACCAGATATACCCAAAAGCAGTCACCCAGTGTGATACAACACATGCCAAAAGCTGATGTTCACAAAGTGTTTCCTCTGTAAGGCACTTTTCAGGCTGGAGAGGCATTTCTCCATGTTAGGATACAAAACTGCCACAGAATGGCAGTGACTTATGTTACTGTTTCCTGTGCAAATAAATAAATTGTCCATCCAGAGACAAAAATGGCATGAAGTTTCAGAGACAACTAATAGATGTGGCACTTGTTAAAACTGGAGTCATCAACAGTAGTAGTAATGGCTTCTTGTCTAGCTGTTTCACTAATGTTCTTTAATACTAATTCTCTTCAAAAAAGTTACTAAAATATAGGTAAAGTCTCTTATTTAAGCATTTATTACATGCCCTCCTGAATCAGGTTACTTCAAACTGGGACCTAGGCACATACTTACACAGGGTATGTGTTTTATCTTTTAAGCAGTGTTACACAAATCTTTCCCTGTCTTTTGGGGGTTGTAAGCTGCCTTTGCAGCAAGTGATTCTGTTATGCACTACTGAACCACTCTCATGCACTCAGGAAAGAAGCTTAAAGAAGGGATAAGTTCATTACTGAGACAGGAATGGTTTGTAAAAAAGCCCAGACTGCTATAAAAGCTGTTATTCAGAAATAAGCACTGAATTTTTTGACCATTCTGGGAGGTAAACACTGGAAGAGCATTCACTGTCATGTTCAGAATCACAGCTTTAGTCATTCATTTTGTGTTTGAGCAGGCAGCATGTGTGCAGCTTTTGTTGTCAGTGGGTTGATGCAGAAGAAAGAATAGAGTAATGGTTGAAGCAGAGGCCTTACAGGGTATAAAACAGTCCAGAGTGATCTTTTTCCCACTTGGAGGAGTGGGAGAAGATCTCAGACAAAGCAAATGAGATGATTTTGATTAAATCATTATGAATGGTGCTCAGGTTTGTACAGTATGAAGGGAGGTTGTGTGCCACATACATTTCTGTGTAGGCATCATGACTTAAGTACAGAAGAGAAGGCAGTGGCAGGAAGGCCCATCTTGGAGGAGGAAAGAACTTCTTTTTGGAGTTCCTTAGTTCTTTGAGGGTGGGTGCTTTAGCAGTCACTTCTGCTTTCTAGTGTTAAGTGGATGCAGAAGGCCATAGTAAATACAAATTAATCTATATAGTTTTGCTGTAGTATCTTTCAGATTTTACAGACTGACCAATTGGATTAATTTAGGATACTTATAAAGTTTGTGGTGTGAAATGTGTCTTGTGAACTGGTAAACCTGTGCAGCTGATGCTGGTGACAACAAGAAATAAACACAAAGCATCTTGCAGAAGTAGGCTAAAAGAATGCAAACATAACCAAGGGGCTGACTGTGCATGCCTCCATTGTAGAAATGTCATGAACTGACCAATAAGATATGTTTAAAGTTATATTTATATTTCTGAGATTTGGAATATTTAGCAGCAGAAAAGGATGACCTTTAAACAGTGAGTGCTTAATTCTTGCTTTCTGGTAGCCCCAGGCTAATGTGCTAAAATAGTGGTCCTTTAAAACTATTGGGGTTTTGGTTTTGTTTTTCCTTTCCACAGGGAGAAGCAGTACGTTTAGCTCGGCAGCTGCCCTTACATTTGTCAAAAGAAGATGTGCAAAACACAATTTACAGGATGAAGCAACAGCTTGGAAAGGAAAATAAAGGCTGTGTTCATGGTCGTCCTTTTTTTCATCACTTAACAGATATTCCAGAAGTTGACAAGCACAACTCCATGGAAATTACTCAGTAAATGGAACATTTTGTTTGGGGTTCATACTTCTCTTGCTTAATTTTGATCACTACTGTGTAATTACAGTATGTTTTGTGCAAAGTTTTTGTATAATGACTTTTCATTGTTACATGTTCACCTCCTAAAGACTTTATTAAAATAAAAAATGCTACTTGAAAACTGGTAATAAATACTGTGTAGAAACAACTCACCATTATTTTTAAAAAAATAATGATTAAAGAAATGTTCTCATCTGGTTCCCTCCTTGTCTTATTGCTGCAGGTTTAAGAAATACCAGTATGTCCGAATTTTTTAGCTGTGAAGTGGTTAGAAGTTGCTTTCAACAGAGCATGGCAAAGTTTATTATACTAAGGACATCAGCTGTTAATTTTCAGAGGAATGCCAGATAGCTGTAAGTATTTAAATATGGCATTGCCATATGCAGTTATTATAGTTAGACTTCTATGGTGTTGTATTTCTGTTTGGAAATTCTTAGCTCATGTAAATGAGTATTGACAGGCCTAGTGTCCAATCTCCAAAAATTCTACACTTAGAGAAGTCTGGTTCTTTAAAGTACAGTACAAAAGTTTAAAAACTTCAGATCAACGAAAACTGGCCAGTTACTTGAAAGCAGAGTTGATGTGAGTCACAGGAGCACAGGTTAGCACAGAAATCAGGTGCCCATGGATGTTTACTGGTACAGTGCTGTACACAAACTGTTTGGGGGTGGGAAACATAAACTGTCCTCCCTCAGGGAGAATGTGGCATAACTAGGGCATAGTGTGCTATATAGAGAGCTACTGATTTTGGTTCATTCTCTTTCTACCAGAACACAGTGTTTACTCCTCTATTTCAAGTAGTGGCCTACTTCTGTAAACCTACCCCCTAGTCCTTCTGTGCACAGCAGATGTCTTGTCTCTGGAAGAGTATTGTTTTAGAAGTTTCAAGCTCACCTGAAAATTCCTGTCCATCCCCAGCTGTTGTTTGCAAACCTTGGCATTATGAAAGTGTGATGATAGGACCTAGCTTTGTAGTGTTTCTGTGTCTGCTGGGTAAATGGTTGAAGGTTGCTGAAAGGCCCGAGTGCAAGCTAGTTTGTGGACAGGAGTGCTGGAGCAGACAAGCAAATGTAGTGTTTGAATATGTAAAATCACTGGTGCTGAACTGGTGAACTAATTGAGGAAATCACATCAGAGCCATCCATCACAACATGTAAATTGTAACCTGAAAGTCAATGATCATCTTTTTCACAGAGCCTGCTGAAACAGAAGAAGAGGTAATTGTTCTAAACCAAAGGAGGATCAATCTAGATTAGGTATAAGAAAGAAGTTTTTTACAATGAGGGTGGTAAAACACTACAACCAGACGTGCAGTAGATGCCCCAAATGTGGAAATAATCAAGGTCAGGTTGGATGGGGGCTCTAGGCAATTTGATCTAGTGAAGATGTCCCTGCTCACTGCAGGGGACTTGCACTAGGTGACCTTTAAAAAGTCCAACTCAATCTATTCTGCAATTCTATGATTATTTCTTTACGCCATCAAAGTAAGTTTGTCCTTTTCATAAAGAGCAAGGATGATCAGAGGGCACAAGCTGGGTATCTTTCCAAGCTTAATGGTAGCAAGGCACAAAATGAGAATGTCACTTGCAAACACACTTGGCTCTAAATGTCACTCAGTGCAGAAGATGTGAATTTTTAGAATCGAAGTGAGAAGGTGGATGGAGATAGAGGAAGGAGACGTGACCCTTGGCTCTGATGGGGAAACAGGATCCCAGCCTTGCATGGGATACAGAAGGTTATAGTTTGTTTATTTTTATTCCTGTTGGAATACAAATTCTGAGAGTTTAGGGAGGTGCCATTACAGTGAGAAAAGCCAGAAGCAAGCTGCAGAATGGAAGTTTATCTCCTGACTAAGGTTGTTGGAAATTAAATTAATATGTGCACCACTGTTAGTCACTTTGGAATATAATGTACAGTATTTAATGAGGTTAATAATTGCTGGTTCTTTTCCAAAAGGTGAGATTGCTGTATGCTGATTATACTGTAGCCAGTGGTAGTATCATTGGCAACACTTGTGTCTACATCAAGAGGACAAGTTTTAGTAGGTATTGAGGCCCTAGACTGAGGCCAAAACATGATTGGCAAATGGTATTCACAGGTGCCAGGGTGGGTTTAGTTGCTATGGAAGCAAATTAGCATTGGGATTTTCGGTGGGTACAGGTGCACCAGGTGGGGCAAATGAAAGCTGGCTCTTCCCTCCTTTCCTGGCTGTGTTTGCTGGACTTACACTTCAGAGAGCTGCTCTGGATTTCTTCCTTAGGTATGTGTACGTACAGTTTGGTTTCTGTCTCTGGGGGATGTGTGGCTGGGTGCCAGCAGTGAGTGCTGGAACACAGCTTTGGAGCTCTAAGTCTGGGTGCTCATGGTACTCACCACAGTAGTCATGATTAGGACTGCAAGCAGAAATTGGGAGTAAAATGATGTTCTGCTAATGGGAGATGGCTTTAGATAGAACAGCGTGGAGGTCTCTCCTTGCTTTATCTGGTGTGAACCAAAAGAAATGTTACTTTCTCTTTCCAGAGGTGTTCTCCCTGATGCCTCTGGTGGTGCGTCCATTTCACATTTGTTTAAACAGCAGAAGTACCCCAGTTGTAGGTTTAGGAGTTTGAAGAAGTTAACGGTGTGCCTGAGGCAGCGGTTCTGGAGAAGGCAGGCAGGCACATCACCTTCTGCCATTGCACCCGCTCGGGGTGAGCCCCACGAGGCTCTCGGGGAGCACACAAAGGCTGCCTTGGCCTGCGGGCAGCCTGTCCCCCGCAGTGGGCATTGGGTTGTTTAAAAGGAAGAAGAAAACCTGCGATGTGCAGCGTTGGGTGGAGTCGCGCATTGCTGTGCTTGAGCTGTTCCCAGCGAGGAAGGGCTGCGGAGCGCTGGCTGGTGGCCCAGGGACCAGCGAGTGGCCGCCACCTCCTTGTCCCCCACGGGTGGCCGGGCTGGGGCATCCCAGGGACTTCTCGTATTTGCGCTGCCCTCTGCTGGCATTTCGGTTTTGTACAATTTGGACTTAAATTTGAGGTCTGGGGCTGACCGTGGATGAGCATCGTTCCTCCTTTGCACTGCGTGCCCAGCAGGTGAAAGCGTTATTGCTTCCCTTGCTCCTCGGGCGGTGCGTGTTTGCTTTCCTGAAATGCGCTCAGTGCAGGTAGCAGCGTTCCCTGGGGGAGACTCGCGAGCTTTCCAGACTAAAACATGCTCTCGAGGTAAAACTTCCCAAGCCTTTTGCTCGTATGTCGCTTTCCATTTCTCGGAGGATCCTTTGTGTATTGGTTGGGGCAGGTTTGGTTCTGGTAGTGTTTTTGCAGCTCAGGTGTACCCCTCACCCAAATTCTGAGAAATTGCACATTCCTTCAGTGGGAAACCGCTGAATATCAATTTATCTTTATAAATAAAGGAAAATCTCATTGAAAAAAATTTCCTTGTGTATAAATATGGGTATAAACATGAAATGGAGGTAGTACCTTTTGTATGTGTCTTCTCTGAATGTAGTAGGAATCTTATTAATGAAGTTTCTGTTTCGGTTAACCACTGTGAGTGAAGGAGTTGGGACTATTTCTTGTTTGGTTTATTCCCTTTATCATGAATAGTATAGTTCAGAGAACTATAGGAAAAGCAGAGGAACATTGAAGTTATTCCAGGAGCACCTAGCAGTCATTGGCAACAGTAAAATTTAGATGATAGAATTTGGGATTTGTTGGAACGGATTCTTCTCTATTTCCATATTCTGATATGGAATATTTAAAATATGTCAATAGAATCAATATTCCCAAGCACTTTATGTACTTATACAAGCAAACATTCCCTAATCTCAAGGATTTCATTCCTTTTTTCTCTCCTGTAAACTTTCTGGAATTATGTTAATGAAAGCTAATTTAAACAACTTTTTAGGTTTTTGAAAGGGTTGTAATATTTGGTCTCCAGAGTTGGTTTTATCTTCTGTAAAGCGTGTCTGGTTTTGTATTAGGGCTTGGTTTCTTTGGTTAAATAAACTTAAAATTCTGAATTTATTTTTTGGCTGTAGTAGAATGTTGAAGGATTCTTGAGAATTTTGTTTGATTTGTACCCAGCGTTTAACAGGATGGGTTAGCAATTACAAGAAACTTCAGGTATATCTATTTAATTTTGGAAATGGAAGGCTACCAGAACTTGCTTTTTTTTTTTTTTCCCCCCTCTCTGTCTAAGTATGGAGTATCATATCTGAAATTATGGAGAGTATAAATGTGGAAATGTTAAATCTTTTGTTAATGGCTTCGAATTAAGCACACATTGTTGCAGATGATTTGGAGGACTTATTTAAAGTAAATATACAATTTCAAGCTCAATTATCATTCATAGTTTAACCGAACATAGCGAGATATTCAGTCTGTGAATTTGATACAGTGTTACTTCATAATTACAATGCTTTTTTACAGTAAATTTGATATAGAACAGTTGCTAAAGGAAAGCTGCTGAATAGTGTGACCAACCATTTTATGGGACACATCTGGTGCATTAGTTCAGGATGTGCAGTGCAGGAGAACAGAGCCTTTTGCCCAAAAGGAGAAGGAAGCTAACTCCACATGTATATGTTTTGGGGACATGCAGAGAGGTTAAACAATTACGAGTTAATTGTGTAAGCTAATAGGAGGGGTGTTTGTAATGTCATTTCAGAATAGCTAAGGAGGAAACAGAGGAGAATTATTGTTTTAAAATCTCAAATGAATGGTTTACACCTGTTAATGTTACATTTAGAACAGCTGTTTCTTTTATTATCAGTAAACAGATGCAGAAAGTAATGGAATGTTTTAAAGCAATATGTTAATCCTGTCTTCCACTACTGAGTATTCTCACAATGTCATGATTAAATATTAACTGTAATGCTGCTGTCATCTGCAGTTAAATAATATTTACTTATTATTTTAATCAGTTTTTTCCTGAAGTTGTAAATGTTTATCCAAAGTTATTGTAGTCTTTCATAAGTGCAAACTGTTTTTTCACATCAGTAATTTTATTGATGATTTCATTGGACTGAACTACTCAGTCAAAATAACCCTGATTTTGGTTTCACTCAAAGGTTGTTTCTGTATTTGAAACTGCACCTGAAATGGAACAAAGTGTATTTATAAGGGGAGAGGGAGAAATAGCTCTTATGGACCCAGGCTAGAACACATTTTATGAGAATTGCATGGGAAGTTGGTCATAGGTGAAGCTTTCCCAGAGAACACTCAGGTTAAGCACTGCAGTTGGAACAGTACCAGTCAGGTGGTACAGGAGAGGGTCTTTTTTTGTTTGTTTGGGTGAAAAAGTTTTAGTTCCATCTATTTTCAAATGGGTTGTGCTGCCTCAGTTTTAAAAGAAAGAGAAGCTATGATTCTGACAATCTCAAAACTGCAGACACAATATTGCGTACTTAGAAAACAAAACCGAAACAAATACTTCAAAATATTTACAAATTAGAGCCTAAACTGTCCTGAAGTTTCCTGGAAACCTGCAACGACCACTCAGATGCTCAGGGGTGACAGTAAGAGTTTTTCAGCTGGAAAATGCACGTGTTGATGTTAGAATTGCAGGGTGTGTAAATGTCCTGGAGCATGTGGCATGTCAGTGACCTAGCGTGCGGCGGTGGAGCATTACTAACTCACCCTCGAAGAACGGAAGCGCAGAACATTCATGCTGTATAACTTGGTTGGCAGATTAGTTTTCAGGAAATGCAGAGACCAACGAATATGGCAGCTGCATTATTAAAAAACCCAGTATTCAAGCCCAGGTCAAATTGTTCATTCATGCATGGAGTAACTCAGCATTAATTGAATCATTGCATTTTTTACGTGTTTTAAATCTCCGATATTTTTTGCTTCAGCACTTGAAATGCCTGATAAATTACTATATTCACAAGGGGCAAGCATTTTGACAGAGGAATGCTTTACAAAGCACTCATGTGTGAGTGTTTGCTCATCAGGTCATTACAGTAATAAAATTGCATTGGTAGAACTAAGATTCTGTCTTAATTCTAACGTCAGACAGTCTATTTTTGGATGATTTCAAGATGCTTAGATAAAACTATCTAAAAATTATACAAAATAATTAAAATGTTCCTACTAGCATGATACTGCTTGTATTGGATAAATTAGAGATGTTCCTGATGAAAGGTAAGAGATCTTTTTCTCAAAAAAAAAAAAAAAAAAAAAAGCGGGTGGAAGGATAGGGAGAAAACCTCTCATGTCCATTAAGTAGATTTAATACTCCTGTCATCTCACTTCAGTAGAATGCAAAGGAAAATTCTTATTGACATAATTTGAGTTTTTCATATAAAATAGTTTTTGAAAGGCAAATAATTCCAGCTTGTGAGGAGCAAATCTCTAGGTATGATTCTTGTCAGACTTTGCCAAAATGGAATAGTAGTAAATAGATTATTTCAAAGGAATATCTTGTTGGAGGTCTACTCTTCCCTTAAGCAGGCAGAGTAGAAATATTTAGTCAGTTAGCATTTGTCATGCTCCCTGACGCCTTAGTTGTGCATAATTTAGAACAGGAACCACTTAGTAGTTACAAAGACAAGTGGAACTGCAGAAAACTATTGCCTCATCAGAGGAATTCACTCAGTTGCTTCTCCCACAAGACAGTTACAGAACCTTTCCCTAAAGCTTCACATTGAGCTTCAAAACGCCCTTTTCCAAAAGTGGTTGTCCCAGATCCCATTGCCATTTAGGAGAGCCATATCTTCTATGCTTTATTTACAATGACCTTTGAGCAACTGAAAATGCTGCCAGCTCCTTTGGAAAGTGTGAAATTTCAATTTTGATCTATGTTTGCAAATGAGCAAGTGTGATTATGCATCAACTATAACAGCAGTAAAATGGATACTGACCTTTTACAATAATAGTGTTTTATACTCTTGGTGAGCTTCACTGTAGAATCTGAAAATGCTTAATAGTTCACCAGCCATTTGTAGGTTATAGAAACTGAAGAAACAGCTCAGTCAGCCATGAGAGGGATGCAGAGTTTACAGGGGTGAAAACTCCAAATTCAGATTTACACTATGATGTTTAATGGGTGTGTGCAGTTCATTCTTGCCCAATTGCAAACTTCTTGTGAAGTCCTCTGTATAATTTCTTACTGTCTAGCAATCCAAGTCATCAGAAATTATGCATCTTTTCATTATTATTGTTTCCTCCTTCTTCTGAGTTTATTTAGGTGCTCTGTTGCAACAAAGTGTTGTGTTAAATTCCTTAATCATATGAAGTAACGAAGGTCTCAAGCACCATGAGATATATTTTTATTTTATTTTTTTAAGCCTGTGTGGATGCAGAATTAATTAAAATTAAGTTCACCTAAAGAAAGGTTTAAATGACAAAATATAGTGAAATAACTCTCTTCCCAGCTTTCTTCTAGTTACCAGTCTGTCTTTTAACTGTAGCTCAAAAATCTGGAGCAAGTATTTTGGCATAGCAGTTTGTTGTAAGGAAGATTTAATAGCTTGTTATGTCCTATTTCTATAAACAGAAGTCATTTAGAGTTCAGCAGATATATTTAGAATCAGCATTTGTGCTGGTAGTTACAAGCTGAATAAAATAATCTTTGAAAAGCTCAATATGCAGTAGGGAATATTGAAGTTCAAATTTACCACACAACTAATTCTCTTTTAGGAGACTTAGGGATTTTCACAAATAGGAACCTACAAAATTGAGTATCACACTTATTACTTTATTTTAAATCTTCTTAATAATGAGGTTTTGTTGTGTGAAAATGTTAATAGTTTTAAGAGAACTGTGGCTACTGCTGTTCAAGAGGTCAGGTCCTGTATTCTTTTACTCTGGCAAAATTCCCTAACCTTCAGAGAGGGAGATACTGTCTCAGGGAGTACAGAGTATGGCCCAATAAAATGGACAGCCAGAAGCTTTGGAGAGGTCTTCTTTACTCTCAGCTGGTTTGGGACAGAGTATTAATACAAGTTTACGCTGAGTGATTTGTAATCTAACCTCTGATTTGTTGACTTCAAGGTATGCGTGATAACTGAGAAACATATGCAAAGTCCATTTAAGATAGGAGTTTTATAGCAAATAGTAAATTAAAACCATAGTGACCTTTTAGTCTTGCTGGTCATGTGCAGAAGGATGTTCATGTGGTGCCCTGTACTAATCACAGCAACAGGGCTCTTGCTCGGGGAACAGCAGGCACAAGCAGTACTCTTGTGTATTTGTTCTTCTACTGCATTCTTTATTGAAAATATTTTGCAATTAAAATGGTATAATCATACCTTGAGGCAATTTTTTTCATATTCTGTTCTGGAAAAGATAGCAGTTCTTTTCTTATGAAAAAGGCTTTTACTTAGTGGTGCAAATAGTCATCAATACCCTAGTTAGAATTTCAGTTGTTATTGCTGTCCTGATTGCTGGCTCTGGCCACGTTTGATGCAAAATCTAATAATTTTTATTGTATCAATTCTTCTACAGATTTTGCCAAACACTCCAGAAGCTCAAAAATTACTAATTAAAAGCATAATACATATTTAACTTAAATATGTTTTTCCTCCTGTATTTTAACACAGTAATAACTGCTGTAATTTGTTTTATATTGAGTGTTGCTTATATTGTTTATATTGGGTATTGCACCCAGTCATATGATCACCCCATCCTTAAAAAAGTGTCTTGTAAGGATGGTTTTGCAAACAACAAAAACCTTAATTTTCTGTTCTCATATCTAAGCAGGTCATTTTTCAGTTTTTATCATGTTCGAATTCTGATTGTTCCAGTAAGCCTCGAAGAAGCCTTTGTGTAGGTATATGTTTTTTAAGTATCAATGCTGAAGAGACAGAAAAACATTAGTACTTTTTTTTGTTTTCCAAGTTTTCATTCTTTACAATGTTGGTAGCTGTTCATCCCAGTGTAAGAAGCATGAAGTTGTGTGCACAAATATCCTTATGCTGGTGCCCCTTTGTCCTCTCATCAAACAGGAATATCGGGAAGAGAACTGATGGTGTGGCTGGCCCTTGGCAAACCTGGGAACTGAACACATTGATAGTTTCTCCATTTTAACTACACGGGGGCTCTACTTGAGGGGAAAATTATGTGCTGGTACCAAATGATCTATATGATGTGCAACACAATGTTTTCCTGTTTTGAGAGGTTTCTGTGACGTGACCTGTGGGCTAACTGAAGCAAACATCACTGAGAAAGTGCTACATATACAGATACAAGTGCTCCTATTGATACGTTATTTTTCTAAGATTTTGCTGAGTAAAGCTCTTTCCATACATAAGCATTTTGGCCATCTGCAACTGCTTGTCAGTGAGGCTGGTTTGAGAACACTAGCTGTAATTGTAACCTCAGGAATGTGTGACCAGCTCGCGGCCAGCTGTGCATGCCCTGACTTTTCCCAGGTGTTAAGATACATGGCCACTTTTGTTCTCCTTAACCAATGGGGCAAAATACAGTCCTTGTTTTTCTGCACCTTGTATTAAGCCTAAAAACTGCTGGGTTTTGTTATTGTTTCAATAGGTCACAGCAAACAACTACATGGAGTTGTCCATGTTATTTAATTATTGAGCATCTGTGACACAGTGTGCTGCATCTGTAGGATAGCATGTATTTTGAGAAATACAAAAAGGGTACTCAGTTCACCATGGTCTTGCTATAAATTAGCAGTGCTGACCCTGCAAATCACATAAGTGCTCCTTTTTTATTGTTGTTGCTTGGAAAAGATTTTACTTATGTTTCGATGGCATAGCTGTTTCTTCAGTTTAAGCCTCTTGAGCCAGAGTGAGTTTTGATGCATTTTTCAATTGGTCTTATTTTAATGATCCATTTAATGTTCAGAAAAACACTTATTAGCTGTTTTCTGCACAGGAGCCTAATTTGGACTCCTCCTAAATTTAACCTGGAGTTGTTTGCATACAGTGTTCTGCATTTTGTCATTACCTGTGTAGCACTTTCTTTGCTTGTGTAGCATTTACTACATTCAAGGTGAGGCACGAATACCTTGAAGGTAATGTGTATGCTCACAGGTTTCCTCCTTAGAGGTGCTGGGAGGAACAGGGTTTCCAGTAATCATGAGGACAAAAATTGCTCCATGGCCTGTGACACTTTAATCAAGTAAAAAGTGAAAACATTAAATTAATTTATGTAAGTGATAAATTTGCACGGTGTGAGCGTCATAAAGGGATAAATCCATGTCTCAAGTCACTGCTTTTTGCTCTTATTTGCCATCAAGCTGACATGATCTACACATTGTAGATATGGAAAAGGAATTAGTTTTTAACTTAGACCAATTCTTTATATGGTCAAAGTTACACATATCATCCATAAAAGTAACTTACCCATTTGTATCAGTTTCTATGTCCATAGAATGAGCTCAGACCTCAGAGCAGATCTGTATTCTGTAACACGTTCTGAGGTCTTGAATTACAAATGTATGCCTTTTATGGACTTTCAAAGTTTGTACTTTTGGGTTTGGTCATCTTTGAACATAGGAAGGACACCCAGATTCTAAACCAGTTACTGGGGTTTTCCTAAATGCTCGGAAGTCAGGGATGAGCACATGTGAAAAGTTTCACGTGCCTAAATGCTTTTCAAAATCTAATTCTTAGGGACTCAAAAAAGATGTGAGATCTTGAGACTCAGCGAAAAATATTACACCAGAGCAGTTTGGGGAGAAGAGGAGCACACCAATCCAGTGCTGAGACCTGTTTGAACGCAAACACCTGTAGCAAGACAAGTCCTCCCTTATAGCTGCAGGGATAGGGAACAGTCTTGCATAATGGGCTTAAATAATAAAACATTGAAGGGTGTGCTTTTTCAAAGGTTTTTCTGTCGTTAGAAGTCCTGGTCTGTGAATCCTCTTAAAAGAGCAGGGGCTGTCCACTCTTCCCCAGAGCTGATGAGTCCTGGGATTAGACTGCAGGATACAAATCACTCATGATTTGTGCCTCTGACTGACGTTCCTCCAGCGAGGACTCCCAGATATGTACAAGCATTGTGAGATGCCTGTAACCACTGGTCTTCGGTATTTCCTGTGAAACTTAAACCTAATGTTGGAAATCTGCATCAGCACTGAACTGTTCTGCCCTTTGTTTTCTGTTCGTCAAGGTGGCTTTTCTAATTAGCATAAATCACAAAGCTCCTGCAGCAGTAGGGTTGTCCATGTGATATACAGCATCTCTGCTGTGCCCAAGGAATATTTACAAGCCAAAGGGCTCTGCTTTGCTTGATTTGGAGAAGCCTCTTGTTTCTTCTTTCAGTTTTTCATTATAAGATAAAACAAATTCGGGGCTTTAAGAGAAAATAATGATACTTTTATTATTCTGCATGTCTGAAGTGAACAAAATGAATCAGTGAAAGGCAAAGGAAATACAACCCTGTGGACATTCAGAAGTTTAAAAACAATGAAGTAACACTATCTGAACTACATTACATTAGACTACAATAAAAAAAGTTAAATTACTCTTGAGTTGTGTGTAACCTAGTTGAAGAAATAAGATACTTCTGTGGGGTATAGATACTCTTTGAAAACAGTTTGCATTATGTATTTGGCAGTCTCCTGGAATTTGCTCCAAATGCTTTTGGTTCAATGAGAGTGAAAAGCCATGCTCCATTATAGCCTCACTTGATATTTTATTTTAGAGGAAAGAAGCTTGGAACCAAATCTACTTTGTTGGGTTTTTTAAATTGTTTTAAGGTGACGGTGGCAAAAAAGTAAGATGTATTGCATTCTTACATTTCTTTTACCTGCTCATCTTTCTTATTTTCATTGTTGCCTTTAATTTTATTTCACTTAAAAATGAAAATGTGCATGTATCAGATAGAATTATTTAGAATAGTTTGTGACTACTGCTCCCTTAATTTAAGAAACTAACTGATCTGTACACATGCTTTAGTTTCATGCTCTTTCTCAGAGGTTGATGTTGGAGAGGGAATAGGTGTTTCTGATGTCGTATTCCTAACCTGTATATCTTTATAATGCTTATTGATTGTTATTCCAGCTGAGGTGATCTCAAGAGCTTTGTGTATGAGGAGTTAGGACTTTTTGGGGTAGGAAACATTTTTTCCCTCTATGGCTTTTGAAAGATCAATTAAGAACAGCTCTGATTCTGTGCAGTTTCATTCCTGCTGCATTTTCATGAGAAGCTGCAGCCTAAGTAGTATTAATCTGCTTAGTAGTTGGGTGGAAGCAGGGAACAGCTAGAAGTTGATTTCCCCCGTTTCCTGCAGCGCACAAACCCAGTTGAGCAAAGCAGTTAGCCTTGCTCCTGAGGGCTAATATAAATTAAAGGTCCTGAGCACTAGGGGTTGTTAAAATTCTCAGAGGGCTCTTTATAAGATGTTAACCCCCGTGGTCTGGCCAGGCTCCAAACGGGGTAATTACATTCTTCCTACCTAAATTCCCCCTGCAATTGCAATTCGATGTGCTGGTATTCCTCACTTCCTCTCCTCTGCCGTGCCCCGTGGAACAGTTGTTGCATTTCATCCCAGAGGTACTTGCTTTCAGTGACTGATGGAGTGATCTGTGTGTAGAGTCTATAAAGCATTTTAAGAGCCTTTTCGATGAAATGTAATTTATGATGCTTAATTTTTTTTTTTCCCCACTATCTCCTGTTTAAAATGAACTAGGTTAATCTGAGCCTTGAATGAGTGTGAACTGTGTGTAACAGACCTGGAATGAGAAAGCATCAACAACTGTTCTCATTCCTTGTTGAACTTCTTCCCAGAGTTTTTAGATAAAAAAGTAAAAGATCACAAAGTATAGGAAGCTTTTCTAAAGGGTTTGTTCATTACAAAATAGGAAGAATGTGAACTATTTATAAAAAGGCTAGTGTGGCTTTTTTGCTTTAATCAAAGTAAAAATTGAAGTCTATGTATAAATATATATATGTAGAGATAACATTCCTCCTGCTTAGGGATTCTGTTGTAACCTTAAAAGCAGCAACTTAAAACTCATGTTCTGAAAGTTACTCTTTTTCTGTCTCTTTTTATGCAAGAAAAGCTTTTTATTATAAACACACTATAATTTTCATTAAGGTATTACATCCTAATTGTAAGTAGACTTGTGTAAATACAAGTGTTGCTCGTAAGCAGAAAAACAGGTAGTTAGCACTCAGTGAACAAGATAGTGGGAAATATCTATATATGCCAAATGTACAGAGGCTTCAAATGCAGTCTTCTCTGAATATGGCATTTGCATGTCAGATATGTGCAGTGCAAATATGGTAAAGTGTGGCTGGGGGGCATCTTTCTGCTGAATTTAACACTGGTTTCCACTCCTGGAGTCTCTCATACTGTACTACATATTAGTTAATACTTAATTGTACTACATATGGAACCTTTGTACTGGTGCTAAACTCTTCTTTCATGAAGTCACTTAGTCTGGTCTAACAGCCTGAAAGGTTGTTTATATCAGGTGTTTCTGTCCCAGAACATCAGCATAGACAGAAACAAAAGAGCAGTGTTTATCTGTGCCATAATGTCCAATTATAGGACATGCCTGAAGGTGAGCTCCTCACCATGCTGCAGGGCAAGTTCAAGGTTTTGCAGGTGACTTTTCTGGTAGCACAAGAAATGTATGTCCAGTCCCAGATGGGAAAAATCAATGTATGAGCCCACACAAGTAAATGTGATGCACTACCTGAGCTCCTGAGGGGATTCTTTGTGTTGCCTTCTGAGTGGGGATGCTTGGAGATCTGCACTGACCCTGCATCAGCCATTTTCTGATGCTGCTGAGGAAGGTTAAAAAAGTAAAAGCAGCCAATAAAGGAACTGAAGAAACTCCTCTTTACATCAAAAAAATTAAAATACATGTCTAATACAGTAACATAGTTTGGGAACCTGAAGCATAACATGTCCTTGCAAGGTCTTCCCATTGTGTTTTAGTGAAAAACTACACTATGACAAACATATCCTTCTCTCTGATCTGTGAAAAAAGCTGAAAAAAAATTTAAATATTTGATACTAAATTTAGGTCAATGTGCCCTGCTGCTTGTTGCTTAGAAAGGATCCTGCACTAACTACATAACCAGATGTTCTTATGAGTTATACCTATGTAATCCCACTCAGTGTGGCTTTAATGGATTTTAATTTAGAATAAATTTAGTTCTCTTGCCTGTACTCTATTTAGACATATTCTTATTTAAAAACAGATTTCCATTTAGAATGCAAATAAGCTATTTGTTTAGTTTTATTACTGTGACCAATGTGCTTTTGTAATTGCAGTGTGTGATAGCAAATATTTGCATAAAATACAGCTGTGCTCTGGAACATTTCTCTTATGATACTTTCTAGTTGCTATTGCCAACACACTTTAAAAATACATTTCATTTGTAAATATATTACAGAAGCACTTGAAATTCAGCTTTATAGCACTCAGTAGAAACTTTCATATTTAAGGTTAAAAGAAAAAGAGCTTTTCCTATTTCATCCAGGCTCCTACCTATTTCTTCTCTCTTTTTTGGGTTGGTTTGTGGGGTTTTTTAATATTTTTTTTTATTGTTTTGTGGTTTGTTTTGTTGTTGTTTTGTTTTTTGTTGGTGCTGTTGTTTTAGTTTTTTTGTTTTAGTTTTTTTTTTCTTTCTTTCTCAACCTGTATCTTTAGTACTCCAAACTCTAATTTCTTCCTGCGGTTTTATTTAATTAAAGAAACAGTCTGATAGTTAAATATTCTAAAATATGTCAATGTGCATTAAGGGGTTTGTGGTTGTTGTTTTTGGGTTTTTTTTAATAGTTTTCAGTACTAGTGTCATAGTCATTGCAGGAAACATACTTGAGAAATGTCAAAAAAAGCATTAAAGTGAATTTTCTCAGAGCCTCAGCCTCCTCATATTTAGGAGATTTTGTAGTCTACCCAGAATAATAGATTATTATTGCAATTCATTAGAGTGAAACTGTAGAAGTATCTATAGCTTCTCCAAAAATTCGTCCTCATTATGGGATGTTGTCTTTAATGACTGCTCCAAATTCCATGTCTTTACTAAGTATTTTGTTAACTTGGTTGTGGAGACAGGTGGATTTTTACACAAAAATTTTGTTGTGCTCTTGGGGAAACCAGCCACGCCAGCAATACTCACTTTAACTGAAATTGAGATAAATAATCTGAGGGTGACTTACTTAAGGTTTGAAACAGTTAACACTCTCTTAGGAGGAGATGAGGAGTAGATAAATGGTGAACAACTGGGGAGCTGGCTCTGAAGGACATGCTCATGAATTTGGACACCGACTAATCTGCTTTGGCTGTTGCTGGCATGGCAAATAACATCATAATGCAAAACCTTCCTGTTTCTTCCCACTCCGGCGTTTTAACTTTCCACTGAGGGCAAGCAGCGGCCACGGGCCAAAGCCTTCACTGGCAGAGTGGGAGCAGCAGCCTCCCTGTGGCTCTTCTGGCTCTTGTGCTGCCCAGTGCACAGCAGAGCAGGACTGGGGAGGTTTCCCCCCTCTTGGCCAGCCCGGAGTCAGGCTGGGACCCCAGCTGAAGCACGTGGCCTGGGAAGGGCTGTAAGCTACGGCCACGTGGCTCGTGCGCGGCCAGGAGCAAAACCAGACACCTGTAACTCTATTGGTAACTGTTCCATCTTCCCTGTTTGCCTTGGCAGAGCTGCTGGGCTCCCAAAATCACCTAAAGGGAATTGCTGATGTGGAGATGTTACCATTCGGGATTATCTCCTCTGTGTTCCTGTTAACTTTTCCCACTGTTGCGTGCTGTTGGTTTTAGGGGTTGGGTGAGTGTTTTTCCTTTTGATTGTCTATGAAGATGATAAGTTGGCTAAGTGACTTGTTCAAAAAGCTCCTTCACTGGAAAGAATATTATGGGCTACCTTGCCCTCCGGTCTGATCATCTCCTTAATGGTCCTGTTCTTGCCTTACTAGCACCAAATCCCTTTTTAGCACTGCAAACTCTTTTGGCTCTATCCCATAGAGCATCTAAAGGAAATGTTCACTGAACACCTTGCCATCTTCCATGCAGCCTGCTTTGGTGGTTTTCTCACCCTCTGCTCATGCAGTTATAGGACAGAGTCCTGCTGTCCATGTCCCTCCAGATGCTCCTGATGGCAGCTCTGTGGAAAGGCACAGCTCCATTAGAGTCTGGCACCTCTGAGGACTCTCACGTGTCTGTTGTGTCACTGGGCTGAGAAACACCAACCCGCTGCTGGGAATTTTAGATCAGTAGAGTCTTCTGTATTGCTATTGCTTCAAATGGAAGAGATGTTAAGGAAAGGATCCTGTGGAAAACATCTCATATCCTATGTTGAGATAAGATTTAGGTTTGTTCTCAAGTTTCTGTAAAAGATAGTTTTAGGCTTTCAATGTAAACAAATTATTTATCTCACCCCTCCACAAGCCCCTGTTTTATTCTGAACCATGCTAAGTTTTGTGTTTGCTGTGTGAAAAGATTTTTGTGTTTCAATGTAGAGGAAAATGAATTTTCTTCTTTTCCTAGAGCTTTTTCATAGCCTCCATGTCTTTGGCCTACTCCTTAAAAGTAGCAAGTTTTACCAATCCTGTCTTGATAAAGTCAGCCTTCATCTGTTTCAGACTCTTCTAACTATATT
Source organism: Cinclus cinclus (assembly GCF_963662255.1). Classification (NCBI taxonomy): domain Eukaryota; kingdom Metazoa; phylum Chordata; class Aves; order Passeriformes; family Cinclidae; genus Cinclus; species Cinclus cinclus. Next base: position 2,430,269 of record NC_085066.1, on the reverse strand, counting down.
AAGACTAGCTATCAAATAACAAGGAACGTGTTAAAGTCCTGTTCCTCTGAGGCTCAGACAGTCCATGCTGCTTCCCTTCAGCAGTTCCTTGGAGTTTTTTGACTGTTACTGTTTAGAATCATATTTATGCATAAAATCTTTACCTGTTGATGCAGAGCTGTAGAAAGGATTTTTAGTCTGCTCTCTTCAGTCTTCAAATTGCACTGATTTTTCTGAAGCTCAGTATAGAATGCCTTTGAATCCCATAGACTCTGTGGGGAATAAATTTCATTTATGCTGAAACATGTGTATACCTTCAAAGTAAAATTTATGTATATTTGCAGTGATCCTTGCTGTCACCCACCCTGCCCCATCATCCCAATTACCTGAAGAAAAATTAAAAACTCTGAATTCTTAAAAAAAAAAAAAAAAAAAAAAATCTGTCTTGTTTAAAACAAAACAACAAATCAGCCAACCCTCCTGAAGTCCAGTTAAACCTCTGCTACTCTTCTAAACCAATAGGGAGGGCAAACAAATTACAGTCATACCCAAAGGAATATTCATGCCAAGACAATCTAATTGCAGGCCTTTTGTAAATGTGCATTTTATACAGGTCAGTGTAGGTAAAACATTTTCAAGACTATTTTTCTGTAAATTATTTAGGCTTTTTTCTTAGCACTTCCCTTAAGAACAGGAGCTTTTCTGACAAACTAGGGGAAAACAGATCGATCATAGTTGGTAAATGCTGATTGGAATTGATCAGAATCTTAGGGTGGTGAAATTTCTACATTTTCCTTATGGTCCAATTTGCTCCTCAAATAACCTCCCATATTTATTTTTTTGTTTCAGCAATGATAGCAATATTGTGGACAAAGTTTAGCAAAGGAACTATATCGGTTTTAAATTTTCCTAGAAGTTCCTTACCTCATATAATTGCTCTAAAATAACTAAATTTGTCACCATGTTTGGTTTGTATTTTTGATTTCAATTCCCAAGTTTTATAACTCTGTCAAAACAGCTCAAGCCTGATTCAAACTTCTAGAGCAATTGTGATACTAAAAATGAGAAGAGGGATTGGTCAGTTTTGGCAGAAGTAAAACCATCCTTTGCCTTCATGCCTGTACTTGGGATGATGCTTGTGTTAGTTACTGACAATGAGGAGTAAAATCAGGAGCAGAAGACAATCTTCAGGGATGAGGTTTCTGTTGGAAAGGGACTGCTAAGGGAAGTTTGCTTGTGGATGTTTGGGGTATGTCAGCAGACAGGAGGCTCTGAAGATCTTCAAGGAAATGCTAACTGAATGCATATTAGGGGTTCTTTAAAGCACTTTAGGTCTTTAAGGATTGGGTTTGTATGGCAAGGTCTTGGCAGTGGGGGTACTGCAGAGTGCTCCTCTGATTTGATTGGTAATAAATTCAACTCATTTCCTCAAGTCCTGTCTGTTTTGCCTGCGATGGCAATGGGTGAGTGATCTCTTCCAGCCTTTCAGACCATGAACTTTTAATTCTATTTGGCATTACATTTTCTCTCTTGCCCAGATGAGGAGGGGAGTGATAGAGCAGATTTGGTGGGCACCTGGCATCCAGCCAGGGTCAACCCACCACACTGATGCAGGAAAGCAAAATGGCAAGGGGCTTTGGGGGTTCCCTGTCTTTACAAAGTGAAGACCTAGGACTGTAAGAGGGCATTGAAGCAGGCATAAAGGAAAGTGAGTCTTGCATGAGTGTATTTAATCAGATGTAGAGTCAAGGTATTTATCAGTAATGCCTAAATACATTTGTAAACAGTTGCAAAACACTTTTTTTTCCCCTGCCTGGAGAGCTGCCACTGTTATGTGATAGCTTAATATTTCAGCTGCAGCTACAGCTAGCTGAAAGGCAATGATATTGAGTGATTTTCATTATCCATTCAGTGTGGTTGAAATGAGCATAGCCACGTAAAATAATACTAAAATAAACTCGTTAAACAGACTTTGCAAACAGCTTTGCAAAACTGGAATTTTTAATTTTTTTTTTAATTTGCAAATAATGTATACTTGTGGAAACCCCTCTAAAGAGCTCTGGGCTGCTGACTAAGTTTTCAGGTAAATTTTTTAAACCTGTTTAAAACTCTGAGCTACAGATGTAAAGGGCCTGACCCCTGAAATTGTAGCTGCTGCTGCTCTCCCATGTGCCAGGTGGAGTTTGGGAGTGGATCACTCACAGGGACAGTGTGATAGCAGCTCGTGATTGTATTCTGGTATTGCTCTTGCAGCACTGGCACTCTGGTGAAGATGCTGCATAAACTTGCAACAGAGATGCTCCTCCTAATATAGGACAGATAGGGACAGTTGCTAGACTAAAGCTAAATATAAAATTAGCAATAATTTGTTTTCAAACTCCATTTCTTGGCTTTGCTAGGTTCATGCTAAAGGTGTTCAGTTTTGATGAGATCATCACATTGACTTGGGTTTTCAGGTTTTTTGTACTTCCTTATATTCAGAGCATCTTTTTTATGATTGATCATGTATAAGCCTTATATGAACTTGCACAGCAGAGATTATAATATTCCTGAGGCTAGAAGAAATGCAAGAAAATCACTGGCTAACTGAGGATTGCAATTTTAAGTTCACTATAACTTACACAAGCAAACTTGAACAGAACCACTTGGTTTAAACATCTGAGAGGTTCTTAATAATAAATATTTCTTCTAGCCTTGGACTTTTGGACCTGGGAAACAGATGACTGTCCATGTGCTAAATACATATTGTAGTTCAGTGTTCCACCTATGTTTTTAGTGTCTTAGCTGTTTCTAAATGTTTGCTTCAACATGTAACAATGTGAACAAATGGAAGATAAACATCATCTTTGGAGTGCAGGATGTTATCTTGCCTTGTCTGAGTTGTGTTTCTGCTTGAATAGTAGAATATCAGTCTGAGAAAGCAGGTATCAAAATACAACTGACCAATTATACATAGAAACAAACTTGTCAAAAATCTTATGTTAATAACATGTAATTTATTACCTTGGAAAATCCATTCTGTATTTTAAATAGGATTACCACTGGATTCAGAAGATGAAAACCACTGCTGAAATGTGTCAGATTATTCATGGCCCATAAGGGGACTGTGCACTGTGGAAAAGCAGGTGTCCCCTTTCACTAGGAAGGCTTCCCATTACAGGAATAGGATTCAGGAGGACACATGGATCTTTAAAGATTCTTCAAAGTTTCTACTTCCTACCCCTCTACATGGTTTTTCAACAAACTTTTGGAAAGATGATGGAAAATTGTTGTTTACTTGAGTCTTATACTTACACAGCAGAATGACATTCTCTTTGTGTAATTTTTTTTTTTTTTGGCAAGCATTTTCTGCAGGTGATTTAAAATCTGATGTAGTTTGGGGTTTTTTTACTGTCACTTTTTATTATGCACAGTGAAGGGATAAAACCATACAAACTTCTTCCAAGTTAACCATATTCAAATCATTACAGTAGGTATTATACAAAGAAAAATTAAAAGCAGCGGATCACTGAGTGTCTGTCAGTGCTCAACATAAGACAAATTATGTGTCTTTGTGGTAAGGAAAGAATTACCAAACACTGTGTGAAGGTGCTGGAGGATGGCTGAGAAGCTGGCAACTGCCCAAAAACATGCCTGACTGCTCTTGGGGTAGGTCATGGTAAGTGGTGGTTTGTTATCCATCCTTGTCACATCAAGGAATGATTCATATTTGCTAAATATTCTTCCCTTTCTTCTGTATGTTACATTTGAAAGGAGTAGTCCTTCCAGAATTAACCTATGCTTTGTCCTAAAAACAAATGTCCACATGCAGAGGTTGTGCTGGAATGGCTCTCTGGTAACGTTTGATACTGAAGGAGTGTTAGCAGTTTGTCTTCTTGATGAATAGCACTAATTCTCTGCCATTAGTGAGTCATTTGCCATGGTGTTCTTGAAGCAATGAGTTGGTTTATCACCTGATAGGTTTTGAGTTCTAGGGATGAAAATTGAATTTCCAGTTGAATATAGGGGTGGTAATCACCTGGTGACAAAAAGCTTCAGAGAAAGGACAGATTGGAAAATGTCTGGTGCTCTATGCTGTGAGATTAGGTGACAGCATTCTTTTGAGGTGATGTGAAGTCTCCGAGGAAACACCCTGGCAGCTTTTTATCCAAATCACAAGGAGAGTTCAGAAACAGAGCAAATCCTCTGGGAATCTTTGCAGTGCTATGCTCAGAGTAGATCACTTCAAGGTACAGTACTGGACTTGCCCCTGCCATGATTTATTTCAGGTTATTTGTTTGGACCTTGGACTTCCACAGCTGGGGTCACCATTGTACTCTGATACATTGGCTCTACAGAATAGTTAAGCTGTGGTAAACTATAATAATGGTGGAGGGAGAAGGAAAAAAATGTTTTAGGGTGTTTTAGTTTCCTACTGCTTTTGAAGTCAGTTCACCTTCTGGAATAGTACTTTCATAAGCAAACTGCATTTCCATTACTAGTGTATCCTCACTGAAAGGCATAAGATATTGTAAGCTTCTCATTTGGTAGGAAATTTCTTTTTTTCTCAAAGGCTTTTGGTGGTGTGGAATCCTTCTGTGCACGTTCAATAAGGAGCCTAATTTAATCCAGGAGTATAGAGCTAGTCAAAGCTCACAAATCTAATATATGCTCTAAGTAGTACATATTAGGAGTTGGAGAAATTATTTAATATTTATATCTCTAGAATTTTCAATAATCTGAGTTCGTTGCATACCTGTGGTGGGTTTACCCTGGCTGAATGCTGGGTGCCCACCAAATTCACTCTATCCCCTCCTCTGGACAGGGGAGAGAAAAATATAATAAAAGGCTGATGGACTGGCATAAGGGCAGGGAGATCTCACTCACCTACTACAGTCACAAGCAAAACAGACAGCACTTGAGGAAATGAATTGGACTTATCACCAATCAAATCAAAATAGGGCAATGAGAAATAAAAACAAATCCTAAAGACACCTTTCCTCTGCCCTCCCTTCTTCACAGGCTCAATTTCTCTCCCAGTTTTCTCTGCCTTTTCCCCCAGCAGTTCAGGGGGGTGGGCAGTGGGGGTTGCAGTCAGTTCATCACATTACTCAGGGAAACATTGGGTGTATTGGCAGAAATGGCAGGAAGATGATGCTGTGTCCTCCCAGTGTCAAAGTCACCCCAAAAGAGCAAGTCTGGAGCATGGATTAGCTTCTAACCCACCTTTCACCATTCTATGGTCACAGTAGTTCTGAATGTTTTTACTATTTAGTCTTGAAAGTAGACTTTTGCATGGTTTTGTTTTAGGAGATAGCTAGGAACTGAAGTGTGCATTTAGGCTAACACAAAGGTTGCTGCTTCAAATTTCATAACTCTGCTCGTGGGGTTAAGAACAGCTACCGTAGCCACATCTCAGCATTTCATAGAGGGTTTCCTTTAAAGAGGAATGGAAAAATCTTTCAGTGACTGTACCATTAGTGTAGGATTGTTCTAATTTCATTGTCAAGTCTTCTGCTGGTTACAGAAGCTCTTCTATGCTTATTTTTTTAAGGTTATTTTTGCTAGTTCCATCTTCTGATTGGTGGTGCATATTTGTGTTTACAGTGCACATTTAGGGGGGATGGACTTTCTGGTTAAGTAATTTTTAAATATTCTATAAATTAATCAAAATCTATGTATTTAATGTTTTTGTTTTCAATGGGGAAATTACTAGATTAACTACCAGTAAAGGGATAATTATTATTATTATTGTTATTATTATTATTGTTAAATAATCTGTGCTTTTTTAAAAAAACATGGTTTTGTTTCTTTGTATGGTACTTCATGTGGCTACAAGCCATGAAGTCTGCTTTCAGCATCTGGCAACAGTCTGGGGTTTTTGAGCAGTGGCACAGAAGACAACAGGGTATCCCTTTGTGAGGCTGTGTGTGCATCCCAGTCTGTGGCAGACAGAGTTCATGCTCACAGTGATATGAAAAATAGATCTTTGAAATGTACAGCAAATTATGGTTTTGATTAAGGAGTAATCATTCTGCTATATGACAGTTTTGGTCCAAATGTTAGTTGTAAGGGACAAATAGACAGCAGAATTTTCTTCCAATATTTATTTCAGCTGATGGGTCTTTTTCATTTCTTCATTTGTGTAGCATTAGTTTGGGTAACAGGAACTTGGGGTTGTTGTGCTGCCCTTTTTTAGAGCAAGCCAGCCCTGTCCTGCTGAGTGAGGCCATGCATTAGCTGAGAAAAATCTGCTGGACTTCCCAAGGGTGCCAGGTCAACAGCCTCATGATAGGGTCACTTTGTGCATTGAACAACACAGGAGTAAAACTGTCAGAATTTTGTAGTCTTAAGTGTAATTTATTATAAATTATAGCCTGCTCTGTTGAACTCTCAAGCAGGAATGAAACTATGGAATAATGCTGAAGTCAAAGCTGTGTGTTAAAACCACTTTCTCACCTAAAGGTTTATTCACGGTCAGATTGTCCTTTAAACACAAATATGTGAGATATAAAAAAGCATTCAAAAGGTCCAAGTAAAAATTTGTCTATGAGCAGCCCAATTTCACTGTCTTCCTAACAGTGAGAGTGGATTTTCTTTGTTGTTAACAGGTATAGCCAAAGGAAAAGGGGCTAAGAACACATACACAAAAAAATCCAATCAGAAATCTCAACTCCTGGTATCTGAATAGCAGTCCAAATCAATATTTGTGTGTTTCCATCAATTTCCTCATGTGGGTTTCCTGGAATTCCGCAAAAATTCCTGGGATAAAACACATCTATTTGTAATAATCTCTGTAGTGTGTTAAAGCAAACCATTACAATGGCAATATTCTCTTACATTCTTTCCACGTGTATAGAATAAAGATTGCTTGAGTATTTTAGCACAACTGAAATCTGGAATTTAAGACTTTCATCTCACTTGTAAAATAACGGTCATGAAATTCAGATTCCAGTCCAGGATTTTGTTATTGAGTCCAAGGGGTTTTTAGTCTTTTTTTTTTTTTTCCTTATTTTACTGGTTACTTAAATATGACCATCTGGGCAGAGGGAAAAAGAAAGAATTTTTCTGTGACTTTTTGTAGTAATAATACCAATAATTCTTCCAATTATTCATGCTGGTCAAGCATTATTGGAAAAGGTGAAATATTTTTTTAAAAAATCATTAACGAACATAATTTTTACAAAACAATTTACAAAAGTTTCTTTATTGTCTGAAGTCCACACAGCTCACAGAGCTGGGGTGTTTTTTGGGAGTTTCGTGATCTCTACCACTGAAGAATGGTGAGAGAAGATTTCAAAATTAATTGGAGCAAAGCATGAAAATAATATTCCTCCTCCACTCTGGTGAATGAGGCTGTAACATTCTCCCATCATCCCAAGTACCATCTCATTATTTATCCACATTAGGTAGTAGTGCTTTTTCAGAAGAGTTTTCTGGTAGTTTGGGAGTGCATTCATCCAGAAGCGAAGAAATACAGAATTTGGAAGGCTTCTCCATACTTTAAAAAAATATCAAAGAGAAAAGCAGACAGAAATTTATTTCTCTATGGAATACAAGTTTAAAGTGAGATGCTTCAGTGCAGTAGGAGAACCAGTGGAGCAGGGGCTTTTCAGATCCAGTAAACACTTAATTTTCTGTCATCATTGTAGCAATAATAAAAAATACTGGCAGCTCAAGGATGCCTGATTCTGATTTCCATGTGATGCCACAGAACCTTATTTTTGCCAAAGCTGCTCTTCTGTAATTCTGCCTCCCTCATTTCCTTTGCCCTACTGTGTCAGCCCCAGAATCACAGGATGGAGTGGGGTGGGACAAGGCAGTTGCCCTGGGTCATCACATTCCTACCGAGCTGTGAGTAGCAGTGCCACAAAGTCTCCTGTGCAGCACATCCCAACCATCCTCCAGCAATCTCTAGGAATGCTGGTGCCCTGCTGCACTGCCTTTCCAGCAGGTGCTGGGGGTGGTTAAAGTCCCCATGTTAACCTGGGATTGGGAAGTTTCATCTAGTTCTTTAAATCTTCCTGATTTCCTGGTTAGATGTTCCATAACAGGTACCCATGATGTCTCCCTTGGTGGGGACATCAGTTTGATCCCAGTGGCTCTGCAAATGCCTGGAAAATCCAAATTCCTCCTGCATGCTTATCTCTATGTATGACTTTGTGTTTAGGCAGTGAAAATGCAGTATCAGGTACAGCTACAAGAACTCGGTCTCATGTGGCACAACATTCCACCCTCCCTGGGAGGGAAGGATGGGAAGGATCTAATATGGATAACTTCCAAATTATGGCATAATCAAGCTCTGGGTGAGCTGCAGACATTGGTGTTTGCTGTAAGCTGGTGGAGAATGTGTTGCTAAATCTCTGAGTGAGATCCATGGCAACGCTGCCAAGGAACAATTGGCTTCCAAACCAGAATTAGGGTCCGTGGGAGCGGATCTGGAAAAGCCTCATGAAGGCTGCGTGGCCAAAACTGAGTAATTGCATTTTGTTGTAACTAAGCTCCTTCTTAATCACAGTCAAGAGAAATTTGTGGAACCAATTTTCAGTTGTTTTTCAACTGAAGACCTGAAGTTTAGCTGTGTCCAACCCAAGCCATGGGTGCTGAGGGTTGTACTCTGCTTTCTATAGACACGATTTGTTTTATCCATGAGGATTGTCATTTGTGTTCATGTGATAGCAGCAGTTACTACAACTCTCTTCAGATGATATCTTGTACAAGTGCAGTGGGTGCAAAGATGTGGGAAGGCAAGGACAGCTACAGATTTCTGAAGCATTTTGTTAAGGCTAGCAGTCTTCACACATGAATGCTGATAAAATCATTAGGGGTATCACTGTGATGAAAAGAAAGTTGTGGTAAAAGGCACCACTTGGTTTAGGACCCATTTCCAGAGCAATACCCTGCTAAAAATGATGGTTAAGTGCTTTTATTGAAAAATACCTTTTCTATATTTTTTAATGTTCCTAAGCCTGCAATTTTAAAATATAAATCAGTAAATTCATCTCTAAGGTGCTTGTCAGCTTTGGGCTTTTAATTTTGTGGTAACTAGAGCTTGAGTCTAGGTCTACATTGGTTGAAAATAGAAGTTGAGACAGTTGTTTGGGGACAAGAAGAATAAGATGCTCTTAGAAAGAAGAGGAGAGTTCTCTGAGGATGCTTTAGTATATTCCTAGCTTTGGTCAGGTATTGGAGAACTGAAAATACAGCAGTACAAAAAAATGATTAATAAATAAATCACAAGCTATAAAAAAAAGTAAGTGAAGTATGCCAAAACTATTCCAGAGACAGCACAGTGGCCTCAAAAGAGAATATTTTGAGTAGCTGCCTTTTCTATCTCCTTCGGCAAATGGTGTGACTGTAAATGGGATGTGCCATGGTAGCAAAAACCAGGTTAAATAAATATTATTAGTTTGATTTATCAAGTTTGTTGGTGACTGTTGATACATGGTGTAGGTCTGTGAAATCTGACTGCAGGTCGGAGTATAAAATTCTGATGCTGCCACTGCTCGTCATGATATGATGAGAGGAACACTTTTGTTGTTGGGAAAAAGCCCAGTTCTAGGGTGCTCTTAGAACAATTACTTCCTAGAAGGAGAAGACTCCATTACGATGGAGTTGTTCTGCTGTTTGTCAGAATAACCCATGTTCTTTGGTGCCTCTGGGCACATATTGCTCACGTCTGGAATCCTGTGACATTTGTTGTCCCACCCCACGGTGGGTGAGCAGCACCAGCAAGCAGACATCTCTGGCCAGCCAGTGGCACGTTGTGGTGGGTGTCACAGCAGCACGTTGTGGTAGGTGTCACCTACAGCGGCACGTTGTGGTGGGTGTCACCTACAGCGGCACGTTGTGGTGGGTGTCACCTACAGCGGCACGTTGTGGTGGGTGTCACAGCAGCACGTTGGGGTAGGTGTCACCTACAGCGGCACGTTGTGGTGGGTGTCACCTACAGCGGCACGTTGTGGTGGGTGTCACAGCAGCACGTTGTGGTGGGTGTCACCTACAGCGGCACGTTGTGGTGGGTGTCACCTACAGCGGCACGTTGTGGTGGGTGTCACCTACAGCGGCACGTTGTGGTAGGTGTCACCTACAGCGGCACGTTGTGGTGGGTGTCACAGCAGCACGTTGGGGTAGGTGTCACCTACAGCGGCACGTTGTGGTGGGTGTCACAGCGGCACGTTGTGGTGGGTGTCACCTACAGCGGCACGTTGTGGTGGGTGTCACAGCAGCACGTTGGGGTAGGTGTCACCTACAGCGGCACGTTGTGGTGGGTGTCACCTACAGCAGCACGTTGTGGTGGGTGTCACCTACAGCGGCACGTTGTGGTGGGTGTCACCTACAGCGGCACGTTGTGGTGGGTGTCACAGCGGCACGTTGTGGTGGGTGTCACAGCAGCACGTTGGGGTAGGTGTCACCTACAGCGGCACGTTGTGGTGGGTGTCACCTACAGCAGAGAAGCAATGGGCGTTTAGCCCTGGAGCAGCACCTAGGCTGAGCTTTCCCACATGACAGCAGCATACAGTAGGCAGCTGAGCTCAGCCCTAAGGCATGTGTTTGACGTGCTTCCCACTGCTCCGACCACCTGGTGCTGCAACCTGATGCCATAATGCGTGACAGCCAGGTGCTCGGTTTGCTGCTTCCTATGCCAGCATTGTGGGATTCGAGGGATAACGGGGGAAAACGATGATGAAAACGTTAGTAGGAGAGATTGCTGAAATCAAATAAACCTCCCCTTCAGATGCTAAAGCGTAAAGAAAATCTTTGCTCTTCACGTTGTAACTCTTCACGTGCTAACTAAATTATAACTATATCAGCAGAATTGTACTCGTATTAATAGGAGATAATTGTTACAATGCAAAGAAAGGAAATAGGAAAAAGGAGATGGACCCCCTCAGATGTTAGGTGGGAGGAGTGGAAGGATGTAGGTTTGATAAGCCACATCTAGAAATAAAATTTTGACCTTGGACTGGGCCAAACTGGGATGGCTCCAAGCATGGAACTTGAAATTACCTAACACCAAGCTTAGTGCTCCTGCACTGCCTGCAAGGTTACAGAGCAGACACTGATGAAGACAAAGAGCCTTCATCAGAAATAAGACCCCGGAAGGATGAGAGATCCCTAACTACTAGTAGAGCATGTGCAACACAATGTGGTAATGTAGATTTTAGGAATAGAAACTAGGAGGAGTTTTCCAGAAAGTTCTGTATTAAAATGTATTAGCATATAGAATATAAGTGGGATTTTTGGTTTGATTGTTTGATACATGAGGAAGGGTGGGGCCCTCCCCATATCCTCAGTTTTGCTTATTCTTTATATGAATCTAAATTATATTAAATTACTGCCAAATTTTGTATATTTTTAAATATGTACATTTAATGTATTTAATTGTATTCATTTATATATGATTGCTACTATTTAAAAAATTGCTGCTAAATTTATTTTTGTTGTTTGGTAAATTGGACAAATAGAATAACATTTTTAACAATGCTGTTGCGTATGATGCTTAAGAATGCCTAATTGGATCCCACAAAGTGCCCTGAAATAATGCTCTAACTCCTTGATACGGTGGTTTGGTTGGGAAGGTAATTACTGCTCTCCTAGGTAAAAAGCTAATAAGCATTTCTGCAGAAAGAGTGCATGATTCATGAACCTTAACTGCAAGCCATTAGCCAAGCTATGAGTAATTATATTTTGGATTGCTGCATATTCAAATTATGATGCAACAGATTATACTTAAGTTAGATTTTGTAAAACATCTTTTCATTTTGGCAAGGAGCAGACCTTCTCAGGTTAAGCATTCTTAAGACAGAAGAAGTAATAGTTTAGCAAATGCCTTCGGTATCATCCTGGATTTGTGAAGACAAAATCTTTCTTGCTGCCTTGGTTGCATCCCGTAAATTATTTATCTGCTTTAAATTTCACTTCTTATATTGTACTCAGCTCCTTGAAATGCATAGAACCAGACCATTGTTAGCACATGTCTGCTTTACAATGACTCTTATACCTTACATGATTTCAGTATGTTCTCATGTTTGTGTTGCAGCTGTCTCCCAAACTGCTTTTTTTTAAAGTTTAGTGGAAGCTATCTACCAAATAATGCCTCCATAATGCTTTCCCAGGTATTTTTCTCATCATAACATTTAAGCACTCCTGATAATTTTATGGTGAAACATTATGGAACATAATGCCAAAACCAAGCATTTTTATTCTTTCCTAGCCAGAGATCCTAACAAGATCTCACCCAAGGCCATACAGATCTCATCAGGAGTCACAGGAAAGGCACTGTGCTTCTTCCTCTGCCTTTCCACAGGTAGGATTCATTCAAGCTGGATACTTTCAGCTCTTGAGGGATTCTCTTGACTTGCACAGAGGTAGTATGATAAATATAATGGAAAAGCTACAGGTTTGAAATCTAACTTGGTTATTGACTTGTAGGTGAAAGGCATTTCTATGGGGAGAAATTGAAACAGTTTTTAGGACCACTGATTACTTTTGATTCATAATTAGATGTAGAGCACAGAGAGCCTCTAAGAGCTCAAGATCACAAACTGACTCGTGGGCACTAAGATATTTTATATTTTCTGAAGACACTTTTGTTTTGAAAGCATGTATAATGGGAGAGTTATGTCCACTTGTAAAGAAGAGTCTTTCCTGTAGCCTCAGCGAGCCTTAGTGACTAAGGCTGGTGAAAATCAGCCAGACTTACACCCAAAATGCTGTAAAGCTTTTTGCTGATCTTGACACAGAGGGCTTCATGACTTCTTCTCATCTATATCCTGGAGCAATAAACAGATAGTTTGTTCATGTCATGCTTACTGTAGTAGTTCTCCATCCCTCAAATTCACCCTGTCTAGCCACCAAAGAGAATAATTCTGTTTAATTTATCCATACACCTAGTAATTAATTGGAGTAATTCACTGTTGAATGAGCTGTACATTTGCACTTCTCCATTTATTTTTGTTTTGCAAGATAGTTACAACAGATGTTAGCACTATCACTTTTTTTGAGATTATTTAGAAGTGGCCAAGAGTGAACAGAGCTTGCCTATTCAAATTCAGAAGTTGGCCTGTAGCCCTAAGTTTTTCCTTTGGATTTTGTCAGAGCTTTTTATAAACTAAATAGGAGAATTGGAGCTTTAGTGTTTCCATTTGTTAACATCTTATTTTATGGATTCAAACATGTTACACTTGCATTTCAAGCCAGGGTTATAGTCTTATTTCTTGCAGGGGAAGTCCTGCCAGAAAAGCAGATTCAGTTGCATTCCTGATTTCATTGCTGGTGTTAAATCAGTGGATAGATACCTACTTGCTGCAGTTAACATTGTTGGGAGGAAGCTAAAGTGGAAGAACAGAGCTCCCTTGAGACAGTTAAAACACATTGATGACAATTTTGCTGAATTACATAGGTACAGCATTGTTTGTAAAGCTTCTAGTTGTGCCTTCCATAATGTACTGTTTCCTGACTTTATTTTTTTTACTGAAATGTACTAAATTTATAAGTTGAGGTGGGGTATTTTGGTTATTAATTTTGTCCATCCAGTAGTTCAGATTATGGTAACCTGCTTTGTTTTACTGCAGCTTTAACAAAATCTGTCTGCCTGGACTGAGCTGTCCAAACCTAATCTCAAGCAGATTTATTTTTTGAGACGTTTAGCCAAAATAGGTCATTCGCATCCAAGGTCTGATTAAAAAAGAAACCACCCAAATAAAAGCCCTTCAAAAAGCCCCAAACTCCCAATGAACAACCACAAACCCCAAACCTAGACTCCACAGAATTGAAGAAAAGCTACCTAAAGCTATGAGTGGATTTGGCCTTTAGTTCTTCCTTTGAAATCTGCTCATATTTAGCAAAACAGTCCATCTGTGAAAAACAGCAGTGCATTTATGCTTAGTGGTGGTAACTTCTGTGTTCATCTGCTAAATTCCCTACAGACTCTGTTGAGCATATTGGAAGGTTTCTCCCCTAACTGCAGCTTCCAGCAGAAGCAGGATGCACTGGATCTGCTTCAGGGACAGGAGGGCAGTACTGCAGGGAGGCTGATCCCCCTGCAAAAGGGGCTGTGGGGAAAGAGTCTGGGGGATGCTGAGGATGGACACTGGCTGAGATGTAGGAGGTAGGGATAGAACAGCTCTGGAAAAGGACTGGCTCATGTTGGGAGGGAGGAGGAAGAACTGAAGCAGTATGGAGATGATGAGCTGCCCTGTTGCAGGTGTCCATGTGCATCTTGGGGCACTTGGACACTACCTTGGAAAGCTGGATTCCACCTGGTTCATTCCTGTTGGGATTCTTAGGATGCCAGGCAAGGAAATGATGCTGTTTCTCACACATCATCCCTTACTGGCTATTTTCATTATTCTGAGTACACAGCTTAGCAGAGAGGTTTGAGAGCCATACAAAGTATTCATAAATGCTGCTGAAGTCTCTCAGACCTGAGCCTTGTAAAAATAAGGATACAGCAATAAGAACAGAAGGTATCATTGACATCTTAAATTTGTTGTCAATAAACACATCAATAATGAACTGTTCAGGAGCTAAAATCAGCAAGGAAGCCCACAGCAAGTTCCATGAGTAGCCACTTACCTGTAATGTCAGTATTAAATCACAGGAGCCAAAATTGCTGTATGATAATTTCAAGTTTGGCAAAATATAAAAGACACATACTGCGTAAAATTTACATGGAATAAAAGTTGTCTGAGTGTCAAAATTGGGTAGTGGTTGGAGTAGATGATTTTTGGAATTTGTACTACTTGTTTCCTTGATTTAATTTTGTATTTATTGATTTCCAGGAATAAAAAAAATCCAACACTTTTGCACTGCCTTTGTGCAGGGTACGGTTATTACCAGGCAGCCAGCGATGTCACTTGTGTGGGGGTAAATGAATTTGCATGAGCTTTACTTTGCCTATCATGAGTAAAAATAATCCTGCAGGTGTTGTAACTGGACTTTGGTGCAGACTGGGAATATGTTTTGTTCCCTATCAAATGCAAAACCCACGCTGCTGCATCTCTGCAGCTGCTGCTATATGAACTGGCCCAATTAAAGCAGTGAATGTTTAGCTACAGGGTACATGGAAGTTAATTGGAAGTCTCTGAATGGTTTAAGAGCCTCACACAAGGAGATGCTATTGATAGTTCACACGAGCAGGATGGCACTGCTTGGTGCCTGAATGTCACGAGTTACAAGTCAGAGGGCAAAATGTTGGTGTCCATTAAAGCCAGCGGAGGTTTTGCCATTGACTTCAACAAACAGAGGATTTCTCCCTTAATTCTGTAACTTCGGTTAGGAAGGGAATAGTGTTGTACTTTTGATTTTTGTGGCTTCACCAAGAGTCTGTATTCTAAAAGTTTTTAGATTTTTATTTAGTCTGATGGTGTTTTGTGGGAAACTAAATTGAAAGTGTATTTAAGGGCCCCAGGGACCTGCTCTGTTGAACTGCA
The DNA here is from genome assembly GCF_963662255.1 of Cinclus cinclus. Lineage (NCBI taxonomy): Eukaryota > Metazoa > Chordata > Aves > Passeriformes > Cinclidae > Cinclus > Cinclus cinclus. The sequence goes on along the minus strand of NC_085066.1, from coordinate 2,414,874 downwards.
TCGGGAGAAGCTGAACATCTGCTTGATGCTCGGACACAGCTTTAGCAGAACTCCTAATCATTCAAAAGAAATTGCAGAAAATCTGTTTGCTTTTAAATTTCAAACCTCATTACTCAGACTTAAACTTTTAATGTCCTTACATACAACTTTTTAAAAAAAGTAAAAAACTCAATACAAAATATTTACCACCGAGGCAGAAAATATATAAAAGAGGAAGGGAAAGAAAATCAAGCAGTTTTGCAATTTTAGGGTGGTTTTACACAAAGTAAAATTCAAAAACTGAATTCTGGAATATAACAAAAACGTGCATCATACTAACATGAAGATGTTTTAACAGTGATTGTGTTGCCTTAACAAACACCTGGTTTATCAGTTCTATTTCACATGTGAAATAAAATGGACTTTATAGATCTTTTTAATTTCAATTAACAATTCTTTACTATAAGGAAAATGTACAGAATTTGTGTGGAAAGCCATGTGCTATATTTACTCAAATACAGAAAATATTGCTGCAAACTTTTAAATATAATAAAATGCATTTAATAGCAATCTTTTGTGGTATCATCATTATGAACATAACATTCAACATATGGAAATTCAGTTGTGGATCAAAATGACCATAAAAACAGTAACCCAAAGAACCTTATAAACATGTCAACAGCCACCATTTATCCTAGATGGCTCATACCAATGTAAAAAACATATAAAATGTAGAATAATTCTCGACATATGGTTTACTTTGTTGCATTGTTCCTACATATTATCTGTCTTTAAATCCAGAAAATGATATTATGAAGAGAATATTGGGGTTTATTTATTAAGCTAAAGTACAGGTTAAGGTAATTACTTTCTTGTGATGAACATATACCAACAGTGATTAAAAAATAAACATTTATTTACAAAATATTGATGCATACATATTACACAAGTCAGTTATATCAAAGTGGTTTTTAAACAATATCTGTAGCAACCAACTATTTGCATTGGTTTACCATAGTGCAAATGGTAATGTTGCAAAGGCAGGTTAAAATGTGGGATTGCAATTTGAATGTTGGATTTCTCTGCTGCCTTCTGTTTTTCTATGTCTAGAAAACTATTCCTTTTCATTAAAAAAAAAAAATCTATTTCTTGCGAATGTTGAATAGTTGAATACCTGAGGATAGGGCAAATTCATTATTAAGCCTAAATTCTTTCACTTATATAACTATCTTTCTATTTACTCAGCCTGCTTACGTAGCACCATTGCCATTGGTTACTAACATACTAATGAGGAAAAGGAATGGAAACACACTAAATACACTATGCCATCCCTAATTTCAGGGCTTGTCCGTTTGTGTGGAATTTCATCTGATACATTTCACAAGTCTGCACTATATATTCAAGTGTTTAAGGATGATTCTGGTGGTATTGTGTAGTGGCATATATGTTACCAGTATATATGTTCCTGTAAATATGGTATTGAGAGGAGCTGTGAATAAAGGAACCTAAAAGCCTGCTCCTTCTGTCCTCATGTGAGAAGGAGCTTGCTTTTGATTACCAACATGTACTGAAACCTGCATATAAATTTGCATCCAAATGACTGAATATTGATTCCCTCATAATGTAAGAACTTTGAGGATTAAATCCGGTGATTTTGATTGTAGCTTTTCTCTTTTGCTGGCTCACAAGCAGCCATCAGGTAATTACATTGTCCTTTAGTTCACGTTCTGTAGCTGGTGCTGGCAGCACGCAGGAGGTCGGCAATGCCTTGCGTACGCAACTTCACAGTTTGAAAGACTGGTGAGGGGGTATAACTTTTTCTATTTTTTCCTCTCTCTTTTTTTTTTTTTTTTTTTCCTTTTCTTTTTTAGTAGCTTCCATGATTTGTGAAGTGGTGGATCCGACGAGGAACCTCATGAGCACCCGCAGCGATCTACAACCATGGCTGGTATCTTGCCGTAGATGATTTGTTCTTTGCCGTTGAAGTACAGCATGTTGATGGGGGACATCTTGGTGGGCGTGCAGCAAGGGCCCGCCGAGCCCCTGGGGTTGGCTTGGTGCACGAGGTGAGTGTGCGGGTACTTTTGTAAAAAGACAAATTCACATTCTCCGGAGCAATAATTCGCTTTGTATCTTTTAGGAGCGATAATCCAATCCCACCCGAAAGCTTCGAAATCCACCGTCAGCGGGTAGCGGCAGCATCGGGACTCGGTCGAGTGCTCGTCACAGTCGAGACCGAAATCTCTGCGGGACCGTTTCGGTGTGTCTGTAACTCTGACCTCTAAAAATGGGTTCTGTCAGAAGAGGAGAAGGAATTTGAATCATTTCCCAGGTAAGCCCAAATTCACTAAAAACATGCGAACAATGTTTCAGATGTAGAGGCGTCAAATTAGTATTCTGAGATGAAGTTTGCAAACAAATTTTGACCTACAATTATGTTATAGTCATCTCTGAATTTCCTTGCTGTTTCTCCAGACAAAGCTTTAAGACCTGAGTATTTGTCCTCGAAATCACCACTGTCTCAGTGCTAACATCCTATAACTGCTATAAGAACGTTTCAAAAATTTGGATGCTGGACTTTTACTTTTGATATTAATTTTGTTAGCTTGTTTGTTTTAAACTCCACAATAAGATCTTTTGCAAATCTTTGAAATTCCTTTCATTAAAATCATATTTAATTCAGGCTTTCTGGATACCAAGGAAAGTTTTTTGTCCAGACCAAGGAGGAGCCAAAAGTTGCTCCTCTATTGCTGCCATGCTTGAATGACTCTATGACTGAATGACTTTGGAGGGGCAGCTAAATATTTTGACTCCTGGAAGAGTCCTGTGGCCAGGAATGTACTTTTGGCAGATCTCTGAGCCATGTACCTCCTACCAAAGGTGTGTTTCCACAGCCACCGAGACTAGAAGGAAATTGCAACCCTCATGGTCATGAGTTTGAAAAAGTTCCCTGAGCTGCTCGCTTCCACACACTGGTTTCTGCCCTGTGTGTTGGTTTGGCACTGATGGGGCCATCCCATGGAGACCTTTCCTCAGGAGTAACAGCCCAGCTTTGTTACACAGGTTTCACTCTCCCCAGATACCTGCAAGCTGCAGAGCTGGTGAAGTGCCCTCTCCAAAGGTAAATTATATGGGGAGGTGTTTGGTGAGAGGGGCACCCTTGTACTAGGTGGGGAACTGCTGCAGGGAAGAGAGAAGAGATTTCCTCTCCCATTTTCAGCTGTGCCTCTAACCCTGCTCTGCTGCTGAGATGTTTGTTTATAGATGATGATAGCCATGGGTTATCTGTGTCTATCATCATTTGAATGGATGGAGGTGGTGAGGACATTCCTGATCATGATATCCAGCTGGCCTGTTTCAAACACAGGAGATCCACATTTATATTGGATGTACAATCAAGATATCACAATTTTTCTTTTAAGCACTTCTAAACTGTAATATGCTGCTGTGAAGTTAAATGTTGCATAAATATGGTTGGACACAATGGTCTTTTCCAACTTAAAATATTTCTGTGTTTCTGTGATCAACAGATTCATCTAGTAGGTAGAAGTAAAATTAGAATAACATTCTTCATACTTTATTCAAAAGGAGGTATCACTTGGTTGTGACAAGTTCAGAAATTTGCATCAGTTGTAGATGATTAGTGATTTACAGCAACAAAAAGCAAGGGAAATGCTGTAGTTTCACTTCAGGTTTACTTCAGGTGTACTTGCAGGTACACTTCAGTTTTAATTTGTTCATCTATTCTTACAAAAACAAACCAGATATACCTATCTGATATCTGTTTTGTGCTCCTTCTTATCATCATGACTTGATTATTGTATCAAGCAGAATTTCTCTATTCAGACATTTATAACAGGTAGAATGATGCACTCTACAGAATATTGAAAGGTAAAGAACTTTACATTAAGATCTGTTCTCACTTTCATAAAGAGACAATTTTTGTCATTGTCTATAGAAAATATATGCATGGAGAGTATGTAGGAACTCCCTTGCCTTCTCAGCAATATTGGGGGTATCTTTCTTAACCAGTAAAAAAATCTAAAGACTGTTCTTTATTTGGAATAGCTGCTTATTAAGCAGTATTTGCTCTCAGAATTGAAAACAATGTTACTTTGATAGTATCATCTATCAGTAATTGCCAAAGCCTTTTCTAGTTAATGCCTTGCAGTGTCTCTGAAATACTGCAATTTCTCTTGATTTTTTAGATAGGGAAACATAGTCAGAGGAAAGCTGTTGATTTTTGGCATGATAAGAGAGCAGAGAATGAAAGAATTGGATATATAGAACTTTTACTTTCCATTCCCTAAACAATGCATTCATTTTATCCTTAAAACAGAGCTTAAATGCTTTTCAGTGAAATGGGATTTTTTTAAATAGACTTACCAATCCATCTTCCCCCGGTCCTGGGAAAGTAACAGCAAGATTCCGTCCGTTCTCATCAAAAGCTTTTATTTCGATGCCTAAATTGGATTCAGGCTGTTTGAGCCAATTTTGCAACACTGTCTTCACATCAATACTCTGCCATATACCGGTGCCTGGGTTCATGTCAAGTTTCAAAGATCGAATTCCAGTGTATCTTGTACCATCTTTCATGGGTTTAATAAGTCTCAGGATCTGCACAAACACCGTTGTAGGTTTTTGGACTTGCCTCAAGTATATCCACAATTGTGCCTTTACTACTTTGTTATATTGTATTTTAGAGCTAAACTTAAAGAAGCAACATTTTGGTTTTCCCTCCATTTGTACAAGAAAATCAGCTATAAATGAATGGAAAGAACAGATTACTGAACAGGGAACAAGAAAAAATGCGTATATAAACCTGACTATTTTTTTCAGACTGTATAGAAAATATTACAATATGTTATAAAGAGTAGCAGTAATAAAGTGGATTTAACTTAATTCATTTCCTATGGTTTACACTTTACAGCAAATTTAGTGGATGGCAACAAAATTATTATTCTATCACCTACTACCAATTCACTTCTGCTGGTCACCTCCTGAGGACTTTCATAAAGCATGCAGAATATCAGCTTTGCATAAGCTGACTCAACATGTGTGTGGTGATCCAGTTATTTCTAATTTACTCCAAAGCCTCAGCCTGCTGCAGACTATACAGCCCTGGGCAAACTGCACGAGCACTTACATTTCTCAGTGGGAAGAAAATAATTGAGGGGATTAATATAAGGATCATTTTGTTTTCATTTGAATTATATTAGAGGAAAGTCACGTGCAGTGCTGCGTTCCTCCTTCCTGTAGCCTGTGATGCAGCTGTCATACCTAGTCATGGCAATATCTTTCCATGCCAGGATAAAATGGGTAATACTAATCCTAAATGGTGCAGGGCTTTAACGTTCATAAATCTCATCACTTAAGATACCTGTCTCTTTAGTGCATTTAAAATAGCTCAAGGGTTTTTTATAAGAAGTAGGAAATGAACTCAGAGCAATGAAAATACGACTTTTCTTCAGTCACTGTAACTATGTAGCAGTTTGATTAAAAATAGTTATAAAACCTTGAACATAAAAGTCTGAAATAAATGTGCAGGCAGACCTCAGCTTTGTGATAAGGCTGCAGTAAAATAATGCTATTAAGTGCCCATCTTAATAATTACCAAATTGAAAAATTTCACTGAAAATTTTATTTTTTCATCTGTGGGTTCATTTTTAGCTGGTGAGAGCAACTGATATTATTCTAGTCTGAATATCATAATGATATCTATAACTGCTAACATGCCTTATATGTCCTGTCATATTTTTCCTTTTTGACATCATATTCATAAGTGTTATTTTAAAAAAACAGCTGCCATAGTCAAATACTTTAGCTGATGAAGAACATAAGATACTACAGTATTAGCTGTGCAAAAGATACTTGATAGGAGCCATAGCAGATGTTTAGCACTCGGAAGATAACTCAGAATCTGCTCATTCAGTAAATGCCTTCATTCTTCCTTGGCACGATTACGTGAGCTGATTGCTAGAGCACGGACATTTTTGCATTTAATCTGTTGCACACATATTTGCTTTAAGTATATAGTTTTAACTCCGAGGTGGGTGGTGCTAGTTTATGGGATCAGCAAAGAGGCAAGAATTTAACTCTCTACTTGCACTTGCTGTAGCATGTTGCAGTTAGGTAGGTGTAGTGCTCTAAGCTGCATTTCTGTTGATTTCTATTGCTTCTGAAAATACTGGCCACTGAACCCTCCCTCACAAAAACATAGTTCTCTCATTATCTGCACTTGTACTTCATATTTGTGAGAGGAAATGCCCCGAGTGCTGCAGATAACGAAGTTGACTAAACTGCAGATCTCCCTTTGCTTTCTAAGGCAATGGGCAAATCCTTAGTGCTACAGGGCACACACATTATAGAGAGAGTAAAACAAAGGCTCGCCACACGGTCATCTGAACCTGGCTCAAATTCTTTAGAAATAACGCTCTCTTCCCTCCCTCCAGCTGACTTCAGCCAGCAGCCTGTTGGGAGAGCCCGAGGAGGAGTTGTGTGGCTCTACAGCAGGGAGAGAACTCTCTCGGAGGGGTGGTGGGAGGCGAAAGAAGCAGGGTTACTTACACTCTGTAGGCATTGTGATAATCGTCTCGGTGGTGGCATGATAGTCATCATCTTCCAAAGAGCCATCGCTACTGTCATCTCTCTGCACATCATACTGGTCTATCAGTTCCTGCAGTGGAGGAGCCTTGGGTAAAAGTTGTTTAATAACATCCCTGCTAATGTTAGGAGCTTGTTCCAGACGCAGTTTGCTGAGGATTTGAATTTTTATGGCTTCTATTCTGGAAGATTTTGTATTCTGTCTCCACGTACAAGCATTGCACAGTCCGTCCTTTTCAGCGTTCTCTGTGGGCTGGCCACTGTCATCAAGAGCCACGGGATCAACTGAAATCAGCATGAACAGGTAAAGAGAAGCATAGAGCACTAGCTTTTGCATGATCTCACATTCAGTGCAGCACTTTTCCCTTCTTTTTTTTTCCCCCCTCCCCCTTTCCCTTTCAGTACTAAACAGATCCGTGAAAGCAAATGCAATCTGAGAGACAGCTTGCCACACTGGTGTACCTTATATATTCCAAGGGGGCTTTTTATACTCCAACTTTGATTAGGCTCATGTCGTCAAACCCGACGATTGGTTGCTGTCCCAACAATGAATCTGGCTGTCAGAGGGTAAAGCCCTGTCGATCACAAGTCACTAGACAGCATTTAGTTACAGCCAAGGGTGAACTGATTTATCTGGGTACTTCTCAGAGGATATGCCTTCACATTCTGAAAGGATATATTTCCAAGTATTGTGGGCAGCAGTACTGAAAGACAGCACTGTCATTCTTAAATATTATACCAACTGTATACTTGTACTATGAATCAAGAGAAACCTTGCTCTAAACTTGCTTTAGGCTTCTAGCAATCTTTCTGACTTGAAAGTTTGTTCTATTTAAAAGAAAATCCCAAGAGGTTACTTTTAGCAGGCAGGAAAATAATACTTTAGAAATGGATTGCAAAGAGTACTAATTTATGTTGTTCAACAACTAATATATAATCAGCAGTTCCTATTGCAAAAAAACCTTACTGGGTTTTCCTAGATACTAGCTAAAGCAGTATTGGAGATTTTGTTCATATCTGACACTATGTAAATGCCTGTCTTAATTGTTTGCCCCTTTAGCATATATCAAAATCCATGGAACAAATTCTTTACTGAATTAACAGTCAGTAATGAAAAATGAGTCTGTCCCCTCTTCGTGCTGTCACCAGACTCCTGGGCAGTAAATTAAGTATCTTTAGTAGCAAAGGTATTTTTAAGGAGTATCTTTAGCTACTCACTCTAATATTATATAGGAATAGTTCAACTGGCTTTTTCATAATGAGTGAAAACATTAAAAGGTTTAAAATATTTAAATATCCACTGTGTATCTATATTCTTTTTCCATGTAACCTTTTATTTCTCTTCAAAATGTCTCTGTATTAAGTGATATCTCTGTACTTTTTTACTTTCTACTCAAATACTTACAAACTCTCTTATGCCCTGATTATATGTTAAAAAAATGCAGGTTTTAATATTCTTTATATGCAGAGATACATTTCTGTGTGACTGTATACATTAGAAAGTCCTACATTTGTTCTTAAAATCAAATGTAGTTCACATTTGATCTGCTGTTAGCAATAATTATGGAACTCATACTTAGTGTGGGGGATGAGGGGGCTACTGCTCAACACAGGCTGCATGTCACAGCAAACAGAAACCCTGGAATTGGTATGTATTGTATATATTTGTGTATTTGGAATCTGTGTATTACAGCAAAGGGAAATCCTGGCATTTCATGCAATATGCCAAAGTTTGCCTAAGTTAGGACTGAATTTTCAGTTTCTCATGGAGTTTCTTTTCTTTTCCCATTCTGAGTACACCTAAAAATGTCAGACAAGTGTTTTGCATGTATTCATGTAGGAAAAATGTTGGTGTAAGTAAAGATGTGGACACAACTCTCAATTTATGCTTTTTTTTCCTGCCTGGTCATTCATATTCCTCTTGTACCACCTCTCCAGGGCATGCAAATTCACTGTACACAACAAAACTGGTGTGGTGGAACTGAGCCTAATATTCTACTCATAACCAACCAGTGAGATAAATCACAAATATTCAATTGAAATTGATCTTCCTGCCCTGATGTAAAATTGATGCAAGTGATAGATGTATCAGGCTCACATGTTCCAGGCATATAGCTTTAGGGTTGGACCCTGCTATTCTGATTTTAGCCAGAACCCATGTTTAAAGCAAGAAGTTTAAACTGCTGCCTTAGCTCCTGAGCATTTGATTTTTACACAGAGACTGATGCAGCCACTCTCAACATGTGGTAACAAAAATGGGCCATGGTTCACTGGAACAAGAAGTCAGGAGTTTGTAGTGCAGACTGCAGCCATGCCTATAACATCTTTAAACCAGACTCTTAGTGCATTTCAAGTGCTAGAAATATGTTTTTATGGCAGATGCATATGATGATTGACAGTAAGAATCTTTCTGAAAAGCACTGACTTGTTAGTGAATTTGGGGGGGATTTAAGTTGGGGTTGTTCACTATTTCTACAGTTAATGTAATCATAAAATTATTTTTAATTATTTCTTTGTCTTGAACTGAACTTAACCATATGGCTGTAGAAGGGAACCTAACCCAAGCAGAAACTTGACAGGTACCAGGTTTCACACCAGGAACAGTTTAAGATAATGATCCATCAATAATGCTGGAAATAATGCTGCAGTCATTGATATGAAGGTAACTCGGTGTTCTGGCAGACCATGGCTAAAAACCACTGGTGAGAGAGAGGGACAAGAGAGGTGCTCAGCAGAGCAGTGCCTTAGCACTGTGCTCCTCTTGGGCTGTGTCTGCAGCCACACTGGCACCTCACCTGCTCCTTCTCCTGCAAGTCCTGCTCTGGCTGGCCAGCGTGAACATGCAGAGCCTCAAGGTTCTTTTCCCTGTCTTCTGCAGAGAGTCCATTAATCTGCAAGCAAGAGTCCCTTTGCTCCCTTCTGTGCAGCATTTATTTCTGGCTGCAGGACCAAGGCTCTCTCCTGTAAGCCCCAGGGAGCTCTGAGCAAGGGCTCAGCTTGCTCTCAGGTGACACATGGTGGCAAACAGACTCTGCTGAGTTGCTGTTTAGGAGGCAGCAATAGCAGCCAGAGTGGTGACACAGAGACTGGGGGTGACAAAAGCACCCCAGAATTCACCAGCAGCTGCATAACAGAGAGCAATGTTTTTCCATTTCCCTCATAAAATGCATTTCATATGTACTCTGAATAACTCTAGGCTGTTAGTAGAATTAGTTTTCATCTTTTCTGCTCGCTGGCTTATTCTTTTTTATCTGAAATTAGAAGAATGTAGCAAAGAGCACAAAGAGCTGCACTTGATCAGGAGCTATTGAAGGATCTAATTTATTTGATGATAATAATAATAGAATATGTGACTTATTTTTCTGTCTGACTGGCACTGTAGTGTTTTTGGAAAAGCCATGATGACTACAAGGGATGAAAAGTGATGACTACAGAAGTAGGTGATAGAAGAGAAAAAAAAGAAGTGATGAAGAGACCAGGTAAAAGTTGTTCTAAAATTTATTAGGCAAAAAAATATTTTAAAAAACCCCAACAACAACAAAACCCTAACACATTATCACTAGCAAAACTAAAGAAGAGTTAAAAATGAAATGCACATCTTACTGAACTTTATGGCATTTTAATATTATCTTTGGGATTTGTGTCATTCTACCCGTTGTGCCTGCCAATAGTGAATAGTATTCCCAATACTGACTATGAGCAGATGATGGCTCAGGCCCCCAAAATCAAGCACTGCAAGAATGTTCCTTTGTAAAGGAAAAAAAGCATACATCTGTCTACCTGGCAACTTCTCCTCTACTTTCCCCCTTCCACCATGAGCTTTTGGAAAACCTTAAAAAAAAAAAAAAAAAGTTTAAAAGAAAGGAAAATAAACCAAACCCACCCCCTTACAAATTTGATAAAGAGGTTTCAAAGACATGCTGTAACTGCAAGTTCTATGGAAAAAAACAGCGACTGTGCAGAGGAAAAGGAGATTACTAATGCCCTCCCCGAGGAGGAGGCGAGCAGAGCCCAAGCATTACCCGTGGATTTTGGCAGAGCGCTCAGCACTCCGCTCGCCCCGGAGCATCCGCAGCCCGGGATGTCACCCCTGCCCGGCCAGCAGCACGCAGGGACAGCGGCCTGAGCACTCAGCTGCTTCTGGGGGGGGGACCAAATGGACATGGAAGGCAACCAGGACGTTTCTGAGAAAAGGGAGAGTTGCAGGAGTATGAAGGAGCTGCTTTCCTGGCAGGCGAGGAAAGGGACATGGGTTATAACCCTGCCAGCGACTGGACAGCTTCATCCTGCTGTAGGCTACATTTTCAAACACTTCCTTACAGCCTGCAGGGCCAGGAATTCACTTTTCTTTATTCTGCTCTCTAAGTTAAATGAAATAGTTCTCTTAGTTGATTCACCTCAGAAGGTAGAATTGGAAGAAACAAAGCAGGTGTTACAAAATGCACTGTAAATCTGTGATTGCTGTCTATGTTGATGTCAGTTCCTACCTCTGAACCAGTTGGCTTCTCTCCCTGGTTTGCTTATAAGGAGAAGATAACATTCCTCCTGAGCTGCTGAGGAAGGTATTAATTGAGTAACCTTTCCTCTCACTTTTGTCAGCACAAAGCCTAAATTCAAGAACAGCAAAATGAAATTGATAGAAAACTCAATTGAAAATCTCTTTGGACTAGATTTATCTCTCTCTTTGCTGCTATAAGCTGGAAATAATGTTTGTGCAGTTATTTTGTTTGGAACAGTTAAATTTGAATAGAAAAATTCAGACATTTCATTCATCAGTACTGCAGTTAGGGTGTTTCCAGTGCTTAACAATTAGTCCAGCTCACCAGATGCTTTCTCTCAGCCACCTGAATCACAAGATAAATGCATTACTTTGAACCACAAATCAGATAAGACCATGTCTATAAAACACCTAGAAAGAACTCCTGCAAAAACAAAATGCCTATGGAAACATCCCAATTGCATTATGTAAATGCATCTACTGTAAGGCAAACACAGCCACTTTTCAACTTATTACCATGAACTAAAATATGAAATCTGTAACTCATGTGAGTTCTTGCTCTGGAACAAATAGCCTGAAAGAGTTTGTCCTCTGCTATAGTTTTTTTCCCCCCTAAAAAAAGTAGTCATATATGACCTTCTAAACATTCTGCTGTATTAGCTACTGGAAATCAACTTCGTAGATGCTGATGGTATGAATATTTAATTCTCTCAGTTTACCAAGAAAGAAATCCACCTTGGTTTTACCTGCTCTGAGTTCTAGGTATCTTATTTCACTCAGGGTATGGATGCCTTGGTGCATTGGCACCTGCGTGGGGTATCCTGCATCTCCTTCTCAAGCCCTGCTGGCAGGTTGCTTTCCCGTGAAGACCAAGGCATTCAGTGATTTGGATTTTGAGTGGTCTCCCCGAGGTGTACTTGGGTCTGTGGTTCAAGTACCAGGACAAAATGTCACTCTGATGATGTGATTTCCTCCACTTGAGGGCTGTGGGTGTTGCACTAGTGAGTTGTGCCTGCTAAGGAGTGTCTCACAAGCCATGGCATGCAGTTGTGCAATGGATAAAATGGGGGAGAACAGGTAAATCTGGTGGCAAAGGGCTGCTGTGCCATTTCAGCCCATGATGCAGCTCTCAGCTTGCCCAAGGGCTGCTGCTGAACGTAGGCTTTGGGGAAGTTGCACAGGGTAGCCTTCAGGTTCTGGCCATCTCCCTCCTGCCTGCAGCTTTTGTGTTGCTGTGCATAACTGTGCCTGTGGAATTAGGCCAAAAAATGTCCTGTTGCTTTTTCCTCTCCTGTCTGTTCCTATACACATTGCTCCAGAACCAACCTGATATAACAGTTGAAATGAAACCTTGAAACAGTTTGGGTAGTATATTAAATTCATTAAAAACTTTTAAGGAAGAATGCTGTTATAGTGAAAGCTTCCCATTTTTCTGAGTTCTTCTGTATTCAGGATTTTATTCTGCAGCCTTTATTATGATGACTATATATCTAATATATTGTAAAAGAGCTCTGTTAAAACTCCTTCATCTAAGCATTCTGCCCTTCTTAAAGGATGCTGTCTTTTCTTTCTTTTCTTTACAGCTGTAGATTTTCTGCTTTTACCCAAAATCCTGACATTCATCCTTTCATCTTCAATGTCTTTTAAAATATCTGCATCAGCTGCTGCATCGTTGATGGGAAACCTTGGATTCCTCTCAAGAGTTGTTACCTTGCCTGGAGGGGTTTGACTTGTGCACTTGCACAATCAAAGTGCTTGAAATACTGAAATACTTTCTTTCGGCATCACTAGCTACAAGAATGCTTGCATTTTCTCCGAGGCACAGCTCTTCGAAGGGGATTTTCACCCCAGGAGGTCAGTGATTTTGTGTGAGTGGCCTGTCCTCTGCTGGGTTCTTCTGGAACAGCATCTGCTGGGAAGCGAGGGCTGCTGCTCTGAAGTATTTTTTCCTTTTGCTGTTTCTTTCTCTCTCTCTCCTTTTTTTTTTTTTTTTAATACGTAAGGGGTTAAAACTCTCTGCTGTTTCCATCTTGGCTCTGATCACCTCACAATCCCCTGGATCATCTCTGTAAGAATTCAGGTGTGCTCCAGCACAGCCAGCATGTCTTGGAGCCACCAGCTGAGGTCTCTCACTTGCATCCCACCCCTGGCATGTCATCCCACCACTTGTCCTGGCCAATCCTGACGTTTTCCCCTCTCCCTTCAAGTCTAGTTTAAAGCTCTGTCAGTCAGCCTTGCTGGCTCCTAAGCAAAGATCTTTGAGAAAAGTGAATTCCATCAAGAAGATGTGGCAAAATTAAGTTCTTTCCTTTCTGCCATGTGCTGGTCTATGGTCCAGATTAACTTTTAGACGGGCTAATTTGCAGCAAATGCCACTAGGATTGAATGAAAAGTGGTGGTAACACTCTCCAAGAAATCAAGCAACATTCAGACCTGCAGTCATCCAAGAAGGCCTTTGAATCTGGCCTTGATGATTCATCAGCAAAGGTCAAATTTACAACTTAGAGCTAGGCTACCTGATTCAACTCTGGCATTAAAAATGCTGGTAATGTAATTTTTTAATAACACTGTAGAAAAAAAGTTAGTCAGCTATTTTCTTATGATGAAATGTAACTTATTACAAACATCTAACCCTACAAAGTCATTTAATGTCATAAGTGTATTATGGGAAAAAGCAGGCACAAAAGGCTGTGGTTTCTGAGAAAGCTGCTTCTTTTAAAGTAAGGCTCTGAAGAATCAGGTATTTATGAAAACCCCTGTACAAAATAATGCAGAGACAGGAAATCACATAAGCTGCTTTAGGGTTTTAGAAGACAAAGAGCAGATCAGAGACTGTAAAATTTATTGATGTATTTCATTCTGATTTGGAGGAAAAGAACATAAATGCTAAGTTTTTAAAATAAATTAGATACCTTTGAGGGATTTTCACATAACTGGTGCAACTATTTAAAGGTGTTGGGGAATCCAAGAAGAAACTCAGCTTTTATTCACCTTCCTTTATTTGTTGTTCATTCATTTGCTAATTCCTTAAAATTTATGGGTTGCTTTTTCATCAGATTCAAGGGGCTTTATCCAGAGGTATGAAGGGAAACATGGCTACAGGGAATGCAAACTTTTCTACCTGAGCTGCTGTTCCCTCTTTTATCTTTCCATTATCTCTTCTGTTTTTCACCAGTGTCTCTTGTTTTCCAGGAAAATTGTCTTTAAGCTGCATGTTCTCTGAAATATGTGCTTTTCTGTTTTCTGCTGTTTAATTAATACCTTGCCAATTTTGGCTGAGGCTGTGAAATCAGAGATAACCTGTGCCTGTTTGAATATAACCAGGTCCTTTGTTATATTACCAAAATCATGGATGCTAGGAAACTGCATAATCCTCAAGGAATCTCAGCAAGCCTGCAAAATAATTTGCCACCTCACACCTTGAGCTTTGCTAAGGACTGGCTTTAATGTCAAAGCATGAGATCAAAAATCCTTCCCAAGCTTTGAGGTGCACGCTGCAGTAAATCTGGGTGCTCTAAATCCATTGTAATGGTGGCATCTCCTGTGAGCTTCTTTTGTATTAGGCATTGTCTTTTTAACCCCTATGGAGTGTCTTTCCATTCCATTATATGTTCTATTGTACTCTAATTTATTGATTTTTATGAGAAATCAGTGATTTCTTATCTCCTTTCTCTGTTCTATGCATAACTTTAGATAATTTATCTTGTTCTTTTTTTTTTCTATAGTAAATAGCACTGCTTTTTTTGGTATTGGAGCTCCAGCTCTGTATCATTTTTGTCTCCCTTCTCTAGGGTTACACTGCAAGGAGTTTTTCTCTGAAGATGGAGTAACCAACAATATTCTGCAAATGTCTACAGTATTTTTGGCAAGGTAACATATTGATTCTAAAGATGTAGATAAGCTAGACTTGTCCTGTATTTACTCATTCTACACACCAGTAAAATACACCTTCATGTTGAAGAGAAGTTTTTAATAAAGCTATCCACAGTGGTATTCTCTTTAAATAATAACAGTTTTTAAAAAGAAGAATAAACATGAAACCCTGTAAGCTCTGCAGGTAATTCAGTTGTTCTGGCTGAGTGCTCCCAGCTGAACAGTTTGCTCCACAGGTTTGTCTGACTGGAAGGCAGAATGAAAGCATTTTTCTCAAAGTGCTTCCCATTTAGCTATGGCCAAACCTCATGAGAATTGTGGCTCTTAAAAAGCAGCACTAAATTGTTCCACTTTGGGTGGTTCTGGCTACCTCTATAACATGGAAATGTCTTCAATCTAAAAGCGAATTTGCATAGGTTAGATTTGTGCAAACGATGTATTATTATTTTTTGAATCATGTAATAGTTTCAAATACTGCACTTGAGTTTCCTGGGGTTATAATTAGAATACTAAATACTTATATCAGTGACATCCCTTAAATGTAATTTAACAGTGGATAAGAACCCAACATTTTTCAAAGACAAGATTTGATTTCCTCTAGAAGATCTGAAATGTACTTTTCCTCATGAGGTAAAAGGAAAATGGAACATTATTTTTACTACTTCCCAGTGGTGTATCATGCAGCCAGTGTACACACCACCACCTGTGATTTTGCCTGCTACATGCTCAGTGTTCAGGAAATAAACTAGAATAAATTTATTTTCCATCTGCTGTATGCTTGAGTGTAGGAGCAGCATAACTATTTTTAAAGAAAATTCATGAGGAAAAAGAAGTGTTTCAGAGCTTAAGTAAACAGACTTTGTTCACTTAACTGATGCTCAGTGATGGCTTCTGGAATTGGCTGAGAACCTTCCAAAGTGGCTTTTCATGGCTGTAGGACTAAGCTTGGTGGGTTTTGATTTTGGGGAGGAGGGTGGGGTATGGATACAATAGTGCAGCACAGTGGTATCATCATCACCATGCCTGTGTAAACATTTCTAACACCATCAAATTCACTGCAGGGGAGAGCACAAAACCTTGCTTATGAGTCTTCTGCTAGGGAGGGCTGAGGTGATGTATCAATACCCAATAGGATGCAGACAGCTTTTCACTCAATTCTTTATTCATGCCTATAGTACAGACAGAGTCCAAGACAGAGATAGTATAACATGAAGTGGCTTTCTTCTTTCTAAAGATAAAATAACAAATTTGAAGCATGGTAAAGGTACAAGAAAGTCACAGTGCTGGTAGCAGGGACCAAATCTTGTGTGCTGTTCCGTTCTTTGAGAAGCACATACTCAAAGCTGTGAGTAAATACTAATACAACCTGGCAAAATATCACTGAGGACAAAATATTCCAGAGGCAATGTTACCAAAATCCTTTGAAACTGAATTAAAATATCATATGGACTTGCAAAAGCTGTGTGGATCAGGGCCCAAGGGAAGTCAATTCTTGACTTTAGTTTCCACTGTCCTTTGCCCTTTTGCATCAAGCAGGAGCTTCTTCCAAAAATAATTTCCTGAATGCAAATGACCTGTTATAGCACTTATTACTTGGGGTGTAATGTTCGAAGCAGGAGTGACCCTTAAATTAGTTGAGGAACACATATGAAACTTCTAATAATAGTGAGGCAAGTCTTCCATATGTTGTTATAAATTTCAGTCCAAGATGATTAACGTGGCTCACAGGCTACTCTTGTAAGATGATAGAAGAGATATTTTTGCTGCCTCTCCTGAGAGGGCTAGTGTTTCAAATTATTTCCAAACAAGCTTCTTCCAAGTGAGAGATGGTTCTCATTTTTTTGTCACCTTAATAAAAAGGTGATGAACACTCTCTTCTTAACTGTGCCCTTATATGAACATCAAACAAATATTATGACAGTGTGATGTGGTAACAGTGTGTATGTGCTATCCATGAAATAATGTTATATTCATAAATACAAGTCATTAGTTTGTTGTGCCTGTCATTATGTTTGGAATAGAGTGCTTGCATTATAAGCCTGCAGGGCATCTCAGAAGTGAATTGAACAGCTACATCTTCATTCATTCAAAGTTATTTTTACTTATAGCAGTTCTCTATCTAGTATATTTTACAACAATTCTGTCCAAAGACTTCAGGAGAAAAAAATCTTATTAACTCATTTAATAATTAAAATCAAAGCAATAGTATATTGGGTAGCAAAGTGTTTACTGCCATAAACAAGATGGAGTAGCCTAGGATCTTTTTTTTTTTTTAATATAGAAAAAGGTGACTGGTGAAGCTCAAAGGATCATATTTGGTCATTTATTTATTTGCAAGTTTTTTATTTATTTACTGGTACTATGTGTTGTTGTTCCTAGACGAGATACATGAAAACTCTAAATATTCTTGTTTGGCTGAAACTATTCATCCTGATTCATCCTCTCTGATTCAGAAGAACTGAGGCTTGAAATGCCTGTCTGTGGGCACTGTTGACGCTGGCTGAAAAGAATTTGTCAGACTGGATGTGTTTGTGAGCTCTTTGCTGTGCCACCAAACAACTCCTTTAGTTCACTAAATGCAGGCTTGTTTTGAAGCTGAGTGACACAAGTTTTGCTGTGGAAACTGCATCCAATTGCTGGCCTCTCATCACAGAGTCTGTGTTTGAGTAAAGTTTTCCAGCTAATAAGAGGTCATGCCACGTAGGAGCAGGATCTTGAACTTTGAACTGCATGGGATGAACAATCTTTAATTCAGACATCAAAAAAGCAGGCTTCTGACTTGAGGGAAAGGGGAAGAAGGGACAGCCAGAAAGAGAGTGAGAAGTTATCCAAGTTAGTATTAAGCTATAGGGTTGTTGGCAGATCACATGGGATCAAATGGCCTTCCTGAGTTTTTCTGTAGTGCATTTGTCTCTCAGAAATTATATTACTTTCCTATATTAACTACTTTATTTAAACGTAACTAATCATACTGAAAATCCCTCCAAGGCATTTTCTAGTTTTATGAGCTACTGGATCATAGATTGTTAGGATAAAAATCTCTCTGTGTGTGTATGTGTGTGCATATCTGTCCTCATTAAAACTCAGGGCCACATCCCAAACCAATGCTATACAGGATGTCTGCACCCTAAAACAGCCAGAGGCTGATCCAGAGAGGTTTATTTCTCATATAATACTCATGATATTTTGCTCCTCTTTCTGTTTGGATAACAAAACCAGGCATCAGTTCATACTGCCTGAGGTATGCTCTATTGTAAGCCAGACCTGGCTGGAGATTGGAGCTACTGCCATTAAACGTCCATGGATAAATTTTGTAGTCTTTGTGGGTTTTTTGGCAGGTTTTGCCTTAGATCCAAGTTTTCTTCCAGCCTAAACCTTATTTGTCTTTGCCTGACCCAGTGCCTAGGCATCACTTCTCAGGGCATATTGGCAGTGTACTTCTGGATGTTTATTTTTGCTGTAGGTCTTACCTTTCCCCAGCTCCAGCCCTGGCTTAGCTCAGCGACCTCTGCCAGTCCCAAACCTACACGTGCACCCACCACCTGTCAAAGGTGAACACTATATCTCAATTAACACCAAAACTGAGGTATTAATCCTGGTTTTATTCCATCCCAAAGCTTATTCCACAAACCGTTTGCTATTCAAATCATGCTTTCTCAATTTTTAGATCGTTTTAGTAGTAGATGATCTTGAGCTTCATTGGCTTGTTTAGAATTATTCATATTAACAGATCAAATACTTCGAGTCTTTTTAGTCATAAAAACTTTTTTGTGGCTTTATGAAAGAATTTATTTGCCATTTCTGCTGCAAAAGGTGATGTTGGTGTATGAGAAAAAGTACAAAGGGCTTGATCTCAGCCAGCAAGGCAGTTTAGGGAAATGGAAGCTTTCAGCAGCAGCAACAGCTCAGATTCAGTCACCCATAAATTTCCCTGAGGGATGTGACTCCTCAGTATCTGTATCCTTCAGTTCCCTGTGTTTGCTTTAATCTATCCTCTGAGGGAGTCACTGCCCCAGCTTCTTTCTAAGGCATCTTTTGGCTCATTTGAAAATCCATTTGCCCTGTGCTCAAGGGCTCAGTTTTATTGCCCACCTCCTTAGCACGCTGGCCAGCTCTGCAGGGCAGGGGCAGTCTTTGGTGGTGTCTCCACGGGCTGCCTGTGATATCCCTGAAAGTCAGGGGGGCTGCTTGCCTGCCCACCAGGAGCATTGAGAGAAGTGAGCCAGGCTCTCAAAGCAGCAAAATCCATCACCACTGCTCTCATGGCAGCAAGAGTTCACCCTTTCACATGTTTGTACTGCTTAATCTTTCAAGCTGGAGAAACTGATCTATAAAGAAAGGTGATTTGGGGACTTACTGTAGGTACTAGGAAAAACTCTGAATTTCACACCCATTCATCATCTTTAGCCTTGTCCCTAAAAAACACAAGAAGAACTAGTTCTTAGGGGCAGGGTGTCTTACTCTGAACGAAGCTGGGATAAATTAATGTGGTGGGTTAAGCTCAGATAACAGCCACACACCCACCTGGCTGCTCATGCCCTCCCCTCTCCTGCTGGATCTGAAGAAAGGAAGAGGAAGGAGAGACTTGTGGATGGACATAAGATAGGCAGGTGCACCCAAAGCAAGGTGTGAAAGCAAAGCAGACGAGGAGGGAAAGAAAGGAGCTGTTGCTCATAATAATGTTGGTCTCAATGTGAAAATTTGAAGGTACAGACGTGGGTACAACATTCCTCTGAAACACATGACTTCCTTACATGAAGTACATTGCTGTCCACAGATGTCACAAAATTGGGAGGAGCAGGGTTTTAGTGTGTCACTGCTCTGCTGATCCACAACCTCGCCTGCAGTGATGTCTGTCTTTATCTCTGCTGCGAGGCAATTCCCTGATTAATAATTAATTTTAGTATCTTTTTGGAGCACAAACACTGACAGTGATTTTTCTTTTGGAGAAGGAAATGTTATGGCAAGATTGGGCCTGAAGTTCCTCTTATTTCTCTGTATTGTTTCCTTTTGTATGGCAATTTTTGTACAGCTACTGCTTTGTCGCTGCCTGTAGGACTCTGTTTTAGGCATGCCAGAGACCACTGTGATGCTCGCTTTTTTTTTTTTTTCCCAGCTAATATTTGACTGTCAAAAAGCAATAGTTTTCAGTATAGAAAGAAGGTGGCTTTGTTTGCAGCTCCATGTTGCAGGGAAGCCTGATCTGGTGTTGTATTGCAGTGCACATCCCAAAGTTTGAGTATATTCTGGGAGACATCTAAATGTAAAAACATTTACCTGCTTTTTCTCTGCCTGGCTTCTCAGCTGACTGTAATTCTGGTGGGTGGCTTTTCAGTCACAAATCTCTTTTGATCCTCTTTGCAATATTCTAATGCCTCATGTTTGGTTAATCCTCTTGCTGTGCTGCTGCCTGGGTTTTCCAGGGCTGCAGTTTGCATGTCTGCCTAGGCTTCATGCCTTAGTGCTGCTAGGTACTGATAAAAATTAAGTAAAAGAAGACTTGCATATAAATTAGGAATATTTATGTGGCTGGTATACTGCCTTATTTGGGGGAAAAAAAAAGTGAGTAAGATGTGGTATTTATTATATCTATTTGTGTTTTCCAGCCCTGCACACGGGGTAAGGGTGGTCTCTGCTCACCTGGAGGTAAGTGCCTGAGTGCACAGGGCTGGTGCAAAGCCCACCAGGGCTGCTGCTGGGCCCTGGGTGGCAGGAGCCACCTGTGTCCATGTTGCCTCTCATAGCCAGTGCATGCTCAGACTCACTGCTGACCTCCTGCCAAACACAATCTGCAGTTTCATAAATAGACTGAAAAAAGCCATAGCTGCCTCTTCCCCAAACAGAGCTCCTGGAGGGGGTTTATTTCTGCTGTTTGTGTTTTCCTCCATGATGAATGTGCAGTGCTGCTGTGGTGATTTAGCACCTGGCTTCTGTGGGCACCACAGAAGGAGCCATCGTGCAGAAAGGTTTCTTAGAAAAAAAAACAAGCCCGGTTATTGTTATGGTCTCGAGATGAGCCCTGGGCCCCAGGGCAGTGTGAACAGGGGAACAGGCTGCACTCCTGTCAGTGCCAGTGAGTATTCCTTAGCTGAAATGGGCAATCTCCCCCTGCTGGAAGAAATTCCACTCTTCTGGAAAACCATCATCTCGAGTGAGAATTAATACTCAATTTTTTGTCTGCTTCTGTATTCCCTGGGAGTCTTTGCTCTGTGGTTACTCAGAGGCTCTGACCTCACTGCCCTTGGGGAGAGTTTGGACAGTCCCAGGGAGTCAGCACCACAGTCCATTCCAGGACACAAAACCTGGAAAGCCCCAAGAGCAAAAATTTCATTTTAAAGACTCCTAAAATTGTCCAACTAGATTTCCATTACGAACTTTCTAATAATTTCTGGATTAATGACACTAATTGAAACTAAAGGATCTAACAACTATTACATTCAGCAGGATAAACATTTCTGCTGTTGATCATCTTAGAAGTTTCCCAGCCTAAATCATTCTGTGATTCTGGTTTCTTCTTTTTTTACTTTGATGCTAAGTATAGGTTGCTCTATGGGAGAAAAAAATACCCACATATATCATCTCATTTTTTTGAGCAGAGTGTCTTTATAGTGTAACTTCATCATAATTATCTTCTTAGCACATTTTTAAGCATCTAGACAAATTCTAAGTAGATAATGTTGGGTTTTTTTCCTGGATAATTTTGCAAATATGGCGACTTAAGCAGTTCTAAATATCTTTGCACAGGTGCTGCTGACTGAATGAAATTAATTTCTGCAACTCAGCCCCTATCCAATGAAGTCCTGCAGGACACACTGAAGTGTAAGTACATGAGTGAAACTGAGCATGTTCTTCAAGCTCTGCAGCTAAATGAGGTATTTTATCATTAAGAAAAGAAAAAAAACCCAAGTCTTTCACCGAATGTCTCATTGTGATGATCACAAAGTGCTTGGGGTTCTTTAATGGGTACAGAGTTCAGTACACACACTGATTTTTGGGTTTTTCCTTTGAGTTATAGCAGTATATGCACATCCAACTAACACCAAAACAGGTAAAACTAATAGCAATGGGTTGAACCTGTTTTAAATATTCAGGATCTCTTCATACAAGAAAGTGGAATTAGGCTTAACATCTATATTCTATTATATTTTAACTTAAATGTGAAAGCTATCAAACCTTTTTTTTGAGAGCAAGAAGATGGGACATTCCAAAAATAATAATGATCTAGAAATCAATGTTTTGCCCCAAGGTTTGGAGCAGTCGTGCAATCCCCACTGTCATGTACTTTTGGTAGCAACAGAGCTGAAAACTAGGGCAGCACTGAAGGACTGCCATGGCATGTGCTTGGACATCCTGTAATCATATTTGTTTAATTCACTTGCAGACATCAAGGAAATATTTTAAGAAAACAAAAGTTCTGAGAAAAGGTTTTGGTAAATCTCAGTTGTGCATAGAACAGTGAGAGCAGCTGAAAGTGGTGTATAATGAAAGAAAAATTAGGTATAAAAATAAAAGAAAAATCCATAGCTGAGGAAAAGAACACCTTTCCCATGCACAAAGATTTTGGAAATAGAGCCTTTATTTAGACAGCAATTTCTTAGTCTGTAAAGCTGTGTTGCAGTGACCTCCTTTGCATCATGGGTTTTATTTTGAAACTCTACCAAAGTACTTATCAGAAGGTGTTCACAGCATATCAGGTACAACTTCAAGGCTTTTGGATTATTAGGAGGTTTTAGTCAATAACAAAAATCTTCAGGGTTTCTAGCTCTTTAGACTCCATATTGATTCTTCTCAGACTACGCAGCATTTTCCAACCCTACAGTTAGTGGATGACTGCACATATAAATAGATTTTGTAAAGTCACCACGTGGCTGTGGGCATGCTGGGGGGAGCTCCTGGGACAGAGAGTGCTTGTCATGGCTTCCCTTTAACTCTTCAGCTGAATTAGAAATATGTACCTCAGTGAAGCCCTCCCTAATACCAGTGTCTGTATAGTTTAAAAAATGAATTGAGAAACAGAGCACGTGTTTCAGCCAGTGACCTCTCACTAGGGATTGAGTTGTGGTTGGATTTTGATAAATCCATGGAGTTTTGTAGCCCTTTTTTGAATGGCACATCAGAGGGTCATCAGTGAGTTCTTAAATGAATTTAAGCACTGCTTGGGAAAAACTACTGAATTTTCTCTGCTTTCTGTCAGAAAGGCAGGGAGAATCTGACCCAGTGTCTGTGGTGAGCAGACTGATGGACTTGACCATCCCAGCAGCACCTTGGCAAAACCAGAACATGGGCCACTGCTGCCACCCGGCCAACCACACAGCTCTTCACATCAGAGGATGTGGCAGAAAGCTGGAAAGCTGGAAATTGGGCTCAATTTACTGGTGAAATGGGAGGGAGCCTGGTGCAGAGGAGGATGTAAGTAGTCCAGAAATGAGAGTAGGATGTTGTGGGTCTGTGGGACAGAGAAGAAGAGGAATTGAAGGCTTGGAGAGGGGTTCGCAGGTGTGGAGGAACTGTGAAAGGTAGCAAGGGCAGGAACTGTGAAATTGTATCAGAGGGAGGCAGAAACCAGATTTCATTTATTCTGTTACCCTTGGACACAGTCATTAAAACTTTGCCATCTGGTGCAGAGGTTAAGTGACAGTTTCTAACCCAGAAGAAGTAGGTTAGCAGTCTCTTACCCAGGTTCCTCTGGAGCTTCAGCACAGCTGAACCATCCAGTCTGGGTACTACTCCAGGAGTTCCAGTGCTAACACCATTCCCTGACCTCTGTGGTTCAGTTTGCACCAGTTTCCCCCATTGCAGCTGTATTGATGCTGCATCCACATCATTCTGGGGTGAACACATGCACACAGAGCAGAGTGTGCCAAGAGTTTAGAGGGTTTGGGCTGTATTGTAGGAAGAACTAGCAAACTTCAATAAGCAAATTACTAATGAAAAACAGTTAATAAATAAATAAATACCAGGTCTTATGACAACAAAAAATCAAACTTGCTTTAAAACAATTTCTTCTGGAGGGAGACTGTCTTCTTTACCCCTACAGGAAAATGCTTTCAGGCACTGAAATTCAGGAGAGGGGCGCAAGAGGCAGCATTATCTGACAAGTTGAGTTGCAGGAAAGGTTTTGATGCCTGTGCCCTCCCAAACTAGTCTGTGCCCAGCAAGAGTTCCTGCATCCTGGCAGGGCAGGGGACCTTGAAGTCCCCATAGCCACACTCCCTGCACAACTGCTGCACCTCTGAGGCCTCCATGTTGGGGGCTG
Source organism: Cinclus cinclus (assembly GCF_963662255.1). NCBI lineage: Eukaryota > Metazoa > Chordata > Aves > Passeriformes > Cinclidae > Cinclus > Cinclus cinclus. The sequence continues at coordinate 2,390,665 of NC_085066.1, read as the reverse complement.
GTGTACCTCAGATTTGGGTGTTGTGGTTTTCAACATCAGAGCACCCACATCTGGCCCCAGCCTTGCACACTGAAATGCTTTACAAGCTTTAAATATTTCATCAACTGCCTGGCCTGTGCCTGGCTGTAGTCATTTCAAATGGATGCTCTGCATTTAAAAACACTGACTGCTTTGCCTCAGCCCAACATAATCAGCTGTCTTTCAAACTCCACAGCTAATAAAATATTAAATCCATTTTGGCACCCAGAAATAAATGTGGGCTTGAGATTCTCGTCAAATGTATCTCCCACTCCTTAGCTCCCTGTCCCTGCCACATCACATGAGGTGCTGCTGCTCAGGACAAGGTGGGTTATTGGGTGGTGGCACAGGAGATGAGCAGTGCACCAGGACCAGAGTTATTTTCTACTGGGATGCAGTGAAGTGATCCAGTCAGGCACCAGCTGTGCTTGCGGCCTGTGGAATGTCTGCCCCACGGCTCCACATTGCTCAGTGGGAGCTGTATTCATGTGAAAGCTGAAGATAAAAGTAGAACCTTGCGTTAGAAACCAGGCTAGAATAATAAAGAGCACAGTTACCATATGCCTATAGAAAGATATTCATAATTTAGTTACAAAATTCTTGTTTAAAAACAGGATACAGTTTAAAAAACATTGTTGTAGCAATACCACTGTGTTAATGCAAGGTGACCATGCCTTTCCAGTACTTCATCTTGCTTTAATTCTCAGGGCTAGGAGTTTATTTGATTTTCTCCTCCAGCCACCTACAGGTGAGCTGAAACAGTAATAAAACATCTGCACAAAATCTGCCCAGGTCAGCAGGTCCCAAGTCAAAGCTCGTTGAAATCAGAGGGCACAGTGTCACCAGCTTGAACAGATTTTGGGTCGGGTTCCTCAGACCTGCCCCTGCAAACACTTGCAGCACGTGCTGAGTGCCCAAGGGGCTTTAATTCTGGCTGAGGAACTTGTCACTTAAAAATCACATGTGTGAGGACCTGGAGCTGATGAGGACCTGAGGTTGCCTGCCCTGGGAGCTGCTGCTAAGGGTCGAGCTTTGGTCTCCTGTTGCACCCCAGCACTAGAAACTCTGCCTTTGGTCTCTAAGGGAGCGTTGTTCCCATTAGAGCTGGATGAAATGAGTGTGTACAAACCCTGTGCACAGCACTTAGCAGCACAATGCTTTCTCCAGGCTCCAAAGGCAATAATTAGTAAAATATGTGGGGTTTTAAGTTCACAGGTGGACTGTTTGCAAGTAATGAGTGTAATATTGTATGCTGTTGTTGGGTGGTCACAACAGCTGTGGCAGCAGTCCTTTTGCACAAGGAACTGCTGGATTTTGTTGGTGGATGTGTACAGGGGTGGCTTCCTGCTCTCTGTCTCCCAGCTTTCCAGGCTAGGGAGAGGTTCCCACTCACTGGAGAGCAGAGGGATGTTGTTCTTATTTTTCTGTACCTGTCCATCCCCTGCACAGGGCCCTGCGCAGCCCCTGCAGCAGTGCACTGGATAACCTGTGACCAGCAGTTACAGTGGTATTTCTCTTGACAAATGTTACCAGTGTAATGTTTTCTTTGGCTTTGAAAACTCTGCTAGAAATTCCTTGGCATGCCAGTGAATTGGAACTGACTGAAAGTGTGTTAGAAACCTACTTGACAATTGGAGACCTGCTTGGCAGTAATCACAGAGGTGCTGCAGCATGTCCAGGAGCAGGCAACAGAGCTGGGTGAAGGGGCTGGAGGGTCAGTCCTACGAGGAGGGGCTGAGGGAGCTGGGGATGTTCAGTCTGGAGAAAAGGAGGCTCAGAGGAGACATTATTGCTTCCTAGAGCTACCTGAAAGGAGGGTGTTGTGAGATGGGTTGGCCCCTTCTCCCAAGGAACAGCAAGAGATCCAGAGGAAATGGCCTCAGGTTATACCAGGAGAGGTTTAGGTTGGATATTAGAAAAAAATCCTTCATCGAAGGGGTGGCCAAGCATTGTAACAATCTGCCCAGGAAAGTGGTGGAGTCACCATGCCTGGAGCTATTTAAAAGCTGTGTAGGTGTGCCACTAAGGGACGTGTTTTAGTGGTGGATTTGATGATCTTGAGGTCCTTTCCAATGTAAATGATGATCCTCTGATTCTATAAAACCTGCCTAAACAGATAGCCAGAATAGCCAGAGCTCAGCACAGGCACTGAAAGCGAGTGCTGACTCCAGAGAGGGGCACGAGCACGGTGCCCAGCCCTGCACACTCCTGGCTTTTAGCCTGTTGCTGTAGGACAAGCCAGGGCCAGCATGAGCCTTGTTGTGTCCCCAGGCCTGTCACCATCAGGGCCAGGAGACTCCTGCGAGTCCTGGGCTCTGTTTGCCAGCCCCAGCCAGGCATGAGCTCTGTGACAGCCTCCCAGAGATGATGCCCAGGCATGCTCATGTGTATTGTACAGTAGCTGGGGTGTCAAGAACTCCCCAAAGGCAGTCATGCTTTACCCAGGGTGTCTGTTTGCAGACTCTCTTACAAAATAGTTCTCAGTTTTAGCATAGCTTTTATTTCTGAAAATTGAAAATGTTATTTTAGTTTGCTCAGCTCCTTCATTCTGGAAGTTTTCTTTTGAAATGGGGAAGTATACCAAAGAGCTTTGGTATAATTAATACTTCTCTGTGGTTGTACGTGATTTGATTCTGCCTGACAGGATAAAATCAGAGAAGCATCACTCACTGAGGCCTCTCCCCCAGTCTTTCCCACTGCTTGTTTTTTTTGTTTGTTTGTTTTGTTTTAATGCTCACCAGTCCTTGTGTGGTCAATGTGTTCTGGCACCTCAGTGCTGTCCCAGGGCTGAGTGGAACATGCAAATGTGATGGTCCTAAGCTTTTATATGGCAACTCCATTCTTTGAACATGCTTTTCCACATTTCACAGAATTGTTAGGGTTGTTGGAAAGGGCCTGTGGAGATCATCCAGCCCACCCCTCCTGCCAAGGCAGGGTCACCTGGACCAGGTAGCACAGGAATGCACCCAGGTGGGTTTTGAGTCTCTAGAGAGGGAGACCCCACGACCTCACTGGGCACTGTTCCACTGCTCTGCCAGCCTCAGTGTAAAGTTCTTCCTCATGCTGAGATGGAACTTGCTGTGTTTTACTTTGTGGCCATTGCTCCTCACCCTGTTGCTGGTCACCACTGGAAAGAGTCTGGCACCATGCACTCGGATGAGGATATTTGAGATATTTATATGTAATGACGAGATCCCCTCTCAGTTTTCTCTAATCCAGACTAAAGGGGCCCAGCTCCTGCTGTCTCTCCTTGTGACAGAGAGCTCCAGATCCCTCAGCATCTTTGTGACCTCCGCTGGACCCTCTCCAGCAGCTCCTCGCCTTTTTTGTACCGAGGAGCCCAGACCCGGACACGGCACTCCAGGTGTGCCTCACTAGGGCTGAGCAGAGTGCGGAGCACGAATTAAAGGAGGAGAAACCAATAAGAGGCGGCTTTCCTGCCCGGATGATTTTTTTTTTATTTTTTTTTTAACGGCAGGGCCGGTATCTCCGGGCGGGGCAGGAGCTCAGGTGCCGGCGGTGGGGTCCAGCTCGGGGCTCGGCGGCGCTCCCGGCCCCGGCCCCGGCCCCGCCCGGCCCCGCCCGGCCCCGCCCGGCCCCGCCCGGCCCCGCCCGGCCCCGCGGAGGGCGGGGAGCGCCCGGCGGAGCGGCGGGAGCGGCGGCGGGCGCGGGGCCCTCCCGGCGCTACCTGTGCGAGCGCCGCGGGGCCGGGCGGTGGCCGGGAGGCTCTCCCAGCATGGACTTTGACGGTGGGTTTGCGTCTTTGCCGTTCAGGAGCCTGGAGGAGGCGGCGTCGGTGGGACGAGGGGCCGGATCCCGCGGGCACCGCCGGAGGACGGGGCAGCCCGGCGGCCGGGCACCGTGCGCGGCGGGGCCGCGCTTCCAGCACGCTGCTCGCACGGACACCGCCCCGCCGCGCCGGTACGTGCCCGGCTCCATCGCCCCGAGCCGCGCCGGGGCCGGGAGGGAGGAGGGATGCCCGGCCGCGGGCAGCGCTGGCCTGAGGCCGCCTGAGGCTCGTGTGCTGCGGGCGAGCAGGGAGGGAGAGAGAGAGACAGAGAGAGACAGAGAGAGCCCTGCTTTGAGGTGAGGTTTTCAGGACGGCCGGCGCTGCTGCTTTACTCCTCCCATCAGCTCGCGGCGAGGCTCTGCCGGCCACGGACTCCTCCGACCTGAGCAAAGCGGAGGTGCCGCTCCCGCCGGGCACCCTGAGGAAAGGTGGTGCTACGGACAGCGGTGAGAGCGATGCGGAGCGGGAAGGTAAACGGCGTGGCTGCTTCTCTCCAAGCGGTGTTCCTGCCGTGAGGAAGACGTGAGACTGCTGTATTTGCCGGCCGAGGTGATGTGAGGGTCTGTCAGCCCCTGCTTTGCCATGGGTGCCTTCCCAGGCTTCCACGCCGACCCTTATATAGAGCAGGTTGCCTTCATCTGGCACGTTATAAAATACTGATTTAATAATGCAAGACCTGTCACGGCAAAAATTGTTAAACATCCAGAAATATTTTATGCTTTCTCATAGTAAGTAGCAGTCCGAATTAGGTTTCTAAATGTAGTAATTTTTCTAAAAAGGCGGAAAAACAGAAGGGTTTATCCTGTAGCCTTAACAAAGTGGCATTTTTAACCTTCAAGTACATACAAGTTAGTTTTCCTCTGAACATCACCTTCTGCTGTGACCATTCTTGTTTTAAAATCACCTTGGTTTGTGCCAGTTGCCCAAGGGGTTGGGCAGAGGCTCGGGACGCTGGCGGCCCTGGGGACAAGGTGTTTCCATGGGCAGGGTGCTGGGGGGCAGAGCTGGCAGCGGTGCCGGCCTTGCCGCTTCCCAGGCGCGAAGGCGGCGGCTGCTGGAAGTGGGAGCTGGCACGTTGGGAGTGATGGAATTCAAGGAAACAAATAGTGGGGGAGAAGCCGTGAGACAGAGTGGTTTTTAAAGCTGACATACAGTTTTTTGTTGCAATTCGGGGTAGCTTTCGTACAGTTGGAGTATCTGGTTGTTAACTCCTCACTTTGTCCTCTTGCTCCTCAGTTTGTGTAAGTCAGTAGTAACAGTTTGATTTTAAAACGTGAGGTTGTGTTTTCCTGTGCCTTCCTGTGTGAGATGTGGAAAAATGTCTTTTCTGGTGCGTTCCTAATTCCCATTTCCCTTTTTATAATTGGCTTCTGGAGATTAAAGACCAGAAGGAGGTCGTGTGCTGCTTTTATTGTGCTCTTCTGTGGTTGATCCTGGGCAGATCTTGACCGTCTCCTTCTTTCTGACTTTAATTTGTGTTAATCCAGTGGAGCCTTTGGCTTCCTGAGGGCATCACAAAGCCAGGCAATGTCCCTCATTCATACCTTATGCTCTGCAGCTCCATAGGTTTCGTGGTTGAATCTTGTGACAGCCACTACAATAAAACCCGACCCTGCCAGCCTGAGACACCGATCCACTGTTTTAGCTGCTGCTGTTCCTGAGTTCCTGCTGGCAGGATCCCCAGGCTGGGCAGCAGCCAGCAATAAATGGCTGCAGGAGGGGCTTTTCTTGCTCGTAAAGATTTGTGCATCCCTTTTCATTGTCTGCAGCTCTGTCTCTGCCTGGCACCTGTGGATGACAGCAATGCACCTTTACAAACTAGGCTAATTCCTGAGCCTTAGCCTGAAAGTAGCTTAATGTTTCAATGTGTTCCTGAAGAGGACTGTCAGTAGGAAGGCTGTGACTCAACAATTGAGTTGATGGGATGGAAGTTTTGCAGTATATGTAAGAAAATTCCTGTTTCCACTCTAGAGCATTGCAATAAACCAAGAGGCTGGGCCCAGCGCTGTGCCTTAGAGCACTCTAACCTCAGTGTGGGACTTGGACACCTTTGGTGGTGTGCCTTTTGTCTTCTCTGCTGTGGGGATGGTCTTCAGACCATGGATTTGCAGCTAGTACAGATGGAGAGCTGTGGGCTTTGCTGAATTGTTGAACCTGCATCCTTTGGTGTTATGCAGGGTAAGGAAACAGCTGTACTTACCCATCAAAAACTTTATATCCATTTCTGATATTTCCTTTCCATTTGCTCACCAGTTTTGAGCATTATTTTGTATTTGAGGTCTTGGAGAATTTTGGATCTCCTCTATCACTGTTAGCTTTCCCTTCCAAGGGCATTCCTCTATAGTTTCTGTAGTTGGGTTCCTTAAGCCTTGGCTAAGCTTCCTGCAGGTGGAGTTTCTGAGAAGTGCTGCATCTTCTTTATGCCTTACAGCCTCATTCCAAGGCCTTAATTGCTAAGGGAATCCATTGGTTCCCTGTTAACCACCAAAAAAACAGGCTTCCATCAATGGTAGGCATCCTTCTCCTGTTCCTGTGGGGGCAGTTAAGTTAATGTTCCCTCTTGTCCATGGTCTGGCAGAGTCTGTACTGGTGCATACATGTATTCTGAGACAATGGAGGGAAAACCATTGTAAGCATTTATGTCCAAATTTGGACTAACAGCAGTCTGTATGGCTGTTTGGACAAGTAGCTGAGGTAAAATAAGAGCAGAACCTGCAAGAGGTTTTTAGCATCTTGTTCTCCAATGGCCTTCAGGCTGCCCCCCCTGAGCTGTGTGTGCAGTTCTGGTGAATAAACTGCTGTAGTGGAGGGAGGATTTCAGGACAGGCCAACTGGGTACAGTTTTGCTTTCATGAAATTAGACAGCTAGGAAGCACACAGTGTTCTTTGCTTTTAACAAGACTTCTTTTTCCTGGATGAAGAATAACATTGTGGCTGCCGAAGGCTGTACCTACTTATGTTGCTGTTCTCTGAACTACTGGTATTTTCACCCAAAGGTTTCTTTTGGTACTTCATCTTTGTTTGCCACTTCCCAAGGCTTGGTAAGATTGCTAGAACAGTGCAGAAAGCATTTATTTTTGTTACTGTGGTTGTGCATCTTGGAGAGGGGGCAGACTGCTTCTTGATTTTTGTTGGAGTTTTTGCCTTTTTAATTTTTTTTTTAAGTCAGAACTGGTTTTAGGTTTCTAGAATTTGTCAGCATAAAACATCTACACAGCTGTACTGTTTAACAGCAAAAACACCCCACTTGTACTGTGCATGTAAATCATAAAGTGAAGTAAGAAGAAACATTTTCTTCTCTGTTTTTCCCTCTAGTTTGAAGATTTTCATATTCCTTAACTGCATTGCTAAAGTGCTTGAGAGATGAAATGTGACATGGAAATTGCCTCCATTAAGTAACTCTGTGTTCTGACAAAGGAGGTTGTAGGCAGGTGGGGCTGTCTCTTCTCTCAGGTAAAAAGCAATAGAACCAGACCTCAGTTTGTGCCAGGAGAGGTTTAGCAAAGATTCTCCACTGAAAGGTGATCAGGATTGGAACAGGCTGCCAAGGGAAGTGGTGGAGTCACCATTCCTGGAGGTATTTAAAAGACGTGGAGATGTGGTCCTTGGGGACAGATTTTAGTTGTGGACATGGAAGTGCTGGGATAATGGTAGGACTTGATCTAAAAGGCCTTTTCCAACCAAACCAATTTTATGATTCTGTGATCAGCTGTACTCTTATTGAAAAACCTTTTCCAGTAAACTAGCGGTGTGCCTGATTTGGAAAAGCAAATGTGTCATTTCCCCATTCAGTTATAAACTGGCTTAGAAGCCTGGAAAAGCTTTATCAATTCCAGCCGTGGAGGGGAAGAGCTCAAGCCTTTGAAATTCCAGCACATACCTCGAGACAGATAACCAGGAGACTTCTCACTTCCACTCTAATCCTGCACAGCAGTTGTTTGCTGCTGCTACATCCAGCCTTTTCCAATCTGCAGCTCTTATCTCTTGTTGGCACTAAGTGATAGGAGAGGGAGGGGATGGCTCTGAGAGGAAGGAGATCTGGTTTTGCTTTTCATGTCCTGAGTTGTTTTGGGATATTTGGGTATCAGTGACTGCCTGAGGCAGCAGAATCTTTTTTGTACTGTGCTTGTCTTAAAGTAACTGTAGCTTTTTGAAACTTCATTTTCCTATGATTAGTTGATGAGCTGTTACAGTGAATGTTATGCAGTGCATCTTCTCTGTAGGACTTGCAGGAAGCTGGATGTTAGGGAGAGGCAGAACTGAAAGCCTGATGGGTAGGACTGCTCTGGGAGCCCCTGCCTGAGGCTGCTTTGCACGGGGAGCTGTGAGTCCTGCAGAGATGGAGGGGATGCTGTGCACTGAGTGAATGATTCATCCCTCTGCCATTTATGTGCTGCTGCTCTGCTGAGAGCTGCAGAGCATCCAAAGGCCAATGCCACGTGTGCTCCTGAATTACAGCCCACCTTGTTAGGGAGAGGCAGACAGAGGATGTTCTGGGTTTCCTCTCTGTTATTACATGGAGGGTGTGAATATTTTATGTGGTTGGGTACAGTTCAGAGGTGAGGATGCCTAAGTGCTGTTTGGTTACCTCTGCTGGTAGATCACCTGCCCAAACTCCAACTTTGAATGCCTTTGTTCAGACTTTATTGTTTCTGTGATAATGGCAGCACTGGGATTGTCTGACTGTTCTCCCTGTGTCCTTGGATGATCAAGGTCTCAGCAGAAGCTTTGAGAGGGAGAAGGGAAAACAGGAGAGAACTTTTGAGATTAGGCAACAGATGGGGCACATTACCCTTCCCATATCCTTGCTGAAATCCTCCTGACCTGGACTTGCTGTGGGAGGAGGTTGGCATCCTGCAGATGGTCAGGAGCCACTTGCCCAAGCAGTGGCCCCACTCTGAGCCTGGCTTAGGTGCTGTGTATAAATTGTTGCAGCCTGTCATTCAATCTAATTTATTAAGTGCTGTATCATCCTTTTACCTTTGTCAAAGTCAAGTTCTGTGTGGGAGAAAAGGCAGGCAGGCTTGTGCAAGGCCAGCACTGCAGATTTATCACCTTGGTAATAATGTGCACCTCTGACATCCTGGAGAGGGCTAAGCTCTGTTCCTGGGTTCCCTTTGCAGAGTCCCAGACGTGAAGCTGGCTGTGCTCTCCTGGGGACCAGGGGACAACCTGTTAGAAGCAGATGTGGTTCTGGTAAGTGGCACTCTGAGCTTCTTCTGCTGATACCCAGGGGAAAACTGAAAGCCTCCCTGCTGGAGGAGGACTCATATTTGAACCAGAAAGTTTGGTTCTGTCATAGCAGGAATTATTTGCTGCCTTCAGCTGGGCAAAGTTGCACATTTTGAAGCTGTTTTGAAAACCATGACTTATTTTTAATCTGGTGACTGCTGTAACATAAAGTGTTGCAGGAAGCAGTTTCTTATAGTGTAATATTGAACTTCAGGATCTGTTTCCTGAGGTTCTCATGGATGCAAAGCATTTAAGTGCAGGAACTTACCTGCTTATGATGGCTACAGATGTTGTATAACAGCAAAATGCTTGCTCCTCTGTCTGTTTTCATCATCTGATATTATCATATTGCAGAGGCCACTGAAACCCTTATTTTTTGATATCTCATGTTTACCTTTTTGCAATTATTTTTACTGATTATTTTAATGCTTTAAAACTTCTGTTTGTTTTTAAAAATTATAGTTATGTGATTTATGCTTTTTTCTTCTATTTTATATTGTCTAATAGTGAATTGCAGGCATCTTTTCACCAGTTTTGTTTCCTTCAGTGGTTAGAAATGAACTTATCTTGGCAGGAAACAGTTTTCCAGGCTGGCAAAAAGTCTGCTTAGCCCTTGGGTGCCCAACGAGTTCAGCTACCACCCCCTCAATATTTTCTCTCTCCTAGTATTACCAAAGTAAATAAAGTAATAGTTGAAAAAAACACCTGAACTTACCTTTGGGAACTTCCAATTCCAATATGGAATTGATTGTTTTCAAGACTTTCATTAAAATCATACATAGTATTTGTTGTGTTCAAGTTAAATGAAGCATTTAAAAACATTTTGACTGTGCATCCAGTAAAATTGAGCACAACTAGAAGCCTGTATTTTTCAGATGAATAAATCAGCACATCACCTACTGTAGAACACATCTCTAAAAAGAGAAGATGAATTCTGGTTTGTGATGGTGCTGCTTTAGCTCCTGGTTGAGAGTGAGCAGAGCAGGCAGAGCTCGCTGAGCTCTAGCTCCAGCTAAGCCCAGCAGCTTTGCCACGTGAGGAACTGTGCTGCAGAGCTCTTGGCCTGAGCCCCAAACCATCTATGCAGTGATGTCTGGGGCACAGCTGGCCACAGAGCACTGACAGAAACAGGCTCCCATCACAGTTTTGCCTTGTGCAGTTACAGGATGAAACACGGTGCTGTGGGGAGTAAAAGGAGCTGGTTTAATTTGTTGGGGTTTCTCCCTCTCAGGGTATGAGTGTTGTGAGGAAAGGTGGAGATGTTCAAGTCCCTGTTAGAACTCAACACTGGAGATGAGTTAGGCAGAGAGGATTTAACAGCACTTCACCGTGTCTGTGCAGGCAAGGGCTGTCAGCAAAACAAGGAAGCAGCCAGAAGGTTGAGGGCAGCTTCATTTGCAATCATTTCTGTGCCAACAATTATTAACTCCAGTAGACCAGGCAGACTGTAACACTCACTGCAGTGGCTTGGAAAGCTTGGCTGGGCTCTGTAAAAAATGAAATGAGCAACAGGCAAGAATTTAAACTTGGGTTGATAACTTTGCTTTGAAGCTCAACTGATTTGGAACAGTTGAGTTGTATTGTGTGCCTTGCAAGCTTTAGAGCCACCCTGTCCTCTGTGTAGGACAGTCCCAGAAATGTTTAACTTGCCCAAATCAAGAGGCAGAGGTGGGGAGTTCTGCAGAGGAAGATGCTGACCTTAGGGAATTTCTCCCTACCTGCTTTAGGAGAAGTTTTTCCTCCCTCTACTCACATTCTGTCCTTTCCATTAGACACTAACTTATGTGCTGGTGTCCCCTAACAGAAATCTGCAGCTGTACAAGGGAAACATTACGGCAGTGATAAAATCCAAACTAAAGCTAGCTTCTGTTTAACACACCTCCATTAAAAAGCTAAAAAATCAAAATAAAAAACCTATAGCTCCAGACTTGGATTAAAAAAATCTAAATCTGATTAGACTATTTTATGGAAAGCATCAGGGATAAACTCTGATAAAAATACACTGAAGCTGTGTAGTACCTTGGCTGGATCAAGACTGCAGCTTTCAGGTATCAGCAGTGCTGGGCAGTACTTGCTGTGAGTGATTCTTTACCATGTACTTGGATCTACATATTTGTCCAGAAGAGCAAGTGGAAGTGATTAGTATTAATATTTTATTAATGGTAAATATTGAAATTAGACATGCACAAGATATTACTATTAAAGCTTTGAATTATTCAGCTTTCTGAATTGCTTTCAGGCCTCTCCTTGGCCTCTGGTCTGTAGGCATGTTAAGTTTGATCAGTGTATGTGATGGATGGACATGGGTATGAGCCTCCATGGGGATAAATGTAGTTTTTCGTGCAGTGAAGGGAATCCTGCTGTTTATTGCTCTAATGACAAGTTACCCATCCATCCTTTACTCATTTAATGCCAAGTTATTGGAATAAGAATCTGACAGCTTGGCTCTGCTCTGTGTTGGTAAAACTGCAAGTGGAGGTCAGCCCTTGGCAGCAGGGTTTGTGTTACAGGCCTGTGAACTGCAGTGCCTGTCCCAGAGCAGTGGGCACATGCTGCAGCAGGTCAGTGTGCACAGAGGAGGCTGACTGAACTTCACTGAGGTGGTTTACAAACATTCCTCTACAATGCTGAAATGTCCTGGTACAAAGCTAAAGGTGTGGAAATATTTGTGTGGACTTGGGTGTTTTCTGGAGCCCCTTAGGACTGACTTCCTACAAACAGGTAGCAGTGGTTTTGATCCTACCTGTGAAGCACCATTTGCCTACAAATGGGATTAATTTCCTCTGCAAATATTTGCCTGTGATCAGGTTACTGGATTGGAGCCCTTATTTCCTCCAGTGTATAAAGGAAATAAATAAGGCTTAACATCTCTGCCATGATTGTGTTTTCAAGGGCTATTTACAAAAAATCTTTAACTTTGGCTGACCTTAGTACAGCGTCATTGGGTGAAGCTGTAGGGAACAGTTGGTTTCTGTGCTGTGCAGTCTTTATTTTGGCTGGCAGTCTGTTAACTCTGATAAGTGGGTAAGTACATGCCAAGGAAAGTCAGGCATATCGTGAGATTCTGTTTTTCCTGAGAGAAAGTAGCCCCAGAAACAGCTTTGTAGGCCAGTAAACAAAAACCCATGTACCAGAATTTGGAGTTGACAAATTCTGGATCTTGAGGACTTGAAAAGGACTCTGCCAGGTGTTTGGTTGGTCTTTCCCTTCTCTAGATGTAGAGTGGTCTGGCTCTAGTGAGACTGGTGCTCTGGCTCTGTTGAAACTGCCTTGATCACAGCAGGCTGCTGCTGCTTTCCCTACCCTCTCCAGGGGAAAAACAAAAACAGCTCTTGTTCCTTGTGAATACCTTCTGGTGGCTGCCCTGCTCCAGCTTCCTCGAGCAACAGCAGAATGACACTGGGAATTGGTGCCCAAAGGGCGTGTGACAGCCATGACACGGGACTCTGGCTATGGTGGTTGTGTGGTGCTTCTGTGGGGTGGTTTTGGTGCTTATTTCCAGCAGCAGCAGCAGTTCCTGGAGCTAAACACTATTTGTTTGCAGTTTCAGGAGAAGTGCAACTCACTGTCAGCTTGGAAGAAACACTTTATTTTTAAGACTTTTACATTCCTAGATGGCCTACATCCTGTACGGGGAATTGCATTCAAAGGCAACGTGAATTCAGGTCAAACTTTGCCTCCTTGTAGGAGATGGATGTTAGTGATAAAAACATTTTACGCACACTGGGCAGAGATTTATTTAAGCAGCTTCTACAAGCGCCTGTAGTGAATTTACGTTTCCTTTGAGCTCACTGAGAATGGTAAACTATTTATTGCCTTTATATGAAACACTGTTTTGACAGATTTCCTCAGAAGCAGCACAAAAAGAGATGCTCTGTTCTTTGAAAATAACTGGAGCCACTGGCAAGAAGCGGCAGCACTGCATCAAACAAAGGAACTGCTTCCAGCTTATTAAAACATGCTGCTGAACTGAATTTTGCAGCTGCATTTTCCGATGTACCATGGGATGCATCAAATCCAAGGCTGCCTTCCAAGGTTCCAACGCTGTCCAGGATGAGAGGATCGGGGCAGGGGGCGAGGGCTGCACCGGGGAGAAGTCGTCGCTGCTGGCGGTGAAGGCGGAGGAGAGGGGCCCCTCGAGCCCCCTGGTGCTGGACTACGCGCACCGGCTGTCCCGGGACATCCTGGAGCAGGCGGTCAAACAGTGGGCGGTGACCGAGAGCAAGTACAGCGACATCCCCTTCATCGAGAGCGACGTGCCCTGAGCCCCGGCACAGCCTGGCTGGTCCCAGAGCGCCCGTGCGTGCTGCCAGGGCAGACAGAGCACCCCCAGCCGTCCTCGGAGCATCGCCGTGGGGAGGTGGCTGCAGGGAGAGCCTCAGAACATTTGCCTTTTAACGTAGATTGCGAACAAATTGGATTGCAGTAGAACCTGTTCATCAAGTGTCATTTGTTGTCGGCCATGTGTTGAGTGTACTATGTCTTTGTATGTGTTGGATGTGACCAGAAATCAACATTAAAAAGACGATGAGAAGACTGTGGCTACCCTGCACCTCTACAAGCACTGCCCAAGAGGACAAAACATGGATTATTTCTATGTTCTGCATTAAAGACCAGTGGTCTGTCTGTGGGTGAGATGAACTCTCTGTGCTTGGTGAATTTGTCTGTGTTTCACTAAAGTGAAATCAAGGTCTGCATGTAGCAAAGGTTACTGCTATCATAAATTTTACTTCTGATTCTGTGACCTAACTAAATCTGTAAAACCACAAAATGAAGGTGATGAGAGGTGCTTTGTAAACCCCACTAGTATTCAGAACCATGTGGATGACGATGCTATTCACTTTCCACTGAAGTGAGCCAGTGAGAAACATGCCAGTGTTGATAAGCAGTGCATTATCATTAACAGATGCTTCTGTAAATGCATTACAGCTCGTCTCTAAAACCCTGCAGTAAGATAGATTTATGACATCTGCTGTGTTCAGACCAAAACTGTTTGGTTTTTTGGTTTTGTTTGGGGTTGTTTTGTGTTAGGGTGCTGGTTTGGGAGCATTTGCTTTTGTTGTTTTACTGTAACCCAGAGAGATGTGCAAAAACTACTGATGGGAACTAGTGAAAGGAACCTTCAGAGGTCTGGCAGTGCTTTAGGACAATTTGTTTCATGGGAGCTGTGGCTGCATTACACTGAAATTCCTGTCTGAAGTACCACCCTTGGGACAGGACATCTTCCTTCTGTAGGCTGCTTCTTCCCTGCTGGAAAACCTGTTCGTGGCAGTGCCAGCAGGATCCACAGGAGCCCCAGCCCTGAGCAGTGCTCTGAATGCAGAGCCAGGGACTAAGCCTTAGGCCCAAAGCTCCAGGGCTGTGTTCCTCCCCCAGTGCATCCACACACTGCTCCCTGCTTGCCCAGGACTTGCAGCCTGACCCACTGCACTCAGGGCTGGCCTGGGACAGACCAGAACACGGATGCATTATTCCTATTCATCCCAAAGGTGCAATGTTGCTGATGTTTTATACAAAGTGAAGGCCTTCTAACAGCTTGGCTTTTACCACCTGTTGTTCTTTTTTCTGTGATGCTCAGTTTAAAATACACAGTTCCTTTTCTTAGATCAGAATGCTTTCTGTTTTGTTTTCATTTTATAGAGAAATGCTTTCCATACTGGCTAAAGCTGTTACTATTTTTAAAAGGTACACATAGTTCTAGTAAATGATCCAAAGCATGACTTTCCAAGCAATGGGGAGCAAGCAGAAAGAGGACCGTGTCAAATGCTGGTTTTAGCTTATTCTCTGACATAAGACAGTCTATGAATTGAGCTGTTTTGCAAATGTTGTGCCACAAACTTAGGTATTTGAAATTCACCCATACTGGGAAGTGGTTTTATCAGGAATAAAGGGTGAAAAATGTTTCTCTGTGACACAGCACAAGGCTGCCATTAAATCCCAGTGACCAGACTGGATTCCCAGTGACCTGCTATTAAGGCTGTTCTCAGGCTTTTGCTGGAAAAGGGAACGAAATCAGTTTATGCTGTAATGTCATCCTCTTTGAAGTTCTGTAGTTGTCTTCAAAGCCATTTGCAAAGTGGGACTAAGGTTTTATGGTTCACGTAAATCCTCCTGCTAAGTGATGTTCCTTCAACTTCTACAGCATATGAAACATAAGACCATACTCTGTTTGCTCTAAAATACCTCCATATATTAGTGTGAGTTAGAAAGCAAAGGCAAAACACTGATCCAGTCAGTATGTATCAACTGGATACTGCTTAACCACAGTATTAAAAAAGATTCCTGTTCTAGCTAAAATAAAGCTTTATTGCAAAAAAGGGCCAACCTTTCTAATGTGAGCGTGGGCTCGAGAATGTTAACACTGCTAACCACAGTAATTAAAAAGGCCAAAGCTCTGGAGCCATTGTTGGCCAGGCAGGTGAGAAGCAGGCAGAAAACTGCACTGCTGTCAGAGCACCTCGAGGTGCACCTGCCCTGGCCCTTGTACAAGGCACCCTTGTGGATGCCACGGGTAGTGAGGTGTTGCAGTGCTTCCTGCTGCCACATCTCTCATCTTTCCTCTGGATGTAGCCTTAGCAGCTGATACTCTTCAGGAATATCAGCTGCACTTTTGAAAGCAGCTCCCTGTTGGCCGGCTGCCACGGCACGCTCCAGCAGCAGGCAGAGCTGTGCACCAGCCCAGGGTTCCACCACAGCCTCCCCGGCGATTCCCCCGGAGGAGGAGCTCGCCCAGGCACACTGAAGGTGCCCCAAGGACTGCTGCTCTGGGGTGCTGCCCTGCCTGCCCTGAGAGCTGCCCGCGGGGACTCGGCACCAGCTGCTTGCTGGCCCAAGCAGTCCCTCACCTGCAGCCACCAACCTCACCTCACTGGTGACTACAGCAGCTTCAGAATGGCCCCAAGTGCAATTCCAGCTGCTTTACCATGCTTTTCATGACATTGGCACTTCAGGGAAGGCACGCAGCAAATGGAAAGCAAACAAGCTTGCAAACAACAGGGAGACAGCATCTCACCAGGAAAATCATCTCTTTTACAGGATGCTGTCCTTATAAATAATGCACTTCCCCTTAATAGAAAATAAATCTGTTCAGTGCTACAGTCTGGTGAGAGACTGAGGGAGATCTCTCTCCAGAGCTCTGCTGTACATTTAATAGGCACAATGCTAATACATAGTAAAAATAAAGACTTCTTCACCTAAATAAATTTATGCTAAGCTGTGCTAGAGTTTCACAGAGCCACTGACAGTGGGTTTCCAGCTAAGTTACCATTGATTCTTTGATGTGATTTTGTGTAATAAAGGCACTCCAGTTTGGGACTGGCATACTCTGCAAAACTGTTTACTTCTATTTAGGAGTTAAAATACATTTGCTTTATATTTTCTCCAGGAAACAAGATTAATCTGAGTGGATATGATGTGACTGACTTGATATTCTAATAATGGTTCAAAATACATTAACTGCAGCACAACTTTGTAAAGCTGATGTTTCTGGAGTAAGGCACATCAGTATTCCCAAATAAAACACACTACAGTATATTTTTACAGTATTTTTTGTGGAAACTATTTTCTTGTGGACCAAATAAAATTCAACTTACCATCTGCTTGTATGCCTTTTATTTGAAAAAAAAAAAAATAAACCACAGGATTGCACAGATTGGATAGGATCTTGTTACCTTGAGCTTGGGATACTTCCTGTTCACATAAATTTTGGAAGCAACTGAACATGCAAGTCAAAGCTTATTAATTCAAAAGTATGTTCTTCCTAAAATCTTGTATGCCACTTACAGTCAGAGGATGCATGATCCCTACTCCCTCGGAATGACTGCGTTTCTCATTTAATATAGTTGGCTGAAGACTGCTCCTTTTGTACAAAAATAATGGAATTAACCAGTCTTTAAAAAATAAATTAAAAATAGCAATTGTTTATGAATGTAAAACGTGTAAAAATTTTAAATAATATGGGGGAGGTTTGCATTTCTTATGGGACCAGCTTGAGGTAGAAAGCCACATGATACTTTAAGAATTACCCTAGAAGTATTAATGAAATCTCAATTATTTTTGGAACTAAATCCAAGGACAGTCCCATAACAATTTTGTCCATGGTAACATAAACAATTTGAACAATTTTATCTTACAAGACCAGTGCCAAAGCAAGGTGCCATTTTTTCTTGATTTAGCTCTCCATTTGCTCACCTCTGATTTTTTTAAAGTCACTGTTGGTAGTTCACCTTGATGCCTGAATTTCCTGGACTTTGTTTCCAGGCAACAGCCCCTAGAAAGGAAAGAGCCTTAAGCCCCATTGCAGACCATTGCTGTTGGTAATAAAAACTGCCTGGCACTGAAAACTCCTTAATGGTTCTGCTGCAGCTCTGACTTTCTGATTCCCCAGTGCTGGTTATTAACTATGGCATTTGAACAGAAGTTTTCTTCCTTTGGGCTTCAGAAAAGCCAAAAATTTGTATTTGTGACCTGCCTGTAAGTGCAGAAATAAGTAGGAAGAAACACTACTGCGTGATCTGATGAAGCATAAAAAAGAAGGTGTAATGTTGAAGAAAGATTAGCAGCTGTCTGTTGCACACACAATAGAAAAAATTTATTTTCCCTCCCACAAATACTTGTATCCAGGGGTTCTGGCTGTGTTGTGTAACTTCATGTATTACTAGCATCAGAATCCCACCACCCTGAATAACCTGGAAATGTCCTGCTTGGAGTTCACAGCAAGCTTTGAGGCACTTGTTTCTTCACCACTGTAAGACCAAGAAAAACCAGCCGTTTTCTGAAATAGTGAAATACTGATTATGCAGTTGAATCAGACATAAGGACATTTTTCAAAACGGGCTATGCAAGCAAAGAGAAGTGCTCTAGGCTCTGGCAACATTATTATGTTTGAAATAATGTTTACATCACACAGCAAGGCTGAAAAACGACCAAACCCTAAATCAATAGAACAATTTCTTGTTCTCAGACTAATAATGTATCAGTCTGAGCTTTTATTTAAAAGGATACTTAACACCATGGATTCTGTCTTGCGTTTTCCTTTGTAGCTCTGACTGCATTAAAGGTTTAACCATATTTTATTTTCATTGTACACAGAAGAATCTGTGGCACAATCTAATTTACCAGATCAGTGACAGAGCCAAGAACACAACACTCTTTGACTTTTTGCTTATTAGGTCATCCCTTAACAGTGCTCTTTTCCCCAAAGGCTCCTCCTAAACTAAGAGTCGATGCAAAAAAATTAAATGTTAATCACTGTGTGAAGCAGTAAAAATAAAAATTTGCCTTGAAGTGATTTTTCCATTATTAACCAGAGATACAATTATTTTCTCATTACAGAGAATGTTCCTGAATAAAGAAAAAAAAACTAAAAAATAAAAGCCATGTGTATCTCAGGCTAGCTAAAGAAGTCTTGTCCAAATTGATCACACTACTGTTAATTTTTATATCACATAACTAAGCAGATAGGTAAGATTTCAGTAGGTTTGAGCTTTACAGCTTGAGATCGTCGTTTCCCAGTGGTTTAAAACAGTTGTCCACAAATTCATCACTGACTTCTTCCAGAGCAGCTGGCTTCCATTTGGGGGACTGGTCTTTGTCAATCAGCACTGTCAGGTGGAACAGAGGAACACCAAAGTTACTCATAAACTTCCTCTAAGCTAAAATGACTTAAAATTGTATGGGGGAGACACACCTGTGTGCCCTGGAGAAGGCAGAGTTTTTCTAACACAGACACTTCTACTCTAATAAAAGCTCCTGTCCAGAGGTGTCTTTGGGAGCTGCTAGATGATCCAAGAACAGTGGATCACTTCAAAAGCAGCCCAAGATTTGAAGGAATAGACCTGAAATTAGTGGTCTAGTTAGACCTGCCACTCTTGGCTGACTTAGGCTTCTTCATGGGAGCCTGGGAACAGCACCTGACACTGCTACTTTTGGACAAGGCTTTCACATCTCTGCAAAATCTGACTCTTGGGAGTGCACAGGAGATGACTCAGTGGTGCCAAGTGCCTAAAAGTAATTTGAACACATCACTTGAACTAATAATGAAATAACTCAAGAGCAAAGAGTAAAGCAAGGTAACTTTGTGAGAACTGAGGGTATTTATTTGTAAATACTGACAGCTACTGAGGCCTGGGTAGATTTAACTGTGACAATCTGTATAATCTCAGTATATAGGCTTTATGCTGCATCCTAGGAAATACATCACTGAAGATAAAAACCACCACTGAATGAATCACGTATAAAAGGCTAACAAGAAAATGCCAATTCCCAAAAAACATTCCCTGTATCACAAGAATGTTGGAAGGCACGTCAGCAATGGCTGCATTAGCAAACTACAAAACAAGAGGGAGTTAATTTGTGTGTAAAAATGACCAGTATTAATGGAATTTCAGAGTATCCTTCAGAGCACCTTTCAGGCTTTAAAAAACCCATAAAGATGCTACTGAAAATGTGAAATTGTTATGATTTAAAGAACAGCTGTAAGAACTGTGGCCCCCTAGGATGCACTGACTGCCAGCAACCCTCACAACACACATTCCCTTCAGGTGAGAGATCAGCAACTGATTTGGAGATGCACCTGTGATCTGGGGAAACCTCTCGACCAACACAGCCCACAGCATATGAGAGAGGAGGGGCAGCAGGAGGGAGCACATTTCAAATTCCTCTCCTGAGAACGGCCTTTATTTATCCATTTTCTGACAAAGAGTTTGAAGTGGGATGGTTCTAAAGGCAGGTGAACTATGACACAGAGACTGGATATTTAAAAAAAAGAAAAAAACAGCAGCTACTTTTGGGTAAGTTGTGTTTTTCTAAACTTTGTTCTTACTGAACAAGATGAGGATGTGTAAGGGGGTAGAATTTTACGTTAGTGAAAAGAATGCTTATCAAAAAAAACAGGCACTATGGCTTGCCTACCAACCTGTAGTAAAAAAATGTGACCTGAAAACTTCTCTTTACCTTTTGTGTTTGTAACCAATGGTTGAGAGTGCCTAGAAAATAAACACTGTTTAAATGACAACTACAGTAATTAATATTTCTGTAGCTGAAGACATACAGGCATCACAGCTCTTCAGCTTACATCCCTGAACAGTTAAGCAAATCGGAGCCCTACATCTATTTATTTGCAAATAGGGAACTAAGGACTCCTTGGAAACAGATGAACTGTGAAAAGTAACTCATTACATGGGAAACTGCAATTCCACAGTGAACAATTCATGAGGACGATTCTTTAAAAAAAATGTCCTGTAAAAGAGTGCTTTTACTATGTTGTTCAACTGGCTAACTCACTGAAAAGCTACGATCTTCCAAGTTATTGGAAGATAACCACTGATTGGCTTGGGTCAAAAGATGTAATTGTCCCAAATCTATTGTATTTATTCTACTGGAGTAGTACTTACCTTCTGATTTTCTTCACTTGTACTTGAAGTTCAGAGTCTAGCCAAAATAGTCTGTTCTCCTCAAAAGCCAACGCTGACTAGAGATGGTTTAAATTAAAGAGGAAAAGGTGTCCATGTATGTCAGCACAGCTTCCCCTCTGCCATGCTGCAGCAAGTGCTGCCAGCTCTCCACTCCAGAGTACTGCTGTCTGCTCAGGTTCATCCTTCTGTCTGGATCTGTGGTCAGTTGTACTCTGGTGGGTAAACTAAATGCTCACCTGAAGTCTTTAATCTTGTACAAGTCTTTTTTTTTTTCCCAGCAGCATCATGAAAATATTCCCTTTCTGCATTGACTTCTTTGTATCTCTACACCTTGAGCTCAATCATTATAAAACCAGGAAAAAAAATACTAAGAATTCTAAGATAGGCTAAGGAAAATTCATTATGATAAAAGTAACTGAGCAGCTACATGGTTAAGCATTTGTTCTTGTGTTTCACCTTTTTTAATCAAAATCCCAAACCCCTCTGTTCAGTAGCAGTGACTTTACCAGACTTCAGTCAGTGCTTTGTTGCTGAGCTTCCTCTGGCACAGTCAAAACTCTGGTATTTCCAAGCCCCTGACATTCTCTTTGCTGCCATAAAAATCTCTTGACTCGTGCAGGGCCCTGGGGTGCCCAGGGTACAGCTCACATCTGCCAGCACTGCAGGGGAGATGGCAGAAGCTGCACAGAAATATCATCTTTGCAGGATCAGCAAGATGTAGGAGACCTTTCCAATTCCATTTCAAGTGCACATTCTGCACGAAGACTTAGGAGGATGGTTTAACAGATACTTTTCCCTGAGATTCGCTGCTAAGATTGTCCTACCTGGATGTGTTTGAGCACTGGCTCCAAAACTGACCACTTCTCTTAGGCAGTAAGATTTGAAAAGCAATTCTTGGCAACTACCCAGACCTGAGCATTTCTTAGTTTACATATTATTCTATTAATCAAGGTGAAAATTTGATACCTAATGTGTTCCAAGTCCACATTTACCATTTTTATAGGAAGATGCTGATGATCCATGTTTTATGCTTTAAGAATTTTGGCTTTTCTAATCACAAGAATCATAAACAGGGAAGACTGCCATAGCAGATTTTCAGGTTGAAAGAATACTGGCTAAAAATATTAAAAAAAATATTTAAAAGAAATTTTGACCTCAGGTCAAAGCAGGTTTAAAAAGCTTTTCAACTACTCACTAAAAAGTCGTTTTAAATTATGGTTTGAAGCAGATGAAAGGTATTATTAAAACCTGACCTGTGGCCATTGGCTGCTGAGAAACATTCTTAAACTAAAATCTGATTGTTGTAACTCAGCTTCTTTTGGTGATAGATCTTTCTGTGGTAGAGAGGGTCAAGAGCTGGTTCTTAAATGCTTGTAATGTAATGCTTTAAGAAAGAAAAAGCTAATACTTAACACTTTTATCAATTTTATTCACAATGGTTGGTCCTGTTAAGTACTTAATAATCTCCCTTCCTGTTAAAAAGGATGCTCTACATCTCGATGGATAATGATTTTTATGACTACAAAAGTGATCTTCAGTCTGATTCTACACTCCTCTGCAACAAGAGAAACAATGCTAAGACTGAAAATCTGAGAACAAGATCTATGCAGTAAGCAGAGATCAAAATTCAATTTCAGGAGCAAATTATTATAAGCAATCCCCTAGTGCAGCTGGATCTTTGGTGGGTTTGTTTTTTTCCTTCCCCTGATATAGTTAAAGTTTTGCTACATCATCCTGTAAAAAGAGAAGTTTCCCAACTACTGCTCTTGCAGCCTCTCTCTTTCCATGCAGTTTCTGTATTTCCTGGCCATACTGACAAGGGATTTGCCTTTGTTCTGTACTGCAGTCCCAGATGGTTTCATGACCTTGTGCCTCGCAAGGAGAAATTCAGTTGGTGTTCCTCTGACTCTCAGACTTGGAGTTTGTCACTTCCTGAATTAACTACATTTCAGCAGCTTATTTGCCGATTTAGAATATATCCCAGGAATAGTGTTTTTAACATATCCTTGTCCCCATTACCAACATAATGAAAATCACTTCTCAACACGTGTGGTAAATTCTTCAAAGGAGTGTCTGCTAGTAAGTGCTAAAGACTAATTAATTAAAATCAGAAGCCTTCCCCATGAAGGGATAAATTTTGCATCTCTCACCCCAGGCTACCTTTAACAGAGTGTTGCTAATAGGAGACACTCCAACTAATATCCATTCCTCAAGTGAATTTTAAACTGCTTTATAAAGACAGATACAAAACAATAAGGAAGAGGTGATAATACTTGAGTATGTAACTGTGTGAATTAGAAGTCCAACCAAAAGTTATGCATCCAAATGCCTTGTACTGTAAACTCCTTGGAAAAAGAAATACCTGTGCTTTATTCCATCTCGTGATGAACAGTACATAAATAATTGCTCCAGCTCCTAACAGATGTGACTTTGGGTTTGACAAACTGCACAGTGAATCAGCAGTAGGATCAAGGACAGGCTTGAAGCCTGTCTCCTAGATGAACTTGCTGAGCCACTGCTCTACTTTTACCACTACCAATGCCTTAAGATGCTGAATTGGTTAACGTTAGGTTTAGATAGATAGTTTTTTAGTAGTAAAACACTTCCATTCAGCGATATTCTGGACATGAAGGAAAGTAAGTCTTTGTTCTAACAGTTTTGTATATAAACAGTTGTTCTTGATTTTTGAGTCCTTAAAGCATTGGGTAGTTGGCTGAACCAGCTCTGTAGCAACACCAAGCCTGGACACAAGTGATGCATGTAAAATGTGAGATGCTGAAACCAGGTGGATAAATAATGTTAGGGAACTGAGATTACACAAAGGAGACAACGTGGCTCCTGTGCTCTGCCTATGGAAAACTGGGAAGTTTTCTCTGGGCTGCTGCTGCATGCACTTGTAGTGGTTTTCAAAGAAGCACCACAATTGTGAATTTGTGTGCTATTAAGCTTGAGGAGGGTTTCTGGTGTGGATATTTACCTGCTCGAACCCCTTCATAGAAGTCATGGCCTTTCTGAAAGATTAGGAGAAAAAAAAGCTGTAACATAACAGATTCTATTTATCCCTTCTTTCCCTAGCCCACTTCTGCTTGAAATGCAAGTTCTCAAGATTCAGTTAAATCCCACTTGGACTGTTCTTTTCTAGGCCTACTTTGTTTATTAAAGAGCTCTGTATCTTCTTGCTTAAATGAGCCACATCTCTTAAAATCAGTCTGCTGACCTGTAGCTGATCAGGCACTGTGCCACAGTCCAAGTTCTCTCTTTGTAACACCTCATATATCTTTTTCTAAAGAGCTTCACATGATGGGGCTAAGGTATGTATTAGCAGAAATTCTTCTGAGAAAGGCCAGTCTTCAGAAATTGTGATGTATTCTGCATATTTGGGACACTTTGCAGTTAAATGGAATCCTGTAAATATCCAATTATTTTTTAATAAAGGTAAACGTAACACTTAAATCCCTAAGCATGTTCCATTAGTAATGGAGCCACAATCCTAGTTTTAGTCAGGTATTAGAACATATCAAAATTAAGACAGATTTTCAATGCTTTAATTATTTACTTTAACCTTCATCAATCATTTGATTGGACGTATAAAAACCATTTTAAAATGTGACAAAACTACTAATAAGGATTCCATGGGGATCCCTGTAAGGCATTTCTTCAGGTAATTCAGTTAGCAGCACTGTTCCACTGGGAGGGTCACTTTCTCATATGTTATCCAAGTACTCAGCACTTAGTACAAATAGCACTAAAATCTCTTGCTGTGATAAATTTTTCATAGACAGCACTCTTGAAAGGTAGTGATAAACAACTATTTGCACCCTGCTGCTGGGAACTGAGGCACTGAGGACTAAGCAATTTAAACAGAAAACCTGTTCAAGAACACCAGTTTAAAAATTACAATCCAAATGTGAAACTAGCAACATAGTAATGTTTTCATGCTTTTTTTAACAGAAGCCTTCTACATTCCCATCTGACCATCCTTAATGTAGTGTCCTTTGCATTCCATAGGATAACATGAAACTAGAAAAAAACTGACAGCTTCACAAACACAAAAATGACATTGAAAATTAAAACCCTATAAATTATAAACTCTTGATGAAATCTACATAAAATTTTTAGTCCCTGGTGAAGTGTTCCCCCTCTGTGGCTGGAAAGGGCCAAGGGGCTCAGCTGGTGCTTACCATGCACGCTTGGCTCAGTCTGTATTCCATCTGGAGGACCTCCTGTAAGCTCATGGAAGCTCCTTCCTTGAGCTGCTTGAGAGTCAGCTTTAAAGACGTAGGTGACATCTTATTAATAGTCTGGGGAAGACATTAGTATTATTGTTTTCTTCAATTTGGACACATTTGCAAATCTCTTTTGTGCATTTTAAACTTTGTGAAGTAAATGACGCCTCTCTTCTCCCGAGTTTCCTCTGTGACACCTATTCCTCCTGCTCCCTCCCACCAAGCTGTCACATTAAATGAACTTTCCTGCATAAGCTTTGATCAGCAAGATCTCTGGGATGTGTGCCATTACTTGTGGAAAGCATAGAAGTCCTCAGGTCCCATCATTTATGATCAACTTATTACTAGCCAGAGAAATTAATGTAGTTTGAAAGACATTATCAAGAAGAATCTTTTGGCAAGTGAAGGCAAGTGTTACAAGCAATTACACTGTTTTTGGAATTATATATATATACATAGTGTGAATTGCTCTTAAATTTACTGATATTGTAGGTGGTATTAGTATTGCTTAGCATTTAATTTTTGTTTGGCACAATAGAGTAATAAGGTGATACTAGAGAGACTGGCAACAAACTTCAGGCCATTGCTTCAAATATTACAATAAACTAAAATATTACAATAAACCAAATGTATTTATCCAGGTTTCTTGTCTGGGATCAACAGATACTGAAGTAATTAAGCCCTATATTATTCCACTGATAGGAAGCTTGGAGGTCAAGCCTTACTTCTTTTGACAGAAGTATAGCCTATAAATATTGTGCCACAGACAGGATTCTTTTAAAGCACACACACAAATGCTGGAAATCTGGCTCTCAGCATTGAGAGCCATCCTTTGGTTAACAGCATGCCAGTAAACAGTAGGGGAAAGTGAAGAGAAAGACAAGATACTAGTTAAGAAAAAAGAACTGAGCTTTACAGCTTCATGGGGTTGTAGAGAAAAGGAGCTAATTCTTATTGTTGCTTATCATTGTTTTCTTCCTCTAAACACGATCCTCCTCTCTCTGTAAACCCAAATAAAAGATGTCTATTGTACCATGAACCATAGATAGATTTCTGGATAATTAGGACATTTTTACCACTATTAAAAAGCAGCAGATGGTAAGATTTGCCTCTTTACATTATTTTCATTGCAGACATTAGGCTCCTTACCACAGCCTGAAATGGCAGGTTTCCAGTCATCAGCAGCAAGATTTTTTTCTAGCTCCCAATTACTCCTCATCCCTCCAGACACCAGCTGATACAGCAGTGACCCATTTTGCCTAGTTAAGCTGAAAAACATGTGATTGCTACACAAGCACAGTCTGTGGAATTGTGCCTTCAAAGCACTGGTTCTCTTGTTCTGTAACTTGCATGTAATCACTGTGCAAGAGAGAAAAGCTGACAAAGAATAAGGCAACACTGGCTCCAAGTGCCAACAGTTCCCGAGTTCTGGTCAAGCTCTCCAAAAATGCCTTTGTCCCTCTTCTGCCTTTCAGCAGATTAAGAGATCTGCTGTACCTCTAACTACATCACTCTGTAGGTCCCAGATGGGAGACAGCTCTTAACTGTGCCCCTTACTTCCTGTAAGGTGCTCTTGCTGGCCTTACCTTTCAACTGGACCTTCCCTCCTTTTGAGTTTCACATTCTGTCATTAAGATTAGGAAGTCTTTGCTTAGACCAGGTTAAATGCTACACATGGTATAGCCAGATGATTCCAGGGGTGGAATGGTCATGGCAAGTTCTGGTCAAAGCAAGCACTGGAATGGGGAAGATCTGAAAACAGCACTCAAGGCAGCTCCCAGACTGGTTATCTTGGCATATCAATGAGGCTGAAGGTGGAGGAGGTACTGAGAGGAACACGGCAGGAAAATGGGTAGGCGTAATTGCAGAAAAATGAGTCACCAGTGTAGCTATAAATACATCCTCTGTACAAAGAGGAGGGGATTGGTGCTAGGGAACAAGCCCGAAAAAGAGACAGGATAGGCTGGAGTGGGGAGTACTAAAATGCAAAGAAGTCTTCATAGAAGTACTGACATCCATTCCAGTATCTTTCAAACCATCTTGATTTTGACACGATGATCCCAAAGCTCTAAGCTGAATTTGCAGTAGACTGAACACCACTAAAATGCTAACAGAAGGTGATTAAGTGGCACTGACACAGTGGATTCCCTTACAAGCACAGAAGTGGGAATAGTGACTTTCTTTCACTTAAAAACCCCAAAGCCTCCCAGAGGTCCAGTGCCTCACTCCCCATGCAATAGATGAAGACATCCATCACTTACTTTCTGAGCTATCAATGCATTTGTTCAACCAGGGAACAATGGTCCTGGAGGAGCTCTGACAATGTACGAGGAGTATCTAGCCAAAGCTACACAAGAAAGCTGCCCCAGGACAGAACATCACTCTCACTGGTCTGATAACAAAGGTTCAGAATGCTGCTTTGAATTCAACACTACCGAGCTTCATTCCTGCCACCTACCTCGGCCATTTGCTGCACACAAATTGTGATTTTAGAGGAATACCCTACTGAGAATCCCTCAGGACTATGTGTGAGAACCTGAAGCGTTCAGTCCAAAGCCCTATAGGGTAACTTAAGTCTGCCCTCCCTATGATAAGAAACCATAAAACCAGACTTAAAATCTCTTAACAAAAATAACATAGAAGACTTTACCTCCAGCTGCTTCATGGCAAAAGGAGAACCATCTTGCTTTAACTTTTTAACAATTTCTTCCATACTATTTGCTGAAAAAATACTAGAAGAAAAAAATATCAGTTAACCAGCTGGTTTAGTCTCCTTCTTCTTACCTTTGAAGGGTCAGTAACATTGACATTAGCAACAGAGCATAACCAGCTGATTTGGCTTTTTTTAACAATGTCTTCCATGTTGTTCAGTTTCAAGTAACTCAGGCATCACCTTTTCCTTTACAAATGTCCAGTGTTTCTATAAACCTTACTAACAAACTCTGGTATTTATCTATAAAATTTAATTACTACCATCAGTTTTAGCTGTATTTTTATAACATAGCAAATCTTCAGCTATCAGCTTCGTTCTACTGGTTTGGTGTCAGCATCTCTTATCTATAAATGTAGTTATTGCCATCCTTCTTCCAGAGCTTTAGCTCCTTCTTATCACTCTCACTTATTTCTCCTTCCCCTTCTGATACACAAAAGTTCCAGCTATCACAGAAATGGCCTTAACCCAATGACTACTGTAAACGTGTTGGGTAACATTTCCTGTTCAACAGAACAGCAATTCTCACAAATTCCCATCCCATATCCATAGAAAATGTACATTTGAATGTTCCATAGCCTATGAATCAGGCTACTTTGCCCAAGTACTTCATGTACTGATGAGTGAAATATTTAATGAGCTTCAGAGAAAGCTCCTTAAAATGTTACTTAAACTTGGAGGTAATTTCTTTTACCATATCTGAGAAATACTGTTACTAGATTTAACTTCATATTCTCTAGCCATGAGAATAAAAATTTTTAAAAGATTGATGAATACCTGTTAATCTTCTCCATATGTCCATCCAGTGCAAACTCCTTTTCTTGATCAATTGTGCACTATTTAAAAAGCAAATACATACTTTACTTGGCTATTTTAGTCTGAAAAGTTCATCAGTACCAAAAAAATCAGTGACTTGTGTTCCAGAAATATCTTATCATAAATGAACACTTAATATTCATAAAACAGTGAAGTTCTTAATTAGTTACAGTTTTTCAATGTGTATATATGAACTTGTCAGTATCCTGTGAATGTTAAAGATGTTGCCTCATACTGCAGTGCTTGCTCTGAGCTACTATTAATGCATGTTTGTCTGGGTGGTTATGTTGTACACAAGTAATTCTGATATTCTATCAAAACACTTCTGTGCAATACACTAAGAAAGTCAGTGTAGGTAAATCTACTCCAAAATCAGATTTATTTTTTTTTTTAAAAAAAAACATTCATTTTCTTTAATATTATGCACACCTCTGTTTAGGCTTTTTTTAATGACCAAAAAAAAAAGGCATTTCTCTTCCTTCTCTATGTAGTTTAACAAAATTTTATTTAGACATATAAAATGTGTGATAGATCCATCAGCCTTCTGTGGCTGTCAAATGTTTCACATCTTCTGGCATTAAGAGGCTTGGGACATAAGAAGATGTTTCAGGAACAGCAGCTGAAGCTGAAGAAGTTCCCTGGCATTTCAGCTCTGATAACTAAAAATACACAGTTTCCTTTTCCATTCAGTGTCATCTTGTAAAGTGGGATACTGTAACATATAATCACTCCTATTTCATAGCATTCTGTTTTGTCAAAATAATCAGTACTGTGATGTAAATTAGCTTATCACATTTATTTTTCCAATTAATCTTATTTATGAACTTAGTAATTACAAAACAGAAATAACAAGAGTAGACACAGCTCATTTTAAAGCTGAACAACAGCAGACTAATTGACTGAGTAACACTGAATACTGGTTTGACTCTAGAAGCTTTCTGTATTTTGAAAGAGAGCTGCAATGCACATCAAAAGAATTAAAATAGCCACTGACTGTAAAGGCAAAACCTTTTATTGTCATGCCCATTGTTACATGGGGCTAGCACAATTATGGAATTAACATTCTAGTATGGATAGAGTGCAAAGACTTTGGAAACTCATTGTTTTCAACCATAAAAAATGATAATCAGTACCATGGATAAAAAAAGAATGTCTATATGTATTTAAAAATTTTGCTTGATTTCAGTATTTTCCCATTACCTTCATGTGGTAAGAGTTCAATAAATCTGCAATTTTTTCTTTTGAAGGAGATTTCAATGCTATCAGGTCTTTCTCCAAGGCAGGTAGCTATTAAAAATAAGATGTAATTACAAGTAAGTAAAATAAAACATACTGCTAGGGTTATTACTAAGGTAACACTAGGATATACATAAATAAACTCCCCCTCATCCTCCCCAACTTTCTGGCAGACCTTAAAGAAGGACAACGCAAACAATACAAGGACAGTTCATGTGTCAGTTTTGAACCACGCAAATTTAAAATTATGTCTGCAGTCACCAGCACAGAACTGCTTCCCAAGCAACCCCCCAGAGCTGCAGCAGGTAAAGGCAGGCTGCACCAGTCTGAAAGGAAAGAACATTTTAACGGGGTGTTACCTTCACTGTGAACTTTGCAGTTGTATAAATCTCTAGTTTCATACACTGTTGTCTAAACTGTACAATTTTTTAAGCAACTTCATTCTGCTGAGCAGATCATGCCCTTCGAACAGTGGAATTGTAAAAACAGCACCATTTGCTTCCTCCTTCAAGCGAAGCTGTCCCCAGCTGGCAAGTGTTAGAAGGACAGCTCGAGAGTGTCTCACCAGCCCTGTTTGTAGGGCATGGGCAGCGAACATCAGTGCACCTGTGCAGACACCCCTGATGGTAACAGTGTTCTGGGGTGCTAAAACCCCAAACCTCTCAGTGGGGCTGTGGGCTGTGCCCTGGCCAGCACTGTTGATTACCTTTTCAGATTCTACAAAATGGGTAGCAATGCCAACTCTTAGCACATCTCTTCCTTTCAGCCTGCATCCTGTTAGAGCGAGGTAATAGCCAATCTTTCCTGAGAGCCTTGGCAAGAAATACCCTCCACCTACATCAGGGAAAAGGCCTGTAATAAACAACACAAAACAAAAGTGAAGGGAGGAGATCTTGTACTCATCATCACTAGCAGGACTTTTTCTTGTCTCAATTTCATTTTCCTTATGTAGGCACAGCAACCTTGCCCAAATTTCTCCTTGACTTGGCTTGACATTTCTGGCATCAACACCCTTCCTAAAAGCAAACTCTTGAACACTTTCCAGACTTCATCCTTTCCACTGGCACATACTTTTAAAAAAATCTACCAAACAAGAATATTTATTCTATTTGCCAACAACTTGAGATAATTTTAGGTACTTGAAAAATCAAGTGTCTTCTCAGCAAACAAACAGAAGTGACACAAAGAACTGTGAAATAATTTGTGCAAGATCAAACTGGATGCTGATTTTTCACTTACATCTTTTATTGTGATAAAAATATTAAACACTGATGAAGTGCCTCTTGCACAGCTTAGTTTGAGCAAATTTTGGGGCTGAGAATTCAATAACAGATGAACAATATTGCCAGGGTCTTGCTGAAAGTGGAGGCACAAGATGCTGACTTAAAACTTGGCTCTATGACAGGACTGTGACTAAGCTAAAATTTAAAAAAAAATTATTAAACGCTCCAGTTTAGTAACTGTCTTATATACTTTTTTAGAATTGACAGATTATGGTAATTTAAAAAAAAAATCAAAGCCGTGACTAGAATTTAACATACTTTAAAATATCAGCCTTCTGTTATACACATTGATCACCCAAAAATAAATTCAGACATCTTTTTTAAACATACTTAAACTTGAGAAAACTTAAGCTTAGCTGTATCGATTTCAGAAATCTGAATGCAAAGAAGCAGGTTCAAGTTACTACCTTGAAATCATGCCAATGGTGCATTCATGAAACTGAAAGTCTTTTACAGAAATTAAAGGTGTGGTGGATTTTTTTTTTTCCTACTTTGAGAGAATGAATCTAATTAGTCATGAAAACAAATGAAAAAGAATACAAATGAGCAATAAGAAACTTGTAAAACACTTGCCAAACAAGATATATTAACTGGGAAAATTCAGATGTACCTAAGGAGTTTTAAATGGGGTTCTGAGAGAAGATGGTAATTTTTCACTCACAAGTAATTGCTTTTGTTCACAAGAGTCAATGTATATATTCTTGAAAGACCCTATTCCAAGTATTTTGAGACATGGGAAATTAGTGGTCTCTGAGTAGTCCTTCCCCTTGGATGGAATAAGGGGAGGTTTCTTCCAGTGTTTCCCTCCTAATAATCTTAGTATCTAACTGAGATATCTAACCCATCTCAGCTTCTCCTCTGGCTCACTCCTGGTCTTCTTTTTCTTCTGCTGATTCTAATACATCAAAAAGTTAGGTTTAGGAGTCACTTCTTATCAGTTACAGCTGTAGTACTCTACTCCCACTGCTTTGTGTGCTGTTATTAATTGATTTATTCCTCATCCCCCAGGCTACTGAGACATACTGCTCTTCTGAAATACTGAATGCCTTGCTGGCACCCTTTAAAAGCCCTAAGCTGTATTAACTCCAATTCATCACTTACCTTCTTTTTCATCTGTACTCACATTCTCAAATAGTGAGTACATCTATTCTATATTTTACCCTCTCAGCTTGATCCTAACAGTGATGTCAAGACTTCTATTTAGTTTTATGTTTTGATTCATCTGTCTCCCCTTGGATATCCTTCTACTGCAAAAAAAAGCCCAAACTCAACCTCATTTAAAAGTAAAACCCGACTTAAAAATGCCCTCCAAAGCAAAAAGGAAATTACATTACTATCTCCATTCCCCAGAACAACAACAGCAGTAATATTTTTTCTTTTTGCTGTAATTAAAAGAGTACTGATGCTGGACTACTGCTCTCCCCATGCTCCAGCACATTTCCAGAGGAAAAACATCTTTCTATGGGGATCCATAGTGCCCTTCCACTTGGCCATACACAGGAAATCAGTTCTAAATAAACTGTGAAGTTGATTAGCTTAAGTTGCTTAAGAGGCAAATAAACCTGAATTGAATGAAGGTTTCTTTAATTAAGGAATTTACAAACAGGATTAGTGAAAGTCTACCTAATCCACTTTAAACTTACTTGGTTGTATAGTCTGCTATAGCTTCTACTGTATCCTTTTCGATGCTCCTCTCTTCCTTCTTCTCTTATAATTTTACTCCTCTTGTCCACGTTCTACATATTGCTCTTAGTTCTCTCAGTAATGCTTCCCATACATTTCTCTTGGCTGCTGGGGTTCTCTTAATGTATTCCATACCTGATTTTTGTTTTGTTGGGTTTTTTTGGGTTTTTTTGTTTGGTTGGTGGTTTTTTTTTGTTAGCATTTAGCAATCACTTCTCAGTTTCCTAGTGAAGTAAGAGAAGAGCTGTGTTACTGCTGGGCTGCCCAGGCCTGCTTGCAGCCTGTGCTCTGACACAGGTGCAACATGCTCTGCTCTTATCCCAAAGGTGCAACTCTGCATTTGCCAAGCAGAATAAAGGCAGTGCTGCTACATTCTCACCCTGTCTGGCAGGGGAGGTTGGGAATTTATTAGCGCTGACTTCTAAAAAAGAAACTTAGCAGGGATATGCAACAAAGCATCCATTATTAGTGTAACATCACCTCGAAGGCCATACCTTACACTTGCATTCTTTGTTTTCCCCACCAGTGGTTCTTCCACACCCTCCCACTCTGTGCTGCCTTCCAGGGCTTTATCTTATCTATGTCAAACTCCTACAGTCTAGAGCTGCCTTTTCTTTGTACTTGCTAAGTGGCATATTTACCTATATCCTTTTATTTATGGTGGTGTACAATTGCAGAATAATTGTGTGAAAATGGAGAAGCTGAATGAATGCTTTGTTTTCATTCCACAGCAAAGGTATCATGCCTACTCAAATAAGTGAGCACATGAGAAAAAACAATTAATACAGTATCTAGAGAGCTAGACATTTTAAAACTCCCCACAGAGATCAAAACAGCTAAGCCTTTAAATCCAGATTTCAATGGTTTTACTTCTAAGTGATCCTAAAAGGTGTTTAATTACTTTCCTTCCTAAGCAAGTTCTAAGCTTTTCCTTCACATTCTTCACAGTCTATTTTTGTTTAAATAACTCCTTGCCAACACAAGAAATCTGTGTAAAGTACATAGTTCTTGTTAATATAAAACTACTTATATCTTTACCTTTGAAGAAGAAAGTGAAGGCACCTTTATTATTAGAATAATTTCATACACCAATGAACCTCTGTTTAGTTCAAAACAGGGCTGAAGTAGATTTTGTTTTTTTCATCCCAGCTTTACTCGTTCAAAGAAATTATATTTATCAGCTAGCAGGAATTGCTCTAATGTTTTTCTCAGGAATTAAAATGGCAACAAGCTTGCTTGTATTTGGGTGATTTATTATGCTTTATTGTGCTTTGACAGTTGCATCAGGAGAGTTCCCTTTAATGTGACTCATTTTTCTTGTGCAAAAGAAGAATACCTGGATCTTTATGTAGCTTAGCTCTGGGATCCATTTCTTTTTTGTACCTCTCAGAACTGACAAAGAAACTGGAGGATCAAACATTAGAAAACACAAGGTACATGTTGCTGTTTAAAACAAAAGAAGGTGACAATGGAGATGCTGAGATCTTGCCTAGGCACAATCTCTGCACAATTGTAATGGGTCTGGATTAATAATCTACAAGGAAAACTGGAATTCCAAAATCTGTCTCATTAACATTGCAGAGCAGCTTGCAGTACACCCAGTTCATACCAAGTTCACAAGGTAAAGCTGGTGTACCTGCACTGGGAGCTTCAGACTTTATCTGCCTCCATCTGCAGCAAGACTTAGTTATATTTTTTAAAAAAGATATCCTGACAGCCTTTGTGTCAGTCTACGTAGTGAAAACTCCAAGAACACAGATAAGCTTCTGGTAATTTAACAGAAAATACTTTCCATATATAGTTATCTCCAATTGCCTTGTAGAATTCTTTCCCTACCACCAAAGCTAAAACAAAGTCAAAGACATTTTACCCTGATTACACAAACAGTGAATGCTGAACACATTAACATGTGATAATTAGTTACATCACTTACCTATTGCTGTTTCTGGCATGGCAAAAACAGTCTTTTCTGTAGCAACTCGAAAATGTCCATGGACTGAGACACCAACTCCCTACACAGGCAAAGGACACAGTTATAAAATTACTGGTAAAAATAATCATAACCTCAATCCTATGTTACACACCTCTTGCTTTGCTTTACAATTCAAATAATATTAGCTTTACCATGTGCAGCTCAACTAAATATTAAAAGGTCTTTTATGGTTCAAGGGCTAATGAAGCATTGTATTATGTTCATGAATTGGCTGAAATAGCTTTCTGTGCTTTGAAAGATGGGTGAGTCACACAGAGAATAACCTCAAAAAGCCATGAGTGCCTCTGTTATCTCCATTGAACTACCAAGGGAGTTGACATCCTTTAGCTAATGTTAGTTACTCCATGTCATTTTTGTACATACTTCATATCACCAACAAAAGAAAGCAAATACTTTTGGAAAATACATAAATTTCACAAAGTTGTCATCCTAATGCTTTCAAAAGAAATAATTATTAACTGTTCTTCTAATTTGATAATAACCTATACTATAAATACAGAGGTATTTCAAGCAGAAAAAGCCTTTGGAATTACCGATTAAAATTCAAAATACACAACTAAATCTGAAAATATTTTCAAGTTTCTTCTGTGAAATGACTACCTGCCACTCTTGGGCTTTAATACAGATGTATGAAGTTTTTAAGACTCCAGTTTAATTTCCTGAGAAATGTACCCATAGGGTAAGTGGTTATCAAACCCAATTTTATATTCAGGAACTAAGCCAAATGTATTCACAGGAAGCACTGCTGTTCCAAGGAGGCAAATGGGATTTGAGCAAACATCTGAATCTTATTTTCACAGGCTAAAACTTTCTGTCTCACCCCTTATCTGTGTTTTAGCCCTTTCTCTGAGCACTGGGCAGATCTCATCTGAGCAGCAGCAAGAGCAATAGGCCTGTATTTAATTGTCCTGAAAATGCAAAGCTACATGCAAAGCTGCTTTCACTCCTAAACCAGCTCCAGAACTCTGAAATGAAATGGAAATGTGACTTCATTGCATCCAACTTTTACATGTCCTAACACCATATTTGCACTGCATTAAGTAAAACCTGCTGTTATTTTGATGCATGTTCACCAATAATGATAACCTTTTTCTAAAGATAATGAAATAACAATCATGCCTATTTTGGTCTTTCTAATGCTTAAATTAATATTTTCTAATCCTGTATCTAAAAATACTTACACTGTCTATCTCAAAGCATTTTTTCTGGTTTGTTTTCTAGACAATCAGAATTTTATTTAAGGGCTCAAATTTTTGGCTTGAGTATTAAGCACCAAAGATGTGAGTGTGATTTCCATGAAGCGAGCTTCTCTTCTAAGCTTGTTCTTTTTTTAGAGTGATAAAAATAAATGTCGAGTTTTAATAATAGAAAGTTGAAAGATGTAATTTTCATTTGAAAGAAGTAATTAAATGATATTTCTCTTTCTCAAGTGCTTAAGCCATAATTGGATTTGTTTTGTAGACAGCCTTTGTGTTTTGTATTGTAGATAAGTCTTATTTCAGCTGTATATTTAAAAGACTAAAACTGTATTTTCCTTTTATTCATCATAAAGAAAGTGGTGTAAACATGTTCTTGCTTCTTTGAAGATCATTTCTAAATAATCCAATATTAAGATAAAATTTGGAGAGAAAAATCAGTTAATGGTACAAATCCCAGTAATTTCTTTACTGGTGTTCATATGCTTTTTTTGTTTATTTCTAACTCCCCAAATGGCTAAAATGAACAAACCAGTCAGAAGTCTAAATGCATTCCTCCTTCATTTCTGGATTTTCTGATTTTATTTTGTTTTCATTTAGCTGAACTCTTATACAGCTGGAGTCCCCCCTAGGAGGCCCTTCACACCATTAAAAAATCTTCAGTTGGACTGTGTTCACTTCACCAGGTACTTCCAGCATTTACACATACAAGTCAACACTGTGTAATAACTTTATTAAAATACACTATATTCTACACTGTCACTGCTTTTCATGATCTTATATACTAAAGCTGACATCTTCCTTCAGACTTCTCCAAGGTAACAATACACTCCCATGGTCAATCAGGCTTTTACTGCTGGAAATTTATTCTTCCATTGACAGCTGAATTTTGAATTTTGTAAAGGGTACTTACAGAATGAGACTAGAAATTAAAGAGAATTTTTCCATGAGCACAGGAGTGTGTTAGTCTCAGCATACCTCAGGGAGGCACATTAATTTTATGGGCAGTTCAGTCTGAAGTCATCAACAAGCTTACAAAAAAGAATGTAAAGTATCTGGATTTTATTTCCCATATAAGACTGCCCACTCAACGCTGTATTTCAAAAGTCATTATGTGACTTTATCATTGATTTCCAGTTTTTTCTCATGATGAATACAGAACCTTATTACAAGTATTCTTCTAATGAAAAACAGGGTGGCCAACAGATGCAGAAATGAAATACAACTACTGTGTATCTTTTTTGTCCCGAAGGCTGTATTATCTTAAATTGAGAATGGCCCACATTTAGTAAATCAGAGCATTTGGAAAGCTATTCAGAAATTGAGGGCCACCACAACAGAGGACTATAGAGAGTGAAATAAATATTCCCTTCCTGATCACTTACAGAAAAGCAGACCTGTGCCACAGCAAAACCACACATCACACTTGGCTATTTACTAAATAGTCTAGCTCAGACTGTTAAGGAATCACTGCCTAGGAATGTTTAGGCAACAAAATAAAAGAAACATAAATAGAAAAGGTCTTCAGGGATGTTGCTTGTGTCACCTTCTCCAGGTTGGTAAATAATTTTTAGCTGTTTGAGTAATCAGTGTTACTGTAATACCAATATTGACTGCTGTGAAAGTCTTTTTGTAACAGCTCCCATCAAGTGACTACACTTTTTTAATTTTTAACTGCATGAGAATAGCTGCTGGTAGAGCTAGAAATAAAATGAAATGTAGCAACCAATTGAGCATAACCGAGCATAACACAACAAAGGGTAAATATGTCTGCATACGAATGTGCAAAAATAGCCAAGGTGCAGCAGAAATGTTTTCAAATGTATTCAATGTTTCAAAATAAGTGAGTGGAATTGATTCAGGAATCAGCAGGAGCTTATAGCTACACTGGATCAAAAAATCATGGATGTAAGAGCATTACCCCCTGCATCCAGACACAATGAATCTTAAACTGAATCAAAATTAATCTTTGTTTATCATTAATGTTATAGTCCATTCCAAAGAGAATATTCCCTTTTCATCTGTAGATACTAACAGACAAGATGACACAGTGAACCAGAGCATGCAGTGTGACAGATCAGTCTGGACACAGCATATCACCTTCTTTGGCTGCTGACATATAAATCAACTCTATACAAGTATTTTAAAAATATCATTAAAAACAGTGAGTATTGTGAACTTTTCAGTATTTTAGTGTGGCATTCTAAAACATAAAATATTGATGTTATGTAATTTAAATATAAAATATTTATTTCCATATACTGATTATGTACTAGAGAGTCTCAGTCCAAATTGCTACAGATATACAGAAGCACAACGAGCTGACTGAAGACATTATCTGTACTGATATCTGATGTCTCAGACTTGTTCTTCTGACCCCTAAGTATTTAAGCAAATTGATCCAGCTACATGAATAGTAATAATTTAGGTCAGGTTCTTCTCACAGGGCTACTAAGGGAAAAAGACACATAGGCCATTCTACGCACCAATGCTGCTACAGTGATTTTCCTTTATCAACCAGATTTAGGTTGACTTTTTAAAAGCCCTGGTTTGACTTTTTTTACTGGCTACCCAGATTTTCAGTGATCACAATTTTTACTAGCGTAGCTATCATAATCTGCCCAATTTTTATGGACACAAGACCTGTGCTGCAACAGAAGGAGATGTAAGAAGACCTAGATCTGAAAAGCCTATAGCTCTTAATTAGTAACAGTAAAAGCACAACTTTTTCTAGTTTCATATTTGAAGTAATCTTTTTATCCCAATTTTGTTTCTTTATATGTAACTGGTCATGTGTATTCAGAAAAAAAGATAGAAAATGCAGCTTTGTTATTATTTGTAAAATTCTGGAAGAAGCTCTCCCCTTGTCCCTCTGTATCACCTAAAAATGTAGCTACTGTAAGAAGTTCCTGTGTCCAGCTCATCAAATCTTCATGTCTGCAGGCAAGTGGGAAGGAACCTGTTCCAGCACCCTGCATCAGTGTATAACTGAGATTTTAGGTTTTATCTTAAAATTAAAGAAACACTTCTTGTTCTTAAAGACAGGTACATGCATCAGAACTTTATTTAAACAGTGGCACAGTTATTTGGGATAACAGGAGTGAATCCAGAGGATTTCTGTAATGATGCTCTATTTTGCTGAAAAACATGCTTAGAAAGCTAAGACTGGTTGAAAGTCCTACAACTCAAGGAGAAAATGAGTGCTCAAGTTCTTCAGGAATTGAGGAAAATGAGCAGAAATATGAAAGGATGGAGAAGCAGGCAAAGATAATTCCCTTTAGAACACTTAGTCCTTCATCTGTAATAAAGGGAAGGGGATGGAAATAATGAGATAACTCTCAATGTGAGGCTAGGTAGGTACACGAAGGCCTAGAATTAGAGAAAAATAGAGACTTTCAGCATGCAAGAGTCTGGTGGTAAATGGAAAGAACAAATATGAACAGAAGCCAGCAAAAATTTCAATCATTGTAGAGTAAGGAGAGGGAAAGAAAAGGAGTTTTACTTACTGTACCAATACTGGTATAGCTATAATTTAAAATACTTGTATTAAAGACACTGCTTTATGATAAGCCCTTTGGGGAATAACAACACATGCAAATGATTGAGCATTCAGTGGTTACTCTTTGTTGATGTCAAGAGCTGCTGACATTCTAGTCTGATTACCCACAAAATGAAGAGCACCATTTATCCCTGGGATCATACACCAGAGCTAAGCAGGCAGAGCAGCATGGCCAGATGGCAAAGAGACTGGAAGAGCAGCAAGGAGTGACCCCTTCCTTAGGATTGCCTCAGCGTAGTTTTCAACACCCCATATTTCAGAAGACAAGTGGTGCACAAGTCAATCTCAAAACTATTTGTTTGTACTTGCAAAATCTGTATTGTATTTCACTATAAAAGCTGCCTTCAGCTTTGAAGCACTGGTAACAAAACAGGCCACAAGCTTCTCAGGGGCCACAGGGAGGGGGAGAGGGGGACAGGCAGGGAGAGAATTGCAAAGCAGCTTATCTAGGTTTAGTATGACAATTACTTTTACTTCAGGGCTGATTTTAGAGTGTAAATGAAAACAAAACAGAAGATGTTCCAGCATGTGATGAATGACAAGAGGCATGACATAAAAAAAGAAAAAAAAGAATAAGAATCAGGAGATGTCCTAAGAAGTGCTGACGTTTCTAGGTTCCAGTTTCCTAGTTTTAAAAAGGGCCAAAAGGGTAATAATATCCATTACAGTAAAAAAGTATACTATGCAAAATCATATTTTTTCATGAGCTTTCATACACTGCAGCTAGTCACCCCAAGCCCCATATGTACATATGTGTATTGATAACTATTAAGCAGAATTTCCATGATGTACAATAAAATTTGCACCCCAAATTGAACCACAAATGAATAGCTTTGTTCTGTGGGCAACATGCACTAGTAAATGCACATTCCTCTAACTAAAAATTGTATCACATGTGGGCAAAAAAAGTGAGATATATGTTGAATCTTAATGTTTCCTAGTTTCTGAATGCTGGTTTTAAATGCTGCTGTCTACACTTCTGAATAGAAGAGACATGCACAAAACTTGTATTAATATATATGTAGTGAAAGGAACATTCCTAAAGAGTTACAGCTGCACAATCTGGATAAAAATGGGGCAGGATAAGGACAGCTATTGGTCAACTCCAGCTCCTTTGTGTACCAAAAATTCTATTGACTAAAATGGATAATGTACAAGCTGCTTATGACATCACTACCAGTTTACTTCAGAACAGACATTAATGTAGTAAGAATTGTGGACCAAATCCTGCTGAACTGTAAATGTAGGTGTTTGTAGCTTTGTTAGGCAAGGAGGAAAGAGGTGACAGTATTGGTTTTGGGAATAACTAGAAGGGGTGGCCTCCTAGGACTGGATGCTTTCAGAACTGCTGTTTACATGAACTATTTGTGACACAATATCTCTGTAATATAGGGAGGATAATTTTTCTGCTCTACTTGGTGCTGATGAATACTCCAGCTGAAATATTGTATGGTCTCTGACAATGAACTGTAAAGTACACAAATGGGAGAGATTCCAGAGGATTGCAGGAAGACTAAAAGACTTAATCTAAAAGAAAGGCTCAATAGCTATCCTTATCACTATTAAAGAGAGAGGACTAGGAGCAAGGAGTGCAAGTATCTCAAAATGTCCACTGGAGTATACTGATAACACATACTAAAGACTTAAATTAGACACCAGGGAAACCAAGCTTGAAAGATTAACTAAGAACTCAGGTAGAATATCTAGAAAAAACAGAATTCCTGCTGTTAGAGAGTTCTTTCTGAGTGTATTAGGTGAAAATCAGCTAAGCAATCATCTAGCTGTACTTAACCCTAATGCAAGTGCAAAAGAATAATCCTGATGCTCCTCCCAGTTCTACACATCTGTGTTGGCTAAAGCTCAACTTATCTCACATTACTGTTCAAGAGAGTAACACTCAAATGTTCTTAAGAAAATTCTACTGCCCAACAGTCACCCTAAACAAACTCTTAGATACAGACTCTCAGTTTAAGTAAAAGACCTTGCCTAAAAACCCATACTGTCAAGTGTGGTGACAAAACTAAAGGAAAGCTACCCATGAACCCAAAGACCCAGTCACAGGCTGATACCTTCTTCTCCCAGTCTGTACCCCTGAGATCCTTCTCTGAGGAAAGAGTAAAGGAGTCAGTCCTGTGCACTGCTATTGCTCTCACAAAATGGGCTCCACAATCTGAGGGAGTCAGAGATGGAAATCTGGTCCGACTGCAAACTGTATTAAAGAAAAAACTTTCCATTATTCTTTCTCATGTGAAGATTGAAAAATAAGATGCATGGAATAACCCAAAGCACAGTGCTTTGCAAAGGATTTAAGAGAGTTAGCAACTCTACCAAACTTATTTCTGCACTGAAAAGTAAGTTAAAACCTACTTTCCCCACAGGAAGATGTTTTCTCATCCTAAAACTAAAAGCTTAAATTTTCAAAGCTAGAGTAAAACAAACTTAGCAAGCATGTTGCATAAGAGGCCAGACTAAAGTATTAAATCCTGTAGAAAACTGCAAAAGGCCAAGAATACCTATATTTGAGCAACACTCTCTTTATTCATTGGTAAAAAATAAGCATTTTGGGGTTCTAGTTTGGTGTCAATGATAACTAAACACATAAGCATTTAATACTCTTAGATAATAGGCCTGAAAGAGCAACAAGTTGCTTTTCACACAGCACAACATTCAGTTCTAAAACTGACTGCCAGAGCCTTTTCTGAACACCAAGCCTACTCACTGTCAAAAAGTCTGAGATGTACAGAGAGGTGAGTGTGACACTGATGGGTATTTAGCACTGTGGTTCTGAAATAAAGACTGGCTCAGGAAGTTTCTAAATCCTGCCTGCTCTAGAATATGGTACTACAAAAAAGGGTACTTCGCTCACGCTGTTACAGATTCTTCTATAAACTAAGAGTAATGGCCTTTGCTCCTAAAAATGTACTTCTCATTTTTTCATAGCTACTTGTTTTACACATTTTTAAACTTAAGGTAATCTACTGACCTTGACAATTTTCACCGACTTCCAAAGTCTATGCCCAGTTTTTCTTTTTATTTCTCTGTCGAATATTCTCCTTGAATGCCAAGCCAAATCACTGAAAAGTCACCACTCAGTCTATCCACTGGGCTTTATTTGGCTCTGAAACAGGTCCCAAATACAACTTTATGAATCTTTTTGTCTATTAGAGAGAGTATCTGATGCAGTAATACATTTTGTGCCAAAACCCTGTTTAAAACCATAGCTTTGGCTTGCTCTTGTAAGTCACCTATATTCATCTCCAAAGAACTTAAGACAAGACTGTGACATTTCTAAAAGCAGGAAGACCAAACTTAGGATGTCATTTGCAGACAATATTTTTTAAAGCTCCAAACTTCTGAATTTCTTGTCAACTGTTCAGGCAGCTAATTTCAAGGAAAAGAAAATTTACAGCTAGAAATCAGCTAAATCTGAAGTAGTTTCTCCAACATGAGAGTGTGTGCCCAGTGTTCCTTTCAACAGTGAATGTCCTTTAGCAATAAACGTGTTACTTATAACTCATTTCACTACTTTTCAGTAAACAGCAGTCACCTTTGCTTCTAACAAATTTGTCTTACAAATTTGAACTTCGTGCTCCAAATAAGTACAAAAAGATGAAAAGATACATTTATACTGAATATGAATTTTGGATGAACGACAGGAGAACAGACAAGAAGTTGCTGAGAACAAGCTCCACAGCCCCATCTGTCGGCTAATGAAGCTCCCAAAGCCATCTACCAGCCCCTAGCCAAGGTTGAAGTGGAACCAGTTCATTTTTTGGATAAAATTCCAGGTTTTACTAGCACAGATCTATGGCATCTTTTTACTTTTTACATCCTTTACTTTTCTATGGCAACTTTTGCTATCGAAGCACAGAGTAACTGAGTTTCTAACACACTTCTGTGATTTTTAACTTAGTTCCCCTAAATTAGGCTGTATACCTCCTGAGTCAAAATCTAATCCCCTACCCACAAGTAAAGATAATTGCTACTTCTGGTATATGATAAGCAAATTAAGTTGTCATTCAAATTCTAATGGCAGTTAATTTCAATGGGACTGCGACAGAGTTTTGGGTATCCTGCACTAGAATTTGGTTACCCAAAATAAAATGTCAGGCTAACTGCTGTCTTTTAAAAGCTCCTTTGAGGAAAGAGAATTCATAAAGAATCTTAGTAATGTAGGATCATCTGACTCCATTATGTTCTTTTCAGTCCAAAAATACACTTTCCTTTCAGAGGAGAAAATTCTGTTCCTGATCAGGCTACAGTCATAACAAGCCATCTGCAGGACCTTTAAAAAGATACTGGCTGCTGGGCAATTTTGCTCATTCATAGCCTTCCATCCTATTATTCAAAAGTCCATAAAATAAATGGACTCCTTATCTCTATCTATGAACCTTTAGGACTCCTATGGTCAATCAAGTACTTTTTCTGCAAGAAGAGCTAGAGAACAAATCCCCTTTATGCTGGGAACAATGTATGTATGCCAGGCTGGGAGGGAGTGGCTCTCTAGCTGAGATCTTTGGGGCTTGGTAGCAAAGAAACAAAGTGCAAGAGAGCTACTGGGGTTTAGATCACAAGCTGAGAAGACCAAAACAGATAAAGGAAATGTGTAAGGAAAGATGGAAAGAGTCATGACAGGTCACAGATCATGTAGTGTTCCATTTCTCACATCTATCTTTGACAAACTTTATTTAAATATACTCTACACCCATATCACCCATGCCAGAAAACAATACAAATCTAAACTGTCACACAGCAGACAGGCTTCACAGTTAAATCATTTTTCAAAATAACTGAAGATTATTTTAGTCCACTCTAAATATATCAAATATATAGGTGTAAATATATCCTACAGATGTGAAACTCACTGAAACAGAAGTTTAGCATGTAAAAAAGCATGGCATTGCCCTATTAACTATCTACTTATGGTGTTTACAGACAACAATTGCTGAAAAAATTATTAACACTGAGTATAACTAGCAATATGATGGAGTCTTCTCTATGTTGCTTTAGTAATAAGGTGCAGCCCTGGGTGAGGTGTGTGTGGAATCACAATCCCACAAATGATGTTTTAAAAGTACTACAGAGGTGAGAAAGTAGATGCATTTCCAGATTGTTCGCTGGAAAAATATACAGAACTTGTGAATGCCTGTTAAGGTGTAGCTTAGAATTTTCCCATTTTTTCAAGGAGTTGCTCTTTAAATGTATTTTTATATAGTTCTAT
Source organism: Cinclus cinclus (assembly GCF_963662255.1). Classification (NCBI taxonomy): domain Eukaryota; kingdom Metazoa; phylum Chordata; class Aves; order Passeriformes; family Cinclidae; genus Cinclus; species Cinclus cinclus. Next base: position 2,346,288 of record NC_085066.1, on the reverse strand, counting down.
TTTTAATACACTTAGAACAGAGACCTGTTCTCAGCTTTTGTATGATATATAAGCTCCCCCTCAGTATTCTGAGAACCTTTATGAGGGCTGTTTCCAGCAGTGAGGGGATCCTGCTCTTTTCCTAAAGAAAGCACTTGTATTAGCAATGAAGGAACAGCAGAGGCCCTACAAGAGCAGCACTGCACCCAGACAAAAAAGAGACAAAGGTTCAGATTAAGATGCTTGCTCTTCAATCCACACCTTGGAAATGCTTTGTGAGCACTTCATTCAAGTCATAGACACAACATGACACGATTTTAAAACAATCTGTCAGGTATCACACCAAGCTCCTTAACTTACCCCTCCCATTGTAATGCCATCAATAAGTGCCACATATGGCTTCTTGCAGGTGCCTGTAAAAAATGTAAAGGAAAACAATTATCCATCTTTTTTAAAAGTGGACCTGTGATTAACTGCCCATGACACGTTTCCTTATCTCTTACTTCAGCAAGAGCAGCAGAAAATAAATGGGATTTTAAACAGTAATCATATTACCATCTTACACTGAGGCTACCTCATGTAATTCTTAAATGAAAAGAAGCACCAGTTTCTGATTGACTGGATTGTGAGTGTTGTAAGGGAACATTATACAACTATCACACATTGGACTGTTTGTTATGTGAGTACCTGACAGTTCAGCAAGTATAGTTTTGTCTGATGTTGGGACACAGATGTCCTTTCACCCCATCTCACAGTCTGGATTAAGAAAAGAGGGTGTGTTCCAGCCTTTCAGTGCTTTACTAAAAAGCCAGAAGTACAGGCAGGTTCTAGTCACAATGTGACTACAAATTCTGCAATGCAGGCATGTTCTGCCATGCCAGCTCTTGCATACAACCCTGAATGTGGTGCAGGCTTCAGGTGACAATGTCCTGAATTACCAACTTCGTCTGTTGGGGCCTTTAGAAGGCATAAAACTAAAGCCCCAATGCCTTCAATAACCATTCACGGGAAGACTCAGAACTTCACTGTGAATGAAACAGCTGCCTTGCATTCAGTGCTTTCAGGTCAGCCTCACGGTCCAAAAGGAATGCTGACACAGGTATCCCCTGCCACCATGTTCCAAGTTTTTCTGTAACAACTGTATAGAGCCTTGTTTTTAAAAGAAAACTATCTTAAAAGGCAGTTCAATCCTTCAAATTAGTAGTTAGAAAATGTTAAGAGAATTGTATTTTGAACTTTGTTTTTACATTAACATAGCAGCTAATGCATGGGCTGTAGGTGCTACCCCCTGAACCAAATTTCTACAGCAGCAAGCCTTTCCCATTGCAATGCTGTGAAAGCAGCTCCCTGCTGTATTTTTAAGTTGTAAAATGTAAGATATAAATAAATACTTCTAGCAGAAATTTCAGTCTTAAATGAATACAGTCATACTAAAGCTATCAAAAAATCCACTTTTGTAATTACATGCATTAGAAATGTTGACCACCTAATAATTTTTTTAAAATTTAAAGAAAGAAAACAGACTTAAATCATGTACCCTTGCAACAGAATCATCATCAGGTTCAACTGGCAAGGTAATACTTTTTTTTCCCCAACTATTTGAAACCTTAAACTATTTTTTTGCCTTGTACTAGTGAAGGAAATAAAGGTACATAACAAGCATGCTCAGTCCTGAAACTCTGTCAAACAAAGTAAATATAACTTTTCAGGAATTACTCTATTAGCTGTGCTCTTCTGTCAATGTAAGCAACACCACCTCTCCTCCTGTGGTGACTAACATTGGATACCATATGTTAAAACTCAAACTGTATTCAATTAAAATATGTTTGGAGTAGTTCCTTCTCATCAAAACCTTCAACTCTTGACTTTTACCCTAAAGAATTACTATCCTTTTTTTAATAAGCTTTACTCCAGTAAACTTCACCCAGGGTCACTAAGGCAGCTCACTCCTGAGTCATGCAGCCCAAGCTTTTCATGCGGTCTATTTAAATGAAAAGCCTTAAAATAATTTGATCTTTTGCTTTCTGACTATTAATGATTTTCCACACATCTGTTTTTACCTCAGGTCTCCCCTGGAGCAGATCAGTGATACTTAGGGCAGAACTGCAGTGTTTGCAGCTAAAACTAATTCTTCCACAGAGGAAAGAGAACTAACCAGAACAATGGGATGGGATAAAGCAGCTGTCACAATAACTCAACAAAATAAACACATTCTGCAAGCAAAATGGGTTGTTACATTACTGGTATTGAACTTGGTAAAAAAAAACAAAACTACTACTTCTCTGATGTTACCACAGTCTTTAATAGATTATCAAAGAGATAAATTTACATTTGAAGCCAGTGTAATGGGAACTGTACTATTTCAGAAATTGCTATTAACATACCAATAGCATTGTTCAGCCTGTATTCTCCTCTGAAGAAATCTTGTATCAGTTTATCTCCAACTTTTCCCGCTTCTGTGATGGCTTAAGAGAAATAAAAATTCTGACGATAACTCTAAGTTAATTGAAAATACAAGTAAAAGAAAATAACATCTCATAAGGTGGGTCTTTTCCTACAGCAAATAGAAACCAACTCAGTACTGCTTTATTACATTTGAGAAAATTTGTTCAAATTTAAATATAAGTTTCAAATTTGATTTAACTGTTTTTCTGGAGACTTTGTCACATACCTGTGAGAGTGTGGTCCATTTTCTAACCCCTCCTAATGTCTAGTATTCATTCATGGTATTTTTCATACCAACATTTAGAACAGTCACTTACAACTGACTATACTGAAGACTCTAAATATTAAAAATCAGAAGCCAATCAGAGCATGACATAACAATATATAATTACATATTGTTATAACAATAACCTGTGCTGCTTGTTTATCTACAGTTTACAAGAACTGCTGATTTTGACACTTTGGAGATTTCATGCAGTTCATAGCTAAAATAATCACAGATACATTGATCACCCTTGTCAGATCTGTATCCAGCCATCTAAAACACTAGACACAAATTACCCAATACTATCAGAGCTACCTGTTAATGGGCCCTTCAAATTTCTTTGAAAGAAGCTGTCAGTAATGAAAACCTGGGAAGAGAAATGTAGAGACAAGAACCCTCTCCTCCCTGGAATGAGTGGCTGCTATTATCAGTTATTCATAAAAATGTCATTTTTACTCTTTTATACACTGTCCTGAAAATTGTCTCCTGACAAATACCCTAAATAGCATCTGCATATCAAGGTGTCATGAGAGTCAGCACAACTCATCTCTTACCCTTTTGTAGCAAGATTTTGTTTACCCAAGTCACAGTAAGCAAAAGAAATCAACACAAAGTAGTGACTGGGAAAGACATCAAATGTTTAAGTGAGTATAGTCCTTACCTCGGATATCACCCCCAGCACAAAAAGCTTTTCCTCCAGTTCCCTTTATAACTATTAGAAAAGTTTCAGGATCTTGCTCCCACATCTAAAAAGAAGTAAATATTCCCACATAAGAGTAAATTCTGTGCAAATAATGCTTGCTCTGTATAGCATCTATAATTACTTCGCTTTTTCAAAAAGCAAATTAAACCACACTTTAAAATAATTCTCTTAAACTGAAGTTTGAGATCTAAATGTCTTTCTGTCATTTCTGCATCCTATTCAACCATGAGAGGAGAGACCAGCAGAGCTGCCTTTCATAATGCAGAAAAACACTTTTGCAGCACTCTCAGCCTCTGGGGAAAGGTAGCACCCCACAAAACAGGGACTGAGAGAAATCAAAAATTATGACACCTTTTCAGGCTCTGCTTCAAAATACCAAAAGGCATCAGGCAACTATCCAACAAATATTGGTATCTAATGAATTTGACTCCGTGCCTATGATAAATAGTATAATTAAATTAAGAAAGATTATTTTCATGCTTAAAATCTCATGGCACTTCACTAGCTTGTAGAAACAGTGCCTGTAAATCCATGAGTTCTCATTTAAGGAATGACACTGACAGCCCCCTGCTTCCTAGTGGCTGGTATCTTTTATTTTCAGCCATGCAGCCTCCCCACAAAACACACACTCCATCAAGAGGCAACACCACTGTTTAGGCTGAAATTTGTGCCAGCTGACCAAGTGGGTGCTGCCAAAAGAAACACATAAATGCTGAGCACTGCTTGCTCTTAATTCATTCCTGGTATTAACATGGATGTCCATTTACCTATGGAGAAGCTAAATTTAACTCTGACAGCTCTTTTCTTTGATGGGTCCTCTCCTCCTAACTTGCTTGAAACTGTTTTTTCCCATTCTATAAATCTGAGCTCACTGTACTCACATGAACTTTCATCCTTTAAATCAGTACACTAAAAAAATGTCTAACTGCATTTTTAAAATTGGTTTCAAGTAACATGTGTAGTGGATGGGTAGAAATGGAGCTACTAACCTTTATTTGAGGATAAATTTGTTGAATCATAGACAGATTTAGTGCATTGAGAGCCTTCGGTCTATTCAAAGTTATTATTCCTGCACCTCCTTTCTTTTCCAACAACACTTCTGCTGTCGAATCCGTTTGCTTAGACATTTTCTGAGCATGCAAAAACAAATAAAGCAAATGTCATCAGTCAGATAACTTAAAAACATATTTACAGAAGTGTTTATAGAAATTTATTCTCAAAGCACACTATTTAGGATCACAAACCACACATTCTGGAATTGCATGCTAAGCTTTTCCCATTGTACTTCTATTTGCATTTCCTAAACAATTCTTTGGAAACTACTTTGAGTCCTTCAGAGTAATAAACCTCAGACAAGCTTTTGGACCATGCACTGTTTTACAGTAACATTTTGAGTTCACTTAAATAAAATTTACAACAGAAACACACACCAAAATCCCAAAATCAAACAAACGAAAAATTCCCCATTCTACCAGTAATACACAAACCCATGGTTCCTTAAAACTGACATTCTGAAAGTTCCTGCAACAATTAGAACAGCAGCAGTTCCATATATCCTTACTGGTACTTTGACACAAACCCAAATGTACACCCTGCTTTGTCTTTAAGTAACTTTTAACGGTAGAAAACAAATCCCCTGAACTATTTGCACACTCAGAATGGGATGGTATTTAAGGAATTCATGGACGCTAACACAAAACCTATCTCTAAAGTAAAGAAATATCTATAAAGTCAAAATAATCAAGCTTTCATTTACAGTATAATAGACAACAGACACCTGCAACAAAGTGCTCAAAGATGTGGGCAATTCTATGCCTGAGCAATAAGTGACAGTGTTCAGAACCACTGTGTGCAGACATTAGCAATTGCATGTGCTGTGTGCTTCAGGAGAGTTAAAGAGTCCTGGACGCTTCCAACTCAGTCAAACACGATGCTGTCCTTACCAAATGCTGTAATATTACTTGCAGTCTGTTGAGTGCCCTCAGCCTGAAAAAAAAAACATTAAAAAAACAGCTAAAACCATAAACCAGCCACACGATTGCCCGAATATCTGACTGCTGGGTTAAGCAAAGCAGTGGCAGAAAAATTCGGGAACACACCTCTTCTATTCCTCTGATTAGAACCAATTAAATTAGGACACAACTTTTTTATTTAAACAGTTGAAAAGCAGTAAATAGGCAACAGATAGCAATGTCAGCTGCTACTGCTTTCAAGTTAGGGGAACCTGAAAACACCAGGAAAGAGGGGCTGGGGGATACAACTGTGTGTCTTAAGGATTTACAGCCTTTTTGAGGGCATGTTTAAATACCGGCATTAAAAAAAAAAAAAAAAAAAAAAAAAAAAAAAAAAAAAAAAAAGTCTTGTCAAAAACCTTCATCTGTTTCCAAAAGCTTCTGTGACACAAACTCGCCTTGGCGTGTACACACATTTTTATATACATTTACACGGGGTTTGTGTAAGAGATCACACAGTGCTCGTTTTTCTGTGGGTGACAAGAGAGGTTCACGCTGTCCAACTTTGTGAACACGCCACACTCGTTTTGAGTAATGAGGTTATTTATTAATGGCCACTGAGGGAAGGCTGTGCTGGCCAGGTATCAGAGCCGGAACGAGAACCTTCACCGTTCAAGCTACTTCAGCGCACAAACCCACTGAACTACAGGTTACACGTTAGTGCCGCGGCACGCTACGCTGGTTTTTAATCGCATGCTCGCTTTTGAAGGCGAAAGCCAGCGAAGGCCTGGCTGATCTAGGCCCCAGCTATAACTCGCAGCAGCTGCGGGGCTGCGATCCCTACTGGCCCGGGCCGCCGCTCCCCTCGCTCCCCGCCGACACTTCAGCCCCTCAGGGCGGCCCCCATTACCTGGGCAGCGCCCGCAGCGCCCGGCCCGCCATGGCGGCACCGCTCCCTCACCGGCTGGGCCGCACGCCGCGGCACGGCGCATGCGCGGCGCTCTGAGGGCCCGGCCCGGCCCGTGAGGGGCGCCCGCCCGCCCGCTCGCCCCCACCACCGACCCTTTTCCAGTCACCAAGGCGGATTCCTTACCTGGGTGCGGAAGGGATGCTGCTCCCCGTCCTGGATAAGGCCGGGTGGTGCGAGGGTATCTGGTGATGTAGCAGTAACACCGCCCGTGGCGCTCAAGGTGGGGAAAGCTTGTATTGCCCAACTGCGTTCAGAGCTCAGCTTGGTGCGCTGGAGCTGCATTTAGGCGGTTTATTATTGGTTTCTTTATTTCCGATCTCCAGGTTTGTTACGGGTTTCTTCATTTCTGGCCGCTCTTCGTGCTGTCCTCACAGCTCCGGACAGCGAGCGAGGTGGGATTTAGGAGCCGCTCTAATGTAATATCCCACCAAGAGCTGCTTGTCCGCCGGGGTGAATGCATTAATGTGAACATCTAGCACGGTTACTGCCCCAAGAGTAGCTACAGACAGCTGTGAGCTCCAACACAGCCTGTGTGTTCAGCAGAAATAGACTCAGAATTTGCAACTGTGAAAATTGCCCTTTTTTAAAAAAATAAAATATTAAGGCACTTGGGAACTTAGCACGCTAGGAGTCAATAATACAAAATTCACTTTGGTTTCAGTAACTAAGACCATTCCTTGAATATTTTTATAGGCTGACACATAGCAACGTGAGACTGCTACTGAAAAGACATGATGAACCGTGGAGTAAATGACAATACAGTGCATTAAGTTGAAATGTAGCTTCATCATATCTTGATGTAAAAAGTTCTTAGCATCATCTGCCTTGATTCACATTTGTATTTAAAAGAAAAAATAATCATAAAACCTTTTTAGCAAATTTATTTTGCTGGAAGAAGAAAAAAGTCCTAGCTCTCAGAAGCACTTCTAGAGAAGTCTCCAGAGGGCAACCGTGCTCTTTATTTATGAAATGATTCAGCTCCTGCTTGTAACACTGTCATCTGTGTCGGCATTTCTGTTGCAGTGACTCTCAGAGTATATTAAGTCTGGTTGTAAAAAATTTAATTAAACTAAATAGACACCAAAAAAAAAATACAGAATATTTCTGTATTAATGCAGTCTCAGTTTTCAGTCTTGTACCACGTGCACAAAAAATAACTGAGAACAGGACATGAAGTATTCTTGCAGGCGCTGGGAGACTGTCTGCTACAAACTAATTAATTGCAAGAATTCCTTAGGTGATCCTGACTATTCAAACTTTCACGTAAAGGTTATATGATAAGCAATGATGCATCTTATTGATGTCATGTTGTGTACAGATAGCCCAATATGCTGCTTTGCATAATTGCATGTGCCATGCAATTAATTCTAAACCAGGCTAAATTACACCAAATTATTACAGTTGGCAGACCTTAGATATGTATTTCAAAAAAATATTTTTGAGGCTAACTCTGCAGCTCTTACCCAGGCATTTCTAATTAGAGTGTTTGATAAGCAAGTAACATTTTTGTTTCTCATTTCCTGTGGCTAAAAGTCTGTACATTTCACGGGCAAATATGGAAAGAACTTTTATGTGGGATAATCTCTTTCTTAGCATTGTTGTGAAAATTAAGAAATGGGTGTGTGGAAGCTAACCTTGGGTAAGAGCAGGTGGAGGTTGTTTGAGGCCCCTGGAAATCTAACAAATTCCACCTGCACATGGGCAAGGCTGTGATCAGCACGGGGTCTGTTTCTGGGGGTCCAGAAGAGAAGCTGGTGATCTGATTCATCTTTGACTTCTGCTGATTTTGATCTGTTCACCTCCTGTCCTCCGTGTAAGTAATGGTGTAAAACCCTTTGTGGTCTTCCAGCTTTGTCTGATTTAGGATACAAGTGGGCCTAGTCCTTTGTAAACAATGAAGTAACAGCAAGCCTTGCCTTGAGACACCTACTGATTTCTCTCCACTGTGCTCATGTTGAATTTAGGCTTAATGTTTTCTTGTAAAGCTTTCCCTTTTTTAAAAAGTAATTTTTAAGAAGAAGGGGTGATAACAGAAGGGCCATCTTCACTCAGCCTTCATTTTTAAACCTGCTAGTGATGGCTTGAGTTTGCCTATAGTTTTTTTAGGAGCAGGGGATTCATAGGTGTTAGAAAATTGCTATTTTTTCACAGCTATTTAGCTGACTGCAGTCCTGTCCAAAAAGCAACTCAGATACCATCCTGTTTTGCATTAGCCCTCCTGCACACCCCATTTTTTTTCAGAGTGGAATATCAAAGTGAAAATGCTTTCTAAATAAAAGAGTTCTCTATGTAGGTAGTGGGAAAAAAGTGAAAATAGTGGAATTACCTGAGAACTAGCAGAATGAGATGACCTTTAACCTGGGAGTTTATGGATTATTTTACTGTTGGCAAAGAGGGCTTCACAATACTGGATGGGAACTGAGAGTGTGTAAGTGCAATAGCCAGAAGGATAAGCAGGTTGTAATTCCTCCCCCTGGAGAAATTTCCTGGCAGAGCATTCAGCGGGTTTGAAAAGAGAAAACAAGTTGCAGACTGTGGGAGGTCTTTAGAGTTGAGCAGATGTTTTCAGGTTTTGTTTCTGGTTTGGGTTTTTGGTGTTTTTTTGTTTGTTTGGGGTTTTTTTGTTTGTTTTTTTTTTTTTTTGTTGTTGTTGTTTGGTTGGTTTTTTTTTTTTTGGTGGGTTTTGGTTTTTTGGGGTTTTTTTGCTTCTTTTCAAGAAAAACATATAACTTTAGAATGTGGGAGCTCTTTCTCTCAAGAAGGATTCCAAGAGCAGCTCAGCTGCATTCCGTGTGCCACCTGTGCACCTCTAGTTAACCATTAATTTGTGCCTTGCATTTGCCTCTGGGAGCTCCCAGAGTAGTTGACCAAGACCAGATAATAGATAGTAAAAGTACTTCATCATGTCCCATGCTCTGATTCCAGGATTGCTGTAAATTCAATCTTTTCCTCTGCTGGTCTAACAGCTGGCATTTCATTTCTGTATGTGTGGGTAGTAAGTGCCTCCTTACAGCATGTGAAGGTTAAGGGAAAATTAGTCTGGGAAGGTTTGAGGAACAGAATGGGAAAGTTTCCAGTTCATGCCTGCTGACTGGTTATTACTGTGCTGACAAACAATCCTCACATTGTTATTTCTCAGTCCAGACTCAGCTGACAGCCCTCTAAAACAGGTGACGCAGGTTGAAATTTCCTCGTGCCAGCTTGGGTACCTGATAGTGAAGGCTCAGGTCTGCCTCATGTTCCAGGGACATGACTGAGAGCAGAAGCAGACTTAAAATAAGCAAAGACCAATCTGCTTCTTCACTCTCCAACAGCAGGCCAACCCCAGGGAAGGACTGAAACACCTATGTAATGTGGAGAAACAAATTTTTGCTTTTGTCTGTAACCTGAGTAACCTCATGTGAACGGTGTGCCTTTCCCAGGGCTTTTGATCGGTGACCTTTCAGATAATGCATTCATACAACATCTGATATCATCAGTTTAGGATAAAGGCAATACAGCTAATAGCATGCAGTAGTGAATTTCTCCTGTAACAAAGTGTGTGAGGGAAGGAAAAAATCAACTTCTATTTTTCCCTCTTTTTTTTTTTCTTTTTTTCTCTTCACCAGTGAATTTACATCTTATCAGCAGGGAACTAGAAAGTGTTTGGAAAAGGCTGAAAGCAAGTCCATAATGCAACTGTGTGAGCGAAGTACTTTTGATTTTCTTTTGGCCTCAGAGAGCACCTTGGAAAGTGTGGGAGTGGCTGGGTGCTGCTGCAGATGCTGCCGTGGTGATGAGACAACGACAGGGGATCCAAGCGAGGTCCATCCAGCGGTGAGTTCCTCTCCTCCCACCTCCCCGGCTTAGACACAGCACTCGTGCTGCAGCCACCCTGCCAGAACCCCCTGGGTGAGACGGGACCCTGGGCAAACACCCTCCTACATCTTTCTTCCCTGCTGCCACAGGCAATCTGTCACTCCTCTCCCCGAACCACCCTCCACCTACGTACAAAGCCATAACTGTAAGGAACGCCCTCTTCCCTCCTCCTTTTCCTCCCCACGAGCCTGTTCTCCGTGGGTGAAAAATGCTATCTTCCCAGAGATCTGGTCACCCCCGACTCTGGCTTTGAGACCCAAGCTGCTTGATACCTTTTAGGACTACAGCTTGGAAAGCCCTGCTTGCAGATCTATTGTGTTAGTTTTTCAATTGCATATAATTGCACATGTGCGGGTGGGAAGGGGCTATTTGCTTCCCACTCGCTTTGATATGCCTCCCTTCCTAAGAGGACCCGCTTCCTTCCCTTTCTGCTCTCAGTCTCCCACGCATTTAGCAATGAGAAATGCTGCAGAAAACTGACCAGCTACCAACCCGCCCACCTGAGGAGGAGGAGCAGCAGCAGCAGCACATTTCTCTCGCTCTCAGCTTTTTAAACACAGTTAAAAAGAGCTGTAGCGTGGGTGGAAGTAGCTGTAGGGAGTGTGTGTGGGAGTGGGGCTGGAGGAAAGTGCGTTTTTTCTTGATAGGACAGTTAACTTCTAGTGGACCAAAAAAATCCCCCGAATATGTCTCACTGCTGAGGGTGTCTTTGGCTGTATAATTAGTTCTTGAGTTTCCCAGGTCTGAAAAGGAATGAGTGCAGGGAATTAAGCAAGTGATGGCAGGGAAGCTTGCCTTCCAGACTTCAAAAGTCTGCTTAGCAAACGATATCTGTATTGCATGACATTGTGTCATCATGTCTGCTGTTCTGCTCTCAATGTGTGTGCTCGATTCTGTGAGAGTCAGAATGTATGCTGCCTGTATGCAGGAAGAGAAAAAAGCTTGTGGTTTTCACACCATGTAGGTCTTTATTTCAAAATACTGTCCCTGTTGGACCTCTTGAAATAACACTGTCCCAGAATATCAGTTAATTCAAGATTTACTCTGTGTGCTTCTATAAAAAAATTAAAATCAAATCTTATTTGTGTTAACTGGTTGTTATTTGAGGTGTTTTGCTTGTATTACATGTAAATAGCAGTGGAACTATTAAGGAAAACAGAACTTCTAAGACTTGTGGTATAGAGTGCAAAGTGGTAGTGCTGTTTCTTAAGAAATCTCTCTGATAGACGACTCCAAGAACCAAGGGTCCCCAACAGCTGTGACTTTCTGACTTGGTCTGACTTGGCTACCTGAAATACAGATTTTATAGTAGATAATCCTCCCCAAAGTTGTCCTTAGGTGAATTAGTTGCAAACGTTCTTCTCAAGCCAAAGCCCTACCCATACATTGGTTTTGACTAGATTTCTCACCAGCATCAGAATTTCCATGTATGTTACTAATGCAGAATCGTATATCAGGATGTGGTCTTTAATGATTCAGAGATGCAGTAACAGCCAAATAATGAAATTTAACTCTGAAAGTATGGGAGATACCTGAAGAAAAATATTATGCAGGACATGTATCTTTCTCCTAGTGAGTAGAAGTGGCCTCACTGACTTCAGTACCTTCTTCCACAGCCTATCTCCTGTAGCTCTGGAAATTTTACCTTAGAGTTGGAAGGCAAATGTAGGCATAATTTTTAGGCTCAGAAACAAAGGAAGTTATAAATAAGCCTAATTAACACAATTGCATGTGATACAATGGACAGATCAGCTGAAGGACTTGTGGTAGAAAGAGGTAGAGCCCTATCAATGGAGATGTAACCCTAATTGAACTAATTATCCTGGTGTTTTAAAGTCTTATTTATGAATTGTGAATAATATTTTAAATATATCCCTCTAATTTTCCACTGAATCTTATGTAGCTAATAATTATAATCTACTGGAATTACGTACCCAGCCTGAGGAGGAACAATTTTCCAAATGTTAAGTTCATGTCACTTGACTGATTTACTTTAAAACATTGCAGTAATTCCTTTGTCAGTAGCATTTTGAAGCACTATTGGCCTGCTTATAATTCTACCTCATATTTAGCATTGGTTCAGTTAACTTTGGAGGTAGTGCTTTCCCTTTTATATCAATGAATGCACATCAGATTTTAAATGCAGATTATATGCTTATCTTGCCAACTACCATTAGCCTGAATTTTTTCTTGTATGATCTATCTGTTGTGGTAGAATTATATTATTGGAGAAGCACTAAAAAAAAATAATCACCCAAACATTTAGAATCATTAAAAATCTATTTCAGGAGCTCAGTCCTGTATGTAAGATTCCCCTTGGCCTTACTGTTTTGTCTGTAGTTCAGCTGGAATGTCACACACTTTGGTTTTGAACCATCTGCTTCCTTCTCAGAGGTCATAGTGAATGACTAGTTACCTATTTTATCTCCATCAGAATCGTGGTGAATTAAGCACAAAAGCATTTGATGCTAATTAGTAGCTTTCTGGCAGACCAGGGAATTGAGCACCTCAGATGTTTATTTCAATAATTTGTTCCTCTAAATTAAAGTGAGGCTCTTCAGCAGGGAAGTTTGGCTGGCAGTGTGACAGTCAGAATCTTATTAAATGGATGTGGTGCATTCAAACCTTTCTGTGTTTCTAGTCTGGCACCTCACACAAGTATTATTTTCACTTGAAAAGATCTACATTTTGTTTTAAAAGTCAATATTGAAATTATTTTTCAGAAGTTTTCTGTTTCATTTCATCCTGGAGTACAGTGAAAACTGCTCATAAAAAATAACTTGAACATTGCCTAGGGAAAGGTATCTCAGTTAATGCCACAAATGATGCAAAGGACAGCAGAGTAGAGGGGAGAACTTTAAAATGAGGGGAGAAATAGGTCAGTAGAATAAACAGAGGCGCTGCTGCAGATACATTCTGTTCAAAGTATAAATTATTAGCATCCAGTATGGGGTAATAATGAGTTTCAATGCAACTCAGTTTATCAGCTCTGTGTATAATGATTAACCTGGCAGGAAGATGTGTAGCAAGTCAGAAGAAGTGTTTGTCTTTTTGGGTTTCTTTTGTTGTTTTTTTTTTCTTTTTTTCAATAAAGAAGTATGGTCACCCTGGATCATAAACAAACTTGCAGTGACAGGGACAGAGTACTTGGTTCCTTGAGCACTTATTGAGTGGATGTACTTCCCTAGGGATATAGTGCTCAGTGAAGAAAGGCAGTGGCAGCTGTGCCAGGGCACAACATAGATTTCAATTGTTCCAAAGGAAATAGATGGTTTGTAGTCTCATTAGCTCCTCTCTGTAATCTCAGTTTTGCATCTGCTCCGTGGATTCCATGGTGCCACTGGTTCTCCTGTCCAGACCCAGACACTCCATCACCCTCTGTGATGAGGGGACAGGGGCTCAGGCTGCTAACAGCTCTGGATGGGAATATATATATATATATATATAATTACTTCAGAAATAACATGGAACTCAAGGTGATTGAGTCATACTTTGACACACCTCTGTCTGCCAAGAAAAATGAAGGCACTCCCTTATAGAGCTGTTGCTAAGAGCACTTCTTCAGGCTCTAGGAGTGAGAAGGTGCTTTTTTGTACAGTTAGCCACAGGAGTTAACAGCAGGGTTTCAATCTGGGGCCTGCCAAGAAATTAAAGCATGTAATTAAAGCCTCTGCTTCTTTCTAGGAGATGTTGCACCATGTAGAATTAGTCTGAGACACTATTCTGTACACTTAAGACCTTTGAAAAGTGATTTTCTTGGCAGTTGTAGTCTAAAAAATAAAAGATAAAATCCTGTCTGAAGTCCAGCACTAAGACAAAACATCTTTTGTTTGTTCTATGCTAAATTTAAATAATTTTGTAAGAAAGCAGAGACTTTAGGTATAAAAAAAGAGAGAGTGAAATCCATTTATCCGTTTTCAATTTGAAATGTTAATGGAATCTTTTTCCCCATGACTGAGCAGGAGAATCATGAAACATATTTGATCTGTGCATTTCCTTTCCTGTCACCACTGGCATCCATATCTTTTGTGAGCCTTTTGGAATATTCACCATTTATCTGTTACCTTCCTAGTAAGAGACAGCTGAATTTTGCAGGTACAGCTGTCTGTCACCTCAGTTACAACAGCAACATACAATTTTTCAGCATATTTCAAATAGTCTGAAGAAGCAGGCAATGAGAAATTACTTTGTTGCTTTTTCACTATTCTGTTTTAGTTCTCACTTCTGTGAAGTAAAAAGCAAGTCATCTGTTTCATTGTAATATCAACATTAACCTTTTAGTTGACAGGGTAGGACACCATACACTGGTGATAACAAATGGCATCTTGTCACTGCTCCTATTAGTGAGCTAAAACATAAATACAGTTTATCTATATGTTTGCAGTACATGTACCAGTAAAAAGCCACATAGCACAATGACTCAGGATTATGGAATCCAGAGGAAGGAGGTTCAGATGCTTTGAATTTCTGTGTTGCTTTACAAATGAACACATGGAATATATTTTCCAGTTATATCTTGAAGAAAACTGTTCTGTGAACTGTTATAAACTGATATTTAAAAGGGTCTATGTTACAAGGGATGTATGCTTTTTCTTTCCAAGCAAATAATTTGACCATGGTTTCACATGTGAGCCTGTAACTCTGCCACCTCTCAGCTGTTACTCAGTTCTGCAGAAAGAAATTAGTGTATTTTTTCAGCACAGGACAAACAAATCCTCCATGTACAAAAATGTGCTCACTCAGCCACACACCTTTCCCCAGGAATCTCTCAATTTATCTTTTCTTCTGAGGAAATTTCCCACCTATCTAAGAATTTCCTACCTTCTTTACATTTTAAGTAGTAAAAAAAAAAAAAAAAAAAAAAAAAAAGCTTAGTATTTATATTTACAGAAAATCCATCATGTTCTCCAGAATGTCATTTCAGGTGGTTGTAGGGTATTTGCAATCATCTGTCTGTTTCCCACGGACTCATTTGCTTTTGTTAGTTATTCACAGTAATCAGTCATAGTGCTTGTAGGTACCATAATTACTCACCACAGAATCACTGCAAGAACGGCTTGTGACTTTGTCACTGCAGAGTAACAACCAGAGCAGTTCTCTCTGGAATATGAGTGCTAATTCTGGAAGGTGGAGGAAAACATTCTTCCTTCAAGATGTGACTTCAACACCCAGAAACTTGACTGCAGTGACCCCCACCGTGCAACCTTCGCTTTTCCTGTTCAAGAGGAGGAGCTCTTTGCAGATCTGTTATAATCTTTCACACCTATCTAATACATAGAACGTGAGTACTGTGTGCTTATCTCAGGAAAAAAAACCTATGGTTCAAATGTGTTTCTGAAGAGCTTTAGCTCAGGAGATGGCTAAATTAAAATTGTACTTTAGTTCAATTTCTGTCTCCCTTTCCCGGATAGGTCTGGGTTAATTAGTAACCAACCTTTCAATATCCATTTCCTCCTCTTGCACCTTTTCTGTATAAACTGTGTATATTTGTTCAGCCACTGTTGTTGCAGGATCACCCCCACCCTGCTCAAGTCCAAAGGTTTACCAGTTTTGTTTAGCTCACAGATTTAAAGATCAGTGAGACAGGTTTTGTAAACTAATTACTGCATTCTATTTTAATGATATTGCATTGACTTAAAATTTGGTGCTGCTGGACCAAAATTTAAAATATATTGCAGTTTGAAGTCTTTGAAATTCTTTTCCAGTAATTACTATTTGGAATGCTAGTTTATGCTTAAATTACTAATTTAGAAAGTGAGACATATGAGGTAGACAGACAACCTGTGTGTCATGTACATTTGTGTCTATCCATGTTTTCATTTTTGCCAATGAAAATTATAAATAACACAGTTTACTGGAGAATTTTCAACATTATAAGTCTTACTTGTGAGAGTGCTGTCTGAAGGGGTTTTAGGCATCAGGAGGGCTGATTCACAATTGTGCTCCACAGCATTTAGTTTAATTGTTTAACATTTTTATTCCACTTCAACCTGAACAACAAAACCCCCTACAGTTCAGAGCTGATGGCACTTGCACTCTCTGTGGTTATGTCATTCAGCACACATGCTACAAGAAAGAAGAAATTCAGACCTTAGGCTTTCCTTAGCATTCCCTGCTGTTCCTGCTATCAGTAGCCAAGGAAGACACGAGGAGCATTTGACTACAGCTTTTGTGACTTAGATACAGCTGATGACAAGGAGGGCCCAGCTGCTGATAGCTTGCTCTGGCTTCTCCTTCTGTCACTCAGGTAGGAAATGCTGCTGCTTTAAATAAATTACAATGGCTCTGCCATTCTGGAATAGGGAATATTATTTCCCAACTCAGTACATCTGTAAACTATTTTAAAAGCAAAATATGACACTTACTACATGGTAGCTGAGGGAACTGCAGGGCTCATGAAACCACCTGTGGCCCAAAGGGGAGCTGCAAAACCTTGAAACATTTAATTAGAAGAATGTACAATATTTTGAAAAACTGAAGGGGAAATAAATTGTGATACAACATTTTTGAGAACTATTAATTTATTGTTACTCTAGCATCTTTTATTTGTTCCCCAGACGATTACAAGGCTTAGAAACTAAAAATCCAGTAACCTGGGGATTTTTCTTCTGTGCATGTTCCTCTGCTGGCACTTGACAAACCTTTACCATCCACAGTGTCTTTGCAAACTTCGGACAGGTCTCCTTGTAGCTTCATTTGATGTTTTGTTTTCCATGTAGGAGAAGAAAGAGTAAATGAATTTGCTTTCTCCAATTCAGGACTTTTTAGATCTGCTATATCCCTGCTAATTAGCCTCTTTATCTGTCTGGTCAGTACTAGACTACTCATCTGTTTCAGGCAGAAAAATCAGTCCAAACTTCTGAGCATCCTTCCTGGAACTTTTCTAACACCAACATATTCTTTTTGAAAGGAGGAGAGCATCTTGATTTTTTTATTTTTCTGTAAATCTTACAAAGTCCATGTCTGAATTTCTCTACGTGTGAAAGAATAAAACCATATATTATGCTAAAATAGAATTATTCCTTACTTTGCAATTGGTTTTGCACACATCATTTTTTTCCCTCCCTTACAGGTGCTTTTGACAGTTTTGAACCTTCTGGTAACAAACAGTTAACAGCATGCTGTAGCAATACAAGAAATCCTCAGGGAGCTAGGCTGTACATCCTAAAAGCAGATAAAATCATCTAACTCTGCAGGCAACAGGCCTTTACTCAACTATTTATAGAGCTATTTATAGGGGAAGAGAAGGGAAAGAAGAAAAGGAATTAGTAAATGACTTTAGAAAGGACAGGTACTTAGAATTCATAGTTGATGTGCTGATTTTGGGAGTCAGGAGATTCGACAGAAAAAGGGTAAGGAATGTTAATAGTGTTACATAGACAAAGACTGGTTTTTTTTCTACTGTTGTCACCTTCCTGTGTTTTGAATTTTTTTTTCTTTTCCCACCCAGCCATTTCAAAGGTATATCCTTGCAATGACGCATCAGTTTTCTGTCTGCTTGAGGTTTAGAAATAGCTGAGCTGTTATAAATAGATCACAATCTGCAAGAGACTGAGACAATGGAAATACTGCAAAAGCTTCACTGAAAAATTTAGATGTGGATGGAGATTCCAGCTGTCTCCTAGAGTAGAAGTGCTGAGTTTGAAATGCTGTATTAACCACTGCAGAGGGAGCCGTGCTCTCTGTGCAGCAGGGGGGAACAGCCAGGTGCAGCCAGGTGGCACTTTTGGTCACGGTGCCAAGCAGAGAGGGGACATCCAGCCCGGGTCCCTGGCAGCTCTCAGTTCAATGTCGTGAGAAGGAGGCACTTGGCTGTTCCTCACTGCAAAGCTAAAACATGAGAGGCAGTTACTCTTTCATACACTGTAGAGACACTAAATCAGAATGTTTAACTTTTACACCACCGCTTTTCTGGCAGTACTTGTGTACTCTGAATTGATAGCATTTGTCACATGTTCTCCCTTTTTCCAAAACACCTTTAGTGAGGTGGTATACCACATGGTTGAAAGCTTGACCTTGTCTAATAAGGCAGTGAAAAAATCAGAACTGAGAAACAGTTCAGTATCCCTCTGTTTCTGTTTGAGAAATTCCTGTGTAGGGTCAGTTAGATCCTGACAACGCTTCCAAACAGACTTTGGAAAAACAAATAGCTGTCCTGCACTGAAACCTGATGCCTGGGAGTTGTGTTATTCCCCCAGCCATATACAAATAGCCGAGGACCATTTTCTTATACTTGACTGTATAATTCTGTTAGAGAGACTAAGAAAGATGCTTTGGGAACTGCAGGAAAAAAATAAGGCATTAAATGGAAGGAACAAACTTTCTCAAAGGTATGTTTCTGCCTTAAAGAGGAGCTGCTTTCTGAAACCAGGCTCTATCACAGTAGCTATATCATGGCAACTAGCTTAATATCAGCTGTCCATTCTCAATCATTGCCAAACACAAACCACTAATGTTGGACTTGGTCTTTGCCTGAAGTCTGTCCCCAGTTGTTGTAATAGAATTTTAGGTCAGTACACACTGCAGAATTGGGTCCTTCAAACCTAAACTAGTGTTCTAAACCATAATCATATGTTGTTGGGTTTTTTTCACTGTCAATAATTTTGTTTCCAGGTTTGGAAAAGAAACATTGCTGTGGAAGAATCCCATGAATTTATTAATGAGCTCAGTAAGTATGTAACTATTAATATCTTCTGAGATTTTGTTTGTCTGATTTTTATCTTCAGTTTTAGACTCTGAAATTAACAGATGTTCTGAAGCTTTCCACTGAGAACACTAAAATATACTGTCACAAAATATACATTGTGATAACTAGGATATTGTAGGAAACAAGTAAATAGTGTACAGTATTTCTGAAACAATTTGTATCTTCACATGAAGTAAAAGTACTTTATCTCACATTCTGAGACATCCTCTTTTTGCATC
Organism: Cinclus cinclus; assembly: GCF_963662255.1. Lineage (NCBI taxonomy): Eukaryota > Metazoa > Chordata > Aves > Passeriformes > Cinclidae > Cinclus > Cinclus cinclus. The sequence continues at coordinate 2,327,191 of NC_085066.1, read as the reverse complement.
TATTCAATGGCATCAATGTTGTCAGCAGCCCAACTTAAAACATTTGCTCTGTGGACAGCAAAACCAATGAAGATGTATTTCCTACATGTTTGTGTATTTGTATTTTTACAAATGCAAATTCCTTGCACTCCCTTGTGTCACCACTTTAAATGTTCCCTCTCCATTTTCTCAAATTCCCTCCTCTGTTCCCCTACCTGCCTCCAAGTTCTTCACTGCTGCTCAGGCACAAACAGTGATTCACTGGACAAATGGACATTGGATGCTGTGGAGTTCCTGCACTGGAATTTCCTCCCATGGAGGGCACTGTCTTTTCAGCACTGTGTTATAGGAACACACTATGTTGTAGGTGTAGGAACACCAAATTTAATATCTGCCAGTGGGTTCAAAGGTCTTGAGGTGAGGAAAGGTTGATTATGGTATAAACAGACACCATGAAAAGACAAATCTGAATTCAAGGAAAAAAACCAAAAAGGTCTATCCAGTAGGAAAAAGTTGGTGTCTATACATACAGGAAAAATTCACATTATACACAGTTTCTGTCTTTGGTTTTGTGCATTGCTCTCCCCTTTGCTAATGAATGTAATGTAATGCTTTTAGAAGTGTTAGATTAAAATTCAGAGGAAGAGAATGCCCTGCCAAACCGGACAGACCACTGCTTGTCTTGCTGGCTGTGAATATTTTGTCCTTGGTTACCATTAACATTGCTGCAGCTGTGTATGATTTGCTGATTCACTCAGTCACTGTTTCTCAGTTCCTCTGTTGGGATGGGATTTTTCTCTAACTGGTAACATAAGTGCTTTTAGGCACTTACAGATAATTGTCTTCCCAGATTTACCCTGGGATATGTACAAACTGTTGTATTACAAAGAACTTCCACAAGAGGAAGAAATGAATGCCATAATTGGCTTAATGCAATGCTCCTCCTAGCAAAGGATCGACTAAAAAAAGTAGTTTTCATGTTATGCAAAATATATTAAAGTCCTCATGGAAAGGAAAGCTTTCCTGTTGACTTCATTGTATTCTGGAGCAAGTCCTAGCAGCATAAATCTCACCTTCAACTTATCTTTCTAATCTGACTGATGTAAATGTTGTTTTGGGGTTTTGTTGGCTCAGAGTTAAAAGCTGCCAAAGGACAGCAGAATATTTTATATCAACCAGAAATTCTTGATTTCAAAGTGTTCCAGCGTATTAAAGAAACCAGTAAGTTTTTCTAAACATGAAAATTTATGCTCCTAGAAACCATATTTGCTTTATTTCCCCTCTAACCTAAGGAACAAATCATGAAGTCAGCTGACACCACCTTGTCCTTTTCAGACAAAGTTTATTATGGTTAGCTGTGTGCAGTCCTAGCACATATTCCTCTGTTCAAAGAGCATTTAAATAATTAAGTTTTTAAAAATTTCATTTAGGAAATGACCCTGGCACCTCTGAGACCAAGGAGAAGGAAGGGGGATGATCACAATGCGAGTACTTAAAAACACAGCTACAAGAAAAGGAAAAACACAGCTGCAAGCAAGGCTGCAGAAGACGGTCACATTGCTAGTGTGATGGGCAACAGTGAAGTTACCAGAGATTAGAGGAAAACTACTTTTAAGGCTTCAGTAAGTGTAGTCTGTGACTACAGAGATCTGCTTTTCCTTTTTAGTTGACAATGACTGCAAATTATTTGAATTACATATTTTCCCTAAAAGCTTTTGTAGTAATTTGCCAGTATAGTCTCCATCAAGATGAAATAATTTTGTTTGGAGCTTAGATCTGGTTTATTACAGTTGCATTTTGTAATAAAACCTCCAGTACATGAGCTGATAATTGTCTCTGAATTCTGCAAGATTACAGGAGGCCCGCACTCCTGGTCTCAGACGTGGTTTCTTTTTGTGGTTAATTAGCTGTGGGGGAGATTCTCAGAGATGATGAGTTCTGAAAGTCCTTCCAGAGACAGATGATAAACAAGCCTTCTCCTGCCCCAGGCCATGTCCCCTAGGAAATTCAGTCTTTGTCTCCTGCCTCTTTCAGGAGAAGCCTTTAGTGTAGAGGTAGGCAGGATTTTAATGGGGTGCTGTCCTCAAGGGCAGGTGAATGCACATATAGAGACCGTGCCCCATTGGTATGTCACTGTGGCAGGGGAACAGTCTGGAGAGAGCATTGCCTTCCATGCTGGCTGGAGTCTCTTTCACTTTGGTGAGAACTCAAATAGGTCGAATGCCTGTTGTGCTTCTGTTCCTGTTGGTCTGCCTGATTCATGCAAAATTGTAGTTTTCTCTCAATTTCTTCCCTTGGGCGAAATAATGCAAATTTTGTTTTGTTCTTTGAAAAAAGGGGGATCGTCCCTCAGAAAAGGGAGGTGCAAAATAAGATGCAAATAGTAATGTGTTTGTTCTGTGGTATCCCAGTTAACGATGTCTGCAGTCAGGTCACTGTCCTGGGCAGAAGCTGCCGTGCTGTCCCACTGGGAAAGATGGCCAGTGGAGCTTGCTCACTTTACCGACGTGCTTGGACTAGGGCCCAGTGTGAACTCTTGTATGAAGAACACCATCGTTTGAGCTTAATCCTCAGCTTCAGGACCTCCTGCTCGGTTCACGGCTGATAAATACCCCAGATCTCTGGCTGGCCTTTCACTTCGTGACTATTCCCCCTTAGTTTAACACCACTGACCTTTTGATATTGCAGCACGACTCAGCTATTGCTCAGGAGTTGTTACCCTCCCCTCCCTTTTTCTGCCTCAGTAATTAGTGGGGGGGGGGGGGGGGGGGAGGGAAGTTTATGATGTTGTTGTTTGAAACATTTAAGTAATTTTATTTGCGTGCAAGCCTAGAAACAGCGTTACCGAAGAGGAGATACCAGTGGCTGCGGAAGGCACGACGGTAATTAATTCTTTATGCTGTAATACGCGCTTGGGACTTGTGAGGAGCAGGCAGCGTTAGGAATGCCATTCGGCTGCCGGGGCGCACGAACGCTGCCCAAGCAGTGTTTTTAAAGCCAGGGCCCCGCCCGTATCCCGGCAGAGCAGCACGCAGCCCGCGAGTGGACGGAGCAGGGGTAGCCCGGGCCTGCACGGAGGCGCCGTCGGGCGGGTGCGCGGCCCCCCCCGCGGCGGGGCGGCTCCGTCCCTCCCCGCAGCGCCCCTGCGCGGCGGCGGCGGCGGCGCGGCCCGGCCGGGGGGCGGGAGGTGCGCGGAGCCGCCGCCCGCAGCAGCCGCGGCAGCAGGGAAGGGGCTGCGATGCTCCCGGCCGAGCGCCCCCCCCGGAGCCGCCCCCGGGCGAGGTGAGTCAGCGCGGCCCCGCGGCACGCGGGGGGCCGGGCCGGCAGCCGGGGCCGCCGCCTCCGCTGTCCGCGCTCCGCGGGGACCGGCCGGGACCGGCTGTGGCGCACCGGGCTGGGGAGGCCGTTCCACCCTCGCTCCCGTGTCTGCGCCGGCTCCGGCGCCCTCCCACCGGGACGGCTGGCCTCGTCCCCGTAGCCGCCCGGGATGCTGTCGGTGGGCCCGCGCCGCAGCTTTTCCCCGGAGGCGTTTCCTGCCTCCCCGGAGCCGGCCGGTTGTGTCAGCCCTGACGGCCGCTGTGGTGCGCGCCGACCTCGGTGGCGTGCCGGCCCGCTTCTCCTGAAGCTCGGCATCTTGGTTGAAGCGTGCTGCGGCCGAGCCATATAATGCCCCCTACCCACCCCGGTTACAGAGTCGTAGTCCCGGAGGTGGCCGCTGGTCGGGCCGTGTCCCGCCGGAGCTCTTGCACAGGCATCCCCGCTCTTCTCCTTGCCGCCAGCATCCAGGCGTGGCGTTACGTGTGGCTGTCAGTCGGATCCAGAGCCCTTACATCCTTAAAATACCACAGGGTTTAGTAAGCGGGTTGTCGGTTGCTCCTCTGTTTATTGGAACAAGCGTAGGAACAGATACTTATTTAGGAAGTCAGTGCTGAAGGTGCCACAGCTGCTACGGATGCCTGCGATGTTCTAAGTTAGGTGGAGTTTAAAATCCGTGTCTATTCAGCAGCTCCAAAGTTTTAACAGCGGGCTCTTTTTAAATATTGTGTTAATGAAAAGTGCAGTGTTGAGGAGTGATAAACTTGGACTGATAAACCAGGGCAGAAGAGAACAGGTGAATAAACATAGCACTGAAGTATTTCAGTAAAAACTTGCTCCAAATACTATTACATTACTAAGATATATTAGGCCTTGTTGTTCACTAGTTAGTAATGTCCAAGGAAAAAGATGTAAAAATGTTAAGTTTTCTAGCTTGGTTGTTTTTTTGTGTGTGTTTTTTGTTTCCCTGGGTAGGAATAGTGGACAAAGGTGAAAATGCATTTGGTTGTTTGCATTCTCTGGTGACCTACCAAGGAATGGGAGAAAATGAAACAATCATCCCTTTAAGGGTGGTATTTGTGGTAGCAGTCATAAATCCAGTAAAAATTGTAAGAAGACTTAAAAAAAAAAACAAAAACAGGTGGAGTGAGAATAAGAGGATAGAAGCTGAAGATATGAGGAGCTAATGGGAGGAAGCTGTGGTTTATCACTAACATAGCTGGTACTAGGGCACAACTTGAATGCAGCCTAAAATTCATCTTAATCTTCAGCTACATGGGCCTGAATTTATATAGCAGTGTGGGAAATTGTGAGCTGGTGACATGATCCCTCTGCACGTGTGGCAATTGGTCCCAGAGGCTGGAATGGCCAGGAAGGCCTTGCTGTCCTGCAGCAGAGCAGGACTGCTGCTGCTGCCAGGCTTGGTGGGGCAGCTGGGTGCCCGTGTCCCTCCCCAGCACTGGCAGCAGTGTGATCCTGGAGCGCTCTGTGCACTTGCCTGGTTTGTAGCCGAAAGCACACTTGGAAATTACCATCATTAATCAAGTGTAGACCTTGGAGGCAGTTGGCAAATTGAAAACTGGTTAAAAAAAACTGAAGGCTAAAAAACTAAAAACAAACTCCTTAACAAACAGTGTCTACTCGGACATCTTAATATGCAAATAGTAAATGGAAAGCAGGAGTCCTCAGATGTGAGTTTAATGTTTTTTCTTTAATAGATGAGGATTCATAGTATTCTTTAATATTAATAGTAGCACTATTGTAGTAATTTCAGACCTATCTTAAGTGCATTAAACCTATTATAAACCTGATCTTGACATATTTCAGGCATACTGTTATCTCCCAGTCTAATTGACTAAATGTGTCAGTGTGTAGAGTTTTTATATCCATATAGAAGGAGCAGAAAAACCTATAGCCCAACACATTAAGTGTATGTCAGCAACACAAAGCAATTTTAAGTGTTAGAACTGTAGAACAAGGTGGTTTCACTTTCATGGAAACCCTAATTATGTTGGTTAATGTTTCAACACTTGTGTGTTGCTTTTCAGTTGAAGCAAGTCTATTTCTCAGCACCAAGTTAATTTACTCTTTGTGACTTATTTTATATTTTATAAATTCTGAGTCAAGTGTTCATGCTGGGGCCTCACAGTAGGAACTGCTCACCTTCAGAGAGTAGGGGATGATGTGGGGCAGGTGGGTCAACCTGTGGGAGTTGTTCTGGATGGCTTGTGAGGGAACAGCCCATCCAAGGGCTCCGCCTGGAGGTTGGCTTATCTTGGGAGAGGCTTGGGAACACTTGGTGAGGCAAGAGCGAATGAAGTCTCGGCACTTCTGTCATGATGTAAGTCGTTTGCATAACATTCTCCTCCTTTTTGGCGTGGATGCAGGCGACAGCGCCAGGCTGCTCCTCAGGGGTGAAACTTGCTTGAGAGTGGAAACCATGGTCTATTATTTATGGCTATTGCAGAGGTGCCTTGTAGGCCTGCTGGATGCAGGGCTTCCTTCTGGAGGCACTGCACAGATACTGAAGCAGAAAGTCTTTGACCCAAAGGTTTTGTAGCTTGGATGGATGGGACGGGAGGGCTGAGGAGGAGGTGGTGTGCAGGAGCTGTGTGATGGGTGCACTCATGGCACTTCCACCAGCTGGGGCTTGAGTGAGGTGAGCCTTTCTACAGTTTTCAAGTCTCCTTCTCTAGCAGAGCTGTTCTCGATCAAACTTAGTGACTTTAAAATAAAGTGGTTTTAAGCAACATGTTTTCTCTTAATGGATTTTAAAATGTTTTTATGAAAACTTCATGTGGACTTTAATGTGTTTGCTATGAAGTGAGTTTTCTAGTCAGTGAAAGGCTGGAAGGGGTCAACTAAAATGTGATGCCATTCTGTCTGGCTTTGATTTATCTGCACAATGTAAACAGCAAGCTGGCCTGCTCATGTTCCTGCATGCTGTTCGAGAGATTAGTTGATCACTCCTGTTCTGGGTATGTTTTCTGAGATTGTATAAATAGAAATCTTCTACAGTGAGTCATTTTGTTGGGTATTTAATGGGTTAAGTCTCTCTTGATCATTCACGCTGTCTTCTCATGAACTGTCACGGGGTTTTTTTGTGGTTTGTCTTTTAATATTCACTTACATCCAAACCCAGATTTTGAATCTCTGCTTTGTGAGTCTTAATTATACTTTAATTCTCAAAGCCTACTGAATGGAATATTTATGCTGAATTAAACTTTATTTTAGAACAAAAGTACACTTTCACCTCAAATCTAACTTTCTGTTAGTCTGCAAATGAAGTTTCAATGCCTGATTCTGTAAGTACAATGGCATTTTCCCTGAGAGGTTTTAGGGATTTGCTACCCCAGTCTGATCTCTTGATTGACTTTTTTTTTTAATTTGAGATACAGTTCAAAGCAGGGGTTTCTTTCCTCCACGGTTTTGGGAAGAGTGACTCCAAGGGGAGAGCTGAGTTTCTAGTGTACTATATTATTATTTTTCTTTGTTTTTACTCTTGTAATGTCAGGTTGTCTTGAGTAGATTAGCTTTTTATCCTTTCTGATCTTGAAATCCTGTTAATTACTAGGAGAGATGGACTAAATGAGGATCAATTTAAGAAATAAAAGCAAGAATGTCAAGAAGATAATACTTAACTAAATGTAGAACACCCTCTTTCTACCTGCCTGCCAAAGAGGCTCATTACAGTTGTTAAAATGACCACTGCACTGTCATCACTGAATTTATTGGGACAAATGGTTCTTCCTCCATTCCCAGGATAGCTGTTCAAAGGTGCGAGTCTATAGGGCAGTGGTTGTATCTGTTTGCAGGAGATGACTGGATAAAAAACATGTTCTAGATGTAAAAGCTTGAAGGTGGATTTTGACTTGCTGGAGGAATAGATATTAAAGCAGGTGGCAGCAGTCTGTATCAGGAAACTCAGAAAAAAAGAATAGCCTCTACTTACATTACAAAAAAAATCCTGTGTGTGCAAATCCTGAAGGGAGAAGAGCCTTGTGGTTAACAAGAACATTCTCTGTATGTGAGGAGAAGCACATGCACTTGTGCATGAGGAGTGATGTCACAGGCTGATCCCAGTCTGAGAGAGCTCCGCGCTTCCCGTGCAGCCCGGAGCCAGGGATGTGGGATCACGGCCTGGGGAGTGGAAATCCACACTCAGGTCCCAGTGAGCTCTTCTCCCACTTGCAGCCTTGTAGGGGTGATGGGATGGTGAGGAAACGAGGGTTTGGTCCCCAGTTCTGAGTTCTGTAGTGGTTTGGAAATGTCAAGATAAAAGCTCGTTTGTCAGTTGGAGGACCAAAGGGCTTTCTCGTGGCACTTGTGCTGCTGTGCTGTGCTTTGCTGCACCTCTTCCCTTTCCCTTTGCAGGGCTTTCTCAGGATTCTTGCAGAAGTTCTTTCCAGTTTATATCTTAGGGCTTTCTTGTGTTTCTGAACCCTAAGTTTGGGGGAAATAGCTCCAAGCTGTTACTCCTGTTTTTAAAGTAATGGTACCAACCTCTCTGATCTCATTTGTCCTGGCTGAGCTGATTACATTCAACAGGCCTCTACAGAATGTTGTATTCTCTTCAAGTGACTTAAAATTTATATTCACTCTGAAGTCCATCTGTTAACTCTCTTGATCTTTCTTATTCCCGTTCTCCATTGTTCATTTTAAACTTGCCAGTTGTGCTTGTCTTCTGTCCTCCTATTGTTTCTTGTGCATTAGAAAATTTTTTCAAAGATACTGTGTTTGAAGGTTAAAATAGCCAATAGATCATTAGTCTCTTCTCTCTGAGAAGTATATTGGTTTTTCCATCTGTCTAGTTTGCTGCACATTCAGTCCCTGACTGGTGCAGGGTTTTTGTCAGTAGAGGGAAAGTCTCATAGGTTCAGGGTTTTTGTAGATTTTTTTTTCAGTAACAGTACTGCTCTGTTCATTTTCTCATTTTCAGTCATTTATTTTTAGAATTTAAAACATTGCTTAATATGATTTTAAAAGCCTGACTCCTAAACAAACTAGTGATCAAAACAATAAAGAATGCCATATGGCTCCTACCACTCTTGATGCTGTTACATTTCTGAAGAGTATATTCTGTATTATTAATAACATTCAATGAAGCTCTTAGTGTGGGAAAATATTTACTGAAATTATTATGAAATGTACTTTTCATAGCATTCTAATGCAGGATGTTCTAGTCAGAACAGCAGGAGTGGATCTTTCGGATTATGCAGATGCAGCGTGTTAGAAGATGGATGCTGAGGCCAATATAAATTATGGAGGAGAGAAGAATATGCAGCAGCTAAAGTGTTTAAAGATTAACAGTATCATAATTTGTTATGTACTCACTATTCATGCAACATATGAAATTGAAATTCCGCTTCAATAGAGAAGGGAAACAAAGTTTAAAAAGATTGAATACTAATTGCTCTAAAAGCCTTCAGTATAATTTATATGAAACCAGATGGTTCAGAGCTCATATATAGGATTAATCTTATTTAAATCAGGATTATTTCAAACCATACCTACAAAGAAGTTGTCCTGAAATATCCACATGGTTAAAATGTGAGTTCTGTCTTGTCGTGTCTGGGAAGCATGAAGTCTATTCTTCAGAAGTAAATGCTGTAAAGCTCTGATGCAGCAAGCAAGCAAATTGGTGTAAACAGATGAGCATATACTGAAAGCTCAGTTACATCCCCTTGACATAAGTGGGGCCCTGCACAAGATCTGGAGTCTTTGTTGTCAAAGAAAGGCAAGGCATAAAGAAAATAAGAGCACAGATGATGGCTGATCTAATTTACTCATTAGAAGGGTTTGTTTTATGGGTATGGAGATAAGCAAAAACCCCACAGTTCTGCCTGTCAGATGGATGTGGCTGGCTGAACCAAAAATTGCAGGAGCTCACTAGACAGCTGAACCAAAAATTGCAGGAGCTCACTAGACAGCTGAACCAAAAATTGCAGGAGCTCACTAGACAGCTGCTGGGTTTTGGTTCATGTGGCTTTTGATGGTAACAGGTAAGAGCAAGAAAATGTGCTTTCACATTTGACTGTTCTAACAACTTAATTAGGACTGTCTAATCTTTTGACAGTTGAAATAGGTTGTTTTTTTTTTTTAAATTAATCGGATTGTCTCGGAGGAAAGTGGAGGAAAAAAGCTTAACTCTGTGTGTGTGTGCTGGTATGGTTTTCATTTAGTTCTGACCTTGAATACAGGAATGTTTAAGGTTCCAAGATTTGTATGTAGCCTTTTCTCCCTAAGTGAAGCCAGAGATCCTTGTAGACAGTATCCCACAGAAATGGCATTTAAAAGTGAAAAACATACACAAACCTTATGAGTGTTTGGGACTTTATTGATGGTCTTTTTAGACGTGTCTTTCACTGAACTATGTAAGGTTTAGGTTATTTTAATGAACTGTTGTTTTCAGAAATATCCATGGCTTGTTGTCAGCTGTTAAATATATGTTGAACCAATAGGAAACAATTAATTTAACATACTAGTGAATGTTAGTCTTTTTTCTCTTAGTAGCCTTTATCAGTATTAAATAAATAATTCCAAATCCATTGTCAGTATTAAATAATGATGAATTATAATGAATTAATTTAAAGGCACTGAATATACTGTTGCATGACTAATTTTAAGGGGATGATACTGTGCTTTCAGATGAGTAATGAAAGACTTATTTCATTGTCCTCTTCTACTTGGAATAAAGTGCAGAAATATAAATTGCAAAAAATACTTACAATAGAATGATATAATATCCAGAGTTGGAAGGATCTCAGTAGGATCATCTGTCCAGATTCCTTGAGCTGGTCCAGATCATAAATTGAGTGCTCTTTGAGAAATTTCAGGTTCTTTTGGTTCTGTTTTCAAATACTGGTCCTTGAAAAAGTTCCTCTGTGATAGTAATACTAACCCAAACAGCAAAGGGATAACAAATCCAAAATATATTGAATGTTTAAACTTTCTCATGTTGAACTTGAGCTAATCGTACTAGGTTAAATTTAAAGGTACCAATAGAGCAAAACCAGTTTTTTAGTAATGATTTGGAGGTGATAGCCTGCTGACAGAGCTGGTTTTTATTCTTTGAAAAGGAGGCTTTTCTTAGATAGGCTAGTTTATTGGAATTGGTAGTTTCTAAATGTGAAAGCTGGTTGGTCACTCAAAGTCTAAGGAGTGTTTAATTTATATTTTTAGTCTTGTTTATCGATTTTGCAGGCTCTTCTGCAGAAGACAAGCGCAGGCAGCTGCGGTGCTGTTACCTCCCAGTCTACCTTCTTTCAATTTCAGAATTTCACTTGAAGATACCTTTATAGGGCCTGGCTCTGTTTCTTTGTTCCCAGGTCTTTGATGTCTTTGAGATTGTTATCCTAATTTTGATCTTAAAGCCCTATCCTAATTCCCACCTCTTACCATTCAGCCTAGAAACTCAAGCCTCCCATCAATTTCTGCTGTAGTTGTGGAATGCTTAGGGAAAATGTGTTTCAAGAGGAAACTGATGAACCTTTTGAAGGCCATCATGAGGCTTTGGATAGTAATTTGTTTTGATGATGAAAATAACCCGGATATATTTGGCTGCTTAGATACAAAATCATGTCTATCCTTTGGCACAGGAGGGAATACTGGAAATAAAGCAGTTAGCCTTGGGGGAGAGAAACTAACTTGAAAGAAGAGACTTGCAAATGCTAGCACTTAATTGCCACAGTAACTCCGAATGTATAAGTTACTCTCTCTCCTAAAAATGAAAGATGTTTTATTGCACAGTATAAAAGCTGTTGTTGGGAGAACTTCACAGAATTGGTCATAAAACACATTTTTATTGTTGCTACCATGTACCACTAGTCTAGACAAATGGCCCTCTCCACCCTGAATACTGCATTTATTGCTCAGGAATGTTACTTATAAGAAAGAAGCTGTCTTTGTCCTTGATGGATGGCATTGCAGGTCTGCTCCCCTGTGGTACCTTAACCACCTTATGTTTTATTTGTTCACAGGGTAGCCCTAGTTCCTTGAGAGTCCACCAGATATTGGATGCTTGTGGTAAACCATGGCAGCTGATGATAAGGTGGCCATTCTAACTGATGACGAAGAGGAACAGAAGAGAAAGTATGTGCTTGCTGATCCTTTCAATGGCATTTCCAAGGATCAAGACTTGCCACCCAATAATGAATCCCCTTCGACAGAGACAACCACTGTCCCAGATGAAGAGCTGGATTGGTTAGAAAAGCACTGTGTCAAAATAAACAACGATCTTCTGATCTCCAAAGTCTTTTACTTTTTCTTCTATTCTGCATATGGCTCTCTGTACCCCTTGCTGCCCGTGTACTACAAGCAGCTGGGTATGACACCCAGCCAGAGCGGACTTCTGGTGGGCATCAGGTACTTTATTGAGTTTTGCAGTGCTCCCTTCTGGGGAGTGGTGGCAGATCGCTTCAAGAAAGGCAAGATTGTCCTCCTGTTTTCACTTTTATGCTGGGTTTTATTTAACCTGGGCATTGGATTTGTGAGACCAGCCACCTTAAGATGTGTACCAAAGGGCCTTCCCCCAGCACATCCCACCAATGCAAGCAGCCTTTTAACAACAATTCTGCAAAACGCCTCGACGTCTTCTCCAGTAACCACGGTGAGTGCTGCATCCCCGAAAGTTCGTGGGAGGAGAGACCTGGCCTCTTCCAGTCCAGTCACTTTGGAAACAGCAGGGACACCTAATCCCGAAATAACATTCCTGGTACCTACACAGAGCAATGATGAGAATTTTACCTTGGAAAACAGTACCCATCTGATTCTGAAAAGTACCACTACTAGCCCAGCCTCACCAGGGACCGCAACTCTGAGCACCACCCCAGCTTCCATCAGCACAAAGCCGATGCCTTCTGACCAAGCTGTGCTCGTTTATGATCAACAAGAAGTAGAGGCCATCTTTCTACTCATTCTGCTGGTTGTCATAATAGGAGAATTTTTCAGTGCTTCCTCTGTTACCATCGTGGACACCATAACTCTGCAGTACCTTGGCAAGCACAGGGACCGGTATGGATTGCAGCGTATGTGGGGATCTCTGGGCTGGGGGCTGGCCATGCTCTCTGTGGGAATTGGCATTGACTATACTCACACAGAAGTTGCCATTGAAGGTCAAGGATGCAAAGCTCCAGAGTACAAGAACTACAGGATCGTTTTCATTGTTTTTGGTGTCCTCATGACAATGGCCTTAATTGTGGCCACCCAGTTTCGATTTCATTATGCGCACTTCAACCAAGATGAAAATAAGAGAAAAGAGGTAGAGATCTCACAGGTGGACAGAAATGCCTCCAATGAATCTTCAGATAACACTCCTACCAGTATGAGCCAGTCACAGTCTTTCAGTTTTTGGGACCTAATTAAACTGCTGTGCAGTATCCAGTATGGCTCCGTGCTCTTCGTGGCCTGGTTCATGGGCTTTGGATATGGCTTTGTGTTCACCTTTCTGTACTGGCACTTGGAAGACCTGAATGGCACCACCACTCTCTTTGGAGTTTGTTCTGTGCTCAGTCATGTGTCTGAGCTGACTGCCTACTTCTTCAGCCACAAACTCATTGAATTGGTTGGTCACATCAGGTAAGATGGCAGCAATTAAAGAGTTATACAGTAAACGGTGACTCTTGGGCTCAGCCCTTGTGCTACAAAGGGAAACTCAAGCTAATCCTTTTTTTTTAACTTATATTCCAAGTCCTGCTCAGTTATGTGGCGCACAATGGATTTTTTTTTTTTTGTTGTTATTTTAAGAGTTGAAAATGCTCTGAAATGCCTGGTTTGAATTTGAGTTCTGTGTTAGTATGTGCTTTATGCCTGGCACCATAACATTTTGCAGATGGTTCCAGAAGATATCCTTGTTCCCTGATGCATCGCTCTGTTAGAGATCTTTACAAATTGCCACCCACTCAAGGGTTGTCTGTTTTGACATACAGATACCTTTAGTTTTTCAGGTTTTTTTTCCTGTGAATAGCAGCACTCTGCAAACCTGCTTTAGCCTGGTTCACCTAGCAGGGCAGTTCATTGCCCCCCTGGTAGCCTGGAAAGGTGTCAGCTGCAGGCTGAGAGGGGAGAAGCTGAGCTGAGGAAACGAGGTGAGCACCTCCTGTGTACATGGCCTGGTAATCAGACTCTGGGTGTTGGCAGAATGAGGTTGCAGACTGCCAGTATCACTTACCACTTCTCCTCCTTTAGTTGCAGCAGCGTGTGTCAGCTGTGAAGTGAGATGGCTGCAGGGCTTGTCCCGTTGTTTTTGCCTTGTGTAAGTGAAAGTGACTGCTTCCAGCATATTAGTGAGCATTGGTTTCCAGTAAATTCACTAAATTGACTGAATTTTCACATGTTCTAAATCCCTCTACTACTCTTTTTAAAAAGTGCAGAGGAGGAAAGACAGGGAAAGCCTGAGCTAGTGAAGCTGCAAAGGTGGGTATTTTAATGTTTACTCAGGTATTGTGTGTATCTAAATGCAAAGCTGTGTGTTGTTGGCATCATATCCTTTCCAAATGCCCAGTTTGTAATCATACAGTCATTGAGATGTAAGTATTTTTAAGCTGTTTGCACTCTTCCTTATGTGTCTTCTGTTCTAAGGTTCTGCTCTTTGTTTTGCTTGTATTGGGATGAAAATTTTTATTCATTTGACCTCTTATAAAAATATTGAAGATGTTTAGCACAATAATTTGAGGTGTTACTTAAAAGATAGGGTTCTTTCTTACTTTAAACTGAGAAGCATCCCTTTACTTAGAGTTAGTCTTAATCTCTGAATTTCACAATAATTAGTGAGAGAAAATGACACCTTGCATGCAAAGCCTGGAGGAAGGATATGATGGTGGAGGAGTGATGAGAACAGATCACAGTTTTGATAGCTAAAGATAGCTTGTGTATGCTCTTTCAATGTGTATTATAGTGTAAAATTCAGGCTTAGACGCCAGCTAAAGAAAGAATGAAAACCAAAAGAGTGGTAGGATTGTGAATAAGATGAAACAGAAGGGATGGGTGCATTGGCCAGTGAAAAGAATGATGATATATGGAATTAGCTCCTTTTTTTTTTTTTTTTTGGCACTGCTAAGCCTGTGAAGCCAAGATTGGATCAAGATTAGATTGTTTAAACACTAGTTCCTATTTGCTATGGAACAGCATTGTATATACCTGGGAAATGAACATTAGTCATATTTTAGTGTTATCTAATGCTTACTTGTGTTTAGTCATCACAGTTTGAGACAACTCCTTCTGGTTGCCTGCTGCCTTGTACTTTCTGAACTTTGTGTGTTTGAGAGGAGGCAAGCTTTTTGCTTTTTTTTCTTTTTTCTTTCCTAGAGAAAAACTGCTGGGAGTTCATGGCTCATCTTTTTTGACAGTTCTGTATGTGTATTGTCTGCTGCCTTCTAGTGCAGTTTATAATTTTCCTATTAATAAGAGCCAACAACCTCCATATCCTTATCCTTAGAAGCATTTAGCATTGATATTTTATCTGTTTTTTAACAGCCCAAAATCCTTTCTTCTGGGCTGTTGGACTTCCAGATGTAGGCATTCTTTCTGCAATACTTGAGTATTTTTCATTCAGTTTTTCTTTCTGTGTTGAGTGTTTGAAGACAGGCATGAATACCAGAATTACAGGCATTGTCACAGTAGCAGAAAAAAATGCTATTGAATGTCCTTTGTAGAACTGCAAGAAGACAGGCTTTACACCTTATCAGACAGAAGCTCAATTTCCCTTTTCAACTTTTACAAATCTTTCTGTTTCTGCCATTGTATGGGGTGGCATATAAAACCCTTACAACAGTTTGAAACCTCTTCTGTTTTCACAGCTTTTTAAACTAATGATCAAATTATTGTCCAAGCATTTTAAGCATGACTGTATTAAATATGTGCTGAAAAAAAAATGCCCAGTTTCTGAGTTCATTAGCAGTACTGTGTATCCACTAGTGCTCTTCATGTGTGCATTTGTTGTACGTGCTTCCAGTATTTCTTTGAGAGGTTATTAGGAAAAAATCTTTACTGTGAGGGTGGTGAGGCCCTGGCACAGGTTGCCCAGAGAAGTTGTGGCTGCCCCATCCCTGGAAGTGTTCAGGGTCAGGCTGGATGGGATTTGGAGCAACCTGGCCTAATGAATGGTGTCCCTGCCTATGGCAGAGGGGTTGGAATGAGATGATCTTTAAGGTCCCTTCCAACCCAAACCATTCTATGATACTGTGACAAAAAAGTGTACAAAACTGGTTATGAAATATTTAGACCCCACCTGGTGTAGAAGCACTCAAAACTGCCAGTGACTTAGGAAGATGATGTCAAACTCTGAAAATGACTTCTTACTTGAGGTTAAGCTTGAATGTGTTTGTCTGACCACAGTTCCAGCAAGTGAGTTTTTATGGGAAGCAGAGACTGGTAGTCATGGCTGTAAACATCTCAGACTCCTTGAGACAAATATAGATGCAGTGCTTCAAATGTTAAACCTGTGAATTGAGTATGGTGTCTCTGTGGGTACTGCATATAGGGTTCATGAGGAACATCTGTTTACATTTTCTATTTAGGTCTGATAAGGAGCCTAAGTGATTATTATAAATGCATTTTTGAAAAGACTCTGTAAATACACAAAAGTTTTCGTGTGATGTACTAGTCCAAAACCATATTTATAGAAATCCTCATAAACTGTAATTTACCTAAAATTCTGTACATATATTCTAAGAAATTAAGAGGTAGAACCTGACTAAATTGCTGCTCTTAAACTCCGAATCCAAATCTTCCTGCAAATGTAACATGTTGGAAAAACACAGGTAGGTGAGTGGTTAGTGATGATGGAAAAGCTCTGATGCAGGAAGAGGTTTCATCCCTGGTCTGGCTGTGCTAGGGAACAGCTGAGATAAGAAAACAGTTCTTGGAGAGCAAAGTTTTTGCTAGACAAAAGTGAAGTTAAGCTGTCTAGAACTCATCCTAAACAGAGAGGTGCATCTGTACTGCTACTGAGGAAAAACAAGATGAGGCCATTCCTTTGTATTCCTGAGGGTGTTCATTGCCCTGGGCCCCTTTCTGGTAGGGGAATGAGGACAGGAGCCTGCAGACCTTGTGAGTTTGGTTACCTTTAGAGGCTGACACGTCCTAATACATTTCAGAAATGTGGTTTTACATAAGAAGTACATTAAGTTGTAGCTATGAAAGGAACCAAGTTATTTGTTTGGAACAGGAGGCATTAATTAAAGGATAAGATGAAATTTACGATTCAGAGCACAAAGAACAAGTTTGTTCTCATTATTGTATAATAGTGAACTTTTTCATGGCTTCCCATGTTTTCTTCCTTGAATGCTTGGGCTTGTGTTGCCTAAAGGCAGCTAAAACCAGCTATTCATGGACCTCACATGTATCTGGAAGCAACACGGCTTGGTTTGATGTCTCACTGAGGGGGGAGACTTCCTGCCAGCTTGCCCTACTTGTTGAAAGCAAATTCATGTTATTGTGAAATGCACAGGCCTTTTTTGATATCTGTGACATGATGAAAACTATGGTACTGGATTTTTCTCTGTCAGCATGTGTATTGAGAGACCTCAAGTGTTGACAAGATGCTGTGTTTTTGTGATGGCATCTCTAGATTTTCCAGTGGCTCTGTACCACTGAATTAAATCTTGGTGTGCATTTGTAGAAAAACTAACTGGAAAAGCAGCACAAAGACTAACGAGCCCTTTCACAAGGTCAGTGCTTCACCTTAATTATCAATTGCATTTATTTCACTTATGCCAAACCAGAGTTCAAACCAACAAGCCCTTTTTGGACAATAAATTATCCTTGTCCCTGAAAAAAAATCTTTAAAGGTTGCAATAGCACCCTTTCTCAAGCTGTAAACATGTTTTCAATTAAGTCTTTGTTTCCCAAGATCCATCTAAAAATAAGAGGAAGATAGCTGGATGAATGAGCACCCCAGAGGGAAGCTATGCTAAATCTAAAAACTGGAAGGGAAGAGTCATCAGGTTAAATGTGCAGTGGGAAATACACTTTACAAATAGTCTTTGTTTTTCATTGTTTAAAAGCTGTTGTAAGAGCTTATTTTTCCCCCCTCTAAATTCTGAGATTCAGCATCTGCTGCTTTTCAACAGGATGGCTAAGTTTTATCCTGAGGCATGTTGTTATAAACCATATTGCTTCTGTGGGATGTGTTTTAGAGTACTTCTGAGCAGTTTGCAGATACTGGGACTATAAACTTGTATTAATTGAGTTAAAATTAATTCCTTTAATACAAACCTGCTCCTGGCTTTCATTGAAATGGCAGAATGAATCTCTGGATGTTTGGAAAAGAAGGTTGTTTGGAAGGGATGTTGAATACACTCAAATTATCTGTCTGAAACACAATCTCATTTAGAGTGTGGCATAGAACTACAGAGCTCAGTTAAAAGCTCAATGGGTTCGCTGTGTCTGTTGTTTGTTTTTTTTTTTTTTTCTATTTGGATTTTCAGTGTATTGAATGGGCAAGAGGAGAGTTTATGTTTGGGTGTAGGACTTAAAGGATATATTTTGTGTTGAGCAAGTGCTTTAGACTGGCAAACTATATGCATGCAAATAACTTTTAAATCAGTAAACTGTATTATAACATACCAGGAAGGGAAAGGGCAGACTATCCTGACTACTCCTTTCTTTATTTCCTTTAGAGTACTTTATATTGGCCTTGCCTGTAATACAGCACGGTACATCTACATCTCGTATCTGGAAAATGCCTGGACTGTTCTTCCAATGGAGGTGCTTCAAGGTAAGACCTTGCAGCTCAACATCAGGTGCTCCCATTTATCTTGTTTGCAAGTGAGCTATGCTTAAGTAAAAAAAAAAAAAAAATCTGGTATTTCTCTATTTTTTGACCACAAATACCCCAGAAGATGCAAGTTCATAAAACACACAAACCATTACTGTTTATCCTGGGAAATATTTGACGTCAAAAGGGTGGGTGTGCATTTGATTGTGCACAGTTCTCTGTTGATTCAAACAGAACTGTGTGAGACCAACACACCCTTTAAATAAACACAGAGACAGAAGCACGAGCTGGGTACACACCTACTACAAATCCTGTTTGGTGATAAATGTGAACTTCATTAAATGCCAGAAGTTTCAGTCCTTGAAAGGATGGCACAAAAAAACTCCAAATGCAATCTGGGTCATTCTGTCTCTGTTAAAATATTTCAGTTTTTCAGTTTCATTAGTACTTTTGAGATTACAGAATTTCTGTTTTAATAGCTGGAGAAGTTCTCCCAGTAGCTTTCTCAGTGCTAAGAGAACTTCTTTGAGACATGCCCTTTCACTTATTTACAAGGACAGTGGTGTGGTCTATTGACAAGTAACTTGTGTCCTGTTTTCAAATCCTGTTGTAGAAGTCTGTAAGAACTTCATTGCAATGTTTAAGAATACATTGTTCTAGCTTTGTTTTCATGACCTTTTTTTGTCTTTGTGGTGGGTACTACTTCTCAAAACCATGAAAAAGTGGAACTGTTTTACTTCAGTGTTTGAAGAATACCATTCTTGACCATCTTTTTAAAGCCGGTATTTTGATTTTGTACAATAATATTTAGAATTTTTTCCACAGATATTACTGAAAAGTTTTATTCTTCTATGTGCAGCATAACTTGAATTTAAATTAACCTTTTCTACTATACTTACAGAAGTCTTTGTAAACTTTGTAGACTTTGAGTTACAAAATGCCATTAGAGAGCACTGTGTGGATCTCTACACACAGATTCATTTGTGTGCTGGCTTCTGAGCCTTCCGAGCTAACAAAACCAGTTTATCATTATAATTGCTACAAGAGCAAGCATCTGAATTTTGTTATTAAAAAGCCCCTAAAAACACAACTATTGAATTGATGTTTCATTGTTCATACCAAGTGTTAAAATAGGAACATGTTAGAAAGAACCTGAAGAATGAATATGTGTTATATACTCTCACCTGCTCAAAATTCTAGGGAAAACAAATGATGAATACAAAGCTTTGAATGTTTAGGTAATTCTGTTTTAAAGATATCCCATATCAAAATATAGGAGAAAGCCCATGTGGTTTCACCAATGCAACCATAAGTTTGTGCCTGGAAGCATCCTATGAGTCATGGTTGAAAAAGAAGTTTCTTGTACTTTGAAGGTGATCTTTATTCTGCTGAAACTTCAATATGAATTGTAGGTTTTCCTTTACATACAGCAAGGCTATGAGGAGGTAGTGGTTTTAGTGGGGGGTTTTGTGTGGCACAATCCTGAGTAATTGAGATTTGAAGAAAAAAATTAAGGCCCTTCATAATAATACTTTGTCATAAATGTATCTGCCAGATGCTACCGTATTTAGCCACTGCTGAATCATGGGCTCCTTGGTTAATCTGGCTATTTGCAGTTATTTATAGTCAGTAAATGAGAGTGCTAAACCCAAACCAAACCCACACACAGCTCCCCCACCAAGCCCCTAGGTCTCTGTGTTCTGTGTGCTCCTTTCAGGCTGCATCAGACATCATTTGTTGTTCCCTGATGTCCATGGGTGCCCCATGTGTGTCTAACCACTACCACTGCATTTGTAGGATTCCAGTCATCTCATTCAGTGCTGCCAAATGGGGGATCAAGGTCATTTTTGTAGAAGTACTGTTGACTTCCCCCCCCCCCCCCCCCCTTCCTTTATTAATTCCCTTTCTGCTCTTACCAGTTTTTCATCTTTTCTAGAGTTATTTTTTTCTGCAGCAGTTCCAAGTCCTGTTTCTTTGGGCTCTGCTTTCTCTCTTGCATAACCGCTGTGTCAGTGGCAGTAAGAAGTGATGCCTTAATGAAATTTGGTGAGGTGGAAGCTCTTATTTTTAAGTGAGCTTGTTGACAGAGGGAAGGAAGAGTCATAGCTGTTTTCTCTGTGTAAGGATTAGAAGTATTGAAAACCAAAAAAGAGTAGATTGTGTACACCACATGGGCACCATGGGGGCTATCAAGTTTGTGGGTCTTTGAAACCCCTTGGTGAAGTCCTTGTTCTAATTGTGCAGAACTTTTTTCCAGGAAGCTGTCAAGTTCTATGTAAACTCCAGTTCCATCAGCTCGAGGGGTTTTGAAGCTAACAAAAGTTTTAGTTGACTTCTGTATAAAATTTATTTTTCTGTTTAATATGTTTCTGCAATACAAGCAGGATTATCCCCATGTGCTGTTGCTGAAGGGCATGGGCACATTTCTGGAAGATGACTCTGCAGACTGCATCTATTGATTGTAATAAGAACCATGCTGTGTTCCAGCTGCTGTTTGTAGCTGGGATGAGGACAGCTCTCATTGCATTGCTCTCTCAAAGGAGTAAATGAGGAGATTTAAACTCACTTCTCAATTCAAAGTTTTCAATACTGTGCTGTATTGACTTGCAGAGGCAATGTATGAAAGTAAGAGCTAAGGCTGAATCTGTAATAACTGAAGATTTCAAGACATCCTTGTTAAGTATATAGATAGATAGATAGATAGATAGATAGATAGATAGATAGATAGATATTGCCCACAAGCAATCTTGTTCATTTGGCACTTTAGCAGATGAAGTTTTACTATGCTAGTTAGCTGCAATTTATTGTTCCAGGGCAGTGGTCCAGATTCTCTGATAACAGCTATGCTAGCTCACCAATTTGCATGACAGGAATCTTTTCTTAATTACAAAACTGTCTTGTTAACCTGACAATGAGCTGTTTTCACTTGGCAGTTACTCAGCAAAGTCCAAAACAAGTGCTATTCTAAGAACTGACTCCTACTGATGTTCCAGCAGCACAGTTGTGTCTAGATAGCAAAGAATTTGGCCTTTGGCTGACAATAACTATGATACATATTTCTCTTGAAATAAATTTGGATCCCCAAATCTTCACTTCATGGTTTACATATAAATTATCCTAAACTCACTAAAATGACAAGCATCATTCTAGGGTTGCTGCGCTTATTGGAACTGTTGTGCAGTGATGAAATGGTGGTTAGTGGTTTTAGTAAATAATGTCACAATATATATAGTGAGCAACTTCTTTTTAAAAGAGTTGTGGTTAGCAATGACAGTAATCCAGACCAGACTTCTTATGTAAGTTGTGGTAAAAACTGTTCCAGTCACTGTTGTATAAATAATCATAATAAAAAATCACATTAATAATGTATACCTACTAAAATAAAAAGGCTGTGCCTTTAAAGGCAAGTGTAGTGAGCTGATTTAAAGGTATGGATTTGTTTTCAGAGACATTGAGAACAGTGTGTTCTAGTGGGGCTTTCACTGCTAAAGATGAAAACATCCAAGAACCTATTGGTTAAGTTCTAGCCTTTTGTGTTCAAACAAACTCAGTTCAAATAATAGCTGATGTGTTTTTTATTTGCCTGCCTTTAAGAATTGACTTGCTCCTAATAGCTGATAAAACTGCATGTTTTATGTTAATTGCTGTAATTTCTAAATCAAATCCACTTTACCTATTTTAAATTAGCTCTGCTTTGTTATTGGGACAGCTCTCCGTTGCTAAGTGCAGTGCATGCATTGGCATTAAAGTAGAGACTTAGTGAGTTCTAAAATTCTTAAGCTTTTTGCATAGAAAATCTGTGAGTTTTAAAGCCTTAAACTATAAATGGTAAGGTAATACAGACATTTTAATGCAAGTTCTTTGTTTTTCAACACAGTGATGTACTAATATCAAAACCTTGAGAGAGAGAGAGCAATATACAGACATATAGGTATAATACCCAAAGCTTGAGGAATTTTAGGTTTTGAAGGAATTTGACCTGTACAGCCTGGTGGACATCTAACGTGTGTATACTTGCACTATATCAATTTCATATAGTGCTATTTCTCCTTTTACCTAAGCAAAATCCACATTATTCCATATGTTATGAAAGATGTGTTATCTTGCTCTTAGGAGTCTTCAGCCTAAATGCCTAAGTAATTATTGATTGTCCAACTGTTCATTACTAAGTCAAGTGTAGAGGACAGAAATATGTTGACTGAATCATCAGTTGTGCCAATATTTGTTTAAAACTGAGGCAGTAGAGCTTAGGCATTGGTAAACTGTGATGACTATTTTTAATACCTCTGAAATAAGGAAAAAATATCCCCACTCAAACTGAGGGTGGCAAAATAGTTCAGGCTTATTTAATGTGTGATGAACTACAAAACTGTTTAGTTTTTCTAACTTGTCCACAACCCTGCCTTTTCGTGTCCTATTCTTTCCCACTCCACACAGGCCCCCAGGTGAGGGCTCCATCTGCAGCCTGTCTCCCATGCTGAGAGTCATGTGCTGGCCATCCCTTAGCTCTCCTGCAGGAGGAAAAAGTGTTCCCAGCCCCAAATCAGCTGGAGTCATGTGCCAGATAGGTGCTTGCACAGTCTCTGCTGGGGACTGGGGCTGTCCTGGGGATGTGGTTGATGGCACTGGGGACTGTGGCTGCAGGAGTGGGTGAAGTGGCAGCAGTGCCCATGCAGGATGCAGCCCCAGCAGGAGAGGGGCACACTGACTCTGGCTCTCAGCAGCAGCCATGCAAAGCAATGTCTTTGGCTTACCCTGAGGAGCTTGTGTGCTGTTCTCATCTGGACCATTGTGTGCTAGGTGCAGAGTGTGTTGGTGGTGAGTTCAGAATCAGTTTGCTGGGAGGAGCTGGGTTTTTGTGGGGTGTGGGAAGGGCAGGAGGAGACTAATTCTTGCCTCTGAAATGGCATGGATATCTCTGATACTGTTTGGATTTTATGACCTTTTTGCTGCCTTCACTGGAAGGAGACTGCTGAGAGGCATCAATGCTTTAATTGCCTTCAGCTTGTGAAATGGGGACTGTATTCCAAAGGCCCTAGGTCACTCTGAGGGCACAAGGAATCTGGCAGAGGGACTTGCCTCCTTAGGGACTGTGTCTCCAAAAGAGAAGTGGGGTTGTCTTAGAGGGAGAAAGAGCTTTTGACAGGCTCTGCAGAAGGAGTTGTCCCATCTCTCTGTGGCTTCGTTGCCAGTATCACGTTACCAAAAGCTGATTTGTACTTCACAGACATTTGTCACGGCAGGGTTTCTCTAGTTTTTCTCTCCATGTACTCCAGCTGGTGAGTGCAGTTGCTGAGATGCTGTGTTGGCACCCTGTGGCCCCTGACACTGTCTCGTTTCTGCAGGTGTCACCCATGCAGCTATCTGGGCAGCCTGCATCTCGTACCTGAGCGCAGCCGTGCCTCCAGAGCTGAGAACGTCGGCGCAGGGAATACTGCAAGGCCTCCACCTGGGGCTGGGCAGGGGATGTGGAGCCATGGTTGGAGGGGTTTTGGTCAATTACTTCGGTAAGGAGAAGTAATATTGAAAATTTTAATTTTATTTATTCCAGTTTTACCGAACTGTCAGCTTGGAAATTCTTTATGCTGTAGGTGTTGTTATATGTTAAAGAGTTATACACTTGTATGGATCTCAGGATCATAGGACTGCTCAGGCTGGGGAGTGCCCTGATCCAGTCCAGGCCCCTGATCAAAGCAAGGTCAGCACTGCATTTAGATTGAATTGCTCATGGCTTTGTTCTGTCAGTGTTCAAATTGATTCAGTATGTTACACCTAGATATTTTCATTGTTATGTCAAATACCCAACCTGATCTGTAAGTAAGATGAATGAATCCTTTGTGAGAGAACAGGTTGATACTATAAAGCCTCTCGATGAACAAATGAGAATCTAATTACTTGCTTAAAAATCCTTTGCAAAGCCTGTTGAAGAAGTGATGGGGGAGGCAAATGTAATGAAACAAGCTAATAGGAGTCTGCATGGGCAATATATATAGCCAAGAAGCACATTATGCTGACTCATTTTATTTTATTAAATAAGTAGGTTCTCAATTTAGGAAAAAAAAAATCTCATTACAGGTCCTGCTGCCACATTCAGGGGAATAGGGATGGCTTGTTTAGTGATTCTGCTTCTGTTTGCACTGATCCAGTGGATGTTGGTTCCTGATGAAGAAGAAGGTAAATATTCATGTCACAGAGACACTACAGAATTAAAAGCAGTGAAAAAAAGATCTCTCTGTAGCTGCTCCTGCACCTTTACTTTTGTATGTTGGGTGTCTTAACTTGGATTTTGACAAAACAGTTTATTTTCTAGTGGGAAGTTTTTGTCCTGAGCAGTGAAGAAATTGAAGTGGTATGCTGTTGCTGCTGTAAGAAGGGCAGCATTGAGTTCTTGAATGCCCACAGAAGAAAAGCATGATATATTTTGCTGCCTGTATGTCCTCTCAGTTCTGAGAACCCCTTAGGTTAGAATTCAGAGCTGCAGTGAGTCATTTCAGTTGCACCAATTCTTTAAGGTCACCTCGATCCCACTTTGTGCTCTCATGTTCTACCAGTTGAAGCCACTGTTAGAAATTGTAGAGCTGGCTTCAGAGTACACAGAATTTTATAGATTTTTTTTTTAAACCTGAGATATCTGCCCTCTGAGGGAACTTGAACTTCTTAACCTGTGCATTTATCAATATCTAGGCTAACCAGAAACTAAATACTTGGAGCAAAGTTAGGGGTTTACCATAAATCTGATTCTTACAAAGACAATGGAACTTTGGCTAGCTGTGAAAAGTCATGAATTTTTGAGCTCCTTTTTACCCAACTACTTTCCAGTATGACTTTTGAGTATGAAATGAAAGTTATTTTTCTTTAGCTGGAATATGAAATAAACTAGTTATCAAGCTGCCTATATACTGAAGTGTTCAAATATATATCTTGCTAGTATTTTCTTCACCTGTATTCAAATGATAATGGCAAAAAGTGGAAAGGTGAAAAGGCTGTTTGCTGCTTCAGTTTCCCACTGACATTCAGTTAATTGCACATGAATCTACAAAAGGCCAGTTTGTTCATAGTGGCCTTACTCTCTTTGTTTCTGTCTTTGATTTTCATTTAATACACACTACCTATTTTAACTATGTA
Organism: Cinclus cinclus; assembly: GCF_963662255.1. Lineage (NCBI taxonomy): Eukaryota > Metazoa > Chordata > Aves > Passeriformes > Cinclidae > Cinclus > Cinclus cinclus. The sequence continues at coordinate 2,302,056 of NC_085066.1, read as the reverse complement.
ATGTTAATTTATGTTAATTTAAAGCAGGACAGTAATTAGGCTGCTTTCAGGCAGACCAGTTGGATGAGTAAAATGAAGCATGTGGTCAAATGTGTGCAGGATTAGTCTCTTAATTTCTTCACTCCTTGAGAACATCCAGCCCTTGCTTAAAATACCCAGTACTATCTAGGGGTTTGTAAACTAAATGTAATTTTATAATTCTGAAAAAAGATATTTTAGTCTGTAGAATATTTTCTTTGGAAAAATATTTTTTTTCAAAGTTTACAGAATGTGTTTTTTACAGAAAGCACTTGGCTATTACTGAAAATATTCCCCAGTTACTAAACATCTGATTAATTATTTTTTGTATGAATACTCTAGCTCTTCAAGACTGTAAGGCACATTGGGTTGGGTCATGGTATTTTATAGATGACATTTCAAGACAGCTGTGAAAACTATTGCAGTTTATTGGAAGACATTAGATGTAAAGGTCTCTTGAGAGGATTCTTCCTTTACCTGGAGCTCTTTGACAAATAACTTTGTGTCTTCCAGTGTGTGTCACTATCCTTAATTCTTGTCTCGCTAACTGCCTAACTCCATAGTAACTATTTGCTGGGAACAACTGGAGTTTCTCAGCCCTGCTTGTCAGGCACCAGCCAGGTTTCCCTAACTCACCTGAGCTGTGTCTGGCTCCTGGCAGCTTGTGCCAGTGTTCTGCTTGCAGGGCAGTGATAACCACAGTGTGAAAGCAAGAAACACTTCATGCTCATTGTCTGCTTCAGGGTTTGCCTTTTTTAAAGCTTGTTGGCTTTGCCAGTGATGATTTTGTTTTAAACTTCAGAAAAGACAATGCTGGCAGAAAGGATTCCAGTGCCTTCCAGTCCTGTTCCCATAGCAACGATTGACCTTGTACAGCAGCAGTCGGAAGATATCATGCCTCGGACTGAGCCCAGACTCCCTCCAAAGAAAACTAAACACCAAGAAGAGCAAGAGGATGTGAACAAGCCTGCCTGGGGCATCAGTTCTTCTCCATGGGTCACCTTAGCTTATGCTGTCTACCAGATAAAAGAGATGGTTAAACTATCCAAAACTAATCCAGCTCCTGAGAATCAGCCTTTGCAGGTAATCTTCTAATCTTTAGGAAGTTCTTACGTAATTTTAGCTGCTTTAAAACTTTTACAGCTCTGTAAATCTGTTAGTACCTGGCAGGTATTTTCTTTACTTGTAATAAAGCTGGACTTGTGACACAGTAGTTGAAATAATGCATGAAATAGAGTTGTTTTCTATGTATAATGTAGCAGGAATAACTTGGCAAGTAGTATCTTCTGAAGGTGGTAGGAGAAGAAGAGACATAGAAATGGACTCTTTACAGATTTTGATATATTTGGATTCTCTTTAAGTTTACATTTCTTTTCATGTTAGTTGGAATGTGCAGGTTATGCATTTTGCAAAATTTACAAGGTGATAATTCAACATGAAGATGCACAGCTGCTTAACAGGCTTTAAAATTATTTTTATTTAGTTTTTCTTCCCTAGATGATGCTGCCAGACATGTACATGGCTGCTGTGTGCCAGACAGCTACTGATTGGATACAGAGCCTTCTTTTCAAATGAAGTTAATCTCTTTTTTACATAGAGTTACATCAGATCAGAGCCATCCTGGGACTTTAGTATCTGGTGGCTGGTGCTTACTGTGCACCGTTACCCTTGTGTTCAGTCTCCCTACAGAACAGCTGCCTCAGTGGTTGGGTGGGCTTGGATCTTGAACTTGTAATGCTCAGGCCATGGCTTACTGGAGCTAGAGCACACTGCTAAGCCAAGGAGGGAAGTGCTGTCAGTCAGGTTTAGAACAGCATGGTCAGTCTCAACCACAGTGTTTACCTGTCTGAAGGAGTGGGTGAGGTCCCTTCTTGCCTCCAGTAGGCGTAAACACAGAAATGCTTTTTCCACAAGTGCCCTCTTTAGAAATGGGTAATTTGGGATGTGAGTGTGACTCAGCAGAGCTGTGTGTAGGAATTTCACCTGGTCAGTGACCTCCTGCCTTTCTTACTTGACTTTATTCTTGGAAATGTGTCACAGGCGTGCTTTAGGTTGCCTGGGGTTTTTGTTTGGTTTTCACCTGTCCAGAGTCAAAGAATGTGAGTTGAAGATATCACAAGGTCTCTGACATCAAAGTAATGTGTCCAAACTGCTTAGTTTCCCATTGCAAATGTCCTCAGTGTCATGGTTAGTGTAAGCTGTCCTCTGTTAAATCAGAGCAAAGAAGTTACACAGAACTCAGGCAATGAACATAGCAAGAAAATGATGTTTTGCAGGTGCGTGGTGTCTGACAGTGACTTGTCCAACACTGCTGGACACAACCCAGCTGCTTCCCTGAGCACTGTGAAGTGGCCAGAAGGGCTTTTGTGCCTGTTCTCTGTGGCACATGGTCTCTTCACTATGCTTTTCTTCCTGTAAAAATACAGTGCTAATATAAAAGTACTTCATGTTAATGTGCCAAAATTCAATGCACCAAGAAAATGGTATCATTTTCTTCATCATGTGTATTCTCCAAAATGTCTCATCCCTGTTTCAGTGCTCCAAGAGGACAAACTCGCTCCAAAATATTTCAGGTTTTGTGCTCAGTTATTTATTTTAGGCTGATGATATTAAAATACTGAAACTAGGAAAAGGCTGCCCAGCTCTTCAATTTGTTAAATAATTTCCTTAAAATGAAAATAAATAATTTGGAAGGAGAGTCAGTGCACAGAGAATTAGTGACAAAAATGATTCCTTCTTACTTCATTAAGACTCTGGATCAGTTTTGCTTCTGCTTGCTTATAGTCCTTCAAAGAAAGGAACATACTACCCTTATTCTTTATGCTTTGGTGCACAACAAATAATTATAGGCAGAGCATCACCTTTTAATGAAATGTGTTAGTGTGGAGATTTGCCATTTCAGCCCTGGGAATGTAACTGGTGTTTAAATGTGCTCTTACATTCCCTGATAAGGCTTATGTGAGAAGACTGGATGGATTTGTACATCAATACAGCAAAAATTCTGCCAGTCAGAAAGTCTGAGCAGTATCTTGGGGAGGGTGGGATCAACTGAGAAAAGCTGTATTTAAGAAGTGTGGAGAAAAAAAACCCCAAAACTTGCTTAGTCAAAAGAATGATCTTGTCTAAACACTTTGAAGTCCAGTTAATTGTTTTTTTTTTCCCCTTGAAACACAAGTTTGTTTTTTGCATGCTTCTTGGGAAAGTGCAGTTAGGAAAAGAGATGGAAGGTAAGCTGCTGTCTGCTTGCTATTAGTGTCATCTGGATTTAAATGTACTATTTTTGCTTTGCTGCTTTAAATTTGATTTGTTATGTTGCGGGCATTCAAAGCAAGTGCTTTGTGACTTTCCAGCAGTGCCTGAATGCATCCGGGGGTGTGCCAGTGGGGACAGTGTCCTGAGTGTTTACATTGACTTTTGGCATGCAATTCTTTCCCCTCTTTTTAGAAAACCAATGAGAATTGCAGTGCTTCATCAGCCAGCTCAGCAAGACAACCCCAAAATCTGACAGATTCTGAGCAGTCCAGAAATTGTTCGGCACCAACACCTACAGCACCATCAGATTCCCAAGCAGATGGCAGCCGTGTGGTGTCGGATCACGATGCTCAGCCTGCTGCTGCAGGGCCCTGAGATGCACTCATCTTACCAAATCCAGTGCATGGAATTCTGCTTCTCACCTGGGAAACGCTGGAGTAGGAGCTCAAAAGTAGGACTTCCTTCATCTTAACAATCATAACATGATGCAGTGCAAGCTTTTAACTATATTAAGAATATTCATATGACTACACAGAGCAACATGAGCAGGGAAGCCAAAAGTTTGGATTCTTGGGGGAAGTGATGTGGCCAGATATAATGGTAGGAAGAATTCTCGGCTGCTTTGCTAAAGCTGAGTCAAGTGCTATGAGATTTCTTTGCCATCTGTGGAAGAAAGGGAGTTTACTCCTCATTTGTTGAGGCACAGTGTGTCTGAGTTGATTGGATATTTTTTTTTTTAATTTATTCCCAAATCAAAATTAAAATACTTTTAAAGAGAGACAGTGAGTTTCCCTGAATAGTCTATTAGAAAATACCAGATCTAATAATACTAGCAATGTCATGAAAATGTCTCTGGAAAGATTTCTCAGAAACAGAGTAGCTTAAGGGAGCATATCTGAATATTATGGTAATGGATTAAACCACATGCATATTCAAAGAATATGTTTTTGAAGCTAATGTTCTGTTGTTTGAGATAAAAGTTTAGTTCTGCAAAGCAAAGGTTTTGAACTGGCATTTTAGTGCAACACACAAGCTGGAGGAATGCTTCTGAAGAAGTTACCCTCTGTACTTAGAGCCCTGCAGTTGGGCATAAGGTTGTGTGTGTTCGGGTAATTTTAGGTTTGATGTTGTATTGAGACAAGAATCTTTGATCAAGATTGCACAGCCCCTGAGATTGATCAGTGGTCTTTTTGGGTTTTTTATTTCATTATCTATACAAGGGTTTATTTAATGCAGTGTAGTTATTATGGTTATTTATTAAGAAAAGAGTAAGCTTTAAGTGCCTAGGGAAGGTGGGTGGGTAGGGAGGAATCACCTAAAAATCTTAAATGTTTAGGATTATAGGGGCAAAGTAGTGGATGCAGAAATAGAGTGAGAGATTCTCAGGAGGAAGCAAATGTAACTCAATTACAGTATGTTTAGGGAGTTACTTTGCCCAATGTCAAGACACTGGAGGACTTTGGATTATGTTTTGTTATGCTTCTTAATACTGTCTGCAGCCAGCTCATGCTGGTGCATAGTGAAAATTGCTGCTGGAGGGAAATCCTCGGGCTCAGGGAAGAGTCGGGGGGGCTTTAGTCAGGATAGTGTTTTGGCCCATTTTCTTAGATGAACAGCTCGTTCCTGGGAGATCCTGAGCACCCTGCTCCCATGGGAGTGAGGGAGCACTGCTCAGCTGCCCTCCTGGAAGTGAGATGTGTGTGAGGTGCGAGGCCTTCCCCAGGGAAGGTGCTGCTGTGGGACTGTGCTGAGCCAGAGGCAAGGCCAACAGGAGCCCAGAGTCAGGGAGGGAGAGGAAGGTGGCAGCAGCTGAGCAGGGAAGGGGGTGCACAGGTTTACCCACTTTGACATGTTAGCTTGACTGAAGGGGTGTCCCATAGCTGTGCTTTAGCTGTGCTTTTAGAACAACCCACGTTCTGGCAGTGCCTGGGACCAACACCATAGACAATAAAAAGAAACATCAATGACTAGCCACTAGTTACTTTTTTTGCACTTGAACTTAAATGTACTGTACTCACGTAATTCCTCATGACTTGTCTAAGTGTCCTTTAAAATCAGAAATGTATTTATTGTATGTTTGTATAACTTGGGGGAGAACTAAAGACTGAACAGGTGACAGGACAGAAGGATGCTAAAATTCCATCTTGAGGCTAACCAACCATTTGTTGAGTTCATGCTGTATGGTGTTACCTCAGCTGCTACTGCATAGCACCTGGATTGTGAAGTGAAGAGCTTGTACACTGTGTTTACACTTCAGAATTGTGTATTTGAAATGCCTGCTCTTTTTGGAATTGTATAGTCATTCTGTGTTGCAAAATGGACATGTACACCTGGATTTTGATATTTGTGAAACTGTAAAAACTGTGGTAAGAAATATAAAATATCCATAACATATTTAATAGTATCAACATGAACTTTTATTTTATTTGCTCATATTAGCTTCAGCAGTGAACATAACCACCTGAAGTGAAAATAATTCAGTGATAATGACCTTTTACTAAAAGTCACTGGAGGATACTGAACCAAGAGCCTGGGAACTACTCTTGCACTGTGTTATAACAGTTATCTGATAATAAAATCTGGCTGTAGGCACCAGTTCCCTTCTGTGGGGTACAGGGAATGTAAGGGACACAAACCAGTGTTTGTTGTAAACTGGTAGATACGGAAGAGTGCAGGGCATCACTGTGCACACCACAGAGAACAGAGAAAAATGTAACATCCTTTGTTAAGGAAGAAAGGCTTTTGTAAGAGTTAGGGCGATGGATTAGTGCCTAGATTCTGTTCCTAGATTTTCTGGCTAAACAGTGGACAGTACTTAACAATTGTGTTTCAGTAAGGCTGTGTCATCTCCACATGTCACAGGAGCACTGTGCCAGTGAACAGGGCTCCAGTGACAGCAGCTGGTTTTGGTAGGTTTTGTTTATGAAACCCTTCCAGTGTTGGAACAGGCTTGGGAGGATTTTTAAGGTCACTAGCTAACCACTAAGGTAGCCATCATCTTTTACTGCCATTGTGTTTTACATGCATTCTACTTTGGATAGTACTTACCCATCCCTGCCAAATGATGAATGTCACAACTACATACAGCGTGAGTTGATTATTTAATTTTTATTGCTTTTTAACCTTTTTCCTTGTTGAAGTAGGTATAGTACCTGGTATTCTTCTGAATCATGTAATTACCTAAAATGGGGGGGGTCCATTTAACGTATTGCTTAGGTAAAATAGTACCTTAATATATAATCTGGGCTGTTGTATATATGTAAATACAACGTACTTACATAGTACACACATGTACTTACATACCTCCATATTATGGAAGGGTAATCAACACTACCTCACTAAAGAGAGGACATCCAGAAAAACTGTGTGTTTTAAGGTCAGACAAATCTGATTCTCTTCCTCGGCCTCAAACTGCTTGGATGGGAATTCCTGGCTAACTATGAAGTACACTGAAAGAAGCCTGTGTACTTTAAAACATTTCAAAAACATTAAGACATCTCTTTGAGTATCCTTTGCCTAATCTGTACTCCATTTTCATCATGGTGACACAGAGATGAAATAAATCTGATCTGGTCTATGGTAATTGTTCAGGGGGAGTTTCCACCCTTGTCCTGAACCATCCAAGACAGTAATGAGGCTTTCCTCTGTTTTCACAACTGCTTGTTGCTAGTGCCAGAGCCCTCAAGCCAAACCTGATTTCCAGAATGTGGATGGAAATTTAGCTGTAGATTTGGCAGCAGCCTCTCTTAGGGGTGAGTCTTGCTGCTAGTGGCCTTCCTAAACAGTACTCTTGCTCTGTTTTTGAATGTTCTTGACTTAACAGTGAATGCATTTTGGAACACCTGCTTGACGTGGCTTTTCTCTGCTAAACATGCTTTAGATTTTGCATAGGTACTTAAAAATTTATGGCACTAAAGGGTGTTAAGTGTCTCTTTACTGTAAAATGGAAGTGTTCCTTTTAAACGGAAGCAACATAAAGGAGGGAAGACCACATCAGTGAGGCTTTAAGGCTTTAAAGCACCAACTCTGAGTCCTTTGTTACACAGAGGAGCTCTTGGATTATGGTATGTCTGCACTTCTTAGCACCATTGGAGGTAACAGGTTTTGTCCCTGGTGCAGCGATGGACAAGGAGAACCCAGGACAGCACCTGCACTGCTCAAGTCATGCTGCACCACTGGCCATGGTACAAAGAACAGACACCCCTTTTAAAGCAGACAGATCCCAGTCTCACATGCTCTTCTTGAGCACCAGCTGTTCCCATTGCTGACCATTCCTGGTAGGTTTGTAAGATCAGACAGTGACAGAATTAACGGTCTTTTGTTTCCTGCAGTTTGTTAGACAAAGAAAACAGCAAAGTGAGAACAGAACAATATATAGGGACAGATAGTCGAAAGAAATGACATCTGCAGGTGGATGAACTGAGGTACACACTCTACTCCCTAGCCCAGGACTCTGTAATACATAAGCTGAAATACATGTGACTGCCTAAATTTCTCTCCCTGGTCTATTTTTCCTCCCCACATCTTCTATGAGAAGTCCCACAGACAGCTGAGAAAGGGAAGGTCAAAGTCGGGTATCTTCCCTCATTGTTTTGCCAGGAATGATTTTTCTGCTTCTTACTCAGTGACCAAACTACTGAGTACTCTGAGGCTAGTGGAGCTTTGTGTGGGTTATCTGCATTCCCAGTTCCAGGCTCACAGCAGCACTCTGGCCTTGCTAATAGCAATTTCTCCAAGCAGCTGAAACAGCCTCAGCCTTTGAGACCTTTTTGGGGCTCTTGAGAGGCCTGGAACAGGCAGCAGCACCCACCTGAGGTAAGCTGATGCTGAAACTGAAGGCAGTAGCAAAAATGTTTGGAGATGGAAAACCTCTCCTAAACCATCTGCATTGTCAGATGTGGAGAAGCAGAGGGCTAGAGAAAGGTTTAGCAGTAGATCTGTACAAGAGGGAAGAAAGTATTTAAATAAACAAAGACTTGGAAAGAACTAAATACAGTATAACTACAGCAGAGATCAAGAACAGAATAATATGAGCAGAGGGTGAAAGGTCAGGCAGCATTCTGAGGGACAAGGGGAGCTTAAAACTAAAGGCAGAGGCAGGATGGAGCTAACAGATGAGTCCAGCCAGAGGAGGAAACAAACCTTGTTCAGCTGCATTAACTCTCTATGAGAAGTCTCACAAACAATGAACACAGTTTATCAACACTCGAACAGCATATCAGAAGTGTTGACACAGAGGGTACTTAGTAAAAGGAGAGTATAAAAAATGGCTTTTCCTCCCTCTAGTGCTCAGCAGAGGACTTGACGATGGAAAGGGCCAAAACAGATTCTCTGTTTACTAGAGGTAGCGTCCTTGGTAAAAGAAGGCATCCTGATGGACAGGCTGTCTCCAGTACTTGCCTTGGAAATGCACAGTGTTTGTTCCCCCAGTGGAAGTACCCACAGCATGAGATTCCTCTTCACTTGAACAGCTCCTGTGGTTTTCTTCTGTTGCTCTAATCAGGTCACATTGGTGATACAGGAAACAGTTTTTTCAAAAATCTTTCTCTGTCCAATAGCGACCACAAGAAAAGGCCATGTGTGAGTTCTCATTCTGTATCCTCCCTTTCTAGGACAAGTGTGTTTTCTGTCTTTTTTTGTTGTTGTTGTTGTTATTTCTCAAAGCTCAGAGCAGCTCAGTAGCATATGGAAATGGAACTTGTGTATGCATTTCATTTGCATTCTCCTCATCTTCTTCATGGATGGAATTGGTTGGCTCACCTTGCTCAGGCTGTGCCCTTGTCTCAAACAGCTGCTCTTCCAGGAAGGAGCTCCCAATGCCATACTGCTCATCATGCACCTTTGTTTCTGCAGGTGAGACATGGGGAGATCCCAGAACAAAAGCTGCAAACCTGTCAAATTTTGAAAGGGAGAAGTGATCAGCTAAGAAATTAAAAGAAGAAATTCTGTAAATTCTAGGGGTATAACCAGGAGTTTTGTAAGGACATCCCCAGAGGCAGTGCAGATGAGGGGAAGTTCCAATAATGGATGGCAGCAACCCCAAAGATTGGTTTTCCCAGCTCATCTTTCCAGTATTTTCTTTAGAACTAACTTTTGCTCTTCTGGAAACCATCTGCAAGGTCTTGTGAATAAGCAAAAAGCTCTAACTTCATGTTCACATCTTGCCAGTACTTGTCAGCAGGGTAATCCAGAGTAAGCATTTGTACAGTGGGGTAGTTGGTACTTGAACCTCTAAAAAGAAATTAAAGCTGTAGCATATTTGAGACAAAGGCTGTAAGGATTCAAGTGTGTTGATATTGCTAATTAAAGGGAAAAAATGGCAAGAATTCTGCACTCCTACATTGTGTGTAGACACCTTGTTGCTGGTGCTGCGTGTCACTGCGAGCAAGCTGAGCTCAAGTCTTCCCAAAGAATTCCTGCCTCTGGTGAAGCTGGAGCTGCAGACTGGGAATTCTGCAGCTGCTCCAAGTAACAAAGCCATGAACAGAGAATAAACTTGGAACTGTCCCTACACTGCAATCCACCACAAATTTTACTTTCAGTGGGCAACTCCATTGAAAGAATGGAGCTGGAGGTTCTGGCAGGAGTGTGGAACAGACAGGAGTTCTGACACCTGGGTAAGTGTTGACAGCACCAGAGAAATGCAGGCAAAAGGAAATGCAGCTACATTCTGGAGTTCTGGTAAACTGATCAATAATTTACATTCCAGACTGAACATTTCTGTGAGATGAACGTCATCACCTCGCTGTTCTTGGAAGCTCTGTTAGTCTAAATGGGGAACAAGTTTGCCTTGGGATGAACCACAGTCTGATGCTTAATGGGAGCTGGGAGGGGTTCTCCAAATCTTATTGCTGTTGATTCTCCTTTTTACTTCCCTATTCTCAACCACTGAATCGTTTAAACAACTCTATTAACGAACTGACAGCTAGAAAATAAGTGTGTCTCAGTTGTTTTGTACATTTGGTAGTATTTAGTTCTACAATACAACAGTAAGCTTTCACTTTTTTATCTCTCCATCATGCTAAAGAAGGCAAGCAGCTTAGAAAGTAAGACTGTTTAACAGTAAATCTATAAAACCTGGCAGAGAGGCTGTCTGTGTGCCAGTCCAAGGAAAATGAAGGTTCTGAACCTGGGCTTAACTTGTTACTGATTACATTCCAAGCTGACTGAGTTCCTTTAAAATCATTACACTTGGTTTGGTGGCAAGGACTAAGTCTTTGTGGCTGGCTAATATATGAAACTGCTTCTGATATCTTCCAAGTTTTTGTTTTGATGGGAATACACTGTTATGATTAATTTTATATTCTGCAGGGCTTTCTGGCTTTGCTTGCTTGATTCTTCCTGACCTATGTTTGTCTTGGGTTTATCTCTTAAGCTATACATGGCACAGCTTGTCTACCTGTTCTATTTGCTAGTTGCAGGTATTGATTTCTTTCTCTGTATTCTTGTCTTACATAGTGTTACTTCAATAACAGGATTCCCTGACTGTGCAGCTTTGCAGGTGGAGGGCTTAATATAGGTAATATTTGAGTATGTATCTTTTCCCTGCAACAATTTTACACCTCAGAAAAAGGGCACTGCTCTAAAATCTGAAGGAGGGCAATTTCACTGGTTAGAGAGCCACCAGCATCCCTGCAAGAGCTCACAGAGGAAATCTTTTAAGTTCTATGACTGTGAATTAGCTATGAAGGTCTGCAGACTCCCAGGAGTAATTTGAGGCCAGGGAGGAACAAAGAGAAGTTTACTACTCACCACCAGCGAGTAAATACCCTTGAGAGGCGCGGCTGTGGTCCTGTGTGGGATATGCAAGATAAACATGCCTGGAACAGTGCCTGAAGTGGCCTTTAGGTCTGCTGTGTGCCACTGTTTGTGCAATGTGCTTCTTGTTTTAGAGGAGGCAGGTTTTCTTACCTGTGTGGAGCCTGGAGTTTGGATACAGCTACCCATGATGGGAAGTCAGGGCTCCTGCAGAATGAGCGCAGCTCCTCCAGAGCTCTGATAGTTTCACTTTCACCTTGTTCTCGATACTCCTCTTCAGTAAGGTATTTAAACACCAATTTTCTTGATTTAAAGTGATGCTTCATTTTTCTAGAACAAAATTAAAATTTTATTTTATAATTAAAAAAATTTTATAATTAAAATCTCTACCTTTTTAAGAGAACCAGCTGCATTCTTAGATTTGAGGACAAGGTATTTAATGTTTGCTAGCCTGTCTACCCTAGGTCTTAACCAAAGCTGTAGAATTCCACATGATATTTAATGAGCCTCAGATGAGCTTTAGATCAGGTCCTTATTGTGTATGCATGGACTAAAATCTCACAGAATTAAAGAGATGGCTGCTTGCTCAGCCATTTATAGGTGCAAAATGCAAAATGTGTCTGTGCAGAGACATGGGCTGAATCAAAACCCAGTCTGCATATGCTACTTCAAAGATAAGCAATGCTCTAAGCCTGTTGCGAGTTGTTCATGTTGTTTACTAGATTGCTTCTCTTAAATCTTGCTCTAAATCACAAAACTGAGTAGTCTGAGGCCAAAATGTTTACAGTTTGCTGTTTTTTTTAGCTGCTGCATAGCGATGTATAATATAATTAGATATAAATTAGAAAGTGTGCCATGTTCTGTTTCCTTCTGTCAACTGCTTTCAATTTAAATGTTGTGATGAGTTAAGGAAAGGCTGGATGCCCATAGAACTTTCAGCTCTGTATAAAAACACCTGCTCCAACATCAGCAGCATTCAACTTTCCTCCTTGTATCCCTTTAAAGCAGAGAACTGTAGCTGTTGTTTAGGTCAAATGGTGAAGGGTCTTGCTGGCTCAGTGAAACCCACTGTTCTTAACACGAAATACTGCGAGATTCAAAATTATTTAGATATACTTGCTGCTTTGAACTGTGTATCTAGCATCATGGCCTCAGTTTGGTGCTGTGGCTTAAGGATTTTGAAATAGAAAAACCTGAAAGCCCTTATCATTCTCCCAAAAGAGATTTGTAGAGCTCTGCTTCTTTATAGAAGCATCAGTTCATGACAACCAAAAAGAAAGAACCACATGAAGAATAAACAACAGTGTTTCAGAGTAAAACTTGAAAGTAAAGTGAACTTGTAGCCATATCATACTGATTCCAGAGTGTTCTGAACCTGCTTAAAACAGGTGCTGTTCTTATATGTTACTTTTGAGACAGCTGTTGCTCCTCAGCTTCAGGCAAAAACTGTTCTACAACAAATGATAAATTATACCTAAAATAAAAAAGCTTCAGTTCAGGCCACACTTCAGCATGTAAAAAGAGAAGACAAAACCAAAGCAGTGTGTTCTTCAAACCTTAACAGTGTGTCAAAAAACAAACCCAAATTAACTGTCTTTTATTGTTTTGGTTATGTCAGTTCTAGCCTTTGCCTTTTCCTACTTCTCTGCAGCTCAGCAGAATCCACAGCTATGGAACAGTCTGTATAAACACTCTGAAGCTGGATGCCATCCATCACTGAAGGTAAAAAACAGATGTCAATTGGAAGGGCTTTTTAGAATCTTCATTTGAGTGTTGCACTTGCGCTAAAACGTGCTTCAAAGTCAAGGATGAGCAAACACGTTGTTCCTGTATTGCTGTTGAAAACACTCAGACCTACTGCAAGAAGTTCCTGTTCCAAATCCAAAATTTAAATGGGCCTCTAGGAGTACTGAGGAATATCTCCATAGCTCTGAGAGATTGTTACCTTGCTGTGATTAATGGAAGCAAACTTGGAAAACTGAAGTCATGGAGAGCACTATTTTGTGGACATGTGATTTTAATCTCTGAACTCTGTTCAGCCTCCAAGAACTGTCACTTTTGAACAGCTGCATCCTTGGTGATGGTGCAGTTTTATCCCTAAGATTCCATACGAGTTCCCTGCAGCTTCTCTCACTCCACGTCAAACCAAGGCAGTATTGCTGCAGTCTAATCAATCAAACAGAAATGTTCTGGTTGCCATATGCTGTGGACTAGAAGGTGCTACATTTGTCCTTAAGAACACAGTCACATTCCTCCGTTATCCACAGAACAAAACTCATGCTTAAAACTGCCAAGTGGAAAATAATTTCTGTGTCTCTGGACCTTAAACCTTTCCTACTGCAGTTTTACATTTGGCAGGCAAAATTATGAAGTAGTATTAGAAATTCCTAGACCATTATTGAAGTGTAGGGCTTATTTTTCATTATCAGCTTCCAGTATTTCCTGTTTCTCCCAGGACTAGGACATTCACAAACAGACACAGACCTGGCAATGTGACAGGCAGCACCCAGGGGGTAACACAGGCCTTTGGAGCAGAGGCTGACTGCTATGACTGCATATGCAACTTGAGGGATGGTGACACCAAAGTAGATCAGGACAAAGGCTGTTACTTGGAGCATCCATGTGAGCAAGTTTATGCTGAGCTCTGTGGTCAGCGGCCCATGCTGATAGCAAATGGCAAAGCTGGTAATCCCAACAGCCAGAAAATACCCTGTAGGAACAGAAAAGGACATGGAGACAAAGATGCAAACAACCCCTGTGAACTTTACTTTGCTTCACAAAGCTTGCAGCTGCTGATTCTTGTGTTGTCTTAGAGACAACTGCATGATGTTTTATGAGCTTTCTGTTTCCAAAGTGTGCCAAGAGTTCACAAGGTTATCTCTGAGCAGCTTTTAGCCAATGCTGTGGGCTGCCCATGAATTCTCCTCACATGACCATGTCGAGGCAGGTGCCAGATCAATAGGTTTGTCAGCCCCTGCAGCCACATCCCGTTCCCAATGTGTGCATCCATTTCCCATGTCCAGCAAAGTGCAAACCAGAGGAGCTGCCCTTTTGCTCTTAAAGAGAAAGTATGTAACAGCAAATCAATGAACTCATAATGCAAGCAAGATCTGCTCTTAGAACTAGTCTTCTACATCAACCTCTTTAATGATACAAAGTGAATGAATACTCATTTGAGTGGATTAGGAACCTTCAGAATGTTTCACCATCTATGGCTTAGGAGAAAACAGAACTCTATAAATATAGTCACTTGATTTTCTTTTTTTATGGGCAGGTATTCATATGACCACTAAATTAAACCAAAATCTGCATCACAATTATTGGTTATTTTCTTACCCAACAGGTAGTTTTTGTGTTCAGACCATAACCACTGTATATTCTCTTTGAAGCAGTAAATTAAATAGAGAGAGACCATCCAGGAGCCACTCATTAAAATCCAGAATGTACTATGCTAGAAATTAAAAAAAAAAGAAAATGGTAATAAAACTTAATGAAAAAAATTCAAATCAGAATCTGGACCATTGTTTCCAAAGGAACTCAGAGGCAAAAACAGATGCGAAATTGTTTAGACCTACAGGGTTTGAGATTTCCACTGCACAGCCCCCTGCATGCTACCACAAAACAGTATCACTTCCAAGCAGAGAAACTGCATCCCTGTATTTGTGTATCATGCCCCAAAGTCACAGCATAACCCTACTGACATGTGTTTCCTATTAACATATCTCAGCAATATTATGGGAATGCACAGGCTTTATAAAAGTAAAGGAGAAATTCAGATCTGCCTTACAAGGAACTGTCTTAGGTGAATAGAAAAGAATCTGTCTCAATTGCCACTATATTTTTATTTAGACTGATTCACAGATTCAAAGGTAAGCTGAGCTCCAGTTCAATAAAAATAATCTATGTTTCAGAATGAACTCTTCTTGTACATCACCAATGCCTATTCAGTTTAAACTCAGGAGAAAGTTAAATAGAACTTGACCCTGACCTAACTATATTTACTTGATTCAAGCAATTGTGCAGTCATTTCAGTGCAATTACCTGGCCACAAAACCAGAACAAGGCCAGAATCTGTCTGTCACTTCTTGTATTATGATGATTACTATTATTTTGCTTGATAAATATAGATTTACCCTTGCAATAAACCTTTTAAGTGTCAACAGGACGAAGACTAGCAGAGCAAGAACACCCAGTATTATTCCAGAAAGGTAAAAGAACTTGGCACTCCTGTAAAGAGAACAAGAAATAATATGGTGAGAAGTATCATTTGTAATTGGTTAAGATGCCAACATTTGTGAAAACAGCAGTGATCTTCAATATGAACTAAAATCAGCTGTAAGTTAGGGTTGTAGTTACATGGTTAACAGGCCCAGTTCAGGTATTAAATCTGTGTAAGGAAAAATTCCCAACAGATACTTAAGGTCACTGGAGTTGTTACAGATGAAGAGACTGAGCTTTTAAAGCTCACACTACTTCTGATTGCATTGACCTTCTAATTCTCTAGTACACAGAAGAAAACAAAATAACCAATATGGTTCTGTACTGCAAGAGAAGTTTTATTTTAATTTAAAATGCAGAAAACCCTCCACAAACCCACAAGTTTTTTCTTAAGCATATACATTTATAAATTCCATCTTATTAATTCAGAGTTAATGCTATAAAACCTATTGCTGCTCTGCTTGTTTTAGAGGTGCCTCCTGACAATTATTTTGTGACTCATTTTGCTTTGAAGTTGTGGGCACATATTTTGCTGTAACAACTGAGTATCCTCCCTTATGTGCTATGCAAAATGTGCAGCAGAAGAAAGGCTGGCACAAAGGCAGAGCAGAAGAGGCCCCAAATGAATTTATCCTAAATACTTCCCCCCAAGGAAGGCATCATTAATAATCAGCATTATTTAGCATTCAGCTGTCCTAACTGGTCTACAAAAGGGAAAAAGGACTTTTCTGATCCTCATGCTTGCCCACTGAGGATTGATTATCTTGGTGTCCCCCCCGTGCAGGAAGCTTGGATACAAAAACCCTAACACAGCTGATTGACAAACAGAGGCACTCCAAGGTATGTCACAATCTGCCCAAACACAAATGCTATGAGGAAGTTTTTATATATATATATATATGTATTCATTTCCTTATTTCACTTTCCCAAAGAGCTGCCTCTTTAGCTTAGCAAACAGACCAAAGACGCTCAGGCTTTGGGAAAGAAGGTCAAAAGCAGGTAGTACTCACCTGCTCAGGCTGTTTGCAAAATGGAACAGAAAAATTCCAGCTACAAACAAAAACAAGAGCTTTCCATCTAGCACTAAAAAAGGGGGGAAAGAAATAGAGATTGACTTTAGACTAATTCAATCTGAAATGCTGATTGTACAAAATATCAACAGAAAAGTCCCAAGCTTCTTACAGAAGAGGTGGTACATTCAGTAGCACGAGTAATACCAAGCCATCTGTAATCTAAACTCAAAGATTTGGTACTTACTTTCTCTTTTCACCCTCACAATGTATGGTTCAATTTTGAAGGGCTGTATTTTGAAACAAACATCCTCTCCATATTGTTTTATGCTCAGAAAAGTTTCTGTACATGTCTCTGGCTTCCAGAGGATTTGAACAGCACATGCAGCAAATTCAAACACGGTTTCTGAATTCTGACAATTATTTTTTTCTGAAATAGGCTCAAACCGGAACTTTTCTCTGCTGCTAACTTTTATCTAGAAACAAAGAACAGAATACACAGAGAAGCAGCTCAGAATCACTGTGGGGTTTTGTGAACTATATCACATACCAACCATGCGTGTGGTAATGAAAATCAATCTTAAATTGTTTCATATTGGTTTTTTATATTATGCAAAGATTAACTGTTTACAGTTCATCACCTTACAGGGTAATTCAGAAAACTCACTGGCAGCAAAGTTCAGTAGAGGGAACCTCAATCCATCCAAAAGCCCAGTGGGTTTGGTTTTACTGTGACACGTCCCCACACACACATTTCTAACAAAGCCAGTAATATCTGACTGACCACAGTTTGTTTTGTGAATGTTCATGCCCCTTCCCATTCCCCTCCTTAACCATAACAAATTTGACTTGCTTTTCTTTCCCCAGTCTTCATGCTAGGGACATAAGAGGGGTGAGGAAAATGAAAGCATAACCAGAAATTTAAACAGAAGCACATTCCTGTTGGGTGTTTTGCAATTTCTTTTGCTGGTTCCCAGCACCCTCCCCCACCAAACTGGTAAAAGATCTTGTCCATCCTTTAAGGATGTGATTTTCCTGAGGACTCCGATACATTGTGAACTCTTCATCAGGGCTTACTAGACAACGAAGACCTACCTGCAAAAAAAGTGATGCCATGGGTAATAAACCAGGTTTGTACTAGGAGAGGAGACAATGTGTCAGCAAGCAATTTGTTTGTGGGAAAAATTTGAACTTCTGCTTTTAAACATTGACTCCAGGAAAGGCTGTGTGACTGAGGGAGGGTTTTACCACCTGGAGCCTGCTACCATACATTAAAACATCTGCAACATGTTCCTGCTGAAAGTAGTCCGGGCAACAAAGAGATGTTCCACTTTCTTGTATCTGAGAGAAAAGTCCTCCAACAGAGACAAAATGCAATGGTTTCTTTCCTTTGTCTGGAGACAACTTCTCAGGAAAGAAAAGGAACCGTGGAGATGGTTAGCTCGTTCCTTTAGCTGTTCCTGCTTCCACTCTTGAAGAGATTTTTATTTGCTTCAAACTAATCTCTAAATGTGTTCTGTAAGATGATTCTCTGTTACTCAGGAGAACAAACACTGCTGCTGCTGTTTGTTCATTAGTAACAATCTAATGAGCCTTTGGTTCCTACACTTTGGTGTGCTGTGGTGACAGAGCCACAGAACTGCATGTAATCCTCAAATTTAATAGTTCCATAAAGGCAGTTGGTGAAAAGCAAAAGCATTTGTTGCAGAGCTTGACTGGTCCAGCAAGAGAAAAGGTGTGCAAGAAAATAATACACAATCCTAAATTAATATTTTTGTGGCACCATCATACTCTAAGCCTGGCTGACATCCTTACAGTAGAGACCAAACCTTGCTGCATCCCAACTGGAGGCTCATATTACTGCATTTTTATCATGGTACCATCTACACACCACTCAAACTATTAATTCCATAGAGATGTTGCCCTGATCTTGCTAACTGGCAAGAAATGCATGAAATGCACTGACTGATCCCCAGAACAGCCTCTTACCTGGAGAGTGGACCACAGGTACTGTAAGTGAATGGTTCTGTTTTGCACATAGCAGTAACAGTTTTCATCCTGTTTCTGGATGATGTCCATTTCCTGCAATAAGCTGCAGTTTTTACCTGGGGGGGAACAAAAAAGCTAATTTTAGGCATGTGTCAAATAAAAATGTCTAATTTTAGTCCATTTCATTGTTGTAAATGCTGACAGAAACAATATTCAATATTGTTCAGTGAACAATATTGTTCAATGTTCAATATTATTTAGATGGAAATTCAAATTGGACTTCTAATCAAGTCATTTAGGCTCCAAAGTAAACTGCAACACCTTTGGAAGAAAAATAACCAGGGTGGTATTTTTAAAAAATGCAATCCAGAAAAGCTTGGCTTCAGCATCAGTGTTTTGATGGCACTGGAATAGGGCCTCTGGGCCAAATTCACTGCTGGCATGAGTGGGTGTAACTCCACCAGAGTTTCCTATACCAGTGGTGAATGCAACTGTGGGAGTCTGAGCAGGTAAACAGACTTACATATTAACACAGTCATTTAGCACATGACACAGCTGCTGATCACAGAAGTCACACTCCTCTCCCTCAGAAATGTTTCTGATGTTAAATCACACAACTCTTCTTTTTAGAACATTTTTTTTCTTCTGTCACAGTCCAGCCATGGCATGTAATAAAGGAACTGCACTGACAGCTCACCATAAATCATTGAATTAGAGATGTGAATTGTTCCAACCCTCCTGAAACATTAGTGAGCCCCTAATGATCTTCAGAATTAAGATTGCACTTTTGAGCACAAATGGACCTAAAAGATTAATGGAGCAAAGTTTGAATAACATACATTGTGATCTATATACATGTGTAAAATATACCCTACAGTGCATTAGCACAGTGTTTCAGGAACATAATTAAAGAGAAGCATAGAGGAAATGATTACACATCCGAACAGAGGGACTCATCTGGCTTACTGAATAGAAAATGTAGGTCTCAGCCAAGCTCAGTAGTAACTGCTAACCCCCTGTCATGCACTCAGAGCAGCAAAATGGGCCTGTGCAGTCTCAATCCAGACAAGGAGATGCTGTTTGCAGGTAAAAACCTGCTGTGTCTCTCTAAAGAAGCTGAAATTAAGTTAAATTATATTTTAACAAAATTTGTTAAGCCAATGAAAAATACTGTGTGGATGTTCTTACTTAGGTTTATTACAGCATTACAAAATTATTGTCCACACATGATCCTACTAAATTGGTTTAACCTTAAAATGTGGGCATTTTTCTTGTGGAAAAATTAAACACCGGATTAATTTTCATCCACGGCAAATCCAGTGGGAGGGAGCACAACCACTCAGACAAGCACTGGCTGTACCTTTAGACAGGCACTTCCACAAAAGTCATGGCATGATGCTGCTAAAGGATTATTTGTCACTGAAGTGCTGCAGCAAGGGGGTGAGGCTGGGCACTACCCAGCCCTAAAACCAAGATAATCCAGTGACAGGAATTGGCAGGGCCAAAACACAGCCCGGAGTGCCCACGCCTTCCCTGAAGGGCATCCTAGGATTTCCTGCCACTGTGAATAAAGTACCCGTCCGTGTCAAAGGCGATGTCATCCACGTGCAAGCCTAGCAAGTCTTTTCTTACTACCCATAGTTTTAAGGCGTTTTTCCTGAGAAAAAAGAAGCTGCTTGAAATGTTGCTTCAGCTCCACAGAATGAAACAGTGACAAAAGGAGAAACGCTTCTGAACAGGTAACTCCGAGGTGGTGCTGGGTTTAGCTACTGGGAGAACTCTCAAATTCTGAAAATCTGAAATTATGAGCCATCAGCATCTGCTGCAGAATCCGGAAGATGCCCGAGAGTCGAGAACGTCAATGCAAGGAGGAAGCCGGTTCTCGATTTCCTTATTGCTGCTACAACAGAGCACAGCCTTTAGAGGCTTGCCTGCCCTCAAACACGTTAATAAAATATCTCTTCTGCACCCGATTTCCCCCGGCCCGAGCTCCTGAGAGACCCAGAGGGGGTCGCACACCAGAGGCGGCTCCCGGCTGGAGCGGCGGGGACGCGCCCGCCCTCAGCGCGCCCCGCTCCCTTTGTCCGTGCGGGCTCTCCCGGGCCCGCCACAGCGCGGGGCCGTCCTGCGGGAACCGAGCTGCGCCGGGACAACAGCGGGACACGGCAAAGCGCCTCAGGCCGCGGCTGCCCCGGCTCGGCGGCACTGCCGGCGGGGCGAGGCGGCCCCGGCCCGTCAGCCGGGCAGCGCCATGTTAGCGGCAGCGGGAGCGGAGCGTGTCCCCCCGCTCCCGAAGGGACGGGGCTGAGGAACCCCCGGCCCGTGAGCACCCCCCCGGCCCCGGGGGGCGGCGGGGGACGGGCAGTACCTGCTGGCGGAGCCTCCCCGCTGCCCGCGGCCGCCCCGGGCAGCGCCAGCCGGATGAGCAGCAGGAACAGCCCCGGGCGGGCCCGAGGACGCTGCCAGCGGCGGGGCGGCCGCGCCGGACCCATGCGGTCGCCGGCGGCTCCAGCCTCGGCCCCCGCGGCCGGCGAAGGGCGGGTCGGGGGCGGTGCGGGCCCCGCTGCCCGCTCCCCCCGCAGGGCCGGGGCCGGGCCCGGGGCTCCACCCGCGGCGCCCCCCGGTTGTGCGGAGCGGGCGGGAGCGGCCGCGCGGGGCTGAGGGCAGTGGGACAGCCCGCCCTCGGCTCCTCTAACGCCTTCCCTGCGGCTGAGAGCGTGCGCTTGGGAACGAGGAGGAAAACAATCGAACGTAACAGCCCGGCCCAAAGCGTGTCCTTGGATTGCGATCCCCTCAGAGTGAGAGCACTGGCTGCCGAGAGGAAAGGTGTTAGGTAGTTCCGAACCAAACGCGGACAGCCCGTGGCCCTTGCAGAGCTCAGCCCAGGCAGTCACCCGGCTGAAGGGGAGGCAGTGGATGCTGGCCTGCTCACACACCCGGCTCCCAGCCCGAGGGAAAGGCCGAGTCCGGTCACCGGCGAGCAGTGGCTGAGCCAGGCACTGAACCACACATCGCCCAGGCCCTCTGTCCAGCCAGAGGACTTGCTGAGCCGAGTGTTGTTCGGTGTTGTGATGGAGGTGAACATCCGCAGCTATTCTGTATTTCCTGGGCAGCCTCAAGGACAGCCTGAAGCAGGACACCGTTCTCCTGTCAACCCTGCGAAGACATGAGCGAGGTCCAGCTCAGCTCCGTCCCCACTTGCTCACTGCAGTCATCTTAGATCACTAGTGAGTCACAAGGCCTGGAGCTTTTTCCCCCTATTCTATGAAAATCAATAAACACAATTTTGCCAAGGCATTCTGGCATCACTGTTGTCTATTTTTATACCGAGCCCTACATTTGGCTTTTCCAACCTACTTGCTTTGCTTCAATGCTTGTTCTTAAAACAATGCCCCTTCTCTGCTTGAAGGTTGCTTTTAGTTTTTAGATTGTTTAGGGCTGTATCCAACTTTCTGGGGGCGCCAGGATGGGCTTTTTTAACACCTGAAGGGTGCTGCCCACTGCCTCGCACCTTGTCTCGGCGCTTACATCTGCAGGGAGTGGGCGGCTCAGGGCTGTGGCTCTCCTCGCCTCACCTCCTACGCCCGCTCCATGCTGCCTGGGCTCGCATCTAACTGTGGATTTTTTTCCTTGCAAATACCGAGGAAGTGAAGGATAAGGGCAAAAATAGTTGGGATTTGATAGCGTGTGCAACATCTGACAAACTTGAGTCCCCAAAGGAAGCAGCAATTGATTTATATCTTTGTCTTTATGTAACTTGGGTGTTGTCTCTATGTAACTTTCCAGGCACTTCCTCTAGCAAATTTAATAAAATAATACTGGGGTTTGTTCCCTGAGTACCTGATAAACCCTTGGGAATATGTTACCTCTCAGCTGTGTGTCTACACAACAAGGGACCATCACACCCAAGTTATTAGAGGAATCCCTCTCACATTTTCAACTTGCAATTTTTTTTTTTTTGTTACGTTAACCCTCTTGGCAGTATTTTTTCTGGGAAAGGAGACACTCTGCATTCAGTTCTCGATTGTATTTTCATTTTTAGAGCTCTTAGCACTTCACCGCTAATTAACTTTCAATAACTGTCGTAGGGTTACAGTTAGTCAGCATGAATCAGACAGAAAATGTAGCTTTAGGGGACCACACTCTGTCAAAAACTATTAGAAACCTTTCCTTGATTTCCGAGGAGAATATACTCACTCAAGCAGGATATAGCAGCTATTAGGCTGCCTTCTAGTGCAGTAAGAAATCCTCAATAAAAGAGGCTTAGTGGTTTTGATAACAGCCCTCCTTCCAGGGTGGCTCTGAGTAATGTGCAGCATTTTCCTTGCTTCCTGTTTGTTTGTCTGATTTCCTAAATGGTGGTGGTGCTCAGGCCAAAGCTAGGGTTCTGAGCTTAAAGGCAATATTTTTACCTGTTTGCTCACAAATATAATTCAGAACAGGGGGAGAAGGGGGAGGCCACTTATAGGTGCAGGTCGGCTCTGCCCTTCCCAGGTTTTTTCAGCTGTAGAAAATTGAGTGAGAACTGCTTTTGGCTGGGAGCACTCAAGGGAAGGCTTGGCTGTGGCAGGCAGCAATGCTGTTGGTACCAGTGATGGGTGACATCCCTGGGATGCAGCATGCAGAGCTCTCAAGCTCCCTGCATGACAAATTGCCACTTTAGTAACAGGGAAGGAGGAAGGGGAGCAGTGCAGAGCCATGTCCACAGCATGTGTTTTCCTCCCAGGCTTTTGGAGTCCTGCCATCCCATAAAACACTCAACATCATCCACAATGCCCTCATCTAGCTTTGTGAAAGCTGGCTGCAGTGTTAGATGGGATAGCAAATCCTCTCGATGCTGCTGAATCCATGTTTTTCCACAAAATCCCCAGGTGCTCCCTGCTGATGATTTATTTGGTCTGTGCAGCAGGAATAGGCAGAGCTGTGTAAGGCAGTGCTGGGGAGAGGGAGCTCCTCTGTGCCCCACAAAGCCCTACCTGCCTTGGGCTCTCGTGCTGTTGGAGGCAGCTCCTCTCCCCTGCAGCACCTGCAAGGCCAGGCTGAGGACAGGGCACTCGAGTCCCATTCCTACCCCACGAGGTGATGCTCATTGCTCTCTTCAGCCTGCTCTTTACTTTCCAGCTAGCACTAATAGAGGCTTTCCATTTCCAGGTGTGCTGTTAAAATCATAGCACGTTGCTCTGGATGACTAAGGATGCTTCCTCTGCTTTATTTAATTTTTCTTTTTTCTCCCCTTTGCCTTCCCTGTCCCCTTCTTGCATCAGCAGTGGGTATAATTTGTTTGCAGAGTTCCAGGGTGTTTCATCTTTCTTTGGCTGGCCTCAAGTGCATGGGGGTTTGTTGAAGCAACAGCATTCTTGATTTCTTAGAGCTGGTATGTGGGTGTTGGATTGTGTCATTTGTAGGAGGTGAACGTCAAAGGAAGTGGGATCAACTGCTGGAGGTTTGTGAGCCAGGTACTTAATATTTGGATTCCTGGAAAAGCAAGGGAAAATAGCAAAACAGGCAGCCTTTGTGTCTTCAGTTTTCTCATGTAATCAGAATAACACAATACCTATGCGTGCTCAAGCACAGTTTGGGTTGGTTTTGGTTTGGTTGGGTTTTTTTCCCTTTGGTTTATTCAGGATGGAGAAGTACTGTATTTTCCTTTAATAGTTTTACATGTTTTGGTGGATTCTGTTGAATGTTTATTCCAGTAATACAAATAATTTGTGTTCTGTAAGTGCCCTCACAAATAATGTGGTTCATTATCAGGTACATTATGTTGTCTTTTTATTTGATGTAAAATGGTGTCGTTGAGTTAAAATTAGACAGAAGAGCTATTTGAGACTATTTTGTTCATCTCTAACTGTTTTTTTCAGAAGTGCATTAGTCTGAAGTATTTCATGGGCAAAATACTGAGTTATTTTGAGGACAGACAAATTATCTACAGAAGAAAAGTATAGCTGCTTATTTTTACAGTAGTTTTATGGTAATCACTGTTTTATTTGACAAGTATAGAAACCAAGCTAGATAGAAAATTCCAGCAGTGTACTTTCTCCTAAACTGCTCTAGGGAGCAGGTATCTTTTGCAGTCCTTGTTCAGGCTAAGCTTAAAAATTAAGTAGGACAGAAGTACCCTCTAGAAAAAAAAAATTATCCATTTTATGGATTAGGTAAAAGGACTGTAGCAGTTTTCTTGGCATTTCCCCCTATGTTTTCCCATGGCTGTCAAAGGGATCTGTAGGTCAGGGGGAAGGAAAGCTGATGGTGAAGTGTTCATGGGAGGACTTGTCTGTAATCACTGGGAAAACAATCCTTCCCTCTGACTTCAGCAAAGCATTGTGGTGTAAATTTATGGATTTCATTAATATTTCTCCTGATTTACACCACAGTGAGCAGTATGTAAGCACAAGAGTAAGTTAAGTAGTAGTGGGCCTTAAATATTTATCTGCTTTATTTTTAGAATGGCAGTTGCAACTATTTATAGAGCAAGGAAGCAGTGATGCAAATCTGACTGGATTCCTTCTTTGCTTTGAATCTGCAATAGAGAAGCAGTTGGGGTTTTTTGACCACAAGCTCTTATTTTTTTTTATGTTAAATTTGCTCTGATTAATGGGTTACAGGCTTCATTTTTTCGAGAGCCTCTGAACACCTGTTTACAAGCATAAGGGATCTTGTTACCTCTGTAAAGGAGCATTGATGCAGCCCAGGAGCAGCTGTGAGACTGTGCAGCACTAATACCTTACATGGATTTATCTGTGGGGAAAGGTCCCAAGAGAAAACACACTTATGGTGGTCATTGCTTACCCATAAAACCCCAGAACAGAAAATCCCATGGGAGGTTTTGCTGGATGTGGGATGGAGATATTGCTGTGAGTGAACCTGTGTCTGTGGCAGTGTGGTGGAGAGGGACATTCCCTCTGGAAAGCAACACGAGGGGTAAACTAGGCTGGTGGATGGAGATGCCACTCAGAAATTAGCACTTTTGGCTCTTAGGCCACTGTTCGATGCGTGGTTTAGCTTAGAAGTTACCTAAATCCATTGTTTCCTTTTGATTCCAGATGCTTTGTGATAAGTACACGGGTGATCCTACCACTGCTGTTGACATCTTGAGTCTCAGCTGGGCTTCACTGCAGCTGAGCAGCCCTCACCCCGTGCAGGCAGGCAGGTCAGCACCTGGCAGGACCAGTTTTATTGCTGCATCCCTCCTGTGGAGAAAGAGGGCTTGCCCCCTGTCATGAACTTCAAAACATCATTCTGTATTTCATTTAAAAACAAGCCTTGAGAGCCTGGGAAAGAAAGAGAACTAACAGAAGAAGTCAACCCCCTGTGTTTGCTATGAGAAACCACAGAAGGTGGTATGGTTTTGTAAGGAGGCCATGAGAGCAATGCTTTATTCATGGATAAGTGCGTATCTGTCTGTCTTGTGCCTTCAGGTTTATCTTTATATTGACTGTTGTTTCTTGTTTCCACATTTATACAGTAGCCTTTAGTAATTGTCCTGGGACTTGATGAAGCACTCTTGGAAGAATGAATTGCTAGTATACTGTTAAACAAATGTGAAAAGAATTATTCTCTTTCCAGCATTTCTTGAAATTAAATTTTAGCCCTGGTGTGCTCAACTACCTTCAGGATTAATCTCTGTATTGTCAAAGGAGCCTGCCAAGCCCTTTTAGATCAAAGGAGGATGTTTTATATTGAGAAAGTTCTGATGATGTTTTCCAGCTCTTGGGTACAATACAAAGGCAACCTGTGGCTCTCCATTTCTATTTGGCTCGTTAAGTTTTTGAGTGTCTTGATGCTTCCTATTTTCCTCGACGTGTGTGGGCTCTGCCAGGTCCAGCTCAGGCAGGTGGCCATTGGCACAGCCATAACCAGGCACCTCCAACCTAGCTAAAACATCTCCTTGCTCTCTCAGAGCCTGTCTGCTCGGGGTTGGGTTGTTGGTGGTTTCTTTTCACAACCTGCTGTCCCTTATGGATGCACCACTGTACATCTGCACCCACATGGAACCCACCGGTGTGCAATTCCTGGCAGCTTGGAATGCTTCCCCTCCTTCCCAGGATGCCTGGCCTTTTTAAATTCCTGCTTTTCCTGCTTTCAGCTACAGTCCTCTGTCATTATACATTTTCTGTGCACTTCTGAACAGACTGCTTAATGACTTTTTTCCTCACCAGCTCAGAATTTTTTGACTGCTGCATTTGTTCTATTTAAATATAAACATGGAGAGATGAAGAAATCAGTGCTATGGAATGATTAGGTAGAGATATGCCAGTGGCTTTGCCTGATTAATGGATTTACATTGTACGTTACTCACAGGCAGCTTTCCAATGTCATTCTCTAAAACAAGGAAATTTGTTTGCAGGGCTATCTTTTTGTTAAAACGCTGATTAGCAAGCATGTATGGACATCTCAGCAGGGAGAGCCAGGATAGGATGTACTGCCATTTTGCCCCTGCTAGTCACAGCCATTCTTGCAGGTGCTTGAGGAATGCAGGATGTGCCCCAAATAGATCTTTACAAATATTCCCTGATGGAGTCATTTCAGGCTCTCCCGACATCCGTATTAGCTCTTGCTGACAACAACAGGATTTTTGTGATGGTGATTGCAGCAGAGTACAAATGCTTTTCTTCTCCTTTCATGCCAGCCAGCAAGTGAAGTTGAAGACTTGCTGTGCTGACTCAGAGGAAAGGTGGAACAAGCCTGGGCTCCTGCCTCTGACAATGGCCAGAGAATCTTCAAGAAAGTCAAAGAAGAAAACAAGCACTTTTCCCTGATTCATCCTCTTCACAAAGTGAGTATTTCCAGCTCTGGCATCTATTTTGACAGGATAAGAAAGGATAACTTCAAGAAACAGTGTGGCAAGGTGAGAAGAGGCTTTCTCTTCAAAGTACTAGCAGGGTTTAGTGTTCCGACCTGGTGCCAAATGCAACAAAGGCACTTGCCAAATGCCCTCGCAGTAGAACTTGTCCAGGGGCTTTACAGCTTTGCACCTCTCTCTCTGTGTGTCCTGCTGCTCTGATTCTGTCAGAGCTGGTGGGATTGCTCTGGTGCTGAGCCTGTGTGGAAATGTGGATTTTCCTGACCACAGGGCATATCTCCGGAGTGTGAAAGAGGGGGAGAGCCCAGTTCATGCCATTTAGCAGGGCAAGGTGTTAGTGCGAGCTGTAACTTCTTCTTTGCTTTTTGGGACTGGGGAAGGACACGTCTGCTGAGCAGGGAGTGAAGCCACCTTCTGAAAGTGAGGAGTGATGCTGGGCTGTGGTTCCTACCATCTGCTCAAGACCATGAGTATGCTCCATGTACCATGCTCCAATTTCCTCTGGATGTGGAGCCACGTTCAGTGTTGTTATAAATCTGCCAAAGGTTGTGGCATCAGTACCATGCTCCTCTGAGGCACAGGTGCCTGGAGGAGCCTGGCTCAGGATTAGGATGCTGGATTATGTAGGTACATAATGCTGAAAATGCACAAGAGATGCAGGCACAAGAGTGACTCCAGGCTGAAAGTCAAAACTCCTTTCCCAAACACTGCCAGCTTTTTTGACTGCACAGCATTCTTCTGGCCTTTCCAGTTCTGTAATATGGATATGAATACAAAAGGATATAAAATATGTCTGTCTGTCCATATTTATGTCAAAAGGTTAAAGTTAACTGGAGACTAAACTTCTGGTTTGGATTTTTTTTCCCTCCTGAAAAAAACCCCCACCTTTTTAATTTCAAAAACGGTGTGGTCTGGAAACGAGAGCTTTTATTCTGTGTTAAACTCCAAGTCTGTTCTCAGAACTGTATGTCCAAAGGAAAGCATCCCTAGGCAGGTGTTATTTGCCAGCTGACTTGGACCTTTGGCACTTCCCAGCTCCAGGCAAGCTTCCTTGGTGTGGAGACACACCAGAGAACTTGTGAGCTTGCACACACCGTTCCCTGCTTCAAAGGAGTTCCAGTACCTAACACACCAGGGGATCCTGCCAGCTCCATAAGCCAAACAAGCTGCAGTCTGCAGAGGTCAGAAACAACTTAGACACACCTGGAAATACTCACAAAGCCCTTGGGCCTCGTCATTATTGCTCAAGGTGTCCAGCAGCTCTGCAAACATTCAGATGGTGTCAGAGCCAGGCAGGTGTGGCTTCAGCAGCTTATATGCCCAAATAAACTCAGCAGGCTGGAATCACACAGCTAATGCTTATCCATTTCTTAATTTGTTGCTATCTAAGTGTCTGTAATCCTTGTAGGGAGATAAGATGCTGGCTTTTCCTGGTATTCACATGTAGAAAGGACAGGGATAAAAATACCTGTGGTTTTGTTCGAAGACACAGCAGGAAAAAGCAGAGCCTGCTGGCATGAGGCCAGGGGAGGAACATCCTACTCCACAGGCAAGTGGCCACTGCTTGTGGCACAGCTCTGCTCCTTCCCTTCCAATCCACACTGCCTGTTGTCAGCAGCAGCATTTTCCAGCCCAAAACCACCCATGTTCACTAAGCTGATCCTGTGTGGCCACAGGATGCCTTAAGACAGAGTATTGCTGCTTGCTGAGAATTAAGAAACTTCTAAAACTTCTCTAAGTGGCCAAAAACTTGCAGTGCTCAAAATGGTTGTCCAATGTGCAGTAGGCATATATTGCTCTGCAAATGTTCCCTGTTGTTGGGTTTGCTTCCAAGCTGTGCATCCAAGCCAGGTGCTATATTAGTTTCTTCTGCTGTGAGTCATAGCACCACAGCCCTGAGAGGGATCATTGTTACATCCACTGAAAATGGAGTCTGAGAAGAAAAATGGGAAGGTTGTGGAGGGGTGTGCACAGACCTTAAAAACAGGGGGAAACAGGCACAGGGAAACAGGGGGAGAGCAAGGGCTGGGGTGTTCCTCAGCCCCTTCCAGCAGAAAGGTGGAACGTATTTGGGTCCACTGACTCCCTTTATTTGAAAGATAATTAGCTGTTGAGCTTCAAAGTCTTAGCTACGTGTGATTTTTAGGATGGCCAGCAGTGGGGCCGAGTGCTGGGATGTTCTGCTCTGGGTTCTCACCCTTGTGCTGCAGCTGGGACCAGCTTTCCGTGGGGAACCAGACCAGCTGCTGCTGCTCTTGTTCTGGGCACTCATAAATGGAATTTGCTCCCTCATGAGAAATACCAATGAGGTTTAAATTGTTTTGACACAAAGCAGTGGTGTTACAGATGCTGTGCTCTTACTGATTCAGTGGGATTTATGTTTCTAGTGTGGCTAACAGGTAGCCAGTGAAAACCTCGCTGTGGATTGTTTGATGTTCCTCAGAAGCAGACGTTCTTCAGTCAGGGTCTCTTGTTCCCTGATGCAGCAAAACACAGTGCCTTTGCCAGTCCAAAGGCAGCATTCCTCCTTTGTTCACTACTAGCATTTGCAGGAAAGAAATTCTTCCGTTTCAGGCTGAAATAATTCCTCCCCAGTCGTTTCCAGCTGTATGCTTCCAGTGTATTGGGAGCAGAATGTCAGAATGGAGTTGTGTGGGGCATGGCACATGGATCTGCAGGACCTTTTTTTGTATCAGGGGCAAGTAGAGGTCCTGAAGTGGCACAGAGAGAAGGTGGTGCTGGGACTAGGCAGAGTGAGGGTCAGGCAATGCAGTGCCAGCATGGATGGGAGATGAGTGAGCTGGGCTTTAAGTCTTGGTTTGGCCATTGGTCCTCTCAAGTGAGGCATGACTATAAAATCATGAACCTCAGGCAGTTTGGAACTGGGATTCCTTGCTTAGAGATGGTCTATTCCCTGCCACAGAAACTGCATTACCTCCTTTAGTGACAGTTTGTAACACAAATCCTGGCTGTTTAATTGGATTTATCATGGCTATTGGGAGCATAAATGTGTTTACAGATTTGTTTTGAAAGCTTTTTTGTGTGTTTTTCTCATAGCAAGTCAACTTCCATGTGGTGCAATTATGTTCAAGATGTTCCTTGTAGCACTGGAATAATTTCAGATTATACTGTGTGTGCACGTTGTTCTTTAAAAGGATTTTATCTGAGGCATGATACACTGTGGCAGGAGGAGAAAAGGAGCTTAGATTTTATTAAGGGAGGCTTAAAAAGCTTTAAAACACAAAAAAAATCTGTCAAATCCTGTTTCCTTTTAGGAAATACTTGTCTCTGTCTACTGAAATGTGAAACTTTCTCCCCTTTAACTTCCTTCCTGCTCCATCCAACTCTGCCAGAACTCGGTCCACACATCTTGCCACTGTTGTGCCACAGCCTTTCCAGCACTGAAATGTTGAGGCAAACACAGCAAGACATTTCAGAGACAAGCATTTAGGGGAAAAAAAAGGAGAGATGACTTTAATTTGTTTTGGAAAGTGTCTTAGTTTTTCTTTGGTTTATGGTGTGGCCTGGAAACTTGCAGTGGGTTTCCTGCACTTGTACAGGAGACCCATGTGAAACCTGCTCACATCCCAACCATGGGGCTGGCTCCAAAGGGATGCTGTGGTACAGGAACCACCCTTGGGTGTCAGGGGCTACAGCACACAGTGCTTACTGTTAGATCTGTCCTGGTTTTCCTTTCTTTCTTTTATTATTACTATTATTATATTGGATAACAATGCAACTTAAGGTGCAATTTCCTGTCTGATGGCCGTTCAGATATTAAATGTCACATCTGCCTAGTACTTTAATCCTTGACTATGACAAGTTTTCCCAACACTTCTAAAGGAGACAGTTGAGATTTGTTTCACTCCCTGCTGAATGATAATCAGAACCCCAAATTTGTTCCATAACCCATTATTATTATTATTACTACTCCTAGCTGTTGTTATTAGTAAGCCTTGTAAGAGGAGTTACTTGGAGCAGCAGCACCACAACTCTCCTCACCGTGGGAAAGGGTTTTCAGATGTCACTGTTTGCAGCCTGTCACTCTGTGTGTTGGTCACAGCTTTCCTTTTTCAAAGTTGCACTGAAGGATGACTTTCAGGGACGTATCTCTGCTCCCTCTTGCTGCCTCCTGAGTCCATCCCCTCCCCACAGTGCCTCTCTGTCCCAGGGAAAGCTGCCAAGCCCTTGGCTGAGGTCGGCAATGCCATCAACAATGCAGCATTGGAAAAACAGAAAGCTCAAAGCTCCTGTTCCTGTGACCAGAGGGGTGGATGGAAAGATCAAAGAAGAGGACACACAGCTTGGTGTAGTGGGTTTTGGAAGCCAACAGCAGTCAGGCTCAGTGCCTGTGATGCACAGAGCATTGCTGCTGTGCCACAGGAATGCAGATGGGAAGGCACGAGGAGCTTGCAGCTGTGCTTTGCTTCTCAAGGAGCTCCAGGCAATGACTTGCCTTTCTGTCATGAGCTCTAATGAGGCAAGGGAGCAGGAGAGGGGATGCAGGCACATCAGAGCTTAGTGGAAAGGGAAATCCATATGGCAGCTGCTCACTAGAAACAAAGCTGAGTGATCTTTGGCAACCAGATTTCTAGTGTGTGGATTCACACCACTGAGAGCCTGGCCCCAGAAACTGAGAGTGGCAGCAGAGCTGAGAGCAGTGGAACTCTCTGTGCAAGCTTCAGGTAATAGTTCCCATTGGCTTAGCAAGCCCCAGTCTGCAGATCTACTTTGCCAATTGAAAATTTGGCCTTGATTTTAAAGAAGGGGGGGTGGGGGGAAGAAGATAAAAGCCTGAAGCTCTAGGCAGGTATGTAAGAATGTACCCAAGAATGTAGAAACACACTTCTGTGGGCTTATCCAGATAGGTATTTGTCCAATTTTCCAGAATAGTTTGTATATTCAGAAGAAAATCACTTTAAAAAATCAGCACGCTTTGCAGAAACTTGGTGTGCAGACCATTTTACAGAATTTGGGCTTATACCCTGCTTCAATCAGGGTAAAAAGCTTGAAAGATGAGCTGTTTTAAAGCATTTCACAAGACCTGTGAGTCATGAAAAATCCTATCGCATTTTTCCTCTGGTTGAAATCACAGAAGTTACGAATGCTAAAAGAGTTATTAGATCATAGATAAAGAATGCTGCACAATGGATTGGTGAAAATAAATAAATAAAACTCCCTAATTTTCCTCCAGCTTCTAATTCCCTGGGGAAGAATTCAAGAGGCAAGAGTGAAATATCACAGCTCACCCTCAAAAAGGAGTGGCATGCAGCTGCATCCCTTGCAGAGCTGCTATTCCTTCTCTTGGTTTCTTCAGTGCTCCAGGCAAAAGGAGATTTTAAAACCACTCCTTTATCTAGCTCAGTTAATTTCCCCACCCTGTACCAGCTCAGCTTCTCTGGCAGGTATGTTGGGGGATGGTGGACCCAAGCTTTCATCTGCTCCCAAGTCTTCTGCTAACAAAATTGCCCATTTGTGATCCCACAGAACCAGCTCTGTACCCAGAGAGATCCAGGCAGGCAGGGAGAAGGTGACACTGAGTTTATAGAACTCAGCTCTCCTAGTGCTGCCACTTCTGTCGTGTCAGGATACCTGTATCCCCCAGGTATTATTATTGCTAGAATAAATCCTGCCTGGAACCACTGCTGGGATCTATGGGGAAGTGCAAGGTTGGCCTTCCCACTTTTTTCCCCCCACATTTATTTCTTATGCTGCTGTTACTTCTGAAATCCTTCTCCTTTTAGTATCTTTTCCCTGAAATGCTGTGGTTGGGTTTCCCAGATGTGTTCCTTGTCAATCAGGGATTTCTAAACGCTGAGAAGGAATTGCACTAGGCAGTGGGTCTTGTGTGAACATATACCATAAAAACATTTAATCAGATGAAAAGTCTTGCTTTCTATTTCAGTCGCCATTTTTTGGAGAACATATCAGAGGTCAGAAATTAATTTTGGCACAAATAAAGTAAATTCAAATAAGAGGAGAAACATGTGCCATTTTTGTCAGTATTTCGTGGGGAAAAAAAAAACACCCAGCTGAGGGGAAACAATTATTTTTAATTACACGGTTGAAATAAGCATTATTAAGCTGGTGTTTAGCTGAGGGGAAACAGTGTAGTTCAGTGACTTTGCATGTGGCACAGAGATGAATAGTTCTGCTTCTCAACAAACCCGAAAACGTTCTCACTGTTCAAGAGATTTCTATTGACCTCTCGTTGCTACTTTTTTCAAGTTCCCTTTTCCACATATTTCTTTCTTTCCCACAGTCATTTTGTCCTCTCTCTAAACAGTTCCCTCTGGAGAAAAGACAATTGGAAAGAGAAATGCAGCAGCAGCCTTTGGGCATTCAGCTTCTTCCTTATTCCCAGCACTGTGTAGGCTCTGCCATCTGATCTTCCCTCCAGCAGTACTTGTGAAGGGTCAGCAACACCCTTGAAACAGGTAAAATTAAACCAGTCCTAATTTCGTAAGGTTGCAAAATTCCACACGTTGTAACGAGCAGTGAGACTAATTTACTGTAAAATCTTTTGTGTATGTTAATGAGATAGGTCTTGCCAGTGCTAAAAATAAAGTGCTCAGTGTAGAAAAGGCTTATAGAATGAGCATAATTGCTCATTACCAAAAAAATTCATCTGTTGTCAAAGACACTTGATCACATAAGATCTCCAGCTCTCTGCTTCTTTTGGGTAACACCAGACCTACTTACCCCTGCTCCATAGTGGGTGTAGTGAGCAATTTTAATGTCTTCTATAGTCAGGATGGTGATAAAGGACTTCTCAAAACAGGTAAGAAGATGCATCAACTCAAGGTTACTCAGTCTAATTATTTGGATTGAAATTTTCCATGTCAATGTTTAGCCAGAAAGTTTCATTACAGGAAATGCTAGGTAAGGGATGAAGCTCCCAGCCCTGACAGTATTCATCACCTTGGGGTGGATCAGCACCTTAACCAGATCATATGTTCTGTCTTTGAAAAGACAGCAGTGAATTTTGGGAAGTGAAAGGCCTATAAAGAGATTATTTGAGTCAATTTCGCAGCCATCCACACAATACTCAAAGGTGACCATGTCTTTTTAGCTTTGTTTTCTTAGCAAACCCTTTGGAAGAGGTTCTGTTCTGTGTGCATTTCAGTCGTATTTCAGTGTATTTCAAAGTGGGGTTTTACTTGTATGTGACCTTTCCCAGTGATGTCAAACTTGCACAGAGGGAAGCAAAGCTGCAGGCTTGGTTTTTGCTTGCTGGTTGCCAGACCCCAGGTCTCACATGGCTGTGTTGGCCAGCAGTCACTTTGTGACAGGTCACAAAGGCTAGTCTTTGCTCCCTTTCATCCAGCTGTCACTGGTGCTCTCTAAGGCACCACTACCTAGGCTGTATGTCAGGAAAAAGCAAAATTTGCTGGTCTACCTCAAAGAAGCAGCTACAGGAAGAAAGCAGTGGGACTCCTTACCCTAGATCCCATGGAGGTGGCCACTGGTGGCAGCTGCTGGAGCTGGTGATGTGTGCTGCGTTCTTCCAGCTGTCCCAGGGGGTGTTGCTTTGATGCAAGGATCTGAGGTGACCACACATGTCTTGGTGGATTATAGGAAGAAAAACGTATGGTTTATTTATGTGTCAGTGGCACCAGGACACCCCAAGCATGGGTCAGAACCCCCTGGTGCTGGATCCCAGCGACAAGACAACCCCAGTTTCAGGAGATCGGGAGTGAATGTGTGAATTCAGCAGGGACAGGTGAAGGGAATCACTTACAGAACCACAGAATTTTCTGAGCTAGAATGGGCCCACAAGGATCATCAAGTCCAACTCTTCTGTGCATGGCCTGTACAGGGGTTTTGATGAACAGATAGAGAGTTTAGCAGAAAAAATAACATTCCCCCTTTTCCAAGGAGAGTGACTTGAAGGCATTGTGTCAGGACTGCCTTAAAAGACAGCAAACCGCCTGCTTTATTGGTTTGGACAGATGTTTTGCCATGTGAAGAGCACTTTCTCTAAAATGCAAAGTGCATTTTTCTTTGTTGCTGTGCAGTGGATGTTCCCCGTGCTGGTGTGTCACCATGGTGCTGGACTAGGGAGGCTGAACATCTAAAGCTTTAGGGAGCTGTATGACTCAATTGTTTCTGCTTTCATCATCCATTAAACAAACAAACAAACAAAAAAATCTAAATGGAAGATGAGAACCTGCCTGCCTTAGGTTCATATGGAAGCAATTGTAGGACCAAGCAGCAGCAGGGTACTTTCTCAAAGATGAGTAGATGGTTGGGCCTCTACAGAAAATCTGCAGCAAACAGACCATTCAAAAATAACTTTTTGAGGCTATGGGATGTAAATGAAAAGGAATAGCCAATCAAAAGGAGAAACCACTGGAAGGAAGTGTTTATCTGATACCAGAAGCTGTTGGCTTTCATTCTGATCTTCTTGTTTTTTTCTGTATATAACTTTTAGAGTGTCCTTAAGTCTTCTCAAAAGGGTTATTACTCTTCCAGTAGTATTAGAGGGGTGAGATAATATTTGCAATGAGGGTAAGTGACTCTCTTGAGGTTTTGGCACCCACAGCTCCAGATTAACTGGAAATGCAGGCATTTAGTAAATCTGAAAATAAGTGCCTCTTGGCCCTGTGCACTTCAGAGAAGTCAACCAAAGTTTTGTGAGTGGGACTAGAGCAGGAACACAGTGTATTCCACACAAGGGACACATATTTAGAAAAAATAAGCCCCCAGAATGAATGCCAGCTCATAAGGTAGTAGTCTCCATTCTTTTTGTCCAGACTATCTCATCCATGGAAGTCTGGGAAGCCCTGCTGTTAGTTCCATTGACGGGAACAGCGAGATTTCCCTTGCTGGTATTAGTTTTGGCTGAACAGAGGTGTAATTCTTACAGATTTCTATTATTTAAAATCTCCTCGTGTTTCCAGTTTCCAAAGTAAAAGAGCTCAATTCAAGGTCTGGAGTGGACTAAAGCAGTGAGTGCTAATCCAGAAGTGGTTCTTGAGATGCTGCACTGGTAGGGAGATGGCTTCAACCATGATGAGGTGAGAGGCCAGGAGAGACCTGGCAAACAAAAACCAGTGCAGGAGACAGAGGGATCATACCAGTGAGGCATGTGTACATAAATATTCCCATATACACAGCTTTGTCTCAAGGGTCCAGAAATGTGCCTCCCCAGCAGTCACTAAACCACTGCTTTTCTTCCAGAAAGTAAAGTCTTGACAGACTTGAAGTGATAAGGAATGACTCCACTTTCTTCCATTCCAGCTGCATGCACGTTGGTCCCTCATTGACCCAGCAAAATTTGAATGTCTTCCCCTTCTCTTGTTGTCCCATGTCTACCCTATCACTTATCAGTTGCTTGCTGTTATGGTGCAGTGGGAGCACCTTCTCTCAGCAGGCACTGTAATTGTTTTTTTACAAGAAAGAAAACGCTGGTAAGCAGTGGTACACATCTAGGGAAAATGTCAGCACTTAAACCCGAGCTGTGCTTTTCCCTCTGAGCTGTCATAGCTGGATCCTCTGCCCTTCCTTACAAGTGGGTTTGAGGAGGTGGTTGTTTTGGCTGGAATTGGAGAGGCACAGGTGGTACCACCAGCTGTAAATTGGAGGAGGCACTTCCTGATTATGACCACTGCCTACACACAGATCACTGCCAAGAGAGGAGCTGGAAGGCGCAGAAG
The DNA here is from genome assembly GCF_963662255.1 of Cinclus cinclus. Lineage (NCBI taxonomy): Eukaryota > Metazoa > Chordata > Aves > Passeriformes > Cinclidae > Cinclus > Cinclus cinclus. Next base: position 2,265,349 of record NC_085066.1, on the reverse strand, counting down.
CCTTCTCCTTACTTGGAAAAGGAGGGTAGTCATCACTCCCCACTCCTGCAGGCTTTCACCTGTGGACTTTGGGCTTCTTTGTTAGTGCTCGGATCCCTAAAATGCTGTGCTGTGAACAACCCTGAGCCACCAGTGAGAGATGGATAAACTGAGGCACAGAGTATTTAAATTCATACATCTAACATTTAAGTACTTGGGTCTGTATACACAAATGTATGGCATGTTTAAAAGCCAGCTTACTTTTTTAAGAGACTTCAGGAGGGATTCAGATGTCTGCTTAGCCATGGCAAAATAAGTGGTGAATGTCTTCCTGACCTCTGCAATGTCAAGATTTTGCCCTCTGGCCCTGAATGTCAGTGGTGAGAGGCTTTTACCAGGCTGCAGAACAAGCATGCACCAGGCTCACCTGTGGAGAGTTTGAAATGTTGTACTGGGAGTGGGGGGGGGGGAGGAATCTCAGAGGGCACTGGCAGGTACCTGGTCTCAGCTGCAAGCCCACACCCACCCCCATTTGCACTCATGTATTTTTATTTCCAGGTTACAATTTTTAAATTATTGTCATGGTGCTCATGTCCCCACCCTCACATAATGGAGACCTCTGTCTGCTGGCCTTGACTTGTCTCATCTCCAGGAAAATTGGGCTGCCTTGTCACCTCATGTGCTGAAAGCCCTTTCCCTGGGGTGATGCCTTGGCCTCTTGCCACCTCACAGTCTTGGTTTCCATTTCTTGTCCTGAACATGGATCCAGCACATGGGGTGCAGCAAGTGCAGAGGGAGAGGCACCAGAGGGTTCCCTACCACTGCTCTCTCCATGCCCACAGGTACCAGGAGAGAGCCAGATTAAAAGACTGAAGTCCCAAACTGCCAACCCCCTTGGGCTCCCAAGGAGATTTGAGTGCCTGGCTGCAAGGTCAAACTCCCAGTCTGGAGATGCAGAGCCATGTGTGCTGTCACTGCAGCCACCAGCTCCCACCATCCCCTCCTGCTGCTGGCTCTCGCTGGTTTTACAGACCAAGAATTAAATAATAAACCAGTTTTGCCCTGAAGGAAGGTCCTGAGTGATGCCTTGGCAGTACCCAGGGCGTTCAGGGGGTGGCTTTACGCTCCCCTCCTTGCACACCTGAGTTGTGGGGTTTGTAGCCTTCACTGGCACCTTGCTGGCTTGTGGTGGCTGGATTGCTTTGCTTGGGATGCGGGATGGAGCTGGAGAGGAAGGGGTGGCAGTCAGCAGCCTGAAAACCACACAGGGAGGGTCGTGAGTCCTTTGATGGCATCTGGTCATTTCTTAGAGGTCTCTTACAAGCCTCACCCTAGCAAAACTGTGGCTAGGTGTATGCTCATAGGTAGTGTATTTTCTTTTTTTTTTTCCCCTCCCACTTGATCTTCATTAGGACTGGGCAAATAATTGCCTGTTTGGATTTATGGCTGAAAGGCACAGAAGTCAAACTGTCACAAGGCACTATTACTGTGTTTCTGTCTGCAATGTTTGTCTGATCAAAGCAATGATTCCGAGCCAAAATGCTGATTCCAGCATCACCACAATACTCAGCACACTGAGCTCCCAAAAGTAGTTTTTTCTCAGGTTTTTTTCCAATATTATTTTTATATTTTCCAGTGCTTTTTTATCAGAAACGGGTTGTTTCAGAGCAAAAATTCAGCCCTGCTATTTTGAAAGCGTTGAAATAGTATATTTTGACTTCTCAGGAGTTGTTCCTCCTCCCTGTGCTTTTCAGACGAAGCTCTTTGTCAGACACAGGCTGAACCTGTGAAGATGTTCAGTTCTGGAGCTCCCTGTTTCAGCACGTTTCCCAGCTACTGAAATAACCGTGTGTGCCAGCACCTTCTTGCCCTTGCAAGGAGCAGTGCAGGGCTGCATGGTGGCCAGAGAAGCAGTGCCACAGTGGCCATGGACTGCCCATTGTGCAGCCCTGCACTGCCTCCAGCTGTGGAAACCTTGGGATCTGTGCCTCCAGGGAGAATGGCACCAGCACCTTGTGTTTCCCAAGCTTCTGAAACGGGCATAACCAAAATATCACACAGGCACAACCCTCAAATGGAGTAATTTCCAGACTTCTGTGTGTTTTTATGAAGACTAAAGGCTAAGTTTTAGCAAAGTCTTTTTTTTTTATTAACTGTCTTTTAACTTACTGTCTTGTCTCCTTGAATATAATTGTTCACATGGATCTTTGTGATGCATCTGTATCTTCTGATTATAATTAGTGCACTGTTTTATTTACATAGGATTAATGTAATTCAAATGACTAGATGAAATTCTTTGATCTCCAGGGTACAAGAGGTGAGATTATGATGATTTACGATTTTAAACAGTTGCTCCTGGCCATAAAATCTATTCATTTGAAAATCAATAGAAAGATATCACTTGCCATGCTGATGAGATAATTTCCTCAGGTACTCAGCCCTGACCCTATTCTCCTGGTTTTCCCTATTCTATCAAGTCTAGATACCCTTTTTTTTTTCTTTTTTTTTTTTCCCTGGAAGCTCTGCTCCACCTGATCCTGTGCAGCCCTTCTGTGTGTCTGGGGTACTCTCCTTTTAATTTGAAGCCTCTTTCTGATTTATATTCCCCAAGCATGCAGCCTCTTCCTCAAAACTCTTTTCCCAACCATGCATTCAGTCAGATGGTGTAGCCACCAAAAATATATGCAGCTCCATATTTGTTCTTTGTTGCACTGGGTGAATTTATAGGTTACATTAGACACTGTAAACTTTCTGATCTCTAACAAGGGCTGTTGTCTGTTCAGCAAGTCCTGGCCATTGCACAATGGTATGAATATTTATGATGCTAAATGATAATGCTTGCTTCTGACCCTCTTCATCAGCAGATCTAGCATTGCTTCACTGAGGAAGCAGTCAAATCATTATCCTAATATCCAGATGGGGAAACTGAGGTGCTGCAAGGTGAAATAACTTGTCCAATGTCAGCAAAGGAGAGCTAGAAAGAGAATGCAGCTGTCTCTGTCCCCAGCTACATGGTACAGCCACTCGACCCTGCAGCCTTCTCAATGACAGCTCATGAAATCTGTCTTTTATGCAATCCATTCTTCTCTATTAACAGCAAACAATTCCAGCGTGTTCTTCACAGGTATTAATAGCTTCATTGAGAAATATGTTTCAACATGCATTTTCAGCAGTACTTGTGTGTGTGTGTGTGTGTGTGTGTGTGTGTGTGTGTGTGTGTGTGTGTTTTGCCCCAGCCAGCAGCTGTGAACCTTGCAAGGAGAAGGCAAACTGGGGCAAGGTTGCACCTACACCCCTGCACTGTGCCCCAGCACCCTCCACTCCTGCAGTGGCAGTCAGGGAGGTTGGGGACCAGCCAGGGAGATGTTCTGCAATACCAGCTGCTGTGCTGGCAGCCTTGGAGTTGCCTCTGGGTCTGACTTACTGTCTTGTCTCCTTGAATATAATTGCTCACTGCTGATTTCTTTCTTTCCTTTCCCTTTGATTCTGTACCCTACTCGGATTCCTCACCAATCTCGCAATCTGGGGAGTCTGAGGAAATAGAGAACTGATCATCTGCAGACTTCTTCTGTATATTATGGAAGGGTCCCTGTGCCATGTGTGATTCCAATCTCTTTTTCCTTTAATCAGGCAGAACATCAGAGTGTCAGACTGCACCAGCCAGGTCTGTGTGCTGGGTGGGGAAGGACGGAGCCCCTTCTGTGGACGTGCTCCCAGCTCCCTGCAGGTGAGGGCACATCTCTGGCTTCCCCCTCCCTCCCTAACCCTTCCACCTCCCCACCCTGCTCAGCTCAGCCTTGCAGATGTTCCACGGCAGGGCATGTTCTGCCCCTGGCCGAGCCCGCTGGGGCATGACTGCTTGAGCAGCACTGGCTGCAGGGAGTCCTTGAGGAGTGGCAGAACACGTCTGCCTGGAAATCTGCATGTGCCACAGATGAGCCCATCCCTTGCTATTTGGAGGGACCAAATCACTTGGTGGAGTTGGCCAGAATTGTAATGATTTTTTACCCAAGTACTTTAGCAAGGTGGTAGAAGAAGCATGTGTGGGTTTATGTGGGTGCAAGGGTGCGTGTGCTTTTTATGCATTTCACTGGAAGTTCCGCACACGATTTTCAGCACTCTGCAGGGCCTCTGTCATGAAGATCACACTAGGTAGTCCACATTAGGTAAGAGCCTTAAACTTTGGCATTTATTCCCTAGCTCATAAGCATTTTAGGAAGGAAAGGAGATCTGAAATAGAGGTGAAGTTCTGCCACATTCATCTTTTTTTAGTATTTTGTTCACTTAGTGCTACAATTTTTTGCTTTTACCTACCTACTCTCAGTGCACTACAACCATTTCAATACTGAAATATAAGAGAACCAAACAGCTATAAAATTAACAGAACTCTCTCCATCCCTCCCTTCCCATTTGTGCAGGACAACATCTGAGGGACACTTTTACCTCCAGATGTCAGCACATGTGGGAGAGGGTGCAGACTCAGAGCTTGTGTGTCCTCTGTGGGATGTAAGCAGAAACAGTACCTAGACAGGAAAGAGTTTGAATGTTAATGACAGGACAGTGCTGAAAAACAGTTTAGAAACACTTCCCTGCTTTTTGCTGGGGGAAATCTCAATTTGTTGGCTGCCACTGGCTTTTTGCCCAGCATTCTCAGATCTGCTGGTGGAGACAGCAGAGCACATTCGTTCTATTCCTCTTCCCCAGAGTGAGATGCCAGACTGGAGCAGATATGCTGCTGCTCCTGTTCCTAAGGACACACTACAGTGGAGACTACAGTCTATTTAACCCTTTCCTGTACCTGCCTTGATATATTCAGTAGCCCGGGGCACGGCTGAGTTACACCTCACTCACTAGCAGCCTCTGGAAGGACAGCTAAGGGGTGTGAGGATCTCCACAAATCCATTGGAATGCTCCCTCTTTCCCTAGGATACATGTCCCAGGCATGCAGTACTCCTGCACAGCATTGCCCTGGGTGGACTTCAGCGATGTCCCAGAGCTTCTTGCAGAAGCAGGGATTTGTGCTGGGCACCCCTGGTTAAAATTTGGCTTTCCACTGTGATGTGCATTGTTCCTGCTCCTTTTTTTTTTGTTTTTGTTTTTTTTTGTTTTTCCACGGGAGTGGCTGAATTTCTGTTGCACGTTTTATAAAGCATTTAGGACGAAAAGTCTATAGAAGTGTGATACTAATAATATTTTACAGCTTTAATTACCATGATTGTAGTGCCTAGAGGCGTATGCAAAAACATTTTGAGTGGGTGGAGAGGAGGCAGTGCTGTGAACATTTTTGTGGTTTTGCCGGGCAATGCGCAGTGGAGTTTTCTCATGGGAACCACAGCATGCCAGGGAGAGAAAAGCTGCTTCTGCCTCCTCATCTGCTCTGCTGGGATACTGGATCACACCCCAAAGACAAGGAGACAGCCCCAGTCACTCCAGTTTGGGGGAAAAGCTGGGCTGACCGACCCTCTGCTTCGCAGAGGGGCTCTAGGGACAGGTGCTGCCTGTTCCTCTAGGCAACAGGGACTTTTCCTCGGGCAACATCCCTTCCGTGTGCAGTCAGCTTCACCTGTGGGGTGATTTTCGGGTTGGGCAAGCGCTGATTTGGGGCAGCAGGCTGGAGAGCAGCGTGGGTCAGGGTGTGCAGTGCAGGCAGAGCTCTCAGCAGCCGCCCACCCATCCCCGGTGTGGGCAGCAGGGACACGCAGAGGGGTCCCGTGTGGGACCCTCCAGCATCCTGCCCCACGGCCAGCAGCCCCACGGCCATCCAGTCACCGGGAAACAGGGAAATAGCCCATGCAGGAATACCAGTTTTGAGAGCCCTGGCGTTACAAAATAAAAAGGGTACGGGAAAAAGAGGGTGCTTGCATTTCCCGAGCTCCAGGACGTAGTCCTGCATCCTTAGAACTTTTAAAAACTTTGGTCCTAGATCGTGTCTTAATTTTTAGGCGTTTTTATGTAGTTTTGGTGGCTGTGATTTGACATAGATGCTACAAAGCTTCAGCTTTCTGTTGGAAAAACCGAAGGAGAAATTCAGTTTTGTTTGGAGATGTTTACCAAGGAGCCAGGTCATGATACTGCTTCCTGCCTGGCCTGACCCTGCTCGAATAAACAGCCATGGGGTGCAACGGAGCTAAGGTATGGAGATTAGAAGGCAAGGGAGAAGGAAAGGAAACCCTGTGTGAAAGGTATTCCCAGCTCTAGGCAGAGCTGGACGTTGCCTACAAGACAAGCCTATTTTATTGAGGCTTTTTTCCCCCTCACTTGCAATTTTTTTTCCACACATGTAATGCTTTTTTCTATTGTTATCTGCACTAAATACGAGTTACTTATTTTACTACTTATTACTTAATTTATCACTGAAACACGACTTGCTTAAAAAAATCACACTCCAACCAGTTCTCCACCAGCAACAACACTTAACACGCTCCCATTCCTCCTCGCTTGAACCGGTACTCGGTACTTTTGTTCGCGGCCCTTTCTGCACAGCCGCATGCCGACCCTTCCAGGCCGATGTTCCCGGCCGGTGTTCCAGGCCAATGTTCCCGAGCGCTGTTCCAGGCCAATGTTCCTGAGCACTGTTCCGGGCTGGTGTTCCAGGCCAATGTTCCCGAGCGCTGTTCCAGGCCGGTGTTCCAGGCCAATGTTCCCGAGTGCTGTTCCAGGCCGGTGTTCCAGGCCAATGTTCCCGAGCGCTGTTCCGGGCCGGTGTTCCCGAGTGCTGTTCCAGGCCAATGTTCCCGAGTGCTGTTCCAGGCCGGTGTTCCCGGCCGGTGTTCCGGGCCGGTGTTCCAGGCCAATGTTCCCGAGCGCTGTTCCGGGCCGGTGTTCCAGGCCAATGTTCCCGAGCGCTGTTCCCGGCCGGTGTTCCCGGCCGGTGTTCCCGGCCCATGTTCCCGAGCGCTGTTCCGGGCCGGTGTTCCAGGCCAATGTTCCCGAGCGCTGTTCCAGGCCGGTGTTCCAGGCCGATGTTCCAGGCCAATGTTCCCGAGCGCTGTTCCGGGCCGGTGTTCCAGGCCAATGTTCCCGAGCGCTGTTCCAGGCCGGTGTTCCAGGCCGATGTTCCAGGCCAATGTTCCCGAGCGCTGTTCCGGGCCGGTGTTCCAGGCCAATGTTCCCGAGCGCTGTTCCAGGCCGGTGTTCCAGGCCGATGTTCCAGGCCAATGTTCCCGAGCGCTGTTCCAGGCCGGTGTTCCCGGCCGGTGTTCCCGAGGCAGGGACTCCGGTGGCCGCGGGGGGGCGCTGCCGCTGCCCGCCCCCGCCGGGCGCTCTCTGCGTCACGCGGCGGCCGCGCGTGGGCGGGCGGCGGAGCGCGCGCGGGCTCTCCCCATGTGACCGCGCGGGAGGGGGCGGCGTGCGGGGGGGCGGGGGCCGCTCCCTCCCTCCTTTCCCTTCCCTCCCTCCCCTCCTTTCCCTCCTCTCCTTCCCCTCCCCTTCCCTTCCCCTCCTTCCTTCCCTCCCTCCCCGCCGCCCGCTCGGCCCCCGCGCGCGGCGAAGGAGCGGCCGCGACGAGGCGAGGTGCGGCGGGGCGGCCGCGCCCCCCCCTCCCGACGGCGGCGGCGAGGCGGTGGCGGTGGCGGGGACGGGGACGGGGCCGGGCTCGCCCACCCGCCCCGTCGATGGGAAAGGAGGAGCCTGGGCGGGGGGGCCGCGGGCAGGAACTTCGGCGGGGCTGAGTCTGCGGCCCCGGGACGGCACCGAGGGGAGCCCCGGGCAGCCGGCGGCGGCCAACTGCAGAGTACGTGAGGGGCGGCCGGGACGGGCCGGGGGGGAGGGCGCGGGTGGCGCGGTCCCGGCGCCTCGGGGCACGGCCGGAAGGAGCGGGCGGGTCGTGCGTGGGTGATTCCCGGAGAAATCCGGCGCGGGGGGGACGGGGAGTGGGAGGGAAGTGCAGAAGCGTCCCCGCCGTGTGAGGCGCGGGGCGGGGCCGGGCCGGGCCGGGCCGGGCGGTGGCGGTGCCCCGGCGTGTCCCGGGCAGGGCCGGCGGGGCTCCGGCCGGGCTCCGCGGGGCCGCGCCGCTCACCCGGCCCGGTCGTGAGGGGCTGTCCGCGGGGCAGCCCCGGCGGAGGAGGCGGCCCGGGGAAAGGTTCCTGTCACCGGGCGCGGCGGCCGCGAAGTTTGTGTGGGGAGCGCAGCCTCCGGTCCGTGCCCGCCGTGCGGGTTTCCTTGCCGCGGGCACCATCCCGCGGTGCGGGACCCTGCTCTGGAGGTATTTGTGCGCTCGTCTCGTCCTTTTCGCGAGGGTGTTTTTGCGCGTTTCGAGTTTCTCAATAGTTGCGGCGAGGTACGGGTTTGTACCTAAACGCGGAGCTCACTCATCGGCTGTATTTTGGCACGTCTCAGAGCTAGACAAGACTATTTAATTTGCGAAGTCTCTCTTCTGCAGCTACATGTAATTTTCTCCTCCTGCTAAAAGTTCTTTGGAAGCGCTGCAGAAATGTAATGAATATGCAAAGCAGCCAGCTCTCAAACCCAAACCCAGATTGTCTTCAGAGACTTTTCAAAACGCCCAAAGTGATCAAGACACATTATGAAATAATCACTTTTGCCTAAAATACAGGGATGTGATGTTTCACACTTTCTCCTTGTATTCCTAATTTAATTGGTGACAGCTCAATTAGGATTCACCTGAAGTGAAAGCTCTACAATCGCTTAGAGTTGCTGGGTTGCTTTTATTTCCAGTGCAGCTTTTCAAAGCAGGAAGGCTGCTCAGGAAGCCCTTGCCCCATGAGTACATCCCACAGCTGCCCGGTTTTCCTTCTCCCGGTGCTTCAGCCACATCCACCGCCTGCCTGCTCCAGCCGAGCGTCTTCCTTCCACCTCCGGGAAGTGCGTGTCTCTGAGCTGGGAACCGGTGTTTTCCCGTGCTTAAAGATGCTGAGCGGGGCTGCCTCTGCCCGCTGTCTTGATAGAGGGAGCAGGAATAGGTTGTGATTCCTGCGCTAGCTGTTTACAAATTTTTAAGAGCGTTCTGTGGTGTCTCTGTGGTTTTTAGTTTTCCTTTTTTTCCCAGGAGTTGTGTTTGTGGTCAGAGTTAAGGTGACAAGCCAGCGTTTGGAGAGGAGGGCATGGCATGTGGGGTGATGGGCTGTGGATGTGAATGAGGTAATGTGGAAAATCAGAATGCATGGTTGTGGGTTGCAAAGGCTGAGTGAAAATCTAACTTGTGATTTCCTGGTTCTCTGGTGGCTATAACTGTATGCAGCCTTACGTGTACTTTAAACAGCTTTGTCTGCTGTGGGGAGTTTTCTGCTTCTTTGTTCGTTCTGTGTGTGAAAAACCTAAGAGATGGCTGCTCTTCCCTGTGTGTTCTGATACTTCTCACTGGTTTGGACAGCAAGCAAGGAAGGGGGAGAAGTAGCAGCTCAAGTGCCACGGATATGTTCATTTATTCCTGTAGACCTCCCCGTGCCAGCTTTGCATTCCTGCTTCTTGCTGGAAAAAGGGTTTGCAGTTGTGTTAGATGTACCTGCTCATTCCCAAGGCAGCAGGTCGTTCTGGCTGGCTTCTTAGGATTTGCCAGAGGACATGACCAGGCTTTTACTCCTGAACCAGGTTGGTTTGGGATCACAGATTAGACAGCCTAAGACTTACCGAGCAGGCTGCAGGAGAGGGGGATCACACATGGTGCCCCAGGCTCTTATCCAAGATGCTCTTCCTGGTGAGGAGCAGACAACAGTGTCCTGGCTGTGAGCTCTCCCTGTGTCCTCTCATTGTGTAACCTCTTCTCGTGCTCACCCTTTGCCCCAAAAGCATGGTCCCCAGTGTGCTGAGAAATGAGAGCAGTGGTGGAAAGCAGTATTTCAGCTCTCTTAGATACAGCTTAAAGGTCACCTGAAAGATGTGGGGCGCTGAGACCTGAGTGGGTGTGCTAAGGCTTTGCGTAGCCAGCCGGGTGAGCAGAGCCGGCAGCAGCGCCAGGTGTCCTTTGGGTTAACAATCTCCTCGGGTTCAGGCAGGGCTGTGCTGCTTTCTCAGCGGTCCTTGCTTGTTGCTTGTCCTCTTCCCAAGCCTCGTCTTACTCCTGCAGGTGGACTAGCATAGCTGCTCACCGGGCTTTGTAGGCTGTGAGCCGGGCCGGAGCAGGGAGCGCGCCGGTCATGCCTGGAGAAGCAGCATAGCTGGCGGTCTCGGAAAGGGGAGGGAGCCTTCCCCTTGGTACAGTTTAGGAATAACTTGGGATGGCGTTGAGGTGAGTGCTGGAGGAACTCTGTTGGATGTGAGGAGAAAAGAGGTTAAAAGGAGGAGTGCTTGAAAATGCCTTCTCTGCAGAAATTGGTAGCAGTCATACATGGAAAAATTGCACAGCCCTCTCAGGAGTTGCTGTACTGAATTTGAAAAACAGAATGGGTCTTCATGTAACAAAGGGATTCCAGTCTTGCTTTAAATGCAAATTTCAACACAGTCTGAACGGTGGACTGGCTGCTGATGCCTCCATAGTACGTATTAATCCAGTTTTATCTGTCATGAGGAGATTTGTTGATTAGGAGCCTCTAGGTAAAGGCTGCTCATGGACTGGTGCTGCTCTTCCAGCCTGTGGGCTGGAAAAATGAGCTCAGTTCCATGGCTTGCCTGGAGCTCTTGGGTTGTGTGTAATTTCACTGCCACCATCCTCCCAAGATTCAATTTAGCCCTCTCCACAAAGTCCGTTTATGTAGATTTATGTAGATCTGTGCTAAGATTAATAACTTTCAGAGGAAATGGGCCTTCTTCTAAAAGTTATAGGAGTTAATTTCTGCTGTTGATGGTGGAAAGTCAGCATCATTTGAAATGGGAGGGTAGGAACAGTTTACTGAAATGCCACTAAACCATAAGCTGTTAATTTTGTTTGTCTTGACAAAGTTTGTCAAGAATGGGAGGAGTTTTCTAAGAAATTCTGTGAAATAATGACGCCTCTTAAAACAGCAGAATCTGTTCTCTGTAAAGGGTTGCCTTTAAGTAATTTTCCTCATTTTCCTTGTTTCTGCTTGTATCTTTGAGTGTAGACATTAACCCATTGATACTCTGCAGTTAACTATTCTTTCCAAAAGCCAAACTGTGTTTCTAAAATATGTAGCCCTTAAACGTTTACAGTTTCACCCTGAGTTCCAAAGTGTGTAGTTTATTAGCTCTTCAGCTCACCAGCAGCTCCTTGAGGGAGCTGCTCGAATCTGAACTGCTCTTACTGCCCCTTCTGCTTTACACATTCAGCTGGTGGGATCCTGTTGCTGCCACATACATTTCTGGAAGGTTTCTGTTGGCCTCCTGATTTTATTTTTCTCTAGTAGAGTTAAATCAGAATTTTGCAGTGAAAGCCTGGTCTTCCAGATGCCTCCGGAACAGAAGTTGGGCTCTGCTTGTTTTAGCTGTATGTTTGACTTGCTGAAGAAAAGGCTCATATTGTGAAAAAAAAACCCCACAAAAATACCCAAACAATTTTTTTACAGTATTTTTCATGTTTTAAAATATGCAAAAGCACATACTGTAAGATATTTTCTCTCTGAGGTTTACTTTTGATAACCAATCTCCCAGTGCCCCATAGCAAACATGTTTGCTTGCATTGCAGTTTTGGAGGAAGGGGAGTTGCGTGGTATTAAAATACTTTTCCCCCAGTATGTGCAAATCTTCCTGTAGGTGTTGTTTTTTAGGTTACTACTGTGAGTTTTTTCAAGTCCAATGTGACAGTAGAACCAGAGCAATGTTAGCAGACCTGCTCAATGTTTTAGTTCTGTTGCTTTCTCAACCAACTATAAATTATGTGCTTTAGACCTTATTGATTGGTGGCTTAGTGTAATACAGTAATACTAGAAATTATCTGCTTGTGCCTGTGAAAGCCACTGTAGAGTGAAGAGGTGTATGTGTGAGATCTTAGAATTCTCAGAGGAGTTCATTAGTTGTTGGATAACTGGATAAAGGATTTATGAAGTTGAAAGTTGTGCAAATGTTTTTTCCTGCTGCTGTAAGGGCTGAACACTGCAGTGTCTGTCTGTTGGGAGCCTTTAAGCACAATTGCTGTATTGCTGAGTGGTATTTCATGTCTCAAGTGTCAGTGACAGGCAGCCTTGTTAGCAAATGAAATAGGCAGGTGAATTCAAACTAAGGTTTTTAAACTATATAGATATATATTTATATATATTGGAATCCATCAGTATTTTTGCTTTGTCTGCAGCTGTTGCTGCCATAATTAAGATCAGCAGAGGCATTAGATCCTTTTTATGTGAAGCAGGTAAAACTGCAGAAATACTTGTTTCTTGAACACTCTTGTACTGACCCAGCTTCATTAATCCTCTGGGGTTGTACGAAGCACTTTTCTTCTTTGCTGTCATTTTATAGTCCTCCACACTTCGTATGGGGGAAAAGTGATGCGACAATTAAGAAGAATTGAAACTAATGAGATTTTTTTCTTCAGGGAATCGAGTATTCTGTAATTCTTCAGAATGTGTTTTGTGATCATTTTGATCTTAAGATAAAAAAGAGAATTGAGCAGAAGCTGTGAGCGATATTGACTGACATTGTTGGGAGCAAACATGAAGAAGGAATGTTGTAAACAAGCAGGCTTCGTGTTTGAATCATCTTTTTTGTAGGTGCATCACAACTATCTGCTGATTTGGGTTTTTTTGAAAATGTTTCCATCAACTTAACAAGTCAAAAAATAGAGCTTTTGCCCTTTATTCATTTCTGTGGGTGTTCTTGTAATGAGAGAAAGAGATGCTGCCCTCTGAGCTGACAGCCTTGTGGAAAGATGGGTGGTGGGACAGTGCAAACTGGATGTCAGTGCGTTGGTGCTCATCTTCTCTCTGTTTTTACTGTTTGCAGGTTCTGTTGTCATCCGTGATGGCGTCAGCTCTACCCAGAACCCTTGGAGAATTGCAGCTGTATCGAATACTACAAAAAGCAAATCTCTTATTTTACTTTGATGCCTTCATTCAGCAGGGTGGTGATGATGTCCAGCAGCTCTGTGAAGCAGGTGAAGAGGAGTTTTTGGAGATAATGGCTCTCGTAGGCATGGCTAGCAAGCCACTTCACGTCCGACGGCTGCAGAAGGCTTTGAGGGACTGGGTAACAAACCCTGGCCTTTTTAACCAGCCTCTCACCTCCTTACCAGTCAGCAGCATTCCAATATATAAGCTGCCAGAAGGGTCTCCTGCGTGGCTGGGGATATCCTGCAGCAGTTACGAAAGGAACAGCAGCACCAGAGAGCCTCACCTGAAGATTCCGAAATGCGCTGCCACGACGTGCGTGCAGAGCGTGGGCACGAGCAAATCTGATGTGGGGAGCTTGTCACTGCAGAGCAGCAGTGAGCCCAGACTCTGGCAAGGACACCACACCACAGAGAGTGAGCACAGCCTTTCCCCAGCTGACCTTGGCTCTCCAGCCTCCCCAAAGGAAAACAGTGAGACCCTGGATGCTGCTGCTGCTCTGTCAGTTGCTGAATGTGTAGAACGTATGGTTCCCTCCCTGCCCAAAAGTGACTCCAATGAAGTCAAGGAGTTACTGAAAACAAATAAGAAACTGGCAAAGATGATTGGTCACATCTTTGAGATGAGTGACGATGATCCTCACAAAGAGGAGGAGATCAGGAAGTACAGTGCAATATATGGCAGATTTGACTCGAAAAGAAAGGATGGCAAGCACCTCACCCTCCATGAGGTAAAACAGCTTGAGTGGAACTGGGCTTCCTGCCCTATTCTACACCTTTGACAAGATGTGTTTACAGGGTGCACTTTGTGTATGGGCACTTCTTGCTGAGTGGTGAGAGCTGTGTTTCTGAAAGTTGTGTGTCTGTAATGCTGTAGGCAGTGCTGGCCTGACATGGAAGTCTCAGATGGAACACACGTCTCCTTTTGAAGCTGGGTGTGTGTGTGTGCACATGGTGATTTGGTGTCATCATGCTGCTTGGCTGCTGGTGCAGCCTGTCAGACAGAAGGTTTAGAAAGTTTGGCACTGAAATAGCAACCAGTAGTGCACTGAGCATGGCCTTGGCGATTCTAAGGATTTGGTATGTTCTTGAAGATGTCCTGTCATGGTATTTCCTTGCAGCTTTGAGAGTGGAATTGTTTGGAAGATCAGTAACTAAAATTGCTTGTGTCTAATGTGGTTACTACCCTCTGCTGTCTTCCTTCACCTCAAGACTCTGCTCTGTAGCTTGTGCACTTGAGATGAAAAGGATTCTGTCAATGAGGTCCCTAAACCCAGTGGCATGGATTTTTTTGTTTTGTTTGAATTGGGATGAAGCTCAATTACACAACCTGTGGGTTTCTTTGGCCATAGTGGTCATAAGCCTGTCAAGTGACAGTGCAGACTGTGCGAGGAGGAAGGGAAAGGACTTGTCTCCAGTATTGATGGGTGGTTGTAATCTGAATGTTTGGTTTTTTAATCCCTGAGTAGCATCTCATCCCTCTTGTCTTTGGAAGTTCCTGTGGGCCTCCCTTGTTCCTCTTGTGGCATTCCTGAGGCTCACACTGCATGTGTTGTAATGCAATAGGTGTGTCTGTGTGGGGAGTAGTTTCCTAGTGCCAAAGTACTGTACAAGAGGAGAACAAACATTAATTCAGAGCGGTGCCAAAACGCTGCTGATATGAATGCTGCATCAGCATTTTCACAGTTAACAGTGATTGCAAAATTTCGGCTGGATTTAAAATTTGGCATGTAAGGCTTAGCTCCCAAAAGGAAAGGCAGTGTTTATGTTACAGGAGTGCCAAAAAAACTGTACTGGCTTTAGCCTTTTTTTGCTTCAAGAAGTAGTTTTGTAGGTGTGTGATCCATAGCATAAGACTGAGTTCTCTTTATGCTTCTGACTAGAAGGGCAGAAGGAAACAAGGCGTATTTCTTTACTTTTTTGTTTATGTATTTACATTTATGAGGCAACTGCACATCACTGGCAGTGACTTGACAAGGGCTTTTACTGCAGACTGGGGAGACACTTCCACAGTAGTCAGCCACATTCCTACCACACAGTTCTAGTTGTGCAGCTTACACATACGTGCTCTGTAGCTTTATGTCAAACACTTAAAATCTGTGAATTCATCCACTGTACAAGATGAGCTCTCATCTTACTCCCCTGACCTTGTGGAAGTCTCCCTCGTAACAGAACAAGTTGTGTATGAGATGGAGGCAGGATTTGAAAGGATTGATTGTGTAGATGCCCTGTGTACATGGATTCAGAGGATGGAGGCAGTAGAGGTGTACAGCAGTGTGTGGCTGTGTGCTGGGGTAGCAACTGCAGAAAATGCTCTGAAATCTGGGCAGACCACTTGTGGGATAATTCTCTGGCTGCCAGCAGTGTGCTGGAAGGTGGGCTCCAGGGGCACCTTTTGTGTAGGCTCAGGATGGCTCTGCAAACTTGGGGAGTGAACCCCGGGGTAGGAATTGAAGGAGCGGGATAGCAATAAACTGGAAGAAAGAACAACTGCTCTGCCTTGTTCATTTTAGTTTAGTATTGCACTGCAGACCTTTACTACATCATTGTAAAACCACGTTTAAAAATGGAATGAGAGCATGGTTTGGCTTTAGGAAATATTTCTATCGCTATTGTGATTAAGGGCACAAGATCAAAGGAGTCTGTGGTTGACTTATGCCTCACTTACGCATGTGGGGCCTCGCTGAACTTGATGGGAACTGCACACATGCAAGCAAGAAGAAGTTCCTCATAATTAGTTTACTGTTAGCTTAAAGAGGCTGGATTTCACAAAGTTTTGTCTTAATTTTCTGTTTAAGGCAGAAAATAAATAGCAGCGAGATTTTTTTTTGTTTTGTTTTGTTTAAAATCTGCTGAACCAGAGTTTGCCTTTTGTAAACTCAGCCTCAGTGTGTTTTTGTTCTGATGGCTTAAGCAGTTTGCTGCTCAGAAGGAAGGACCTTAAACAACCAGGGAGGTAAGTTTCTGTAGGTCCAATGGCTGTTTTCCTGCATGTGTTAATACATTCCAGAGCTGTCATTCTGCCTTATAGTTCAAGGTTTCTCCTTGCAGCTGGCAAGGAACAGCTGAATAAACCTTCACTGTGAATTTATAAAAAGCTTAAGTAGTGGTTAGCTTTTTTTATGTAAAGATTAGAGTATCTCTGGCTCCTTAAGCACAGAGTTGTGTGCAAATTAAAATCAAACCTGGTGGAATTATTAGTGGTGAATTAGAGAGACTGTTTTGTTTCAGTATGAGCACTGAAGTGTCTCAGAGGGCTGCAGCAGCCATTAGAGGCCTGTGAAAGCTGCAGACACTGGTCTGGTTTGGAAGTGTGTACTCCTGGTAGGAGTATTTGCATGAAGCATTAATCTGACATAAAATCTTTTGAAAGCGTTCCAAAACTAATAAACATGCTGTCCTTAATCCATCACATTGTTTCAGTATTACACAGTTTTTCAAACACAGAGAGCACTTAATGTTTGAAGTTGGACTGGAGGAGGCATGAGTAGAAGGTATGCCCTTGAACTTGGTGACCCCTTCAAGTTTGAGTCAGGTTTTTAATTTGCATTTTAATGTTTCAGTCTTTGTCTCAGCACCTATAAAATGGAATAAAATCCAGTTCAGTGGAATTAGAAAAACAAGCCATGAATTTTTGTCTAGCTTGGTCTCTTCCTTTTCTTTTGCTGACTCACCAAAACAGTAGGGCTTGGTATTTAATTATGTGGTTTCTAGTGGAGGAATCTGTGAACCCCATCAGATGGAAATATACCCATCCCTCTGCTGTATGGTTCTGTGCTGCTCCATGTCCTTAAGGCTTCCAGCAAACAGATTCTTTATTTTTAGGCATGTAATGCTTTGTATCAGCAGTATTATGCCTCCTGAAAAGGCAGGAAGCCATGATGCACTTCAATTCAGTAAGTCTGAATGTGACCTGAAAGAGAAACCAGGAAAAACAAGCAAATAAACATTTGGCTTTTCTGTCATATTAGGATAAACAGCATTTGCCTACAGCTACCTAAAGCATTTTCAGTCATTTCAGCTCTTTGCAACCTTTATCACTTGGAAGGATAAAAAAATATCTCAAATTATTTTTTAAGCATTGGCCACATTATTCATCCTTGGCAAAGTAATAGCTCTCAGTGTTACAGAAATTAATGCCTGCTTTGCATGGTAATTATTTTAATCGGTGTTGTATTAATCTTGTATTGTATCTTTTTCCCCTCTGTTTTTTTTTTTTTTTTTCTGAAAAGACAGACCTTGTGGAACAGCTGTTCTTGTCTAAGGGGTAATAGTTTGTTTTTTAGTACCTTGTCTTGTAGGAACATAGTAACCTGTTTGTGCCCTTGTACATCTGATCTCTGTGAGATTTGGGGGTTTTGTCTGTACAGAGACTAGAGGATCAGGCAACATATCTAGTTCACCTGTTAAAAACAAGTTTGTGCTCTGATTAACGTTTAGATACCATAGGAAGTGCCCTACTGAGATCAGAGGCTTTTAGGCTGAACACAGGAAAAATTGTTTCTGAAATATTAGGAGCAGCAGTTGTGTGAGGTTTTACTAGAAATATGGCACAGGCTGCTGAGAGAAGAACCTCAGCTCTTCTGGATAAAGCGTGTTTTATTTTTTCAACCTTTTGACAGGTGTCGTGTTGGGCAAAATAAATTTCTGATAGTTTGGATGGCAGCCAGCCCCGTGGAGAAAGACAGCGTGGCTGTGTGCTGTCCATGTCTTGTGACAGCTTCCATCCTTCAGGGATGGAGCGTGCAGCGATTGGGGTGTGCTGCTGCCTCTGTGGTTTAATTCACAGCTACCCCTGCAGAGTGGCAGACTGCAGGGTGCAGGGCTGAGTTCTTGGCCTTCTCCCAAGAGACACCCAGTACCTGCAGACCTGCTGGTCCATGGGGCAGTGAGTTTGGTGCCCGTGTGCCGAGCTGCGCTGCCAGATGGAGGGTTGGGGATGGCACTCTCCATCCATCATGGATGTGCTGACTGTGCTGTGGAAACCCAGCTGCTCTGGAATATTCACCAGCCTGGGACGGATACACAACATACTGCTGACAGGAGCTCCAAAGCAGATGTGCTCCTCTGCCAGAAGCCAAGCTTGTTCAAAGCAGCCTAATTTCTAAAAGTCAAAGAGTAGAAAGAGTTGTGGACACTTGGTACAAACACCTGTAGTACTCTGTTGGCCTCTTGCTGTTATGTCTCATTACACTTTCTGGCTGTTCTTCAGCTGAGGAAAAAGTGAGAAAGCCTCTTCAAGCCCTGCTTCCTGTGGAAGGAGCTTGGAGTAGCCTGTCCAGCACCTTGATTTGTGTCTCTCATGGCATTAATAATGTTGTTGTGTCCGTGCTGCTGACCATAGGCTTCTGGGACAGCAGTATTTTTAGGCTGATGCAATTCATGACAGGATCATCACTTCCTATAGGCTTCTGTAGAGCATCACAAAACCATTTTGAGCCTCAATTTCAGGCGTTTTTTTTTTTTTTCTCCCCTTCTTTATGAATCTTTTGCCAGCAGCAAAGGCACTAGAAATGTGTCCTGGCAGGCTCAGAAAAACATCCTTGAAACAAGTTACATTTGATTCATGTCTGAAGATAGTCTTCACAAACACGAGGGTGAGAAACATAGCTAAAAAAAGTTTAATCGTTTCTTAAACCATCACCTTCTACAGAATTTATTCTGTATTCACCAGGGAAAGCCATCTGTACCCACACTGTCAGGGTGGTTGGTTTGTTTTTTCTTTTTTTTTTTTTTTTTTTCCCCAAGTCCTGGGCATATTGCATTTATAAAAATAGTATTCCCTGTAAGCCAGGCTTTGGGAGCCAAACACTGTGAATGTTCAGAGCTACTGTTTCATACTGAGATTTAATTAGTGCTGGGATGAAGTGCACATTGAGACAGTCTTACAATAATGTTTTACTTTATGCACCAAGTACATTCATATCTTCTCTTCCCAAAAGCTTACCTGGTTTAGTAAGGGATATAAATAAACTGAAGAAACCCGCCAGGCTTTAGTGTACAATTATAGGTAATTTTACTTGCGATCAAAATCCTTTATTATTCAGAAGAGGTGCTTTCAGAAGCACAGTGGGTGAAAGTGTGCAAAACCCTGAGTGCCTGTTTGATTTGCAGCTAACAGTTAACGAAGCAGCTGCCCAGCTGTGTGTGAAAGATAACGCCCTGCTGACCAGGAGGGACGAGCTCTTCGCACTGGCCCGGCAAATCTCCCGGGAGGTCACCTACAAGTACACCTACAGGACCACCAAGTAAGGCTTTCATCAGCTCAGAGGGTCTTTGCTTTCAGGGAGCTAAGCAGGCTGATTAGCATTTCTTGCTCTTCAGTTAGCAAAGGGCTCTTCTGAGGAAAGGAGGGAAATGATATTTGTGTCCTGAAGCGTTTAAACTGGCAAGATTCAGCTGTCTTGAATTAGCTTTTTATTTGCTCTCTAGTTTTCCAGGTATTTTGAGGATAGTGCGTATTAAGAGGCATCTGAGAGGCTGGCATTTCAAGCATTTGAGGCATTAGTGTGTTTTGAGGTTAGTCTAAATTGGCAGAGTAGCCAGAGATGCTCATTGCATCAATTTCCTTTTTTCCATGTATAGATTTGGCTTGTTAGCCAAAAAGATAAGGTCACAGGGAGTGGCTTACAAGCTTGCTTTAAAGGAACTGAAGCTGAGTCCTAATTTCAGTTGTTACTGTTCTGTCAAATGAACTGCTGTTATGAAACTGTGACAAAGGCTTACCAGCTTTTAAATACAATTAAAACCTTAGCATTAGGTATGAATTAATGTCTTGATACTTTCC
Source organism: Cinclus cinclus (assembly GCF_963662255.1). NCBI lineage: Eukaryota > Metazoa > Chordata > Aves > Passeriformes > Cinclidae > Cinclus > Cinclus cinclus. Next base: position 2,245,691 of record NC_085066.1, on the reverse strand, counting down.
TTAGAATTTAAAGGTTGGTTCCCTTGCCTGTAATGGAATAGCCTTGTAAAATACATTTTGCTACACTTCTAGAAAGTTTTCCTTTGCTCCCCTTTCTTCCATAGAGGTTCATATAATTATACATCCATCCTGGATAAGCAATGCCAAGGTCATTTCTGTAATTCTCTGTTATTTCCTTCCTCTTTGGAAGGAAGAATCCATTAATCTTTTGGTGCTTCTGAAAACAACAAGAAATGCTTGTGTTTCTCTGCACTTGAATGACTTTACCCCTCCATGTCAAAATGAACTGGAAGCTTTTTTCATGCATGTCACTTGTTCTTCCCTGATCTTTGTTTTTTTTTCTTCTTGACTCCTTTTCATTATTATTGATGGTTGGGATTAATATGCTGTTTACTGATCATGTGTCTTCTCTTGTAGATCTAAATGTGGAGAAAGGGACGAGCTGTCACCAAAGAGAATCAAGATAGAGGTACAGTAATATTACTCCTGTATTTTGACCTGTGTGTGCTAAAATTCAGTTTTGTTTTGAAGGGATCTGTCTTAAGGAAATTTGTCAGAAAAACATTTGATAGACAGTTGATGGGTATGAAAGAGAGAGAGGGTGGGAGAACATCACCACTGTCTCTGTAAATGTAAGTGCTTGATGGAGAAACCTGTAGGAGCAGGGGTAAAGAGTAGGATTTGTTTAATGGTAAAGATACTCTCAGTGTTTTGCACTCAGAGTGAGTAGGAGGGGAGGAATGGGACTGACTGACTTCCTGTGGTGGAATAAGCTCGAGCACTGAAGGAAATGTCTTCCCATTAGGCCTGCTGCTTTTCAGTCAGCATGAGATGGGGTTTGCCTAATTCACTGGAGTCAGTTGTTGATCATGTCCAAAATACAGAGTTCTCGATAAGGACTGATGGAAGAGTATCAGCCATCTCTGACTGTGCCATAAATTATGACACTGACCATACTGAAAAGTCAAAAAACTAGCTAAAAGCTATATATCTCAACACAAAAGGTTGTGCCTGTAGATATTAATTTACAGGTTTTTATAATGAGTTTTCTGACAAATGCATGTATACATGGTTAGTGTATGCACTTGCACAAGATGTTCCTTAGGGAGATGCTGGGAATTTCTTGTTAAGAGTACCAGAGCAGCATGTATGTAGTTTACCTTTTTCTTTAGTTACCACTGCTGGAAGGTAGATTTGAGACCTTTCTAAAGTTACTTCTAACAAAAAGAAAAAAAAATCTACATAGATATATATACCTCATAAGAATAGCAGATATTTATTTTTAATTTTTATTTTAAAATAATTGCTGTTTCACTGTTGTGTGGATATCTAATTTATCCGTAGCATTGTGGGGGTTTTTATTTGTACTGTCTACTTGAAAAGGTGGAGGTTAGATGTGTGTTAGAATATGAGCTAGACCTGAGCTAGATTTGTATGTGACACAGATAGGTGATATATTCTCTAACTGTAGAAGAAAATTGCAACACATTCAGAAATGTGTTTCTCATATGCAGCACATTCTGTGATAAATGATGCACTGCATGTAGTAAGGGTTTAATTTTTTTATTTCATTACTTCAGTGCTTTCATCTGTACCAAGGCTTTTCCTGTGAGGCAAACCCTGGTGAGAGCAGATAGTTTTGAATAGATATAGAGGAGTTAATCTTATTTATTAAGTTCCAACAGTCCATATACAGTTGTAATTTTGAGTTTATGTAGTGCAAAATATACATGTGCAATGAGGATTCACTGGTAGCTTTGATAAGTGTGTAATGTCATTTATGTGTGTCAGGATTTGCTTTCGACCTGTGCTTTTTTTGTTCTTTGATCCACAAAAAAGAGCAGGGAAGAGCTGCATTCAGTGAGTTTATCCAGCTTCACCATTATCAGCCTTGACCAACATTTTGCAGGATGGTTGCTTGAGTCTCAGTCCAGCCCTAATTTGTAATAGCTGGTGGGGAGCTGCCACTCCTCTGCTTGAAGTAGTATTTCAATGACTTAGATTTCAGCATTAGGAAGTTTTTCCTTCATTCAGTAATAATTGATGATGAGCAAGTGTCTAAAATGACACACTGCAAGGGAGGTGCTGTTTTTTACAGGCTCTTCATTGAAAGAAAGCATAAAATTAAAACCCTTGAAAAATACAAGCTGAAAGTCAAGGTCTTCTGGAGAGCAGGAAATCTGGACAGCCTTAGGGCATGTGTAGTCTCCTATTTTCTGCATGGTAAAATCTTAGAGTCTGGAAGGCCTGCTTCTTTTATGCCCTTCAGAGAAAGGATATTTACTTGTTTCTTGTTTTATCTAAAATTACCAACCATATTTTAAAACAGTAATGAAAATTTCATGTCCTGATTATACAAATGACTATTTCAGAAATAGGCCATTTTTCCAAAGTAAGAAATTGAAAATTAAATTGAATTAAAATCTTTAATCTGATAGCATAGCATTATTAACTTTGAAATTAAACATATGGTTGTTGGTAGAAATGTCTTTTTTCCTCACTGCTTTGGGAGTCTTCTAAGGAGGAGTAAAGCATTACTTCAGTGCATTGTAAATATGAAGTACACTGTAAATTTTGGGCTTTACTTCAATGAAATGTAAAAAAGATGCAGTATGACATAATAGATCACTGGTGTTCTGGGTTCCTGGTGCTTGCATTTAAAAAAAAATGTATAAAGTCCTTTTTTTAGTAATATGCTCTGGGATTTTTTTGGTTTTGTTTTGGTTTTTTTTTTTGGAAAGGTGAAATTAAAAAGGAAAATGGTAGCAAATGCAGATTTTTCCCTCTGTTCTGGGTAAGAATTCATTACACTCTTTGTGGAGTTGCAGTGCTTCGTTGTGCGATCTGTTTGCTCACTATCATGAAAATACAGGAAGGACCTGAACATGGGATACATTTTTTGTTATTATAGCTCTTTTCTGATTTTTTTTTTTGTTTTTTTTTTTTTTTTTTTTTTGTTTTTTTTTGAGAAGAGTCATTTTGCTTTTCTGTTTTAAGGTTGAACTCTGTATTTTGATTCACCATTCCTTTAACTATTAGTCATTAATGTCTCTCTGAAGCGTGGCCTAAAATTACTAGGACTTCAGTTTGGAAAGACTTCACAGCCTGTTTGCATGGTGTAAAAGATTACTTGAAAAAAAGATGAGTTAATTTCCTGAAATATAATAACACTTAAAAAAGCCTCCAGAGAGCCTCTGAAGGTCATCCTTGAGCAGAGCCAGCAGAGCTGTGTGTGCAAGCTGCAGCATTGTCAATCTTCAGCCACGTTGTAAATTTATCCTTTTCATGAATATGAAACTGGCACAAGCATTGCAAAGAAACAATGTGCCGTGAATTACATCAAATTACCTGTAAAAGCCTTTCTCTTCCCCTGCCAGCTCTCCCCCTCTTTTCACTGAGTGGGTGGGTGAGCTGTGGGAGTGAAGTGTAAAGAGGAGAAGGGGAAAAAAATTCCAGGCAAATGACAGACTAAAGGTGTGGAGGGAGTGAAAAAAGGAGTGGAGTGGTGTTTGGGAGCAGATTATAAAAAAGGGATTGTAGTTCCTAAACCCCCTCTGGACAAAGAGCAGGGCAGGTGAATAGGGATGGAAATGGCACCTCCTCCTGCGGAGCAAGGGTCTCTCCTGCTCAGGTGTTGGGTGGTGGGGGCACCCCTTGTTTTGTCATCTTCTGTGACTCAGTGCCAGCACCACTGAAAGCAGCGAGCTGTCGTGGCACCAGCTTAGAAAGCAAAACAAGTCACAGGTACATCAGGCAGAAGTGGAGGAAGAGACTGCTCATCACTATTGGGGATGGCAAAGTCCCCCTTCAGAGTCTGCATGAGCAGCCAAGAGGGGGAAAAAAAAATAGAGTTTTTAAAAATGTTCTTGCTGTCTGTGATGTAAAGAAATTATTTAGTGTGTCCGTGTCCCCGTTCATCTGAGCAAGAGGGGTGGGAAGAGCTTTCCAAAACTCGTTTCCCAAAGCTCAGTGGGAGTGAGGGGGGCACAGGCAGGGAGACCTGAGCGTAGGCTGCAAGGAAGCGTCTTCCTTGGTGCCAGTGTGAGTGGAGGAAGAGGAGAGAAAAGCCCCACCTCCACTATTTCTGAGAAGGCTGAAAAGAAAACCAAAGTGTGGGATTTGTTTTCTTCACAAAAGCAGCAAAAGCAGTAGAAGCTACTGTTTTCATAGGAAAAATGTCATTAGAGAGAGCGAAAAAGCACATGTGGGACTGGGAACATCTGCTGCACAAAACCGCTTGGAAAACAACTGAGCAGCAGCATGGCAAAACAAAAATGCTGCAGTGCATGCGGGAGGACCTGCAGGCACCCGTGGGGCAGAGCAGCTTGGTGCTTGGTCCTGTGTACCCCTTGTCCCATGGGGCATCAGGCACGGCCAGCAGTGGGAAGGGCTCCAGGAAGGTGATCCAGAACGTGTCATCCTCCAGGAGTTATCTGCTGCCTGCCAGAGGGGGACTGACACAGCAGCAGGCAGCCAGACCCGCTTCTGGGAAACAGCCTTCAGTTTTTTATAGGCAGGTGATCACAAATGTGTTGTGAAGAACTGTATTAACCTGTTTTGTTGCAAAAACAGGATCCTGAGTGACAGGGTTTTGTGTGTTCAGCTTCTCATCTTCCTACACATAATCATTCTCCTCTCCTAAACAAATTCAGGTCTTTACTATGGAAGTGGTCAGTGCTCATGGAAATGTGCTGCAAAGCCTTGGTTTCTAGCTTAGGCTAGAGGCTTTGTGCCAGTTTAACCTGGCTATGAAGTTTTTGCATAACTATTGTGTTTATTTGTCCCATGAGGGAGTGTGTCGGGTGTTTAAAAGCAATATGCAGCATTCTGACAGATTTTAGGGTTTTTTTCCTGAGCATAAAGAATAAGTTTAGTGGCATTACATTGCACTGAGGTCCTGGCTATCTGCCTTGGGTCAGACCCTTGCTCTGCAGATCAGTGGGCAACCTGCAAGTGGAGGAAACCTCATAGTTCTTCCCCTGTGTTTTTTCTGAAAGATCACTTCTGTTTTTCTTGGGCTGTAGCCCTTTTGTCCATCTATTATCAAAAATGTAGTTATTGACATGAATGTGTCTTTAGAATCTACAAGACAAATATACCTAATTTGGTGTATTTTTGAGGCTGAAGTTTGCAGAACCTCAGTGGCAGATGTTATTGTTCTCAGGTTTAGATCTGTCTTAAGATCTCTGGCTTCTTCTCACAGTTTGACAGAGTTACCTAGACTGTGCTTTTGTAAACATTTCTGGATGTTTCTCTAGTGCACATGAGCTTTCCTTTTATAATACCAAGCTGAATAAACCCCTCATCTTGAACCCTTGCTTCAATTACTGTTTTTATGGAATCTGGCAGGCTTTCACAGGAACTTTATTTTCTTTATTGATACATATGCAAACTGCAGAAGAGATTTGCATGTCATAAGAATTTCAGACTGGAAGAATTATTGAATCATGCTTTCCCATAGTCTATAAATTTTCCACTGTACTTCTGAAATGGTGATACTTCATTTTGTGATACTAGTGTAGGTTCTGTGTGAAATATGTTGAATTTCAGGAGGCTTTTCTCAGTTTCTCAAGGTTAGTATATATCGTTGACCACATATAAACTTGATTTCTGAAAAGTGACAGAAACCATAGGCCTAAATCTGCCTGTCAAGGCTGAATGTAAACTAGTTTAATGTCAGTAACAAGGATAGTCTGGATTCACCTGAAATTGAGAGTGATGAGATTTTCTGTGCAATATTAGGTGTATAGGAGTTGGTGTGGAGGGGCTGTGTGTGTTTTATGCACAAACTTAAATGAACTGGATAGCACAAACACGTAAATTGCAGTCCAGAATTGTCACAGAAGTTTAGGAATGTGATTTTTAGGTTTTGGTGTTTTTTTTTTTTTTTTTCTTCTGAGTGTACGGAGAAGGTGAAGAAAAATATAGTAATATGTCCCTCTTGGTTTGGTTTCTTTTTATGTTCAATAGGATGGTTATCCTGATTTCCAGGACACAGTCCAGTCACTCTATCAGCAAGACAAAATGCCACTTGCTTTGGCTAAAGGAAAGAGTGAAGACCCAACAGTTCTTAATTCCCAGGTAAACCAACTACACTACACTGTGAATAATACAGGCTCTGACTTTGTACATTGGTGTTGATGTGTCATTGTTTTGATGACAAAATTAATTCCCATCAGCTTTAAAAGGCTACCTAGCTTAGCTGTGATTGCATCACTCTTAATTTGGGTTTACCTCTCAAAACTCTTCTGTCACAGTACTACAGCTTTGACCTTGTTAGTTCCAAGGAGGTAAGATGCAGCATAGTAGGCTTGAAAATCTGTGGTTGCCTGTTGGGAGCAAGTGGGGTAGTATTGGTACAGTCTGTGCTGTGTTACTTGCGTTATCCACTATAAATGGAAAGCTCAAGTTACTGAGTCGAGAGGAATAGAGTAGGCGATCTTGGAGTCCTCACTTCTGACATGTCTTACAAGAAGAAAGGCCAATATGTTTAGGAAATAAGTGAACCTCTGTATCTGAAAGGATAAATTGGCTTCCTAAACAGCACCTAGCCTGGTGGAAGCGCGGTGTTCTTGAGCAGACGGAAGGCTTTGTATAAATGAAGACAGGTTGCCAATTCTTTCTTTGTCTTTTCTGTAGTGTGTCCCAGCCTCGAGGCAAAATACCCATCTCCTACTGCCAGTTCTTGCCAAGGAGGGATTTCATGCTAAGTTGCAACAAATTTGTTTTGTATAGCTGGTTTGGGCAAATGTAATCACCAAATTTGCACGTAAGATTGCATTTAGGAGTTACCTTCCTGTTTTCTGAGAAGGGATGTGTTACCCTGTCATTTACCACCTTCTATTGCAAAGCAGTGTTTGGTCCTACAAATCTGTGATACATCAAAATGCAGTTATGCCACATGTAACTATCCTGTAACATCAGAACATGAGCTTATTTTGTGTATGCTTTGAAGTTTTGTTGGTGACTGCTGCATAACAATGGGCTACAGGTTTAATTCAAGCTTAAATGTATCTGCAACTCTACAGGTTTTTCTGTGGTTATCAGAAGCATCGTTGAAGTTAAAATTCTAGTTTTATCCCCAGTAAACAACAAAAATAGCATAATGAGAAATGTTTTATTCTTTCTAAAAATTACTGTACAGTTCAAAAGTTGGTAACAGGAGTGACAGAACAGCAAAATTTTAAAGCACACTTGAAAGTAAACTGTTGGAAAATAGAGGGTTTTTTTACCTTCCTCCCAAGACCACGCTGGAGCTGTCAGTGGTCTTCTGCAGACCCTGAAGAGCTCTGAGCCAGAATATGTAAATGCTGGCCATGCCATTACCCTGCTGTCAGGGTCACCACTGTGCTGGAGAAACCCAGGTTCTGCTGGTCTGTTAGGCTGTCATTGTAGTGTAAATTATAGAGCTGTGCTGAGCAAGCAGCCTTTTGTGGGAAGTCAGGGCTTTCAGCATCTCCCATGAAGAGTGAAATGCTCTTCAATGAATGGACCTCTGCAGCAATTGAAAGAGAAATTAATTTTTCCTATCAGTTGTACATGTTAAGTTCGTACCCTTTCTGTTCTTATGTTCATTGTGGCTCTTCTAAATCAACTTTCTTGACTTGTGATTTTCTTCTCATTTTTGCAAGATGCTTATTTACATTCTCTCAAGAACAAGATCATAGTGGAAGTTATAATTCTCTTGGCATTCAAGTCAATGACAAATACTCAGACGCCATTTCCTCCCACGTTGCACTGGATTGTTTAGCTCCACTCTCTAGAGGTGTATAGGTCTTGTTCTTCTTCTAGACAGACATTTCACACCTTTATCCCCCACAAACATACTGTCATCCTACACGTTCAGAATGGCAGATTTTTAAGCTTGTGTAGTGCTGTTTCCTAAAATAAAGATTCCAAGATGTCTGGTGAAATCTTGGCATAAGTTTTTAGCAGATGTTGCCATTGCTCTTGGAATACTTTCTGGAGTACTTTGTGAAGGCATATATTTGAACAGAGCTAACTGGATAATTAAGACATTCTTCTTTTGCTTTTCTTGAGATTCTCTTCACGTAACCTGCAGTCCTAAAGTGCAGGGAGTGATTTTTGTGTGTTTTTGAAGAACGGAATTTAATGTTGCATTTCTGTGTAGATGAACTACAACAGCTTGCATTTTAAGTATTCTTGAGTGACTCAGATGTGCATTATGAAAATCTCTATGGGTGCAAAAATACTTTGTTTGCTTCATAGTTTTGAAGACACCGTAAAACACGCATCTGTACATATGAGTCAACAAAAAAACCACTGTCTAGGCTGTTAGTCTTTTCTTCTGATCCTGTTTTTCCCCCTGTGTTTTGACTTGCTCTATGTATGTATATAGAGAGAAATCTTTTTTTTTGTTTGTTTGTTTTTTTTGGTTTTAATTGCAGTCGGAAAAGGTGATGGCAAAACAGATGGAGTTTCTTTGCAACCAGGCAGCATTAGAGAGACGTCTCTCCACGGGGTGTTACAGGCAGAACTCAGAAGAGCACAGCCCCAATGGCATGTCATTAGATAATGCTGATGGACAAGGTATGGTAGCTCCCAGGCACAGCAGTGCTGCCAGCAAAGACATTTGATGTTATGCAACCTCTGTCAGTGCTGGTGTTTATCTTGTACAGAACCCTGAGCACTGAATAGACAAGACAAGATCTCTCTCTGCCCTGAAGTGCTTAAGGTGTAAATAATGCCATCAGATGCACACTCAGGTTCTGTTCTGTTCCTCTTGTGCATCTGGGCAAATGGTTTCCCCAGGGATAACGTGGGGAGGGAAGGAGGTTGGGTGCAACTGCTGTTATTGAGAGCAGGACTTTGCTCTAGCTTTATCCTCAGTTTTGAAAATAGAGCAGAGTGTTGCATTTCATTTGTTTTCTTGTTTTGTGGAAATTGAAAATAAAGCAGGTGATATCGTTGGTACCCCTTTTTGTTTACCTGTTTGTGCAGTCAAGGAACAAAACCTGAGGAGCTGGCTATGTAAATTGCTTAGCACTAAACAGATTCTAATGATGTTCTTAGTAGCTTGTTATTCTTCAAAAAGCTTACAGTTCAGTGGTTCTCTTTGATTTACCAACTGGCTATTCCTTGTCTTGAATTAATTTTAGGGGTGTGTGTTTTGCTTGAGCATTTCTGTTTGGATCACTTTTGTTACTTTTGTGAAATGAGACAAAATGTTATCAGCAAAAGAAATGCAACCAGAAGTTCTTGTGTCTGTTTTTTAAGTGCTAGTATTTTTTAAGGGGGTTGAAAAGAAGCAATAGAGGGACAGCTAAGGGAATCAATACAAGTAAGTGTTAAAAAACAGATTTTCATGTGTGTGTTGGTCAAGCAATGAGGTACAGAAGTAATCATGAAGAATAGATGTGTGGATCCACTTTTTCTTGGCCCTGCAAGCTGCTTTATACAATTTAGCCATTGTGCAGGGGAACTGGAAATTTTCAGGATTTCAGAGGGATTGTGCATTGGGAGAGGAAATTTTTTGAATCTCAAGAGGATTTTTGAGCAGAATGAAGGGGTTTTTCGAACATTTTTTTTTTTGTCTGACTGAGTGTCCCTTTTTAAAAGTGCCTGTGAAGTAGTCTGCAAAACTGTAAATTTGCATAACCTTGTTTTGCTAGAGAATGTCCCTGGGCAGCTGGAGTCTAGGATGATAGAATTCTGCTGATAGAACTAATACGCGTTTAAGTCTCTACCTGTTTTGTTTTTGTTTTTGTTTTTTTAAATATTGCTTTTCTTGTAATGCATCAGTGTTTCCCTGTGAACAACTTGCAGGTGAAAGACCACTGAACCTCCGGATGTCCAACCTGCCAAGCAGACAGATGCAGCACATTTCACTTGATGGAGAGCAGCACGTTGGGAAATCTCTGTGCAGTGATTTGATCCGGCTTTACCCCAGTGGTGAGGCCAAGTCCCAGTCCTCAGGTCAGTACTGCCCCTGAGAAATTGCCCACCACTTCTTATTTTCTGTCATGTCTCTGAGTGTAGCAGCCAGGAAGGCAGGCTGGCATGCACTGTGTGTAACCATGCCATCAAGGCTTTGGAGAAAACTCCAAGAGGAGTGTTACTTGTTAATCTAGAGTCAGATTGAATGTTATTTGGGAAAAGTTTGGGGGATGCAGGTACTGGAATCAGACCCTGGCATGTGTCTTTACTTGGTATTGACCCAAATTACTGCTGTTTAATACTTAAACTGTACCACACGGACAGGAATGTGATTATGGCATGGCTTCATTCTGTATAATAGAATCAGACTTTTTATAAAAGGAGGTCTTTATTCTGATTTATAAGGAGCTAGCACTGTTTCTCCCCTGTGAGCTGCATGTCAGGCAGTAAGTCTTTTCCACCTGGATTTCTCATTCACTGACCTCTGCTCACTGCCAGTCTTGTAATTTACCTCTGGCACTGGGAGAAACCCAAGTTTCTTATTCTCTTCTATCTAAGTTGATAGAAGAGAGCAAGAAACCTTTGTGAAATCTCTCTGGGTGGTTTTACTTTAATACTCAGTGCACTGAGATAAAGCCGGGAGTTCTTGAGACTCTTGCAACTTTAGGAGTAATGATAAAAATCCCACCTGAGTTTGAAAGATGCAGTGGGAAAGAGAAGATGCAAAAGTAGTTGTTTTGAAGACCAGACCAGGTAGAATCTTGTCTTTTTCACTTTGGGATTCTGCAGTCTTGGCTCACCTCTGTTGCAGATCATCCCAATCCCAATGCTCATTCATGTAGTGAAATCTCTAGTAGGGGATTATTACCTGTTCCCTCTCAAAATGCAAGTGCAGAGTGCATCTCCAATAGCCCCTGCTGCCAGAGGGGGTTGAAGTGAATCTGTGATGCTTCCTCTGTCATCACTGCAGTGTAACTGAGGTGGTTCTACCCAGATGGGTTAAAGCCCAGGAGGAGGAGGAGGCAGAATTTATTGCTTCAACTGTTGGTATTCATATAATTCTTGAACCTTATTGTTGATTTAAGAATAAAATATATGTTTCCAAGCAGTGTTTTAACATCTTTTTTTCTTTTCTCAATGCAGAAGGCCTTGGTATTTTAAAGGATTTTCCTCATTCAGCTTTTAACAACATTGAAAGGAAGGTCATAAAAACAGAACCTGAAGACACAAGATAGTCATTCAGCTCTGGAAAACAGTGTCATAGTAAAGAATGAAACTTCACAAGAGAAAAAAAAACAAACCAGCCTTAATAACCAGTGTTGCCTCATTCAAATAAGAGATTTCAATAGCCAAAGCCTAAGAACTGGTACAGTAATCTGTGGAAACAGGAAAGCAAGAGACACTGCAACTAAAACAGTAATACAGGTGGATAAACATTCCTGTAAAAGTGGTTTTATAACGTGGGAAGATTCACAAATTAATATTGTGGGTCTTCATTATTTAAGAATGTATTATGTATTTGTATAACTTATCAAAGTAAATCTAGATGTCGGGACGTGTATTGAGTCCAGTAGATGTGGCTACAGTTCATTTTACTTGAAGTTTCAATGTCTACTTTCAGTGTACCTAGCATAGATATGGTTGTTAAACATTTGAAATTAAAAACATTGGAGAATTAGGAATGCAAACCTCGTGACACAATTAACAGCAAGTTTGCAACAATATTTGTAGAAAAAGGAAAATGCATACAATATTTTCATGGTTTAAAATGTTCTGTGGATATAGCATTTGATAGACCTAGACCCTGATTCTGTATCATAGCAGATGTACTTGACACTTAACTATTGTTACATCATTTCCAATGGTTCCAGCAGCCTTTGTGTAACACACTCACAGCATAGTACCTACATACAGGTCAGGAGTGTGGGAAATGCCAGTTAGAGGATGCAAGAGTCCATGTAATTGGCTCCTATTTCCTCAGGAAAATCTGGGGATTGATGTACCATACCATTACTAAATTGTATTTGGTAGGAAGCTCAAGAGACCAAGTAGTATGGACAGGGCTGCAAAAATTGTCGTTCAGACCATTACAACTTCTTGGACTTCTCTGTGGATCTAAAAAAAAAAAAAAAAATAGGCATCCCAAGTGTGGCAAAGATGAGACACGGTGCAGGATTTATGCAATGGTGTAAAAGGGAGCACTTAATATCCAGAAACCGTAAGATTTTTTGGAGAAAGGACTTGTCTTCAGCACATAACTCCTTACAGAGTGCTGTCCAGCCCACATGATTCTCTGAATATACTGTATACTGCATACAGTATGCCAATACGTTTCTTTATGTATGTGATTAATTAACATCTGTATTCTTTATTTATTTGTCAGTTGTTTTTTGTTTTTTTTTTTTTTTTTTTTTTTTTTTGTACACGTTCACTTTTGAAGATGTCATTTTATCTGAGGAGGAGTAGTTGGCATATAACTTTGGAATTTACCATGGTGTGTTTGTGTGCATCCATCTTTGCTCTGTGCTGCTCTGCAGTCAGGACAGTTATATGCCTCCATTTCCAAACATGGTTTTTGCTTACGACGTGTTCTAGAGGGGAAAGGGAGAGCTGAAGAAAGTGAGTTACCATGTCAGAGAGTAAACTTCCATGTTCAGGTGTGCACTTCATGTCTGCAGTTTGCTCTGTGTCCTAGGTGTGTATTAACAAATCAGTCAGTCTCTGTTGTACTGAAACGCTCAGAAAATGTGAGCTGAAATGTCTACACTGCAGTCTCTTATCACTGTAAAACATATCTAATTATTTTATCACTTGATTTGTGGAACAAAGCTTTATAGTAGAAACACCAGTAAAACAACTTTTTTATACTATTAAAATGTTTGGGTTTTTTTAAAAAAAAATGTTGAACTGTATGGTACTGTTTCACTTACTGAAGTATCTTACTTTAAGCAATGGAGTTAGCAGCTTTGCTGTTTAGGCATAAGAGATTGAATGTGTAGTTATATTTCCTCTTTCCTGTTGTGTGAGTTAGTAGCACAGATGTTTCTTCAGTTTGTAACATTAACCAGTGCCCTGGTTAGTACCTGAGTAGCTTTCCTGAGACATGTATGGAACTTGTTAAAGGACAGCTTAAGGTTTGACCTGTACAGCTTGAGCAATAGAAGGTACCAAGCAGCAAACCTTTAGAGATGCAGGAAACATTTGGTTTTCTCCAACATCTGACACCATCAAAAGTTGTGTGTGGGTCACAGAAGAAGCTATTACTTAAGCTTGCTGGTCTCTTCAGTTAAAGTGAGAGGAAGGAAAAAGAACTTACTAAGCAGCATGCTGTTTCAGTTGAGTCCAGAATTTATTTTGTAAACACTAATGTATTAAGTTTGCTATAAATTAAAGTCTATAACAGTTATGTTTTTGAGTTGTAAATACAGTACTTTGTGTCACGACCAGTTGGTTATCTCCAGAATGATATTTCAGTTTATAGTCCAACAGGCCATTTCAGTCTCAATAAGCTGGAAGCAATTTTTTTTTACTGGTTTGCAGCTGTATGATTTTCTTTTTTTTTTTTTTTATCCTGGGGTGGGGGAGGTGGGAGGTACATTCCAAGATTGCACATAAGCTTGGTAATGGCAAATACTCAAGCATTGGTCTTTCCATGACAAAGGTCTTGGTGGACTGCACCCTGGCCAGCCTCTGGAGTCACAGGTAAAGGCTTGCCCTCGTCTGCTCAGAAAGGGTTGCTAGATCCAGGGTGCTCTGGATCAAAGGCCAGCCCTGCAAATGATGCCTGTTTTATTCACATGTTTATATTGTTGCTTACAAAATAAAATTCACCGTGAGAACTCTTTAGTTTCCCCAGGGTTTGTCCTTTTTTTTTATTATTATTATTTTTTAAATTGTGTTTTCTAAAAGATGTTAATTTGGGGAGGGACTAGGGGAGGAGGGAGTACCTCAAACTGCTGCTCTCAGTGGAGGAAGCCTTTTCCTGTTCTTGTGGTTGAATCCTCATCTCAGGGTGGCCTCATTATGTGCACAGCCTGCAGGGCTCTGGGTCCAGGCAAGAGGGAGGAACTAAAACCCAGGTGGGGTCTGCAGTTCCCATTTCCTGTGCTCCTGTGCTTTTGCGTGTGCTCAGATTTACGCTCAAATTGCAAACAGCACAGGGCTGCTAGGATGGGGTGCCAGGTGTGTGTGGGAATAGGGGAGCCTTGGTGCTCCACCCTGTTCCAACTTGCCTTCCAAGCAGCAGCCCACATCTCTGCTGCGAGGTTAGGGTGCAGAAACTGGATGGGAGATGGGGATGAAAAGGGAAAAGCAGACAAGGGAGCAAAAGCATCAAAAGAGAAGTCGGGGGGCCAGGGGTAGAACCCCTCCATCAACCTCCAAAAATCCAGATTGCTGAGATGGCATGGGAGTCAGGAGTGGTTTGAAGCAGAGATGGGGTCAGAGTAGGTGCAATCTCCCTGCCCTTCTCCCAGTCCAGGGGAGAGTAAACATGGGAATGCTGAACCAGTGGCTCAGTGTTTGCTGGCTTTTTTTATCTTGCACTTTGGTGCAACCTTGCCCTATTCTGGGAAGGAGGAGAATGGAGCAGCTACACTTGTGTTGAAGGTACAAGGATGGGGGAGACCAGCCACATTACTGGTCCGTCAGGCTGCACACTGGAAAACCTTTAGATGTCCATTTTTTCTAACGTGACACGGGCTGAGCAGTGCCTGCCCAAATTCAGGAGGAACACAGTGCTGCTGGAAGGGCACCGTGCTGCTGGAGCCCACAGGTTTGCAGTACACCTGCCCCACTCAGTGTCTCATCAAGCTGTGACATCCTTGCTTGGGAAGCACTGCTGGATGGGACAACTTAGACAAGGGTCATTAATGTTCACATGAAGCTTCAGGAGGTTTCTCATACAGCCAAAATTTAGATTTTATTGCTGGCTACCTGCCAAAGTTCCTGTGCCTTTTTCTAAATAAGCAGTTGATACGAGGGTCAGCCAGGAGGGTTCTGAGGTGTCTGAGCCTCCACTCACTGACTTTGCCCATGACAGCAGCTGCAGAACTCATTTCCTTCCCATTTTCCTTTCAAAACACGGAGACCTCATACACACCCCCAGTGTCAGATTTGATGGAAGCACTATCAGCAGCCCCTAGTGAAAGCACAAAGGTTTGTCACTGTGGCAATGGGGCTTTGGTACCTCCTTGGCTCGGGTCTGGGCTCCTGAGCCCCCGAGGAGAGCGCGGCGTGCTCGGTGCACCCTGCTCTGCTCCTTCCCTGGAGCCATTTTCCAGCTGAACAAGCAGCATCATTGCAGGCACCTTCCTGCTGGCATCAGGATGTGGTTTTGGGGTGCCAGCTGGCAGAAGGAGCGGTGTCTGTCCCCCCAGACATGCCCCAAGCCAGAGCTAGGGGGGCTCGTGCTGCTGCCAGCCTTGAGCTGGGGTTCAGCTGGGTCACCCTGTGGAGCTTACTGGCTGTCTCCTTAAGCAGGAAAATGAGGAGAAATGCCATGAGGCTCTTCTGTGCTGTACAGAAGGGTTGAAAAGATGTTGTGCTGCAGTGATTCAGTGGGGAAAGGATAAATCCCTCACATACACCTACGCACCACCACGAGAAAGAACTCCGTGGGCAGAGAAGGAGCAGAACATGAAATATGAATTTCCTCGAGCTGTTCAGGAGGGATGGCTTTCCAGAGCCCTTCCCCCGTGGCTCTGAGCTCCCCCTGCCTGGCTGTGCCGGGATGAAGGCTCCGGGGCTGGCTGCTTGCCCTGCCCATCACCTGCACCTGCAGCCCTTCACACCTGGTTTTGGGCTGTGGTTTTGGGCTGTGGCTCTCACCTAAGGACAGGGCTCCGGCCGTGCCTGGGTGAGCTGGCAGTGCCTCAGGGCTGAGGGGAGTGGTGGGGGTGGTTCCCACTGTGGGAAAGCTTGGGAAGCCCTAATGTAGGCTACTGCCAAATCTTTGGGTCATCAGAGGGTGCTCTAGGCACCTGCTGGCTCTAAAACCACCACTCAGCCTGATTCCCAATGCTCCTGTCTCTCTGTTCTCTGGGTAAGTTCACAGCAAATACTGCTTTTGACCATTAAAAAAACCCCCAACTTTTGGAGGTCTTCAGATCATATTTGAGGTACACAGTCTGTGATGGGGGCTGGTGGGGCAGGGGACTCGTACAGAGGTGGAGCCTTGCAATGGAAGTCAGGAGTGGGACTCTCCTCCAGACAGTCTCTGGAGGAGCCATGGCAGCAAAGGTAATCACTGCTGGTTTGGGCAAATTTAATCTACATTGCAAGAGGTTTTATTCAATTTCCTTTCTTAAATATTTTATATTACTTCTCAATAAATCTGAATTTCTCCTATATCTATAGAGTGTATGGGGATGCAGTTAATTTCCTATTACCTTGGGGATTTCAGACGGCTTCATTCTCAAATCTGTCTAGAAAATTATTTAATCACCTTGGAAAATCCAAGCCAAAAAAAATCTTGTGTTTACTTATTACTCGGTTGTAAATTTGTGATGCAAAACATAGCAGTGCTGGGTTGTAACACTGCGCATAAGCCTCCATTGAAACCCAGTGCCAAAATTAAAAAAAAAAAAACTAAAAAGCACATTAACTCTCTGCATGCAGTGACACGACTACAGATGAATTTTTGCATCACAAGGTTGAGCAGGAATTTCCGAGGTTTCTGCAGAGCCGAGTAACCCCACAGATGTAGGGTAGCTCGTTGTGACACACTGAATTAGGATGTGATCATATTTACGCATTTTGAAACCCTGTAATGACTCATCCCCATGCCGTTAGAAGTTTGCTCTTTGTAAAATGTGTGTTTGGCTGCTGTGAAGGGGCCATGTGAACGCCCACGGGACCTGGGGAAGGCAGCCCTTCCTCCCTCCTCCTCTGTGGGCAGGGAATGGAGGCAGGGATGCTGCTTGGCAGTGGATGCCTGCCCGCGACCTCCATTCTCCTCCCACTGGTCCCCAAAATGGGATTTGCATGGACATGAAGCCACTACCAGAGGGGCCCTTAGGTTCAGCACCGCCACGTAAGAAAGTGTGAGCTGGTCCCACCTTTAATACGGGAACACTGGGGGACACATTCTTGTGCTTTTGACCCGTTGAAGTCACCCATCTCTGCTTGGCACCACAGTTCGCTGGACTTAACACGCGGATAAGAACTGCCTCGTTTTTAAAAGACAAAATCCAGCTTTCCCCCCACGCACTGGGTGTCTGGTGAACCTCCTGGTGATCCTGGCAGGGGGCACAGCCCCAGCCTGGCGGTGACGTGGGCTCCCACTGGTTTTGGTGGAGCCGTGTCAGCCTGGAGCCCGCGCGGCATCCTCGGGATCCGCCTCGCGCTCATTCAGGAGCTGCAGCTTCTCTTCTCCGCCAGGCACAGTCTGAGCTCAGAGCATCCCTCTGGTATCTCCCCTCCCTGGCTCATTTCCAGCCTCTCCGTGTGCACCCGGTTATTACTGTAGCACCCAGCATGTTTTACTTCGTATTCATCTCTCTTGCACATACCGGCCCACTCATGTATTAGATCCGAATTTTTTTTTTTTTTTTTTGTTCCCTTTTTTTCCCCCCTGCTTGTTGCTCGACAGAGCGGTGAGGCACGACACGCCGCGTGTTGTGACACATCCTGACAGGTCTCAGCAGCATGGCGTGCCAGGCTTGGAGCAGCCATCTCCACTGTGTCCTGCTTCCCCAATGGCCAGACCCACTGGTTCCCAGTAGCAGCCTCCTCCAGGGAAGCAGAGGAGAGTGTTGGATGCTATGGGTGGTGATGGCACCGAAGGTGTCTTGGCTTTTAATGAGCCTCTTTGCCAAAGGAAGGGAAAGGCAAGGAAAAATGCAGCCACTTGATATTTACCAAAGCCTTGCTTGCACTCTTCCTGGATAATGTTTTGGCCTTTCATTCTCACAGCTGGTGGTGGCCGTGCTGGATTCCCTGCTGTAGTTGGTAACACTGGCAGGAGAAGTGCCAGAAACAGTGTGAATATGGAGTTTTCAAATTAATTTGGTGTGCTAGGCATGTGGCAGTTTTGAAGGGCTTGTCACTGTGCTCCTCAGAGGGATAAGAAGGTGTTTTGAAGCATGATAGGAGCAAAGAATTGTGAATGGGAAGGAGAACGGCAGGAGCTGCTGTGAGTGACTGGGGAAGGCAGCACTGGGGCATGGATGCAGGGGTGGGCAAAGGAGGGGCATTTTCTGAAACACTGTTTTGTGATTTGTTGATTTTCCTCTTCTGAAGTGACCTACTCAAAAGGCTAAAACTAATTCTGCTCGCTGGTAGAGTCTGGATTTTATTTAAATCTGTGGAGGCAAAAAGTCGGGATGATATTCAAAGTGGCCATCTGAAAGTATGCATCCACTGCAGGAGTTCCCTGATGTAGCTGTGTATGTTTTAATTATGAGATAAAAGAGGATTCATGTCAGTGCTTGAAACCAAGTTTACATCTCAACCTCACACAAACATCCTCTCTTGGTGTCCAAAGCAATCCCAGGGGTGTCAGTGGAGTGGAGTCCCATCTCACTGCAGTTTGTTTCTCCCCTCAAACAGAGATGAGCTGGCCTGCAGAGCAGCAGATACTCTGAAATCTGCTGTGTTGGCTCCCCACTTGTGGCAGCTGTTTCATTTCACCCTTTGCTGTGCCCAGCAGTGGCCAGGCAGTGCTGGCTCTCAGGCTGGACCCTTGCTCAGGTGGGTTTGTTTGTTTTCTATCCATTTCCATGCCTTTGGAGGCAAAGAAGAGGATTGATGTGAGCTCCACAGCCCAGGCAGAGCTGGTGAAGCAGGTGGCAAGCTGGCACTGGGCTCAGGGAAGAAAAAAAAAAAAACCTGCAAACCCAACTGAAAGGCTTTTAATTAAAACAAAAGATTAGATCAACAAGGTATTACAACAGGTGGTTAAATCCTGCGGCTAAACAGTCCAGGCTTTGTTCTCTGAGTCTGATGCATGAAGAGAAACTCTACAGGCCAAACAAGGGATCCTGAATGTGTGGCATTAAATGTTTATTACAGGAAACACAGCAAAACTAGCCCCTGCATTTCACAGGGAGAGAGCAGAGACATGTAAATGCACAGCTCACATCGACAGGGCCTCTCCAACAGCGTCAAAAGTTTGTGTTCCCATGGGATGGCAAGAGGCTGGTTTGGTTTGCTGTTTGCTGTGGCTGAGCTGGAGCTTCTGCTTGTGTACCCAGGAGGTGTGTGCTGCTGGCAGGGGACACTGAGGGACTGACACTGCCTGGTTTCCCCGTGTCCTGCCCCTGTCTGGCAGCGAGGCTGGCACAGCCATCACTCTCCCCTGCTCTACACACTCTTTGTTAAATTAATGGGACAGTTTTTGCTCCTCATGGGCTGTGGTATTTGCCAAGCATTTTGATGTGTGGCATTGCTCTAGGCAGTTCTGCAGCCACGCTGCAATGGGGAAGGGGCTGGATGTGTCACCTGCTGCTGACCCTGCTCCTGACCCCCGTGAGGTGCAACTGGAGTGCCTGCCAAAGGTGCCTTGTTTTATGTGGATGAGCTACATCTTGACTTTCAGAAGCCTTCTACCATATTTCAGTCTCATGATCTCGGACACCCAAACCTCAGGACACACACCTGATGGAATGGGTCCAGAGGAGAGGCACAAATGTGGTCAAAGGGCTGGACCACCTCTCCAACGAAGATGGGCTGAGCTAGTTCAGCCTGGAAAAGAGGAAGATTTGAGGAGCCTTGTAGCAGCCTTTCAATAGCCAAAGAGGGCTTACAAGAGAGCTAAAGAGGGACTGTTGGCAAGGTCATGCAGTGACAGGACAAGGCATAATCCAGAGGGCAGGTTTGGATTACTTATTAGGAAGGAATTGTTCTCTGTGAGGGTGATGGGGCCCTGGTACAGGCTGCTCAGAGAAACTGTGATTGTCCCATCCCTGGAGGTGTTCAAGGCTGTGCTGGATGAGGCCAGTGCAATGGGGACGTGCCCTCACTGCAGCTGAATGCACTGAAGGCATTCCTGACACTGCCTGGGTGTCCTCCCCATGGTGCCTCAGCATCAGGACCTGGGGAAACAGGTGAGTGTTCTGCCTGCTCTCACAAACATATACGATACCAGGAAACAGAATCCCTATTCAGAATTGTTGGAGTTTTCCTTTTAATTAAGGCTGGAGGGGAAAAGAAAAAACAAAGAGACCCGCCACTCTGCTGTTTGATTGCTTTGCTCTAGTGTGTATTCAACAGAATCTGGGGGAATGACTATCTTCCTGAAAGACAACCTTTAATCAGGAAAAAAGTCCAACCTAAAACCCTCATTGCAATGTTCCAAAGGGAGGATTGGATTACCTATGGCTGTGCCCCGGTGAGAATATACCCCAAGCTATCATCTGAGGCCTTTAAAACATCAGCTGAGGCACCATTTTAGGAGGCAGGTGAGTATGGCAGGTGGCAGAGCAGTGCTGCAGCTCTCTCACAGGGTGGGCTCTGCAGGCACAGGCCCAGCCCGGAGCCCTGGGAAGCGCGGCTGCTCCGCGCCTCGGCGCCGCCTGCTATTTTCTGCAGGATGAGGAAAACGCTCTTGCCTGACCCAGGGCCTCCTTCCCCCTGGGATAGCACAGATGGTCTCCTGGTGAAGGTGTGGGCCTGGAAATTGGGAGCTCTGGATGCCTTTCCCGGCTACATCAGAAACTTGCTATGTGGCACCACCTACTTCTGCGCCCACGTTCCCTCCTACTCCTTCTCTCTCGCTCGCCGCTTTTTCCAGACCTTTCACCTCGCTGCTCGAATGTGTTTTTCCTTTCACAGAGTGCTTTTCTCAGACTCCAGAGCCTCCTGGTGTGTTGTCACCGGTACCTGGACCAGACTCCCACTCCTGCCCAGGCTTCTTCTGCCTCTTCATCAATCTCTCCCTTCCCCTTGTAGTGCTGCTGCTGGTTGATATCTCCTCCTGACACTGCTCATGGCCAGAATCCTCCTTGCTCTTCTCTGGGAGAGTCACTCCCGGTTTTCCACAGGCAGAGTGCTCGGAAGCAGAGCTGAGGTGGGTGCTGAGGGCAGAGCCAGCAGCAGGCAGGCTGTAGCCCCTGCTCAGGCAAGCCTGCTGGCAGGAGAGATGGGAAATGGATGGATGTGACTCACAGCCGAGCTGCCTGACTCACACCAAGGGTTTTCTGCTCTGGGCTGAAGGAAATCCTCAGAGCTGGGTCCTGCTTGTTCTCTTGGCTGTATTTGTCCTGAGGCTCTGGGTTTTGCTGTAATTTGTTGCTTCAAGGTGATGCTCCCCATTTTTGGATGGAAGCGTGTGCTTTGTGGAGCAGGCGCTGCCTAGCTAATAAGCCTGGAACAGGTTTTTAATTCCTTAAAGATGACCCGTGTGCCATGACTCTGTGCACCCCCTTCCCAAGGGCTTCTCGCAAGGGCTTTGCTTTCTGTGCTCCATCCAACCTGTGGCTGTCGGTGTCAATTGATATTAAATGACTAATCACAACGTGTTGGTTATTTATTGTGCCTCAGAAGGATGAGATGCCCACTCCTAAGTCAAAACATCTGCAGGATTCCTAAAGCCAGATCTGCTCTGGGCTGCCAGGCATGTGTTGCTGCTCCTGGTCACCCAAGGGCCGGATGAAGGTGGTGAGCCATGGCCAGCAGTGCCCAGATGTCAGTGGTGTCAAACCCTTCAGCAGCATCCTCGGCAGCTGCTGTAGCAGCTCGCTGCCCCGAGCGAGCACCAGGGACAGCACGAGGCTCAGCTGGAGGCACAGCCCCGTTCCACTGCTGTTCCCACTCGGGATGAGATTTGGGACGAGACTCAGGCTTGCTCCAACCCTTGTGGATGCATCTTGCGCCCCTTGGAGAGTTCTGTTCCAGCAGAACCACCCCTCAGTGTTCCCCTTGGTTGGGTTCTACCTTGGGCACACACAGCGGTGACTCTGTGATTCCAGATCCCAGATGGAATCTGGGATCTCCCCTTGATGGAATGAGAGTGGATCTGTTGGAGCAGCAGCCCGGGTATTTTAATTGGGTATTTTAGTGGAGTATGGGACTGCAGTAGATGCTGCAGTCCTGGTCTTTTGGTGGGCAGACTGATGAAGGAGCTAGCAGGATGTCATCTGGATCCAAATGTCCAGGGAGCCTGAGAACACCAGAGGTCCACTCCAAATAGGAGTGTGCTTAAGAGTGGAGACCAGAGGCATTTCCTCCCTTCAAAACACCAAGGTGAGGAAAAGTGGTTCACCTAGTCTGCAGAGAAAAGCTGGGGGTGAGGGAAAGAAGCAATGCCAGCAGGAGAAGGGGATGCCAGGATATAACCCTCGAACCTACAGTTCACAGCTTTCGTTTTTCTGGATCAACCCAAAGGTGGGCCAAGCCTGGTGGTGCTGGCAGTGAGGTCTGAAGCTGGTGGCATCCCCACACACTGCAGAAGGGCAGGGAGAGTGGGGCAGCTTGGGAATGTGTGGCAAAGCAAAAGGTGAACCACAGGACTGGTTGAAAATATCTCTACTTTTCATAACCCACTAATCTGTCCTGCATGTAAATTAGGTGTCTGAAGTGTTCCCACCACCATCAGCAGGATTTCTATCTGCCTGCAAGAAAGGGAGCTGGGTAGGAAGCCTGTGCTACTGAATAATCTTGCAAGGGGAGAAAATATAAGAACTAATTAAATTAAGTCTTATTTAATCCTTGGCTCAGGGATAGGATGGTGATAAAAGAAGAGAAACTGTTTCCTTGTTGTAATATGGTAGAGCATTAATTAAGGGGAATAAAAAAGCCCCAAATGGTTGTGAAGCCAAGCTGCATTAATATCCAGCTGTTGTGCTTTGCATCTGCTGGAGTGCTGAGACTGTCCTTTAAAACATGCAGCTCTGGGTTTGCACAAATAAAAACAATGACCAAGGCTGAGGGACAGCAAATCAAAGGGAAAACAGAGATTCTCTGCAGTAGAGGGGCAGGATACAGAGTTTGTTAAGGACCACCAGAGGAGAACACAAACCCCTGGTCCTTCAGACCCCTCCAGCAAAGTGGAACTGCTGGGGCTTTTCCTTCCCCTACTCAGCAAGAGAGGTGGCCAGCAAAGCTGAGGAGAAAAACAAAGGAATATTGCTTCATCCCTAAACCTGCAGTCTTCTCATCTAGAAATTGAGAATTAGGGATGTCTTTTTGACCTTCTAAAAACTTTATACAATTAATGCACAAGTATTTTTTAGCTAATATTTTGATAATTTATTTTAATATTTTAATTTAGAAATGTTAATTTGTAATGTAAATGTAAATTTGAAGAAAAAAATTGATTATTTATCTAGTACCTTCTTGATGAGACAGAAACATGCCTTTGAAATATTCTGGATTCACTGAATCTGATATTTTTTTGCCCTTGGAGATCACCTGGTTCAGAAAGAATTCAGCAATCTTCTGTGGTAAGACATCATTAACCAAATCAGGCTTCAGGAGACATTATTTGAAGATGATGTTTTATAAATCAAACATATGATAGAGAAAGTTCACGACTGGATTTCAGGATTCTTATAAAATGTCACAAAGATAAATAATCTGTAGCTGCTGAATTAGAGAAAACACAAATATTTTCAGTTTTTCATAAATTGGAATTTTGGAAAAAATCTTTTACTGACTACTATTTTTAAAATATTTTAATTTTAAATTTCTTTTTTAAAATTTTTATATTTATTTTTTAATTTTGGAACGCTTGAGGAAAATCTGGTTAGTGTGTGTGGATGTTTTGCCATTCCAGCTTCTCATGTCATCCCTGTAAAGGCAGTGCATTACATGCTTTACAATTACCTCTACATCACAGTATGATGTAACAGCTTGAGCTATTTTTTTTTTTTAATTAGGAGTGGTTTGGCTAGGTACTGATTAATCTCCCTTGCCTTTGTTTCTAGATCAAAGTGGCTCATGTTCATGTTGTAACAGAATGGTTTGATGACTTCACTGGGGCACAAACAGGAGCCACTTTAAGCTAGTACAAAGAAAAGATGTCTTGAACAGCACCAGATAACAGCTGCTCTTTGTGATCGTAATGGCACGTAAAAGGAGAATATTTCAACTATTATTCCTGTCATAATATGACATGATAGAGTAACTACTTCTGACATGTAATTGAATAGGTAAAAATAATATTATTAGAGTGAAACTCCATAAAATAAGATTTTTTTTTTTAATGGAGGAGCCTTCATTTATAAAGTGGCAGCTTTCATTACTACTCATATTTCACCAACAGCTGAATTTTGTTGCGAGTGCCTTTGTGACAGAAAACACTTAGTTTGACCAAAAATTAAGGAACAGCTGTCATTAGCTTGGGGTCCTCAGTGCACATCCTGTTGGGATGCAGAGATGCTCTGGCAGATGTGCCCTGTACCAGGGGACAGGTCAAGAGCTTTGCTCTGCTGGGACTAGGAGGGGGATGCTGACCACCCCTGAAACGTGGGGAAGCTGCAGGACTTCTCCCAAAAAGACTTACTTGATAAGGCTTTTTCCAAAGCTGCATGTGAACAGCCCTTGTGCTCTCAGTGTGTGACTTTGTGACCTCACCTTGTGGCTCTGACTGGTGTCTGTCCCTGGGTCACAGAGAGCTGCTGTGGGAGGGGAGGCTTCCTCAGCCCTCCACAGCTGGGGTCTCGCTGTCCTCACCCCAAAATCAAAGACCCTGCGTTTGCTGCCAGCCGTGGTGTCGTGTGGCCATGACCCACTGAGTGTCCCCCTTTGTCCCCTGGCAGGTGCCAGGGTGGGCAGGGACCCAAAACAGCTCTTTCCCCTGTCCCTGCAGCCTGGCCACCAGCACACCCGGAGGCACGGCCAGGACCAGAGAAGCTTCGGGGTCTTGGGGCCAGAAGGAGGGGATTTGGGATTTGGGATTTGGGACCAGGAGGCCCAGCCTGCTCCCAGCCTGCAGGTGAAGTTTGCCAGAACTTCTGGAGCTGTCGGCAGGGTTGCTGGCCAGCCTTAGCCACAG
The DNA here is from genome assembly GCF_963662255.1 of Cinclus cinclus. NCBI lineage: Eukaryota > Metazoa > Chordata > Aves > Passeriformes > Cinclidae > Cinclus > Cinclus cinclus. The sequence continues at coordinate 2,220,859 of NC_085066.1, read as the reverse complement.
GTGCTCCAGTGAGGAGCAGCAAACAAAAATCAAATTATTTTGTTTATGTAAATTGTCTCCTGAAACAGGCGTTTGGCAACCCTAATGGATTTTTGCATGCCGGGGTGTAGCCAGGCACTAAAATAAGTCAGGATGTAGGAGGGATGGGAGGTGGGAGATAGGGAAGACTCCTTTTATATTACTCCCCTTGCTATATTAAGAGGCACCGTTCCCTTTCCTGGCTTGAGAAAAAGCTCTCCCTTGCCTTGCAGACAGTCTCCCACCCTGGTTTAACTGCTCACAAAGCAGGATTTAGAGATCCTCGCCAGCTGCATCCCTGTGACCTGCAGGCATGTGAGGAGCCAAGCCTGGCCACCAGGATAAGGCTGTGACAGAGCTGTTAGCTGACACCAGGCTCCGGGGTTTTCCTGTGTCCTGCCTTGCAGATGAGAGAATAAAGGTAACTGAGCATTGGAGGGAGGTCCTGCCCTTCCCAGACAAGGGTGCGCTGGCCAAGGGGAATGCTTCTTGCTTTTCTCCTTATTTTTTTTTCCCCTCCTTCTCCTTCCCCCTCACCCAGAGCTCGCAGCTGGGTGTTGCTGGGGGCGAGGCTGACAGCGGGTGGATAATTTCGGATGCGAGTGTTTTAAATCGCGGCACTGTGCCCAGAGCTTTTTGGATGGGTGCCGCCTTAGTATTGTAGAAATCCAGGGAAATAAATAACTAATCATTGACTCTGACAAAGTCTCTACTCGTGGCTGGCTACTGTAGCTGAACTTCATCCCGTAACAATGACAATTTACCAGCGCTCCAGGCGCTCTGTAATTCCCATCCTTGGAAAAGAACCAGGGAGATGTTTAATCAGTGACCTCCCCGTATCTCTGAGTCGCACCAGCTCTGCCGACACGACTGCTTGCCTCGCTGGCCCCCGGCGCTGCTGGAAGCCGACAGGAGAGGGGAGGAACTGAGAGCGGGGCTGTTTTCTTGCCGGCGCCCGTGGGAGCAGGCAGTGGGCGATGCTGCTCCCCCGCTTGTCACAGCTGTTGTTTTCCTGAGCGAGGGGAAGGGATGCAGGAGTGAGGAAAGCTGGATCCCAGCGAGCTGCTGTGCCCCGCGCTCCCCGCAAAGCCCGAAGCCATCCCGCCCCATCGCGCCGCTGGGCGCTGCAGCGCTCCCCAAGGGAGAAGCTCAGGAAAAAGCGGAGAAGGAAGGCTCGTAGCCCCAGGTGCCCTTGGCACGGCTGGCTGGGATGCCCTGGGCTCCGAGGATGGCAGCGGAGGCTGTGCCTGGGGTCAGGGAATGCCGGATAACACCCCAAGGCGTTCCTCTGAATGTAAAGATTTATTGTTTTTCCGTGAAGCCTAAATACCGAGTTGCAGTGGAGGTGACTGAAGCTTTTAGTTCACCGGGGTTTAGGATGAAAAGCAAGTCAGGGGAGTGATCCCGCAGGGACATGTGTGTAATTTTTCATCCTTCTTATTGATGTTTGTGGGCTACAGCCTGAACAGAGCGGCTGAAATTACACTCTTTGTGTAGATATCGCTATTAACATCTACCCTTAATGACAGAGTCATCATTCCTACACAAATTACTTCAAGAGAGAAAATGCAGGGGGTCCCTGCAGTAAGAGCCGCCTGGTTTGTGAGCCAGCTGCTGTGGCAGAGCCAGGCTCCGCATCCCCAAAATTCTCCCCTTTTCTTCAGTAGTGCAAAGGGAGTAAAACGTGAGGGTCAGGGTGCTCCGTGGTTCGTCCTCATACTGGGATGCAGGGGAAACAACCCTTGCCTCTGTATTTCAGGGATGTAGGGATGTTGTGTTGATGACTGGGCTGTGAGGAGGAAGAGGAGGAGGAGGAGGAGGAGGAGGGAGCAGGATTCTCTGCTACCCACAGGAGTGACAGCTCTTTGCTGGGGCTGCCTGCCACAGTACATCTCTCCTGGGGCTGGTTCACACCCAGTCCCTGTAAAACGATGGCAACTTCCAGGAGTGTGGGAAACGTATTAAGGAGCATTTATCAAAACTCAGCAATGACAATTGAACAAATTCCTCAGTGGCGTCTAGAGGATTTCCCCCGTGCTCTCATCATGTAAATGCTGATTTACTCAGGAAAACCCAGTGCATATTTTAAAGCCTTATATGCCATTGTAATGACTTTGAGTATAAATTCCAGAGATTATCCGTTCCCATGGATGGAACAAAACCCCACCAATTTTCCACTGTAAGGGCCGTGTTTGCCTTGTGCTTTGTATAAGATCGAGGTGTCCTACAGAGCCTCCAATACTGGGAGACAACTAATACAGTATTTTTCAGCAGGAATGTTTCTACGGGTAGAGAATAAGCCCTTTGTTAGCCATCACATCTATGTAAGTGTCATCCTGTATTTTATCCGCTTTTTTCTTCCTTCTTTCCTCGCTCCCTCACTTTTTCTCAAGCTCTCTAGAAACAGCTCCTGGTGCTAAATGGAGACCCAGTCTGACAGTGTGACTACTTAAGTACATCCAAGATTTCTTCCTGCAATATCAGGTGTGCTTTGAGGATTAGACAGCAGAGCCCTCACCAGATGCCTTTGCTACCAAGCCTCATGAAATCTGCTCTGACAGGGGCAGGCGATCCCCACACAGAACCTGCTGACAGGGCTGTCTGCCTTGTGATGCTCAGCTTTATTTTTGGAGCACTCAGTGTCTTGAATGTGTTAGGTTCTGAGATGCCATTTTGCTTTCACCCCAAAATAAATTCACAGTCTTTGTAGTTGAGGGCAAAAATGCCAAGTTTGTGTTTTTTCTTTCCATTGTTTAAGAGAAGACAGAAGAATTATCCTTTAAAGTTACTTTTTTATGTATTTCAAAGAAGGAAGAAAAGGCATGAGGTCCTTTTTGCTCTGCAGAACACCTTGAATTCCCATTTGCCATTCCCACACCACTCTCTTGGTCCTTTGTGAAAGAAAGCAAAATGCAGTGTTTTTTGGGTTTTTTTGGTTTTTTTTGGTTTTTCTTTTTTTTTTTTACATTTAGCTCCCCAGCTGAAATCAGTGGTCCTGGTGCAGCTGACCCTTGTTTGTTCCCCAGGGATTGTGATGAGCAGGATGGGAGGTGACCTGCCCCTCCTTGGGCTCCCCCCTTAGGGTCTTTATGAAAATTTCTTTGCTAAAAAGAAGGCAGAAAGAATGTTTAAGCAGATACTCCCATTTTTATCTGTTTTCTTTTTTGCTGTGCTGACTTTCCTTAGAAAGGATGGAGAAGGGAGGATGTAAGAGGATGGATATTGCCACAGTGCCTCGGGCTTTGGTGAGATTAAAAAGCCTACCCTGGGGTCACTGGAAGCTGGCAGCAGAAGATAAAGGTGGGTGACACTGGCTTTTGCTTTGCTGTTTGCATGAAATTTGTCTGTGTGAGGCTGACCTTCAGGTCAGCAGGACATCAGCAACTCCTGTAATGCTAACTCAGGCTCATGGCAGAGGGCTCCCAAAAAAGGGGAGTTGTTCTCCTCTCTAAGCAGAAAAATCACTTAATTCATTGTGGGCATAGTCAGGTTGTGAACCACATCAACAGGAGATGTTATGGGTTTCCTTGCTGTTGTAAGTAGGTGGGAAATAATAGAGTATGTGGCACTTAGGGACATGGTTTCATGGTGGATGTGGCAGTGTTAGGCTTATGGTTGAACTCAGTGACTGCAAGTCCTTTTCAACCTAATTGATTCTGTAATTCCAAGGTAAATAAAAGGGGTCATTCAGATATTAAATATGTTGTTAACATCCCAAATGGTGTACGCTGCCAGTGGGGTCAGTCCTTAAGGACTGACTCTCAGTGTGGCTGTGCATAGATGGATTGAGGTGTTTAATTTGGGGAGTGTTTGATCAGGCTTGCTCTAATCAGGTTTACTCGAAATGGTGCAAAAGCCTTTGGCCTTCATGTGTTTAGATATGGGATTAATCAACTTTTAATTAAACAGATCAGCACTACATTCCAAGTAAAATCAACCATCTTCTTAAGCTAAATAAATGTTTGGGAAAGGGTCTGGGTTGGTTAAGGAGTCAGCGGCTGGTGCTGGGGGAACCCCAGCCATAGCCCCCATCCCTGTGCCAGGTGTCTGTGGGCTCCTTTCCATTGCTCCTTTCCACAGAGCAATGCCCTGGCTCTCACTCACAGCCTGGGGCTTCCCAACAAGCGTGGTTGGTTTGCTCCTCTGAAGGGATCCCACTGCTGCTGAGAGCAGGGCCAGCAGCCCCAGCGTAGGGAAAAGGCTGCACGGGGGCTTGTGAGCTCTGTACCAGCGTCACTTGTTGACACTCAGCTCTCCCTCCCCGTGCCTGAGTGAGCAGGAACAAATATTCCCCTGTTCAGACACAGCCAAGGTGCTTTCAGCAGCTCTGAATGGACAGGGAGGGCTCGTGGGGAGAGCGGCTCAGCGCCAAGATGCAGCAGAGAGGCAAGTCTTGAAAACCTGTCTTCAAAGGCCACAGAGGTGTGAGCCTCCACCAAAGGGAAGCAAATTCCCCATCTTATCCCCCAGCAGCAAACCCCACCAATATGCCCCTTGATGGCAAAAAAAAAAAAAATATATATATATTTAAATCAAAAGATGAATAGAAAAACACGGAGTGTTGTGCAAAACCCAGGGAAGGCTCTGAATTTGAATGTTCACCCTGGCTTGCTCCAAACCTCTGCTCCAACAGGCAAACACCCACCTCTGTTCCTGCCCACTCACATGGCTGTCATGTTCCTCCCACCTCCTGCATCCCAGGATGCAAGAGATGATTAATGCCAGTAGTGTTTCTCTTGATCCTAAATAAATAAGACGTGTATGGAAATAACTGAATAAACAACCATATTTTAACTGCAGCTCTTCTGGGGCGTATCATTTAGAGCTGATGTGTTAGGAATAACAGGGGAAATAAGGCAGTGTACATGTGATTTTGTGATTTGTTTTGAACCTGCTTGTAAATTGCATATCCTTTATGGACCTGGGAGACAGAAATTCTCCCTCTAGTGATTTGTTTGCCTTGCTGCTTCCCACTCGGAAGCACTGCAAGGATTGGCAAGGGCTGAGTGCCACTTTCTGGGCATGATGCTCAGTACTGCTGATGGCCATCAGCACCCTAAAAATACCTGAGACTGCTGGGGCTTCAGTTACCATGAAATATCGATTTTCTTAGAACTCTGGGTATCTCAGGTTGCCACTCTGGCTATTCAAAAAACATTAGTCAACCTCCAGTGAAACTGGTGAAAATTTGGGTTAGGCCCAAGGCAGTATTTTTCAGGCTGGTGAAATGTGCTGTTTTCCCAGACTCGCATGCATCATTCCCATCGAGCATAAAAAAAGCACAGGGAAAGCGCAGTGCAATTCAAATCACGCAAATGTTTTTTCTACCCCTTTCTCTTCTTCCTCCCCCAGTTCTCCTGAAAACAAACACAAACAAAATGAAGGAAAATGAATAAAAACAACCAGGGGGGAAAAGGGAGAAGAGATTGCTCAGTACTGAAGTGCTACATCATTGTAGGTTCTCTGGAAAAAAACAACAAACACCCAAGGAGTGTTACCCTTTGCTGGCAATCCTTGTTCCCTGGGACACTTGAGCTATTTTTGGCACTTTTTGGGGCGTCCAGGAATGGAGGACAGCTACATTTTGCAGTAAGGGTTGGTCACTCTCTTGATGCAGACGTTATTCCTGTGAGAAACTACCAGATTGAGATTCATGCTTCCTTGTGTCCGAGATGTTTAAAATAATAAGCAGCTCCCCTCCAGGCCGGCAGAGCATTCCCTGTGCCACTCCCTGCAGTGCTCACCAGGAGGAATTGCTGGAAGATGCAGCACTCCCAGATAGAGCTGAGACCAGCTGTGCATGGTGCTGGGGGGCCAGCTCCACCTCCACCGACTTGGTTTAAACAAACCTTGGCTCCCAGAGCTCTTTGACAACTGGGCTGCATTTTTCAGGGGGAGATGGATGGCCACAGGTTCCCCCCTCTCCCCTGGTGCCAGCCATGATAGCAGTGCTGAGATCCATTAGGAGAATGGATGGGAAATATAAAAGGGTGAGCTCAAACATCAGCCACTGGGAAGCTTTGAAGATTTGCCTTTCTGTTACTCATCTGCTGTGCAGAAGGGAGTTAATTGGTTTTATACCCAGGGAGCAAAAGGGAAGCAATTTGGCCCTGGGTTTCCCATCTCTAATTGCATGCCTGCAGCTCTCTTCTCACAGGGAGGTGACAGAAACTTTGCCACTGACTTCAGGAAGCTCAGGTGTAGGCTTCAAGTTTCACGTCTTTATTTTTTTTTCTTAATATTTAGCATTTTAGGCATGCCTTGGAATGATCCTTGTGGCAACTTCATGAAACCCATCTGGCTTCTCTCTTTTTTTTTTTTTTAAATTTTAATTGTGTTCCAAATGCATGTATGCAAACCCAAATAAGCCATTAGTGATACACACCCTGTAAAGTGTGAACTCTGCGTGCCTGGGGCTTGTTATCAACGGGTGCAACTCCACTAAGAAAGGTGTTTCCAACGGGGCCTCCTGTCCTTGATAATTCAGGTGGTGTTTGTGCAGATAAATCAGGGCACCAAAGCATTTATTTGCTTTTAGTGACAGGCACCATCTGCTACTTGCCCGTGAAGCATTCAGGAAGGAATGCTGCCTGCCTGCCGTGCACAGGGAGGCTGTGGCATGGCAGTGATGCTGGTGGCTGCAGCAGCAAGGTGAATCTGCAAGGCTGAGTGCAGGCACAGCCCAGCCAGGGCTCTGGCTGTGCCAGGGCAGGGGTAGCTCAGGTGCAGGCTGGCATCACCTGGTAACAGCCTCCAGGTGGGTATGAGCATCTCTGACTATCCACACTCAGCCAGGACAGCATCCTCCACAAACCACATAACGGCTGGAAGAGATGGCAGGCTTAGGAATGTTCCTTCATGGCTTTTGTGGATCCACCCACAAGTGCTGGATAGGAGAAAATTCCCACTCCGGAAGAGTTTGGGTATCCCTGGGGCACAACTCTCGGGCTTTGGGATAACGAGGGACCTCAGATCTGCCAGGTAGTAGGCGTGAAGCCTTGGTGGTAGCCTGGCTGTCATTATTGCCTTCCCCTGTGACAGCAGGAAAACTGCAGTGCCTCGAGGAGCCCGGGACGGATCATCCATCCCCCATACCTTCCTTAAGGTGCTGCCAGTGGCAGGCTGGCTCCCGCTCCTGCCGACGTGCACTTTGAGGTTTGGCACCACCACGCTGCCATCTGCAAAGTGAGGAGAGGGTAACAAGCTGGTGCAGGTGGGAAAAGGCTGTGAAGGGATTTGGTGGAAAGGGGTTCCGAGCATCACTGTGGCCTTGTATCCCACAATAATGCTGACCCCACTACCTATACATAGATATATATGTATAATTTTTAGACCTCAGTGGGGCTTTTAAATGGAAAATAATTGCTCTTCTTTTTGGATAAGTAAGCGACCCCTTCCTGGAAGAGGTTCCCAGGAATTTTGTGCTCTCGCGCACCTATGCGTTTCAGCAGGGTCAGCCCTCTGTGCGAGCAAAATTCATGCAAAACACGGTGCATGTAGGCTCTAGTCTGCTGGGTTTAGATCAGAGACGGATCAGATGACTCACAGGAATCTGTGGAAATAGATCAAAGTAGCAGCACACATTTGAAGGGAGCGGGGCTTTTGGAGCGTGACTCAGAGCGGGGGCCTGCGTGGGTGGCGGCGTGGGCGGCCGCAGCTGTGGGTGTCGGACCGAGACAGACGCAGAGAGATGGCTGCGATTAAGTAGTCAGTGAAATGACTGGAATAGTAGAATGGATTTAAAGGCACGGGTTTCCCGCACGGCTCCTCGGGGGCTGGCGGGCGTTTCCCGTCGGATGCTGCGCTCACGGAGCCGGCTCTCCCCGCTGGTGCGGCGGGTGGCTCTGGCAGGTGCTGGTTGGGAATGGGCTGGTTTCCAGCTGCTCTGCACACCTCCACCACGGCACAGGATGGGTGGTGGATCCCTGCCTGGGGCTGCGGGAGCTGACCCCGGCAGAGGGAAGGAGAACTGAGGCGAGGGAGGAATGCCAAGCGGAGACAGTAAGGGAACAAGGAGAGGAGAACAGATCTACATTTACTGGGAATACTTGCAAAACGCCCACACGCTTCTGTGGGACTAGGATCATGCCCAGAGCTCACAGAAAAGCTCGAGCTGGTGCGTTTTTTATGTTGCCCATCACTATCGTTTCGAGGGAGCGGTGCCAGATCCCACTTGTGACATGACCCCAGCGCTCCAGCCCAGAAAGATCTTGGGCAGTCCTGCTGCCTCTGCAGTCAGTGCGAGTCCCTTGCGACCGAGAGCTCCCAAGGGACGTGGGTTTGGCTCCTTTGCTGTTTGCCTCGGTGTCCCTGGGATGGGAGCATCCCATATTCCACTGTCTGGCCGAACCCATCCCGTGGGACCCCAGCCTGCTGCAGACCCCGGTGGCAGATTTTTGGGAGGAGGGTGGAAGTGGAGCGAGACTCTTCCTCGCTTCTATTTTTGGGTATTACTATTTCATGCCCTGCCAATCATATTTGATGAGTGTGAGTGACATGAGAGAAAGATGATTAAAATAAATGAATCAATAAACCCCTTGTGCAGTAAGGGATGAAGGAAGCTCAAATCTTGTGGTCACAAACCTGCGTAACCAGTGGAATGGCACCTGCTTTGGGCTGATACCTAGGCTTTTGATGTTCAAGCTTCCCTTTTGCTGCAGCAGTACTTCTGATTTAATTCACAGTATTAATTTACTTGAGTCTGTCAGTAATTTTTATGTGTTTTGAGGTGAAAAAAAATTTAAAAAGTCATTCTCCAAGGCCAGCTTTGCCATTCTGTTACAAGATGAGAGATAAATAATTCCCTCTGTGTTTTCCTGCCACTTTTAATGATGAATTGTAATTAGATTTGCTGCCAGCAAGCACAAGTGGCTGAGGCATCTCATGTGCCATGAGGATGTTGTGTGCTGAAGCACAGCTCCCAGAAGAGATGTCCTCCCAGGTCCTACAAGCAGGGCCTTGCACTTTTCCAGCTCTGCCAGTTCAGGATTGCCTGTATTCTTCAGAAAATCTCTTAACTTCTTAGAAGCCGTGCATGTTTTTCAGTGGTATTTTGATAAAGTGGCTCTGCCAGGAGACATCTATGCTGGGGATTTCCTTCTCCACACAGATGGCTGTGGAAAGAAGGCTTTATAATTTATTGATACTTTTTTTTTTTTGAGGTGTTGTGCACAGAGAAGGGTCCAAAGGATTGCTCTTCACTCTGATTGATATGCAGAACAAATTTTAACAGGGAGAAAGGGCGTTATTTTGAATAATTAACAAAACCCATCCCAAAAAAACCCAACCTCTTGAAGTAGTAGATGTGTAAAATTAATATATTTTTAAAAGTCAGTGTAAGTGCTTCTAAATGTGTCCACTGTATCATACTCTGCCCACGCAGTTGCAGCATTTCCCAGCACGTATGAGCAGCCCTGCCTCTGCTGTCAGAGCTGAGCACGGCCACCATCAGCTCCAGTGCCCAAATCTCCACCTGGTTTCTAAACCTCAGAAATTACTCCAGGACCCCACTGAGCTGTGGGGGCAAGAATTGGGTTTTTTTTTTTGTGGCTACAAGAGGTCATACTGAAACAGCTGCCCAGTGTGGTACCTTCACTGCTGGTTATCCCTGCCAGAAGGGAGTAAGGGCACCTGGTAATGGTTTGAGAGCCTTTGGGGCTGGGTGATGGATGTACTGCACAGAGGTGAGGAGCTGTGCAAAGGTGAGATGAAACTCTGTCACTTCCAGCCTCCCTGGGGCTCGCTTTACTTGCTGCACTTCCTGGGAGATGGCCTGCAAGAAGTTTCATGGAATATAAGTCACGGGAGATGGCTTAGATTTGCACATTAGGTAGTTTTTAATTTGCAATACTCTCTGGTCTACAGAAGTGTTCCCCATCATAGTTTAAAATACTTACATTTCAAATTACGGATTAGAAAGGGAGAGAAATTTAATGGCAACATGATTTTTCTTTGGAGGCACTTTTCTATTCCTGCCTGTTGTCAGATTGAGGTGCAATGACAGTGTGTTGGAGCTCAGGTTTCCTTTGCCCTCTTTGGCTGCCAGGCAGTCAGACCCCTGCCTTTCCCCACCTCTGTAATTTAGCTGCTGCTCTGCCATGACACTTGGCTCTGCTTTAATTATGATCATCACTCAATATGGAAAGCTATTTCAAGGGGGCTGAGGGCTGGGTTCTTTGAGCTCCTCCTGCTTGGAGGCTGTCCTGGAGCCAGGGCTGCTTCACAAAGCTGTGCCCAGCAGGCTGTGCACGTGTCAGGAGGGCTTTGCATCTCGTGGGAGAAGCATTTTAGGCTTAAAACCAGGATGAGGGGACTGCAAAGCTGCTGGATGTGCAGGATGCAGGTGAGAGTCTGGAGCCGTTAACCATCAATTTTCTGCTTTCTCATTTTGTGTAAAACCAGATCTCTGGTGTTTTTTGCTTTTTCCCTGTAGCAATTGGAGCCCATGTGTTCTGCCAGGACCTCCAGGCAGGAGCTCCATGCCTGCCCATGTCTCCAGTCCCCCTCTTGGCCCTCACCCCAACCCACTCACACTGACTCGTGCCACACCTTCACACGCTGCTCTGCTGCTTCACCCCTCCCTCCCTCCCTCCCTCACTCCATCTTTCTTTTTTTTTCTTTTTTTTCTTTTTTCTTTTATTTTTTTTAAAACCTCTCGAAGAACTTAACAATTAAAACCAATTTTTCTGGTTGTTCCCCTTGTCCACTGGGGATGGCAGTGAGTGGCAGCCTCTTGCCATGCTTGTTTGTCACCTCGTACTCTCTGTGGTTCAGTAAAGGTATCAACCAGCTTGTGAATCTGGCCAGGTGCTTCAGGGGATGGTGCAGACGTCCCTGAGATGTTTAAAACTTTTTAAAACATGTAAAGGTATAAAAACAATGTTTTTTTAATGATGACAGTTCCCCACCTGTAATGGAGAAAGGGCTAAGCAATTACAGGTGCAGCAGTCTGGGAGACATTTCTGGCAATTTGGACTTTGGTCAGGAGTCTTATGGAGAAAATCATGATCTTTGTGCTGTAGTTTGGTCTTTCTGCAAGAGAAGGAAAATTTGATGAGCAAACCACAACTGTGCTCTTCCCAGTGCCTTTCCAGTGGCACTTTGTAATGATGACTGGGACAGAGTTCATGTGATGCAGCATCTTCCCCGGGTGAGCCAGCCCTGCTGCCCTGCCTTCAGACCAAGGGCAGGTGAGCTGCCCTAGCCCAGCTGGCCCCTTCTCTGCTCCCCTTCCCACCTTCCACCCTCTGAGTAAGAGAGTAGTCCTCCAGGCCCCAGGAAATGTCAGGTCCTGGCACTGATGAAGCTGCACTTGATGAAAAATCACAATATTCAACCATTGCAAAAATATACCAGAGTACAGAGGGACAGTTTTGAGGCAAAACACGCTTTGCTGTTTGCTGTAACGTTAGCCTCTGTTCAGAGCTCATTTATGTGCAGTTGAAAGATGACATTTAAATTTCTTCTGATTTTTCTTTTCCCCTCCTTCTCTTTTTCTCAGTTCCAGTTTCTTTTATCTCTGCCCTGTCACAAGGCTTGGCTTTTGCTCCCCAAGGCTGTAATCTTTGAGCAAATATCCTTTGCTGATACACTTTGTACCAGCTGAGGAGCAGCTCTGTGTGCCTTGGCAGATCCGGTTTGGCCACACGTAGCCTTTACAGAGTGAATTTTTTTATTTAAATAACTTTTGTATTTTCTCCCTACTTGAACATTGGTAGGTGCTGGGGTGCCAGAGCCAGCTATACCCTGGAGAGGGGAGATGGGAACAGCTGGGTTTTGTTTGCTGCCACTGTAACAGAAATGCATAAGGACACATTCCCTGCATGAGCCTCCCAGAGCTCCAGGATGAATGAGGACTGGGAAGTGGAAGCTGGAAACTGCTGGTGGGGAACTAGAGGCATGGTGAGATGGTGGCAATGATGGGGCCATGAAGCACTCAGGCCACACAAGCCCTTCTTTCTGTGTGTTTTTTGGTCTACTCCTCTCCCTGCTGCATGTGTGCATGGGAAATGCCACCCTGCATCCCTGATGGAGCATCTCCATCCTGAGATGATAACTTCAGTTGTGAGCTTGATTATTTTCTGGCACAAATGAGAGCGGGTCTTTTCAACCCCATTCCTCTGGAGCAGTGCTAGGCCCACAGGTCTTTCTGTGCCACTCGTGCTACTCAAGCTGCACAAAGGCAGTAAAGCAAATCTCTTATATTTTGCTTTCCTGAGCATCCCCCACCAGTAGGGAATGTATTGGTCACCCTATTATTTTATTATTGAGTTCCAAAGCTCTGCTGAAGCATTTAATTTCTATAAAACTCATGCTTTTCTTGGTCTTTAAAAATTTTATTAAAAGTCTCTTGCACAGAGGAGGGTGATGGAAGCAGTGTCAGCCACCAGTCCTTACAAATGACTCATCTCTATTTCAAGGTATTTCGGGTTACCATAGGCTGATGGAGCCTGTAAGCAGGAGATGGGCCTGAGGGTATTTGAAGCTGTGCAGGAGGATGTCAGACATTTGTACTCCCACACTTTCACAGGACTGTTGGAAATGGGTTTCTACGAAGCATCCATCCTCCCCTTTATATTTGTTCCAGGACAGCAACAAAATACAAGGCTGTATGGATCTTGGAAAAGATATCCACATTCATGGAAGCATTTAGGAGCAAAACCAAAGCAAGAGAACAGGGCATGACTCCCGACCTTATGAACCATACTGACCAATGTTTACATTCAACAGCTAAAATTGCTTTGATTTGCTCCACTGCTGGTCTCTCAGCAGCTGAGGCTTGTGTGGAGAGTTCCCCCAGGTGATGCCTCCTTTCTGAAGCTCAGGCTTCTCCTTCTGGGCAAAGCAATGGTTGTCACTCCCTCTTAGCATGGTCCAGCACAGCCAAGGGCACTTGCCCATGGTGAAATTGCTGTTATCCTGGGGCTGCTATCCACCTGATTGCTTCCCAGCCATGGGGTACCCAGAGACTCCTTTTGCAGGCTGCCTGTGCCAAGTGCCCTGGGGCAGAGGAGTCTGCAGTGCCAGTGCTGGTAGAAATTGGGGTGTTCCTGGTGGTTCCTTGACAGTTTCCCTCTAGGAGATGATGCACTCACGGTGCTGGGCTGCTTTGGGCAGCTGCTGTGCAACACTGATGAAGCCCACAGTGTTTCTGGTGAGCTGATTGAGAAGAGATTTGGGCTCCAGAGGATCCTATTGAGCGAAAGCATTGTTCAAACGTTTTTAAAAATGACCTAAATAGTGTTTACCTCAAGCTCAGAAATTGCTGTGAGGTGAGAAATTGCTGTTTGCCTGTGTTTTTGCACTTCCCATTCACAACTCTCATCATGGATAGGGACACTTTGGGAATCCCAATGTTTCTGGAGAGAAACTCCGCTCAAAGCCTTGCTCTTGCACACCCTGCTAAAATCCCCATCCGTGCATTTACTCTGGCCTGAGCAGTCTGGCATCTGGCAGCCTGGAGGACCTAGCTGTGACCTCGTGGAAAGAGCAATGGCAGGCTGAAGTGACACAAAATAGTGATATTTCCAAAAAAAAAAAAAACAAACAAAAAAAAAACTGTGAAGCAACTATTGTTATTGGTATTGCTAGTGGCCCTTTGTCCTGTATGAGTGTCCTGTTAGAGAAGTGCCCAGGCAGAGGTGGCTCCCCAAACACCATCCAGGTCCCCTGTGTGGCATGGAAGGTATCTGTGGGTAATTCTGCTCCTTGTCCAGGTGAGGACAGCTCCACTTATCTCCTGGCCAGGACCTTGCTCCCTAGGCACTTGGATTTGGGGCCAGGCTCGTTGCCCTGGGAGAGGATGAAATGACACCTTACTTCCATGTGACACCTGCTGGTAAGGAAAGGCAGGGCTGCCCTTTGGAAACGAGACCTGCTCGTGCCTTTTTGTTCTTCCAAAAAGCACTCATTTCTGACACCCTTCCTCTGCGGGGTTTATTGGTGCTCCTGGTTGGTATTCTCAGCATTCTGACTCATTTTGGCAGGTTGGAAAGTACTTTTTCCGGGGCGTTTATGCATACAGGATGTATCTCTTTAGGTGTTTGGGTTTTTTTTGTTTTTTTTTTTTTTTTAATTCTGCAGAAAATGGGCTTTCAAAAATCCCCACCCCTAAACTAGTTAAACTTCGAATTATTTCAGTGCCAACAGAAGCTGCTTTGAACATGAGCTAGTACAATGGCCTGAAAGCAGTGAGTGCCTGGCCCATAGAGGTTGGCATTACCTCAGTCCACATTTTATGAAGAAAAAGTAAATATGCTGGCTGCAAAGGAGATATTCTGTGTGCAGTCCTTGATAATGTTTGTGGTTACAGAGCAAACACTGACTTCCTGAAGGCCTCTCTCTGCTTATGCAAATCCCCCTGAGCTTATCCTGAAATCCAGCATCACCCTGAGAGCACTGGCAGGTTTCAAACGTGGCCCTGAGTGCTGCTAAGGTTGTGAACCCTTGATTTACAGTGTCAATACATTCTTTGGCTGGCTGTTTAAGAAGAATATCATTCAACAAACAGTAGTTGAATGCATTCATGTCAAGGGAAATCATTCCTTTAAGAGTTTTAGTTGTCAGGTATTCATTAAAGCAGGTTTCACATCAAAATGATCGTCACTAATACAGTGAAAACATCTTTTAGAGCTTTCAGGATTTTTATGTTGTATTGTATAAATGCTGGATCTCCACTGGTGAGGAAATGTCTTCCTGGACCTACACAGTAGATATGAAACTGTGTACCTGTGGTCCCCTTCAGAAGAAAATGAACACAGTATGTCAGTGTGGTAGGAGCAAGGACATTTCTGGGAGTCCTTTATGTACATAGGGTGCAATGGATTGCAGCTACAACTTCAGCATAGCATTCCCACCACTTCTGCGAGCTGTTTTCCACCTTGTAAACACTAAAAATTGGAGTTTGTATTATATTATTTCTGTAAGGTGAAAATTGTCATTCTAACTTCACTTAAAAAAAAAAAAGAAAGAAAATGGTTCCCCAGAGTTAAAAGACAGTTCTGGCTTAAGAAATTGAAAGTAAGTAGCAATCTGGTTACTTCAGACTTTGGATGCTTTGGAGACTTTCACTCATCTGAGAGACTGCTAAATCAGCATTCTGTACAAACCAGTCCCTTTTTGCTTGTCTCAGGCTGGAGAAACCCAGAGGATGCTGCTAAGGCTGAAATGGCAGGGGGTCCCAAATTCAGGTTAATGGGAGCTGCAGCAGCCCAGCTCTCCCTGAAAGTCAGTCAGGTGCCTAAATGCAGATCAAGGCAGCTCCCTTCAGACTAGCTATTTTTGAAGTTCCTGGCCCTGATGTGTGAATTGATGGCATTTCAGTTTCAAAGAGCAGATGGTACTCACTAGTGATCCAGGACAGGTTTTTTGCATTAGTGTCAAAAATAGATCAAGTGCCAGCTGTAGGTCTTTTGGGTCAGTGGAGGCGAATGCACAGAGTGATGTGCACAATATTGCAACAGAACAGGGAAAAATCAGGCTTTCCTTTCAGGAGCACGAAGTGCTTTTAAATGCCTTAAACTGCTGTTCCACCTGTGTTTTTGCACAGCTCAGTCCCAAGCACGTCTCACTGAGCAGTGACCCAAACTGCCTGGTGCTATAACTATTATTCTGCGTGGCTGCAGCTTTCAGGGTGCTGCAGTTCAGGGTTTGCATCCATCTCTTGGAGGCAGCTTTGGCTGTGCTGCTGGTGGGGCCCTTCCCAGGAACACAGTCCCTTCCCAACCCTGTGATCTCGCTGTGTTCCATGGTGCTGGAGGGAAGAAGGAGCTGCGTGCGCCTTCCCAGGAAACCTGGTTTGCTGACCCACCTCAGAGCAGGCAGCTAAAGAGGAGTTTGTGTTTTGTGTTTATTAGAAAACAGGAGGAGAGTCTGATTCTCAGCCTGCTGCTTGTTTTATGTATTGCTGAAGTTTTGCTGTCTTTTAGTGAGAAACTACAGAAAGGTGGTGCAGCCTCAGCAAGGATGAAGGATGATCTGTTCTTGTTAGTTTAATTGGGCCATAACCTCTCTCTTCCTTTTTTTTTTTTTTTTTTTTTTTTTTTTTAAATTTTTAAGAAAGCTATGATGCGTGAGGAGGAGAGTTTGCATCATTTAAGTGGGAAAAAAAAAAAAAAAGAGTTGTAGGAGTGTAGGAAAGCTGGTCCACTTGCACACCCTGCTGGCTGTAACGAGAGTGCAAAGGAAATGCATTTGATGAGCAAACCAAAACTGTGCTCTTCCCAGCATTCCCGTCTTTTTATAATCGAAATTCACTTCTTTTGCCACGGTGTCTCTCTTGGTTTTCACTTCTGAAAACACAAGCAGTGATGTGTGAGCTGCCAAGGAGGGACGTGCAGAAGTCAGGGAGGCTGCCTGGCCAGGAGTGCTCCTGCAGTAGATTCCAGCTCTTCTGGAAACCTCTACCAGATCCAAAATGAAAGTGCTAACATCTAAACTAGGGTGTATAAGACACCTCTCCATGACCTAAGGGAGGTAAACAGCACTGTGAACTTGGCCATTGTTGGGATTTTTCCGCATGAAGAAAATTACTAGAAGATCAACACAGAGGGGAAAAAAACCAAAACAACCTGTTCTTTGATTCTGCTCTGGAATCTCTCCCAGATGCCCATGTGATGATTGCCTCCATATGACTTTCTATCAAAAAAAAAAAAAAGAAGAAAAAAAAATAAAAAAAAGTCATGCTCCCTTTATCCCTGAGCAATATGTGTGCAGTGATTTGGAAATAGTTATTCCAGCCAATTTCCACACACAGGTGACAGTGTGACTGAATTACCTGGGAGTAGTAAAGGTCTTCAGATTGTACCTGGCCTTCACAGGGTGTGTATGAAGGCTGATATTTTGAAGAGTCGTAGCTAATGGTTGGCCACCCCATTTGAATCCTCTCAAGTGGAGCCAATTTAGAAAAATTGCTGTGCAGCTGGAAGCCAGGCTTTTTTAGAGGTGTCAGCCCTGAAACAAACCTTGTTCATTAATTCTGGAGTGGCTGAACCACTGCATTTTTCAGGACACAAATTGCAATGTTCATATATTTGGTGTCATGAGACTGATGGGGACTGAGCTGCCTGGGAAGAGGGGACTGACAAGACCCCTCAGCTCTGGTGAGGGGCCACAGCTGGCTGAGCATTAGCACTCAGGGCACTCCTCTTCTTCCCCCACCCATGATTTGGATAACCCTGACAACCTGGTAGCAGCACAGCCCTGCTGTGATGAGTGCCCTCCAGACCCCATCCCCTGGCTGGGGTTATGCTCCAGCTCACTGGAACCAGCTCTGTCGTCGAGACAGTTAAAAAAAAAACAAACAAACAAACAAACAAAAAAAAACCAACAAACCAAACACTGCCTGGTGATAAAAGTAATGTCCTGGAGATGCAGAAATGTGGGGTTTGGACTGCTTCTCTGTGAAATTGCTGCAGGAAAGGGGATGGAGGCAGAAGAGGGAGCCAGCAGGGTGAGCAGGCTGCATTCACAGCTGCTCAGGAAGCTCCCTGAAGAAAAGGAGCCTTCCCTGCAGGCAACCCACCTTTCCTTTTGTCATTTCTCCTTTCTGTATGTGGTGTACATAATGCTTTCAAGGACTCCAAGTCTTCCTGACTTGTTGGAGAAGGAGGCGATAATTACGAATTACAGTGACTAATTTGCTCCAAGGACAGAAGGACTTCGAGGTAAAACCATCATTAATATGATGATCCAACCTTTATTCACCATTTTACTCAGTACCCAGTGCTTGTGCTCCTGTCAGGTTTGGAAATCCTCTTCCAGACCCTTGCTCTGGAAAGGGAACGCTAGGATGCTCGGCATGGGGAGATGTGGAGCTCCTATCCCTTTCACATCCATATTGGTTTTTATCTTGTCAGGAGGACTTTATCCTGGTGGATAAACTGTTTTTCCATGGGTGAGCAGCGCTGGTGCAGTATCAGCTTGTTCCTGTAGGTTGTGCCTCTGGATTGCTTTTCCCATCAGTTCCAATTGCTCTCCCAGACCTGGCCTGGAAAATAACGCAGTTTCTGTTTTACTGCTCACGGATTATGTTAGTTGGGGAAATTATTAATCGCCCGCATTTGCTAGATTGCCTTTGCATCTGTATAAACCTATCATGAGCTTATAATAAATCAGAGAGAGATAGCTGCTGCACGGTAAAATAACCAACAAATGTAGCAACAGCCTTGGTGGTGATAATCATCTACGCAGATACTTGCTTGTGTGTATTTTATGATGCTTTCATGTGATGCCAGCAGTGCACTGAGCACTTCAAAGCCTGGGGAGACAGATCTTTGCCCCCACAGCACTCTTGGAGCAGAAGCAGTTCAGGGGAAGGGCTATGAGGAAGGGCCTTGTCTGGTTTGGGATGTCATTGAGTGATTAATTATCATTGAGTGATTAATTAATGTAATGCCCGGGCTGATGCTTTTTCTATGCTTGAGGGGTTTTTTTCTGTTGAGTTCTTTGCTGTTCATGATGAAATGCCTCTGTTGCTGACCCCACCTGATAATGTGCCACTCCTCAACTTTGTGAAATACGGTGAAAATCCTGTGCTGGTTTGGATGTTGCAGTATGAAAGGGCTGTGCCTTGTGCTGCTAATTGGAGAAGTAGCTTGGATATGGCAGGAGCAGGAGGAAACAGGCAGCTTGGCTCAGAACAAGTTGAATTTAGTTGCAACAGGTTTTATTTTGTTTTGCTTAATGACTTTGTAGAAGAAACAAAAATATCCCTTGTTTCTGCATATCCAGTTCGCATTGTTTTTACAGCATGTTCCTTTCTCAGCTCTCCTCCTTCTCTCACACACACACACACACACAAAAAATAGATGTTATTTTGGATTAAGCCATCGCTGTGGTATGCACGGTGGTACTACTGAAGGAAGTAAACAAAACAAAGTGCACCACAACTCTTCCTCTTGCACTGCAAACCTGTCTAAAACATTTTTGTTGTTCTCTGGTAACTTTTATCATCTCCCCGCCTTCATTCTGATTGCTGCAATAGATTTGTAAGATAAGCCATGAAAGCAGTGGCAGACACTACGTGCCCTGCCTGACAGACAAGCCTCCTGTGACACAGTAGCCCCGGTTATCTACAGCGAGCCACACGCCGGTGTACAAATACCTTGGATTATGGTGAGATTAATTTTGGGTGGAGCAGTAAATCCCCATTGACTGTGCACATGCCTCAGCGCTCATCCAGCAGGGCTCACACGCTGCTGGAGTGCAGGGTGGCAGGTCCTCTGTCCCCATGGGGAGAGGAGACAGGACCATGGGGTCCCACAGGGAGAGTCCTTTACGTGCTGGTTTTGCAAAATGCTCATCCTTCAAAAAGGAAACAACACTAAGGCGATGTTCCACCAGGCAGGTAACAAATAAACTGGGCAGCAGCTGCAAGGTGACAAATTTCAGCTTCTCCCTTCAGCTGACGTGACTTTTTCCAGTGACACTATTCCAACAGGATGCTCTTGGGGTTTAAGAAACCACTACTTAACGACTGGCATTTCAGTTTTGAAAGTGAGTCATCTCCAAGCTGAGGAGCACACAATGATGCCTTTCAATGGCTTTTAAGAGTGGTGTGACTTGCATTTATATATCCAGTTATCAACCTACAAGTACGGCCACGGCAGGCATATAGGAAAATCTATGGGGATGCTGCCAATAATTCATTAAGAAATAATAAATTCTGCTTTTAACTATACCAAAGTAATTGCTCTTGCTTGGGAAGAAGAGGCTGACAGCTAAAGATACTTTTAGCCACTGGCTTGATAATCCACAGCAGACAGGGCAACTAAGGATAGCATCTTCTCTGTCACCTTATTTCAGTAGTTCATTGAATCTGTGCCTGAACTGGCATCTGAGCAATAGGCTTTCTTTATGAAAAGCACATTTTAAGGCAAATCTGTAATCCACTTGAGACAGCAGTGAGGTGCTAATTGCTTAGACTTGACGTTAGGATGGTTGACACAGAATATCTTTATCCAGGGCACCACAGTCGCAGGCCTAGGTTCAGACTTGCGTCTCTGCAGCTCCTTTGGAAATTTAGGACTTGAGATCTGATCTGAGCATTATCAGTTCAACCACAAACACGGGCAGGTTTAAACCTGGCTTCCAGCTTGAGCGTAGTCTAAGTATATAGATTATGGTCTAAGTATATACACCACAGTCCGAATATTTTTTGTCTCTTCCTTTTACTTCTCAGGATTGCTATTGCAGTAAGTGAACTGCTCGTCATCTCCAAATTGCTTTACACTCCCTGGATTTGAGACAACAGTGCTTTTTTTTTTCTGGCTAAGAGCTCCAAAGTGAGTTAGCTGGGCTGGCATGTTTGTTATGACCGATTCTCTAGTGCCCTTTGTCAGAGGGCTCTTGGGAGGGATGAGTCAGGGCCCAGCCCAGGCTCCTTGTAACTCAAGTGTTTGTTGGATGCGGTTTTCCCCATTTTCTGCAGTGCTTACATGGCTGTGCTGCCCAGGGATCAGAGATGATGAGCGGCAGAGCTCTGCCGAGTTAAGCGCTGGATGAACATGTGATGAAGAGTTTGCGGGCTATTGTTGGTGGGCAAAGCTCATGGTACAACCATTACACATTCTCTGAGCTGATTGTTTTGTGGGGGGCGGCTGGAGGGGGGGGGGGTGGGGTGGTTTTTTTCAAAGGGCGAAGTCAGCTGGCATTTAGCAAAGGCAAAAAGAACAATTCTGTTTTCTTCTTTCTGGCTTGACACTAGCACAATGGCTTATCAGAGTGCAGGAGAATTTTTTTTGGAATGAAGACTAAAGACTAAGGGAATAGCTAAGGCCAGCTGAGCCCAAAGCTTTGCCTTATAAGGGAAGTGGCCGAAAGCACAGACCTCCGACAAGCGTCTCCTCGGGACAGAAATCCAGAAAGCAACGCGGTGCTGATGTGTCACACCGGAGCTGGCAGGGATGGCCAGAAAAACAACGCTCCTTTAAATAACTTCGCAAAACTTCAGCGTGAAGGAGGTCACCAGCTTCCTTCCGAGGAGCAGTGTGTGCAGTCACACCAAAGAAAACAGCAAGTTTGCCTGAACAGGAGCCTCCTTTGTGAGTGCAGGCTGGTATTTCAGCTGACTTCCCAGCTGGAAGCTATCAACCCTTTCCGACTGCAGGCACTTTCAGCTGGATGGAGAGAGCTCTTTCCTCTAGTTCAGGAAATGTTCCCGATTGTCACCCCAGTCTGAGCTGTCCTCTCTGACTGCTGGGGCAGACAATTCATGCTGTGGTCTGTAAGAACCTCGTTCATGTAATAATTCATACTTCACGCTGCGGTCTGTAAGAGCCCCAGCTATGTGCAGATGTGCCCAGGCAGCTCAGGGGTTCTGAGAGAGGGAATCGGGCCAAGAGATTCTCCTCTCGTGCCTCAGGTCCCTTCCTGAGCTCCCGTGATGTTTGCAAAGATGCTTTGGAACACTGCTGGCTCAGCAGCGAAAGCAGTGCATTTTTTAATTAAAAGGCTTAGCGGTTACGTAATGCTCCTGAAACCGGAATGTAAGTAGACATTGAACCAGTTTTGTTCGAAACATAATCAATTTAAATAGATCTGCTCGTGTCTGCCAGGCAGCCATGTGACTCCCCTGGGTTTGGCATCTCTCTGTGCCAGACAGCGCTCGCAGACACGGGGTGGGATGGGGAGGGAGGGAGGGATGGAGCCGGGCAGGGATGGAGCAGGGGAGGGATGGATGGAGCCACGGGAGGGATGGGAGGGAGGGAGGAATGGAGTGAGGGAGGGATGGAGCACGGGAGGGATGGAGTATACAAGGTCTGCTTTGTAAGGGAGGCAGTGCTCCAGCCCCCGGCTCTGCTTCTGCTGCCTCTGGTGCCGCCGTCGGGGGCTGTAAAGCCTGCAGTCAGACAGAAATGGAATTTGCGTGCCAGCAGACGTGGGGAACTTGCCTTCCTCGTTTTAGATAGCAAGGGCCAAAATTAGGAAATCCCCACCAACTCGCCGTGTGTGTGCACGGACTGTCACCCAACAGGAAAGCTTCACCTGCTCCCACCTGGTGTCCAGCACAGCTGTGAAGATCCCAGCACAGGGCAGTGGCCTCCAACAGTTTGGGAATTCAGTTTGGCCAGCCCCTTGCTTTGGAGGTACATGGATCCTTCCTGAAGGAGGGGGATACTTCTGAGGAAGCTGTTTAGTGCCGACTGTCAGGGATGCTGTGAGTCTGGTTATGACTTCTGTGGGAGCAGGTTCTGCTCTAGAATATACCTTGAGGGCAAGTGTTCATGTAACACACAAAACCTGCTCGGGTATACCATCCACTGCTGTTACTGGGTGTGGGTGATGCTGCTGTCACATAGCTGTAAAGCTGGGGTGATTTTAGTGTAAATGATGATAATCTGGTGTTAATGAAAGAAAGCTTCAGGTCCCCTCAGTAAAGGATCAACAGTAAAAACTGATTTTAAAATATATATGTATATACATTGCTGTGCATGGAAAAAATGTTTGTGCAGAAGCATCTGATACCCATGAGCTCAGTTAGGTCTGCTGAAGGATTTGAAGTCACATTTCAAGAGCAGCCTTCAGAAGTGTGAGGTTGTTTCCCCACATTAATTACACGTACACATAAGTGGCTCTGTAGAGATCTGAAACATCATCAACTGAGTGCAGGTGCAAGAACGTTTTAACCTTGTCAAAAACTCTTGACAGATTTTAGCATAACCTACGGCCTAAGGGTGGTTAGGAGCAATAAATATTTTTGCACAATATTTGTTCTATTAGCACTGTAAAAATTTGAATTTCAATTAAATCAATCCCTCCCATATCCCTATCAGCATTTAGTGTAGTGTCCTTTCTCCCAGAGGGATCACTTCACTCTAAGTTGATATTTTGCATCCTGTGTGGGAGCAAGGCACACCAGAACCTGTCAGATCTAGAAACACCTGGAAGTACCTGTTTCTCATGGAAGTTAAACCTGTACACTTTCATCTCAGGCTGGAGTTAATAATTGATATCCCTCAAATGTAAGCTACCTGCTTCTGAGGAAGAAAAAAACCAAACATACATTCCTGCCCCAAACAAACATCTCTGTGCCTGAATTCTAATGCTAATGAGTAACTTTAGCATCTAGTTCAGGAAACAGGTACAAGCTCTTCTGTTTAAAACCCTTCTTGGTCAAAACTCTGGTCTTTGCCTTTGAAAGTACTTCAGCATCTGGAGAAGTATTCTTGAGCATCTTTTTTTCTGACCTGTGCATTCCCTAACCCCTTTTCCCTACCTGGTGTCTATCCCTAAATGCACAATGCAGCTTTTTGAAGTGGACAGTCACACAGATATGCTGTTTCAGGCATACAGTATGATTTGACTCATAGGTTCATCTGAGGCTCTGCTGTTGGTGGGTCTGGAGCAGCCTTGGCACAGTTTGAAGCACTTCAGTGCAGTTCAGCACTACAGGATGACAGCTAAATGTGGACTTGTATGATATATTTTCTTTCACTGCAGAAGGAAAATCCCAGCATCTCTCCACGTGGTGGTCACCAGAACCTAATGCTGTGGAAAAAACCACCTCACCCTAACAGAAAAAACCCTTAAGGATATTGCTCTGCTCCTCAGGAAAGAGAGGCAGTATGTTTGAGCACCCATCCCTAACACTTGTCTGTACAGTCAACAGACAGCTCTACCTCCACGACCATCCCTTCTTACATCTGGAAAGACGTGCAGAGCATGGTCTCTGTCGTTGCTTTCTCATTACAGCTACCTGCCTATTAACATAATCCTTTCATTGTCATTACATTGACAAATTGCACGCTGGGTGCTGTTGCACACTCCAGGAAGGCAGTTTTCCTTCCAGGCATGGCATTTGCTCCTCTGGGATGACTGGCAGGGCTTGCCTGGAAGGGATGGGAGTCACCTGGCAAGTCACACCTGGCAAGCCAGGAGTGTCCTGTCTCACCACACTTCTGTGCTTTCGTTTATAGGTTCCATGTCCTTTTCCTGAAACACCATGTCTTCCCTCTGGTATATGTGTCTTGTTTTTTTTTTTAATTTTTAAGTTTAGCCAAAACTCAGACCTGACTTTAGTTTGGTGACTGTAATTTTCACATTTACTTGACAGGGGTGTGGTTTTGACTGAGCATCTGTTGGATGAGGTGACACTGCCATACCCTAGTGCTGGCATGGTGCCAGTCAAGTCTTTGGTTGAATGAATGAAATGAATGAATGAAATGTGTATTACCTTACATTACCTCACAGAGCTGTGGAGACCAGGTATCTATCTCAGAGTTTTGTGAAGATGTCAGTTGTTTCAGCCTGGCTAAAATCTGAACACATTCTGTTATTTAAGCAGAGACTTTAAAAAATGTAGGTCAATTAGTTGACTTGGGCTGCAAATGTTTATTTTTGATGTAGGTAGATGTATTTAGGCTGTGCAGATACATCTGGACAGCTTGTAAATGGTGTTTGTGGTATGAATCTTGTCTGGTGCTGCCACTCAAGGAGGTGATGATGACTAACAAGATGGTCAAGTTGCCATCTGTCTCATGATGGCTTTACTTTCTCCTGTGTTCTGTAGGGCAACGCTGACTCTGGGCAGCGAGCAGGGAGGAGGAACTTCCCTGAGTGCTGCCAAAGCACATGAGTAGTGCTGGACACAGGCAGGGTGAGGGGTGACTCACAGGATGATATGTCAGCTGTGTGACTTTCTGAGCTGGCTGGAGCCAGCTGGGGACCACTGACCAGCTCCCTCAGGACATCTCATGCTTTCTTTGTTACTGTGGTGCAGTCTTTTCAGTGCCATGGCTGCTGTCTGCATGTCCCAAATCAGCTGATGAAGCACTTGACTGCTGGTAGCCCTCTCAATCCTCTAGCAGAGCTTGAGTATTGAAATTAATGTGGAGGGGTCGGGGTGGGATTCACCTTCAGATGAATGAAAGGGATCTCTTCCACTTGCCCTGAGTAAGAGCTCCTGGGATGATTTAGTATATCTAAAAAAAAATGAAAAATTGCTTTTATTCTGCACCTTTGTCAGGGCAGGAAAAGTTTGCTTTGTGCAGTCCTGGCACTATCAGGTTGCTGAAAGCCCTCGCTTCATTTATCTTCAACTCCTTGGAAGTGCTGAGGGCTGCCAGCCAGGCTGTGAGGCAAGAGTGATCATGGCAGTCCCTGCCAGCAGCAGCTGGGGAAGATGTTTTTGTGAGCTGGGCACGCAGCACAGGTACACACACAGGCCTTGGCTGTGCACACCTGAGAACATGCAGGAGAAGCCTTGCAAACCTCTGTTTTAATCTCTAGGCTCTAGAGACAAAGATCTGAATATCTGTGTGGGTTCACAGCGAGTGTGTCAGTCCTGCACACGGGAAGGCTGCCCAGAAGTGTGGAGATGTGCCAGCAACTCTTATTTCAAGTGCTTGGATAGGTCATGGCTGTGCTGTGACTGACTGCCTGAGCAGCCCCTGCTCCCCTGCATATCCTCCCTGTGTCTGATCCACACTGCCCCGGGCATCCAGGAAATCCTTTCCCCTGAGTCACAGGAGGGATCCTGTTGTGTAACCAAGGGCTCGCGATCCATCATGGCTTCAGCACAGGATTAGGACAACATCCACACTTTCCCTAAACTAATCTCCAAGTATGCTGGTGGGGCTGGGGCAGCCAGCCTCCATGGGGATGTCCCTGACAGTGTAAAGGGAATGAAAGGGACACTGAAGCTCCTCTTTGCAGGGATGAACAACAGCCACAGAGCTTGCCAGGGAGAGCCAGCAAGCACCACGTCACAGCTGCTTCCCATCCACTTCCATTTCCTGGACAATAGTGTTCATTTCTTTCCAGATTTTACTTGCCTGGGAACTCAGTAACATCTGTTCCTCCAGGTTTCATCAAAGATTAATTTCCTCAGGGCAGAAAAGACTTTTAGAAGTTGTTTTGTCTTTTTTTTTTTTTTCTTCTGGTTTCGCTCTCAGAGCAGTGACTTCAAGTGAGGTTTATCTCTAAAGGACAATTATAAAAATGATTAAGCTGGCCCTGACTCTGCATTTGGCTTTTTGTTAAACAGTTTCTGCTCTGTCTGGCTCACGACACCAGCTCGAAATGCTCCTCTTCCCAGTGCTCAGGGAGCTCCAAATGCTCCTCTTCCCCACTGTTCAGGGCAGCAGGCAGAGCATTGGCAGCTGTGTCCACGCCAAGAGCCCTGCTCCCATGTGCTGCCTCGTGTCACACAAATGCTGGGAAGGTTGGCAGTGCCACTACAACATACTGTGCTAGAGCTAATTCTGCTGAGGATTCACAAAATGCAAAGGTATGTTCAATCTGCAGCACTGATAGGAGTTAAAAAACCAGAAAGGGCTCACAACAGTGATAATAAATTATTTTCTTAGTAAAAAACACCTCTTTAAATGGCTGCTTGCGTGTGTAAGCCTCCACTCGGAGTTCTGGGGTTTTTTTAGTGGAATATGGCATAGTTCATCTCTATAGGATCACTTATGGAACTTTAGAATTTTTTTAAATTCTCTTTTTCCTTTTCAAAAATTGAAAACTGATTTAGCTTTGTTAAGAATGCTTACCTCATGATTACCTGTAGCATCATTCCTCATCGCTTTTCTACTCTTGTAACCTTATCATTGTAGGGTTAAAAATGTATTTCTTTAGGAAGGAAAGATGAAGCAGTTAAGAATAATTTTATTCTCATGCAGCCTGATTCTAAGGCATTTGAAGCACTGAGCTGTTAGTGCCTTCAGTGGACAGCCTTGTGACACCTGTGAGGAAGGCACTTATATAAATAACCTGTCTCTTGGGCTGTGGCATGGCCTTTGCACCCAGTGGATTGACTGGTCCCAGGAGATCCCTTTCTGCTCCAGAGAGAGTGCCCTGACATCCTTCTGCCCAGTTTGTTTTGAGGTAATGTGTGACAGACTGATTTTGGGAATAATCTTCTCCATCCACTTGCAGCTCTGATCTGAAAGCCTCTGAGAGCTGAAGGTGAAGCAGTTGAGGTTCTGGCTGGAAGATGCTGCTGGCTTTCTGCGTGAACTCTGAAACAGGCACTCAAAGGTTACACCTGTAACTCCGTGGCACAGCTGCCTCTTACTCATGCCCTTGAACTGAGAATACCAGGAGGTAACAGAGGTATGGACAAACCAGCTCTGTCCTACTACGGGCAGCCTGAAGCCAGTCTGCTCTGCTGCTTCTCTCTTTGGAGCAAACAGCACTCCCAATACGGAGTTTCAGCAGTACTCAACTTCAACACTGCTCTCTGACTGTCTGTCTGAGTGACAGTCTCCTGGTGACTATATGGCTTCTGCCTTCATCTCATGCATATGACTTTCCTCCAGTTCTTAAGATGGAGGTCTCAATGTGCCAATAAATGTGGCCTAGACATGAGAAGTATGCAGAGAGACGGAAATAAGCTGGCAGAAAAGCACAGCTGTAATGCTGCTAAAGGTGCTCATTCTTTTTTTCCTCCTTGTAATGTTTATTTGGCAGCTTTGGAGCCAATTCTGTGCAGTCTGTTTGGGGATAGAAAAAAAAAAAAAAAAGGCTGCCAACCTTTTTTTTCCCCAGAACTACACTGTTGCTCATGGTTTTCTTTTTCCATACAAGCACTTACCCTGAGCCAGACTGAGCACCATTCAGGTGGGGTGTGCCAGGCATCCAGAGCTGGCCTGTCCTCAGGAGGTGATCAGCAGCATTCCATCACACAGATCCTTCTCCTCGTCCTGAAGTACAGGTTCATTGGGCTGAGCTGGTGGATGTTTCAGCTCATTACCCTTAGAAGTTAATGGTTCTTGTTACTCAAATTAGTACTGAGATGTAAATTAACCTTTTCCCTCTTATCTGTTAAATAAAGGGTATAATCTCAGTATTCAGGATGTTTCTAGATTATTACTCACTAGCATGTGGTTTGATTGATTAGTTCCAATTCTAGCAATCATTAACAACTACTGGTAGTTTAAGAATTACTTCTCATTTCAAAGGGTGGAATTTATTTGGCTTTACACCAAGGCAGGTTCAGTAAGTCCTGCTAAACAGTTACCTTTCTCTTCAATCATACTTCTGTGTAAAAGGGCAATACATTCTGCTGCTTGTGCTTTTTCAGCTCTGAATTTCACCTTTGCTGTTAAGAAAACATGTTGACATATCAAACAATGTAACTAACAGGGAAAGCAGAACAAAATGAGTCAATGTTTAGGCTATTTTTTTCCTTTTATATTATGCTTTCCCTATTAGAACATATCAATCAAAAGACAGAAATACAACTTTAAAGGTAACCAGATAACCAGAAGAAAAACTAGAAGAAATACGCAAGGTGAGAGAAACTGGATAGAAGAATTGCATGAAAATACACATAATGAAAGAGCAAGAAATGAAACATGTAACTTTTTTATTAAATATGACTAATAGGACACCTGTCTTCCTATCTTGAGAGTTAGTAATTGCATGTTAGTCATGATTAAGTAAGTCAAAGCTGGGGAGAAAACAGAAGGGTGGCTGGATGTTGTTTTTCTAACCATAAATACGTAATTATGTGTATCTGATGTACATATCTTCTGACCCCAAAAACTCAATATAGGTCACTATTTATTTGTTGTCTTAAAGTATTTTTAGCTGAAAATGTCCTCCCTACTACAGCTGGGTTGTTCAACTATATCACTGTTCTCTGGCTGTTACAGGAGAGCCGATCCTCAAGTCTCCAATGAGACTTCAGTCAAACTCAGCACATACATCAAACAGCCCAAAGACAAAACAAAAATTCCTTTTGAATGGACCACAGCAGGGCCCATTAGATTTGTTCTCAAATTAGGCCCATGATGTCTTGGGTGATTAGTGTAGGGTATTACAAGGTTACTTTCTATGTAAGTATTTGGCAGAATGAGAGATGTTCTATTAACTCCAGAATTTATATTTCCGAAAATCAATATAATCATATTCAGATAGGCAACTGGTTGGATTTATGCCTTATTATAGGGGTATCTAATTGCCCAAAGTTCTGTTGGTTGATCAAGGAACCAGATCTATCCAAGAACCAGAAACTATCTAAATATTCCAAATATCCAAGCACATGGTCATAGTTTAAAAGCTGCCTGTGACAGGAGGGCTGTGAAGTCTGTTATCTGATGACATCCCTTT
Organism: Cinclus cinclus; assembly: GCF_963662255.1. NCBI lineage: Eukaryota > Metazoa > Chordata > Aves > Passeriformes > Cinclidae > Cinclus > Cinclus cinclus. The sequence continues at coordinate 2,191,786 of NC_085066.1, read as the reverse complement.
CCTGTACCACAAGGCCAAGTGTACAGAGAGAAACAGAATTATCAGCATTTCTTGGCTACTGCTCTTCCTTTGAGCCCTTCTACAGCATGGTAATTCAAAGCACCTCAAGACACGTTTCACAGCCTTACTATGTGAAACTCCTCTTTCTCAAAGCAGAGAATTTACCTGTCAGTTTGTAACCCAGCTTGTTTCACTTCTGATTTCCAGCACAACCTAGTTCAATAGCTGTCTCAGGACAGCTGTGAGGGAGTGACAAGCCATGGCACGTGTGTGGGAATGAGTGATGCTGCCACCAGAGCTCATGTCATTTCCACATCACAACCCAGTCAGTTGAGGTAAAAGCCCAAATAATTTAATCTAATACTGCTGTAAAAAGTATGCTGAGGGCTAAAAATACTATTTAAAAGGTAGAGTTTCTTCTCTTGTATGTTTTCCCATCAGCTTCTGACTTCAGTGAGAGTTGATTCAAGCGCTGTCTGAAAAAATGGAGCATTATGGAGCAGTTAATGATGATGTGAAGAAGTTCTGTGACAGCAGTTAACATTACCAAAGCACAAATCTTTGGCTTCCACAAGTGTTTCAAATGCACCAAAAATACCATACAAATCTTTTGAATGTTTTTCTTCTTGGAATTTAGGATGAACACGCACGTGTTTAAGAAGTAGACTAGTTATTAGTGAAAACATGTACTTTATCCAGGCTGTTTTAAAACCTTGATTACTTCTTAAATCTTGGAATTCAGTTTTGCAATCTTCAGTTCCCTTGGCCTACTGTTGTGGAACTGTTCAAAAGTCCTTGGATAAACATTAAATACCCTTGGAGTGTGAGGGTACACCATGTGCTACTGGAAGTGCTGCTGGTCTTTCTCCCTTTCACCTCCCTAAGAAAGTTGCATGTTTATAAAGAGAGAATTAGATGTGGGGGAAGGAGGGAAATCTTTCAAGGTTACATCCTTCAAGAACTAAAAAACTAATCTGTTTTCTCATTAGTCTTTATGGGACCATTTGTTTTTAAGTAAACAGGAAACTAAAACACTCTTGCACCTTGGAAGGAGACTGGCAACTCACAGCAGTTGCAAAGGAAGGCTGAGGAGACTCAATCACCTGAAGTGTACGTTCCTCTTCCCCCAGTGCAGCAACAGAAATAGAGGGTGCCAAAAAGGTCAGGGCAGAAAAAAAGCATGTGTTTTTGCTAATTAGTTTGCCACTTCAGAGGTAGTGGGATTTTGTTGAGGCTCGTGTTATACCCTGTGCCCAATCAGAGTGGTTTCTATGTATTGCAGAGGAGCCCTCTGGAAGACACTTAAACTGTCACTTATGATGAGACAGTTTCCATTACAGTCTGACTGCTTGTTTTGCTTGCTTCATTTTATGCTTTTTTGTTTGTTTGTTTGTTTGTTTGTTTGTCTGCAGGGAAGCCCTCCTCTTAAGACTGGATGTTTTGTCAAGCTTAAGGTTCTACATGGTCACAGGTATTTGTGAAAGGGTAAAACCAGGGCTTTTCCTTCACGGGACAGTTTAATGGGATGCACTTCTATGCTTTGGCCTGAAAGCTTGCACCTCTCCAAGGGTCTTTCTAATGTGCTGAAATTCAGAGCTGAAAGCTTAGGACAAGGGGGAGGATGCAGCACACACTGGCTTCTCCATCTCTTCAGAGCTGAGGTGGCCCATGCAGATCACGGAATGGGTTTGGGTTGGAAGGCACCTTAAAGATCATCTCACTCCAAACCCCTTCCATGGAGACGGCCATCTTTCACTAGACCAGGCTGCTCCAAGCACCATCCAACCTGGCCTTGAACACCTTCAGGGACAGGGCAGCCACAGCTTTTCTGGCCAGCCTGTGCCAGGGCCTCATTGGCCTCACAAATGAAGAAATTCCTCCTAATATTTAATCTAAACCTGCTCTCTGTCAGCTTGAAGCCATTCCCCTTGTCCTGGCACTGCATTCCCTTGTCAAAAGTCCCTCCCCATCTTTCCTTGGGGCCCTTTAGGGGCCTAACAGCTCAGGTCTTAATGGTCAGCAGGGACTGCCCAGTGCCGTGGAGCTTCGTACGTGACGAGCCAGCTTGTGGTCAGCCCAAGTGCTCCGACCTCCACCAAATGCTGGCACCAATTTTCCCATTGTTTGTTCTCAACAGCAGTGAGGCATGAACCCATGGGCTCCCCTGAGCTCCCTCATGCACGCTTATCTCAGGAATATGTTGGGGCAGTTGGATGATGTTGTCACTTCTTTCTTTTTGCTTGCACAAGGTAATCAGGGCTAATATTTGAGGACTGGGAATACAAACAGAAGATCCAAATTTGTTCCTACTCCCTGGCCTCCTGTAATATCAAGACTGCAGTTTAAGAGGTGTCATCAGAATTAAGCATTAAATGTGATTGTGGGTGGAATGCATGGGGTATGTAACAGTATGATTTAGGTATATTGTAGTGCAAATAACATGCAGTGTGTTGGATGCAACAAGGAATGTTTCCCTGTTAGCTTCTGAAGGTGGATTTTCTGATATGAAGAATTTTACATCTGAAAAATGCTATCACTGATAATGAGCATGAGGAATGATGGTGCTCTCTCACCAACCAAGATGAAAGGAAGCAGGTCAACAAATAGAGTAATAGGAAAAAATTGTGCCAGTCTTTGCAGGTCGTCCTCAATAACTCTACTTCTGTGATTTGCTTGCTCTTGTTATATATGCTAGAACACATCATGTGTTGTCTGTTAACCACGCTAGGAATGTCCCAGGCCCTTGTTGTCTTTTTTCATGTCAGTCTTGGAAAATCCTCCAAATATTCTTCCCTTTGAATTAATTCCTCATTGCCTCTGTTTGCCTGGAATGTGAGTGATATGAACTGAGCTATTGACTCATCAATGCGCTATGCAGAGAGGGCATTTTTGATTTTATTTTTATTGCTTGTCACTTGAGGTCACTCCCTCAACGATTTCTTTCCAGTTAAATAAATCCTCTGAATGTTTTCCTCCTTGTTAGATTTCTGAGCTGTAATGCCCAAACATTTGAACTTTTCTTTTCTTAGATTAAATAGTAACTATTTACTGCTTATGCTTCTATGCTCAGAGGTAGCTGTTCTTTATCCTCTGTACAATCCGACGTGGAATCTTTCTTGTGACTGAGCACCTTTCCCTTGAATCAATATAAAAATGTTACCCAAAGGTGCAGCAAGTTAGCCTCACAAAAGGAAAGAGTATTCTTAGGAACTGCTGCTAGAATGGGTAGAAATACTTAAATAGATAATAGTTGTCTCTGGTCCTTAGTTCTCTTTTGGAAAGCATTACCCTGCAACAAATGAAATGGAGCCAACATAACCATTCAAAATAGCAAAGTAAACAGTTCATGTCGTAGTCAAGATAATCCTTAATTTCTGCTGCTTATCTGAGATCTGCCCTGCTGATCTGATGGGAGGATTTAACCTTCCTGAAAGCTGTTATCAGTGTATGTGCTTGAACTGGGAAGACCTCTCTGCACCTGCTTTTCAGAGCCCTTTCTCCTAGGAGATTAATGCTGCTATGCCCCTTTTAGAAAGGAAAACCTCTGAAATATGGATTATTTTTAGAGAGCTATACTAGGAACATTTTTCTACCATACATCTTAAGGGAAACACTTAAAAAATAATGCCTATTTAAAAGATCATATTTTTTTCTTTCCTGAAGAACCCTGTTGTCTTAAATTCAAATAATTTTTGTCTTACAAAAGAACACGTATATCTGTGGAAATTAAGAAGAGATTAACTGGCCGATGGTTACTGCTGGTTGTGTAACCAACTCAAAATCAAAGCTATGGGGAATTTTAATTTCAAATTTCTTTGCTCTGTGTGGAAACCATTTTGTAATTTTCTGTTTCTCTTGGGATACTGTGTGAAACACAGAATGGCAGAGCAGATGGCATGTCTTCTCTTTCCAAAGAGACGAGTAATATCACTCTGTTCAAAGGAGAAGTCTAAGGGGGGTTTCACTGGGATATGGGAAAGCCCAGTCTAACATCTGGATCAATACAAAAATCAGTGTCAGTTTAACAGGTTTAATGTATAATGCTTTTCCCAAGCAAATGGTGGTGGTTTCGATGCTATTTTTGCTACATTTCTTATGGTTTATTTTAAGTTGGAAAAAAAAAAATCTGTTTTCAGATTAAGAGTCTCTGGTATACCTGTGCCAGTGGGAGGAGGGGAGAGAATCAGAGGGTGAAACATCTCAGGCTTAGTCATAGTAGGAGCAAGGAGTGATGGCCTGAATTATGCAGCAAAAGTTCTCAGAATAGCGAGTGAGTCACTATTGCCCTTGAACTTTCTGGATCTGAAACTATATTTATCATTTTGCATTGTTCCCAAGCTGTGTATTTGTAGTCCCACACGCAGAGCAACTTGTATTTTCTGCCCTCATGAGCTAAAACACAGACAGGGGAGTTTCCAGGGATAGAAGTCGAGGATCAGTTTCTTTAGGTGAGTTTTAAGAAAAGCTTTAATGATGAATACCTGCAGTGGGAGACAACTAATGTACTAATGTGAAGGCAATACTAAAGGGTTAAATAAAGGAATAAGTCAGTGGTGTACACAGTAAAAAAAACAAATTGAAAAAAGGAAGTGAGTAAAATTAAAGAGTTCCTGTAGGGTCAAGTATCATGGGGTAATGTTTTGAGAGGCAAATATTTTTGTGAATGTAGTAGCTTTTTCTTTTCCTTCCCACTACCTTATCTGCAATGTTCTGAACAGAAACTAGAGCACTAAACGGAAATATCTAGATCATTACATATTTCATTCTTTCAGTTCTTCTCTCCCTACACTATAAGAGATGAATTAGACAAGTTTCTGCACCAAGTTGTGGCTAAACAGCTGGCTTAGAAAAGAGTGCAGCTGTCGGACAGGCAAACCCCCTTGGCACTAAAATTCAGAATCTCGTAGTGTCTGCAGAACTGTGTGTTTGATTAGTGACCAAATACACATTCTGGAAGAGACAGCACTCATTGTTTCTGGTCTTAGAGCAGCAGACTTTGTAGAAAGAATGGAAAAGGTGCTTGAGAGACTTCTATCTTTAGAGTATTTTACATAACGGAATTTTAAAAATGAGAAATATTATTTCTGGGCGGCAGGATAAAAGAGGCAGTATTGGCTTGCCAAAAAGGACTTAGCAAATGGAAATCCAAAATTAGTTTCAGGAAATATAATAGATAATGTAATAAGTATGTGAGAACTGCAGGTACTTTGCATTTCTATATGTGAAGTTACTGCAGCACAGGATTACACATCCCACACTGGTGTTTCATGTTTCCTTAATCAGTGGGAAGAAAAACCATTGGTGTGTGGAGGCTCATTTTATAGGCGTAGATTGTCAGCTATCTTTATATCTTCTTCCAAAAACCCTCATGGTTGTTGTGACAATTTATTAGCATAGGGAACTCCTGTGGGTATTTGTGCTGCCGGGTGAGTAGAAGCATAAGGCAAGGCTATTCTCCATGTCTATTTGTAGTTATCTCAGATTGCATGAAAAATGGGTAACAGAACCCTCTCTGTTTTATGGGGGTCTTTAAAAGCAACTTACTATTCCTAGACATCTGAAACTTTCAATCTGGGGGTTGGTGGAAAACACAATATCAGTATCTTCAGAGTAAAACACTTCCAATCTTTAGCAAGATCATTTTAACCCAGAATTGCAGCTTTTCTGCCCCCACCTCTGCCAAACATAATAAACATACCAGATGAAATAAACCTCAACTCATGGGGAAATGGTTCACAAGGAAATTTAGCAGTAATAAACTCACAGCTCCACAAGTATTTACATTTTTGCTCCAAAAATTAACATTCCTAAACTGAGAAGACTAGGGACACTTAAAAAACTGGTTTGTGTGTTGGCATTACAGAGGAAGTAGGATGACAAGAAATCTCCTCTTTACTGTGACCCATAATGGATACAATTTGCTAATACAGATTTGTATTCATTTAGGACAAATTTAGCAGTTGGTGATGTGAGCAAAGTTTCACCAAGTAACTGCAAAATCTGTGACTTCCAAAATATTACATCCTGACAGCTGTGACAGAAGCGTAAGTGCATATAAAGAGTGGCATTTACACCTTGTACTGGTGTAAATTTTATGCTACCCTTCTCTGGTGCACTTTTGCCTTTAGGACTTTGCAACCATGGGTCGGTGGTTCCCAAACTGGGAATTGGAGGTGAAGAGCAGCAAAATTTCCACGCTCTGATTAAATGTTTGATGATGTGAACATGAAGAATGGCCGCACCCAGATCACCTAGGCATCCAGGTGGTTGATTTTTGTTGGCTCTGTGTTTGGTTTATTTATTTTTCTTAAAAGCTAAAAACTTCAGACATTTGACCAAGACTTACAGCCCCCCCACTGTAAGTTTTGGTGATGAGCTATGCAGTTATCTTTTTATTGAAGGTACGTGGAAACCCCTAAGTAGCTCTGCTCCTTGCCAGAAGAGTTTGACCCAAAGAGTGTGGGAACAATAATTCCTGCTGAGGGTATTTCCAACAGGATCCTGTTCCCTGAGCCCTTTCCTTGGGTGTCTGATGGATGCAGGCCCTGGGCATCCTTCTCTCTTCTCTGTGGTGGCCATTGACAGGACGGAGGGAATGGCCTGAAGCTGCGTCAGCAGAGGTTTTGTCTGGATATTAGGAGAAGGTTTTTCACGCAGAGGTTGTTCGGGCAATGGAACAGGCTGCCCAGGGAAGCGTTTTGGCAGGGAAGTGGTCACAGCGCCAGCCTGACAAGAGTTCAAGAAGTGTTCGGACAAGGCTCTCGGGCACAAGGTGAGGTTCTTGGGGTGCACTGCGCAGGGCATTCCCTGTGTTGGATCCTTGTGGGTCCCTTCCACCTCAGCGTCTTCTGTGATCCTGCCGGCATGGCAGAGGCGGTGCACTTCGTAATCAAAAACATACAGTTTTAAAAAATGGCCATATCCATGGCAACCTGAACCCGACACCGCCGCAGCCCAGCCCGTTCCCAAACGCCTTTACACGTCGCAGAGCGAGGGAGGGAGGGAAGGAAGGAGGGAAGGAAGGAGGGAGGGAGGGAGGGAGGCGGCGCCCCGGGGTCCCCCTCAGAGCTCCGGGTCCGTCCGCTTGGGGCGCTGCTGCTCCCGCCCCGCCGGCCGCGCGCGACACCAGCGGCCCCGCGGGGAGGCTCGGGGGCGGGGCACTATCCTGAGCGACGTCCCCGCCGACCAATGGGCGCGCCGCGCGCCTGACAGTTTAGCGGGCTCGGCCAATGGCGCGCGGCGGGGGGCGGGCGCGGCGCGGTGCGAGAGGCGCGGCCGGGCGGCGCGGCGGGCAGTCGGCGCGGTGGCGCAGGATGATGCGGATGTGGCGCTCGGCGCTGCTGAGGGAGCTGCTGCTGCTCGGCCCGCCGGGGGCGGCCGGCGGCGGGGCCCCGGCTCCGGGACCCGCCGCCGGGACCCGCCGCCTCCCGCCGTCGCCGCTCGCAGCCCTCGGCGCTAGCCCGCCCGGCGCCCGGCGCGGCCCGGCGGCGCTGCCCTCAGCGCGAGGTCTGTGCACCCGCTCGGAGGGAGCCTTGGAGGAGCCGGGGAAGGGGGCGCAGGCGCCGTCGCCGACTCCCGGCGAGCCCCCCGCCGACAGTGGCCACAACAATAACCACGGCGGCGGCGGCAAGGAGGTGGCCGTAGGCGGCGGCGGGGAGAAGTGAGTGTGGAGGGGGCGGCGGGCGCGGGGGATGATGCGGAGGCGCCATGTGAGCGCCGCCTCCCCTTCGCACGCGTGGTGCCTGCGGAAGGGGCCGGGCCGGGCTCTTCCCCGGCAGGTGCGGGGACCCCGGGGGTGCCGAGGTCCATGCCGGCTGCCGGCGGCTCGGAGCGGGGCGGTGTGCGCCCATCGGGGTCCGCTGGCCGCGGCGTGGGGCCCAGGCGGCGCCTCAGCTTCAGCCAGCCCGGGGTCCCTCCCGCCTCTGTGCGGGGGTGCCCTCCGTGGGGAGGCCCGGCGCGGGCTGCGTGCCGGTGGGTGGCTTTGGAAACGCTTCCACTTGGCTAAAAATATTATTTAAGGGAAGCGAAAGCTGTGTCATCTCGCATTAATTATTAAAGGAAGCGTGTGTGGTGCGTAGTGCTGCCTTGGAAGTTTTGTAGCGCTGTCTTCTCCGTGTCTGTATCCACCTGGATGAGTTCCTGTGTAACCTGCTCTAGGGTAACCTAGCCTTGGCAGGGACATTGGACTGGGTGATCTCCAGAGGTCCCTTCCAGCCTTAACAATTCTGCGATCTAGTGCAGCCAGGGACAGGTAGTGCCATTTGTGCGCGGTGAGTACCGATGTTTATAGGTGCTGCAGGATGCGTGCCTGTGCCAAGAGGCTCTTATTTGTCCCTTAGTGACAAAGGTATGCACAGGTACTAGAATCACAAGGCTGTATATTTTTATGAAGTTAATATTCCTTCACTCAGAACCTGAAATAAAGTAAATAAAAGAAAATATTGGAGACAGGTGTATCAGCTCCAGGTTTTGTACCTGGTTATGACTGGTGGTGGATACCAGGGGTGAAGTGTAATGATGAGGTAAATGGATTGGCAGAGCATTCTTTGTTAGTTCTCAGCATTATGCAAGTCTTAAGTGTTCATTTCCTACCACCCCCTGTCTTGACAGTCTGTGAGTTGGATATTTGAACCTGGGTACATTTGGAATCTCAGGTAACCTTTTACAAGAAGTTTGACAGCTTAGCTGCAAGCCCCATGAAGACTCCTGCTTTGTGTGTGTTTGAAATATGCCCCGTGGCATTCCTGTAGGCACCCTTTGTGCTGATTATGGGGTGGTGTGGTTAAACCCAAGCTGCTTTCCCAGGCTTTGCTATGCTTATTACCTAGATGAAAAGAGCAAATGACAGAAGAAACAGGGCCAAGAAAGGAGTACCTGGTTTTGACACTGAGAAAAGCCTGTTAGGCTAATGCTAAGAGGAAGTCTGGTAAAGATTCCACAAGGCTGGTCAGGAAGGCTTCAGCCCTTAGCTTAATAGTTCTGCTCTTGAGTTGTGGTTTGTGTTTTGTTTTTTTTTTTAGCATGAACTTCAGTATGGCAGGTGGGGAAAGAGGCTGTGACTTTGTTCTTCTGTGCTTTTCCCCTCCTAGATGTGGTTATCTGCTCAGCCTGGTTCAGTGGGGTATAGCCTGCTTTAAAGGCATCACCAGTTACTTCTCCTGTCAGATGCCTTAAAAAATGCATGCATGTCAGGTTATGTAACTGTATCCAATATAATACACTATTGGTTTTATTTTAAAATTTATTTTTTTAAATAATATATTTATATTTTAAATTCATGCTATTGTTCAACAAATGTGAAGTTTCCTCCTTGAATTAGCTCTATATATATGTTTTGGAACAAAAATATTCTTCTGTGGCTTGAATAGGTGTGGTTTATAAAGACTGCACTTCTGTTTTCAAGCAGAGGTACAGACATTAAAAACTTTGGAAAAAACCAGCATGCCAGCTGTGATGGAAGAGGAGATTTATTGAAGAGGTAACATTTTCTTAAAATGAGCTGTTACTAGCTTGCTACAGCTAGCACCAGTTAGGGAAATCCTTTAATGTCTGACATGTGTGGTAAAGCCATGTAATCACAAACCAGTTAAACACTTCTAATAATTTTTGGCTTTTGACAAAAGGATGTATTTGAAAGTCAGTTGATTGTTCTTTGAGTCTTACTGCAAGAGAAATTCTGTACAACATCTAGCATATGGTTACAAACACAGAAGAAGCTAGAAACTTTCATTTCAGGTTGTGCAGGAATTCCTGGTGGCACATTAGGCTGCTGGGTACTTTCATTCTTACTTTCCTTGAAGCAGAACTATGAAAATCTTCCTTCAAGCATTTGTAAATGGCACATTCTATGTGGAAATCATTGCTATATTAAGACAGAGTACAGGGTCGAGAAGAAAAGTGAGGTTCTTCAAAAGACAGGTGTCTGAACTGCCCTGGCAGCTGGGCTAAGTCAGTGCAGTCTGTGTTCTGCTGATTCCAGCACGTTGCCATCCCTGCTCTCTAAACATTTGAGTGGTGGTTGGCAAATGGTTTGTGGGCCCAACTGGCAATAGTTTTTGGTGGGTTTTTTCCCTTAGTTAGTGTTGGGGGGCCATTTTTTTTTCCTATTTGGTTATAAGGATAGAGTCCTGGGATGCTGAAATAACCCATGGTGTCAAAAGACAGCAGTAAGGTTTTCCTGTTTATTTGCTTTCCTGACAGTCCTTGCATATGCAGTAGGATTTGCAGGTAAAGGCCTAAAGTGTTCTGTGCAAAGACTGTACAGAAATTTAGAGCAGTTTAATTCCTCATGGTGAGAATAAATTATGAGGCCTGTGGCTGATGAAATAACTAGTATCCCATTGCATAACCAGATCCCCTGGTGCATTTTTTCCATACCATCTTCCACCACCTCCTTATCCCTGCTATCCAGCCTTCATGCTGCGTATCCAACTGAAACCTAATGTATTTTGGACAGGAAAAATAATTGAGCTTAAACTGAGAGTGGTCACAGACTGGTAAATTTAATTAATAGGAGCACAATAATATCTATGCTTATGCCTGAGTTATTAAAACACAGCAGCCTAATACACTCCTCAGTTATAGACATGTATAATACTTTCTACCCTTTGCTCCTGCTTTCAATAGAAATGTTCTTTGCTTTTACTTTCAATATAAGAGTTCGTCTTGCATCTGTGCAGGACAGTAAAGGGGTGAAACAGTTTATCTTAGTAGAAGCTATTTCTAAATTAAAAAGGCCTTGATAAAGATGAGAGAGAGGAGCAAAACTTGAGTGAACCTAACGTTTGAAAGCTTAATTGCTCACTTTTTACAGATAAATTGCAGTGCTGCTGGACACTAGTGTATAGAATATCACAAAACGGTTAAGGGAAGTTTTCAGGTTTTTTTTTTTTTTTTTTTTAAATGACAAGGGAGTGGTAGTGCTCTTTTTTAGGGCCAGAGATGAATTCTGCAGATACTTTTTAAAATAAAATTGCGTTTGCAGGCCAGATTACCTAGGAGTAACTAGTAACCAGGCAGTGTTTCATTTTGCTGACACTTCCCATGGAGTGTGGATACAATAATCAGATATGCAAGAAGCAGTTAGAAGTGCACTTTTATTAGACCTTTCCTGACTTCTATAGAGGCCAAGGCTTTGAAGCTAGAGCTGTTTTTTTATTTATTTTTTTTTAATTTCTGTTTTATCATAAGCACTTTGTTAGCTACTAAACAAGTCTGTCTTTGGTCTAAGTTGATAAATATGTAGTTGGCTTTTGAATTATGGTAGTTTTTGGGTAAATTGCTGCCCACCTCTTTTATGGGCCCAGTATTTCTCTATGGGAGTGGGCAGAAAGTAGTTACTTAGTGACCTAAGTAACTAAGTGTTGGAGATACAACCAAGATAATACAGCATCTGTAGTATGGTAACAACTTCTTCAAGGTGCCTGTCTTACATAGAGTGGCTACTGACTGTGACTTGCAACTTTCATATAATCCCAGAATAGTTTGGGTTGGAAGAGACCATTTAAAAGGTCACTTAGTCCATACCCCTCTGCCATGAGCAGGGACATCTTCAACCAGATCAGGCTGCTGAGAGCCTTGTGCAGTCTCACCTTGAATGTTTCCAGAGATGGGGCATTTGCCACCTCTCTGGTGGTAAATAAACCTGCTCCAGCATGTCACCACCTTCACCATAACATTTCTTCATTATATCTGATATAAAGCTGCCCTGCCCTCTCTTAGTGGAAAACCATTATGCCTCGTCCTTGTTGTGACCTCTGTGTTGTGACAGACCCTGCTAAAAAGCCTGTCCCTATCTTTTAGGCTGGCTGTAGGTACTGAAAGGCTGCAGTGAGGTCTCCCAGGACCCTCCTCTTTGTGTGCAAAGGGGGAAATCCCCTCCCTTGACCTGCTGCCCACTCTGCTCTGGATGCAGACCAGGACACTTTTGGCTCTGTGGACCCTGGGTCCTGTGCAGCCACTCCTCCACCAGTGCCCACAAGTCTTTCTCAGCGAGGCTGCTCTTGATCTCTTCTGGCTGTGTGAATTCCAGCAGTTACCTCGGCCCAGCTGTAGAATGTTGCACTTTACCTTGCTGATCTTCATGAGGTTCACACCTGGACAAGCTTCTTGAGGTTGTCCAAGTCCCTCTGGATAGTGGCCCATCCCTCAGGCTTGTCACCTGCACCACTCATCTTGGTGTCATTGGCAAACTTTTGCTGAAGCTTCATTTGATCCCACTGTCAGTGTCATTGATGAAGATCTTAAATGGTCCTTGAGGGACCAGTGTTTGTGACAGTAATTGTGACCTCATTTTTGTGACTGGTGTCGTATTTGTTAATAAGGCCTGAAACTGTTATTAGCAATATCATATCTTTATATCATTTGTTGTTCTGTAAAATCTGTTCTTAATTTTGGTAATTCTGTCCTGAAGTGCAGAGTAAGAATCTTCTGCATTATTTGAAATTTAATCTTGTTTCTGTCCTAGAAACATTTGTTAAAATAAAGTCGTCCCCAGGATCTGGTGTAGGCATTGTACTGATGCAAAAGGAAGAGCTGAAAGAAGGGCTGCAAAGCCCTTGTGCTTGGAAGTCCTGTGTTGGTTTTTCTTTGTATTTAAAAAAACAGTTCACCAGTATTGTAGTCCACAGATTAGTATACTACCAAAGAAGTCCAGTTGTGTAATAGTTTGGTGCTTGTTTATTTTTTTAAAGAAGGTAAATAAGTATCAAAAGTCATTATTCATGAAATCAGGTAAACTGGAATTTCCACTTAAACTGACTGTGGAAATTGCAAGTTCCCTGACCTGAAAAACAGCTTTTTACATGTGTGGAACAGAATTATCTTGCTAAGTGTGTTCACAGTGCCAAAACACATCTTTAAGGTTAAGCAAACATTAGTTACTGACATCACTGATCTGATAAACTGCAGAGCAAGCCTTTTCACCCTATTTAGAGGATAAACTTTAGCAAAAGATGGACTATTTGACAAGGAGCAATTTTCTGTAAATATATTGAATGTCATCCTCTTTGCTTCGGTTGTCTGTGCAGCTCCTTTGTTTAATTAGGCTGAGTGACCCAATATTAAACAACAGCAGATGTGAAAGATGTGAAAACCACGTGGAGAGAATTTCTGCTCTGAAAGATGCACGTCTCTTTAATAGATGAAAATCTTGTGAAGAGACAGGTAAAATCTTGGTTAAATGGCTGAAGTATTTCTGCACCTTTCCAGATAGAAATTCTGTACTTGGAGCAGCTGTAAAATTCTGAGTAATTGCTCAGAAATGTGTAATTAATTAGGTTATCAGTTAACATTTCTCAGTGTGTTTGTTGGCTGGTTTTGCCAGAGTGAAATAGGAAAGTTTCCTCTGCCAGACTTTCAGGAGTCCGTGAATGCCTGGTGTAGCAGAGACATTCCTTAAAACACGAAATCTCAACATTCTGGGGAGCTCAGTTGAATGCTTTGTGTAAATGATGATGATCTAGGGGTGTAGACTATGTAATTTAGCACAACTTCTAAAATTAGTTCCCTACAGGATTAGGATGCAGACACAGGGTGAAGCTTTAGCTGCTGTGTTGGTAGTTCTGGTTCTGTTGGCTCGTCTGGACATATTGTCCCAAAAGGATTAAAAGTGAAACATGCTGCCTGGACGACCTGAATTTTCTTTTGGAAAAGGGCTGTTCTGTAATTTGCTTGAGGTTGTTGCAAGCGTTTGTCTTGGTTGAATTGCCAGCCTGTTTGTGCATTAGTCAGCCAGCATAATTTAAATTTAAAAAAAAATAAATCTAGACTGTAAGACAAGGAAAGTTCTGTTGGCTTACAAAGCTGTCTTCTGTTCTTAGTATGTAAGTACAGTGTTTTAAATTATAAAATGAGAGGTGGTATTTTTACTACTGGTTTTCACAGCTAGTTACGAGGAAAGGAGGGAGGCAAGGGCAATCTAGAGGTTGTCTTAAATTTATGAGGGCATTTGGATATAATCAGATTTTTATTAAAATAATCATAAATCTGACTTGTGTAAGTATTGGAGAGGATTAAACATCAGTCAGTAAGATTGCATTGGCCTATCTAGGGTCTGTGCTTACCTGTAGCATTTTATTTTTGCATTGTAGCCCTGAGATCTGTTATTCAAAGGATTACTAATCTCTTGAAATTTGGACCTGCTTTTTGTAAACCTATGCATAAATGTATAAAAATATAAAAATTGCCACTGAGCATTCTAGTTTCAGGCAACAGGTTATCTATTACTGTATAGTAACAAAGTATTGCTAGTATTAATAGATTATAAGATAGACCTTTAAAATTGATGGCTAAAATAATGTAAGACTGCACACTCTACATTTTAGTTACCATCTACACATTTTTTTTTCTTTTGGTTTCAGGTATTTTTTTGTTTGTCAAACATCGGAACATTGGCTTTTTTTGTTTGGAAACCAACCTGGGTACTTCAGGGGACCAAAGAATCAGAATCCCTCCCAGTCTGGCAGTGTAGTGGACCCTGCTTTCAGGGCAAGTGTAAAGAGCTGGGCTCTTGCCTGCTGCAGGGTGCTCTGGAATACCAGGGAATATTTTTATAGTTTTTGTCGGTTAAATCTGTAAACTTCCAAAGGCCTAGAGGGAAAGCTGTCAGTACTACAGCTTTCTGTCTCAGAAGGAATCTGAGTGCTTAGTTTGGTGGGTTTCCTTCAGATTTCACCTGAAATGGAGATGCAGGTAATGAAATAGGTAACACCTGGGATGGTGTGTTTGCACTGATAAGCACAGTGACCATTAAAGGTGCATCTGCACCGGGTTTACTTAGCTAAGTAGGTGTGATGAGAGGCTCTATTATGCTGCAGATGGCTTGGGTTGTTTCACAGTAACTGATGGGGCTTACATAAGCTTCTAGAAGGATAAGGACTTTAGGACTCTGTGGAGTCCTGAAAACAGGACTGTTTTGAAGGAAGTATTACACATGTCATCTCCTTCTCTTGCCTGTAGAACAGTTGGGTCAGTATGCTCTACAACTTCAGTATAAGGCATGTACATCCTGGAATCTTATAAATAATTTATCCTCTGTGAGTAACATACCCATCCTTGGTAACATCAAAAAGAGGGATATTTGATTAATCTGCTCCCCCAAAAAAATCTAAATATAATCTTAGCGATAAATGTATGATAGTAAAAATATGACTTGAGTTGCAGTTAAAAATGTTTGCTACTGCAAAATCTGTGTGTGCTGCTTGCAATATTACCATTTTTTATCTACTTTAAGTCTAACTAAGCTTTGTGTTCACTGATGAAAACGCTCTTTAGAATTAGTGGTAGCAGTGAAAATGTGTTTCCCTGAGGATAATGCAAAAATGTGTATAAATAAAAATAAGCACTAAAATAATCTGCTTTTTTTCCTGTTTTCCAGTAAAATGAAACAAGGTCTCCTTCCCAGCTTAGAAGATCTACTTTTCTATACTATTGCAGAAGGGCAAGAAAAAATACCAGTTCATAAGTTCATAACTGTAAGTTTACTGTTCCAAAGTGCTGTATGAAAGCTAACTGCTGCAAGGTTATTTTAACATTCTAAATGCAAGAATGTAAAGCAAAAAATTTCTGTTGTACATGTTTAGCTGCAGGAAGGAATGTAACTATTGTTTTGCCCCCAGTGCTGTTTCTGTAGTTAAGTAAGAGAATGAGTGTATTCATGTTATTATTTACTTCTTTGATGTACAGAAGAGTATGCTTGAAAGCAACTGTGCCTATGGCATGGCTTGGTAGTATTTGTGCTTATGTAAAATGTAGTTGGACCTGTGGATTTCAAATAGCATTAATGCTTTGACATAAAATGCAACCAAAATGGCCAAAGGAAATTGCTAAAGAATCAGTAAAATGTCACATTGTCTATGTTGATGATGCAGTGGCAGATCTCTTACAGTGATAAACAGTGAGCAGTAGATAACTTGATTGTAACAGCATATCTTTTCACTTAGTAATTATTGGGGTTTTTTTTGTAATAGGCACTCAAATCTACAGGATTACGTACATCTGATCCTCGACTCAAAGAGTGCATGGATATGCTGAGACTGACTCTTCAGACTACTTCAGATGGTGTTATGCTGGACAAAGACCTTTTTAAAAAGTAAACTTTCTGTCAGTTATGTAACTGTGTAATTCTGAAAGAATGCTGTCTCTGTGTTTACTGAGTGCTGTCTTAAGGAGAGACATAAGGTACATAAATCGATTAGAAAGGGAGTCAAACACACACTCCTGATGCTATTTTGATAGAAGTTTGTTCTCAAAAAGTTCAGCGTGGACTAATTTTACTCCTGTGTTAAGTTCTAGACCAGGTCTTCACTGTTCTTTATTGTCAGCAGAGTAAAATCTCTAAATTGTTAGATTCAGAAACCTTCCTGGGTGTATGGATGGATTGGAAAGGAAATGCATTTGCTATTATGTATTTCATTTATACTAAAAGGCTTATTTGTTACAGTAAACTGAATTATATTTTAGGCAAGGGCTCTGCATTTGAAAAAGAACTGATTGCTAATTAGCAGGATTATCTTTGGTTCTGTGTTACATCTCTGGGATTTGAGCCTCTGTGTGAGAAGAGTAGTTATTATAACAATTTGTGAAAAGCTTATATGGTTGCTTCTTGTGTAGGAAGAGTTTTGAATGTAAAGATTATACAGAAGTGGAGAGGTGAATCTTATTTCACATAGCAAGCTTTTCTTTGCAGCAGCAGGAGGTTCCTTTGCAACCTTTTTATTGTAAATTAAAGACCCCTGAACTGTAGTTACCTGTTCCTTGTAGGGACACTGCATTTATCATGAAAAGACTTGCACAGGGTCCCTGTATTTCCTTCTTTAAGTGTTTAAGGTGTGAAATACATTAATGTATCTACTCAGCTGTACTTACCTCAGGACTTGAAAGCTTTAGTTCCCTGAACATAGAAGTCAGTGGTGTAATTCTCCTTTTGAATTTGAATCTGAAGCTGCCAGATCAAATGAAGTATCAAGGTTAAGTGATGTGGTGTAATGGTAGCATAAGCCTGACTAAATCAGTCAAGTCCAGTAGAAATTACCAGTGAAATACATCATGCATCTGTATTGTCTGTTTCTGTATGCCTTTTTAGTGATTCTAAACATAAGGCTCCAATTTGACTAAAATTGCATTATTTGGAAATTTTTTGGCTTTACAGCTCTCTCCACATCAGGAAGAATCTCCATGTTACAGACAGAACAACTTGGAGTTTTAATATTTCATCTACAGAATTTCTTGAGCTGAAGATTTCTGGGGTGCATGTTTTGGAGGGAGTGCTGATAAATTTATGAATTAGCTGTTCATGTAAATTTGTGTGATACAATTTGCAGGGTGAGACCAGGCTACTACTGAAAGTGGTGCAACATGCTGGTTAGCTTGCTATGAGAATTTTTTTTCTTTACTTTTTTTCCTTTATGGTACTACTTAATATAGTAGTACTGTCTATTGTTAGATGAAACTTGGGCTGCTTTGTGTAGGGAAGCAGTAATAAGCAATCTGAGTCAGAACTTGAAAAATAGCAAGGTGGTAAAGGAAACAAAGCGATCCTAACTTTAGAGAACAAAGATGCAGATTCAAAAAACCTTCAAACTGTTTCTTTCCAATTTCCTTATGCAAGTAATTGACATTAATATAGATTATAAGAATTGCAGCCTGATCTTCCTAACCAGTATGTATCAGGAAAAAAATGTAGTTTGAAATGAAATTTTTTAAAGTGGGACAAGAAATGCTTGGATTGGCATTTGGCAAGAGAGTTGTTTTTCTTTTTAGGCTGAGATTGTAAAGTTGGTTGAAATGGAAGAATGTAAAGTAGGAAATTTTTAGTGTACCTATCCTGAACACCACTAAACTGTGTGAAAGATAAGGGGCAAGTTGTTCACAGGATTTGGCTGTAGAAAGGTTTTTATTTATCAATATGATTATTTACTTAAATTCTTGCTTGTGATCTTTTCCTATTGTTCCACTCAGAGCCTGAGGCCAGCCACCCACCAGAGGGTTACCTGGAATATAATGAGTTAATTACTTTGGTGGGGAGGAGATGTCAGCTGCAGAATTTTAGAGGCTGTCATGGCTCATGTCCTGGCTGACTGAAAACTGTCAGTCCTGTTAAAGGGAGACCTAAGGACTGTTATTCATGCACCTACTGTTCTGACTACCCATCTGGGTTACTTGAACCCTTGTATTTAATTTAGTTTGAGAATTCTTACTATGTGCTTGGGTTAAGGAGTACCAGGATAAATACCCAGACAATGACCTTGGCAGAGTCTGGGAAAAATGGGTATCAGTAAGTAATGTCCTTCACCAGCACAGCCATTTCTGTACTGAGTTTTAATCCCTACATTAAAATGACTGAACTGCTGAAGTGAGCATCATAGGCTTGGTGTAAATTTTAAGTGTATAAATGCCCTTCTTGTTTCAGAAACATAATGTGATTGTAAGAGGACTGTACTTCAGTGCATACTGCCTTCTTATTTTCCAGAATTTGTATTGAATTGTTGTAATAGGTTTGTGTGAACTTCAGATTTATTTTTTTTTTTTTCTTATAGGAGTGCTTAATGCTGTCAAGGTAGTACAGACAATGTAGAAGTGCATCTGGAATTCAAACCTAGTGCATGTTATGTTGTTACTCCTTCTGCACACATAGCTACCATTGGTGTTATTAATCACTCTTGAAAAGGGGTTTTGCACCTGGAGTAGGTGACTGTAATTGGAAGCTGCTGGGGATAAAAGCAAACAGGATTTTTTGCAAGATACAGAAGAAAAAAAAAAAAGACAGATTGCAACAAAACTCAACTAGAATTTTAACATAGGCTGAGAAAGCAGTGTATTACAGAGAGCAGCTTGTAAGGTGCCTGTACAGCAAAAACTTTATACAGTTTCTCTTTCACTTTTGGAGAGCAGTGCCTATCAGCATTTGAAATGGTTCAGTTGAGTTTGGGATAAAGTCCTCGAAGTACCGGAGGAGTTTAAAGGCTCAGGAAAAGAGAGTGTGATTCAAAGGATAATTTTGTCTCTTCCCTGGTCTTCATGCACCTTCATTTTGAACTGATGCTGATTTTTAATAGTAGGGTTATTGAAATATCTATTATAAGTGAAAACATTTCCCTATTTTTTTTTTCCTGAGTATGTCTTAACTGGGGAGGTATGTTCTTCTTCCTGGTATGTGCCTAGAGATGTTCTTAACTTTCCATTTGCCTGCTTTAATAGTATGTGTCTGCTTCTGTCAACACTGCTAGAAGGCATGGCATGAAGGTGTTAACTGTTTGTTTGCTGTTAAACCTCCCTCTGTCCTCCTCACGCTGGGATAGAGCTGGCAATACCCTTTATCAGGTCATATTTCAACTGACTTGATAGTGGCTCCCAATTCCCACCCTGCTCCTGCTCTCTCACCTACAGACACACCACTTTCAGCATGTCTCAGTTGGTGTTTTCATCCTTCCTTCTGTTTGTCCTAGATAAGTCTTTTCCTTTTTATCTCATCGGTTTTTAACTGTCCCAGATGGGCTGACGTTCAGAGGGTGTGGCCAGTAGTGTAACTGTGTTCTGGGCTTGAAGGCAACAGAGATTCCCTGAGTGCTGGTGTTTTGAAAGAGGAAACTTGCAGTACGCCTCACTATTAACTTTTGCTTAGTGCAGGAGATGTTATCAAGTTTTTCCACAAGGGTTTTTTCCTCATTAGAGTGGAATCACATTCCAGTTTGGTCTGCTGGCAGCGTTCTCAGTTCGTGGTGAAAGGGTGAAGTGAGAGAAAACAACTCTGAACCTCCCAAGTCTGATCTAACTCTAAAATTAGCACCTTTTTAGGCAAGGACTGGGTTAGATAAACTTAAGATGGCTTGAACCTAAGAATTGAGTGCTTTAGATCGCTTTTGCAAGCTGAGGTGCTACTTGAAGGCAGATTGAAAATAGCTTGCAGTACAGCTTCACAGTTGAAACTTCAAAAGAGAGCTTTAAGTAGGAAGGAATAAAAATGAATGCAGTAAAGCTATTACAACTAATTTAAAAAATAGAGTTGCAAATTGGAAAAGTAATAAAGACTTGTTCTTATAGGCATGTAGCTCAAGGGACTGAAGGTCCTAATTAAATAACGTGTAATTGCTACTTAAGTATGGCTTTTTGACAGTACATTGTTAAAGTACTAATAAACGTTTTTAACTTTGCAGGTGTGTACAAAGTAATATTGTGTTGCTTACTCAAGCTTTCAGAAGGAAGTTTGTCATCCCAGATTTTATGTCATTTACTTCCCACATTGATGAGCTATATGAAAGTGCTAAGAAACAATCTGGAGGAAAGGTAACCTCTTTGTAAATTCAAGCTTCTGTAGATTTTCGTTATTAACCAAATGCATCATTTAAGTAGACAGATTTATCTTAATGTTTTTAGCAAAATTGAACTGGTAACTTGATGAAGGAGTTTTGGAAGTTCAGTTATGCCTGCAGCTTGTAAACTGTATTAGAAATACAGTTCACAGCCTCTAACGATCTTGTAGCATTTTGATGTTGGAATATGAAAATAGCATTGTTCTTTATTTTACATAAAATATAAAACTGCTGTATAATTTGTCAGACTACTCCTAGGCTGTAGAAAAATTATGCAGCTCTACACATCTGTCTGGATTGTGTGACAAAAGTAATTGCTAATACTGTACCTTTGTTAGTAAATGAAATTTATTCTGGTGGTTATTTTCAATAAGTAAAATCCCAGACTATGTTACAAGCTGAAAATTTCATATTATTTGAAAATGCTGAGCATGCTGAAATACAAAGATATTCAGATACCTCTCTGAATGTGCTGAAAATTTTACTTTGAAAAAAAAATTATTTGATAATGATCTAGTGAATATAATAATTTCTAATTAAGTTTTAGGTATACCAGATGATTTTTTTTTTTTAGAGTAACTCAGTTGTACCTTGTATATTCTTTTCATTGATATTTAATTTAATTGCAGTAGAGTTAAGAATTTTAGATATTGTAATGTATCTTTCTTTCATGCTGTGATAGGTTGCTGACTATATTCCACAACTGGCCAAGTTCAGCCCTGATTTGTGGGGAGTGTCACTTTGCACCGTTGATGGACAGAGGTATATTGGAACTTCTACATTTTGTTCTTGGAATAGTTGAAGGAAAGACAGAAGCAATGCTTCTGTAGTATTAATATTTGGAAGTTGAAAAGCTTTGTCTAATAATACGTGTGCATCAAGCTGTATAACTTTCTGTGTAGGTCACAATGTACCTAAGTGTTAGCTCCTTCTCTGCATTTTAATGTTTTCACTGTAGCATTGTTATATAATCTGTGTGTCACTGAAAAAATGCAGATTCGTGTTCTTTACAAAGAAAATGAAGATGTGGAAACTGGACAGAGCTGAATATGATTTTGCTTTTCAGGTTTATCAAGCTTTCCCCTGTAAGGGTGTATGTAGGTCTTGGATCTAGTCAGGGTGATTTAATTTTTCTCAGTAACTGAGAGTAGCAGAGACAGTTAGGAGCCTGGATGTAAAGGGATCCCTTGCAGCATCTAGCTGAGAAGTAACATGAGCTCTGTGTCTTCCTTTGTGAGTACACAACGTGAGGTGCTCATCAGCTCTGCTGACCTACAGTTTGCTGTGGTCTGGAAACTGCAGTTTTGTGTTCTGTTTGTAGTGAGGCATTCCTGAGAGCATCAAACTTGCTTCTGGTGACTGTGGCTTGGAGTTCATTTTGCCATGATCTGTTGAGATCCTTATGTTTGCTTCTAATTAGCCATATGTTCTGTAATCTCAGGGGAGGAGCTGTACAAGTGAGCAGAAGTATTTTTTTCGTCTCCCCGTTTAAGTGTCTGAATTATAATCTCTTAATAGTGGAAAACCTTATATTTCAAATTGGCATTTTGCTTTGTTTTGGATATTACGTGCTAATGAAAGTTCTTATAATGTTAATTTTTATAACGTTTAGTGTTGGGTAGTGTTAGCTTTTATAATGCCAAAATGGCATTGTGATTTTCACTGAAGCCTTCTTGTGTTTTCTGCAAAAAACAGAAGCAAATGCACTCCTGATTTTGCCATGAGACAAGTGGCTGCTTCAAGCCTTTTGCGCTATCTGGATGTGGCATATGCTGCTTGCATGAGTCACTCTTGGGTGCAGTCTGACACAGATGCTGAAAGTAAACTTTCCAAAAGATAGCATTGTAATAAGTGTTGTGTCTTTGCCATTGTTAAAGGAAATGGACATACAGCCATTTGATTATTGTACTCAAATTGCAAAACCAAGCTGTATCTCATCTTTGTTTATATGGACATAAATCAGTGTAGTGGCTCTATTTGGGTCACCTGCACCCTGCTGAGTATGTGGTTGGCAATTGAGTAGGATGAGTGTAAGACTAGCAGTCTGAGGTGGTTTTTTTTTCTTTGCTCTGGTACAAACCCACTTCTGAACTTGTTTTTCTTTTGTTACCTCTGCAGTACTCAGCGACTGGCTTTGTTGTGCTTTGCTTATGGAGTCAGTTGCTAAAACCTCTATATCTCACTGTTCCATTCTTTAAAATGAGCCTTAGTACGCTCATTATGTGCTTTTGCTTTTTGGGGTGCTTTTCTTAATAGTCCTTGTATGTTGAAGGCTAGATGAAGCATTTAACACTCTACTGGCACAGCTGACAAGCAGGAAATTTCAAGCCTCTTCATCTGTGTTTTTCCCAGGCATTCTGTGGGTGATACCAAAGTTCCATTTTGTCTTCAGTCCTGCGTAAAGCCTTTGAAATACGCGATTGCTGTCAATGATCTTGGCACAGAGTATGTGCACAGATATGTTGGTAAAGAGCCTAGTGGATTAAGATTCAACAAATTGTTCCTGAATGAAGATGGTAAGAGATACATTATACTTAATAATGCAAATACTCAGCTTTAGGAAGTTGAGGCAAGCCTACACAGTTTTTTTTCAGTCTTGTCATTTTACTGTATCCTCCTAAGTCTTTTCACTAGGCAGTGTCCCAGAATATTTTGCCATCAGCAAGGTAAACTTAGTCTTTGTTAGTCTCTTTTGCCTAATTTAGGATGCTAGTGAAAGATGTTGTATTGCTTCTATTCCATTTGCCAGTTACTGAGCTGCAGGAAACCCCAAAGAATTTTAACAGTGCAGGTATTTGAAATTTATTTTTATTTGGTTGAGTTGGTAGCAAGTGTTCCTTAATCATGGCTTCTGATAAATGGTGGTGAAAGGATCAAAGATGTTAAATTGATTTGAAAAAGCATGTCTCTTCTCAGCCTTCTGAGAAGCAGGTGCTGGTGCCAAAGGCCAGCACTGACTAGTTTCCAGAAGGTGAAATCTTCCCACAGTTTATTCTAAATGGAACTTGGCTACTGATTGTAAAGAATGTTTTTATTTTTTTTTCCCTGTGACAGGAATATTTTAGCAATATTTTCTCTTACGGCACTTACTTATTTCTTTTTCATATTGTATTAATTCTTAAGCATGGAAATATTATTTTAAAAAACTTTATGGCAGAAATCTGAGAAAGATGACTCATGTAGCCTTAGAGGAAATACTGGATGTTATCTCTGAAACACAAATGTTTCTTCTAGTGGATCTGTCTCAGTAAAAGAACAGACAATGTTTCCGTTGCCATGGTATTGCAATTAATATTTAATTACCAGCATAAGGCTTGGATGACATTTTTGTCAAGGACTGAATTGAATTTTGACTTAAATATATGTTAGTAATTTATTAATGTTACATTATTATATTTATTATGTTTATGAACACATGCAAATGATTAATATTAAAATTATTTATACCTCAAAATAATTTTTCCATACTTAAAAATGCAAGTTATTTCTTCTCTTTTATTATGTTAGTAAATGGTGATGAAATACCAATGTAGGAATATATTGCCAAGAAAGGATTAAGCATTTTCTCAAATTATGCAGTCTTGTTTTTGCTTTTCTGTTTTTTCCAAATACAGCGTTGCAACAGTGTGAAGGCTTGTCTTTCCTATCCTACAAAAGCTTTACTATAAAAAAAAAAAGCTTTGATGGTGGTGAAAATAGCCTCTTAATTCCTTTGTTGGAGAGGCAGAGGATTTACCTCTAACATTTGGAGGTTTTCAGGAGTCAGTTGGTGGAACTGTGGCAAGAGCCTTGTGCTGAGTGGGAGGGTGGAGGAGGTGACCTCCAGGTGTCCCTTCTGATCTGCAGGCTGTGATGCTGTGAGTGGTTACCTGACCTGTGCTCAGGTTGTGCTCCCAGAGGGGCTGTGGAAATGCTGTTTTCCTATCCAGGATCTGGTATTAATCAAAAGTCAAATACATTTGACCCTCGTGGCTTGCATTAGAGGGTAACAACAGGATATTTGATATACGTGGCTCTTAAGTGCAAGCAAATGAAATCTGAACAAGATGTGAGTCTCTTTCAGAGAGATAAGGAATGGCAGTTACAACTTTTAAAACATTATCTAGACAATAACTTTGTATTTTAGGGGAGCTTCATTTTTTGTAAGGTATGGGCATTATTTTTCCACTAATAGAATGGTTTGATATATTTAAAAGTTTCTTTTACTATTGACTTTCTGAAAAATACTATTAAAACTTGAAGATTAGTTTATGAGGATGAACTGATAGTCGTAGATGGCTAAGTGCCTTTGACCACAAGCAGTGAATTTTTGTAGGAATGTATGTGTATACTGCAAATACCAGATTCATCTCCAAAACCCAAATAGTCTCAAATTTCTTTTAGATTCCATGTTTGTACATCATACATAAAAATACTGGATGCTTTTTATGTGGTTTGTAAATCAGTATTTTTTCAAATTTGGAGATAAAGGACGAGCAAATAAAGAATTCAAACCTGTCATGATGTTGATGTATTGAGAATTGTTTGAGGTTTTTCAGGCACCAGAATGCTCAGAAGTCAACATCCTAGTTAAAAGGCACAAAAATGTTAGTTATAAAAGAAAAGGGTAATGTGGGCAAGGTAGATTATTTGGGAAAAGTAAGATGGCTGATGAAGAGAGGCTTTTTAGAAAACAGATGTAAAAGAAGGTGATTCATTCAGTGGCCAGGAGTGACTTGGGAATACAAAGATACTGTTAATATGGAAATCAGTGGGAAAAAGGAAAAT
Source organism: Cinclus cinclus (assembly GCF_963662255.1). NCBI lineage: Eukaryota > Metazoa > Chordata > Aves > Passeriformes > Cinclidae > Cinclus > Cinclus cinclus. The sequence goes on along the minus strand of NC_085066.1, from coordinate 2,166,710 downwards.
GTTAAGTGCAGCAGGTTTGTGCAAGTCAGCTGTGAAGTAAGTTAAATTCTTAAATAAACAGGATTCATAATTTTCAAGAAAATAAATTCTACTAAACCAAATAATTTACTGGATTGTTAAGTAGCATAAGGCTGAGTGTGTTGTATGCTGTAAAATATTGTGCTCAGAATTAGAAAATATTTTGTATAGTGTTGGGTTACAGTAATTTTTAAAGATTTTAAGATTATATAATAGCTATTCTATAATAGTAGCTTTTCTATTAGAAATCTGGAATAATGTTTCACTTAGGCACTTGACTGGTTTTGTTTGACAAACATATCTTGGAATATATTGTAATTGAAAACTTTATTCACAGACAGGCCTCATAACCCTATGGTGAATGCTGGAGCAATTGTGATCACATCTTTAATCAAGGTAAAAAGTCAATTTTTAATTTCTCTTCAAGTATTTTAGTAGAGTGTAGAAAAAGTGCCTTGTGTAGATTATAAACTCTTTGATTATTTAGCTGTTACTTGATTTTTGTCTGCAATATCTGGTGGCACTTTACTTATTGGCAGGTAGACAAGCTCTGATATTTTGGGAATTGTAGCCCTTCCAAATGAATGCAGTGTTAGAATAGCAGTTTCTAACAAGTATCAGTGCATCTAAAAACTCTTTTTTATTGATGGTATTACATTTGTTTCCTTCTTTAGCTGCACAGCACTTGATATTCTCTGAGTGTTGCCTTCTGTTTAGCTGCTGAGGAAGTTTATTTCTCAGGAATATACTTTATAGCACTCAGAAATACCTTCTGAGTGCCTAGTGCTCCTAAAGAGCATAAAGCTACAAAGAGTATTTCTTGCAGTGCAGAAGAAATGGAAGATACTATAATTTGTGCAGCAGCAGTGCTGCTATATCTGAATGTCAGTCTTATGTTGAATTTGTGTGCTGTTAACATCCTGCACCACTAAATTATGTTGAGCTTCTGTGGCACAGAGTTGCTGTTGGGATGCAAGTGTGCTTTCATAAATAAGAGTGTTTGATGACAGTCACTTCTTTTGCTCAACACACCAGGTCTGAATAATGAGTCCATAATCTTGAGACTTTTGGAAAGCTGTATTTTATTTATTTTTTTTTTCATAGAACAGCTTTGTGAATGTCTTGAAGTTGTTAATGGTATAAACGCCATGTAATGTGAATGCTTGCCAGATAATTGAATTGTATTTCCTGGTGGTTTTAATAACCACAGGTACAAAAAAATATTTTTTTTTCTAAAGGTACCTGCAGAGAGTTCTGGGGAACATGTCAGTCCCCTGGAATTTTTAAGTAGTAACCTGGATACTGTTACTTCAGAGGTCTAAAAAATCTGTTTCTTGGTTGTATTTCAAAGTCCATTAGCCACAGTGTGTTTCCTACCCCCTATTTACAAAACGTTGATTTTAAAATTACTTAGATCATGATTTTCTGTTATTTTATATTTAAAGAAGGTGTCAGAACTCCTGCTTAAAGACATTTGTCTTTGATAGCTGTAGGTGAAAGAAAATGGCCTTAAGTATGACAGGTAAATTTATTCACATTTAATATTTTTTAAAGGTTGACTGAGCATTGAAATTCACTTGGATAATAGTGAATTTTAAAACCTGACTTAACACATTTGTCTGAAATGTCAAAATGTTAGTCCAACTACAACATGCCCTACTGATCATAAGGCAAAACAAAAGCATGTGCCTCTTGCAGAAGGCACGTAGTTCTTGATAAATGGTGTACATCTGAATAGATAACATGGATTTGTTTAATGCATGCAGCTGTGGTATTTGTTAGAAGGTTGGGGGATTGGTTTTGCTGGGTGGCTTTTTTAACCTTTATTTGTTTTTTTTCTGTAATGTTCTTATAAAGAGTATTGCACTGCACTAACATTTCTGCATGTGGTAACTGCACGTCTAGTGGACATGTGTCTTACTTATCACACCATTCTTTGTTTTCAGTGTAATTGAAATGTAGATTATTTTCTGTGCTGCTTTCACAAAGATACCATTTATCATTTGAGTCACTAACCAGGCTAAATATATTCTGAAGGCAATTATGTAGAGGGTCACTAGTACAAAATTACTTAGTAGTTGTAATTTTTGTGAAGTTACTTCTTTATAATCTGCAATTTAACATTATTCCTACTAACCAGTGAATTACATAGTTCACATTTGTATTTGACCTAATATCAAACTTACCTTTTTTTGAAAAAGGTGGCTTCATTAACTCATGTTTTGCCCTTAATTCCTCTGCATTTATTCTTTTTATTTAAGGTGTTACTTACATGTCTTGAGGACAGCGTATGGCTCTTAAAGTACAAGAAAATTTAAATTCACCTTGCACTGCAGATTTATCTAACGATAGCATGTTAATAACTAGGGAGAGATTGCTGCTGTATTTCATGGTTAGGAATGCTTTTATCTCCTTTGAGATTCATTCTCTCTCTCTGAGAAATGGATCTAAGAACTTTCATTGTTCCCATACATTGTACTGGGTTCAGCAGCTGTTAGTAGACATGATCTTGCACCCAGCTGTCCTTAGAGCCTGGCACAGATTATGACTGGGGATGAGAGAGATGCTTAGAGTAATCTCTGTTGGAGTATAACATGTAATATGTTAACATTTGAGGGTTTAAAAAGGCTCTTGCCATCACATACCCAGTTCTGAGTGCTGTCAGAATTTGGTGTTCCCGCCTTGGGACAGAGCAGGGACCTGAACAGTAATGTTACACTGTCTTTGCAATCCATAATAATAAATAATTAGGGGTGTGTGCATGTTAAGTTACACGTTTGTTTGGGTTACTTAGGCATGGCTGTATCCTACTCCTGCCATCTTAAGTGATTTTCCAACTGCTTTGTGTTTGGGACTATGATGTATTTACATTTTTGTGCCTTAACCCCTGTCTCTGTTCTAATTGTACTTGCATTACACTCCACAGACTGTTCCAGCAGTTTAAAGCATATATCTACAATAAAAATGCATTAGTAAAAGGACATCCTGCAGGTTACTTTTAAAGAAAAAAATTTTTTAAAACCCACTAAGGGCCTTTTCTCTTGTTGATAATTTTGCAGCCATTTGCCTGTATTACTACTCACATAAATGACACAGAACAATTTTCAAATAATTTTTATCAAAAGAAAATTGTAGTGGCAATTACAGGAGTTTGTGGAAAAGTGGTGTGAGATAAAACAGTAATTTTTATCGTGTCTCCAAGGAAATACAGGTGTTGAAAGAAGATGGTTCAACTCCTGTATGGATTCAGTAGAGATTCAGTGCAGCTATCTGCACATGGCATGGACTGAGAAAAGTCTTTATTGCCTGTAGTTTGGATAGATTTTACTGCTTTGATCTGTTAAGTTTTCTTAAACCTTAACCTCAACTCTCAAAGCTTGTCCACTCCAGGCAAAGCAGGAGTTTTGTCAGGGACTTCCCACTTCCATATTACCTTTACTGACTGTTACATGAGAAGTGCAGGTGAGAGCAAGAGGAAGAGTTCAGAGAGAAATGTGTGGAAGAAGGCAGATGGCTGTGGATGGAATCACCAGTGCACAAGGCATTAATCACCAGTCATTTTCATTTAACGTTCCATCTGTAGATAAAAGTTTTCCTAACCTAACAGCAAAGGTTTAGGCAAAGGCAGCATCTTTAGATCCTCTGTGTGCTGGCAGCCACATGCAGGACCTTAGACAGTGTGGACTTGGGTGCTCACTGGAGGGAAGTGTTCTGTGGTCTTGAAATATGGGGGAAGCATTTAGATCTGTTGGCAATAGCAAAATTCATAGTTGCTGCAAAAAATTTGATGTACAAGAAAATGAAAACACTGATCTTGCTGACCCTAAAAAAACCCTTAGTTCAATGGAAGCTTTTTTTTTTTTTTTTTTTTTTTTTTTGTATAAGACGTGGAGGGGGTTGTGATATATTTAACAGCTTTATAAATATGCTGGGGGGGGGGCAAGGAGTGGTAGAAAAAAACCTGTGCAGCTGTGCCAAGGGTCTGCTTGCTGTCAGGATTCAGTTATTAAGAAACCTATGCAGTTGCAGTTCAGTACTTGAGAGGTGGGAAAATGCTTGGTTTATTTGACAATATAGTTACAATGAATAGTACTGATTTAGCTTAGTTACTCTATGCTGTCACTTGAGTTTTCCTTCCTGATAGATTGATGTGTAAATGTGCATACAAACCACTTTACAACATGTGTTGGTGGTGTGATCTTCTCTGCCAGATCCTTGTCTCTACTTTGGTGACATTGACTCCCTTCCTAGGTTATTAATTTTCTTGTGGTAACTAATCTGGGGTAGAATTTACATCCATGTTTTTCTCCACTTTTAATTAAAACTCAAGTATATTGGATGTTATCTGACAGAGAGTATGTAGTTGATTCTGTGAAATAACATGTTAAATGGTCACACATGCACAGAAGTCAAGGACACAAAAAAAAATCTTACTTGTATTTGAAATTTTGGTAGTGTTGTTCTGAGGTCAAATGCTGTCTGTCACAGTGCACTCTCAAGTATTTTAGTGCTGAAAATGCTTTCATAAACTGTGAAGACATAATTTTGCACAGAACAGGATCATCTTAAAATATAAAAAGTGTGTATGTAGAGAAAGCTAAAATGAAGACATTAGTAGTTAACTTCATGGAAAATGCAGATGTTTAAAAAAATGTTTTATTGTACTCTGACATAAGAATTATGATTTTTTTGTTTCTGGACATTTTCATCGCACTATAATGTTAGATTATAAATTTGGCTTTAAATATTCCAGAAATTAATTTTTAAATAATCTTCTAGTATTAGAAGTTTCTAAACTTCTCATGATCCAGTTGTTTTGTTAGCTTTGCTTAGATTCAAAATTGAGAAATTGCTTTAGTGAGAGACACATGGTAAGAGCTTATATGCTCTAATCATAGAAACAGTGTTGATCAATGAAAAGTGGCTAATATTAACTACTCTTCTACTAAATTTTGCCTAATTTTGTTGTTGCAAGCTCTGGTAAGTATCCATGGGTCTCTTTCCTATGTAGGCATGTAGCCTTTGCAACTGTTTATATTTTTAGTAGATATACAAGTAATACAGTACAAGTACCTTGTTTAAAAAAAAAAAAAAAGGAAGATCACTGAAACCTGACACAGTCAAAAAATTCAAATTTATGGTTGACAGCCTTAGTGTCCATTGAGGTTTTGAGTGTTTACAAAATCGTATTGAGCTGTCTTCTGCAAATTTGAATTTTCTGCCTATCAAACTGCTTCAGTCTTAACATTGTAAATTTAATTTTGTATTCATTTAGAAGTGTTTTTTTTCATATGCATATACACACGAGCATGTATAAGTGTGTATATGAACACGTTCCTGTAAATGTACAAAGTGTTTGTGGAGTTCAGTGCATGGAATGTTTTCTTTGTTCTAGACAGGGTGAATTGCATCTGAACTTGAAAAACGCTTTTTAAGAAATATTGTCACTGTGCCCCCAAACTCAAAGGTTTATATAGTGAAGCTAAAAATAAGAAGCACTTGTGGAAGAACAGAAGTTTCCTCGTGCCTTGTATTTGTTTAAGTTTTATGGAAAAGCTGCTCAGTACTCTGAATGTTAGGATTTTATATTTGCAATTGAATTTTAATCATAGAATGTGTGTTGCCACTGTGTCTCTCCAGCTTTTTAGGAGGAGCAGGACACCTCTGTGAGCTGCTGAAAAAGGGAAACTAATCTGTTGGGGTTTTTAGTCATCATGTGTATGGAAGCAGAGGTTCTTGTTTCAGTAAGGTGCTGGTAGTAAATCCCTGCTGAGGTCTTGGGCGTGTGATTGCTCAAGCAAACAGGTCAGGTGTACAAGCAGTCTGGTTTCTGTAGCAGTGCTTTTGTGTGTGATCTGAAATCCCTCTACAAGAGCATGGAACGTCAAGGACTAAAAAATCATCATCTGGCTTAGGATGCAGAAGATTTTCTTCCTGAAATACGAGTTTAGTTGTGAACTTTATAAGGGACCTTTTTTATAAAAAGTCAATGTGGGAAAAGTTTGCATTTAGTCTTTTGCCCACCAATTTTATGTGCTGCTGGTAAAGCCATGATTTTGTTGAAGCAAATTTTTTTTCCACTGGGCAGAACAAAAAAGTGAAGTATTATGTATTTATATTTTTGCAGAAAGCATGATCCCTTTCTCCCTCTTCTCTTTTTTTTTTTTTTAAACGAAGGAACCTGTTTCAATTTATTATACATGTCTAACCATACAATTATCAATGCAGCATCCCATAACTAATGCTGACCCACTTTCCCAGAAAAAAAGATGTTCATTGTGCATTTGAAAGGTTAAAAAGGTTTTTGTGGTTTAAATGTTGTTACATATTTTACAGCATTAGGATCTATGGAATATTTTGACAACTGCAACAGTTCAATGAAGTTGGTAATTTCTTCTTTTAATTATTTTTCATTGAACAGATTTGGAGTTAAATTTTTAAGATTTGTGTTCTGGTATATTATACAGGAACATTTTGATGAAATGTATCATGCATTTTTTTATCTAATTGAAAATTAGCTAGAGATTATTGCCTTTAGGAGTAAGGTTATTAGACTTTAAACATAAGGTAACCACTGGCACATAATTTTGAGAGAACAGTGTGGTGCTCCTTTCACCAGTGATTGTACGTGTGTGTCTGCACATCCTCTTGTAGATGAGCTGTAGCATGGGCTTCCAAGATTATCTGCAACACCCTAATCCACATACAGAGTGGGAAATGAGACTGGCTTTATGCATTTCATTAAGTAAAATACTGGTTGATATAAAGCTTCCATTTTTTTCCACTGTCTTCCCCATCCCCACACTGAATACAGTGCAAGTAGCGTCTTGAATTGTTTGAGACTTGTTGATCTTGTTATTCTAAACATAGTGTCTTTAATATTAAAATTTTGTATTAAAACATCTTCTCCAGATGCATTGTTTCCACTTGTGTATGCGATGCCATTGTTTTTTAAACTTTCTCCAAAAATTCTACTTGGCTGCTTAAAAAAGATTTAAAAACTCCCCCCAGTGGACCACGTGCTATTTATTATCTCCCACTCCTCTCTGAATCTCTTTCAATGGGAATTTGTGAAAGGTCACCCATCAGAGAGAGACCTCTAAAAAATTAATGTCTTTAACTGGCAGATCCTAAATTTGAGAATGTTCTTGAATGAGGGAGGAAAAAAACAATCCTCAAAATAACAACCTGCATCCTCCCTGAAAAACCAAGCCCACTCTAAGAATTAAGTTTCACTATCATCCTTATTAAGTTGGATTTACATTTTCCTGTACATTTTTAGCACAGTGATGTGCCCTGTGATGTGAAATTCTGTTTTTCTAGCTTCTAACAATTTTTAATCAGATATTTTTAATTAATTGCAGTTACTTTCACAGTAAGGGGTAACACTTCACTTTAAGTCTTCAGTCGAAATTCTTGGTATGGGCACTGGCCAGGGAAATATTTTAACTTCAGTAGCCTGAAGTTAAAGGCTTCAGAGCTCAGCTCTGTTGGTAATCTGAGAATACCTTTACTAATCTATAAAAAGTTAGTGTTTTTACTGTAATTATCCTGTTTGTAGTTACTTTTGTAATTTTTTTTGCTTTAGCTACTGCATTTACTTAATGCTAAGCATGTAAAGTTGAATAGAGAGCACTTAAAATAAAGCATACCTTTTCCAGTTTAAATTAAGCTCCAGCATACAGGTGTTTAAGATGCATAGGATTATTTAAATGATAATTAAAGATTTACTTATCTAACACTTTAATTTTTTCATTAATGTATGAAGTGATTGTAGTACATTATTCTTAATTAGCCTCATACCTTAATTATATGCATTAAAATCCTAATACTGTTAAGTGAACTAACTTGATTTCTTTGTTAACAATTTTTGTAAATTATTTTTTCTTTTCTTGCAGCAAGGAGCAAATAATGCAGAAAAATTTGACTATGTAAGTTAAAGTTTTAACTTCTCTTTTTAAACTAAATTCAGTGGTAAAAGTTTAAAGGTGGCAAGGGAGTTGAAAGTGAAATTTTAGTAATACCCTGTGTTTTGTCTTTGTAGATGTACTTGGTTGTTTAAACATTTAGTGATTTGTATTGCATTCATAAAATGGTGTTGCAAGATTTAGGGTCAGGCTGGGTTAAAAGTTCATAACCTTTTTATGTGTAAAAACACTGCTTTTCCTTGTCTTTGTCTCTGACAGGTGATGCAGTTCATGAATAAAATGGCTGGTAATGAGTATGTTGGATTCAGTAATGCTACGTAAGTGGTTTTTATTCACTTAATAAGGTTAGGGGAAAAGTGTTTAACTGGTATCCTGAGCTTATGACAGAGTCGAGTTATTTACATTTCAACTGGCATTTCATCCCTTATATTGGAGGGTGTCTTTGACTCACGATTTACAACTGAAGTTGTGCATGTCTCTGACATCAGTGTGGCTATATTTCACCTAAAAGTGTTGGTTACCTCTTTGAAAATGTCATTGTTCTGTCTTAGTGCTCTGTTGGTGCTATGGCAATGAGAGCTGTAAGTGCAACTCTTCTCTTCCTGGCAATTATATTAAAAATTAAACTCTGCATGTTGGTGGCTGATGGCAAACGTTTAGAAAGCATAGTTCATACAACTGGGGCTCCTTCTGCTTTTTTATTTTGCATATTTGAATTCTTTTGTCAAACAAAGAGTTCCCCTCACAAACTCAGTGTATAGCATTCCAAAAATCTTTAGGGCTTTTTCAGGCAGCAAGAGGGGGAAATCATGAAGATTCCCTTTAGCAGAGTTGCTTCCAGGTTGCCAGCTGCAGTGCCCGTGCAGAAGGGCTTCTCCTGAGCTTTGTTGCAGTAAAAGGTGTGTGCTGTAGAAGGAACCAGGCAGGTGTTCCTCCTTGGGGTTTCATCCTTACCTTCATCGTCCCAGAGAGGGGTGCAGCCCTCAGTCTGGCACTGTCTGACCTGCTGCTTGGTCCTCACATTCCCCTGCTCTGGGGATCCTCACATTCCCCCCTCCATGGGGGATCTTCCAGTCTGCTCTGGCCTGTTTAGAAATGCTTCCAAGATCAGGATTTTATCCTGCTTTGCCTTCTCTCCAACTCAGCTTATGTTGTGTAGGTAACCAGTACTGTGTGTGTTTGGATGTCAGTGCTGATTCACTCCAACTGGGTGAACTGGGATGAGCTGCTGTGGCCACTTCTGTCCCGTTAGTAGAATATTTGTGTTCAGAAGTGAAGTATCCTTTACATGGAATTTTACTGAATTGCATTATCCATCTTCACTTCAGTGATTTTTTTAGGGTTATTTGGAAAGTTTGACATGTTGCCTTGTCTTTTTTTTTTTTTTCTTTTTTTTTTCTTTTAGGTTCCAGTCTGAAAGAGAGAGTGGAGATAGAAACTTTGCAATTGGCTATTACTTGAAAGAAAAAAAGGTTAATTTCTTTTTTGTTATGTGTATTTTGAAGATGATGTGCTGGGTTTTATTCGTAGTCTGTGAAGACTTAATTTATTTTATGTACAGTATGGCACAAATTAATACTGGATATGTCTTATCAATGTTGCTCAAAGGCTGTCATTTGAAAAGTGTGATATATATGCCATTCTAATAAAATACCTCTAAATATTTTTCTGTATTGTAGGCATGGTAATTTATTTGTTGTAAAATGTATAATCTTCGCTGTAGAGATGACTTTAAAAAACTCCTGGATGCATTTTGCAGTTTGCTTATTTAAAGATGAAATAGTTGAAAACTATGCTGAAAAATATTTTAGTACCTAGTTTGTTGATACTGCTGCACTGTGTTATTTTAAAATCTGATATCATTAAGCATTTCTACTTACTGCATTTAAATGTTTATAATAAAATACGCCTAATGCTTAGTATGCTGACAAAAATACAGCTTCATTTATGTCTTCCTAAAAGCAATACTAAAAAAAAAAAAAATAAAGTATTTTTACCTAAAGACTCTTTTTTTCTTTTTCTTCCTCAGTGCTTTCCTGAAGGCACGGATATGGTTGCTATACTAGACTTCTATTTTCAGGTAACTGACTTTAGAATTGAGACTCACTATAGGCTTAGAATTGCTATTATAAGAATTAGAAGCTGATTTGTCCTAGACATGGAGGCTTTCATGACTTGCAGTTAAATGTCAGCTTCTGTTTAACTCTGGAAATGACAGATCTATGTTTGATGTATCCAGATTTGCTTTTGTTTAGGTGATCTACTCAGGTGTCTTCGTTGCTAATACAAACTAGCAATAGTCTTTAATCCACTGGAAGCTGGAAGCTTGAAATGTCTTGTATTACTTAAGTGAGTTTGACAAAACACTTGTTTGGGTTGCTGCTTCTTACTGTGCTGTGGAGTAGTTTAAGCTCTGTGAAACTGGAGAGTGCATGCTGAGCTGTAGGCTCCAGGGGAGTGCTGCAAGGGAAGTAATGGGAATATCTCCTTTTGGTTTAATGCAATGCTTTTGAGTAAGAATCTCTCTCTATATATATATATTTCCCTTTTTTCCCCCTTTCACTTTCAGCAAGTTATTTACAGCTGTCACAAAATGAGAACTTTGCCAGTGTGAGGTATTTCCTTAGTAAGGGTTTCCTAATGTTTAAATGTTCACAACTCAGCCCTGCTGTGTGGAGTTCTCAAGAGGGAGTTGAAGTTGTGTTACTGATTGACTTCATCTAGGAGAGTTTAAAAAAAGAAATAGAGTTGAGTTCTCAAAATCTGTTTGGAGACTTGCTGTTACTTATGCAAATTATAAGCCATTATTTTCAAAATGCAAATTTTATTCGAGTTTTTTGTGTTGGGATGCACCTGCTCTCTTATATTTAGATTGGATAAGTGTTTATGAAGTAGGGTGTGTGTTACTAGCTGTAGTTACCTCTTGTTGACTTAGAAACTAGTACAAGCTAATAGTCTACTCTGAACTTGTGACAGAAGAGAATGTGTAATTTATTTGAATTTACTGTGTAAACATGCTTTTTAAACGCCTTGTATCCCACTGCCTGATATGTTTTCTAAGTGGAAGCTGTTCTTAAGTTAAAAGTAAGCTCTAGCATTTCTTCTGATGTATTTTAATTTGGCCTCATTTTTGTGTTTTCTGATCTCTGATTTAATGACCATGTGTCATTCTTTCTTTTTGCCCTGAAAAAATAGCCCCTTTTCACTTCATGCTCAGGAAAAGGGTAGCTCATACACGAGCAGTATTTCTGTTTTTTTTGTCAGGGTACAATGCTTACCTTTCCAACATCCAGATTCTACTGAAAAGTCTAGTTATTTCTTTTCTTTGGATTTTCTGTAATGCTCCTTCCTCCCTTTTGTAACTGGGAACTTTCTGAGCAGGAATAAACATATTTGCCTATTATTTCTGTAAGTGAGGATGCATTATTCTCAGTTTAGACAAAGGAGGTACAAAATGCAGGTGCTTAAACTGAGAACCTAGAATCAATTTTTTTTTGAAGTAGGTGATATTATGTAATACTTCATATGTTTAAAACACAGTTGCCATTTTAGATGCGTCTCTGACAATCTCTTGATTTGCAACTCCAGTTGATTGGACTAGGATGTATTGAGTTTGGCACCCGGAAAATAAGAATTCCAGGTAGTAACTACTCATGCAAACGTGGCTTAGGTAACTTCATGAAGTATCATGTAATGACTGTTTGGCAAAAGCAAGAATACAAGCACTAGTTTGTTTACTTTTTAGAGCAGCATTTCAGCTTCAGGTTGAAACCAACTTATCTTTTGGTTTCTGCAGAAATGAGGCAGCATCAGGTGATGGCATCATATCACATTTCCTGATGTGTCACCAAAGTATGTATAGTCTGTACTGAAGCAGGGATCCTGGGAAAAAAACTATGGTGTGGTTGTATCATTACTATATGAGACATGAAATATGAGAAAGGTGAAATAAGGCTGCATCAGCAGGAAGTGCTGGCATTAAGATTTGCATGTGCTAGAATTTGCAGCTCTAAATTGTACTTCTGATAATGTGTGGGATCTTCTAAGGCTTTAAAATAAAAAAAAAAACACACCACACGAAACAAGCTCAAATTGAAATAAAACAGTCATTCTGTGGCTTTGCCATTTAAGCAGATGCAAAATACTGAGATTGTTTTACAGACCTCTTCCTCTCAAAGCAACATAAGGGGGGGGGTGGGGGGAGGAATCGAGCAGAAACACTAACCCATGAAAATACTGTCCCCAGCTTTTAAGAGGGCTTACAAACACTGTCACTGGGATCTTTATAGTAGAAAAGATTCAGACTGTATTAATTGATGCTACTAGAGTCATCTGTAACAAACGTTATGCTACAGGTGATTTTGAGATGTTATTTTAATATTTCAATATTTTGTTGATCCTGCTGTAGTTGGCCTTACTGTGCTAGATGTACCAGTGCTTATCATCTCTGTTTCTTTTCCACAAGCTTTGCTCAATAGAAGTAACATGTGAGTCAGCAAGTGTGATGGCAGCAACTCTGGCTAATGGTGGCTTTTGCCCAATCACTGGGGAGAGAGTGCTGAGCCCCGAAGCAGTCCGGAATACTTTGAGCTTGATGCATTCCTGTGGCATGTATGACTTTTCAGGGCAGTTTGCCTTCCATGTAAGTACTTTCCAGGCATTAATTACAGCTGACCAGGAAAGGTTCATCTGTGCTCTTATTTTCCACGTTCTTGGTGTTGCTTCCTTGTTTTTGAGGCAGAGGGGAAGGTGTTGCATGAATTGTTTAGAAAATGCACACACTGTAAGGGAAAAATCTCATGTAGGATTCATGGCACTACTAGTGTCACATACCTTGTAGCACCCAGCCTTCACATTTGGGAATCCTTTTTCATATCCAAACATAAATACTGTTCCTTAGGAAAAGCTGTTCATGAGAGAAATGGGAACTGAAAACATGGCTGGGGAAATCCTGCTGTATGGGAGTCAAGGATGGCAGAAAGCCTTTGCAGACAGTTGTTTTTTCTTCAGTAACTCAGGCTCAGAAATTGTCCTTTTTGTGTGTGAAAATGGCTGTCATACACAGCACATGTACTGTGCTCCTGTTTTGTAGCAGTGTGTTCCTTACATGTGTATAATTCAAGATGGACTGCATCTTTTGGGTTTTTTTTCGGTTTTTTTGTTTGTTTGTTTGTTTGTTTGGGTTTTTTTGTGTGGGTTTTTTTTTTTTGAGCGTTTTTAGTTTTTCCTTCCTGCATAATGTAAAATCGATTATGGTGCAGTGTGTGACAAAAAAGATTGCTGCTTGGAGAGCCACAAGGATATGTGACATGTTAGTTCCTACTGGAAAAAAGTAATGCCTTTGTTCAGATTGGAAATAAGTAGTTACTGTATTATTTCACAGACACTTCCCAATTTTCTTGGGGTTTTGTTTTTTACCTTTTCCAGTCAAGATTTTTACAGCTTTTTTCTACCACCTTGCTGCAAGCTGTTCATGAGACTGTTCATTTGTGTACCACTGCTTGGTCATAATTACTTTTTTTCCAATAGATTTAAATTATCTTTCACAGTATTATAGGCTCACTGTATTCTTGAGAGCAAATATTTTTATGATTGTGGACCTTGGATTGTCACAAACTGCATTAGGTTATTGTTTATCTAAAAAGAGATAAGTAATAATGCTTTCCCAGCTTCAAGTGCCTTCCAGATACATGTTTTATAAATGCTACACAATTATCTTCAAGAAGATGTTGGTGTGTTAGAATAGTGAGGAACAATTGCAGAGGCCAGTAATTCTCTCATTGTTTTGTAGGTTGGTCTTCCTGCAAAATCTGGAGTTGCTGGTGGGATTCTTCTGGTTGTTCCTAATGTCATGGGCTTGATGTGCTGGTCACCTCCTTTGGACAAGATGGGCAACAGTGTTAAAGGAATTCACTTTTGTCATGTAAGTGGCATTGCCTCTAGGGGTTTTTTTTGGTTGTTTGGGGGTTATTTTGGTTTTTTGTGTTGTTTTGGGGTTTGTTTTTTTTTTTTGCTTTTGCAGCTCACGTTTACTGAGCCTCAGTTGGCGTAGCTGAGATCTAAGTGAATTAAATAGTGATATGTGATTGCTCCCTACATAGCAAGTTTCATCTGATTCAGGAGTGAAAGTTTAAGAATAGATGTATAGAACTTGAATTTAGTGAGCATTAAAATATGATGCCAGAAAATGGACAAGTCTGTTGTGGCAAAGCTTTGAAAAGGAACACTTCATGGGGTAATGAAAGTGCTGGACTTCAGTATATTGCATAAAAACTGTAGAACTCTGTTTACAGAGCAACTCTTATTTCATTGCAGTAAAAGAAAAAGACTGTAATGAAATACTGCCATTCTGATGTATTTTAAAACTGATTTTTGTAAACTATCTGACATAAAAGATGTCTTCATAGATGATACCTAGATGATGGGCAGACTCTTCCTAGCTTCATGTTGTGCCAGTGAAAGAGCTATGAATAGTCTTAGATAGCATTAGAAGCTGGAGAGATTTTGGGGAGGACTTTGTTAATGATTAATTAAGGTATTTTGTGGGAGAGAAGAATGGAAAAAATCTCTTCCTTTTTTTTCCTTAAAACTACCTCATAATGATGATTGCTTCATTACAAATGGGAGGTTGAACAGCAGTTAAAACTTTTCATGCTTCTACTTATCTAGCATTTGCACAGTTTCAAATTAAGATGTTACTAATTCTGGTTTAAGTTCTTCAAAGTTTCACATGAAATAGTCCTTACAACTTGACTCTAAATCCTAGAATAGAGGGGTAGGTGAAGGATTTACTGCATCAATTCTGCATTGTAGTGAGACCTAAAAACTGATACATGATTGTGGCATACAAGGGACATGAATGTAACATAGACTTTCAAAAATAGAACAGCATTGCCAAGTTCTGTAATTACAGCCTTTCATGTTGCAATTCAAACTGATTGAGAATCCATTATGTCACTCATTTCCTTGTTTCATCCTTTTGATTGAAGTTTGAGGTACTGGATCTAGCCCAGGCTATTTTTTTCTGTTCCTGAAGTGTTCCATACAGCTGGGGTAGGAATTTATTAAAATAGCTATTTTGCAAATTGCTCCTTGTTTGGTTTTTCTGTGAGAAGGGGTTTAAAGGTATTATTAGAACTTTTTCCTATAGATGTGTTACGTTCAAAGTGCCTTATGGACATGGGTATTGATTTATTAAATAAACTTCTCTTCTTACTGGTTTAAGTTACTAGGATATGATGCAAAATGTAAGTGGTAGTATTGTTATTAACTTAGATGCATTTGGCTGTCCTAAGCAGATAATAATGCATGTTCTCTAAATACTTGCAGGATCTGGTTTCTTTGTGCAATTTCCACAACTACGACAATTTGAGACACTTTGCAAAAAAACTTGATCCTCGCAGAGAAGGTGGTGATCAACGGGTAAGTTACTGTCTGTGCTCAGTGAGTATTGCTTATAGACTTCAGAAAAGAAATATGGCAAGTTCTTCTCTGAATGCCAAACTGCTCAATGACATGTATTGCATCAAAGCTTTCAGATCATCTAGTTAGTGCACATGATTAGTGGGCACCTACCTGGGTGGACCACACTGTCACAGGGTTTTGTGTAGGAGGATTTCCTACTGGATTTGGAACTCCATTTCATGCAGTTCATCTCCCCTGCTAGATTAGGTGGATGGTATCTGATGGAAATTGCCAAGAGTTTTACTGTACTGGTTGCCTTTAATAAAGACTTGACCAGCTGGTGGGCTTAGCCTTTCTGTTGTGTGCTGCAGTGCACGAGATCTGTGTTTAGCTGTATTTTCACGAGGGTATTTCTGACACCACATGACCTGCTGGGAGTTGCACAGGCAGTGAATTCAGGCATAAATAGTGCTGCAGACAAGAGCCTGCTACCTGGGGAGCAGTGTAGGCAGTTGTCTGGGAATGAACTGAATCCACTCCAGCTGCATTGACAAAATATACAAGTGTGAGGGCCTTG
Source organism: Cinclus cinclus (assembly GCF_963662255.1). Classification (NCBI taxonomy): domain Eukaryota; kingdom Metazoa; phylum Chordata; class Aves; order Passeriformes; family Cinclidae; genus Cinclus; species Cinclus cinclus. The sequence goes on along the minus strand of NC_085066.1, from coordinate 2,150,783 downwards.
AGATAAGGAAAACCTCTTTGTTTTCAATACCATTAATGTTTTGACTAAAGCATGAAAATTGCAATAGGTGAAGGTACAGCAGAATGATTTTTAAAGTGCTTCTATTTGCATGTATGCATCTTAAAAATACCCAGTTTTGAATATGATTTTTTTATAAGTGGAAAAGAGAGACTAACAGTTTATGTGAAGAGCTGAAAAACTTGAGTCTGTTAGCAATGACTGCAAGTATGGATTTTTATTTTTTTTTTTCCTTCAAGTACACTAATAAATAATGTATGTTGCTTGAACAACTAGCATTCCTTTGGACCAATGGACTATGAGAATCTCCAGCAAGAACTTGCTTTAAAAGAAACAGTATGGAAAAAAGTGTCACCTGAATCAAACGAGGACATCTCCAGAACCGTAGTGTATAGAATGGAAGGTCGGGGAGAGCAGAACTAAACGAATGGGTTCTAGTTTCATTAAATTCTTCATTTTAAAAACCCTCAAGCATCTCTAGATTTAACTTTGATTTGAATATTGTTTACCTGGTGTTTCATTTATATATACGTTTTGTGTAAATTCTGTATGCTATACCAAAAAGATTGTCAAAGTTCAAGGGTGTGTGGGGAAAAAGCATGTGCAAAGAAACCCAAAGCTGTAAACTGACTTTTGTAGTTACTTAGAACACGTTTAGTTTTTAAAAAAAGAGTGAGGGTAAATCTTAGTGTTTTCAAAGATATACCACAGAAGTGGTGTGTATCTGTTTATTTTTGTTTATATCTGAGAATTTTAAGTATATGAACTTTGAGGCTGAGCAAGAACTTGTGTCCACTGAGCAGGGTCAGCATGTAAAGATAGAATATGAATTAAAATATAAAATAGTGTTCAGCAAAATACAGCAAATTCCTGAATTTCTAAATAATTGTATATTAACTGGAGATAGGTTCTGAGTCATATTATTACCCTGTCAGGGTTATTTTAGTGCAAGCTTTCAAACTTGAACAGAAACAGACCCTTGACATATACCATGCTAGTGAAGATTATTTTTTCTTTTAATCAAACCATGAATAATTATTAATGCTAATGTTGTAATAAAGAGAGCAAAAATGCCTGGCCAGGAGTGGGAGAAGTGGGGAGGAGGAGAAAAAAAACCTGTCCTGCTTGCAAGTTATCTAATGCAGCAGAGAGAAGTCTGACCCAGCTATGTGGAGTGCCTCTCTTGCTGCTTGTGCTGCCGGCTGGTAGTTATGACTCAGAAATCTGCCTTACTAATAGTGCTGTGCTCCACCCTGGAAAGGAATGTAAGCAATCTGGGCTTTAGAGTGGTAACCAACTGAGCAGTGAGCAGGAAATATGTTCACAGGGCAGCAGATAGGTAGATCTTATTTGGAACTGTTCACAGTTAACTTATTTTTCAACCGTTTCATGTGTGTATATGTTCATATATGAAGAACAGAGGTTTCACTTTATTACACATGAGCCAATTCTTAAGAAGTTATCATTAATGGCTATTTTTTTGAAATGGTTTTGAGTTTGCAGCTCTGTCAGCTTGCTGAGAAAGAGGACTTGCATTTTTCTACAGGCTGCTGCATCTCATAAATTGCATAATTTGATAATTTGAGTATCTTGAGTAGGGTGTAGCTCCAGATTATATATTTAAGCTTCAGATAGGCTCAATAGGCAGTTCCAGACAGAGGTGAAAGACTTGCTAAATTCTTAACACTTGCAGGAATTAGATTCTTAAAAAAGCTAAAAATCTTAGAAAAGCATTCTCTATAGAGTTTTATCCTCTATAAATTTGCAAATAATCTGGTACATCCCATCCCTAGTACACATCATGGAGTCCTGGTTTATCATACTGGGCAAACTTGCCCAGGCAATGCTAAATGGTATTTACTGGTAGGGGATTTTAGGAGACAGTGACAAACAATTCTGTAGTAACACCTTCACCTCTTCTCCTTGCTCCCTTCCCCAGTTCCTCTTCCTTTTTTTATCTAAAACTCCAAAATGTGGACATGTGAGTTTTGGCTAATGGCAGAGTTAGTTTTTTCCTGCCCCTTTTTTGACTCAGCTGGATGTTCATGAGTTTAGGAAGATGCATAAAACAGAGCTGATGTCCTCTGAGAAAGCAAGCTGCCTTTAATTATTCTGTTTAGGTATTGCTAGTTTTGCATAAACATTTGAAAAAGCTCTGACTAAACCCTGAATAATCTTCGTTTAGCAGAGCATTGTGAAAGGATGGACTTCCTGTCTTTGAAGCCTGGGATGAGAATATTTAAATAAAACAATATAGAACATCAATTTTCAATAAATTTGATGCCCTGCTGGGATGAAGAGGCAGATCTGTGGTGCAGATGTCAGTCATGAATTGCTGAATAGTAACTACTTCATAATCTTATCTCTGGTAAGGTTAGGTTTGTTAGTGCTTATCCTCAAAATACAGGCAAAGTCTTGAATTATAAAAATGTCTTGCCTATTTGAGGATTTTGCAGTAAACTAGTAGCTACAGAGACATAAGTATTCAGATCCTGCAGAATTACTTTACCTGAAATACCCTCAGTTGCAAGAGGGAACATAATGTGTCTGTGCTGCTAGTGGAAAGTATTTACAGTGGTGACATGTTGCTGGATGACTTGCTGATTTAATTAAAAATGGAAAAGGCACCATGCAGGATTTGCTTGATCTGATTCTACCCACCATGATTTTTAGTACTGTTTGAAGCCACTTCTGAAGATGTGGTTGAGGATGGATAATTTTTCCACATGAGGTAGAGTCAAGTCCTGTATGGGAAATACAAAAATAAGAAAACTACTAGGTCTTTAATATGCGTAATAAGAATCTTTAGGGTACAGCTTAAACAATCTATAAATATATATGTAAAAAAGCATATGTAATATATGCTTTTGAAGCCTGCCTCAGAACTGAAGGCAGCTTCTAGCTAGGAAGAGTCAGGAGGAGACTCCTCTGAACCAACTGTTCTGTAACTTGCCCACACTTGTCATTTCTTGCCCTTTCTGCCACGTGTGCAGGTGGCTCCTGTTGGTGGCAGGGCACCTGGGGGGCTCAGGTCACCCACCAGGGGCAGGTGGGAGAGGCTGGGCCACAGAGTTTTAGTCATTCCATGTGTGAAGTCTGCAACGGTTTTAGTGTTCACCTGTGCTACAGTAATAGCAATTCTTGATATTCAAGCATTTTAGCTGTTTGTTTGTTTTTCTTTGTCAGCATCATTAACATTTCATTAGAAATGTAAATGCTTTTTAAAGATTTATTTTAGCATTTGTGTTGTACCTTTTGGCTCAGTTGTTAAGTTACCTGTCTCGTTTTCCATTTTTCATTTGCATTGTATGTTATTTATGTATCTTGATTTCCAGCATGCTTATTTTTGTATTGTTTAATAAATTTATTTTAAGCTGATTTTTTTATTGTATTTTTTTTTCTCTCAATGGAGAACAGATTTGTTCGAACACATTTTTTAGATTGATAGTTGAGATAGCACTCTGTTCTAAAAAAGATTCTGGAAAAGTAGGTGAAATAAGCAGATTTAGTGAAACCAGTCATTGAACACTTTCCTAAGATTTTGTAAACATTTTGTACAATAATCTAATTATTTTTCTCTTTGAACTGTTGTTTTGGAAAGTTGAAAGCAAAAATCGAAGTAGCAAAACTTAGTCACCGTGACTTTTTAAATAAAGAAGTCCTGGTGCAGTAAAGTTTAGTTTTGAAGATACTGATTCAGTCACATGGAAAATATATGGTTAATGGTGCCAGTGTAGTAACTGCTGATCCTGAGCATTGTGAAGGGAAAAATACAGCTTTGTAATCAATCATTTGCAGCAAAGGAGTGGTCCAAACCCCACACTGTAGTGTGGGGTAGTGATGGTGGGGCCTGCCTATACTGAGGATGGTCAGAATGGTGAATTTAGCTTTTCTGTAGACTGGTTTATAAGATGAAGTTATTTGTTCTATTGTTGTAAAATTAGCTGAATGTTCATTACACTTAAAAGCATCATATATCAAAAGAGTTTATTCTCTGAAAGTCATAAAGATGATGGGAGGAAAAAGAGTAGTAGGTATGAAGAAAGAGCCACAGGTGATTTACCACAAAATAATTTTGGCTCTTATATTGTTGTTTTCAACATATATTTGTGTCAGAAGACCAGTGGGTGGGTAGATGAATAAGAAGGCAATGGATTCAGAGGGTGGGGGGTGGGGGGATGAATTACATTCGTTTTTTATTGCTCATATATCTCTTGGTCTTGATACATACATGTCATTGATGCACAGTAATTTGTGAACAAAGGAATTAATTATGAGCAGCATTTATGTACAATGGTTTAGTATCCTAAACATTGTTTGTAGGCTTGTACTGCTTTTTATTTTAAAAAAATATTTCTGTAGTTTGTTTTTTTTGAAGGTTCAGAATCAGTTATTGCAGTGAAACAAGAATAAACCTGTTTCAGCAGAATTCTTATTAGAATGTCTGAAATACATCTAACAATTTGCCTTCAGTGCAGTCTCGTTGAGGATTTGAGTTCACATATGTCTATAGTGGTTGGAGAATTGGCAAGAGGCATAACATTGGGTAGAAATCTTAAGTGTTTTTTCTTTTATCATGCTGGCATCTTGTCTGTCTCATTTGTCTAGTCTGCAAGTGCATGACTAACTACTGTATGTAAAGGCTTGGTTGAGTCATGCACAACCCCATTTTCTTTCAGGAATTCATGTCTTAGTATGCTGAATAATTTAAATAGTCTAAATTATTAAACTGCCTACCTTGAATCAAGTGTGGCTTCTGATTTGCCATTTGCTCCTTCTACAGAATATTGTGTGCAAAATAAAAATGCTCTCTTTTACAGTTTTCGTGCAAGTAGGAGTTAATTTTACTACTGCCGTGTAATCTTGCTTTATGCAGACTTTTGGTATAACTTGAACATTGAACATTTAAATGTTTTTGCAAGACTTGAGTGGTGCCACTCTGCCCATGGTTCAGCTACTCCTGACAATGCCACACGTGTTTCTTCTGTGCACAGCAGGGGTATGCAGTGGTCACATCTGAGGCTGCAGCTTAGCTGAATAAAGCCTAGAATGGAGATGAGTGGCAGAAGTGTGGTGAGGGCAAGTTTGTTGGGTATTTTGTTTGTTGTTTTGGTTTTTTTTACCAGTTCAATTTGAGCAGGACTTAATCGAGGCAATAAAGCTGGCATGGGTGCTTGACCAACGACAAGGCAGGTGGATGTGTAAAGAATAATTCTTTGACACCTCAGCACAAAGGCTGAGGAGGAAATGGGGTTGAAGGAAGGACAAGGGGAAAAGGAAGTAATTCTAGAATGTCTTCTGTCCTCTAAAATGTTCCAGCCAACAGTACTTGGATGTATTGTATGTGCTAAGCAGGCATGTGGGGCAGCATAGCTGCTTTAAGGTGCTGCTTCCTCTTTTAGAATCTTTTAGATTAATCTTTTAGAATCAGAATGCTCCGATTCTGACTCAGCTGGCACATAGCTGTGCCTTCACGTGGTTTTACAAAACTCACGTGCACACATTGAATTGGAAATTTATCTTCATGTTGTATCTTTCCTTAAATCGGGCCAGATTTCCTTAGCTGGGTGCAGTTATTGTAACCTCTCCAGATGAGGTGCAGGGGCACTAGTGACTGTGAACAACCTGAGAAGGAAACCACGAGCTCACAGACCTGGCAGAGATCTCTGGAGATGTTGCAGTGCAGCCTCTGCTCAAAGAACCATCTAGTGTCACTTGGATTGTGTTGCTCAAGGGCTTTACCAGTCAAGTCTTGAAAACCTCCAATGGTGAGGTTTTGTCATCTGGCTGGGTAAGTTATCCCAGTGCTTTAATGCTTTGATTAAAGAATTTTTTCCTAACCTACGGTTGGAATTTTCCCGTTCTGTAGTTTGTGATGGTAACTTCTGTGTTTTCACTGAATGCAATGATCTTGCCATCATGCTGTAGTCTGTTGGCTTTTAGGTAGTTCTGGAAGTGGCATAGGTAAAAATGGCTTTTGGTCAGCAGTAACTGGTATTTTCACTTCCTGCTGTATTTTTCCTACAGGATTCTAAGTACTTTTTCATTATGTCATTGAAAATGAAGTGATTTAGGGATTTGAAAAGGCCCTTTTATTCTATTGTTCCTTTTATTTTTCTATTGAAGCCAAACAGGCTAAATGCAAACGTGGAAGTGTGTTATTTGCTGAGGGATGGCATGTTACTGTTGTGACCCCTTGTGATCAGAGCACTTGTCAAAACAATGAACTGAGAACACAAGTGGAGTGATAGGAAGAGATAATGTTACTCATTTCCTGCTGATGTCATTCACTAGCCCAGCTTTTTCCTTGAGGCAGGCAAGTTTGTTGTTTGTTCAGGAATTACTCAGGCAATCATCAAGGGTTTTTTTGGACTCATAGACCTGCTTTTGGTTCAGTGTGTAGCTTTTACTTTCTGAATGGAAAATACATTTCACACTTCTTTTGAAGGGCCTCTCTTAAAATTCTCCAGCCTGTAATTATTGCAAGTCAAATAATAAAAATGTAATCCTAATCTGAGAATAAACTTCTTTGATTAAACATGTTTTTAAAAAATCCCCACTCATGCTATTGCAGTGCACGATTAAGAAATATGACTGAGAATATAAAGAAGCAGGCTAAAATAGCTGAATATGTTTTACCCCATATACCAAGACTGCTGGGGAATAGTATGAATGTTAGCAGTGTTTAAAGATAAAAGCAGGGAGGCAAAAGATGTATTTAAGCTAATAAATATTTCCAATACAAGGAAGACATGTATGGAATACATAGCCTAAAAATAAGATGAAGATTTCTAGAAATTTGATCCTAAGTGTTTAGAAAGAGCCTTCACAACAAGAGTAGAGTGCAAGTGTGTGGTAAGAGTTCTCCATTCTGCTTTCAGCCTGTAGGGTGGAGTCAGTCTCTTGGTAGTGCAGGTGTCCTTTCAGAGCAGAGTCTTTTGGCTATGATTCCAGTTGCAAGTCCTGTATTTAGGAGTAAACTGTCATCCACAAATTGTGAAGTGTCTGCAGGCTGGGAGCGTTTCCCCACTCTACTCTGTTGTGTGGATATCAGTGGTGTCAATAGGTCCTTGAAAAGGCAGACACCCTTTTGTCCTGTCTGTTTAACACAGCTCCTGTCACTAAAGCACCCATCAGCATTCCACTTGGTTCATGTGACTGTGGTTCATCCCAGTCCTTTGGTCCCAAATCTTGCTCTGTTAGTGATGTCTATGTCCATTACTTCAAAGCTCTTGGGTTTTTTTTTTTGGTTTTTTTTTTTTTGTTTTGTTTTGTTTTTTTTCCCTGCATCCAGGATCAATGGCTTAGCATTCATTCCCCTTTTTAAGGTTTCTATATTTCCTGTGGTCTTTGTTGCAGAACTGTTTAGCAGGCTGAAAAGGAGCTACCAAAGTTGGTATAACATTCCTGTGATAGTTTACCGGAATAATTATTTTACCATTTCTGAACTTCCAGCCATCATTATTTACTAACAAAGTGTTCCATTGCTGATGAGAAATGTGAGAAAGAGTAGAGTAAGTTAAACTCTTCGGCAGGGTCGTTTTCTTGCAAAACTTGGATGCTTTGGACATGTGGCAGCGTCACTGAAGTATTTCCATCCAAGCTGCTGCTGACAATTGCATGCCACCTAGAAATGAAAATTTGCCTGGCTGTTATCTTAAAGGGTGTAAGTCTTCATGCTTTAAATCTTGCACTTGATCTAGGAAACTTTTTGTTGAAAGGGTTAATGGACCTACCATTCTTTTGTCATACTGTAATGGCCAACAGTGCAGCAGTAACACCTTTGGTCATCCAGGACAGGAGCCAGGTCAGGTTTTTCTGCTACTCCCTCTTGTTAATTCGCAGTTCTGTGGAACTGCCTGGGTCACTATTATTCACTTCTGCTATTCTAATTTGATTTTCTTTATTGGGTGTTCGAGAACTTTTCTTGCTGGCACTGTTTATGAGTTTATGGATGTCCATGAAAGGTCTTTTTAAAAAGGAACAAAACCAAAAATGTGGAATCAGCCAACTTTAATTCTTAAGTTTAACAAAGGATGATTAAATTCTCACTTGATATTTTGGGGGTCTTCTCAGCGAGGTACTTAATTCTGTTGTTTCCAAAAGCAAACAGTGTGTTAATTCATTGGTACCAGAAGAAATTGGAAACAGTAGGTGGAAGCAAGCGTGGCCATGCTCACTGTAATCTAGTGGAGGCAACTTTGGTACTGCGTTTTCTCTCTTCTTCCCAGTATTTGTGCCTTCTGAAATAAAGGGATGGGATGGGTATACCCATACCAACATGGATATTCAGCAAAGGATAAGACAGAACAAGAAATTGTTCATGAGCAGCTCTTGAGATCAGCTCCTCTTCTGCCAGGCTCATCTGTTTGTCCAGGCACACACAGGAAGGGACAGGGAAGCTTTCCAGTCACAACGTTATCATCTGAGCACTGGTGAAGCTTCAGCATTAGGTATGAAAGGCCTTCTGTGTTGGAGAAGTTCGGGTGATCTGTTGTTCAGGGGTATCTTTGACAGCAATATTGCCTGGGTCCTGCCTAGTACCTGTTTTTGATGCTTCATACCAGGCTTATTTCCCTGGAAGTTTCTTCCAACTAAAGAAGCATCTGTTCCTGGGGTCCTGTAATCTAATCCTGATGGAGTCAATGGCTCTGAATCTTGAGCTCTGATTTCTGTGGTTTTTTTTCCCCCTCTGTACGCCTTGAACCCAGTTCATCACTAGTGTTGGTTTTATCTGCTAGAAGGGGGAAGTACAAAAACCCAGTGTGCTTCCCACATTTCCTGCTGTCCTGTTCCTGGTGGTGGCACTGGAAAGGAGAAACTGCCCCATCCTGGATATTCTTACAATATTGTGTAATAATTTCTAGTAAAATTGACGTGGTATTCCCCGATTCCTGGGGCAGAGGTCTTTGTGTGCCAGGATCCAGTTACACTTCGCTTTGTGTGACTGACTCTCCACCTCTGGAGATCAGGTTCTGGAGTTGGGATTAGTGAACCAATTAGTGAATGGTTGTTTCTTCTGCCTGCCTCAGGGGAGGCAGAGGTGGGAGTGGGGCAGTTCAGGAACGTGGCTGGCCAAAACAGCTTGTCTCACCCTGTGGGCTTGCACATCTCAGGAGTGGAATAGATGGGCATGGTGTTTCTGAAGGAATCTCAGTTGCAGAAGGTAAGTGGATGTTTCACTTACTCTAGTAAACATTTTGTTTAATTGCTTAACTCTTAATTCATCATAATTAAATAGTCTTATCTGTAATTTAAACAGCATCAGTTTACTAATACTTTAGAATTAATCAGTAGTCAGAACTGTAAATAACAAGTGTAAATTCCCAGTGTGTGTTGCCATTAAACAAGGTTTCTGCTTCTGTCATCGAGGGCTGTTCTGTATTTCAGGCACTTGAGTAAACCCAAACATAGCATAAAGCAGATTATGGAATCACAAACTATATTGGAAACACGGATTATTTCAAGTTCTTATTTACAAGATTCTAAAGCTCATTCAGCATTTAAAAATTAGAATAATTAAATGTAATAATCTCTTAGCATGCATTGGCTGAATTAATTGTTGAACTGAGCTCAGTCCTATCTGTGGCTCTCTATTTATTCTGCGTAAGTCAAAGAATATTTTTGGACAGTTGAAGTACTTGCATCTCCTGCCTGAAAATGTTTAGGGTGAATTCACAGGTAGAGAGGTGTTGTTTTGAAGAGTACAAGTGTTACAAACTCCTTCCAGAAATTTGTGTCCACTTGATGACCATCTTGTCAGCAAGAGGTTGGTGCTGGAGATGAATTTTTCTTTCATGGCTTCAAATGTGATTGGAGGAAAAGTACCTTCTTCTCACAGTTACTGCTTCTTGTGTCCTTAAGCTTTTTAAATTTTATGCCAACTAGTACAGTAACAGAGAAGAAGAAAAAAAAGAAATGGATGACTCTTATGGTATTGTGCTCATTTTTAGTAAATACCATTTTTAGATGCTTTTGAATACCTCCATTAATCTAAAGTATTATGAGAAAAAGGCTTCAGGCAGAGATGGATGAAGAAATGCAGTTTACTGTAACATGTGGCATCAATACTCTTAATTATTTGCAATTTTGGATGGCGTAATCCAGTACTTACTTCTCTCAAAAAGGCTTGAATCAGAGGGGAATGTGAATGATGGAAATCCATTCGATGCCAGTAGATGGAAGAGGGGAACAAGCCACCTCTGCTCAGCCTTCCCTCCAGGAAAGCTGTGCTTCTCCTGTAGCAGCCTTAGCCCATCTGTTTGGCAGTAAAGCAGACTGAGTTGTTCTTAGGTTGAAGAAAGGGTCCTGGTGTCAGGAGAAACCTTTGGTGTATGTATTTGGTTTAATTATTTCTTACATTCAGCTGCATGCACAGCTTCTGTCACAAGTTCCAGGACTGAGCTACTGGTGCAGGCTGGTTTGAATGTTTGTGCTCCTGTGTCTGAACTGAACCTAGTCAAAACTCCTTGCTCTGGTTTTGGATTTTAAACAGATGATTTTAGGAGACTATTGAATTTATTTTTTTTTTTTGTCGGTGCCTACCACCTCGTTCAAAAATTTAGGAAGTCAGAAGGAGGAAGTTACTAGCTTTATTCTGAAAGACTGGATTTGGATTCAAAACAATGTGAGTAGTTGAATTGCAAGAAGATATTTAAATACCTACTGGGATTTTGCCCAGCTTTAAATAAAAGTAATAACTCACCAGTGTGCTGGCTTGCCTGAGGGTTTTGCAGCTCTAGCAGCACAGTTGGTTTAGAGCTGCTTTGTGTTTGGGTATGTGAAAATACTGCCTCTTGTGTGGCTGCAGTCTAGACATCACTCATGGGAGAAGCAGCTTTCAGTGTTTCAGTACATGCATGGCTTGTGTTTGAGCAGGGCTGCTGGAAACTGGAGTGAGGAATAAATAAACATTTTGTTAGTCTGTTGGTTTGATATCAACAGCACAAACTGTATGGATAATTGCTGTGCAAACAGCATTTCAAGGTAATTCCACCAGGGAGACTCCAGAAATAAATTCTGTGGTAGCAGCTTTGAAAGTCACTTGTGGCAGCTTTGAGTCCAGAAATAAACACTGCACCCACAGCTGGTAGAAGTGAAGGAGCTGGGCATCATCCTCTGTCCCCAGCTGTGAAAAGGGAGGACCTTGCACCATCTAGAGGAAAAGAAAGGATAGTCAAAGGGATAGAAAAGGAACTGGGGAGAAAACCTGACAAAATCTCATTTCCTGTGTTAGTTTTAAAACGTGGCAGAGTAGATATTGGCAGATTCTAGGGTTATGTTTCCATTTTTGTCACGTGGGGAAACAAGGATCAGTAATGCAGAAAACAGCCTAAGGAGGTGGTGGAAGTCATCAAGAAGAAATTAAAGTTTTATGGAACAACTAGCCTCATCTATATTTTCAAATATATCAGTATTTTAATGTGTGAATAAATGAATATGCATTAATTTATACATCTTCTAATTATTTATACTATAGTGGGAACAAAGTTTCTCCCAAGGAACTGTAAGTTTATAACTTCTTAAGACCCTGGTGTTTGTTTAAATCAGGGAAGGAGGCTCTGTCAGAGGCAGTTGGTGTTGGGTTGCTGTAGAGCTGCATGGGGTCATATGATCCCTTTACTGAAAGCCTCACTTTTGTGTGCTTCAGGAAGTTATTTAGAGAAGTTACCTGTTCTTGTGGAACTGAATTTTCTGTAGAATAACATAACGTTGAGGCTTAAATCCAGGAGCTGTTTCGAGTGCCTTCGAGGACTGTCCATCCCTAAAAATATCCATGGACAGAACCTCACTAGCAAGCTCTGAGACCACTTCAGAGGCAGTCCTGACCTGGGTGGGCATCTAAAATAGTCTGGGATTCATGTAATGAATAAAACATGGCACTTAGGTCTGGGAGTTGTGTCCTGGCAGGTGGCTGGCACTGGAGGGGGGCAGGTCAGGTCCTGGCTGTTGAGATGGAGGTGATGCTTGGCTGGGCTTGGAGGGCTTAGAGGTTGGTTGGGTATTTATCTGTAGTTCAGTCTTAGTTTTGACTTTGTAAAATATGTGCTTTACTTACCCTTAGGTAATAAATTCTACTTTATTTCATGGGAAGCAAAGCATAATCTTAATTGCAAAAACAGGCTTTTGACTGAGCTTTCTTTGCCTGTGAAGTATGACTTATCTTCATATTGAACAATGGTATTTTAGAGGAGAACTATGGCTGTCTCTTTCAGACCTGAATTTTTTCTTGTATGTGGACACTAGAGAGTAGACTCCAGGATATTAGAAATTAAATGTAAATGCAAAACTGGCCTATTTGTAAAATAAGTGATCCTGGATACCTGTGTTCCACTCTCAGATCCATCCCTGGTTTATTTTTGTTTATTTTTACTTTTAGAGACTACTTGTATTCTTGAAACGTCAAAATCCATTTTGTGCAGGCTAGAGGGGTTTTTTTCCCCTGTTTGTCTTTGCTGTATTTTGAAACTCTACATGCTGGGAAAAAGCTGTCTAAAGGCTATGCTGCAGCATAGGTGAGTTATAAGTTCAGTGTGTAAAAACTGGATGACTGAATGGGTTGGTTTGGGCTCCAGCTTTGCTCTTTGCGGTATCTGTAGGTTAGCACTGCTGTTTCAGAGTTTATATTGGCATCTTGGGTTTCAGGAATTGTTTTCCATCGATAAAATAAGCATCCAAAAATTGGCAGCTCTTCCGAAGAGCAGGAGGAAGGGATTGCTTTTTGCTTCATCCCCTGGTGACCCTCATCAGGGGATCAGCTTTAGGAACAGTAGCTGAACAGTGCTACAGTGAAAATGAATTCCTGTTGGTTTTAGAGCTTTTATTACTTGGTGGAATGGATGGTGACTCGTGTAAACTCTTTGCTCTGCCTTCCTCGTTAGTCCCTGGCCATGGCTTGGCACGGGAATATGCAGTTAATCCCATTCACTCCGGGGGTGCTCACCTTGGGCAGCTTAACCATCTATTTTCTGCCTTTGGGAGCTGACGCCGCGCTGAGCCGGATTAGCTGTGCCGTGTGCCGGTGGAACACGGCGCTGCCGGGATGCGCCGCTTGGAAACGGCAGCCGGCGGGTTTTCCGTGTGAGCAGGGGGGTGTGGAGCCGTGCCGGGTCACCCCGGCGAGGTGACGCGGCACGGGGCGTCACGGCGCACGGAGAAGCGCGCCTTGGGGACACCTCCGGCGAGCCGGGCTGGCTTCCCTGGGGATGAGCTGCGGGGCTGAGCGCATTTCCATTGCTGCGCAGCCCTCCGAGGGCTTGGGGGGAGCATAACCCGGAGCCCTGCTTAGCTGGGACCTGTTCTGAGGTCCCAGTGCTGCTGGGACGGTCACCTGTCCTTAGGGAGTCGGGTGCTGACATTTAAATCCCAGTTTATCTCTACACCTCTGTGCCGCGCAGGGCAACGTTTAAAACTTTGTTCTCGGGGCCGGTTGGCCGCGAGGACAGGGTTCCCTGAAAGGAAGTGTTGGGTCCCATTTTAAGCACAAAAAATGGGATGGGAGACAAGAGCGTGGGGCATGCGTAGTTCTCTCAACTAGCTCTGCTCTCTCTTTTTAACTCCTCTTGTTGGTTTTGAAAGTCTCCTGTCAGCGCACTTGGTCTGGTGCACAGTAAAGTTCAGATACAGCAAAGTTCCTTAGAAACAATATCCATTCAAACGTTTTTTCCTCAGTATTTTGAACGTCTCTTCAGAAGGCTAACCTGTGGTGTTAGCCCTAAATGTCATGGAAAGAGCGTTGGAGACTTTAGGGGAGTTGTTTATTTGTCCTTGTTTGGCTTGCCTTCAGCAGCACTATTATAAACTATAGGGTTTGACTGTATTGCTCAGCCACCTGAGGAAACAAAGTTGGAAGTAATACTTTTTTCACAATGTTAATTCTGTAATCTTTTCAAAGAAATGAGAGAGGGCAGAGCTTTCTCAGGAAGCAGGACACAGTAGGAAATTAAAATCCAGACTCACTGACCTTTTTTAGCTAAGAGTCTCTCATGGAATTAATCCTGCTTTGAGCTAAATTAATTTTTTTCTGAAGGATTTGCTTTCCATTCATGCACAGCTGTTTGGCTTTTCTCTCCTGACCCAAGAGCAGTGTGGGGCAGAGGCTCTCCCTGTCCTGCTGGAGGCATCTCAGTGCCAGCAGAGTGGGGACAGAGCCTGTGGTGACAGGGACACACGGGCAGGCACAGAGCACAGTGCTGCTTGGCCTTGGCTCCTACTCCAGGCTAATGATAAAGGCAGTGGGCAGAATGTGTCAGGCTACTCTCCCTTCACCAAGAGACCATCCCTGGGACTCAGTTTCCCACCTTAGTGCCACTAACAGTGTCTCTGAAGTGTTTGGAGAGGTCTTCTGTGCATGGCATTAGAGCCAGGCAGTGGTGGACACGCTTTTCTTCAGTTAAAAAAAATCCTCTAAACAGGTCTCTGTTAAGAGAGAAGTGATTCTATCTCAGAATCACTGTTGTGTGGGCATTTGGTATTAGCCATTGTGAGATTATTTAAATAAATCTGGATTTGGGTGGGCAGCTCAGGTAGGAAAGACTGTTTTGTTACAAATACTCCACCAAGGCAATTCCTGCTTTGCAGCCAAGCCTTTCAGATCAGTTGGATGTTGTTGAAATTTCACTTGTAATAAGTAGCTTCGGCATATTAATACTGAAGTTAAACTTCTTTGGTGGAGTTTTTCCAGCTGGTACACTGAGAAACTGAAAACCAGCCCTGCAGATGTCATGTCTTGCCTAAGTCCTTTGTGCTTGCAGAGCAGGGAGCAGAGCTGTGCACGTGCTGTGTGCTGGGCCATGTGCTCCCTGCTGCAGTTCCTCTGTTCCTCTGCATCTGCTCATGTCAGCACTGCTGCTTGAAGGAGATTTCTCTGAAATTTTTCAGCATAACCAGGCTCAAGACATGTTTAAAGTAACTGCTACAGGAAAGCTTTGGGCTAGGAGTCACTTTGACACTGAGTTTGGCTTTGTGGCTGGCAGTGCTGTAGCTCACTCAGTGTGTCCATTTGGGGTGTTTTGTCCTTTTGGAATGATGTTTTTTCTCTTTAATTGTTTGCCTTTTTGTCCTCTGTGTTTATCTGGAGTACCTGCTGCAGCACTGACTTCCTGCCACTCTGAACTCCGGCTGTTTCCTTGCTTTAACTTGACCTCAGTGCAGTTCATGAGCAACAACAGCCTTGATTTTTCTTTCTTGAGCTGCTCACATCCTGACCCACAGAGTCACAGAACCATTAATTGCAGAGGTGCTTCTGGAGGTATTGGTCATTTGGCCATCTCCAATGTGAAGCAGGACTTGGATCCTTCATAGCTTTGTCCAGCTGAGTCCAAGACCTCTAACACCTACGACAGCTGAGAGAGCTACCAAGTTCCTCTGCTTCAGTGCATGCAGGTTTTCTCTCTTGTTTGACAAAAGCTGCAACAATTTCTGCTCTGGGTTGGATCCTGCCATGCAGCAGGGTGTGATCCATCCAGCTTGTATAAAGCAGAGGGACTCCATCCCTTCTCCTTTCGTTAAATGATCAGAGTTAGGGAAGTTAATTACTCTGTTAATAGTTGTCCTGCTGAATTTGTTGGGTTTTTCCTGCTTTTTGTATCCCATTACTTTTAGTATTGGACACAGAGCAAATTTCCTTCTGAAGTAAACAAGAAGAAATCCTTTTGTCTGGACTTGAATTTGTTTTTGTTTTGATCTGTCAAGAAGTTCAGTTTTAAAGGAAAGTAACCTTTGATTTTACTTGATTTATCTTAAGGAAGGAGCAGCTTTGACCCCTCCCAGATTGTTGAGAGATGGGATCTAAGGCAATTGTGTTACAAAGCCTCAGGAATCTCCAAATTACATTTTGTCACATCATTACAGAAAACAAAAATTGCTTTTCAGCAAAATCTTCAGCTGAATCCAGGATTCTGGGTTCTGACTGCACTTGGGAAGTTGCTTGAGGAAAGGAATGTGTGCTATTTTTGTTTTATTACTTTAATACATATTTGCATTTCCCAGAAACATCAAGAAGCCCAGCCAAAATGATCAGTTACCTCTGAAATGTTTTTTTTTTTTTTTGTATGAAAGACAGAGCGTCCATTGCTCATCCCAAATCCTGAAAAGGGAGAGTGTTGATCACCTGCAGGACCTGAAACACGGGAGTGCCACCAGCCCGCTCTGCCTGCGGGACCCCAGCGGGCTCTCCCTCCCCGGGGAGAGCCCTGAACCTCCCCCATGAAATGCAGAGATTATACAGATGAACCCCTTTCACTCCTGCAGCCCCCATGAAATGCAGAGATTATCCAGCTGAACCCCTTTCACTCCTGCAGCCCCCATGAAATGCAGAGATTATCCAGCTGAACCCCTTTCACTCCTGCAGCCCCCATGAAATGCAGAGATTATCCAGCTGAAGCCCTTTCACACCTGCAGCCCCCATGAAATGCAGAGATTATCCAGCTGAAGCCCTTTCACACCTGCAGCCCCCATGAAATGCAGAGATTATCCAGCTGAAGCCCTTTCACACCTGCAGCCCGGTGCCTGGAGCAGATGCTGTCTCTGCTGGAGGGTTTGGCATTTCTCTGTGGCTGGGGTGGTTCCTATGGGAAGCGCAGGGGTGAGGTTGGGTGGCCGCTGCCCCGAGCTGCCCTTGCTGCTGCAGGTCCCTGTGGCTGTGACAGTGCAGCCTGCAGGGCGCTCCTGCAGCTCCTGGCCCTGGTGGGGCTGAGAGGGGCTGAGCCCAGCCCTGGGAGCTGCCCGTGGGGTGGCAGGGCTCAGCTGGGGCGGCCAGCTCTGCCTCCCTGCTGACCTGCTGAGGAGTCTGGCTCGCTGGTTTGGCTTGTGGCGCGAGCTCTGAACAAAATCTTGGTGGATGGAGTAGAATCGCTCAATGCCAGTCCTCTGAAACGCTGCTGAAGCCAAGCCCAGAGGCCCAGGCTTTGTCCCCGGGTAGGTTTAGGGACAGCCCAGAGGGTGAGAGAAGGGAGAGAGTCCTCCAGGTGTTCATCCTACAGCCCTCAGTGCAAACTGCAAAGGAGCTGCAGGAGTTCGGGTGCTGGAGTGAGCGTGGCTCCGTGTCCCCTTGCTATTTCCATCCTGGCCTTTGTGCCTCCTCCTGCTTTGGTCTCTCTTGGCCTCGGTGACTATTTGAGGTGCAAACAACAACAACAATTCCACGGCTTTGGTTTAGGAGAGGCACAGATGTTGGCTCATCTGTGGTCCTGTGAAAATGCACCAGTGTTCTTGCAGAAATCTGTGGGAGACGTGCTTGTGGGTGGGGATTTTTCACATTGTTTCTCCTCCTTGTTGTACAAGGTCAGTGCATCATCAGCTCCCTCTTTTCTCTCTGTCACTTGGCTGGTGGCAGCAACAGAGCTTTGTAGACTCATAAAGCAAAGCAGCATTTAGAAAGTTTATTGGAAATTACTGTGAAATGGTGCCTAGAAGTGGCTGTGTCAATTTATGAAAGAAGCTGATGTGGATACTTAAAACCATCTAGCTTGTCATTTTTGGCTCTTGTTAAAACCTACAGAGTTGTTATAGCCAGGATGTGTTAAAAATATGCATGGGACAGGGTTGGTGTACCCTGACAGTATAATTTCTTAGTAGAGTAATCAATACAGCTGAGAAACAGCACTAATTACCAGAGACTTTACCTGTGTCGTGCTTTAAGCCCATCTTTATCTAAAAAGATCCAACTTTATCTGCTTGGAAACCTTGCTTATTACATAACAGAACTGCCTAAAATGGTTTATTTGAGGAAAGTCTGTATATTGGATGTATGCAAGGATAATCTGTAATACGCTGGGGGGAAAAGGATAAAATCTCTTCTGCTGACATGGATTTCTCCTGGCATTAGAAATCTTTGCAGTTAGTAAAAAGAAATTGTACTTTTCCAGAGTAGATTTGCCTTATGGGAAGTCATGGTTTTATAAATTGTGCAGAGTGATGCTGTTTGTGCAATTCAATACTTGGTGGAAGTATTGGGCAGCTGAAGAGAGAAATAGGGTTTGCCCATAGAGCAAGGCTCATATTTTTTACCACAACAAAGCAGAAATTCATTGTTTTCAGTTCTTTTACTGTCCCTAACAACTTTCAGCCTTGGAAAGACAGACCTTGCAGTACTGGGAGCAGAGCAAGCTGCACTGCAGAGTGTGGTCAGACAAGGGGGGGATACAGTTAAGTTCACAGGCACTGGAGCAGCTGGCCCCACTGGGTTTTGTTTTTGGGGAAAGAAGATCAGTAAACTGGAACTTAATTTTTCTTTGTAGGTGAAGTCTGTGATAAATCTGCTGTTTGCTGCCTACACAGGGGACGTGTCTGCACTCCGGAGGTAAAAGTCAGTGGGGGTTTGGGAATAGGAATGCTGCTTGTTTGGTTCCTGCTGTTACTGTTTATTTAGGAATTTATGCACGTGCACTGTCTGTGCTGGGGACACTGAGCTGCATGAGCTAGAGGTTGAATATGTTCACCCAAAACCCAACCGAAAGACCCAAACCTAACCATCAAAAATGTACCCTCACACTATCCTGAATCCCACTGTGTTCCATTTCTTTGGATCACAGTAAAACAATTTCTTTAGCCATTTTTTATAGCAATGGCAGAAAATCCTGTCTGTACTCTCACCTCCTTTAATGTTCAATTCTCAAAGTGCCACCTAAATTCAGATTGGAAAATGTACATTGTTATTGGACAGGTTAGGACATCTAGCTTTGCTTTTTAAATCTGGAGGAGAGCCTGGAAAAAATTAAAGTAATAATGGTAGGAGACTAAATAAGAATTAATTTGGCTACACTATATCTAAATATAATTAGTGGGTGGAACAATGTATATAGTTTAACTCTGCTGTCCCAGGGCACCACAGTGTGAAGCAAGAACTCTCCCAATCCCTTAATGCTGCTCAGGATTTTCAGACTCGGGAGACTTCCTGGGTACAAATTTACTTTACCTTATGTGGCTTAGCTTGTCCACGTACAATTTAAAATCAGGGTGTTGACTGTTATGTTTTCTGCAGATGTTTTATTTATGACAACTAAAGAGCAGGAAGAAAGTTAAGGCACTGAGCTGGTTTTTGTAGCCAAAGCCCCTTTCATCATCAGGAAAAGGATGGTGTGCACGTGGTGCTGCCACATCCTCTTGTGGCAGAGCAGTGTCGTTCCACGCTGGTTTTGTCACATGCTTTAGATTGCCTAAGACTTGCCTCTGCAATCTCTTCTATTTTATTTTGTTTTTCAGGTTTGCTCTGTCAGGAATGGATATGGAGCAGAGAGACTATGACTCACGGACAGCCCTGCATGTGGCAGCTGCAGAAGGTATTGTCCCCTCACACAGCATTTGCTGTCTGTCTGTCTGTCTGTCTGCCAGCTTGCTTCAGAACATCCATGCTGTCTCAGTGCATACCTGCTTTTGTCTGTACATACATGGATGTATAGAAGTACATGCACTCACAAAGTTGACTTTCCTGTAGGACACGTGGATGTTGTTAAGTTTCTGCTGGAAGCGTGCAAAGTGAATCCTTTCCCCAAAGACAGGTGAGTGTTTTTATTGCTGGTTTGGAGGAAAAATGCTCCAGTAACACTTCCCTAGTCCCCTTGAGGAGAGGTGCCTGTCAAATCACAGTGGAATGTATTGAGCCAGTCCACTGAAGCAGGGAAATGGGATCCTACTGGTTCTCTGTAGGTTCTGCAGACTGAGCAGGAATGGAAAATGAACCACTAAACCCATTATTTCAAAGGTTATGCTCAGCTTAATGAAGTTCCACAGTTACTGAACTGAGCGTGGTATGTGTGCTGAACTATTAGTGCAGTATGTAAAGAACTGGATTTGTGGTGCTTTTTGGCCCTGTGCTTAACGTGCTGATCTTAAAATGCTGTGCTGCTTTTTGTAGGTGGAATAACACTCCCATGGATGAAGCTTTACATTTTGGACACCATGATGTTTTTAAAATTCTTCAAGAATATCAGGTCCAATACACGCCATCAGAGGATAACAACGATGGGAAGGAGAACCGAACGGTTCATAAAAATCTGGATGGCTTGCTATAATCATCTTCAGCTAGATCCTAAGAATCCAGTCACTTACCTATTTAATTGTGGTATGCATAAGTAATGAAGAGCGTGTGTGTTTCTATCTGATAGTGGTATATATTTTACAGAAGCCTCTGTTACTTCAGTGTTATGTTACAGGAGTTTCTATACGCACAGGACAAATCCAATCTCTTCAAAAGAAACAAAACCAACTAAGAATCTCCCTCCATAATGTGAGCAATATTACCTCATGCTGCATATAATTGATGTATAAAAATATTTAGCTGTTGTTGGCTTTACTGTGCACTACTTAATTTATTTTTGTGTTCTATGTGAACTCTAGTCCGTGGTCAGGACCTTTTCTGCTTGAATTTTTGTTTCTTTATTCCTCTGTTTCCAGTATGGCCAGGATGAGCCAGAGTACTGTCAGGTATGAGCGTCAGTGAGGTTTTTTGAAAGCTGAGGATGCTGATGTAGATTTAGGCTGGGTGTGTTAAGTAAGGATCTGCACTTACCTTTGGGAAAAAATAGAAAAAAAGAATTCCACACAACCTTGTTTACATAATGTAAATGTCACAGAGTATATAGGTGACACTTGTCAATGGTCTAGGCTTGTTCTTAGAGATAGTCTTGTCAGGGAATGTGTTTTAAGGTTTGTTTGACCAAATGGTGTAGGGGAATGTGACTTGTAGCTCTGGTGTGTAGTGAGATTTTTGTCTTGGGAGTGTTTCTCTCAGTTCCCTTTGTCTTGCCTCCCTCCTCCCTCTCTGTGTTCAGCTGCTAAAGTACTTCCCTGTGGCCGGGGAACACGGGTGCTTCCACTCCGTGCAGGTGTTCCTTGCAGGTAGATTTGCACTACCCCTGGGGGCTGCCAGCTGCTGCTCCTGCTGGCTGCCCGGGGAGCCAGCGAGGGCAGTGGAAGTGCTTGGAAGGCAAAGAACCAAACCAAATACTACACGTCAATCTGAGCTCGTTTGGGCTTGTAGTAAGGAACACGGATGGAGTGAAACAGCTTTAAGGAGCATAGAGCCAATCAAAACAGGAGCAGAGCAGGAGATAAGCCAGGTTTTGGGGTACGTTCTCTTCTCGCACTGCCATCAACCAGGGAGCAGGATAATGCATGGCTGGGATTCCCCTGGTGTAGGACAGGAGTTCAGCACCAGGAGCACAAGTAAGTCCATGCCTTTTGTGGTGAACGGTGGCATTCATTGTCTTGCCACTGAAGCCAGCGTGGCACGTGCCCTGTCGTGGAAAATGTAGATGCAGGTATTTGTAGTTTGCAGAAGTCCAATATTGCCACATCCCCCTGTCCCATGTACTACTGCTTCTGCCAGTAGTGTGGCACAAAAACCTCAGAAGTGAGCAGTCACTTCAGGTATTCACAAAACACTACAGTTGTTGGACATAGGCAAGGGTCTTAGCACAAGAGTTTTAGGCTGGAATCGTTTAGCACATGGAAGAGGAGATTGTGCCTGAGAATTGTGAATATGGTGGTTTTTATCCTAGCATGTAGTGTACAAGTCATTAGTAGATCTCAGAGTTCAAATTTTCTGTGTTTTGGCACCAAAATCTTCTGAAATAATACCCAAATTCTTCCTAGAATGGCCCAAGCACTTTATAAAGATGATCTGAACCACATTACCCTCCTTTAGCAATGAGTACACTAAGGTTTGGAGAGAAGTAACTTCTCCAGAGCAACCCAGCAGGTCAGTATAGTTGAGAATAAATCTTTCAAGTTCTGTACAGTCTCTTGTCAAAATGCCATACTGCCTCCCTGAAGGGGGAGGACAAGCCACATGGAAAAGTGCTTGGTACTCATCACAAGCAGTGCTGTCTTCATCATGATGAAATCTTGAAAAAGTCTGAAAGTCTGAAGCCCTCAAATAGCATCTTGAAGCTGGCTGGCATGGTTATCAAACACTTTTTCTTAAGAATCCTCCTGTTCTTAAGCTGCTTGGGTTTGTTTTTTGGGTGGTTCGTTGTTTTGTTTGTTTGTTTGTGTTTTTTATTTTTTATTTTTTTTTTTGTTCTTCTGAAGATCAGCTATTTTTCTGAAGGCTTCTAAACCATTTTGTCTTTCACACCCTGTGTCACGGCCACCCCTGTTGTATCCAAGAACTGAATGAAATGGCCTCTGTTTTTTTTGTTGAGCCACATCACTCACTGAGTAGCACAAAACAACAGATTTATGGGCTTCGGTGTCAAGGAGTATTTTCAGATGGATACTAGTTCAGAATTACCAGTTTTAGTGCTAATCTTCCCTGTTTTGCCCCTATTACAATACACTCTATAGCTTCTCAGAAAAATACCTGATTTAGCTTTATTTAACTGACATTGCATTGTTCAAACTGGCATTTTTAAACATAGGCATATTATATAGTACACGATACAAACAAACCAAAACCAAAAGAAGGATTTTAACTGAGCTAACATTGAAGATCATAGCTGTCCCTAAACTTAATGCTTTCATACTGAGTGCTTTTAGCCAGTCTTAGCTTCAGTGCATTTTTGCTGGTTAGTTTTAGTATTTTCTCATTGTGAGAAGATGGATTACTTTGTAATGTCCAATTCAGCAATGCAGCTACTTAGACATGGCGTTATTTATAAATATATGCAGTACATTGGTTTGGCTGTTCTTCATTCATGACACTGACATGTAGATTTTACAGTTAAATAGCTTTTGGTTATCTTACCCAACGCTGACTTCGTTATGCTCCAAAGAAGATTCCCCCACTCCTTTGTTTTTATGTCATATATGTTTCTTCTGTATCACAACCTAAAATCGTTCAGCTAACTTAATGCTTTGTACTCAGAAATATTGTGGTAGTCCTAGCATTAATTAGCCTTTGTGAACAAACTGTATTGTACCAGATTTTTTGCTTCAGAGCTGGACTATCCGTGACTATACTTACTGGCAGTGTACTTCTGGTCATTGTAACTGACTGGGCTGATCTTGACTTTTAGATTCTGTATTGTGGGGACTAGACAGTGATGAATGTATTTCTAGCAGTTTCCCATGAATGAATCTAAACTTGAGCTGTACTGGTTCTGAAAATGAAAGTTATTTATTTTAAGAAATAAAATCCAGATAGTGTTGCTTTTTACAGCATAATAAATGGAAATACCAAGATGATGGTGGTGCTGGTGGGTTTCATTGGTTATCTGTGGGACTGCCATTGAAATGTCTTCAGCTGTGGGAAGACTGCCCTGGAAAACCTACTCTGGCCATTTCCATTGTGCAAAGCATACAGGAAAATCAGAATGAATTTCTGTAATGTAGCATTTTTCTGATTTTTGTTGGTGTTTATTTTGAAACCTACACGTGCAGAGCTGTGTCCTTTCACTGGTTGCTTTTTGTTAATGCTGGGATTCTGGCCAGGTACTCTGAACAGGTCTAGCTTTCTCTTGACTTACTCCTGCTATCCTTCATCACACCACCAGTTTCTTTCCTTTATTATTCTTCTGGCTGTACAGTTCATATAAAAGCCTGACAAGTGAGAGATGTGGGATTTTGTCACTTACTAACCCCAGAGAAAAACAGCAGTGGTCCAGCTTGGTAGCCCACAGAGATGAGCCATAGATCAGTTATCCTAGAGAGGACGCAAATTAGAAATTCAAATTCAGTTTATTGAAGGTTGTGTGGGGATGGAAACAAATTAATGAAGTGATACAAGCAGCGATGAAAAAAAAAAGTTAACAGCCAGCTTCTGAGAACTCTAGCACAGATGGAACTTCAAAAATGCAGAGAATTAAAAGCATCAATACGGCCTTGGGCTTCAGAGCTGTAACTCTTTAGTTGCACAAACAAGTTTAAATGAGATACAGAGTAGTAAAATACTGACTGGCACATTTGCTTTACAATAGAAATAGCCATAACATGAGAGAGAACAAAAGTAGAAACTCACAGTTCCATTTATTTAAAATATATAAAACAATATTCCATTGAGGAAAAAATCACTGCTTCTAGAACTACTGGCTATGGAAAGACCAACCTGTAAATAAGGCTTTGAGTGCCACAAAAGTGAAGTACTAAAGTAATGACATGTAGAACATGTAGAATACAAAGCACAGCTCAATAAACAACTTGATTTTCCTATTAGCAACAGATACACATTCAGCTAGTTACAGTAAGATAAACTTGCCTGCAGCACTGTTAGTAACCCAGGGCACTGAAAATAGGTCAGTCTGCAGTGCTTTCATTTAAATACATGTGTTACCATGCTCTAGGTCCTTTAATTTTTCTTGGAAGCTTTTGCAGGGGGGCACATCAGATGTCTTGGGCACAACACACCAAACTGAAGCAGCCCCTTTTTTCCCAGACAGCAGCTGCTGGCTCTGGAGTGGCCTCTGGAGGTCACCTTGTCCAAGCCCCTGGTCAGGCAGGGCCCCCTCCAGAGGCTGTGCTGTTCCTGTACCTGGACAGGTGGGGTGCAGCACGAGTGCTCTGCAGCCCCTCTGCTCAGCTCTGTGCTAATTGGCAGCCTGCACTAATAGGTAATCCTTAGACAGAGGGACCAGCTGCCTAGAACAGCTCTGCCTCTCAACTGAGAGTTGTTAATCACCTTAAACGTGCTGAGAAACAAACCAGTTCCTCCTCTGGTGGAAGCACAGCTTCATCCTTTCAGTACTGCAGATCCTGCAGCCATTGCTCTGGAGAAACTTCTTCACTTTCCCGAGCCTTAGCCTTAACTACACAACCACTCCATTATTAAGCCTGTAAAGTCTTCTGGCTATTCAAATGAACAGTTGAGTAAATGCCCTGGTTCATAATGCATGAGAAAACTGAGTTCCATTCCACCTGTTATAACCTATGTGGGGTCTGTACTATTGCTAAAGATAAGGGGGAGACCACATCCTCACCTTGACAGGTTAGGCCCAGTAAATAAAACCATACTTAATCTCTTTTGCAGTCTTCTAACAGGAGGTTCTGATTTTGTCTGATGACTGCAGTCTGCAGAGGCTTTAGTCATGATTATACACCTTGGGCTGCAAGCTCAGCATGTGCCAATGCAGCCTGAAGGTGAAGGTAAGAAATGCTCTTTTTGAGAAAGATTGTGCTGAACATCCTACACAAGATTATGCCTTGTAAAAACTGCAAAAATGAAATGCGGGAAGCGTTTTGGGCTTCTGCTCTCTCAATGGGCCATGGCCAGAAGAGCTAAAAAAGAACAACAAACTTCAGCAGCACATGGATTTGGTGTGGCATGTTAGCTGTAGAGTGTTTCCCTTTTGTGATGCAAACAAAAATTCAAGGTGTAAGCTTTCTGAACAGAACCTCTGCAAAAGAACCAGCTTTTCTTTGAAGCCTTCTATGTACAGTCAACTGTTTCAAACTTTAACTAATTCCTTCAAATAATGAATGCCTGTTTCTCCCCTCACTGTCATTAAGGAGCCCACATTCCCACCTTCCTCTTCCTCCACTCTGGCACAGTATCTTGCTAATTAAACAAAGATAAGCATGTAATGAGGCTGCTCAGGCTGGTGCTGTTGATGTTCCCATTAGCTAAGAGTGCTGCTGGACCTTCAGGCTGAGAAACCAAGGAAGGGAAACGTTGTCACCAAGGCACTGACTGCAGCATAGCATGCGTGAAGCTTGTGCTAATGATGAATGGTGCTAATGAGGAATGGTGCTAATGACGCAGGGACAGCTCAGCCAAAGCTCAGAGCTGAATGTGTGTACACATCTGCAAGGAGAAAAGGAAACTCCATTACACAGGCCCAGCCCTGGTGCTCAGGTCTTTGTTAACCACAGCGTTCTGCCCCTGTCACACCTGATCCACACCTTAGGATTCACCTGCTCAGGGTGGGGATCACGAATTTGTTTGTTTTCCTGAGGCACACCCTGCAAGGACAGCAGTGCTCTGTTAACAGGCATTACCTCACCTCGTCAGCACTGGCAGGGCAGCTCTTCCAAACTGCACTCCTGCTCGGGGCCCTCCCCACACAGACCCACCAGAGGTACTACAGGCATACTCCTTCCTCCCTTCCCATCTTCCCTCCACCTGCAAGGCACACAGAGGATGCTTTGCTCTCCTGTTCTTCACCCCTCTCCCTTCAGCCACATGGAAAAAAACAACTGCCGGCAATGCCAGTCTGACTCTGGATCCCTAGCTTCTCCTATGCTTGTGAAGAGATGCGTTCTCGAGCGTTTGCCTGAGTGTCTGAGGTATGTCTGGAGGGGGAAAAAAGGGAAAAGCAAGTTATGGCTGGGCCCTCCTGCTCCAGGCTGGTCCATGATACGTACCACAGTGTCGATCTCGGCGGGGCCCACCATCCGAGACACCTCATCAAACTCCTCGGGAGACATGGGCAGCAGGTTTTCTGGAGACTGCAGCCTGGAAGGGTGGCTGATGGAGAAGAGCAGGGATTGACTGTCACTAAAGGAGTGGGGCACACCTGG
Organism: Cinclus cinclus; assembly: GCF_963662255.1. Lineage (NCBI taxonomy): Eukaryota > Metazoa > Chordata > Aves > Passeriformes > Cinclidae > Cinclus > Cinclus cinclus. The sequence continues at coordinate 2,124,371 of NC_085066.1, read as the reverse complement.
GATACCCTGTCTGGCTCCAAGGCCTGAAAGGCCACTAACCAGGCCCCTTGTGAGGAAGACCAGGCTTTGCAAAGCCAACCTGGCTTTAAATGAAAACTCAGACTACTCAGGGGTGTGCAACCTAACCAAAGAAGTCCAACAAGTCTTTGAGAACGTGCTTTTCAAGAAATTACTTGCCAGTACAACTCCCTGCAAGTTTCTAGGGTTTTTAACCTAAAAATGGTGTTTTGGACACAGCAGTGCATTAATATATTGTGATCAGAGATTCTCAAAGAGGAAAGACTTTTCAGGGACACTAACAGCTTAAATAGTATGAAGAGACATGAACTACAGCTAAAATCTTTATGTTCAGATCTCAAAATCCCAGTGTTTTTGTGAGAACTTACACTTCAGATACAGAGATTAACTCAGTCTTGATGTAGCCATTTCCCTTGGGACCATCCAAATCCATTGGCTCTGGTGCTTCAGAGAGAGAAAAAAAGCTTGTGTTTTTTTTTTTTCCAGCAAGTTTACATCACATTTTCATCCTTATTGTACCAAAAATACAGCCTATGACCCAGATAATGTGCAAGTCTCTCTGTCATACAATTTGAAGCACTACGGTTAATTTATTCCATTTTTAGTCAGGTTCTCCTATAGAAAATGGCAAAGAAACCCCTCCAGTTATGGTCAGGGCTGTGAGTGGAAACCTAAGTTTTTGGAACAGCTCAGGGGATCATGTGACAGCTGAGCTGGAGGGCCAGTGACAATTAGGGGTTTCAGCTTTGGTCTGGTGAGGTCTCACATGGTGCCTGTTTAAAAACAGACCTTTTCTTAACCTATAAACATGGGACAAGCTGCCAAGGCATTCAGGCCAACTGCTCCCTTTCTTTCCATGCCACAGAAATTGTGCAATGCCCCAGCAGCTCAGGAACAACCAGTCAAGTTAAAAGGCAGGAGCCCCACGGAGCACTCACCCTCCTTAGGCCTGGAGTAGTATTTGCCAAAGGCATTGTCTTTGGGTATATTGGGGTACAGGAACCGCAGGGGGTTCTCGGGAATGTTTTCGGCTGCCATCACTTTGTAATTGCGGATGATGTCGGGGAAGGTCACGGCAGAGAGCTCCTTCTTGGTGTAGGGCTCTACTGAGTGGAACTGCAGCTCTGCACAGGAGAGAAGCACTGGTTCTTAAGGTTGGTTTCAAAGGGGTTTTTTTTTCTGAAAGTGTCCAGAAAAGCTGCAGCTAATTCCACAAATTCAGAGTTCTTATGAGCAAAAGCCTTGCCTGGATGACACCTACAGTGCTGCAGGAAGTATTTAATGCCTGCCAAAGGGAGCATAATTGTTCTGTGAGGTAGAGAGGCAGGGGGGACAGCACACAGTGATGGCTTTTGGTGTGTTTTGTATTCACAACGACTGGTGTGACTTGTCCATTAAAATTAACTGCAATATTTCATTAAGTAATTTAGGTTGTGCTGCCTTTTTAACCTTCTTCCAAATTATGTAATTCAAACTACACTGCCTATTAGGAAGTTTGATCCAAATACACCACTTGAGGCTTTTATGAATCATCAAGAGAGACATATAAGCCTTCCTGAATGCTCCCAAATACTATCAACCTTCTTTTGCTTAACTTTTGGACGTCTCAGTTATGAAGGGAGCAAAGGGAAAAAAGTCACCCAAGTACATTCAGCAGTTTCTCTTCCACCTGCTGCTGGTTTTGGGTTCGTCAAAGAGAAGTGTTAACAGCTGCCCCATGCTGGCAGGTGGGGCTGTGTAATGAGGGTGGTGAGGGGGAAGCTCTGACTGGGTACAAGGGAGGTTTTAACTTTTCGTAGCTGTGGTGCCTCCAGGCTTCCCTAAGAGAGGGTGAGAAACTAGTCCAGCTCACTAAAGAAACAAGCTCTTCACTGATCCTTTTGGACAAGGGGAGGAAGGAGAACTAGCTGGAAAATGAGGTGAGTTACCCAGGGGAAGTGTGGGAAGGAAGGAACAAAAGCTGCATTTGGGCTTGGAAGGAGATGGAGATGTGTAGGTACTAAAGGCTGGGAGAGAGCCTATGGAGGCAGGGAAGACAGTCCAGGCAGTTTTTCCTATTTAACTTCCAGGCCAGAGGCAGGACCTGGGAAGTGCTACTTGTCCTGGCTGAAACCTTGATCACCTCATTGTGTGGTCTGAGTTACCCAAGCATGGTGTGTCTCTGGTGTTGCTTGTGCCCTGCTGCTGCCAGGGGTGTTGTGCTGGTCCTCAGGGTGTAGGAGAAGGCCATAGAGACTTCTTGTTCTGATGCAAGCAGATCAACAAAGGCTCTCTGTTGCTGACTTACCATTCTGAGATTCCTCTACCCAGGTAAAGGTGATTGCTCCCTCCTTGCTGCTTTCACTGAATCTCAATAAAAATGTTCCTGGGCTCTGATCCTTCAGCAGAGCACGTTCTCTCTCTTTGCTGATGAAGCCCATAATGCAGCTGTAACGTTGAAAAGAAAGAGTTGAGTTACTCCCCAACATAAAACCTAAGTTGTGCTGGGCTAGCTAGGAAAACTAAAAAGCTTTCCTCACTTAAAAGAGCTGAAGTACTGCTGAAAGCCTCACAGAAGGTTTTGAACAGCTGGCAGCAGGACTGACTGGCTGCAGTCAGGTGGTGATTCATGCCTGGTGGCAGCCATGAATCACCACAGCTTCCCCCAGCACTCTCACTTCAGCCTGGGGGCTTGTACAAACATCTTTCTGAACCTGGAACAGGAGAGATTGTCCGTTCTGCTGTCAAAGCTGGGCTGTGGGAGCAGAAGTGAAGTTACATGTGTGTTAACAGGGTCAGAGCCCAGCTAGCAGTTTGTTTTAAATTCAGCAGTATGCTAAGGAACAGTTGTTTCTCCTTTTTGGCTGATGAAACAAACTTTGCTAGCTGCCAGATTACTCTTACAGGTAATGGGCTTGCTTGGGGCCTGAGCACGTTGTCTACAGGAACTGTTAAAACTTTCATGACTTACTGTGCTAAGCAGTTGTTACTGCACGGACAAGGAGGCTAATTGTGAGATTGATTGATCTGGACAGGTACTGGGGAGGGAATTGTTCAAGTCAGTACTAGGGTATAACCCTGGCCAAGCCCCAGCTGTTTGGTTTTGGTTGGTTTGTTTCTTTTTTTTTTTTCTTTCCGAAGGTTTTCTCTGCTTCTTATTCCTCAAAATATTCCATCTATAATGATCTTTTGAGTACTATGACTTGTCCTTGTGTGAATTAAGTTAAGGAAAGTGGGTTTTGCAAAAAAACCAAAAAACCCTAAACAATCATAAATTTGTTTCGAATTTCAGATGCTGTAGGTTGCCCTGTTTTATGGGGTTTCAGGGTTTGATTGGTGAGTTTTGTGTTTTGTTTGGGTTAAATGCCATGCTTTAGACAACAAATGTGTTCAGTAGTCAATATCCTGTGCATAAGGGAATTCTTTGGCCTTCCTATCTCTCAAGTATGAAGAAAGGCAAGTGCTCCTGAGGTTACTTACTCTTTTGTATACAAGGGGAGTCTTTCCTATTCAGACCTGTACCAAATTCACATGTAATCCCAATTCCAGAACTGCCACTCTGCTTCAGTAATGGTGACAAATATTCCCTCTGCACTGCAGCCCCCTCAGCAAAGAAATGAGGAGGTTTGGGCAGGGAAACAGGGCCTTGACAGAACTCCTCTGGAGCTGGGAGTAAAATTGTGAAGCCCACTGCTGAATGTAGCAAGGCAAAGCAATCCTGCTGCTGTAAATCCTGCAGGAGTGTGGGATACTAGGATGCTCCACTGTGAGCATGCTGTTCGATGAGGTTTCATAACGTGGCTAAAGCTAAAATGCAGGATTGTGACTTTGGATAAGCCTAGTTTGGACAGAATTACTTCCTAAATCGGAAATCCCAGAAGAAAAGTTTACTAAACCAGTATTAAAGGGCAAATGGAACTCTGTTCCCATCTGGCAGAATCCTTCTACCTCGTAATACTCTTAAAATCAGTGAAGACTGCGTGGTTCTGGGGCCACGGTGCAGGCACAGACATTCTGAGTCTGGCTGCTGCCACCTCCAGGCAGCTCCCAGTAAGTCTCTATGGGCAGGGAGTTTGGGTTTTGGGTTTTTAAAATGGCTATCACTACCACCTATACTTTCTCGTGCTTCAGTTTTTCTTGGCTGTGTGCTAGGATGTGGAAAGAAACAACTTACAGTGGGAGCAAAGGCAAAACAAAATCTAATCTAACATTCAAAACCCTGCTCTGTGACTAAAATGGGACAACTCTGTCATCTGATGTTCTTGCTTTTAGCAGTTGCCTCATTAGAGGACTCCTCACTACTAGAATTCATTTGCTTCAAATTTTTCTGGTTTCAAGATCCACCCTCTGCACAACCGACCTCCCAGCCTGAGGGTTGCTAGCCTACTAGCAACCAACTAGTTGCAACTGCTAGCCCAAAAATAAGGTCTGAGGCAATACCTACATCTTTAAATTCACTCAGGTCTTACCCATCGTTCCAGAGACACAAGAGATGTTTCTTAATGAGCTCCAGGATTCCCTCAATCCACAGCCAAAAGGGGAAATTTTTATCATTTATGTTTTCCTGAAATTCAGAATATGGAAAGGCAGGGATGGGAGGGGGGCAGAACAGAGGTAATGAGACATGAGTTTTGTTAAGCAGAGAGGAAGGCAATCCTGACACTGTCTACTTGTTCTTGTGTTTTTCTCCGTTTTTCCCACCTTCCCCATGTTCTCTTATGACTCTTTTTGTGTCTCTCCATTCCAGAAGGATAGGAACTATTGGCAATGAAGCATGTCATTAATCTTAAGGCAAGAGGCACTATGAGAAAAATACCTGTCTGAGACTCCAGTACCCACAAATAAGTGATCTATCACCTCTCCCATGCAACAACACTGGTCTAAGTCAGAGCAGATAAAAGGCTCTTTTTCCTGCCTGGGTAATATCTCTAGTGGAATTGTTGGACATGCAACCCCATGCCATTGGGGTTTTTGACTGGGCTGGCTAGCAGAAGACCTTAGAGACACATTCTGTTGAGACCTGGATCTCAGTGTCTCATGAGGCATTTGTATCAATGAATTTGAGTGCTTGTAGGTCACCAGAGCCTTGCTCTTCCCCTGGAGTCTGCTCCTGGTTGTTGTGATCTCCTACTTAGCTATACCAGCTTAGGCTCTAAAGCTGAAAAAAATGTGCAGAGTCCTCCTGTCTTCCTTCAGCCAGGGTTGTGAAATTCCATGATGTGGCTCTGTCATCATACTGATCCTCTTGGCTATCCTGTGTTAATCCTCACCCTGATCCAGTTTCCCCTGGTCTGGGAAGTGTCCTTTACTAAGATACAGAAGAATTGCTCATCTTGCTGGTTGTTTTGTTTGCATTTTCTGTAACAGTCAAAATGGAGAACTATTCTGTTAACAGCAGCTGCATTAATAATAATGGGGATGTTGCGTTTGAAAGATGCATTTTCTTTTCCTATGGAGTTTACATGGATCAAAAACAGCCTCAAAATCATCTACTCCTTGCCACTGCAAGCTCCTTTTCCTCCTCCTGCTACTGCTCCCATGACCACGTAAGGCCTAGAATAATTAGTGGATGCTACCTTGGGGGGGGGGAACAAACAAAAAAAGCCCAAACAAAACCCACAATAAAGTAAGATGAGATCCCTTTTCCATCTCAGTTTTTAAAACCGCGTGCATACCTTGCAGAATCTTGTCCAAGGAATAAGGCCATCCTGAGATCCTCCATTTGTTGGCCCTGAACACAATAAATTTGACTTCAGTCGTGTTCCATAAGCTACTTAGTAAGGCTAAGAGTACTTGGAAAACCAAGTTCTGAGTGTTTATTTGCAAGTCAACTGTTGGACTAAGAAAGAAAAGGAAGGGCAGGCTCCTGTGCTTTCACAGCTACTGCAGGGGAGGTTGCAAAGTTCCCCTCTGGGAGGTTTTATGATAACCAAACCTATGTGAGCAGCCCTTGCATAATGGGAACCAATAAATCCTGACATCTTCTGTGCACCAAACACTTGCCAGCAAAATGCTTCCAGGAAGGAAACTGAATCCTTTCACAGCTCTTGCCAGCACAAGAAGACTGCAGCCCATAAGCTCCTCTGCAGGCTCAGCAGACCCTGCAGCATCTCTCTGAGATGAAGCACTTTCCTACCTTGATTCTGGTCGTTTGGTGGCTTTTGCCCCAGAAACTCTTGACTCCCAATCTACCATAACCACAAACTCATCTTTTTCCTGTTGCAATTGTTTCTCTCAGCCTTGTTTTTATGTACACAGTGTTTCTCAACCCTATCCAAACCACAAAGAAAAGTCCTATGCTGGGCCTACAGTAGCTGGAGCTTTGCAGACCCTGACTGTAGTCAGAGCCAAATTCTTCCCACTAAAGATCATGCTATGGCTTCCAGCAAATATGCTTTTCTCTGTCAGTGCTCTAAAAGCAAACTGGGTTAGGGAGCTTGTTGCTGATACTGCTGGTGTTAAGAGATCAGGATGCTGTCAACTTTGACACTGCAAAAATAGCAGCCAGGTTGTACCCTGGCACCCTGCTGGTTCTGTCTCCTTGCACTGAAATGCAAATTTGCCATAGAAATATATCACTGGTCTCTTTGTGTTGGTTAATTAAACAAAAAAAAATACTCTCCTTGTAGAAATTTGAAAGGTAATCTAATAAATTAACAGCTTTTTGTCAAATCTTATGTCTTGGGGAATTTGAGAGTGCAATGCTGTACTTGCCACCTAGACACACTAATCTCAAATACCTTTAAATATAATTTTTTCCTGGAACTTAAGGTTAGTGAAATATACTGAATCAACAGAATTTTTCATCTAGAGTCTACTGTGCAAAATCAGTACCAGTGTCAAGTGCCCTGCCTATTCAGGCAAACTGCAAGGAGTTTGGAAACAAAACCCATGGCTGATGAGGCTTTTATTCAGGACACTCACAGGGGAGATAATTCACTACAAAGTGGACTAAATATGAGTGTTGCTTCAAAAGGCAGAATTAGTCTGTGTTGCTCTAATGTGTAAATCTCCCAAGTTAGAACTGCAGATTTTTTACAAACTCTGCCATACTGAAAAGTGGAAAATGCTTCATTGCTACAAAGTTACATTGTAGAAGAGGGAAAGCTGTGAGAGCAAAGGAAAACTTAAAATGAGCTGCAGTAAAAGGTGCAGAACTAGCTTCAATTTGAACAGGCTATCTGTGATGACAGCAGACCTTACCAAGGAGCTTCTCTCCCAGCATGCTCAGCTGATCTGCATTAAGTCCTCTCTTTGTTACAGAAGAAAACTGCCAGCTCAGAACATCAGAAAGCTTAGACCACTTTGCACAAGGTGGATTCAGAAAGAAGGACAGGTTCTAGAATGGAAGAGAAAGACACAATCTATAGTTAACAAAAATTAATTTTGGAGCGCCACTTAAGTTTTTGTATTGCCAAAATAAACTCCAGATTTAAGAACAGATGTCAGCTTGAGACAACCCTGCAGAAGCAGGCAGCTATTCTTCCAGACACTCTTTAACAGGAAAAGCAACCTCTGGGGCTCTGGATATGTCTTCTCCCAGCAGGAAGAATTGCTGGATGACTTGAGTGCACCATAATTGAGTTCCTGAATGTTCACTAGGCTTCTCACTGTGTGCTGTATATCCTGAATACATGTATATTAGCCTTATGTGGGTTCCAACATTGCTCTGTTTAGGTCAGGGAAGTCACTGCCCCTCTCTACACCTGGAACTCATTAAGAGTTCAGCTCTCATTTAGCTCTGAAGAGCTAAAATGCAGCAACCACTTGCAAACAATGCTTGAAAATTAGACATAGTACCTGATAAAACACATTTTTTTCTAGCAAATACCTTGGGATCAGTAGACAGCATGTTGAACCACAAGATAGAAGCCCATCCACTGGGAAGCTGGCTCACGTTTGAGATAACAACAATGGGAAGGGATGTGGTCTGAAAGGGGCACAAAAGGAAACATGTGAGGTTACCCTGAACTGTTGCCACAATCCTCCTTGAGATTATCCACAACCCCATTTCTGTTTTAATTCCCTGCTTGCATGATCTTGACTTTTCCAATCAAAGTTTGTATGTAGGGGAGAAAGTATGATGAAATATTGGAAAGACTTGGGTGATTTTTGTCCAATAAAGGTTTTGGCTTAGTGTCAGTTATGACAGCACTGATAGTGACAGTAGAGTTCTGAAATAAATGTAAACTGATAACCAACCCTGTGGTTTAAGCCCTCTAGGTATCAGACACTTTGCAAAGCACATCTATTCTTACTTTCCCAGAGATCTGACAGAATTCCCTCTGTGTCTATACAGAGTTGTTGTGAAGTGTCATTCCCATAATTTGAAATAACTGAAGGTACTTGATATCCCAGTACTTAAAAAAAAGAGAAAAAAGTTAACATTGTCAGCATGACACACAGGAAGTGAAGTCCATCTGTTTGATCTAAGACTTACCTCTAAGTCTATTACCAAACCAGGCTGGCACAGCTGTGTCTCAAAACTTAGAGAGTGAAGCTCTTCTGTTACAATGAGAGGACCCTTAAAAAAAAAAAAAACAAAAAAAACCCCAAACTTTTCAGGGACTGAAAATTCCTAGTGTGAAGTAATGAGGAAAACCCTTTTTTGACCATGGCCACATGCTCTACACCTCAGTAAGATCTTACAGGTCAAAGTGACAGTGCTGACTTCCTAAAACTGCCTCTCCAGGCACATTTTTTGCATTTTTTTGTGGCTACTACCTATAAACCACAGAAGATCTGTGCTTGCCAGGAAGCCCTATTAAAGGCAGATGCCAGTGTGGGAGAGACCCTCACTCCCATGTTGGCAGTAGTTCTCTTTGCAGACTCTTCCTACATGGATCACTTTGTTGAAACACTGAACTCCTCTCCTATGATCTCTCATCCCACATGTGTCTTCATGGGTCTGAGCAGAGAGCATTGTCTTAAATGAATGCCTTGTTAATATTATGCTAAAACTTTACAAAGGAAAGGTTAGTGCTGCTTACCTCATTTGTTCTGCTCCCTGTGTTTTTCTGTTCTTTCAGTTGCTGCAAATGAACAAAAAGCCTGTCACTTATTTATGGTGGTCACAAGTAGAAGTAGTAGGGCAGGTCTGCATACTCCACTTGCTCAGCTGTATGCAAACCTGCTGCACTAGTGTCTGATTCTACTTGGTTCTAAGCTGTGGGAGCCAAAGGATTGAATTGTAGGTAACTACTACTGTTTATAAACTGTTCATCTGTGAAAAAAGATATTGCATGGTTATGATGCAATGTCTTTATGCAAGAGACCTTTTAAGAACAGAACCAGTATGAAATCAGCATCAGATGGAATAGTGGTTTATCAAAGTACCCCCCTGAATCAGATGATAAACTCTAGGCAGTCTCAGTTCTGGACAATGAAGGCAGAGCTCCATGTTCCCTTGTCCTGGACATGCATTTTTCCCTTCCTGTTGTAGTGATGGAACCAATCTATACCCCCACAGTCTGCAGATCACAAGTGCTGCATAGTCTGCTGAAGGCACTGACTTCCTTGCAGCTGCACACTCTGACAATTTTCATCTTCCAGACTTCCCTATCTATGGACCTTCCTCTGAAAGGCCCAAACCAGCCTTTCTAGGCTTTTGTAACTTCCTTCTCCAAAGAACCCATTGCAGTATAAGCTGTGACACCAAATACTCTTATTTGCATTCCTGCCCTCTTCTTAGTGCCAAGCAATCCCATTTTGATTGAAACTGGCAAAATATTTTAAAAAGGACAGAACAAAGAAAAGGAAGAAGTATTCAAAGTTCCTCTTTACACAAAAATGAATGACTTCAATAACAAAAACAATTGTTATTTGTTTCCTTTCTACCACGCTCTACTACAAAATTAAGTGGGTGTATCAGTAATAGAAAGAAAAAAAACAACCCCCTACCAAGTGCCTGAATTCTGCTGCTAGACTTCCATTAGTAGATTCTTCCATGTTCATTACTTTTGTGTTTGTTCCCAAAATATTAAATTTCCTGAACCTACACAGAGAGAGAGAAAATGTAATTAAATCTCACATTCACTGCAAGAACCTGATGCTAATATATCAAACTCTGATGCCACATACCCTTTGACTGAGTTCTTCTCAGTTACATCTCTGTAAAGAAAAGAAAGAAAGACAAAATAATCTTTTAAAGATTCTGCCACAGACAGAGAAAATGTGCACGTTTTAGTAGCTGACAGAGCTGATTGAGAACTGGTAAAATGCTTTTGTGCAAATTCTTGTGATTGAGAACATGTCCTATGTTACAGGTAGGCAGATTATACCCCTAATTCAAAGGCAACTTGAGGATAGCTATATTCCTTACTAGACAGTACCCAAGAAGTAAGGGATTCTAGAGATGTTGACTGAATTATGTAACTAGAAATGGTGGGGTCCAATTCTACACTGTCACCTCATGCTGATTCAGGAGAAACATCCCAGCTGTGTTGCCCTGGTGCTGCCCTGTGTCTGATTCAGCAATAGTGAGCTCTCCTCTGTGGAGCTGATGGTGAGAAGCTGAGGCCATCTGCACTTTGTGACGTGTCTCTGGTGGCAGAGAAAGATTTAGAGCAAGGGAATGGGTAAGGAAAAGGGAAGGATGTACCTGCAGCTGCAGAGAGCCAGCCTGCTGCTGGCCTATTCAACACTTAGGACTGCTCTTGGGTTTGAGTGTAGGGACTTTTTACCATTACATAAGAGGGATAAAATAAATGCAACATACTTATCAAATAAAACTTTCACTTTCAAATTGTAGTTCAGTTCCTGCAGTTTCACCAGCAATCTGGAAAGAGAAGTATTTTTTTTATGTCAGCAATTGAAAAATATTGTTTCTCTTCTATTGTGCTGCTTACCACAGATATTTAACCACACTTGGGACCACATGCAGACTCCAAGCTTGCTCCATACCACAAATCATTTAGAGATAAAACTAAATGGGCATATGAGTTACTCTTTGGCATGACAAAGTGCTCTGCTTATGTTTTCTTGCTGTCTGGCTGTGTTTGTTGCACACTCAGTACACCCCACTTCTGGGAAAAGGTAAAAGCTGAATGTGAGTTAAGCTCTGCAAGAAGAAAGCCCCTGCCCATGGCACTTTCCTCCTCCTGGCCTCAGACCCTGGGCTGTAGGGCAGGCTGTGCAATCCTCTGGGATGCAGGAGGCCAGTGACAGGAAAGCCTTACCACAAAACAGGAACAGGGAAAAGGGAAAACATACCTCAGCTTCACAGTAAACTGCACTCCTGTCTTCAGGACTAGTGGCCTCTGAGGATGTGTTGGCATGCAAGGCTGCCTCTCTACCACAAAGGAGCTATGGGAAGAACAGAGTAAAGACACTATGACTTATCTGTGCTGTTCTTAAATAAGAAACCACATAAAAGTCAACTTCAAAAGAATGTTGATTTACTGGTAATACTATACACTTTATTCACTCAGTTTCAATCTACAACAGAGGTGTGTGAAACAGTTCCTTTTGATTATTTCAATGGGGTTAGAAATAGTGGTGTTGTAAGTATTGGATTTTCTGCAATACACTGATGGCTTGAGGAAGAAGATTGCTACATCACACTTCCCTGAAATCAAGCTAGGAAACACGGTGCTGTAATTAGCATAGTGCAAGTGAAACACTGTGCTGTAATTAGCATAGTGCAAGTGAGGAGTTGCTGGGTTTGCCATTCCCAGGGCTTCCTAAATTCTTACAGTGACAGTGCTAACAACACATGCCCAAGATACACTAGCAGGGAATTTGATGAGGGCCAGCTAACCAAACAAAACAAACTTCTGGGGCTAACCTGTTTTGATATACCCCAAATTTTTGTCTACTGTGCATTTACAGAATAGGTCTCTGATCTTATGTGAGGCATCTACCAGCTACAGTAACTTGCATTATAAAGGTACAGAGGCAGGGCTGGCCTCTCCGTGCTGGAGGCAAAGATGATGTGTCCAGTGACAAAGGATTGGAGAATCGAGAGTGTATCTGTCTTGGGCACAGCTTGATGCAGATGGTTTCTGCCTCTCTTCACTTGAACTTTGCAGGGTTGAAGCGAGAAGTGGACTAATAGATTGGGAGTTTGACTCTGCAACTCATGTGTACTGCAGAAAAGCTCCTGCTAACTTCCATAATGTCTGAGCACAAACCCTTTCCACAGGACTGAACCTGTGCAAATCCTAGATGGGGTAAATCTCAAAAACAGTAATTCAGTTTAATTTTTGACAAACTTAAGAAAACCTTGGAAAACAGAAAGATAGTATGCAGGAAATAGTGAGGGAACAGTAGGGAAGGTGCTCTTCATCTTTTCATTCATGGTAACACCAAAAGATCCTTATGGTCTGTTACCTTTGGATGAGTTGTTGGAAAAGCTTGTGTGTTCGGTCCTGCAGAACTTGTTTATTTTTTGTGATGGGATCAGGGTCATAGGTAAACTTCTGTTCCAGTTCCTCAAGCTTCTTGAGTTGCTGACGAACTTGCTGTAAGCTTTCAGCAACAATGGTGAACCTAAAATTGACAAGATCTTATTACTTTGAGCATGTTTTTATATTGCACTAATGCAGAGGCAGCAGCCAGGTGACTGTCCCTGAGGATGTGGCAGTGCCTAGAGTACACTTTGTGCTCAACAGAAATGTGGTGAGGTGATTAAATGAATATAGTTATGCTAGGACAAAACAAAAATGGGTTATACAAATAATCAGGATATTTCCTAGATGTGCTGTTCCTTCATAACATGGCTTAAATGTGGTCTTACAAAAGACTTACCAGTTCTGCAGCTGGTCGAGGCAGGCATTGGGTGGCCCACCAATGCATGCTGTCTGTTGCCTGTGCTTCCACTCCACCAGTTCATCATTAATAAGGGCAGCCTGTGTGTGCTCTGTGATCTGCAGCAGCTGCACGATCTTATTCACCACCTCCTACAGAGAATGAGATTACCCTGTTTATTAGAAATACTTCATACAGGACTAAATAATATTTTAGCTAGTGCTCCTCTGTTTTGCAAAACTCTGCAAAGACCTCAGTTCCACTGACATTAGAAAAATTTTCCTACTACTAATTTATGTCAATTCAATGAAAATGAATGTGTGCTTAAGATGAAGAGCTGCTGACTTCTGAAAGAAAACTACCTTTCTCTTGCAGTCCAGTGATAAAAACATCTGCTGGAGATTCAACTGTTCTTTCTTGTATTCCTCCTGAGACATACTATTGGACTCGTGTTCTGTAAAATAAATCCAACTTGTGAACGTGAGGCTGAAGGATGGGTGGGGGAAATGTTGAGGCGAGGAGGGGACAGATACAAAAAGCAAGATTGTGGCTCAGCTTCCCTTAGCACCTTCTGAACATGTCCCTGTTCTGAGGGATAGTCAGCTCTGCCAAGCTGTGTTGGAAACTAAGCCTTTTCTAGAACAAAGAATTCAACAACAGAGACAGAGGTGTATAATGAAACCAGAGTGGACTTTGTGTGTTTCTCTTGGTACACAAGAGCCCACCAAACCTAAAGCTGTTTTGCCATTTGTGAAACATCACTTACTAAGTGCATGGCTGAATGGTCACAGAGCCTACAGGGTTTGGTACTTCTAGTGGCAAAGGGATGTAAAGGGCAAAGGAGTGCTGTGTTAACAAGGAAGCTCTTTTACTTGGAACAAAAGACAGATGCAGAAATTTAGGTTTCAGTGTGAAGCAGAGTTAATCCACAAGGGACATCAGCAGTAAGTCTGGTTGTGTATCATTAGGCTCAGTGCCCTGACATAACAAGAAGTTTACTGTGATGAACTACATACATACAATAGGGGATGTCCTTGAAAAATGACTCACCTCTGTTCTGCAGGGTTTTACATTTGAAGTCATATTCATCTTGCATATCCTCTAATGTCTTGATGTCCTGCTCCACATCCTGTAATGCACGAGTGAGGGTGGCCACAGTTATTTAATATTTTCAAGTAATACAAGACTTAATCTGATTAGGAACTGCCTGGTACCATCTCTGGCAGATGTGAAGTCCAGTTTTGTAGCAATGCTTTTTCCTGGAACTCCCTAACAGAAAATATTCCTAAATTTCATCACCTTCTATTCTCCCTTCCTCCTTCTCAACTAACTGAAATCTGTTGATTATAAGGTATGGAAATGCCCTTGTGGTCAAGCCATGTAAGTTCACAGAGTTTAGTAGAACCTAGGCTACAGTGGAAAAACTTGGAATGGCACATAGCATTTCAAACTTTCAAATTCTTACGTATGATTTGGAGAAAAGCTTTCTGTTGTGACTGTATTTATTAAGACAAACACCTATATGCTAAAAAAGCACACCACCTAGTTAGCAACCAACTGGTCAGTTATGATTTAAGAGGTTTTTTTCCCTCAGTTGCTAGTACTTCAGATGGGTAAAATGCTTTTATTGCTAGGCACAAGGTACTTCCCATGTTCAGGCAATCCCTGGTTTGTAGACTTGAAAACAACCCCTACCTTAATTTTATTTGTCATTTAATCAAGTCTAATTTTCAGCATCTGTGAACCAACAAACACTATTGAGAAGAGTTATATTTTACTTACTGTTACACTGCTTTTTACAGCCCTAACTTTGGCATCAAGCTCCTTCTGTTTGTCTGGCATCCCAGCTGCAGTGTTCTGTACACTCCCTACTTCCATCTGAGGGAAGAAGCAGAACAAGCCAAAACAGATAACGTTTTTCATTCATGTAAATTAGTGACATTTGTTGACAAACAACCTGAGGAAGCATGGCTTTTTCTGATGAATCATACTAAAATTCTGTAGTATATTAAAAAAAATCAAATTCAGGTGAACTTGAAAGAAACAAAGTATTTATTTTGGTAAACAGCCAAAGGTCCCCCATCATGGATTTAAGTCTGGTGGAAGTGATGGCCAAGTTGGATTGGGCTTTGAGCAACCGAGTCTAGAGGAAGGTAGATGATCTCTAAAGTCCCTCCAAATCCAAACCATTCTGCAATCCCCTTTCCCTTTTTGATGAGCCACAGTTATTGCATACTGGAAAGGCAGCAGCAAGTGTTCATGTCATGTGGCAGGACTGAACAGCTACGCTGCAGCTACAGGGGCCCTGTCAGACTCCCACTCTTAGAGCAGCTGCTTTGGACGCTGCTGCAAAGGGCCCCTTGGTGAAAGGCTGAGCCCAAGGGCTCTTCCCACGCTGCACATTCAGAGCCTTGCTATAAACTGAGGCATTTCTGCATTGGAAATTAACATGCTTGGTCAGTCATCACTTTATTTCTACATAGGTGGATTACAGCTATCTATACATTTTGCATGCCTTTTCCAACTGTGGATTTTTTTTATTGCAAAATAGTTCTTGCATAGGGGAAAAAAAAATTGAGAAGCTGGAAACCAGGAGATGAAAAAGATATGGCTTTGCCTATAATTCAGAAGAAAGAAAAGGGCTTCACTAAAACAAACAGCCCAAAATACCACCAGAATTAGCAATAAATACTTGGACACAACTGGGAAGGAGAATGATGTATCATTTTTCCAGAGAAGCATAGTCCAAAGAAGCATGCTCAGCTGCTTAATAGAGAGTAAACTGGGGAGGAAAATGCAGAAGAACAAACCTAAATTCTTGATGGATATATGAGTTAATCACTAATTATTAAAATAAAATTCAATTAGCCCATCAGGTTATATTGTACTACAGAAGCATTAAAACAACCAGCATAGCTTTTACACAACTCAAGGAATAAAATGTATTTCCTGGCCATTTATTCTCCAAATACTTCATTCAGCAGAAAAAAAGCCATGCTGTCCAGCTGGTACAAATAAGCATTCTCCAGCTGGTACATATCAATGCTCACTCTTTTTTAAGGAACCTCTTACTGGGCAGAGAGAGGATAGCCTATTTCCCCTGCCACTCTTCATCCACTTCCCTTGTCCCAAATAAGAGGAAAGGGAAGATACAACTGCAGCAGAGATTTCAAGACTGTTACCTCACTGGATGCCTGGGCACAGTTCAGTATTTTCCTCTCTTCTTTCAGACAGTTGTGGATGATCATTGCCATGTGTATTGGGTCTTCTTGGAAGTTATCCTAGCATTAGAGATGCAATCTATTGTTAAAGTCCAAACACATAATTTCTTGTCCTTCGGTAACTTCCTGGAGCTCTCAAACTGTAACTGTACTGCTAATTAACTTTCTAACTGTAGCCATTCAAAACAAAAATGGAGCAACACTTGAATTCTGGCTTTTAAATCAGGATTCTCACACATCCTCTGTGAAAATCCCTCACAGCAGGGTAGTTGCTTAAGAGGCATCCAATTACACTGTAGCAAATCAAGCAAATGTATAGATATAGAACCCAGGCGTACCTGAAGATTACGTTTGCTTTTCCTTATGTTGTGCTGCAGCAAAAAGTTGTTTTCTATCAAGAATCTACTAAATTGATCATCAAGCTGTGACAGCAGGTCATGGAACAACAGCGTAGCAAATGACACATTGTTGGCCGCGTGTTCCCTAGAATCATTTAAAGTGTGCTTGGGTTAAATACACTTCCAGTACAAGAGCCAAGAAATACATACAAATGTGTGTACAATTGTACTTGATTTTTAATCCTCAACTCCAGCTGTAGAATATGCAAGCAATGAGAATTACCTTCAAATGTAAGGCAGATTCATTCTCTTAACTTTGACTTTCCTTGGTATAGAAACGTTGTTTCTCTATTATTTTTGGCACATTCTGTTCAAATTAATTTACTCATTCCATGCACATCAGGAACCTAAAAGTGACCCTGATGCATGTGCACGTTGTACCACTCCACAGGAAGTCTGGCAGAAGTTCAGAGTCTTAGAAGAATGAGAGACTGATGCTACCAAGGTAGTAACTAATCGGTCTTAAAACAGCCACTTTTGTTCTAGACCACTGAGAGCACTATGAGCAAAGGACACTCACTCCAGGTATCAGGTCCCTCTAGAAAACCCTGAAGATGGGCAGGAACACAGGCTGGAGCACCCACACAGCCACTGAAGCATCCTACCAACTAAGAATCACCTAGCAGCCTGCTCCCCCAGCAGCATTCTGCTGCTGCCTGTAACTTCATGTCTGAGGGCACTGCTTATCATACAACCCAAAGCCTAATTAATTTCTGGGCTTACCAATCCTGGTTTTCCAGCCACTGTGCCAGGTACTGCCTGATTTCCATAGGGAAGCTATCATCATATAGCTGGTGAACTTGCTCCAGATACTTGGAATCAAGTTGCTGCAGCTGATACCACTGAGTCATTCTGAGGAAGGAGTGAAAAAAAGTCAGTGTAAATGTTTAAGTAGTATTTAGACTAAACTGCTGAAAAATAACTAATTTAAAGTTTTCACGAACACTGACAAAATTGGAGGATGTGCTGATTTTGGCTGCTGAGTGGCATGTGCTAAGTGTGAGAAGCAAAGGAATTAAAACTGTCATGTTTAAAGTAAGGGCTTTGAGGCTTTTGATGTGTGTGCTTTTCAGATTACAGAAAACACAGCATTTGTGTGCGCTGCAGCAGTCCCAAAGAGGGAGACCCCAAGACCTCACTGGGCACTGTTCCACTGCTCTGCCAGCCTCAGTGTAAAGTTCTTCCTCATGCTGAGGTGGAACTTGCTGTGTTTTAGTTTGTGGCCATTGCTCCTCACCCTGTTGCTGGTCACCACTGGAAAGAGTCTGGCACCATGCTCTCGGATGAGGATATTTGAGATATTTATATGTAATGACGAGATCCCCTCTCAGTTTTCTCTAATCCAGACTAAAGGGGCCCAGCTCCTGCTGTCTCTCCTTGTGACAGAGAGCTCCAGATCCCTCAGCATCTTTGTGACCTCCGCTGGACCCTCTCCAGCCTTTTTTGTACCGAGGAGCCCAGACCCGGACACGGCACTCCAGGTGTGCCTCACTAGGGCTGAGCAGAGGTGGCTGACCACCCAATGCACCCCAGGACTGTTTCCTGGCCCTTCTCCACCTCCTTCCCTGCCCTTCCCGGGGGATCGCGGCGCGGTTCCGGAGCGAAGGGCACGGGCCCGGCTCCCTGCCCGCGGTCCCCCCGCTCCTGGCACCATCGCACCTGTTCAGCAGAGGCTGCCCAGCGATCCTGGAGGATGCTGCAGGATCGGCGGGATCGCTCAGCGCCGTGCCGGGGACAGGGATCCGCTCCGAGCGCTCCCGGGCAGGGCCGGTCCGGAGAGGGCGAGCTGTGGAGAACGAACCAAGAGCCGCACTCGGGAGTGGGGGGAACGGGCGACAGAAGAGCACGAGTGTCCCTGACAGGAATGAACACCGCTAGGACACACCTGTTCCCTCAGGAGCAAAGACACCAAAGAGCAAAGCGGGCAGGGGCAGTCTGAAGAAGCGACAGCTTTAGTTACACCGGGAATTCTGCCCGGCGGTGCCGCTCCCGGTGCTCTCCCGCCCTCTCCCCTCACCTCAGCTCCGGCTCGGCGCTGCCGGCTGCGCTCGGGGAGCCGCGCGCCACTGCGCATGCGCGGGGGCGGGCAGGGGGCGTTCCCGGGCTGGGAGCGCGTCACGTGACTTCTGGGAAAGGCCGCGGGGCCGCCGAGGCGAAAGCGAAACCAGCGCGGGGCGCTGAGGGCGGGCCCGGCCCGGGGGGCAGGAACGGCCGCTCTGCCGGGCCTCCCCTCCCCTCCCCTCCCCTCACTTCCCTTCCTCTCCTTTTTGGGGTTTGTCTGGTGTTTGAAGCCAACAAAGACCAGGGTAGGAAAATGCAGGCTTTGCTGCGGGTCTCCAGGGTAGTGTGTGCCCTCTTCCTCCTCACATGGAGGAGGCAGGTCTTAACTCCATGAAAGAAAAATAAGAGGTCTGTTTGGTGAACTTCGTGGCGTGAAATACTAGGGAGTAGTAGATCTATAAAAATGACCGTGGCGCACCAAGACAAAGCACAAAACAAACACAGTTTTTAAATTTGCTATTGCAAAACACAGTGAAAGCACCAGCACAGGTAGAAGTACTTAAAAGCTGATGGTTTGGTTTTTTCTGGTAGTATCTGGCTACTTCTTTTTCTTGTTTTTTTAACTCCACACCATTATTTCACTGGAGAGCTGGGCTCTTATCCATCATGGAATAAGGACAAAGTTTTCACTTTCTTAATGGAGAGAGACTTAGGCTCTATCCATTCATTCTACAGATAATCATTCCAGGGTTCCTTTAAAGCAGTGGAATTATCTCAAGGCACATCATTTCAACAAAACGTTCAGCCTACCCTCTGCAAAAATCTGCTCTGAAGCGATGGCAGGAACTGTCGTGCCAAAATCTGATCCATGATGCTGTTTAGAAACACCATTTATATTGGGCTGAAGTTAATACTTGAGAGCTTTGAAGGGTTGCCTTGCATGGAGAGCAGGGAAAAAGGAGGCTGTTTCTCATGCCATGTCTGATCTTCCCTTACAGTATTTCTCATGAGCTTTAGATGGTCAAAAATAAAAGCTTTCCCCCATTTTGTTTGTACCGAGGTTGTGAGGTTAGAATGAAAAGGCATGCAATAGCTGATGTCAGGGGAGGTCATGTTTCCTGCTTTAGAAACTGGGCAACTCCTCTGTGCTACTGTTTGTATCTCAGTTTAAGGTCAACTAAAAGACAGCAAGACTGTTTTTGTTGTGCCTTGAAAAAAATCCACAGAGATCCGGGTATGCAACTTGAAGCCGAAATCTGATTTTATTCATGCTGGTTATATAAATTACAGATATTACCAAGCTATATACAGAATTGCTCTTGTTATTTTGTATTTTATACCTGATGCTTGCTGAACTTAGGTGCAGCTTGCTTTGAATCACTCAGTGTAATGAACAGATGTGTTTGTTTCTTTGAAATCTACTTCCGTGCATCACAAAAATATCTCATTACTTTGTTTCCACTTGCTTCCAACTAACGTAAATAAGATGGGTGAAAGGAGAAATGAAAGTAAAATGCATGTCTTACTGATTCAAGGTTATGTTCTCATAGCAGAAGTCTCATTTATACCTGCTTGAGAAAGCAGTGAAGGTGCAAATGTTCAAGGGTTTGTGTTTTAGGAACTTTGTGTGCATTAACCGTGTATTCTGTGGGTAAGACTTGCATCTTGATTGGGCCTGCATTTCTGAAATACAGTGGCCTTGAAGTTGCCTGTTTATTATTCTGTTAACAGAGATTTTAGGGATAACACTGGGGGAAATAAAACCGAAACAACAAAACCAAACAACCCAAACTCAGCAGTAAACACACCTGAAAGAAAAAAAGAAGAGGATTTCAAGAGGGCAATTTACCATTTTTACAAAACCTGGTGGCCCTGCTTATTAAATGAGCCTGTGACAGGCATGTAATATCCTGTCATGCAGCACAAGTTTCCAGGTGGTCAGCAAATGCTGCAGCTGTTCAGTGACTTCAGTTTTTTAAAACTTCTTCCCTGTTGGCATTGACTAATTAGCATCCAAACTGTGTCAGAATGGGGATTTTTATTTGTACACTTTCTGACAGTACTTGCTGGAGTACCTGAGTGCTTCCTCCCAGACAGATTTACTTCTGCAACTATTTTGAGAGAGGGGGAAGTTTTGCTAACTCTCTCTTCCAGTGGTGAAATGGACACAGCCTTTTTAACCCCACAAGTTTTACGTTTGCTTCCTTTCTGGAACACCCTTCTCTCCCCAGCCTTGCCTACCTGCCTTCCACAACTTCTGCTGTGGTGTCAGATAAAAATCCATGCTGAAGGCAATCTTTGGAGAAAAGCAAACCCCATACACCTCTGAAACTTCCCAAGTCAGGGAGACAAGAATCTTTGTTTTGAAATAGTATCTAAATCAGTGGTGTACAAGTTCATGATTAAGCAGAAAGTATTTAACGTAATAAATCTTAATTTCTCCAAATACATTAATGTCTTTAGTTATCTTTATTTGCTGTCTTCAGAAGCAAAATATTTTGTTCTTATGCTCTCATATTTACAGCAATTCTATGGAAATTAGTTAAATTAGCAAGTAAAATTTCTCTGCTGGAACCCCACTGAAGTCTAATGACTCCCAAGCCAGGAAGGATTTGGTCTTTTTTCACTGACAACAGCAAATCTGACTTGCAAAAGGCTGTTTGAATCCCTAGGGAGAAAATTCCTTGTTTATGTATTATTGATAACAGAAAGAAGCCTAAAAATAACGTAATGGTTTCCAGGAAAAGCTGACTTTCAGAGGTGACAGGAAAAAAAAAATCATGACTTCTTTAACCCATCCAACGTTCACATATTTTTCCAGAATGTGCACCTCAGTCAGTAGAGTAAGGAGAACTTAGCTGGAAGAAAAGAAGGAAAAGGTTAGTCTCATAGCACTCAGAGCTGTTCATTCAGAAGAAACTGCAGATGAAACCTCTGGCTCAAGGTAACTGCCGAGTCACTTTGACAGTGTCATACAAAATGATGAGTGTCCCCTAGCCACCTACAGATAAGGATTTGAAAATCCTGTTTCTAGTTATTTATCAAATAGAGGAATGCTCTTTAGAAGACACAGCGTAGGAAACTTGCAATAAGAACAAGGATGGTATTTATATTTGTATGAACTTTTGTGGTTCTTGCAGCCTGTGGATATGTACTGCAGGGTTCTTCCCTGGAGTTTTGTTTTTACTTTTTAAGGGTAAGGGAAGCTAGACTGGGGGGAATAGAAGGGAATTCAGCAAGACTGAAGAAAATAGATCTTGCTAGAGATACTGAGTTGCAGGATATTTTGTCCTGCTGCAGATGTCACTCTTTCCTGTATCTCACACGATGCTTTTTTATTGGCATTTCATGGAGAAAAAGTATTGCTTTAATAGTGCAGACTGCTTGCTGTACTAAACCAGCTCTTCAGCAGGATAGATTGTTCACACAGAATTATCAAATTCTGTGTGAATTTGATAAAGAAAAAAACCTCCATATTTTCCTCATTTCCATTTATCAAGGTAAATTGAATGGGAAAGGGAAGGAAGGAGTTCTTTAAATATCTTCTAAAACCATTCTTCTCATGCTATTTCCAGCAGAACTTTAAAACATTTCTGGTAAGAGCCCACAGAAATACCACTTACCATCTAGCAGCATTGAACCACTTGTCTTGGCACCTATAAAATTGTATTTAACACTTGCAATTTGCTACCAGGCACATTCTTTTTGTGAGATTATGACCTTGAACAATGGCCACGGTCACAGCTTATTTTGAAGCTCTGAATAGAGCTGGTTTGAGATTTACTGTGCATGCAAGAAGAAACCAAAAATATTTGGAGGCTGATGTTAAACGAAAGTGAATCCAGCTATTCTTTACTCTGACAAAACTTCAGGAAAGCAAATGCGTGCATAGTTCAGAAGTGCAGTTGAGGAGGTCAGAACCATTTCCACATGTTATAAACCAAAAGAGAAATGAGTGGGGACATGTCTTGGATTGGGTGGGGTAGGTTTTAATGCAGAATTTTAATTCAGGCTGGTTTTTTAATTTTTAGCTAAAGAACTAGTTTGTCATGAGTGCTATCAGAGAAAAAAGTGAAAAATGAAAAAAAAATATATTTTGCTCTTGAGTGGATCTTCAGGTTGAGGTACTAAAGAACTCATTGATTAGTACATGAAGTTTAACTGTACTTCTAATCACTGACAATCAGGATTCTGGTTCAGTTTTGTTCTGTTTGTGGGTAAGGAGAAGTGTTTACAGAGAGGCATTTGAAGGGGAGTTGACATGCTTTTAAATACATACATTTCTGATTTGAGATCATAAATCATTGAACATACAGAAAGTTAAGGGCTAGTATTAAAAAAGGAGATTTTCTTCTAAAGCTGCTGGAGCCAAACCACTGCTGTGTTTCCTGAGCAAAGACTACTGGACAAATCCCTCCTGATTATACATCTTTGGTGTAAGGACTCTGAGCCACGGTGATTCAGAACGTCATTGCTAATCAATAAGGAAAAGAGGAATTAAAAAAAATAATATGTCCATAGAGTATTTTCCTAATTTTTCTATATACTAACTTAACATTACTTTTCTTTGCTGAACGTGTTTTAGTTGACTTTTAATTTTGCACTTTGAAAACCCCTGTAAAGTCTTGCAGCGTGAAAAAGTTGTGCAAGTTTGCTGAACTGGGAATTATTGATGTTCCTTGGGCAGCTCCCCTGAGCAAGTCCAGGCCTTTGTGCTGCCTAGAGAATTAGTATAAGTGACATGTATTTTTCAGTGTAAAGCCTTTGTTTGTGCAAGTACCCTGGGACCTTTGTGTTCTGATATTTATGATTCACTGGCCAGCATGTCAGGCAATTCCAGTGCTTTCAAGATGCTTGCAGTATCCTGCACCATTTAGAATAGGAAATATCTGCACAATTGTTTCAGAATGTAATGCAGCAGCAAGTGATGAAAGAGCTCTTTCATAGTTGTACAAGCAGCCTTTTATTAACCAGCATCTGTGCTGTCTCTTATTTGCTTAATATTTACTTATGAATGGGAAAGTTTACAACTTACAGCAGTTTCAATGGCTGTAGGACTCAGGTGTTCTCTTAGCACAGCATAAACACTTGGAGACATTGGAAGAAGATCTGATGGAGAATGTGGTTCTGTAGAGTCATTGAAGCTAAAAAAAAAAAACAACCACCAAACAAAAAAGATATAAAAAAATCTTAGAAAAAAACTCAAATCCCTCTAACTTTATGCATATCAGAAGAGTATGGTGAATGTTTTTTAAGTTTGTTAACCCTGTACTCAGGCTTGCTGGTGGCTCTGTAAGCTCATGCCTATAACCTGGTATACACTTAAAAATGTAGGAGATAGAGTCAGGTTTTTCCTCTCTTTCCTTGGCCCTAATATCAGTTGCTGGAGAGAAAAAGGAGGCAGTGAAAGATAAGTAGATCAGAGTAGCATAAAATCTGCATTCAGTTTTTACAAATGGTTTGCCCCATGAATGGGAAAAGCATTGTACAGGTGAAGTCCTTTACTTACCTTTCTTGTCTTTTGCAGTCCTTTCCAAACTATTTTCAAATAGTTCGGGGAAAGAAAGCAGGGGAAACTCTGAAATGGGATATTAATTACATAAAAATAACAGTTAAAGTGTAACACAGCTGTGAGGATACTTACATTTTGGAGACTGGGATAAATACAGAAGGAACATAACCTTTCCCTCCTCCATCTGAGGGCTTTGAGACTAGAATAAATAGTAGAGAAATTAAATATTGTCTAGTCATTTTATTATCTATTTGAAATTAACTATTTGCTTGAAGTGCTGCAGACAATAATATATCGGAGAGTCCCTGAATAAATAAATAGCCATATAATGAGGGGAATTCCTGAGATTAGTCCTTGAGTTCAGGTCTTAGTCACAGAATTGCCTGTGCTCACTAGATATGAATCATAATATAATACTGCAACTCATGAAAGAGATTTCATTAGGCCTTCAAAGCAAATATACTATTCTTTAAGTTTGGTACTCTGAGCCTGCAGATTTCAGTTCTGCAAATGCTTGGAGCTCTGTCTCTACAGATACAGCTTCAGCAGTATCTTTTGCATGAAATTAAGCATATATGTAAGATTTTAGAGGATTGGAGCGTTAGGAAAAGTCCACTGAGTAAAAACAAAGAGGGAGAAAAATACTGTAGCCTCCAAATATTTTTAAGTTGTGTAGGAATTTGAATTCAAATTGAATTGTAACCTTTGATACTGGAAGTCTAGAAGAATGTGTTGTATCTATTAATAATTAAGGCTTTGAGGGCTTTCTTTAAGTGAGAATGAATTTGATCTAAAAAATTTGTAACTTGGACAAAAAATAATGTGGGCCTGAACATATTTGGAACCATTCTTGTTCACCCCTTTTGCGTTTTCTAGTGCAGTTGCCAGGGGTTTTCAGGAACATTGTCTGCCCTAATAACTTTGTAATTGTGCAGTATATTGGGAAAAGGTAACACAGATAAACAGTCTTTGTTTTAGGGCTCCATTCCATGAAATGAAATAAAGTAGGGCTTCCAAGATACTTGGGAAATACTGAGTTTTCTTGAAATTAAAGAAACAGCATGCTACAGTGTAACACATCGATGAAGCCAATAAGCAGGATGACTTTTCAGTTTCCTCTCTGTTGAACACCCAAGCACTGAATTTTGTGATGCATCAGTCAGGAAAAAAAATTCCATTTCTTAGCTTCTTTTAAATACTGTCATCACCTCTACTGTAACCTCTAAGACCAGGGATATATTTGCAAAATGAAGCTGTCTAAATGACAGACACATGTTAAAACAGTTCCCTTGAAGATGACTATTAAAGGAGGCATCTCAATCTGTTCTCTCCCTCCTCTCGCTACATTCCTCAAATTGCCTCTTGACTTTGCAGCCGCTGTGCAGGAAGGATAAATAGAGAAGTGGAGCCTCACCTTCGTTTGGCTGACAGCTGTAGTGTTTGCCAAAGGCTTTATCTTTGGGGATATCTGGATACAGGTACTTCAGGGGGTTTTCAGGAACGTTGTCTGCCATGATAACTTTGTAGTCACGGAGTATGTCAGCAAAAGGCAGGGCAGATAAACGACCTTTGTTATAGGGTTCCACCGAATGAAATGTTACATCTCCTGCAAAAACACAAAGGCACCATAACCTGTAGATGAGCAACGGCAGCTGGAACACATTTTTGCCTTTGTTTTGAGGTTTGCACTTGCATAGGCTTTAACTGTTCTTACCTAAGTTGGTATCTTTCGATATTTAATTTCTTCATATTTGGAAATAAATCTAAAGCCTGCAGTTAGCAGGTACACCTCCTAGAGAGCTCTGTTTATATAAAGAGCTCAGAGGTGGAATGTCAGAGTTTTGGTTTGTGTTTGAGAAATTATGATACTTGTATCTTGTCCAAAACCATACTGTGACATGATACATGTGGATTTTATTTTCAAACCGAACAAAACTTGACTCCTGTATTTTCAGGTATATTGCAGAGTTTGGGTTGGTTTTGTATAGTTGTTGGCTTGTTATTTTTTTTCTTTTAATTGTACTTACCATTTTCTCGCTGATCCACCCAAGTAAAGGTAATTCCACCCAGATTGCTCTCACTAAACCTTAATAAAAATGTTCCTGGTGTCTTGTCTTTCAGCAGAATTCGTTCCTTTTCTTTGCTCACAAATCCCATTATGTACCTGAGGTATAACAGGAAATCACGGGTTTACTTTTGGAGAAAAACACGGATTTCTATCTGTTCAATGTGTAGAATCACAGAAGAAGGGCCTGGGTTGGAAGGGACCTTAAAGTTCACCTGGTTCCAAACCCCCTGCCGTGGACAGGGACATCTTTCACCAGACCAGGTTGCTCAGAGCTATCCAGCCCAGCCTTGATCTGGCCAGACTTTATACAGGTGTTCAAAACCTGGCTACAAGGCTTTATAAGGTTTGACCAAAGCTTTGTATGATTTACACTTGGGGTATGGCACTGAGCTCAAAGTACTATGAAGCCTGGTGAAATTTATCCCAATACTTGATTGCATAGACAGAACTGAAGAATGGATCTAAACCTGCATTTCCCCTTTGGCAGCAATTTCCAGAAGTTATGAATGGGAGAAAGGAGACAGAAGTGTTAGAGTCGTTGCAAATACTGCTCTGCATGGCTGAAACTGAGATGAGTAAAGGACAGAGAAAATGTGGAGAGAGGTCAATATACAGCAGTTCCCTTGTTGCTCACCCATCAATCCAAAGAGGGAGAATGTGTTTTTTAATCAAGTCCAGGATTGCTTCAAGCCACACCCAAAAGGTAAAAGACTTCCCAGGCAAATGTTCCTAACAGTTAGAAAAACAATCACAAAACACAGACAAAACCAACACACACAGGAGAATCATGAGAGTGATGTTACCCAACATTCACACGACAGTTTATTCTCAGTTTCTTAAGAATAAACTGCTTTGCTCAAGTGAGAATGGCAATTTGAGCTGTGGTTTTGAGTAACACCTCTCTTTCAACCTGACGTAAAACCAACTGATTTTTAAGATATGCATTGGAAGTACCTCATTTTTCAAGGAGAATAAAAATCACATTTATGGTTTCTTCCTAGCTATAAATCTGTGTTTTGAGTGAAAAGAAGATGAGAAAGTTGAACTTCCTTCCAAGGTTCTGTACTTGCTTAAATAATGTAGTTAATACTAATTAAATGAGCTTATCCTTCTTTATCAATACATTCTCTGTTCCTCATCAAAGTTATTGCATATGTTGACTGTCTTGAAGTAATTTAGGTCAAAACTAAACATATGACATATTTTACTTATGCTTTATGAAAAAATGCATTGCACGCTTTGGTAACACTTTCAGTTGATCATTTACAGAAATATATAAGACACACTATAATGGCAGTTTCTGATATCTGTGGCAATATAACTAAGTAGATCCCTAATCCCAAGCTTTATGTTTCCAGAAGTGTTTTTTTTCTAATTAGTTTTTTACAAGGGATGTGATTGCGCTGAGTTGTAAGTTCCACATGTGGCAAGTGGGAATCTTAGCAGCAGCATCAGAGAAATAGAGATAGGCCTGGCTGTGGGTGTTATGAGAAATAAGAGTTTAATTTTGCTTTTGGAACGGTACCTTGCAGAACTTTGCCCAGGATAGTTGATAATCATTGTAACTGACTTGCTGTCCTAAAAGGAAAAAATAGAAGGCTAAATGGTGCATGTATTATTCTGAAGTTATGAAATAGATACTGCTTGATATCTGTATAGATGGTTGGGGGGGTGAGGGGAGAAGTGCACTACATGCAGACTTGGGGAGGGAGGGATAGGGGCGTGCTAAGGGACTGTAGGTCTGGTTTTCTATATTCTTTTGAAGCAGGTGATAATAACTTTGGAAATATTTGCCTAAAGTAGCTCGTGACTTGGTGTTCACAACAGTACGTGCTCAGTTTCAGTTTTTAGCTTAAATGTTTTTTTCAGCTTTCCCCAGGGCCTTTCCCTTCTGGGGCCCACTTGGGTCTCAGAGTACATCAGTCAATAGTACATCTTGCTGAGGTTAGAGAGCCTCTTGGCTTTGCTGACACCACTGAAGCATCTCTGGTGAGATCCCAGAAACGAACAGAGCCACAAGGACAGGTACTTAAAATTAAACAAACCCCAAACCAAACCTCATAAGCAAGCAAAAATACTTCCTTTTTGATTTCAGATGTATGAGATAATTGTTAAGGAAGCAAAATAACATCACACAATTCGGTGTGATTTTGATGCCCTCTTCCTTCAGTTGAGCAGCCTGGAAATTTGAAAGTTGAATTACTTTGTGATAAGAATAAGCTGATGCCTGCTTTTCTTTAAAGAAAAATTGTCATTGTGACATTTTTGATATCAGCTCTGGAAGTAGAGGTCATGCCGTGCTGGTTTTGGCTGGGGTAGAGTTAATTTTCTTCACAGTAGCCAGTGTGCTTTGGATTTGTGCTAGAAACAGTGCTGGTAGTGCAGGGATGGTTTAGTTCTTGCTGAGCAGGGCTTGCACACAGTGAGGGTCTTTTCTGCCTTTCAACCCACCCCACGAGCAAAGGGGCTGGGAGTGCTGAGAAGATGGGAGAGGACACAGCTAGAACAGCTGATCCTAACTGGCCCAAAAGGGTATTCTGCACCATGTGGTGACATGCTCAGCATGCAAACTTAGGGGTAAGAAGGAGGAAGGAGGGGATGTTTTTGGTGATGACATCAGTCTTCCCAAGTAACTCCTTTGTGTTATGAATCCAGCCCCGATTTCCAGGCTGAACACTTGCCTGCAGATGCGAGGTAGTGAATGAATTCCTTGTTTGCCTTGTGTGCATGTGTGGCTTTTGCATTACCTGTTAAACTGTCTTTGTTTTGACCCACGAGTTTTCTCACTTTACCCTTCCAATTCTCTCCCCATCTCATTCTGGGGGAGTTTATGGCTGTGTGGGGCTTAGTTTCGTGCTGGGTGTACTTAAAGCCCCTGCCTGTAATTACCAAATAAAGAACCCCAAAGCAAGTAAAATCTATGTCTTTCTAAACACTTACCCATAAGTTTCTCTGCCAGCATGTTGAGCTGTTCAGAATTGAGTCCACGACCAACATATGATGAAAATTGCCAGCTCAGTACTTCTAAGAGCTGGCTTAAAGTGGCAGCAGGGGGGTTGTTGAAGAAAGACAAATTCTGCAACAGAATGAATGCTTTGTTTAGGTAGCAATCATGAAATACATATGAGGCTGCAAGAGGAGGCTGCAAGTACTTGAGCAGAATCTGAAAGTGTTGAAAGTGAGCTCTGTGTGGGGGGAAGCACTGGGGCAAACGTGTGTGGATCCTCCCACCTGCAGGCACCCAGCAAGGTCATGTGGGTGCCTGGGCAGGGTTGTAGGGTTAGGCTTGTAGAGAGAGAGCTAAAATCCCTGTGTGCATCTTTGGTGCTAAAATACGTTGCTACGCCTCTGGTAGTGTCCTGTGTAAAGATAGTGATTTTTTTTTTTTTTTTTTTTTTGGATTGTACACACAATGGGACCTACTGAAGACTGTGCAAAAACTCTTTGGAGGATCACAGAGTGATAATGCAGCCCAGCCTGCTGGTCAGCTGGCCTGCCATCATGGTAGACTGCCTGACCCTTTCCCTTTTCCCTCCTCTGAGCATCTGTGTGACTGCACTAATCCCCAGCTGAAAGCCCAAGAGCCACTGACAGCACCATTCCACAGTCTGCAAATACAGTGACTGAATCTAAAATATGTGCTGAGACAGCTGGAGCCTTAGAAAGAATGATTCTGCCTTTGCTCAGGGTTAGAGCCACTAGAAGTTGCTATTTAACATTTGTAGTCTTCTGCACAGAAGGCACAAGTTCCTATAAAATCCATGGGAGAAAGCAGCACTTAAGTACATTACAGATTCACCTATATGCCTGCTTTCAAGATTTGGAGTTGTACTGGTAGAAGTATTTTCTAACAGGTCTAGTCTAGTCAGACACACCCAAGAAAGATATATTAAAACTAGAGAAGTTGTGGGGAAGGCCTGTCACTTTTCCTTAGTTTAAGAGCTACTACTACCACTACTTTAGGCTACAAAAACAAAAGCTAAGGGTGCATGTGGTTTTATATCTGGGCAAGGAAAGAAAGATAAAGAGAACAATAATAAAGTGGGATTTTGGTGACAGTGTACGTGACAAAAATAAGGCCAGTTCAAGAGGGAAATAAATCTTTTTTTATACTTAATGTATTTAGTAACCAAATAATACGAATATGCAAATGCAGGAAGTTGGTGTTTGCATACTCAGGACCTACCTGAGGATCGTTGGTTGACAGATTGTACCAAATAATAGAGGCCCATGCGTTGGGCAGTTGGCTGACATTGGAAATCATCACCACAGGCAAAGAGCTGGTCTGGTGGAGAGAATGAATGCTGTGTGTAAATGCTGCTGAGGAAAGTATTAGTGCTGCACTGTGCTTTGGTTTTCTAGCCTCTCATTCTTCCCAAAGCATTGCCTTCTTTTCCAGAAGTTCTGGAAATCTTGTGGTTAGTGCTGCCTCACCAAGGGCAGGCAGACCTGTGGTGTGGCCCAACACAGCTGTAATTCTGTAAACTGCTGGAAAATGCCTTTTACACCCACCCCAGATAACCTGTCCTGAATACTCACTTCCAAATTTATGGTCAATCCATACAGGCAGACCTGTGTTTCAAAGCTGATGGAGTGTAGTTCCTCGGTCACCATGTGAGGGCCCTGAGGGAATAATGAGATTATAAAGCTGTGAGTGCAGCCTGACAGCTGGCATTTAACACTGTTTTAGTGATGCAGCTGCTGAGGTTACACTTGGAAAGAAAACCCATATCAAATATATAAGCAGAACAGGAAAAGAATGAAGAAAACTGTTTGTTCAACTCTGACATTAAATTGGTCCAGAAGCGTGGCATTTTTTCTGATTAATCTATAAGACCCCCTTAATATTGTTAAATCAGTACTTCTAAACTTCTGTATTTTTTCTAAAATGCTGCTTTTAAACACAGATTTGCACACAAGAAGTTAACAGATAATTTTGTGTGTCTAATTAAGGTTGTCTCCAACACTCCTTTCCCTAAAGTTTCCTTATTGGTTGATAATTTGACTTTGAACAGGGATGTTCAAGGAGAAACAAACTAGAAACAAAGCAAATAGCCACAGCTTTAATGACAAATCGGCCTTCATCCAGGTTTGCTGTGAGTAGTTGAAGGACTAGAGGCTTAAATCATTAATCCAAAGTAAATCTGGTATTAAAACACCAAGGTTTTCTTGAATGGAAAACAATATCTATTTGTCATTGTTGATTAAAGTTTGTAGTATAAGCATTTGTTTTCATTACAAACCAACATAGCTCTGTGAAAATCCAAATCTCTGCTCCTTAGGAAACAGATCTTCTGACATGCATTTCCATCTCCAGAACTCAAAGGATTAAAATATACTTGTTCTTTTCCAGATTTCTTTGTTGGTGGTGTTTCCCTCCCCATCATGCATTTGCTTCATCAGACTTTTCTTTTTAAAAAAAAGAAATAAAACTTGCATATCATAATGCTTTCCCTTACTGAAATATCTGCTTTCAATCAATGTAAAATAAAAGTATTTCTTGGCAGAGGACCTTGTGGCCTTATCTTTGTCATGGAGCACCTCCTCCAGGAGATGTACAGGCCACTGCAATAAAAGATACTGAATAAATGAGGAATTGGGACCACAGGAGATCCTTAGGCATCTGAATAATAATAGTCTGCCTTGCAAAGGGAAAAATCCAGCTTAGACCTGAAAGCTTTTACATGAAATACTCATTCATCAAATGAGCTCAAATGTTTTAATACAGGTTGAATCGGTCCAGCTCAACCTGTATTGCTGACACAAAGTTGAAAAGGGTTGGTGAAACAACCCTTCTTCCCCCCATTATGATTTTGCAGAAGCAAATTTTTCTTATGGAAAAATCATCTAGGCAAAAAGGTACCTCTGCATGAAAGGACAAATCTAAAAGAGAGAACTTCCACTTTTTTTTTTTTTTTTAAATGAGGCCAGTTATATTTAATTACACTTTTAGCATACTGAACGTCCTATAACAAACCACGTTTTGAAAGCATTATAGCTGCTGTTAACAAAGAAAATCCCAACTCTTGTTCTGCTAATAACCACTTTCACAGACTGACTTGACCAAGGAGAGGCTCTGTTTGAGGAAATCAGCAGTGAACCAGGTCACAGTTGAGCTGTCCTAATTCTCCACAGCCCTATGATAGCTTTATATAGCTTTAAAGGCACAATGTGTAGAAAATGCTGCCAAAACTGGAGTGCCAACATTTCTTAACCTACATTTTTGCATTTGCTTGTTGTGGTGTCAGTGATTTTGTGAGCAGCAAAGCAACTGGGAGGTGAGCCTTGAGTTTCAGTCCTGCTAATCAGGTTATGAGTTGTTCTGTTCAGAAATGTGTGTGAGATGGGCACACGCATCCTCTGCTTTAGGTTTTGGTCAAATTCTTCATGCTGAACACACCTTTTGCTTTGTACTCAGAGAATACTTCAAGTAACTTTTGTGCTTGTGTAACTACGGCTATTCAGGCTGTGATATGAGTGGTTTGGGTTTTTTAAAAATATTTTTTAAAACCTGTTAATACAACTTTACCCTCAGTTATGCTGGGTTTAGTGCTGTCATGCCATACACAGAATCACCACGAGAGGGGAACCTACGACCAGGCTGGGTTAAAAATAGATGTAAGAAGATGTAAATAGATGAAGCACATTTTTGGTCCTAGCTGAGGCAGTAAACCCCTTGGATGCAAAGATAATGACACCCTGATTTCAGCTGTGAACCTGACCAGCAGGACATATACTTACAGGACCTTTCCTGGAGGAAACAATTATTTCAACAACAACAAAAAAAATCTTTAAAGCTTGTTGGTTTTTTTTTTTTTTTGATCAAAATGTAAATGACCAAAACGGTAACCTTGGAATGCAAGTGGAATGCAAACATTTTGATTATTACTCTCTACCTTCTATTGTAACTTTTTCAGTATACAGACTTCAGGCATGCAATTACAATTTGAGTAGTTCCAAACAATGCTAATTATACTAACATAATAATTGGATCCTCTACTTCGTATATATTGCAAAATTCAACAGCTCTTTGATTAAAATAAAATCAAATATGAAATACTTGTGAGAGTAAGCAAAAACAACAAGTAAAATAAATGCACAAACCTCATTTCCTTTGCTTCCAGCGCTTGTTTTCATTTCTTTGGGTTGCTGGATAAAGCAAAGCAATATTTTTCTGTGAGAGAAACTATAGCCAGAAGTACATATAAAGAACATAATTTATAACCAGGATGTTGTTAGTTATAATAAGATTTTATTTGCAATAAGCAAAGTCTAATGAAGACTCTGACACTGCACCTTGAAAATTCTATTCAGTGAGGAGTCTTCTGATATTTTTAAAGTTTTAAGAAACTAAGTTAATGTAACAAAGGATTAACTAGGGTGCTTGCCAAGTGTATCACACACCAAAAAAGTGCTAAAAACCATCGATCTCAATCTCCTCTTGCAAAAACTACACGAGGCACTGAATCTGTGGTTATGCCCCAAAAATACCACAGGCATGGGAGTGTTAATCAGAAAGCAGAACTCACTGGGCTCTCAGAATTTACACAAGCAGTCTCTCACAAGGCTTTATCACAGGCATTAATTACCTATAGATTTCAAGCATTCAATTCTATCTCCCCTAGAAAATTGTCTTGTGATTTAGGTTTGTTGTTTGTTTGCTCTGTGCGTTGGGTTTTTCTGCTTGGTTTTTTTTGTTTTTTGGTTGTTGTTGGTTTGGTGTTTTGGGGTTTTTTTAACCAAGCTCGGTTTCTGTGAACCTTTGTAATTCAGTGTAATTAGTCTTTCCTCTTCTGGCGGTAATTAGGATTTGCTTTGTAATTTCTGTGAAAATATACAGTCATATTTTTTTGGAATGGATGAAGTATGGAATGACATAAAGAGGTTCTAGGAGCAATCTTTTTGTACAAGCAGAAGGAAAATGAGTGTGGCCTTGACAGTTGTACAGTTCTCCCTCCAGAGTTTCTAAAGAATCTTTTCTCTCTCTACCATAAGTACACAACAGTAAAAAGTGTCAAACCTACCAAATGCCGAAATTCTACTGACAAGCTTCCATTTGCAGACTCATCCATGTTCATGGCTTTCACATGTGTTCCACACAGAACAAATCTACGGTTACTGCACAGGACATGACAGTTATGTACTCAAATACAGTTATGTACTCAAATACAGTTATGTATTTGTATTGGGAAGACCTAATAAGTATGATATTTTATTGTCTTACCTTACAGTTGAAACATTCCTAAAAGAGAAGAGGGGTGGGGGAGAGTAAAGGGGTTGTGAATCAGTGAATGTGTAGGACAGAACTTGTACTGAGAAGCATATCTGAGATGGTAGATTTTGCCTGCTTAAAGTTTCTATTGACCCTACAATTACAACATTTAAACTGAAGAACTGAAATTCATGCTGTCCACTTAGATTTTTGCATCTGGCCATATGCAGGTAGTGCATTTTATCTTGCTATTTATTATCAGATGGTACATGGTTTCTGAGAGAAACAGTCCTGGCTTTTCTCTTGTTCCCTCCTCACTGGGTGTTTTCCTATTTTTTTTTTTTTTTTTTTTTTTTTTTTGTAGGCTCACATCTGTGTCCACACAGTCAGGGTGGTTTTTTGGGGCTTGCAGAAGCATAACAAGCAGAAAGAGGGAGCTGGTAATAGGGCTAGGGGGATGGTGCATGTTGAGAGCTCAGCAATATTTCAAAGCTAGCTGTCCCATAAATGCAACACAGTTTGATTTCAAGCTTTTGTGTGATGCTGCTCTATCAGTCTGATGAAGTTTTTCTAAGTCTTGAGACAAATCTTAAATGAACTTCTTGCCTCCAATTTGAAAACATCAATTAGATCTAGCAGCTTTGTTTTTAAAAAATTAATCTTCCACATGAAAAAGTGTTACTCTGATCTTCTAACTGGTGGGTTTTAATTTTTTTTTCCTTTTAAAAGCAGTTTTAAAATCAGATGGGGTAGCCACTGAAAAAAACTGTGTGGTCTCTGTAGGGAGCAAGAGAATATCTTCACTTTTAAGTTACTTACTTGTCAATAGTTGCTTTCACTCTGATCTGGTAGTTCAGCTCTGGCAATTTAATTAGCAACCTTCA
Source organism: Cinclus cinclus (assembly GCF_963662255.1). NCBI lineage: Eukaryota > Metazoa > Chordata > Aves > Passeriformes > Cinclidae > Cinclus > Cinclus cinclus. The sequence continues at coordinate 2,089,331 of NC_085066.1, read as the reverse complement.
AAACAGAAAATGAGCAATTGAATATTAACAGAATAAATGTCTCACCAGAAAACACTTGGCTGGTTGCTCCAGATTAAAGTATCAGAAATTATTATGATCTGAAAACAGACTAGGCATCTATGATTATAACACAATTTACAGGGTTGAATACTCAGAAAGAGGAGCTGGGCTGTTCCAGTGGTGGGTGCTCTACCCTCCCTCTAAGTGTGTGGAAAAGTTAGCATGTGTTTGAGGGAATGGCTGGAGAGACACCAAAGCAGCCCTCGTTAGGAAATAGATTTGTACAATCTCTGACTGCACCACAGATGTGTGTGTGCTTTCCTTCACGCACTTTTTTTCACCCCCAGCCCTCCATGAACTTTGGCTGCAAGGTGAAAAAGAAATGAGAGTTCCTCTCCAATCTTCGCTCTTTCATAGAGTCAGGCAAGGAGCTTCTGGGAGAGAAATAACTTGTCTGTGATTCACCCAAGCCCCTCAAAATGCAGTAGTTTCCCTTTCCTCTGTGCAGAAGTGGCTCTGAGTATTCAGATTTTGGCTTGTATGACAAGGATCATTATTTACTCAGTTTGTAAAGTCATTAAAACAATAATTCAATGCATACAGAACCCTGACTGTGCTGCCTTTAGCCACAATGTGCCTTTCTTCCTTGTGTTTTACTCTTTACTGCCACTTGTTCTACATGACAGATTTTGTGGATTTTATATCCCCATTCCAAAAAATTTCCCTGCAGCTGTATGGATCCCTAATGCAAGCTGGTCTTGTTTGCTTTCTAGATTCTCCTAGGGTAAAATATGGTACACCAATGAAGGAGTTTATACCAGAGTTTTTTCCTTACCTTAATTTAACAGTGAACTGTATTAAAGTTTTGAGAACCATTGGCCTCTGGGGGTGTGTTGGCATGCAGGGCTGCCTTTCAACCACGAAGGAGCTGTGTGAGAAGAAGTGAAAAAACCAGATTTTTAGGAATAGATATGAACAAACAGATGGAGTTTTGGGGTTTTCTTTAGATGGGGGGGAAGAGAAAGGGGCTGGTATCTCTTAAAGATTTATTTCTCTACAGATGCCGAAGTGGGAGCTATGCATTCCAACTCTCAGTTCTCAAAATGATCCAGTGGTCTAACTTGCCCTTCAATTGTTCCCATAAGAAACAGATATTTGGAAGACATTGAAAATCACACCAAATTTTATAGTTCTAAAATACAGTGATGACAAAGTCTTGGTCTCCCAAAATTTTATCAGAGCCATAAAACAGAGTATGAAAAAACACTGAGCATGGCTCCAATGAAATTAAACTATAATAATTAAACTGTGATTTTAATTTTTTGATATATAGATAGCAAACAGTTGAGCCCACTTTGCTTTCAGAGACTCACTTGTGGTTTATCTCTTGTATAGCCTGTACCAAAGGCAAGAGAAATGATGCTCATATTTTACCTACTAATAGAAGGGTGAGCTGGGAGGGCAGCAGGAAGCATAGCTTGGTGGGGGGGACAGAGGAAAGAAAAGGAACATTTCATTAAAAGAAATAAAAAAAGGCAAAATCAGAAACACAGAACCTCACAACTTTTCTCAGCAGAATGTACGTAACTCCTCCTAGAATAAGGGGATTTCTGAAATCAGAACTTGATGACAAACCCTTAGAATCTGCCCATGAGAAGCTGCCTGGCACCTTCAGTTTCTATTACTTTTGATGACAGCTGTCCATACTTCTTATATGAGGAACCTGGTCCTAAAAATCCTCAGACATTCAAACTTTTTCTCCTTCCTCTTAGCAGTGTGTTCTCATTGTTGTACCAGTAAAGCTCTGTACTTCGGCTTACGCACTTCCGGAAAAGGTTGTAGAGCAGAAAGTTGACTTTTTCCAGCAGCTGAGGTCTTTGCACAGGAATGGGGTCCCCATCATAAGTCAGCCTGGTCAAGAGTTCATCCAGCTTTTCTAGTTGCCTTCTGACTTGAAAGAGACTCTCTGCCAACAGTGTAAAGCTACAGCAAGACGAAGAATTAGTTTGCAATATTTCTTGTAGACCGTTTGTTGGAACACAAGAACTACTGAAGTTCTTGCCTGGGGAAAATCAGAATTTGTGTTGAAGGGTGCTTTCCAGCTTTGCCCAAACTCCCATCCATCTATTCATCTTTTGTTTACAGGAGTATATAAATACATAGGGAAAATTCCTGCTTTATCTTCAAAGATAAATATTTTCACAACAACGCAACACCGTGTGTGACAATTTGGAAGAAATATATACATGGTCCTGATGTGGTGCATGCAGGGCACTTGTGCCAACATTAATTATTTCCTACAGCTCAGGAGTTTTGCAAAATGTGCTCTTTAAAAGGATAATATTTATGTAGAAGGAGCAAGTTAACAAGACTGAAGAAGTCTAAAAGCAGTAAGGAAAAAGAAATCCAAACACACTTGCTAACAGTTCAATAGCGTATGTGTGTATAAAATCACATTTGTAAGCTATATTTAGCATCTTTGTTGGAAAAAGAAAAGTACTTCAGAGAAAAAAGAAGAAACCTACAGAAGAAAAGAAGGAAAAAAACACTCTTTTTTCAGTCCTAAAATTTTCTTGGTTATTTTCCTTCCTTTTTACTTCTTTTCCGTATGAGAGTTTTGATGCAGGAGTAATGACCATGATGTTGTGCTGACATTGTCTGGGTATGATATCTTTTAAATATAGTGCTATTTTCTTTTTATTTGCAGTCACTTCAGAGTTGCCACCACAGAGACTACTGCTATTCAATCCCTGCACAGTGTGAAGTCTGGAGGAGTGAGTCAAAGCATAAAGCCTCTACCCAGGTCCTGCCTAGACACAACTCCCACTGCCTTTAATGACAAACTCAGTCAGCACCATTCTTACTCAAGCAAAACTCCCAAGAGAGTATAGCTCATGTGTCTGGAGGAACTGTCAAACCCAAAAATTAGTGACTGCCACAAGGCAGTAGCGCTAATTCTGAACAGCCGTAGCCATTCTTCGCCGCAGCGCTAATTCTGAATAACGAACGTTGCTTTTAGTTAGCACCTTTTACTTTTTTACTTTCTTAGCTGCTGGTGAATTTGCTGCTGTTGCAACTGATCTGAAGGAATGATCATTTCAAGTGCAGCAGACTTCCTGTGGTTTTCAGTGGAAACGCGAGGTCAGGGCAGGTTTACCAGTTCTGGAGCTGGTCGAGCCCTCCATGGAGGGGCCCCCCGATGCAGGCGATCTGCTGCCGCCTCTTCCAGTCCAGCAGCTCCTCGGTCAGCAGGTTGCTCATCAGCATATCGATCTCATGGATCACACGGCCTATCTTACTGAGCACTTCCTGGAAAATAGGAAAGGTGTCACTAACTGACCACGGGCAACAGCTGCAAAATTCACCCATTATCATGAAGCGCTTATTACATTTTTTAAAAATTATTCTGAAAGTAACCCTGCTTAAATCCTATTGTTTGCGTGACAGGACTCATCAACCATTGTACATTAATCCTGAATCTCTATGAAGTCTTCTTCAGTAAATTTTTTTTTTTTTTTGGGAGGATAGGAGGGAAGACTGTTGCATTCTTTGTGGGCATAATATCCCCAAGGTTTTGATACTTGCAAGCTCTGTTGAGTTAAAAACGTTCTGCTTTTGTTTTGCATCATATAAAATGCTTTTTGGTTTTTTTTTTTTGTTTACTTGATTTAATCATAACAGTAGCCCCCCATGGATGCAAACAAATTGCTTCACTCTTAAGGTGTGCAAAACCATATCCTTGACTGACCTGTTACTTAATTGTCAATTTTTTAACTTCCAGTCAAAATCACCCTAACTTCTTGTCAAAATCACCCTGACCCACCCAAACATTTGGCAAATTTTTAACTCCTGTGAAATTAGTCTGTTCTTTTGAGATGAAAATTAAGAAAGGCACACATACGCATTTGAGTATTTGGTGTGGGAATAAGGGGAGAAAGCAGATTAACCACAAATGATAGAACATTGTCACTAACCTTTCTCTTGTAGTCTAAAGTATTGAGCATCTCCTGCAACGCCAACATTTCCTGTTTAATGAGGGCGCTGTTTTTGTCGTTCTGCTCTGCAGGGGACGAAAAGAAATTAGTATAAATATGTGTGTGGGTGCATTTGCCTGTTTATAAGGGGAGAAGAGGAAAACAAGCCATGACCAGACTGCAACGTGAAGTAGTGGAAAAAATAAACTGTGGACATCGGGAGATGATATAACAGCATATTTAATTTGAAAGGACTAGCTTTAGTAAAAGTTTAACATAAGGTAAGGTTTTATGGATCCTGTTTGTAGCTGTGTATGTGGGAAAGCCAGAAAACATAGAGATGATACCCAGAGTTCTCTAAATTTCTCATCCCTGTGCATATTCCTGTGTGTTATGTACATCTGGCTTGGATCAGTGATTGATCTGTACACACAAAGATGCTCGTGGTGTCAGCAGTTAGGCTAAAGCTCGTTGGACTCAATGTGAATTGCAATGTCTGGCTGAGAGGCATTCGGAGCAGTGATGAAGTGTTCATCACCAGGGGAATTTCAGCAGCCAGGAGCACTGATCACCGGGCATTTCCCCCTCTCTCTAACATTTGTCCTTCTCTGGATCATGCACCAGTTTCAAGAGTCCCCAGGCTCACCCATGCTCTTTCACATGCAGCTCTTTCCCACCCTTACTTTCCCCGACCTTTTGCATCTTTCACGCTACATTCAAAAAAGGAATTGGTGCCGACTTCGTGCCTGCTAAACTCTGGATTGACGCCTTCTTATTGAGTTAGGGTAGATGTTTCAGTAGAGGCAGGCAAGTAACCAGCACCAGCTCGGCCCCAGCAATTGCTCCCACACACTGTAACCTGCCTGTGCTGGAGCAGAGAAGCAAAATTTTGAGCCCTGAAAGTCATTTATTGTCAGCATGTTTTATCTTGCAAGTGGGGCAGCTTTCATGTATCTGTGTGGTCAGTAATTAGGATTGGCCTGATGACTAGCAGCTCATTGAACCCTGGCAAGTCTCTTGAGGGCTGTGTTGAATCCAGCCTTCAACATTTAGGATTGATGTGCTTAAGGACTTCGATGTTTCAAGGCCAATATCTTTTGCATGTTCAAAGAAGATAATATAAAGATATCTGAGCAGACACAAGCAGACCCCAGTTTCTTTTCTGAAAGAGATCATGCAAGCACTGTTGCCACGTGCAGATCTCAGCCATGCCAGGCTGGTCAAACATGAATTCAGAGTGCTTACCAGCTGATTATCACCACTGTGGTCAAAAAAAAAAAACAGAAAGCCAAGTTAGAGGTGAGAAGAATCTGTTTTGCATGACTCTGGGAAATAAGAGTCACTTCCACATTCTCCCAGAGAAGGGCCATATAAAAGGTGAGGATATTGAAAATAGGGTCTTTAAATTAAGAAATGTACTACTTTATATGACGTTAGGCAGTTTAGCCATAGGAAATAATTACACTTTCTTAACATGATCCTCCTTACCCTCTTAACCCCAAAAGATGTTTATGTTTCAGGACTATAACCTTATATAAACCAAAGATCCATTTTTGTGTTTACATATATTACTTAAGTAATGCACAAAACCCCCTGAAGCCCCCTAGGAAATCTAAAAATTATTATAAAAACTCTTACCTAAGCTCTGTATTGTTTTATACCTGAAGTCAAACTCCTCTTGCAAGTCTTCCAAGTATTTCACATCTTGGTCAGTCATCTTTCCCAGGAAAGAAATGAACAAATGTACAATGTAGTATTTTCCTTTCTTTCCATTTGAAAACCCCTGAACAGTTATGGGAACCCTTGTTCTACTATCTTGTAAAATTTAAAAAGTATGATTGAATAATAAATACACATTTATAGCTACAGGTTTATTTTACTTTAGAAAGTAAATATTGTTTAGAAAGTCAGATATTATTCTCTACCCTGCAGCTGGCAGTGGTTGATTCAGCTTATCCCTTCTAGTTTACTAGTGCAATGACATAGTGGAAAGTAAGAATGATTGGGTTAGCCTGAGCTAAAATGAAATTGTTATGCCAATAATGTTACTCTCTTCTTGAAACTTTAAAGCAGGACAAATGGATAATTTTGCATTTACTTAAATGGAAATTGAATTGGGATGTACAAAGCCAAAAAAGGTGGAGTCAGACACAGGAGTACGGCTCACAGAATTTATTTACAGTATGTCTTAAGAATTTGGATAAAGAAATGAAACATTTTTGCTGCTTTGGAATTTTGCAGCTTTCTTTTCATATGTGCTGTAAAAAAATACTGAAGATGTTTTCTGGTAACCAATCAATGATAATTCGAAAAACCCCATCAAAAGAAGGAAAATAAAACTGTAGGAAATTATCTGTTGTACTTCAAAGGTCTATTTCTGTGCTGTTTATAGGAAGCCTTGATTTTGCCAACAACTCATAAACAATCCTTTTTAGTTCCCTAAGATATACATACACATTAAGTATCTGTGAAAATACAGAAACTTGTTTGCTAAATGAGCCCACACACAATTAGCCATTTTGGTATACTCTTTATTTTGGAGACTAAAGTTTTAAATTATACGTGTAAAGTGTGAAATTACATGCACGAGGAGCTGGCTAATTTCTGCATTCAACTTAATTACCTATGTAAAAACCCCAAAACCATGCTATCTAGAAAATGTTCTCATTTTCACTGGTCCTTTGGGGTGGCTGTGCTTCCCCACGCAGGCAGAAGGAGCAGCATGACAAGGCTGCTTCTTTGTCTGCTCTGCAACTCTTATCTTACAACTTTATGTGTAGATAGAGACCTAGAATTGCATTCTTTTAAAACTACTTTATCCTTCTAAGGGTTTGATCTCTCTAACCCCTCTTCTCTGTGGAAGGAGACACTGATGAGATAATGCTACTAGGATCTCTTTCCAGTATACCAGAAGTGTTACTCTTGAACAACTACATATGCACAGTATTTAAAATACAGTTTCTACATTGAAAGCTGAAAGTGGGGCTGGCATAGCAAAAAAAAAGCCGTGTGTGCTCTGAATCCTTATCCTGCCTTGAACTGAACGGGCAGGTATTCTCTGAGCTTTCAAAGTCTCTGGGACGTAGCTACAGGTTTGACTCGGGCCAGCTCTGCCCTGCAATGGCATGAGAAACTCCTGGAGAGTGGTTTCCATCAGCTCCCAGTGTTCTTGTCCCCTCACATCTCCAAACCACGTAATTACGTCACGTAGCCTTCATCTCGGTACATGACTCAGGGGTCGTGAAGATTAAGCGACTGCTGACCCAGCTAAAGGAGGTGAAGATGCAAAAATACATTTTCTGAACCTCACATCTTTTTAGAGACTGTAGGGATGCTCTTACTGCACTCCGTGGTCTGCCTGCAACTCACGTAGGGATGAGCGGGATAGCTTTAAAATAGGGAGCTGTCACACTGAGGATCCAGATGTGTCCTGACTTGTCAGTCTGGCCAGATGTCCTTGGAGTATTGGAAAGTGCATGGTGTGTCTGTTGGCAGAAGTCATCGTGCTACCCAGAATAAAGATAGTACAGGTGTGTCTGCAGGAAAGTCATGTGGGCAGAGACAGCACACAGGACAAAAAAGGTACCTGAGCACTGTTCTTGATGGCTGATACTTTGTGTTCTACATTTCTCTGACGTTCTGAAACCACTGAGCTCTGTAGAGACTTTTCCAGCGGCCCCTGGAACACATTGAACAGATAATTGGTGGCTGAGTAATAATAATAATAATAATAATAATAACAATAACAATAACAATAGGTGATAGGAGCTGTACTGCAAGTTCCAGCAGAGAGGGAATTCCAAAGCCAGTGTTCAACCATCTGGAGATTGCTGTAAACACACAGACATGTTTAGTTCTACACATTTGAAAAACATGCAGCTTTAACTTTGAAATCCAAGAGATGAAAAGGTGTGGGTATACTACAGATGCTAAACATCTAATAGATTAAACATAGATTATTAGTTGTTTTAAAAAGATCCATGGCACAAGACTCATATAGGAATATATATTGTATCCATAAGTGATGAACTAGAACACGTTTGTCATAAAAATTCTCTCTGCATTTTAATCTTGTAACAATTTCCCCAAAGTAAGTTTCATATGTAACTAGAAGTATTTTTTCTCCAAACAACATAAAAATCATCAATAACTCTATAAAATATTTGATGGGATGTCTTTTACATTCCGTAGTTAATATGAATTAATGCATTGCATAATTTAAAATACACACATCTGTTTTGCAAAGAATAATCTCTTTAAAACCTTTCCTACAGATTAAAGTCTTTGAAGATTAGCTGTGACATGGAAGTCCCTCATAGCAATGTTTCCATCAGAAGAGCCACTAATGAAGTTCAAATGTGAGTTTAAAGGGCAACATTTGGCAGGCCCTAGTGCACACAAATCACTTCAATGGAATGAGGGGACAGGATTTGGTCTGAAAAGCATGTGAGCAGATTAACATGGAGCAGATTAATGAAATGCAATTCATTACCTGCACAGGCATGCTGGCTGCAGCCAATATTCTTCTTTCTTCCCTTAAGCAGTTTGAGATGATCACTGCTATATGCATGGGATTACCATGATATTTGCCCTGCAAGCACAAGTAAATACAACTCAAAAAAAAATTTCCAGAATTCAGGATGTCCCTCTGGAAATCACAAGCAAGAATGATGTATGAGCATCTATGGGCTACAGATTGGTGTGGGTGGAAAAGACTCCCCTTTCCATGTGCTGGTTCAGCCTTTCAGGGCAGCATCACTGTCATAAAATATTCTTAACAATGTTCCACAGAGATTATAAAGATACAATTCCGAGATGTATATCATTTGAAGATCAAATTGCTCCCCTGCTAACACAGCTGTTTTGAAAGGGCTTTCCTGTCAGCCTATTCTGGGCACGATTTTATCACGTCTTCGATTTTCAATAGGATGTTGCTGCTTAGCATGTAGCACTTCTGCCAACAAAAAAGTTTGTAAGCATATCAATATGGTAATGATGCAGGCAGGAAAGCTTCCTCAGCATAAAGCAGAAGACTTAAATTTTAATGTCTATGAACAATTTTTCTCTTTCAAAAAATAATGTACCTGAGATGAAGAAATAAGTAGCTTTTTGTCCCAAGCCAAAGAACCCAACAAATCTGTATTTTTACACCACCATAAACAAAATGCTGATTTGCTGATGCGTGACTGCGGACTGGGAACAATTTGAACTAATATTGGCTTATGCTGTACTTATCAAATTGGAATGATCGAGGACTCTCAAGCAGCTTCCTTTACTGTGATGTATTCATTCAGTGTTTCTCAGTAACCTTCATGCCTTTCATTCAGTATCATTCATTCAGATACCCTTCATTCAGTGCTTATAATATTTGTCCATTCATCAGAGTGAATCCATTTAATTTCTTTTTCTATGTAGTTTCCAATTCTGGACTTACTCTATTTTCTCCTCCTTATTATTAGTCTTTATTTTCATCATATCTCCCTGCCACTCTTTTATTCTAGCTGTCTCTGAACGTGGCACAATAAGTTTATACATACTTTAATTGGTGCCATATCTTCCTTTGATATCTCATAACAATTGTTTTGTTAGACACAAGGGTGTGAATGCATCTGACAAAAATGTGAACACATTGCTTCTGTATGCAACAAGTACCATGGCATTAAGCATATCTTTCTAGTGCTTTTCACTACACATTTCCGTGAGCTCTTGCACAAAATGTGTAATCTGAAATACGTTTTGACTTCAGTTGCAAAGTAAAGAAATACCATATTAAAAATGGTAGTTTTGATCATGGCAACTTGGTCCGAGCTGCTTGGTATTAAATACCACGTGTACTGTGGTTCCAGGTTTGGACTAAGGTGAAAGATGCAGGACTCTTGAAGCTAAATAACCAAGGTACCAAATTCCCTTCCAAGCAAGCTTTGACTGCCCTGGCATTGTTAGCAATGAAACGAAACTTTTGTTTCTATGGTTTCTGAAGTCTTTTCAGGACAGGAAAAGCACATGGCCCACAGTGCAACCAGTGCACACCCAGAGCAGCCACAGTGCTGTGCCTCCTTTGATCTCCTTAAAGGCAGTTCAAGATGGTACTTGGCTCCAGCCACCACCTGTATCAATTACCCCGAGGAATAGGAGTTAGGAAGCTGACTGGTTTTAGCAGCTTCTCTGTAAACAAGAAGTGGTGAGTAATACTGCCCCAGAGCACAGGCTGCCTCAGATGAAACACCAAGCACTCCCTCCCTGCCTGCCCCTTCCTGGGCAGTCAGAGGAGACTGGATTCAGGACACACTGCTGATTTCCATGTCAAATAACAGTGCCAAGGATCTGTCACTGCACATTTCTCCCTGACAGCTCCATGGCTGTAAGGACAGTAGCTAACAGCTTCCTTCAACACCAGTGCACTTCAGGTCCAGTAATACAACCACAGTCCCCTTTATTGGGTGTACATCCAATCTTTCTCTCTGCAGTGTCAGGATGTAGCTTTGGGAAGGGACTGCAGAAACGTGGGAAATGGCTGTGATCTTCCTGCAAAGGATTGACTGGGGTGTCATGTGGAACTGAGCTCCAACAGCAACAACCAGGGCAAATTAGCTGCTGCCAAGAGTGGTTGTGCTCCTGGCTGTGCTCCAGCCCAGTGCCTGACTCCTTAGGGAGCCAGTCCAGGTTGCTAACTGGGATGGAAATGACTCACGCTTTTTTTTTTTTTACTGACTGGGTTTTCTGCTCTTTGGTGGACTGAAACTGCTCAGCAAAGGATCAATTTGCTGTTCGGGACGAGCACGTGTGAAGCTGGGATGGGGGAACAGTCCTGCCCTGTTTCAGCTGTTATCACTAAACCTGTCTCATCCATCTGTACCTTGATTAGAGGGGGAAAAGTCCTCTTACTTATAAGGCTTGGGATGAAAGCTGTGGGGAGAAATCTGCCGCTGGTGTAAATCCACTGATGGGCATATTAATTCCTCTGTTAATTTCTGCTTGTGGCTGTTAGTTCCTTTTGGTAGTAAAACTGGGTTTCAGCCTCCCCCTAGATGGCCAGTGAGTGGCCATGCCTTTCATTGGTACCTGAAGCTACAAAGCCTCGGGCTTTGCACCTTACCTGTGAGGCTTAGCTTAGTCCCAGCTTATCACTGCCCAGCAGAATTTCAGCACTGCAAGGCTTTAAAGGAGCCAAAAAAAAGCTATTTAACCAAGTCAAGAAGAGGTAAATATCCTCTCTTGGAGCTGGAAAAATGCGTTTATGTAGAAGAGGCTCTTAAAAAAATTCTGATGGTGGGATGTGTTAAAATTCCCCACAAAGGATGCCGGTTACTAGGGGCTTTCCTAGCATTTCTAGACACGATTCATATGCAAAACTCTCAAGAACTCTTTCTTTCTCTCCTTTTCTTTGTTTCATTAACAGAAAACCATCTGAATCAAGAAAGGGAGTGAAAATTCACTTCCCCCTGCCCCTTCTTTCTTCTCTAACCCATAAAGCTGTAGAAACAAGCTGGGTCTGTAGTGATTCCCATACTTATGCCAGGCTGGTGCCCCTTCAGCTTCATTCAGTTTGAGTATTTGCCAAGAAAGTCAACAGAGAGCTGCCACCTGTGCTCCTGGAGAAGCCCCTTTTGCAGATGGATTGCAACTCATCAGTCATAAATTAATAAATCAATTGTAACATCTCAATTGTAATCTCTCAAGAATTGCAATTTATTGAATAACAAGCTACTGAAAGTCACAATAGTCATGTTTTCGACTCTGGAAAAATAATAACACTAAAAATTTTCTGCCTGTGTTTTATACTGCTTGGCTGTAATTACACTTTGGAATGCACTGCTAGGTATCCCCTTATTATTCACTTATTGCCAGCTCTTGTTGCTCTGCCCTTCCATTTTGTCTTTAGCTGAGGACAGAAATTGCCCAACATGACCTTGATTTCTGAATGATTAATTGAAAATTATCTTCTATCAGCAAAAGAGTAGTATAAGTTGGAAAATTAAGGAATTTTAACCAAAAATGGCTTGAGATGGGGGAATCCTAACTTAGAATGAGATAAACACTAGCAGCTAGAAGAGGAAGAAGTGTGGATTATTCAGATATGTATTTAAAAATTTAAATATGTAAGGAGAAAATTTGTATTTTTCTTTTGACAAATACCAACACAGAGAAATTGAAGATTTGCTTTTCTTCTTTCAAATCAAAATATCTGCTAACATTACTGTAATTTTGCTGTTCTTAGAGGTTTTATTTCTCTTCTCTTCTGTTCCAATGAGGTCTTTCCATGCCATGACTTACAACAAACAACAAATGATCTTATTTAGACTGGATTCTTCTCAAGAACTACCAGCATGATGCTAAATTTAAGCAAACAGGGGGAACTTGAACTTTCATTCTGAACAGGTGACAATTTTCTGCAAATGCTGAGGACATTTCCTTGGAGAAAACCTTCCTACTGCCACACAACCTTCATTCTTTCTACTCCAGGGACATCTGTTGTGCCAGTATCTTACTAGATCATGGAGGAAAAAAAAAAAAGGAAGCATTTCTGCAAAACCAGTTTTTACTTTATAACGTGCATAGTTTATGTCCTTTACCCAGATTTTAAAACAGTGGCTGGGGAGATGCAAGGTTTGATTCTGTAAGCTGCAAGGCCATGGAGATACTTTAAAATACATATTATGACATTTTAAAATAAATTGCTCACTTGTGATATGATTACTTTACTAAGTCTGATACTCAGCATCTTTCTGGATAAGCAAATAATCTCATCTTTCATAAAACACAGAACAGGGAGAAAAACCCCTTCTGTCTATAATTTTGTTTTTTTGAAAGAAAGAAGATTTGGCTTAGTTGTGTATCTAGAAAGTGTGGGAGGGAAGGCGTAGCTGTGCATACATATTTCCCGTTTTCACCTTCAAATATGACAAATAACACTTTGCCTTGATTTGTGTTCTACCTTTGTTCAAGCATCCAGGCAGAAAGTCTCATGAAGACAACAGCAGAATAAAAAGATAGAATCAGTCCTTTTGTTAGCCTGATGAAGATTAAGTGCTTGGCATTTTTTTGAAAGCTTGTGCTTAAACAGGCAGTATTTTTACTAAAAAAAATCTTCTGCTAGAAAGATGCCTCTGTTTTATCTCGGTCTTTAAGAGGAAGTACCTGTGACACTATCTGTATAGACTGCTCTTGTACTTTTATTTTTAGTTTTCCCCTTGTCCCTCTTAAAATATGTGAGAGAAAGGCAACCTCATTGTTTTAGAAACCTCCTGTGATGTGTGGGAACTCCTAATACACATCCATCTACTCTCACAGTTTTCTCACAGTGTATGATGAATAACTTCCAGATGATCCTATTTTTTTTTTTTTTTTAGGGCATGTGCAACTAAACTGCAATAGGCAAAGCTGTAAAAGCACAGTGAATGAGCTGTGAAGGCAGAGGTCTTTTTCTCCACCCCTCTAATTCCACTGCTGAATCCCTCCAAGCAGCCACTAAAACCACTCAAGGAATAATCTACAGAAAGAGCAGATTTCTCAGCAGGTAGGGTAAGAGACAGCTACAGAAAATATATTTCTGTAGAAATCATCATCAGACAGTGGAACTGTACGGATAGGGAGGGGTGAATAACATAGTGATGCTTCTTATTTGATATTTATTTGAGAATAAATAACTTCTTGTTTAAATGAGATTTATTTGAAAGTAAATAAAAAAATACCATGTTCCCTATGAAAAGGGGTAAAACATCAGAGGACAGAGAGGACTGGTCCCCACATCCTCCTCCTCTTCTGGGCACAGAGGCTTGAGTATTATTAACTAATCTCTCAGGCAGATGTTCAAGTGCAACTGGGCTCTTAATACTTCAGAATGAACAAAGCCCACAAGAGGTTATTTAGTTTGCTTGTATTTTTACATCTGTCTGCAAGTTAACTCTTTTTCATTCCAACAAAAACAAACTGAAACATTTATAAACTTTAAGAGTTGCCTTCTTTGAATAACACCTATAAACCCCAAAGGACTTTACCTGTAACAAGTAACCTTTTCCAGTCTTGTACCAACAATTTTTAAAAACCTTTATTAGCTGAGGCTGCAGTTGCTGGGAGCAGACACCTAGCTGCTTCAGCAAACAGATTTCTGTCTGGGGTTTCCCATTTGCACACCAAAATTTTCTGTAAACAGCTTTAATGGTTGTACTGAAAAACTCACAGGGAGCAGTCTAATACAGCCTGAGCTGTGTCAGACAGCAGGACACGCTGGTTCAAAACTCACTTCCCACTTTAACCTGTTGAGCTGTTGATCTGGCAGGCTACGTGAGTGCTAAATACGTGTAAATAACATTTTGAAATGGATCTTCTGTGGTTTATTAGGAACTTTCTCTATTTTGTTCCATTCTCACCCTTTTGTAAGCTTTGACAGGAAACTGCAACTTAAACATCAGTGGCTGTTTCCACTTTTTGCAACTGTTTCTCAGCACAGGGCTTATTAGAATTGTTTGTCAGCACCAACTGGAATGGTCTGTGTCAGATCTAATGCTGTTTTGTCCCCTTTCTTTGATGTACTGAAATAAATAATCTTAGGATTCATCCTGCATGTTCCTTTCTGGTACAGAGGTTTTTGTAAACAGTCACTTGAGCTGAGGAGCCTTTATATGTTCACTTAGTTCTCTCTGGAGATGAAAACAAACTGGGCAGTATAACCAGGAACATGACACAGGATCAGCAAGGCACTGCTGTGTTACTGTTTTAAGCAGCATCATGTAAAGATGTATTTGTTTGTACTACATAGAAATGGTGAATTTTACATGGAAAAAAAAGTGCCCTAATAGATGTTGTTTTAGATGACAGAAGATACTTTCAGAAGGTGTTCCATAAAAAACAGCCAGAGCCATGTAGGATAAAGTAATGTAACTAAAGAACTATTTCCCAACTACTTACTAGAACTTCCAAAATCTTGTTTTTATATAACTGGTTGGTGTGAATCGACAGATCTGGTGCTCCTGCCTGACCTCTCCCTTTGCAAACAGACCCCAAGGTGTTAATGCTGTGTGTGCCCACAGACCTGCCCATTCAGGCATAATCCCATTACCCACCCTCCCTGCCCTCATCTTAGGCTCTAGCAGGGCTGGGGAATTGGTAAAGTTCACCAGTACTGGAGAATCTGCTGTGAGAATTAAATGAATTTCATGAATATACATAATTTACAGCAAATTGTTCCCCAGAGCACACAGTATACTCATTAACTCAGGCTTCAATGGTAAATGAGCAGAACAGCCCTTTTTATTCCTGAAATCTGTTATTTCACTTTTATAAAGGAAGATTTATGTAATCAGATTTCACCCTGAATACCATAAACAGAGAAGTGACACAGATGCATGCTGCCATTAATGAGAAGGGATTGCTTTCAGAAGTTATCTTGAGACTAGAGCATAAATAAGGGCTTCAATTATGAGTAGGATAATTCTGGGAATTTCTGCTTTTGTCCTGATGGGGCTGTCCTGACCTGTCACAGAGCACAGCACAGGCAGTGGCTCCTCCTGAGAGCTCATCTGAACCCACACTTGGGCCAGGCTGCATTCCACACAGCCACTTCTTGTCTAGCAAGCACCTGAGGAGTGTTCCAGGTTTCCAGCTTGGAGTGTGTGTGGGGCAGGACATCCTGGGGACGGACAATGATGCAGGTGCCCACCAGCATCATTCCTAAATGGAGCAGTGGGACGCTGGGGCACGGAGCCCATCTCTGATTCCCAGGCTCCTCTGAGCCTCCCCTGCCCTGGCTTCCTTCACTGCAACCTGGCTGCTCTCCCCCAGCCCAGGATTTTGGCATGTGAGTCAGGAATGTGGACGGTGCCTGTCCTGCATGAGAGTCTCTGTGCACTAAATCCAGCCGTGTATCACACAGGGGCCTACGGCAGGGACAGGAGCACTGTCATGTAAAAATGTCCATGTAAAAATGTCCCTTCTGCAAACTGGGATGTAACTGTCCATGGGCCAGGGTCATGCAGACTCTTACATCTGCAATTTGGTTCCTAGAAGTGCTAGGCAGTTCTTCAAAGCTGAGCATCTGCCCTTTACATTTTGTTGTCATAACAACAGCACAAACCATCTCCTTGTGACTAATCCGCTTTGCTTTTCTCCATCTAGATTTCAAGAAGGAGAAAGAACTATAAGCAGAGCTCTTTCCTCCACTGCCTCTGAACATTTTCTCCCTCATCCCTTTCCAAGACTGCTGCTGGGGGAAGCAGGAGCTCTCTAGGAAGATGGACAGAGAATTTAACCTTAGAAAGTGGCTGTGCTATTCTGTCTCCCACTGAAAAGCACAGCAACAAAAGACTGCTCTGCTGTAAAAAGGAATCCAATTTACTGACTGGAGAAGTAATAATAATGTACGAAGCAAATATGAAGGATTTTAACCAAAAATGCTGACCCTGATTTTAACACAGTATTTATACCAGATTAATATCAAGAAGAAGAGATGTTTCAATGAAAGCAAGAAATAGAGAAGCAATTTACAGAGAGCTAGCAGTGACCACAGCTGCTTAGCTAAGTTTCTCAACACTATTTTCAAGTGCTTACAACTTTTTCAAATTACATATTTCCTGGTCAGTGTTTATTTTCTGCCTGCAGATAATTTTGGAAATGCAAGCAGTCTAAGCAGGAATGCCATATTCCATAATTATTTCTCTAATGGTGAGAGAATAGGGACAGTCCCCGTGTTCTAAAAGCAGGGGTGCCAGGCAGACCCACCTTCCTGCTTGGATTTCTACTCTTTGCCCTTCACAACCCTCAAGGTTGTCCAAAACTTTGTATTGTGACTGAGGCAGGCAAATTCTCTCTTCTTTCACTATTTCCATCTTATTTCCACAGAACAACTGTTGAAAGGACGGTGCAGAAGGCAGTTTCCCTCAGTGAATCAGAGCTGCACTGATTGCTGAGCACTGCAGACAGCCTTGCCTGCCCAGCGAGGATGGGGTTACAGAAGAGTGGGACAGCTGCTCCAGGGTGAGCTGGAGTTTGGGATCCAGAGCCTGCTGCAGTTTGGGATGGGGGCTGCTGGCTGTGCTGTGAGGAGGAAGGGACATGTGGTGCTGCAAGGGACAGACGAGGTAAGAAGATGCTGTGTGAGGGACAGCCAGGGGTAGGTGGCTGGGCAGGGACAGGTTGGGTTAGCCTGCCGTGGACAGAGGAGAGAAGGAAACTTGCAGAGGGAAGGAGCCAGAGCTGTGTGGAGCAGATAATGAGGAAAGGAGTCAGCGTTGCCTGAGAGAAATCCACTGAAAGAAGGCATGAGAAGTTTTTAATAAGGGACTGGTGATGGTGCCAATTGTGTCCGTCTCAACAAAATTACTACAAACAGCTAACATATTTGTGTAAAGATGTACCAGTAAACAGTCAGAATAGAAGATTTTTCTCAACGTCATAACAAAAATCTTAGAGAGATCTTTTAGGTGAGGTGTGCTTGGCTGTGGTGCTGGAGACTCCTAGAAATAATGTTCTCTAGACTCAGTAACAGCACTAGGAAATCTTGATCCTAAAGAGTCTTTGTCTGTCTAGAAAATAACTGCACAGGCCACTTATGAAGTGTGCATTGCTTCCTCTTCTAAGGCTGCCTTTCACTAACCATCCAGTTGTATTTCTGATTAAATGTTAGTCTCTCAATCTGTGTTTTGTCAAGAACTGCAGGTTGCTTTTGAATAGCTTTTGTGTGTTCTCTAATTGAATTTTTCTTTATTATTGCTACTGTCATAGCATTTAGGAACCTTTACCACAACTCAACATACTGTGCTGTGTACATAGTGATAAGTGCTGGTTCCCAGCACTATTTAAAATTATCTATCTTGTCAAGTATTACTCAATAGGGTAACACAATTTGGCTCAAAATAATGAACAAATGTTGTACTCAGATTGTGTACTGAGGTTGGACAGCTTTGTGTGTACAATGCACATGGGTCTGTGCATCTGTGTGTGGTTCAGGGGGGAAGGAAGAGGAGGGAACTGTGAAATTTCAAAGAAGTGCTCGCACTAGAGAGCAAAGCAGAGATAAAGGTGGGCTCCTGGTAAATAACCTTCAGAGAAAGTCAAACCAACACTGTTCACAGAGTCACCAGAGAGGAAGAGATGTTTACAAAAGCAGCTTCCTCCCCTATTTAGGAACCAAGTCTTTCTTTCATCAGTGAAAAATCTCATTAGTTTTGCAGTGTATGGTTCCAGCCTCCCCTTTCCTTGGTGGTATGTAGGGACACAAAGGACCGTGGCATTCTTCTCTGTACATCAGTCATGTTCTTCTGGTGCTGTCTCATGAACCTGCCACAAACTAGCTCAAGAGTCAGGTATCTGCAAGGGCTTCCAGTTGTGGGTGGGAAGCCAAATGCCTGCTTCCACTCTTCTCATATATTTAGCAATAAAATGCAACCAGTGATGCATTAACAAAAGATTAGACCCATAATTAGATAATTTGTGTCCTCAAAGGTCAGAACGTGACAGAACACAGTGTCCATGCTGTGTGTCATGTACAGTCCATCACTAACTCTTGACAGTTGATAACAAGAGCAGGCTGTCAGCTGATTTCAGCTGCTATAGCATTTCTTTACTGCTGTTCATATCTAATCAGTGAAGAAATAATTTTAACAGCTGCAGCAGGAGACTACCTGTGCAGCTCTACAGCCCATACATTTATCTTCCATGTCCTATACTTTAAAAGTTGTAACGTACTGTTTTACACAGAAGTCAAAAATTCTGGTGTCACAGATTTAAGACAACAGCCTATCCAAAAATAGGTTGATATCAAACATTGCAAGGACCTTGTCCTACTCCAGCCTATTCTAATTATTTTTGGAAATCAGAATACAGACTGTGGGTGGTAGTGTTTGACATCAGGAAAAGCTCCAACAGTGGAAGTGCCATCCAGTTTTTGGTGGTTTATGTGTGTATTTTGAAAGTGGCTGGATAGCTTTTTTTTTCTAAATTCAGGTTATGTGCTGTCTTGATGAAATGAAGAAAGGTCAGCATTATTAATAATGGGGAGAGCTGCTGGGCTTTGGGGTTTTTTTTCCTCACCTAGAAACATTCTAGTGCAACGCTCAAGATTAATGTCCCATTTTATAAGCAGTACAATTCCACTATCACACATGTCCTCTCAAGGAGTTCATAACACTGTTCAGCTGTAATGGGGATGCCTGAGCATTTTGGCTTGTTCTGGAATTGTGACTCAGACACCTGAGAAATCATTTAATCACAAATCACTTAAAACTCCCCTCCTCTTGTGCTCTTCCTGAAGCACATCATGATGTAATTTCCGAATGTGACAGCACTTGAAAGAAAGGGTTTACATTCAGGCCATTTTCACACTGATTATTACATGAACTCAAGTGAATTCACCAGATTGCTTGGTTTGGTGTGCCCAGTTTGGCAGAGCACACAGAGCTCACGCTTCAAGTTTTGGTAAAAAAAATTAGAATAAAATAAATGGGGCAAAGAGCAGAAGGAAGAACAATGAGAGGCTTTAATTTTGTAGAGCTTGTATATAAATATGTTCTAGTCTTTCTGCCTGTGCATGTTGTGATGGTACAATCATAAATGTACTGTCTTTTAAGCCAGGAATACACCAGTGCAACTGCTTGGCCTGAAATGCTCTTTCCACACATTTGGGGAAGAATCTGGGGGAAGAATCTCTGGGGAAGAATCCTTTACTAAGGTGATACAGCTTTGTGGTAAAATGTGCCAAGATTATTACAGAAACAACAGGATTTCTGCAGCTGAGTAAATATGGTGTTTGAAGAGCACTGAAATTATGAAAAGTGCTGCTCCAAAACCCAGAAAAGAAACAAAAAGTTACTTTATTTTTAAATTACAGGATGCTGCTTGCATAACATAGGATGAACAAGCAATAGGGATGGAAATTGTGTCATATTTTTAAGAGGCCCCCTTTAGGGATAAAGAGTAGAAAGACAGAGCCTTAAAGAGAACAAAGTAATTGATGAAGTCCTGCTAAGATTTTCCAGGCCGGTGTGTTTGTATGTACCTATGTCTCAAATAAAGAAAGTGTTTGGCAAGCAATGTAATTATCTTTTAACTACTTATGGAAAACACCATCAAAGAAGAGAAAAACCCCCAAACTTTCATTAAACTCAATGGCTTTGAGTTGAAAAATATCTGCTTTATGCAGAAGACAGATAGATGTCGGGAAGTAGGTGACTAATGAAGTGAAACTATGAGAATCCTTGCCTTAGATAAACAATTATTAGAGAAACATTCAGCCAGTCAAAAGAAATAAAACTCTGCAGAAGCCTAATGGTAAATCCTTTAAGTAATTCATAACAAATAATCCCAGAAAAGCCTAAAACAATGAGCATGCTAATGATTTACAAGGGTTCCTTTTTCATGGTGCTGCCTTAAGCCCCAAGCATGTATTTTATTCCCTAGTTTAAAATCTGTAGGTGTCTGAAAGGTGGTAATTACATTTGTAATAAACAGGAGCATCTATAAGCACTGTACAGTGCTATTTTTAAGAGCTCAGTGGAACACAGATATGCACAGAGCTAAGAAGTCCCAGCATTTGTATCCAAGCTGCATGCATTGAAATAGGAATTATTGTTCCACAGAAAGACAGTGGAATCGTTATTTGGAATTATCTTGTTGAAGGCTCAGTCTTCCTCAGCTGCTGGGAATCTGTGGCAGTCAGGGAATCTCTGAGCTGGGCATTGGAACAAACTGCACTCAGCAGGGCTCGAGCTCTGCCTGCAGAGACCAGGAAGAGTGTGCAGTGCAATTTGTCACGTGAAGTAATGACCCACCTGCAGCAGCTTCCTGACTCTTTTCAGGTTGTGTATCAAAAGCAGATTCTTCTCCTGTGAAACTCGGTCCAGCTGTTCATCCACTTGTATTATCAAATTCTGTAAAAGGATCATTGCCATGGCTTCGTTGTTGGCTGCAGCCTCCCTGAAGAACCAACGAACAACAGTAATGCACATTTATGATGTTGTATGATGTGTCAGTCTAGCAGTACAGAAGATGATAATCTATTCAGAAATCCAGGCAGCAAAAAACCCTTTAAGTATACGGTGATATTATATGGTAATATGGTATATGGTGTATATATACATGGTATATATAATTATATGGTATAGTATAAGTATATGGTGATACTATATTGCATATAGTCAGAGCTTGTGAATAATGATTTTTGGTTTTTTTGGTGGTTTTTATCTATATATATTCCTATAGATATGAACATCTAAAAAGGGTGAGGCGGTAGCACAGACAGTAGAGTCAGCCAGAGGTGACAACCACAGTTTTCTAGTCTCTGGTCCAGTGAATATTTAAATACTTCCAGCTCACTTGTCAGAGGAAATGGGGCTTATGCAAACTGTCCCTCTCACTCAGTCACACAGATATAATTTCTGAATTTGCTGCCCAGTTTCAGACAAAGCTGGCAACAGGCTTGAAGTCCAAAAGATGGAATGTTCTTACAAATTTCACGTCAATCTGGCAGATTGGTAGAAGAAAGGAATCCAAATTAGCACCTCCACTGAGGAAAACGGCAGCAATAACTTGCTCCAGGAGGCAACACCAGATGGCCAGGCAGCAGATGAGCCTTCCCCCAGCCAAACTATTTGGGGAGAGAGGAAGACTCTGAGGCTGCTGGTGAAGGGTACGTAGGGGACACAGGACACAAGCACAGACAAAGCCAGGCTTTACTGGTTCTGCTGTTTGTGGTACAGCTTGATATGTGCAGGACCACAGCATTAAGTGAGCAAAACTGAGGAGGAAAAGTTTGGACAGCATGGCATCCTTGTCCTTGGGATAACCTCTCCTTGCCTCACAAACAGCAGGTGCCTGTTTGAGCTACACCTGCTAACTCCACGTCTGGCAGAAAGGAGATTTAATGTTACTCGTGTTGCCACAGCCCCATAAATATGAAGCCAAAAAACAAAGATTATGTTCCTTAGTAGATTTTTCCACCCCTGCACAATAGTCTTCCAATAGTCCTGTGGATTTAGCTTGAAAAATTCAGATGTCTCTTTCTGATATGACTAACAAAGACTATTTTTTTTTTTTCTTTTTTGCAATTAGTTTGAAATTTTCTTAAGGTAACTCTTAAGTGAATTGAATCCAAATTTGTGCATAAATTGACCTCCTAGAGAATAGTTCCTGTAAACAGCTGGCTTGTTCCCCAGAATTATCCAGCTTTAAGTGCAGTTTTGGACAAGTGAATAATTTTGTGCTGTAACAGGTAAATGTATAACATTTCCATTGAAAATTAACTTGCATTATTTTAAAAAAATCCATCTTTATTGGATTTTGTTTAGGAGCAAGCTCAAATGTGAAACTCCACCTCCCAATATTCCTTAAGTTTAAATGGCTAAATCCATAACTAGTGGAATTGTATTATTGGAGTGTAGGTACCTGCACAGTT
Source organism: Cinclus cinclus (assembly GCF_963662255.1). Lineage (NCBI taxonomy): Eukaryota > Metazoa > Chordata > Aves > Passeriformes > Cinclidae > Cinclus > Cinclus cinclus. The sequence goes on along the minus strand of NC_085066.1, from coordinate 2,066,972 downwards.
TGTAAATGAGCACCCTGAAGCCTGCCAGCAAACAAAAGAATTGTTGGTGATTGGAATGCTAGGAGACAGAATGAATGAAATCCTACCAGTCCTGGCTCTCTATCCACTGTGCTAATAGGTGCCGGATTTCCATGGGGAAGTTATCATCGTAGAACTGGTCTACCTGCTCCAAAAACTTTATTTCCAGTTGTTGAACTTGACTCCATTGGGACATACTACAAAAGAAAGGAATTATACATGTTTGCAATTGAAAAACGAATTACTAGTCCAAACTGCATAAATTGGTTCTTTTCATCGTAGCTCTTATATACTTGGACATTTTATTCTGTCTTTCGAAGCAAGTGGTACTTGAGTAAATTTGGTCAGATAAAAGGAAGAGGGAGAAAAGTGAGCAAGGCCATTAAAGAAGTCCTGGGTCTTACACTTGAATGGGCACCTCTGTCAGTTCCCTTCCTTGATGTAAATTTTTTCAGATACTTTGTGATGCTTTTAAAGTGGCAAAATCTACACACCATCTCTCATCAAGAGAAGTAGTTTAGGACTGGACACTTCAAACCCTGGTAGAACTATTCTTATTGAAGGGTAGTGGAAAGCAATGATTTTTCTCTCTTCTTGGTGAATTCGTACCTCTCAATTTCCCCCTAAAGTCATCACAGTGTGCTGTTCCTAAAGCCCCACATTTCCTGTTGGGAGAGTACTGCTTTACAACCTAAATCTAGTACATCATCTCTACTTTAAATTTTAATTAAATAGAATTCTGTTTGATGAGCCCTGGGATCTCAGTCCTAGGGCTGACATCAGTGGGCTCTGCCCTGATCCCATACCAGAGGTGGTCTTCCATTTCATCTTAACTAAAGATACAAAATACTTTCAGAGGCTTAAGTCTGAAGTAGGCCAACAAACTATGATAGAAATATTTGATAGAATTTTTTGCTGAAGAAAAAAAATAAGATTTCATCAAAATGGACATTTCTGTAGAAAGCTGACCTTTTTATATGCAGCTTTTCTATTTCCAGTTCTGAATCGTAGTTTCAGAATGTCAGCAATTTCAAATAAGGACATCATATGTTTAATGCTGTAGTCTTTAATTTTGCATTTTTTAAAGTCAGAAGAAAAAAAAAAAGTATTATTTCAAGGCTTAATGGAGTCCTGAGCTCTTACTCATGCAAAAGTAAAAGTGACAGGCTTTAGTTTCTCAAGGAAGGCTGACAGGATGATTTTGTGTGTGGTATGAAGGACACCATATATAACATCAGTGGAAATGTGCCCAGTGACATTTCCCTCCTCTTTATTACTTCCATTCTGAGAGAAAAAAAAAAATTTCCTGAATATTTACTTTGTTTCTTTAAATTGCTGAGGAGGACCTAGGTACTGGAGTGTTTCAGTGTCTGTGTTGCTGTATTGACAGTTGCAAAGAATCCCAAACCTTATTTCTGGTGATGCATACAAGGAATCAAATTGTAATGCATTAATAATTTATAGAATAAAATCAGAGAGTTGTTAAGGTTTGGAAGGGACCTCCAGGATCACTGAGTCTGACTGTAGCTTTTTTTCTGAACCCACACTTAGGAAAAAAAAAAAAAACAACCCAGATTTTAAAGTCTGTTCATTTTTGGTGGGAGTTTTTATTGTAATTGCTAGTGAATTCTGGTGATTATTATATCCCAACGAGATTAGCAAGAAAATTTAATATTTTTATCTAAAGTAAAACAACATCCCCCCCCAAAGAAACAAACAAACAAAAAAAGACTTTGTACAGCCTGCATCCCCCTTCGACCTGCCATGCAAGTTGCAGAGATGCTCACGTGCATAAACTATTGCAAAGTGTCTGGGTAGGGATTGCCCCTGGGATTTTTGTGATGTGCTCTGTACAGCCCATGTTCCCTTTGCCCAAAGGACTTTGCAGGGACAGCTGAGAAGGTCGGGCAGTTGTAGCTCATGGTGTAGTTGTAGCTTCATTCCCCTGAAGGGAACTGAGTGAAAGTTTTCAGGAAAGATGGGGCAACGCCGTGTACAGGAGCACGTAGTGAGAGGACAGAGGGAATGGGCTCAGACTGAGAATAGGTTGAAAAAAGCTGGAAAACATTGGAAAAATGTTCTTCCCTGTGAGGGTGGCGAGGCACTGGCACAGGTAGCCCAGCCGAGTTGCGGATGCCCCATCCCTGGAGGCGTTCGAAGCCAGGTTGGATGGGGATCTGAGCAACCCGGTGGAGTGCAAGTTACCCCTGCCCACCACAGGGTGTTGGAAGAACGTGATCATTAATGTCCCTTACACCCCGCTCCGCCCTGTTACTGCGTGTCGGCGGGGATGGAGCCGCACTCCGGGCAGCGCAGACCAGCCCCGCTTCTCGGGCTTGCCCTGGAGCCCATTCCCACCGGGAACGTGCCCGTGCCGAGGGCGGGTGCGCATCCCGTCGCATCCCACTGCATCCCATCCCATTGCATCCCGTCCCATCCCATCTCATCCTGTCCCATCCCACTGCATCCTGTCTCATCCCACTGCATCCCATCGCATCCCATCCCATCGCATCCCGTCCCATCCCATCTCATCCTGTCTCATCCCACTGCATCCCATCGCATCCCGTCCCATCCCATCTCATTTTGTCCCATCCCATTGCATCCCATCGCATCCTGTCCCATCCCACTGCATCCCATCCCATCGCATCCCGTCCCATCCCATCTCATCCTGTCTCATCCCACTGCATCCCATCGCATCCTGTCCCATCCCACTGCATCCCATCCCATCTCATCTTGTCCCATCCCACTGCATCCCATCGCATCCTGTCCCATCCCACTGCATCCCATCCCATCGCATCCCGTCCCATCCCATCTCATCCTGTCTCATCCCACTGCATCCCATCGCATCCTGTCCCATCCCACTGCATCCCATCCCATCTCATCTTGTCCCATCCCACTGCATCCCATCGCATCCTGTCCCATCCCACTGCATCCCATCCCATCGCATCCCGTCGCATCCCACTGCATCCCGCAGCATCCCATCCCGTCCCGTCCCATCACGTCCCGTCCCGTTCCGTCCCATCACGTCCCATCCCATCACATCCCGTCCCGTCCCATCACATCCCGTCCCGTCCCGTCCCGTCCCGTCCCATCACATCCCATCCCGTCCCGTCCCGTCCCGTCCCGTCCCGTCCCGTCCCATCACATCCCGTCCCGTCCCGTCCCATCACATCCCGTCCCGTCCCGTCCCGTCGCATCCGCCCGCGCCCCTCGGTGCGCTGCTCCCCTCTCCCCTCTCCCCTCTCCCCTCTCCCCTCTCCCCTCTCCCCTCTCCCCTCTCCCCTCTCCCCTCTCCCCCTCCCCACTTGCCTGTGCCTCTCCGGCCGAGCTCCGCCGCTGCCGCCGCCGCCGCCCCGCGGGTTTTGAGCGGCCGCGCCCGCCCCCGGCAGCGCCTTCCCGTGCGTCAGCCCCGGCCCGGCTCCGCCGCCGGCTGCGGCCGCTCCGACACTTACCTGGGCAAAGCTCAGGGCGTGCAGGGAGCTGTTGGTCTTCGGGAAGCTGAAAGTTTACAAAATCCTTCCCGTTCGTGCTGTAAGGGCGGAGGGCTGAGTCGCTGGGGGTTCAGGGTTCTGCTGTTCCCCCAAAAGCTTTGGCGGTGCTCGTGTCCCCACTGCCCGGGCTCTGGGCAGCGAAGGGCAGTGAAAAGGCGAGGAGCAGTTCTTGGAGGAGGTGGCCAGCAGAACAAAGCGTCTTGCGGCTTAGAATCATAGAGGGTGGACGACACCTCCAAGAACATCGAGTCTAACATTTGGCCAAGTATCAACGTAAGACCCCCAGTCAATTTGTTTATTCGACGCTTCCAGGAATGGTGGCTCCACCATTTCCCTGGGCAGTCCATTCCAATGCTCAGCCACCCTTTCCGTGAAAGGATTCTTCCTGATGTTCAACCTGAACGCCTGCTGCCGTGGCTTAGGACTAAGTCTCTGCTCGGACCTGTTCTTTAGGTTTCAGCAAGCGTAGCAGGCTGGTTAGCTTATGTGGACCGCATCAGGACAGCAAATTAGTAATTTGAGGACCACCCAGGAAACAGCATTGATTAGTAATGTGATTTTGTGCTGTCAGTAGGGGGAACTATTGCACTGTATTTCTTTTAAATAAGTATTGGTAGCTATTTTTCTTTTTACATTAAGCACTCATTTTCCGAGCATCCTTAAGCAACTGCTTTCTGTAATGATGAGAAGACAGGTAGTTCACAACATTGCAACAAAACAAGATAGTAACAGGCTTTCAATCCCCTTTTTGCTTGCTGTTTCTCTGCTTAACCTAGAAAATAATCTATATGGTAGAGTGGTTGATATTAAGACAATACAGTGCTTCCTATTTTCTGATGGAAGTATCTGTTCAGGCTTCCTTCAGGAGGCCATAAGCCAGAAGTTCAGCTAGGTGATCTCAAAATCCAGGGTAATCAAGGTCATTCTTCATCTGAGGTTCAGAGGTCACTTTCTGGGAAGATGATTCCTGTTCCCTTTTCTCTCCTTTCTCCCCCCACTTCCTGGCAGGTGGAGCAGTGAAGGCAGGTCAGGCTGCGATGGAGAGCAGCTGTGGAGCCAGCTGTTGGGGCTGCAGGGTGCTGGACGTGAGAACAGGGGCATGATCCTCACAGCAAGGGGTGCAGGAAAATGGATGGAGTTACTTGTGGTGTTACAGTGGGTCAGGGTCTTCTGGGGCTTTGCAGGAGCTCCTTGGAGAAAGAGGAAGGGAAGGGCACTTTGTTCGGGGGAGGGGAATAAAGAGGATTGTGGTCCTAGGGCATTAGAGTTGGATTGTGGAAGGCATTGAGGTGTGGCTGGGTGTGAAAAGGTGCAGGGACAGCTGGAGTATGGGGGCTGTTTGAGGACCACGGTGGGAGAGGAGGGTGTGGAGCAGCAGAGCTGTCAGGGTGGTGAGGGAAAGGGGTTCCCTTCTGAGCCTGAAGCATAGCTCAGCTCCGTGCTGTTGGACAAGGGTCAGGGGGTGTGTTAGCACACTGTGAAGGAAGTGATGCTGTTTGGAGAAGTGAGGGAAACTGCTGTGGAGCAAGACTGAGATAAGAAAGAGATGGCCTAGGTCAGTTCAGGTGAGCTCTGGAGGAGATCTGTGTGGATAGGATCCTGAAAGACATGGGTTGAGGCATGTGGTGGATACTGCTGGTCTAGCACAGGAGGAGGCAGTGCCTGGGCTGAAGGGAGAAGTTTAGGGGCAAGGAATTGTGGCTCACACTCAGTGGAGGAGTTCAGTGAGTACAGATAGGACAGCCCAGGAAAGGTTAAAACCATCTTTGGGTTTGATGGATCAAAGTTAATCTTCACTATGTAACATTTCATTCTACTTCATCTGTGTTTCAGCACTGGTCAGAGCAGGAGAAGACACAAGTGTCTACATTGTGTGGGCTGTTTAAGAGAAGAAAAGGTCTCAAGCTACGGAGAAGGAATTCAGGACATAGTAATCTTCTCATCAAAAGTTCACAAAGTTTTTTCTAGGAACACTGAGTCAATTTATTACTTTGATCTCTCTGACCAACCTGTAATCAAGATTACCATCTCTCATGTTTGGCCTCTAGTCATTACACTCGTTGACTAACCTTTAATTAGAGTATGTGTCATCTGTCTTTTACATAAAGGAGACATTCAGCTTGTACATGCTCTACATGTCTTGTATCTGAACTGTTCATAGCTTTTTTTTTTTTTTTTGTGCATTCAGAACATGGACTTCTGGTCTCAGTGAGGCAAGTAAACCCTGTAATTGTGAGAAGCTGTCTTGCTGACAGTGTAGTTCCTCCTAGCCAGCACAGCAGAAGTCAGTAGTTCTGTGTGCAGGTCACATCCTTTACTGTCCTCTGTTAGGAGAAAAAAGACAGGAACAGCAATGTTGACCTGACATGTTATAATAGTCTATTTATGAATGCTGGAAAGAATTCTCATTCTGTGTTTGTATGTAGCTGAAAGAATGGTCATTATGATGCTTTCATTCCTGGTCTGGGTGAAGTGGCATAGCTTCAGCTGTGGGAGAAAGTGCATCCTCCCTCTTTAGGACTCTGGAGCAGACTGCAGATTCAGGATGGCAGGAGTCTGCTAGGAGAGGAAAAGAGGGAATGTGTCTGGGTTCCCTCAGTCTGGCTAGGAAATTACAGCAGGCCTTTGAGTCCTGCTGAGTGCTTTAAGTACTGACTTAGTGATTGATTTGCAGTGCAGTGCCTGAATTTGAAGGGAAGGGTGACGTTTGCAGCAGGAAATCCTCCCTGAGACTGGAGCGTGTCATGTGTTGTTTGAGACGTGCTCTGGGTTAGAGCAGGCTGAGACTCCCAGACTGGAGAGTCCCAAACCAGAACTGGGTTGAGGCTGGAGTGGGCAGCAGGCTCTGAACAAAGCTGGGTACAGGCAGCACAGCTTGAGTGGCATCACTTGGACACCCCCAAATTCTGGGCGTGTAAAAGACTGCACAGAAAACCTGAGGGTGGAATTCCTCAGCTCGGCTCCTTAATGCTGCCCAGATTTAATTTTAATTGCATTTAGGCTCTTGTCCTGAATTAAAAACGAGGCTGAGGTTTGTGTTGCTATGCTGCCTTGTGGTAGACAGTCAGCTCCTGCCTTGCTGCTGCTCTGAGCACGTGGCTGTGTTGGGTGGATGGCTCACAGGAAGGAACTGCTCGAGTATTTCTGCATCTGGCCTTGCCAGGCCTTTGTGAGCATCCCAGCGAGCAGTCTGCTGTTACATTCCCACTGCTTTACAGGAATTCAGTCAGGGCTTTTCCACCCCAAGTGTCTACTAATGTAGACACGGCCAAAATATGAAAATGCTATGTTAAAATATAAACCGTAAATCCCTTATTTCCTGATGTCCTTTGAATCTTGTATCATTTTTAATACTTAATTACATGTATTTGTCACAATTCTCAATGCTCTGAACACAGAATAAATAATTCCTTTTTGTATCATTTGTATAATTGTTTCTAAAATGAACATGAGTGGAAACCTGTGACCTCAATTTTCCTCCCCTCCTCCACTTCAGGGTGCCCACCCTGGTGAGAATGTGCAAGTGAGATTTGCAGACAGACAACCTTGATGGTGAGGTCATCTATACCAGTGGTTGTCAAGGGTTTTTTATGGCCTTCTAAACCTGCTGGAAAAAATCTGAGAATTGTGTAACCTTTTTTTTGGGGGGGGAATGAATCACAAATGTATTGTGGAGTGCTGCCACAGTAGTTATCATTTGCAATCAAAATAATGAGGCAAAGCTTTTGAATTATTATAATTTTTCCAGTAGTGATTTTGTTTAGTTCTTTCCATACCAAGGAAGGTACAGATATTTTCCAAAAACATCTTACTCACAGTGGAGTTGTGCAAGCTGCTGTGTGAAGGTTTATGACCTGTGACCCCAGAGCCTGAGAAGTGCTGCACCAACACTACAGATAACTTACACCACTAAAACTATCTTTTGTCAAAAAAGAAACCACTGGGTTCTCTGAACTCCTGAGAACTGAGCAAGAGGTTCTCAGCTAAACTCTTGTGGTATCTTTTTTTTCAGACTTTGTAAAACAAACTCTCTGTTGCTGTTTTTTAAGGTGCTTTTACTGAGAAGGAAAGAAGCTAAGGCTGTGTTTGAACACACGGCAGGGTGGCAGCGCTGGGAGACGCAGGCCACTGAGCGAGGTGGAAAGGAGAGATATTATAGAAAGTTGGAGCATTTTGTAGCACATGGTCCTGTTTGCATGTTCTTCCCTTGGTAGCCTAGAAATAAATCGGGCAGCTGAGGTTTTGCCCAGTCTTCTCATCATTGCTGGGAGAGGTGGCTGCCCAGTGGCTCCACAACTGGCACAGCTGTGGGGGCAGCTCAGAAGGGACCTGCACAAACCCTCCAGGGAGGGAGGCACAGCTGGAGTCTGTGCGCTGCACACTTGGAGGGCTACATCTTATGAAGTGCTGTTTCCTTTGTGTAGAAATATTTCTTCTTTAAATTGAGGTTGTTGAAGCCAGGAGTGTAAGTGCAGTCCTGTAAGGACTCTCTCTACTGATCTCTGCCCCTTGGGGGTTCTGGTGTCACCAGCTGTAAGGACAAGCTGTACATATAAAAAATTTAAAAATTGCATTTCTTAGGATTTAAAGAATATTCAGCAATAGGAATTAATTATGCATGCAAACTTAAATGGCCATACTGGGCTGATGAGAGGGACAATCTTGATGGGTACTTCTGCAGTTAGATTTGAATCTTCTGTCCCAAGCTCACTGCTAGTGTTGTGTAAATCATACCACATGTTAGGCATCTTCAAAAGAAAACCGAACAAACCACACAGTAATTAAAGTGGGTTTTTTGAAAAAAAAATTTTTTTGCTTATTTGAAGATTTGTTGTTTTGCAGTTCTGCTGAGAACAAGTATCTTTACATTGCTTTGTGAACTACATGGTTTTTATTTCCCAATAGGAGAATAATTTTTCTGAATAAATGTAGAATCTATGGTCTTTGTGCCATGCCCATTAGCATTAAGAGGGGGGGAACAACTAGCATTAAGAAGGGAATTCCCAAACTCAGCATATTATAGCTAGGGGACAGCAAAGCCTGCTGCTGTCTTGAAACTTTTCCTGTTTCCTCAGTCTGAAAAGATAATAGTGTTGATAAGTTTAATGAGGCTCTCAAATTACAGGAGGTTGTGTGCTGATGTGGGACTTGTGTGGTGACTCAGAGGTGGCAGCATTTTCGTGAATGCATTTGTTTTCAAGCTGTGTGGTTATGTTGCTGAGTTCACCAAGATAAACACTGTGTTTTCCATGTGGCTTTCAGTTACCAAAACCTAGTGTTGTGCAAGATAACGAGTAATTAGCAAGGAGGCAGCTATAAAGAGTTATCCTGATGTAATTACCAAAATTAACAGAAGTGTGTTCAGCACAGGTGCTGCAGAGTGGCGAGGCTGTGCATAAATTTTGCAAAAATAGAACTATTAGATTACAATCTAATGAGCTTTATTTCAGTAAAATTTCCCTCTTGCAGTCATTCTTTCCCACCCATCCCACAGCCAGCCTTAGGACTGTTGCCACTCTGATGATGTGTGTGCAGTGATGATGCTTAGAGGCCCTGACTGTATCTTGCTGACCTTCATGCATGTCTCAACCCCAGCGTGTGCTATTCAGGGGAAAATGGGTGTGCACTTGAATAAACACTACAAATGCAGAAAGGGGAGCAGAAGGTGGAAGTGGGGCAATGCTCAGCATTTGAAGCAGTGGTCGAGTTGCTCAGCTGAATCTCCAACTCAAACTTTGAGGCAAAGCCCCTTAGGGTAGAGGGTAGAGCGTTTGGCTCTCAGTTTTATTTCCCTACCTGTACATTACAGATATTTCCCTATCTGTGAATTGCATGTAGCTATATCCATCTCCAAAGTGTGCTTCCTTGCAAAGTTCTTGGTTTTGCATAAGAAAGTCATTATGATGGCACTGGAATTTGTTTTGTTAATAGGGGCTTACAGTGTGATTAGAATTGTCTTATCAATTTTTTTTTTTCTGAGGAGGTTGTCATTAAAATCATCATAATATAAATAAATAAGGATATTTGGGTACAGCATAGGTAATTTTAAAGATCACCTCTGTCTCTTTATCTGTTAACTTGTGTTCTTTCCTTCTTTATTTTATTTGCATCCATGTTACTCTTTTTGTTTTTTTGGGGAGGTGTGCTGTGCCCCTGACCCATGGATCCCAAAGAGCCTGGGTTTCTATTAAAATTCACATTCTGGGATATGATATGTAACAAACCAAGGAAATACTGGTGAGATGAGACCAACAAATGACTATAGGTGTAATTTGGCAAGTTTAGTACTAGAAATGTTTACAGGTATCTTATAAACTAGGTTATTTATTACTGTTTGTGTTCACACTGTAGTTTCTACTCAGTGATTGTCTCTCATGGATTCCAAGATTTCAAGCCTCAACAAACTAAAACATACCAAAAAAAAAAAAAAAAGAAAATTAACAGTGAAACAAACTCCTTGTGCATAACTTTCTTAATCCTTCTGTGCAATTTTAACAATTCCATTTTTCCTGGTTACTCCCCATTGACTTTGACTATATGGAGAGTATCTTTGAAATATGTATTTTAAAGGATTTATAGTGAGGAGCAGACACCCACATATGCTCATCATCTGGAATTTAGTACTTTCATGGCAAAACAGGGTATAGCATAAAATCTGTTTGGTTATAGTATTTTAATTGAGCAAGGGTTGCTTGTAGAAACACTGGTCAAGTTGTGTTGGGGGTTTTTTAATAAAGGAAAAGATGATGCAAGTGCAAATTTTTGTAATGCTGAAATACTGTAGGTGTAGTTTCAGAGGAGGAATAACACAGGGCTAATGTCTCTGATATCTGTCTCTGATATCTCATCCTGCTGGTTATTTGAAGGTAGTGAAATACCATTTCATTGTACCTGTAAAAACTTGCCACTCTATTGTTTAACTGCTATCAGATGAATATTTAATTTAAAGGAAATATTAAAAAACCCCAAAGGCTTATTTTTCAGAGCTTTCTCAAACTATGCTCACCTAGAAATTGTGCCTGATGAATTCTCTTGAGGTTCAATAAGAGAAAGCTTGTCAGGATTTTGAGGCTTGCTATGTATTTAGACAACTCAGCTCACAACTCTGGCTTGGAGACACCCTCAGGTCCATTAAGTATCTTTGTGCTGCTCCTCAGCAAGGATTGATCTAGCCTGGCACCCTGTCCAAGCACAGCTTTGCCTTTCAGTACTGCACTTGAATGTGCAAGCCTTTTTATGAGCAGGTAGTCTTATTTGCAGTAAAATCACTTCTTACAAAGCCGTGTAGTGAAATAACGATGAAGTCACAAATCTGCAGGTATGTCAGAAATGAGAGCATTAGATATCCCTCTGCTTTAGGAGTGTTTCCAGTGTAGCACTGAGCTTCTCAGTAGGGACTCCTAAACTGGGAAAACCAACACACGCAGTATTTATAAATCTAGGTGATGTCAAAGTTTCTGTTGTGGAACAGAAAGTGCAGGATTTGCTAAATCACGTTATTGCTGTGAAGCCTGGTAATCGCTTTTTCTTGTTTCTTTTCTTTCATCGCTACACTGAACGCCCTGAGCTAACTGCATAATTATTTCAGGCAGCAATTCACATTGTTAACTTATTTCCCCTGGGTATGTTTGGTGCATTTTTTTGAAAGTCGATTTAAAAATTGCATGGGTCCATTTGGAAGGAATACAGCAGTTTCCACTCAGTTTTGCCTTATGGGTGTCTCTAGCAGTCTGCATTACCAGAGGCACACAGCTTCTTGGAAGCCTTGTGGAGTGGTAGGGCACAGCCCCACAGGAAAGCTGGTGTTAACACATCATCGCTCTGGTATTTGATGCTCCAGGTGAAGAATTGCAAGACCGGGAAAAGAAAATCACATACAAGCAAAACCTGCACTTAGTCACTGAGTCTGTATAGGCAGATACCACTGCTTCCACTTCGTGCCTTTGCAGGTGATTGAGCAAGGCAATGAGCACAGCCAGCATTTGTCACATTTTCAGCTGTTAAATCCACTGAACATCTGATTTTTCTTTCCACTAAATAAAAGCACCTGGAGATAAGGAAGCTGGGTAAAAGCTAACTTACTAATGTTGTATTTTCCAAACCAGAGCCAGCTGAACCTCCCATCTGCAGAGGTGAAGGCTGCCCAGCGTGCTGAGCTCTGTAAGTGGCAACTCAGTGGCAGTGGCAGCTGGTGAGCACCCTCCTGGCCCTCGCTGTGCCCTGGTAGCTGCACAGATCCTGGGCTGTGCCCAGTGGCTTGTGTCACAGCAGCACAACATGTCACCCAAAGGCTTGGAGAGCAATTCCCTAAATCCTGGGAGCGCTTGTGTTCAGCCTTGCTGGCTCTTACACTGCTGGGCTCAGTGGTAGCTGAGCTGCTTCCCTTTCCCTCCCAGCTACATTTCCTCCTTTCCCAGCTACGAGCTCTGAATCCAAAAATGTGGCCTCATTAGAGATGTTCCTGCCAGAGCTACTGTCCCTTGAAGCTTTGCCACCTGTGAGGACAAGTCCTGTGCCCTTCTGGGTTCAGAGAGAGAAGTCCTCTGAACAGCTGCTCCCTTCTTACCAATCCTCAAACACTTCTCTCAGCATTAACTGCTTAGCAAGAAACCTTTGCCCCCAGATGCTGTTGTGTGCTTTTCCATTTCAGATTGCAGCTCCCTGGTGCTTATGTCTCATGTCACACCTTGCTAAGGAACAGGTTCTGGTTTCTTTATTTCCTCTCAGTCACTCAGGTGCTTTTGTCTGAAGGCCACCATGGGGGTGCCATTCAGATGCTCTCCTCTCCCTTAAATGTCACTACAGCTGGTGGATGCATTGATCTGCATTTCCATGTCAGGATTTCTAATGGATTTTTTCGTATCTCTTTCACCATGGCCTCAGCATTTAGCTCGGGTCCTACCCCTTACTAAAACCAGAAGAATTTTTTTTTCATCTTCTATCAGGGAGAAGTGATTTAATATCAGAATTTTCATTTGTTAAAGCTCTTCTCGTGATAGCTGTGGAAATGCTGTTATGCCTGAGCAGAAAGAGTAGGTAAATATGTTAGCAGTCCAGACATTTGTGCTCTGTTGTTCTGCTGTTATTTTAGAAGACTCATTCTGATTTTAATGAAACTCCTTGTTTAATTTTAGAAGAAAATATTTTTCTGTGATCTAATTGTTATAATACTAAATAAGCAAGAGGAAGAATTCAGGGGCTTAGCCTACCCTGTGTATTGCAACATGCTAAATGTAAGAAATTGTCCTCTTTACTGTGTTTATATTTCCTGCAGACACTTGAAGTACAGACCACCTCAAAAGTTTACCCAGGGTAAAGCTGGAGTATCACTGCCTTGCCTGAGGAAAGAGATAATAAGACTGCACTTTAAAAATATGTGATGATTACTTAATCTCACAAAAGAATAAAAGCAAGCTTCCTGCTGGCCAAGCGTGAGGAACTCCATAGAAATATTTGATTTGTTTGTGTGTGTGGTGTAGATGATATTGCTGCTAAAATTGGCATCCAGCTTTCTTCTAAATTCCTACACAGCTCTGAAAAAAGCTGTGCAGGAACACACAGAGTCAGGGCTAGCAGACTGTACAATTAAACGCTTTTGCTGATTTACAGGATTCTAACTCTTGATCAAGATGCACCACATCTCAGATAATGTCAGATGTCCTGCTGATTGGCTGTTGGATAAACTCAGACTTCATAAGGATTATTGCTTGGTTTTCATTGCACCTTGTGTGTTTGACAAACATCCAATCTATGGACCTTGGGATGCTCTGGAAATTTGCCTCTCTAGTGGCTTGGGTTGACTTTGAACTTCAGAGAAACAAGGTTTCCTTTGTGTGCAGGTGCTGGAAAGATTTTACTGTTTAGTCCACTCTCAGGTTTGTACATTTAGTGAAAAATGTAAGGTCTTCATATTTACAAAAGTATCTATTTTTTAGCCTTTCGTAGAATCAGGGAAGATTTTGTGGGAAATTTAATTTCATTGCATTGCCATGTTGAGGGTAGACTGACTCCCAGGTGATAAAATTTTGGATGTGTTTGTAATTCATATGGAGTTGTAATCCAGGCTCATATGATCCCGTTGGGACAGGGGTGATGTGATTTCTTCTAGTAAATGAGACATCTCAATGGAGTGCACTTTTAAGGAACACATAGCACCAGAGGATACTGCAGGTGTGGAGCCATACACTCCTGCAGCTCATGCCAAGTAATCTTTCTTAAATGATGCACTGGGGCACTATTTTATGTTATTTGCCATCAGGTGACATAAATTCTCTGACAATTCCTAGCTGCACTGAAGCAAGCATTCTTGGAGTAGGTTGCAGTGCTGGAGCCAAGCAGTTAATCAGGTGTGACATGAGGTTCTGATGTGATTTACTGCCTGCTGGTGGCTTGACTGGGACTGTACTGTCCTTCTGTATGTACTGTGTAATAGTTTTAAGCTGTCCTTAGGTAGAACCCTATTGTAAACATGCTGCCTCTCTTCACTGGGATGTCCTGTAAAAATATCCTTAATAAAAACTGAAGTCATTTTAAAGAACCTTATTCCTACTATTTCTGTTTCCCAGACAATTCCCACCAGTGAAGTACAGGCCATGCTCTTAACTCTTGCTGTGCTGATTGTTTGCTAATGCCTGCTGGAGTTGTGATTCTTGTTTCAAAGCTGATCAGTCACTGTGCACCCTCTCATCTGGCTGCTGCTGTGCCCGAGTTCTCTGCTGCTTTGGCTTGCAAAGTGCAGAAGTTACCAGAGAAATAAAACTTGTGCTCAAGGGGGTTGCATAAATTTATTAAGACCTAATTTATTTCATGTCCCTTCTTGTCCCGGCTTACTCAGGTCTGTGGAGTGAGTTCTGAGGTAATACTTTTTTTTTAAGTTAAAGGAGTTTTTAAAGCAAGGTAACTTGTGTTTGGTATGTGTATTTGCCAAGTCCTTGTAACCTGGAGCTAGCAGGTCATGGGACAGCAGTAAACCCTTCAGTAAACCCTTCATATCCCTTTCAGAAGGATATGCTGAAAAAACATCATTCATTTGGACAACTTTTACTAGACTTTCCGCCTGGGGACAGATCCTGGAAGTGTGAGTTCTTGCAAAGTGAGGTGTTCTTTTAAACAGAAAGATGCACTCTGGTGGGCTTAGACATGATTTTCTTTTAGGAAACGGATGCAGAGAGGTGCATTCTGAGGGGCTAATCAGAGAAATCACTGCATTTTATAGGCAGGTGAGACAGGGGGCACTCCAAGGAGACAGTGACCTGCATGAAGGGCTCTTCTTTCCTAACCTGCCTGCAGTCCCTGCAGGACCAGTATCTCAGTTAGAGGGACTTGCAAAGAGTAGCAGCAAGCAGAGAATGATGCTTTGCAGGGATTTCTGGTTCCTCTCTCTCTTCTTCTCACCCTCGAGCTCTGCAAAGTACAAATCCTCTGGAATATGGCCACAAGGACTTTAGCAGGACCTCAAAGGGACCTGCTGGCAGCTTTAGAGAAATGCATCAATCCCAGTTCAAAAAGGTCCCTCCCACCTCGGCCATTTTTTAATATTTTTTAAAGAGAAAATTGTGATGTCCTTCCTTTTGTGAATTAATATGTAATTTTGAATGTAAAGCGGGCGTCACATGTTTTTAGGAAGGATTGGAATTGCCCCCATAGCTGGAAACAATGCTTGTATGTTGGGTGGTGGTTTGGGAAGGGAGGGTTGTGTGTCTGCAGCTGCTGAAGTCCATTAAAAAGTGACCTGAGCCCCCCTGAGAGCAGGCCTGGCATTAACTGTAAATTGATATACCAGGTCTCAAACACTAATTTCAGATTTCTGCATGGCAGGGTTTTGCTAAATGTTCTTATTCTAGGTATTCTGGTTACACTAATCTTTCATGTCCCTTTAAAAATAGGCTGCACTGCCAGTGATCAGCTGTTGGTACAGCTTAATCATTGAAGAGTTAATCCTTCAAATCTGAAACAGAAGAATGAATTTCCCTGATGTATTTCCAGCATAGTAGTTAATTTTAAAATTATCTTAAAAGAAAAAAAAAGAGGAAATAAAGAAGGACAGTTCTGATTTTTATCTTATTAAAGGAAAAGTTATTTTTCTTGTTTGATTTTTAAAGTAAGGAATTTATGTTGTCTTTGCTCTGGTAAATGTTTATCACTGAATGCTACAGGACCTAGTATTGTGATTGTGCTGCTTAAAGTTTTAGCAGAGCTTGGAAAAAAAACTTGGCATACAAAAAGATGGTGGGTCCTGAGTTAGATTTGAAAGAAGCTTGCAAGCAAATGTCCCATGACGCAAACACTGCTTCCTTAGTTCTGGCATTTTTTTTTTTTTCCTTTCCCTTGATCTGACTAATTTAAAGTTGCTGCAGTGAACTTTTAAAAGATGGGTGTGGTGGGTGTTTTTTAGGCATTGGTAACAAACTGATCAGGAGAGGGGAGCTGAGCTTCTGAGCGTTTGCAGGGACACAATTCCTTGTAAAATCCCAGATACGGTGGTGCCTCAATATTGCAGCGGAGACAAAGCAGAGGTGTTTATTTACCTCTGCTGGCAGGGATGGTGCTCGTGTCAGGCTGAGGGGACAGTGGCAGAGACCCAGCACCAGTACAATTAATCAGCAGGAAATTAGTTTAGAGGT
This sequence comes from Cinclus cinclus, assembly GCF_963662255.1. NCBI lineage: Eukaryota > Metazoa > Chordata > Aves > Passeriformes > Cinclidae > Cinclus > Cinclus cinclus. The sequence continues at coordinate 2,050,840 of NC_085066.1, read as the reverse complement.
GGCAGAGAGCTACCAGCAGCTAAATCCTTCCAACAGCCTGAGGATGGTGGCAGCTGCCTGGTGGTGAGGCTGCCTCTGTGTTTGCAGTCACCTGGGTGCTGCCATGTGGAAAGGAGCTGCCAGAAAGATCTGGGAGATGAAAAGCCCTGTTCTTGAGTTCATGGAAGTGCTTAATTTGTTTTTTTACAGCCGGTTAATATTTCTTTGATTCCTGTGAGTAAAGTTGCAGTGGCTCTGGAAGCAGCTGTGCAGGACGGTGTTCACCTCTTTTCAGAGGGAAGATAGAGCTGATGAGTTAGTGTGTACCTTTTGTGCGTGCTTAGGAGATTTTTATTATTGCTGTATTCTTATTATCATCAATTATTTTAATTTTTGTTGCTGGTTTTTTTTTTTTTTTTTTTTTGGCTGTTAGCTTAATGAAAGCACAAGGAACGTTTCCTAATTTTTACCATCTGCCTTCAAAGCAACAACACCAAAAGCAATCATGTAACATTGCATGTAAATGAGCATCAATGAACTTCGAGGTGAAACACAAATTGCTTGTTTTCAGTAAAAAAGGCTCTTCCTCTACTTATTTTTCAGCTCCTGTCTGCACCAGTTTGTAAGGGAGTTGCACAACTTACTTCCAGCAAGGTAAAGCTGAGTGTTTTCCTGTTCATGTAGAAAGGTGATGAACCTCAGGATGCCATTTATTCACTCAGATGTGTTGGTCATGGTAGTCACATCTTGCAAAACTTTTTGCCCTAACTTGTTTCTAAATTTTTCGTTGTTGCAGTTCAGATTCATCATTTGTTTCCCTCCCCAAGCCTGTGAGATTCAGGAAGGAGTCATTGCAGAAGGTTAAAACCTGTTTTATAACTTGGTATTTAAGCTGCATGCCTTTTGCATACAGTAAAAGCATCAGGGATTAATGAAAGCATTTTAATGGATTTCTATGTTCCTGAATCATAGCAGAACCATGAGATCACTATGGGTAGCCTGACTACCAGATATTCAGGCTGGGTACTATAGTATTGAGTAGAGTTTTTCAATGCATTTGAAAAATTTCCTGGTGAATGAATGTTGGTTTTATGTTGTCCTCTGTTGTTTTTTTGTTTTTTTTTTTAACTGTATAAGATACATGGTAAGGCCAATCAAAAGACAAATACAGAATTAATTTTAAATTTAATTACAGGTTCATGTCCTTTCTATCCTTTTTTCTGAAAAAGTGAAGCCACCCTAAAATGCCATTTCACACCAGCTGCACTCTCTGGATTCACATTCATTCCCAATTGATGATAAAAATGTGTGCCTGTAAATACATTCAAGAAGCAACACCAAGGTAAAATAGCCATCTTTTTATTTGAAGGCAAGGTCAGAATACCAGTTACATCTGCCTGTGGCATGTAGGGTGTCTCTTAGCAGGTGGAACAATTGCTCTGTGTGATGCCTGAGTGCTCTGTGCACTGAGAGGTGATGTCAGACATGGCTGGGAGGGTAGAGCAGAGCATGGCCTTGGCCATGAGCAGCTTTTGGTGCCTCTGCAGTCACTGTGTTTCAGTAAAGCAATTCAGACTAAGCTGAATTGAAAATAAGTTTAATATTTCTAGTCATTCTTTTAACAGCCTTAATATATTGACCTGACTTACTATCTCCATCAGATCTCTCTAAGGAGAAGCTGAAGGAAGCTTCCTTTACCATGGATCTTGAGTTCAGGGGCCGTGTTATAGGCTGGACAAAAGGGGTTTCTCTTATCCTGTATCTTGTATGCCATACCTGTATCTTATCCGTGTGGCTTTACACAGCCTGATTATAAAAATGCTGCAGTCTGAACTACCTTTATTCTGCCACCAAATTACCAATGCTAAAGGGTTAGAAGTCAAAGATTCTTACAACTTCCTTGCCACAAGTCCACTAAGACCTTTTGAGTACACTGGGCATCAATTCTGAACCCAAGACTGGAAATCTGTTACTTAATGTTGCTAATAATTTTATTGATGAAATAAATATCACCATATGGATCACTGTCACGCATGCAGAAAATAAAATCTGTGTGCATGGCTTGTAGTTCTCTTTCCCTCTCCCTTGTTCGTGCTAGGGACCCCAACTTTTCCCTTGGTAATGAGACCCCTTGACTTTGTTCTGGCATTGTCCCTGGGTCTTAGGCTGAGTTTCATATGGTTCCTTGAAAGTGCTCTGCACTGCTGGAGGGAGCCATAAGGAATATTTAATGCAGATGTAAATCAGATGCAGCAGAACACAATGGCCCTGTTCATTGCTCTGTTTATAAAGTCATTAAAAAAATGAGAAGAGTGACTTCAAAATAGCAGAATGAGCAGAATGTGTCCAGACTCCATTAGAAACTGGACAAACTGGACAGAAATTCACATTTTCTTATGGAGTGATAATTGTTTGTTATAGGGACCATATGGAGCTTGACAAGAATAGCTGAGATGAGACTAACAGTTTTAGACATGATCTTTCTTTAACCACTCATCAAATTGGCTAATGGCTTCTCCCCCAAAAATCAAGATGAAGCAGCTGCAGTGAAACACTGCAGTGGATAACACTGTGAAAGACTTTCCATGTGGATGTAAGTTTGCAATGACAGCAAAATGTCCAACGTGGTTCTAAAGAAAAGGGCAACACCTGCCTTTAGGCAGACCTTGGTTAGTGGATTGCAATCCTTTGTACAATCTTTGACTGTTTGCAAAAGATTCAGGGCTTGCAAAAATGCAGGCCTGGAGCATGCAGGATTTAATACATAGAGTACTGCTCCAAAGAGACTGTTCTAGGGAACTGGGGAGAATTCATATCTAATTACTACTATGCCTACCTTGTTATTTCAGTTTTCCTGATTTAGTTTCAAAGTGTAGAAAGCACCATTTTCCCTGTCTTTTGATTGCCTGAGTAATTTTCATTGTTAAAATACATTTTGTATAATTTCTCCACTTAGCCTTACAGTGCCCCCTTTGAGCATCTCTTTTAATTATACTGAATCAAGCTACGATTTTGCTGGCTTAAAATATCCAAGACTGAATGCCAGTAGCAATGTGTTTGGCTACTGTGTTATTCTAGTTCTGCCAAAGCAGAAACTCCCTAGGCTATTCACTCCTGTTTTGTTATTTTTTTTTAAAATGCTTTTTTGAGGGGTTATCAAACCTTAAAACAAGAGATGCATGATTCAGTGTTGTTTTTGATTGACTTTCAGACTGATTTATCAGCACATGTTTCTTCCTCTATGCAAAAAGAGTACATAGGAGATCCAAAATAATGGAAAAAAGAAACAGTGCTTGCTTTAGCAATGAGACAAGAAGGGATTGGAATTGTCTCTGCATGGAAATGTAATGGTGGTGAATAGTAAGCCTTGCAGATAATGTTTACAGCCGTAGAGGATGTTTTCTTGTAATCTCATTCTTGCCTTTATAGTTATTACACAGAATAACTTATTCTGTTTGCTCAGGAGATGTCTGTGTTTGGCATCCTGTGGAGTGGGAATACGAGATGCTTTTTTCATTTTCTAGGAAGCATACACTGAAGGAAGAGAACAAGACAATGTTTAGCACGTCCTTTGTGCCAATAGAATGAGTTACCATACATTACTGTTGTGTTAGAAAGCAGCTATAGCTAAGTGATCAACAAGGGAGGGGGCAGGGGAAGGAAACGCTGCTCAGGATTTCTTAACACAGATACTGCAAGAGAAGAAGCAAATGAGCAAGATTTTTCTTTTTTTAAACAAACAAAAAAGCCAAACAAACTTGTTTTTTTGTTTACTTTTTAAGTGCTTGAACTGAAAACATGTGATATCGAAGATCAGTCATCAATCGTACTTAAAAAAAAAATAAGGCAAGACTATAGGTATGTAAGATTTCCCTAGCTAAAATTAGACTTTGTTGTATTAAATTAAATGGGTGATTATGTCCCAAAACACCAACTCTAAGTGTACATCTGCAGTGAGGACTAAAAGATGGCTTCAGCTCGTGGTAGGAGTCCTTGTTGTGCTCCATTCCACCCTGACTGTGCTCTTGGCCCTATCAAAGGTGGTTCAGGAGTCAGTCTGGGGCTCCCAGCCAGAGTTCTAGCTGTTCTAGCTGGTATGCTCTAAGTTTACAAGTTTAGCTGGTGTCTGGAAAAAGGGATGCTCTTCCTTTCCTTTCTTTTTTTTCAGCTTCAGCTTTATTTCTGTGAATACTGTGGGAAAGTACAAGTTGGGGGGAGCAGTTTTGCCAGCTGTGCCACGGTCTTCTTCTAAAGGAGACACAGGAGCTGTGTGTCCTAAAGGAGAAATTTGCTATTTCAGTGATAACTGGGCGTTCTGTTGTTGGATAACAGTGTGGTTAAAAACAGAATTTAACCCTGTATGAAGCAGTGGCATGGTCCTGCACTGTGCTTGGGCTTCAGGAAGTTGGCCTTGCTTTAAGCTTTTTCTGAAGTACAGAGAGCAAATAGCTCTAAACAGAATGCCCTGGAACGTGTGTCTGTTTTAAAATATCCACTTAATGTGGACAAGGGATGATTATGGTAACAGTGACGTTTCCATCACATCTTTCTGTAAGTAGCTTGGAATCTGAGCTTCTTGTATTTGAGTGGTGGCAGGTAAGAAGAGCATCAGTAAAAAACACAGTCTTTCCTGAGGAAGTGTTAATGCAGCTACAGGATCAAGCTAAAAGGTGATGTCCTTCATCACCTGACACCTGCAAAGCTCCAGGGTAAGTGCATGATTTGCAGAAAGCAGATTATTTGCTGAGTAGGAATTCTACCAAATTTCCTAAAAGTTTGTTTGGAGCGAGGACTGAAGAAGCAAGAAGGATAACAGGCTGCAGAAGTAGCTTGAGTGCACTTGCCCACTAATTAGTTGAATTTTGCTTGCAGAGGATCGAGTTTTGGTTCTGCAGATTGCTCAACATATTAATTGCTATTTCATGCCCTCTCCACGCAAGCTTTTCTGTTGCAGCCCTTTCTGAAAAGTTTCAAAGATTAAACTGCAGTGTTACTGCAAAAGGGAATAAATACAGATGCTGAGTGAGCCAGTGCAGTAAGAAAGGATTCTGCCTTGAGGGGAGGAGATGGGAAGCTCCAGTGTTAACACATTGAATGTTTCAACAGTGATATGTCCATGATTAATACCTTCATGAGGGGCTGTTGTGCAACAGGACACTGAGCAGGTCAGTGAGTAAGCATTTGAAAAGCCTTCCTTTAGTAGACTGATAATTATGCAGGGTTATAATAATTTTGCAGGAGATATTTCACTGTATCAGCTAAACCAATAGATATTAAAAGCATAAGTTCAAGAGGTTCCATAAAAATCTAACGCTAGTAGAGACGGTTTCATTATTAAAAATTTGCACAAAACCATTTTTATTTTAAATTAAACACCTGTATGCTTTTTGTAACAATATTGCCGCTGTAGACTCCTGGCATAATCAGAAGACAATAAAATAACTAATCAAAGGATAAAAAGAGCCTGTACAAATTCACCTCACAAATGAGGTGAAGGGACTAGTTTTCTAAAGGGTTTGTTCTTAAAGCTGATGTGATACTTGCTTTCTGTCTTTCAGTATGGCTTTTAATTTGGAATCCTCCCTCCTAGCATCAACAATAAATAGCAAATCAGTACATCCAGTCGTGTTTGACTTGTTACCTTTGGCACAAAGCTTCAGCATCTCTTTTTGGCTTTTAGATACACAAGGCTTTTAGGGTGAGGATGTGTCTTTCTGTTTTGCAGTAAGACTCCAGGACAGCTTCCTATAACCTCTGGGTTTACAATGTCAGCCCAAAATTCAGCATAGCTGGCTGAGGCAAAATTGCATCAAATCCTGAACATTTTGCAATCTAAAGTCCAGAATTCAAGTCCAGCCACTGCCACTTGGGATAAGCTCATTCCTCCTGGGCTGATCAATGCTTAGCAAATAAAATCTGGCTGTTCAAAAGATTGAGGACACGATAAACTCAGACACTTGCCCACATCACAGTGTGGATGTTTAAAGAAGACAGAGTTGTTCATTAACATTGATAGCCTTTAAAAGAGATCCTTCCTTGCTTGATTAAGGCCTCTTGCTTGTCATGCTGTACTGTCTAAGGGTGAGCAGCTGTAAAATAATCAGGGTTGATACCCTGGTTACTGCTCTGGGGGTTAAAAAAAAGGCAATTTTCTTTGTGAGCTTTGAAATCTCAAAGTGGCAGCAGTTGGTGAGTGTTTGTATGAAATGTGCAGTGGTCTCTGCGGTGCTCCTTCATTCCTCTGAGCCCCTGTCGGCTGGAATGTCTCACATGGGGAAGTTATCTGTTCTTTAAACAAGAAAATGTAAATTAATGTCTTTTGTAGGAAACGTGCTGGGTAAGGATCTCCTACAGACCTAGTTCTCTATGTAGGCTGAGACAGTTCCTGGACTTGAGCCATTCATTTTTCTCCCTACAGTCAAAAGCATCCATTATAGCCTACGTAGTTTTACAGAAGTCTACCAGCTTTGTTTGCAGTAAAGATTCCAGCCTTTTGGAGACTTTGCTATCTTTTCTGCTATGCTATCTTGATAGAGATACCAACCCTAATTCTTCCAATGAGACAAATGTGTTTTAACCATCCTTTCACCAGATCACAGAATCTCTCTTGCTAGACATGGAGCAGTACAGCAAGGAATTTTGACCAGTCTGGACACTTACTCTCTTGCATTAAGTAAATGGGTTGGGTAAGAGGAGCAGGCACTGTTTCCTCATCAGTTTCCCAATATTTATAAAATGTATGGCAGGAGCAATCCTTGTGCTCTCAGTATACCACATCTAACCCTCACTGGGGTGGGTGATGTGTGGGAGGAACGGTTTGTTTTTTATCTCATTCCCTCAGGACTCCCACTGCCTTGATTATTATTATTTATTTTTTTTTTTAAGGCAAACTAATTCATCCCTTAAGTAGGCACTTCAGGGCTCATGCAGAAGAACAGGCAGCTTTTAGCTATTTTCTCTCTCAGCTGTGCTTTCCTAAAGAGAATAATCATAGAAACCATAAGGTCATGGTTGAGCCCTTTATAGTTGCGTGTGTTATATTAAAACAGTAAATCACTTTCATGAATGTGCTTTTTCTGTGTAGAAGCTGTTGGGTAATTTAGTCCAAAGTCAGCTGAACATCTCTAGTTACTTCAGAGATAGCATGTCCTACAGATGGTTTCAATTAATACTAGTTCAGGGCTCTCTAAAGCAAGTAGCCAGTCTGATTTGTTTAGTAAGTGTCAGTTAGAAACATCTCTATATATACATGTGAAATGTGACCTTCAGACCTGATGTGGTCTGCTGAGTAATACCCCCAAAATGTCTTGGAAAGGGGTTTTAATTTATGTTTACTCTCTCCACCTCTTTTACCCCATATTAGAAGTGGATGCAATACCCGGGGCTTTTGTGGGATTGTCAGCCCCAAACCTGTGCATCTGTTTGAGGAGAAAAAGAAGTAATCTGTGTTAAGCAATTACTGTGGATTCTACAGAGCACTTTCTGTTCAAAGCCTGGCTCAGGCCAATTCTTCTGCTTCAAATTAGTGTGCATTTAGGAGCAGCACTTAAACGTGACCATGGTTTAGGAACTTCACTGGCTGCAGACCTTTGAGAAGTAGCAGGGCCTTTTTAGTTAAACCACTATTGGAGGTAAATGTGGCTTATTACTTGCACAATAAAGATGCTTCTTGATAAGTGAATAGGAAATAAAGTGAATGTTTTGAAGAAAAGAAAGTCTGCAGTAATTTATTGAGGTGATTTATGAAAGCAAATGGTTTGTAATACATATTGCAGGACAGGACATGCACAGGACCAAACACCATAAATTCATAGAAGTTGATAATAATGTGAGAATGAGAATCTATATATTTCACAGAACAATAACCACAGAATAGCTAAATCATACACAATCAGTGAACCAATGGAAATGTTCCTATAAATTACACTTTTTACAGAGAGAGACTGTTTAATCTGGTGACATTTCATAAAGTATATTCTTGGATTCAAACAGGCAGTGGAACAGCTCTGTAGCAGCACTGATGAGGAAGCAGTTTCATCTCTGTTGCCTTGCTTCTTTCAGCAGAACTGCAGTTGGCTCCTGCTGGCCTGGCAGGGCTGGGTTCAAGATCCTTGCTTCAGGAAAGCTGTAAAGTGAAGCACTGCATTCACCTGTGATGGAAGCAGAACCACACCACACACATATGTTACTAATTTGCTGCTTCTTGGCAAAAAATTTGCTCTCCTAAAGAGTTCACTATGTTGTAATAAAGCTGGAGAACAAAGAAATTGCTCTATGCCCACATATAAGACATGCATAATCCCCAGTGAGGAGTTAACATTTGGGGAACACAGGAGGAGCTCTGCTGCTGGTAACATCTGCCTGGCATGTGCAGTCACATCCTTCACAGCTGAGTTACCTTTCACGGGCATTTCTTGCAATTTAGGTGGAAGAAATAATTGTTCTTACGTGCCCCTAGGTAAGCTGATCTCTTTTCTTTAGCTGGAAGGCTCTCCGGATCTAGAGAATTAGTAAGAAGGAACTTCCAGAAACATCTGATTTTGAAGCTTTTTAGCCACTGATTTTTCCATGCTGTCATTCTCTTTCTTATTCCCACTGCTTCCATCATTGCTGCCATTTATAGACGGGTGCATAGCCAGCAAAGAGCCTGGCTGAAATGTCCACATGTCTGCACTTTTGCTTGGACACAAAAAGACTTTGGATCCACAGCTTAAAACTTGCATAGTCAGTCCCCTTTTAAACCCTCTTTAGAAAAATCACACAGGTGAGGGGAACATACAGTGAAGAAAACACATGCACCATAACTTTGTCTGCAAACTGCCTGGACACTGTTCAGTTTTTGTATTTAGGATGAGACCTCTTAAAAAGTCATTATCTTTTCAACTTCTGTTGGCTAAAGTTGTGGAACTCCTTTTTTAACCTCATCTTCTGTAAATTACTTTTATAAGGAGTGGGCGTGCATTTAAAAATTTCTAGTGGAAACTGCAGACCAGTTTTAAATAGTGGGGACAAAAAAAAAAAAAAAGCATAACTCAACAGAGTTTCACATCATTTCACACCACACAGGGATGGTCATTCCCAGACACTTGTTACACCTCAGTAAGTGGCATGGGAGATGTAGTATTATAAAATTTATAAACTTTATTCTGAAAGTAAACTTCCATATGCCTACAGTTCAATTTAAGTGCCTTTGTGTTGGGTAATTTTGTTTACAAGAAGAGACACTTCCCTGGTGCTGTATGGATTCAAACTGAAGATTTTTCTCTTGCCACTTAATGTGCTGAGTGATTTGACAGGAACTTTTGGATCACTCACAGGACACTGGGCCTTTCCCTTTCCTAATTACAGTTTCTATGACTTGCTTGAGGGGATAGTTGTGAAGGGATGCATGCAGTTATGTCTCAAAAGTACCTCTTTTGCAGAGGGAGGAAAGATTAATTTGCTCTACTAGGAAAAATCCTAGAATTTCTCCTCTTCTGTAACATCAATGATAAAATCCTTTGGGAGAGTGGGGAAATATTACTTAGGAAGTCTGTAATTTCAGTACTTACCTCTGATCAGACTCTTCCTTGAACTCTTGAAATATGTTCCAAGTTTGCAGAATTAGCAAGATGGCAGTTCAGAAGGTTCTGGCAGCTCTCATGATTGTAATTATTTTTTTTCTTTTTTTGGGGGGGTGTTTTCTTTAATTTTACTGGGCATACTTACTCTTGAATTGAAAAGCAGAATTGCTAAGTGAACAGTGCTTCTCAGATCCTGTGCTTAATCTTAACACACAAGGTAAAACCTCCCCTGGGGTGGCCTCTTCTCTTAAATTCTAGGTCTAGTCCTTCAAGCTGTTTTATGCAGGCCTTTGCTGCAAAGGAGAAAAACACTGTGCTAATTGGTGGCATATTGCTGCCTCTGGGCAAAAAGCACAAGTCCCTCCTTGGCAAAACCAGGAGACATTTTGGCAAAATGGAAAGCTGACAGTGTTTTGACAGGTGGAAATCCAAATCCCGTGCAAGACCCACCTAAGGGAAGGCAGATGATTCCAAGGGCTGCTGTGTGCTTGATTCCTGGCTTGGCAGGTTAAACCATACCCTGAATCTCCCCAGTTTGGTCCTTTCAGTCTCACCAGCAGCCACCTCACAGTGGGGTTTTGTACCCAGCTTTTCTCCTTGTGAAGCTGTAGGCTTTAAAGCTGCAATCAAGAAGTTGTAATTCACCCTGTGGAAACATCTAGAAAAAGAAAAGGAAAGAAAAAAAAAAAAGAAAGGTCGTTTAAAGTAAATGATAGGTAAATAAGCAGCTCTTAACACTGCTCTGATGTACATGTCTGTCACAGTTTTTGGTGAATTGTGATGCAGGATTTGCAAAATAGGGATGCAGACACACTCCCTTTTCTTCTCTGAAATGGCTGTAGGCTGTTGGTGAACAAAGTCTCTGCCTGTGCCCCTTCAGGGTGACATCTGTGTGCTAAAGAAAGCATATTTAATGATTCAGTAGTTGGAAATTCCCCTTAAATATCCTCCAGGTTATATCTCATGTTTGAGAGAGACCTGAATGTGTGCTGAATACTGATTATTCCTGCTCTCTTATATGGCCCAGGATAGACTATTTGGCTACGAGAAATGTGCCATATCTTACAGAAAATAATTCTTGGTGCCTAAGAGATCATCTGGGACCAGGCATGTCTTTTAGTCTATTTTAGATTTTTTTAAAAAATAATGTTATTTAATGCAGATTGTTTCAGTGGTAATTATGTACTCCAGTAGATGTAGTTAAATGAAAAATAGTCTAGATTGAATTGGATACTCTTTGCATTGCACTAACTTGCTTTAGGGAAAGAACACAGGTTTTGGAACTTATGTTTCTTCCTTTGTTTGCTCTACAAAGCAAAGAATGTAAGATACAGTGACAGGCTGCTAATTCACATTTTATAGTGAAATTGGAAAACTGCCTCACAATAAGGATGGATAATGAGATATCTTCTTTCACACAAACCTGAAACAAAGCAGGGAATGGAGTGCTGGAAGGCTGGGAAAACCCTCAATAGTTTTGGTTTGTTTTCTGGAGGACAAGGCAACTTCACAAAGATTCTATATTATTATAGAATATAGTAATATTAATAGTATCTGTGCTATATGTATCACCAAATATCACCAGCAGTCATGGATGGAAGTTCAGCTTACAGGAATCTAAACATCAAATAGGCATGAGGAGTGCACCTGAGAAATAGCCAGTGTTACTTTTGAAGCACCATGAAAGGAAAGCTGCACTGCTTTATTCTCCTGTGACCCTTCTCTTTGGATCAAATGGAGAATTTCAACCTCTGTGGTAAAAAAAACAATAAATTATTTCAATGCCATGGTGATGTCTTATAATAATTTTTATGTGTTAAGTTGAAATATGTACTTTCTCAGTGAAATGCTTGCAGTCACTGTCCTGGGATGTTTCCTTTTGTTCTGTGTGTGTTGTAGATAAATAGTGTTGACTGGATAATAGTGCTTTCCTTACTGAAACTTGAATTTAGTTTTCATTCCGATTTAAAGTAAAAGGAAATTAGATGATGATGATGATGATGATGATTATTATTATTATTGTTATTATTATTATTATTATTATTATTATATTATTTCCCTTTGTTATTTGGGAAAGAATGCAATAACTATCTCCCAGAAAGTAAGTTGAGTAATGAGCAAAGCACTTACCTGAAATGAGAAAGAGGTGAAAAAAGAAGGTCCTGGTGCTGCTCAGGAATGGTTCTTGCTTGTGCCTCTTTCAGACTACCCCAAAGCTAAATCATCCTCCTGAGAATACCTGCATCAGGCTGTCACTGTTTCCACAAACCTGAGTTTTGACCGAGCCCTCAGCTCTTCAGCAGGAAAAAATATTTTGTTGAACTAGTTTTGACCACTTCTAAGCAGCAATTAATATAATATCATTAATATTGAAAATTAGGGGCAAGATAAATCTTAGGAGCTAAGCATCTGTGCTGAAAATAATAAAACAGTGATGAGTCTATGAATCAGCAGGGCTTCAATGCTCTGGTTCCTGGGATTTATCCGAGAGTTCTCCAACCCTTCTATGGTTACAGATTTGAAAATTGTGTGAGAACACGCTCTCTTTCTATAAACAGTAGGACTACCAAGGAGATGGGCATCTGAAAGTGCAGTATTGACTTTGAAATATCTGAAGTGTTTTAATGAGGAAGGGTTTAAGAATGCATTCTGCATCTCCACTGTGCGGTTTTGATTGCATCAAATCTCGTGGTATAAGTTGAATTTCTTCCACATTCTAAAGAGTTGTATTGTGTACCTGCACTTCAGGTCCTCTTGTTGTTGTCTAGCAAATGTAGGTTTAGCTTGAGGTTAAATGCAAGATTATTGCTGTTTAAAAGCAACCCAGCTTGGGAAAAGCCTACTTGCAAACATGAGAAAAAAATGTGCTTCTTGGTTTCTTAGGGAAAAAAAAGCACCCGCACTAAAACTTTTCACACGGGGTATTTTGGTGGGAAGCGTGTCAGTGAAATGCACAGACCTACAGTGTCCATCTCATCTGTGAAAGGGAAGTCTGCACGGGGGTGGGGAGGAACCTCCGTTCCTCTCCCTCGGTCCCAGAAACACAGAGTGAGCCCTTTAGGGCGTTTTCTTGCCCCTCTTTTCACACAACGGGGCAGTCGCTCTCCATTCCTGATAGCTCCTGCGCTTATCGGGGGCAGCTTTGGGCAGGTAAGGTACGTCAAAGCTTGCTGTAAATACTTTCGGGTGCTTACACTCAGCTGGGGAACCACTGAAAACATCGTTGCAGCAACCGAGTGGGAGATGTTGGGTTTCACACCAAAACAGGCCAATTTCTCTTTTTGTTTAGCTTTTGACGGCTTTAAGTAAAGGCGAAAGAAACGAACTGGAGAACTGCAGAGCAGGCGGGTCTGAAGCGTGGGAGACCAGGTGAGGAGGGCGGGATGGAGGTACAGCCGGGGATGGGGGTACAGCCCGGGATGGGGGTACAGCCGGGGATGGGGGTACAGCCCGGGATGGGGGTACAGCCCGGGATGGGGGTACAGCCGGGGATGGGGGTACAGCCCGGGATGGGGGTACAGCCGGGGATGGGGGTACAGCCGGGGATGGGGGTACAGCCCGGGATAGGGGTACAGCCCGGGATAGGGGTACAGCCGGGGATGGGGGTACAGCCGGGGATGGGGGTACAGCCGGGGACGGGGGTACAGCCGGGGACGGGGGTACAGCCCGGGATGGGGGTACAGCCCGGGATAGGGGTACAGCCGGGGATGGGGGTACAGCCCGGGATAGGGGTACAGCCCGGGATAGGGGTACAGCCGGGGACGGGGGTACAGCCGGGGATGGGGGTACAGCCGGGGATGGGGGTACAGCCGGGGATGGGCGTACAGCCCGGGAGCGGGTCCATCCCAAGGTCCGGTGCACCCCAAGGTCCGGTCCATCCCAAGGTTTGGTGCACCCCAAGGTTCGGTGCACCCCAAGGGTCGGTGCAGCCCCGGGATGTCGGTGCGGCCCGGACCCCCCGCACAGCGGTGCCCGCCGGGCGGCGCTGCGGGCCCGGGGCGTGCGGGCGGTGCCGCCTCCGCCCCTGTCGGGCGGGGAGGGGCCGGGGCTGAGCCCCGCTCGCTCCGCTCCGCTCCTCTCCGCTCCTCTCCGCTCCTCTCCGCTCCGCCGGCTCCTGGGCAGGGCAGCGCCCTTCGGCGGCAGAGGTACAGCTCATCCCGCACTCCCGGCCCGCACGGCTCCCTTTGTTTCGCCTCACCGGGAGCTCCGGCAGCCCTGTGCGGGACACGCCGCGGGCTTGGGGAAAAGGGGTAGGGAAAGGGGTAGGGATGGGGATGGGGCGGCGGTGCTGGGTGCGGGTGCTGAGAGTGGCAGCCCCGGCGCCTTCTGGGCGCCCCTTCCCCGAGCAAAGCTGCGGCTGCGGGACACCGAGTGCGTGTGGCTGCGGGGCTCCGAGTGCGTGTGGCTGCGGGACACCGAGTGCGTGTGGCTGCGGGACACCGAGTGCGTGTGGCTGCGGGACACCGAGTGCGTGTGGCTGCGGGGCTCCGAGTGCGTGTGGCTGCGGGGCTCCGAGTGCGTGTGGCTGCGGGGCTCCGAGTGCGTGTGGCTGCGGGACACCGAATGCGTGTGGCTGCGGGACACCGAGTGCGTGTGGCTGCGGGACACCGAGTGCGTGTGGCTGCGGGGCTCCGAGTGCGTGTGGCTGCGGGGCTCCGAGTGCGTGTGGCTGCGGGGCTCCGAGTGCGTGTGGCTGCGGGGCTCCGAGTGCGTGTGGCTGCGGGGCTCCGAGTGCGTGTGGCTGCGGGGCTCCGAGTGCGTGTGGCTGCGGGGCTCCGAGTGCGTGTGGCTGCGGGACACCGAGTGCGTGTGGCTGCGGGACACCGAGTGCGTGTGGCTGCGGGGCTGGGACGGCTTCGCTGAGGCAGGGACACGGTGCGCACACACGGGGACGGTCCGGGGCTCGCTGCCTCGAGTATCAGAGAGTGTGAGTGCGTGTGTGTGTGTGTGTGTGTGTGTGTGCTCTTTCTGCCAAGAGAGCGTGGCATCTGTTTCTTCTTGTCTAAAGTAACTACCCCGTGTGCGCGGCTTTGCCGAATTCAAAAGAGCGGGTTCGGCTGTGGGGCTCGGGGGGAGCCGTGGGAAGAGTGCTGGTAATTTGGAGCAGGATGATGGATTCTGCTGTCGGGTAACAGTTGGGAAGGAGACTTGAGGAAGGGCTTTCCAGGGCAGGGTCATTGTCCCAGAGAACTTCCCTGAGGGGACGGGTTGCTGTAGCCTCCCAAGGAAGATCGCCTGTCTGTGCCCATGGAGGCTGTTGGGATTCGGTGTGGGACATCTGCTGGCTGTGTTTTGGGAAGGGCATCCCTTTGTTTCTCGGAGTGGCCAGACTCCCCGCTGGAAAACAATGGCCTTCCTTAGCAGAGCCACAGGCAGTGGGGCTGGCGGTGCGGGCACCCGGTGGTCCAGGGCTCACTCTGTGCTGTTTGCTTTTTCGAGTAATTTCAAGCTTTGAAATTTCAGACCGTGCCATTAAATCAGTTGCTATGTATTTAGTCAGGACCACTATTCTAAGGGACAAATGCAACAGTAATTAAATAAAAGCTAACTACTCTTAACATTTATGTCAGAGAAACTCTTTAAAATATATTCAGATTGGAAATGACCGCTGGCATAAAGGTCAGGTAAAACTCCTGACTTTGCGATTTTTGTGTCGAATCATGAGCCTTCCATATCCGTCTGTCCTATTGTTAATTGTGAATTAAGGCTGGCAACAAGCTGCCCGTCCTTCCCTGGATGAATCATCACTTTGTCAAGCCCTGTGTTAAAAACAAGGCTTTCCCCAAAAGCGTGCAGTGTTAGAGGACAGAAATAGTCCAAGCCATCTGTTAAAGTTAAGTTGAGCCCTTGGCTGCTTTTAAACATATGAAAGGTAATGACATTCTTCTCATCATGTGCTTTTATTTCCAGTTGTCCCAGGCCTGAGTTTAAGAATATTTTCAGTTTAGTGCTTAACACAGTGCGTTGCCTCTGGATTAATTTTTTGTGAAGGTGTAAGGGTTGGAGCATTCCCATTCTTCCCAAAGTAACATGAAGTGGTCACTGCTTATGTTGGCTTGTTACTGGTGTGCTAGGTTGCCACAAGTTCCTCCATATCCTTAGGATGTTTCTGAAACACCTGTGTGGTGTTGGATATCTAAAAGGCTTCTGGCTCCTGATGAGCTCCACACACAGATTGAGTGCTCAGCAAAGTGAAGGTGGAAGGATTCATGAAAGCATCTTAAATCATAGAAGCTTGCCTTCTTTATTTTATTTTTTTTTGTAAGAGACCTTGTTAAATCACACCTGTGGGTAGGAACTCGGGTGTGGAAATGATGCCAGGGGCCGATAGTTTAGCTCTGTTGTGTTAGCCCTTTCAGGCATTGTGCAAGACTTGATGTAACTGCCTTTAGAAGAGCAAATGTACATTGCAAGTCTACTAGTGCTTCTGGGGGAAGGGAAAATAAAAGTCTGGCAAATGAGGAGAGGAAGTGGGAGAGAGCAATTGGAAACATAAGCAAAACCATTAATTTTTCCCACTGTGCACTCTTAAGAAACTGCTGGCAACATACTGGAGATAACTCTGCCTCATGGAAGTGTCAGGGTCTTGCTTCACATGATTCTCTGAGATCATCTGGTTTCCCTGAGCTCTGTGGGAACAGAAATTCCTCATGCTGGAGTCTGATCTCATCTTCCTTCGGCAGCAGTGGCAGCAGTGGCTTGGGAATTGGAGAGGAAGGTGAAGAAAGTGCCAGTGGGATGGTTTGGAGAAAAGCTTAGTTCTGGTGTAGGCCAAGCTGGACACTGTTTCCTCCTTTCATCTGCCTTGTGTGGTCAGAGCTGGGACAAACGCTGACGTACCCACCAAAGTTCAGTGTCCTTTCAGACTGCTGAGCTGACTTAGAGCAGCTCATGTACCAGACTATAACTCTTACCCTGTATTTAATTCGTCTTTTTTTACTGTGCTAATGAACAGCTAACTGAAATGGAAAGTGGGGATTTGAGTGACTGTATGCATCAAGCTTGGGGAATTTCCCAAGTTTGATGAAACACAAAAATAAAGGGTTTTTCCCTCACTTATAGCTGTGTTGTTAGTCTATTAAATTCTTAGAGCTTTCTAAGTATCATCTTCTGTTTGTTGTGGGACTACTGGCAAAAATTTTAGGAAGATTGAAGTAGCAATGACCAGCCCTGGAGTCTGTAACTTGATCTACAGCTTTTTCTCTTCAACTGGGAAAGGAAGTAACAGCTCTTGTTACACCCTTATGTAACCTCTCCATTCATATCCTCCAAAAAAGAAGGAAACCAGAGCTTGGTTTCTGGTGTATAAGCTAACATCAAGGCTTTGTCATAAAGAAACAGTAAAGAATAACATTGATTTTTCTTCTGTTTCGCAGTTCCCAGAATGAAAAAAAGTCCCCAAACCCACAACCCTCCCCAAGGTTACACATTTTAATTTTGTGCTGATGGGATTGTGGAAATCTCTGCAACTCTTTGTCATATGCTGTGAAATAACTGTTAAGGGGGATACTGGAACTGCCACAAGGGTTGTTTTTGTGAATCTTTCCTGGTGTGTTTGAGTGTTAGTCTCAAAAGCTTTGGTCTTACAGTGGAATAGCTTTTAGAGAAAACTGTATAGAAAATTAACCTTTTGCCTCTCCCAACTCCATTTTACTGGAAAATTCCCAGTTGATATCACCAAGTAAACTTGTATCCATTTCTTGACGTGTATTTTAAGCAAAATCACCGTGGTGATGAGAGCGTTTCAGTGGGAAAGACTAATGCTTAAAAATAGTTTCAGAGGCGAGGAAGAATTATCAAGTCCCCTTTCCAGGTGCAAACTGGCTGTGGACTTCTTCTTATGCAGACAGTAAAGCAGGAGTGATGGACTCCAGAGGCCAGAACAACATATTTTTTCCAGTCTTCCAGCTTTTGAGAAATCAATTGAGAGGTGGTCTCCAGCCTAGATGACCAGATTTAACACTTCAGCAAACAAGCTGAAGGCTCAAGATAAGGCATCCAAATATCCAGAGTCCCAAGGAGTAAGGGAAAGAAATGTTTTCTGTCACTAAGATTTTTCTTCCCTTTGCAGAGGTGGGGAGTGGGCATATTTTGGGCTTAGGTACTTGCCTTGTCTCTGGCTCTGTGAAGTTCTGCCTTGGAACTGCTGCTTCAGTGTGGGTGTACTACTGAACTTTTCCTTGTTGTCCCTGTCTTAGAGAGCCAGCAGCCCTTCCAAGGCTCTTATATTTCAAATATCTTTTATGTTGTTGGGCAGAAGGACCACGAGAGCAAAAGACACCAGGAGAAAAGTAAGAGCATATATTGAGGAGAAAAAGAGGAGATCATTGTGAGGAAGAGGTGCTGAGGAACGGAAGGGTTGGTGGGTGTTGTACTATCAGAGGTACATTTTGTGTTTTCTAAATGGAGGCAGCAAGGAAAGACTCAATTTTCCCACTGTTAGCAGAAACCAGTTTTTAAAGATCTGTGACCACAGCCTGGTCAGCACTGGTACAAGTTTCCTGGGCCCACAAATATGCTCTGTATGTGAGCTCTCTTGCCTGTCTGCTTTATGCTTCTTTTTCTGGAATATTCTATAGTTTTCATAGTTTGTACACTCTGAAGTGCTACTGGGGGTACTTTGACTTGCAGCAAGGTAGAAATACAAAATTACAAATAAGAATAATTAGACTATAGACTTTGCTACAGTGGAAAGAAAAACAGGTAGCAAGCTGTGACATCCTGAGATGTTTTGTCACATCCCGAACAGTTTCTACTCTTTTATATGCATTTTCTTTGTGGAGTCTGTTCTCCTTTTGTCTACAAGAGTGTACTGGTGCTTGAAGACCTTTGAAAAGACTGGGCCTTAAGGTAACCACCAGTTTTTATGCACAATGGAGCGTATGCAGTGTCCTGATACTGTGCTTAAATCCTTACCATTAACTTTTGAGAACCTGCACCTCAGAAATGAGGAAACTGCTGGGTGATGAAGTGTTGAATTCTGTATCTTGGGAAAGCACAAGCAAAGGAAGTTACACTTACTCTCTGTGTTTTAATGCCTTTGTGTTAAAACAATTTGAAGCACAATTAAGGGTATCCTTTTAGATCAGGGGCATCCATAAAGTCCTTGTTGCATAAGGACTCTGTGGATGGCACTGTAGTGAGAAGTCAGTCTGCTTTTAGGAGAGCTGTTAAAGGGAGTGAGTTGCTGTTAATCCTCTCCACTGTTCCTCTATGGAAGCAAATAACCAACTTAACATAGAGACACTGGTGAAGAGATGAAAAAGTGCCATTTTTTCTGGGACTCTGGGAGCCAGTCCACTGTCCACTTAATAGCTTGGCTAGAGCTTCATGTTTGAGGGCTGAGAAGAAATCTTCTCCTAGCAGAGCTCATTCTTACCTGATGTGAAGGAAAGGATACCTGGGATGTCTGACTGCCAGCAAAAAAACAGCCGCTTTACCTTTTCATCAAGAGAGGCTTGGAGACAGGGCAGCAGAAAGGTGGTAGAGGTTGAAAGGCAGATTATTTTGGGGAATGGCTAAGCCTAGAAGATAAACTCATGGTTGCTGAAGTGTCTGGAGACTCTTCCTAACTTTCATGTGTGCAGCTAGGTCTGTGACTGATGGAGCAGTTGAGATTTGTTGTGCAGAGTAAGCTAGGGAAGTGTTAATTCACTGTGGAGCTTTGAAGAAGGAAAAAGAGTCGTGGAGGGGGTGAAAATGAATCCCTCTCTCTGTGAAGGAATATTCCTGCCAGTGATGAGGAAATACTGCTGCTGTGATGTACCAGGAATCCTCTGTACAGCCCAGTTTAAACCCTGCTTAGCCAGGATGGGCTCAAATAGGAGAGGGAGCAGAAAAGGGTGATTGGGATGGTCAAGGGGGATGGAAAAGTCACTGAGAGGAAAATTTGGAATGAAGTCCATTGAAATGAACCTCTGTCAATACTTCCCTATGAGGGAGAAAACACATTTAGATTTAAAAACAAAACCAAACCCCAGCAGCATTAGCAAAAAATGGAAATGGAAAATAGCAAGAACTGGATGTTAGGGAGCGGCTCAGGAATAAATTTAGTCTAGAAATAAGCCACAGCATTGAGAGCTGTTTCTCATGGAGGAGGCTGGGAAATGCCACTCTGGGGCAGTGCAGTGTGGCAGTCGTGGCTGTGGGATGTGGTGGGTTTGGCACTGGTCTGGAGCACCCAGAACGGAGAGAGCTACGACTGCCATTGTTCAGCTCACAGGCTGTCAGGCTGCTGGAGTTAAAAGGGCTCTGGAGATTACCTTCAGTGATCAAAGAGTGCAGGGCTCTGTTGAAACAAAGTTCACTCCAGGAGAAACCCTGGAAAATCTTTTGGCAAGCAAGGGTAGAGCTGGAGCTCCTTGTGCCTCGTAACACATTTCTGGAACGCGGGGAGCTTGCCTGTATCTCGTGTGAATAGAACTTTTTGCTTCCTAAAAGCTGCCAGATGCTAGTTCTCAGTGAAACACAGCGAGGGGAAGCTTGGTAGCTGTGAGTGTGTGCTGAGTTTGCCTGCCATGGGACCGGCTGTGCAAGGGAGTTGCTTCTTCTGCTTTCTATTGATGTTTTGAGAAGGTGTCCCTCTCTAAATCTGTGAAGTGTTATATTTTATTTGGAAAAATCTCTGTTTATCGTGCTAGTTGTTAATAAAAACACCGTCTGCTGGCTTTTAACTTCATGGACATCTGGACATTTCAGCACACAACTGTGTGAACTGCTCCCATTGTCTGAAGTACCTCATGATACAATGCACTGGAAGAGCTGGAGATGTCTTGATTTAGAAACCGATGACTTTCATCCTCTAATTTCAGGTGTCTATCTGAAAATTACTGTTGAGAATGAAAATGACTGAATTGTGGATGTAGGTCAACTCCTTGAGACAAGCAAACCTGTCTAAGGACATGTGATTTATTTTAGCTTTGCCTTCCCTTAGATTTTTTTTTTTTTTATCTTAGGTTTGGGCAAATAATGCTTCCCCTTCCCGCATCTAAATTCTTTTGCACCCAAATTCTTTTATTCCCTTCTTTCATTAAAAATTAGCAGTGTCTTGGTGGGCAGAAATTGATGTGCAGAACAGACAGTGATGGCAAGTGGAAGGTTGAAACCTTGCACTACAGTTTTACCTTGGCAGCTACTCCTGGGAGAAATGGGACTAGTCGGGTCTGACTTCCTGCAGGTTTTTATCTTGTGATGGATTGACTTGCAAAGAAGCAATAATTTCCACTTGAATCTTTTTCTGCAGCTAGGGAATTTTGCAGACCAATTTTTCTGCTCTGTGGTACTTAATGAGGGGTTTGTTCTCCTTGCAACCCATGTTTCTGATGGAATGCTTGTGCTCAGATCTCCTCTCCTGCCTGCTTTTGTGTGCAGAATCAGCTGTTCTGTTGTCCTTTACTTTGTCCTTTTGAGTGAAATTCAACATTAGATGTGTCTGAGAGAGTAGATGTGTAGGCCAAGAGATGTACAGCTGGCTTATTTTCATAAAATACTAGGCTAAAAACGTTCCAAACTTTATTTAAAAATACTTCAAGGACCCCATCAGTGAGGTTTTCAGGAGGGGAAATTGCAATGGGATAGAATAAGATCCTTAGGGTGGTATTTGGGCAACTTCTTTTCCTCCTGTTTTAAATGGAAAAGGACAGGGAAATTTTTGCCTTAGCCAGACTTTTACAGTTTGGAAGATGATATGGGTGCATGGAAACTCTGGAAACCTGTGAGAGCCAGCTGCTCTAGGAGTTAGGGTATGCTCAGTTCCTGTGGCTGGCTTGGGGCTGGGCAGATCCAGGCACCAGTGCCTCTTTTGCCATCTGGATTTCCTGAAGCTCCTGATTAGGTTTGTGCTCATCTCTGACCGGTTTGAAGCCTGGTTCAGTGACTGTTGTCACGACTTTCTGTGGCTGTTTTTCCTCCTGCTGTTGGCAGCTGAGTGAGGCTGTGGTGTTACCTGGCCTGTTATTTCGTTTTCTGCATATCTTCATGGCTTATCACTGACTGCTTAGCAGGCAACAAAGCATTTGAGCAGAAGATTAGTGTGTACTCTGGTATTTTAACCCTATAGTATTAGGACATATCTTAGTACCTACCTTTCTGCCGATATGAATTAGTGCTTATTATAATTAATTAGTTAAATTAAATTAGTGCAATTAGCCACTGCAGTGGCTCCACCATGAGCAGTTCTTTTGCCTGCATCAGGGATGTGTGGTTCCCGTGCTGACTGCAGGATAGCAAGGCTTGCTTGCTTTCTGCCCCTGTGCTTGTGTGGACTAGAAAGTAAAAATCTTGTTTTAGTCAAAGATCTCGATTACAGCTGATTGCTGGATTGCTCCCGAGGGACTGAAGCCTCAGTTGAAAGAAGTGATTTGACTTTGTGAGGGCTGATGTGTTAAAGTGTTTTGTGGGGATCTGCTACTGAGAGCTCTTTTGAACCCAAGCTCTGCTGAGGTAGCAAGCTACTGGTGTGTGACATCCAGCAAACAAAGAAGATCCCCTAATGTAAATAAACACTACCTTGCTTTTCGTGCCCCTGCTCTGCAAATGTAACCTTTGGATTGGGCAGGATCCCCCAAAATTGGCAGAAAATTTTAAGCGGCAGCTTGAAAGATTAAGGTAATCAGTTTAAAAGGGCACCCACTGCTTAGTGGAGTTTGGCTATCCAGTAGTAAAAGATTTTTAAATTTTTTTTCCTGACAGAATGAGGGGGTTTTCTATGTGTCCATATTCTGTAATGACAACTTTTAAAAAGATGTGTTGTTCAAAGAACACTCTCAGTCTGAAATCCAGTCTTTAGTTTAGGTGGAGAAGGCAGGGCCTTTGACAGCTTTTGGCTTTGCAGTCACGTTTTGTTCCTTATTTTGAAAAAGATTCAAGGGAATCTTAGCAAGGTGTATTTGCCAAAACCTGACCTCCTTTGTTACTGAATACTTTTTCCCTTTCTGTAGATGTGGACCTGGAATGATTATAAAACTCTGTGGCTAGGCATGACTAAGAAAAGCCTAAATATATGAAACCACCATGGATCCTGTTTCTGCTGAACTCAGTGGGAATTTAACCAGAATTTTGGACTGTAAATAGCCTTGGTAGTGAAGACTTAGATGCATTGAAAATGCCCAAGGTGTTTTCCCCGTGAAACTAATTAAAGAAAAAAAATAAAAAAAGGACTCCAGAGTAACCATTTACAGAAAAGGCCATTTTGCACCTATAATCTTTGAAGCCCATCAGCATAATCCAAAATGTAAAGGAACATTTGTAGGGTAAAAATGGAGTAGCAGACATATTTTGACTGTATTTTCACAGCTGCTAAAGAAGAGTGCCTTAGCAATGTTTAAAGACCCAAATGTTTTTTTTCCCAAAACCTGGTGTGACTGTATGACTGACCCAGATGTGTTAAAGAAAGGCAGAAAGTTGACTTAGAAAATAGATAAACCCCAGAGTGGTATTACTGGTGGCAGTTATTGTGTAGTGGTTGCAAAATAATTATCAGAAGTAATTTGACTGCAAAGGAGGAATAATAGAATAGATGTACCCCATGGTCTCATAGAACAGGTATTATCCATGCTAATGTTATTCAAACTGGTGGGGAAAAAATAACAAAGGAGCCTTGGAGAAATGCAAACACAACCCCCTCAGGCTGCTGAATAAGTGTTTTTTCTTTTTTAAGGAAGGGAAGGAGGGCAAAGCTGTGTCTTCTGCTTAGGTGGCTCCGATGATTTTGGTTTTGTGGTAAGGTACTGTGCACCTTTTCAGTGATACCAGAGTTGTTCATATTCTCATCATAATATGAACAGAAGCATGAGAGAGACATCTCTTTCACTTTAGGGGAAATTACTGCATAGTGTGGGTTGTAACCAAGCTGATGTAAAAATAAAAAACCACCCCACACCCACACCAAAACAAAAACCCCTAACAACCCCCGACAAAGCCCCAGAGGACTTCAGCAACATCCAAACCTCTCACTCCTGCATTAGGAAGAACCTGAGTGCTGTTAATGAAGACAGTTTCATCCACTGTTTCCATCAGGAGGAGATGATGTCCCGGTGAACATTTTTGTCCATGTCTAATTATCACACTATGAGTTTTCCTAAACTGCAGTTGAGTTTCCCCTGTTAAACTATTAGAAGATGGTATGGCCTTGCCGTTTGTTCAACAGTACCTTAAGTGGCCTGATTCTTTCTCGAAAATTACCCAATCTTTAGATAAATGCGAGGTGTTTGGTAGCAGAGAAGGGCGGAACATTGCTTTCTCCTCTGGAATTCTCTGCTCAGATCTTCTGTCATCTAAATTGCAGTCACTGGTGCGAAGCTGCCCCTATCTGATGTTGCTAAAGGGCTGTTCCCATTGAGCTGATGCTGAATGCGAGCATTCCTGCGGTCCCAGTACAAATACAGCCCCTAATGCCGCATTTTGCTTCTGTAATTCACCAGAGCTGTTTGTTGTTCGGTGCTCAAGGAGTCCCGTACACGTGTGCAATGTTCAGTGCCCACGGAAATTGAAGAGAGCTTACACAAGGCTTCAAATAACAGCTCTTGCTTGCTGGGTAAGATGTGAGAAACATTAGCTAATTCAAAAGCTCCGAATTATGGACTTTTCCAGTTTGGAAAACATTGATTTTTTCAGGAGGACTGTGAGGAAGAAAGGAATTCAGACACTGGTGAAACCAAAAGGAAAGATGGAGAGTCAGAGGAAGCATTTTAGTTCTTCGAGTGCTTTTACTGATGTTGTGATATCCATTAACATTCCTTCCTGCAATTTGTCTGTCACGTTCCTCAGGTCCTGCATTTTCTTGCAGGAAGAAGTAGAGGGCTGCAGCACGGAGCTGTTTTGTGCATGCTCTTTTCCACAGGACGTGGATGTGTCAGAACAACAATGGAGAGCAGTCACAGCTGGGAAGGAGGGTGCAGGTGCTCCTGGCAGACCATGGCTGGGCAGCAGATGGGAGGGATCTGGAAGGAAAGCAAGGGTTTCCTCTGGATGATATAAACGTTTTCTCACACATGCTGATGTCGGGAAATGTAGCTCAGAGTGAAAAGGGCATTGTAGCAGTTCAGCTGCAGAACCTGCCTCGGTTTGCCTGGTGGACCAGCACAGGATGTCTCCAGTGAGCTTGCACCTCTGGGGATCAGTCAGAGGTGCTGAGACGCAAGGTTTGCTGGGCGGCAGAACAGGATAAATTTAAATCCTGCCTCTTGCTAAATTGGTACTTGTGCTTGTCATGAGCAGCAGCACGAGGTGGTGGTTGCAGCCCCTTTTGGTTTTGTTGTGTTCAAGTAATGGCATTGTGTCCCTGGATGCTTTTTTTGCAGCAGTGGCCTGTCCGTGTTCCCACTCCGTGTGGGCTGATTGCTCCTGGACAGAGGAAACCAGGAAGGGATGGGCAAGCATAATTACAGCCTGCCAGGGGCTCAGGATCAGACCTGGAACATGTAATCAGTTTGAACTCCACTGCTGAATTACTGATGTTGCACATCGTCCCTGTTGAGACTTTGAAAAAGAGGGTTATCTTCTACAGCAGGCTGGTTGGAGCGAAACCAAGGGCCTGGGTTTTTACACTTGCTTAAAAATTCATTTTATTTTTTTTGTTTGTTTGTTTATTTGTTTTAAAATAATCAGAGCCTGAGGCATATGTGAGTACGTCTGTATCAGTTTTAGTGGCAGGGAAATTGTCCTCTTGCTACAATGCCTGGAAAGAAAGAAACAAGGCACCTCTGGCAGACATTGACAGCTCCAGCACACTGAACTCCTAAGTGTGAGCTGAGGACTGCTCCTCTGCAGGAAGCTGCTGACAGTTGCTGCTGTTCTGCTGTTGGAGGGTGATGTGGAAAACCTTGGACAATTCCTTAACGTGCTGTGTGCCAATAACAGGGCATTACTTTGTTTCCCCCGTGGAGAATGTGTGCATTTAATTGTACAAGGCTTTGGGGGTTTTGCCTGTCCTCTGCATTCTCTTCTGTTTACAGTTCTCATTAGCTCTTGTTTCAGAATGGCCAATGACATGGCTGCTGTGGCTGTGGGATGCTGTGATTTTTAATTTGCCATCCTTGTGGCCAAGAGGGGCAAGAGGGTTTTAGATTCGACTGGGCTGGCTGGATGGCAATCCCAAAACAGACTGTGCTTTAAAAGGCTCTGTGCTGTGTAGGAGTGTGTGGATAAAAGCATTTCAAAGACATAGCCTGCCCAGCACTTCTCCTCCCAAGCGTGTTGTCCAACATCAAACAGATCAAACTGTGAATGATTACTGAATAGACTTTGAATTTCTTTTTTTTTTTTTCTGAGAATGGAAACATGTTGCAAATGTTCTCACTCCATTGAATTAAGGCTTAGATATGACACCGAAGGGAGGAAGAGCAGATTTGGCAGCTGCCTACAGAAAAGGGAGATATTTTGAGATGCTGCTGATCTTTCCTTTAGGGACAAGAAGAGTAAATCTGGGAGAAGACTCAAGTGGTAAATGGGTATGGGTGAGACCAGGGAAAGCTGGAGGAAGAGTCTGATCCTCCTGGTCTCTCAGGCACTGGGAGCAGGTTCAGTTCCCATCCCTCTCATAGATCTGGTTCTTGAGAAGCATTCATCTTTTTAAAGCTGTGTGAATAGATCCCAAAGTAGAAGCCACTTGCTTTTTATGTGCTGCTCTCCAAACTGTGGTGAGCACGCTGTCAATAGTGCTGATGGGAAATACCAGCAGCTGCAAGGCATCTCTGAGTGTATGGCAAATACTTGGACATGGATTTGGATTGAGTTTCTGGGCTTTTTCTGAAGTTTAGCCATGTAATGTTGCAAGGGTTTGATTTTTTTTTTTTTTTTCTGTGTCGTGTGCTGATTTTTGACATTTTTTTTATAAAGCTACTTCTAAAATTAGCATTTGGTATTTTGAAAGTGCTATATGTTGGTCTTCTACTACAGTCTTCTGGTAGATTAATTTCAGTTATTGAGTCCTATTTAATTGGCTAATATATGTTTAGACACTGTTGGTTTCTCTTTGCAGTGCTTTTTCCCCTCACCTTTTACCTCAGACAGCCAAATTATCCCACAGGCTGGATTTTCCTTTGTTAGCTAAACCAGAGCAGGGATTACAATTGGATTCCACCAAAGCAAAGGCTAACAACTCTGGTGTGGCACAATACTCTTGAATCATACATAAGTGTAGGAGGTAGTCTTTAATGAATTTTTGCAGAGGCTAGGCTACTGAAAATGGTTTT
Organism: Cinclus cinclus; assembly: GCF_963662255.1. NCBI lineage: Eukaryota > Metazoa > Chordata > Aves > Passeriformes > Cinclidae > Cinclus > Cinclus cinclus. Next base: position 2,024,106 of record NC_085066.1, on the reverse strand, counting down.
GAGCAATCAGTGTTAAATAAGTTGTCTCAGCCTGTTCAGTTTTTTCATCATTTGGGTTTCTGATATTTTCTAACCCGCAAGTCATTGAAGAATATTTTAATCATAGAATGCTGTATCCTATTGAGGAAAAAAACAAGCTGAAAATTAATCTTTGACCATAAAATGGAAATTTTCCAATATATTAATAAGTCAATATCTGTATGCAACTTTTTGATCCAACTTATAATAGTAGATGTAGCATGTTCCTGCCCCTCTTCTGCAAAACATGCCACTGAGTTTGGAAATACATGGATGTTTTTGATGGGTTTGGCTGCTCTTGTTCTCAAAATTCCCAAGCAATGAGGCATGAAGTGTGGTAGGTAGCATGTAATTTCACAATAGTAAATGAGGTATTGCACTTAGAACTTAAATTTTAGGTTTAAATTGCCCTTATTAGGATTTTTGTATTGGCTTTTTTTTTTTTTACATATTTGGCCACAAACCCATTATTTAATAAGTTCCATACTTGAGAAGGGTTTTATTTTTACAGCCTTCAAAAATTATTTGAGCATTAGTTGATATATGGGAAGTAACTAGGTCACTGGAACAAGATTGGTGGTTTAAAGAATTTGTCTTGATGGGACGCAGAAGTTGAAGTGATACCTCTGGAAAGATTCTACCTATGTTTAAATTTTTTTGGTGATTTGGAGAGGTGAACTTTTAAGAAGAGAAGTATCTTTCTCTACAAAAATATTTGCGCAGCATTTCTGTTTAAAATAAATGCTCTTTTGTTTGTTTAGCAGGGTTGACTCAGCTTTGGTTGGTTACCATAGTTCAGCACTGTTTTTGCATTTCCATGTGAATTTCTAGTAATTCCCAGGCTTGGTTCAGGTTTTGGGGATCTTTTTCTATCTCTTTGTTAGCTGCCTGTGGCGCTGCACTTCTCTTCGTTGAATTTGGAAAAAGCATCAAGCAAGACTTAAGTCTTGATCTAAAATCCCTCAAATGTCGCTCACTGATGAAAAGCATCAAATAGCTTTAGTAAAGTAGTGTCTGCTGGCAGAAGGGAGAGATAAAAGACTTTGCTTCTTTTAAATTAGTCATCTGATGGAGAGGTGCTCCAGCAAGGTAGCACTGAGCATGTGAGGCAACGGCTGCTCAATGACATTTTGGGGAACAAGAAGAAAATACTTGAAATTCAAATGCTCAGCAGTGGCGGGGGGACCAAGGACAGCCTGATAGCATTCTGTAGCTGGGAGGTGACAGCTGACCCGTGAGGTTGAGCTGTTGCTGTTTTGTGTAGCTGGGCAGTAGCTGGTCCTTGGTTTGTGTGCTCAGCAAAGCTGTTCTCTCACCTCTGGTTCCCTGTTTGCTGGCTGCCGCTGTGAATCCATCCATTCTTCAGTCTCCCCACGAAAGCTGGAAGCAGTAACTGTGTGCCCTGAGTTCTTGAGGAGCTCAGTTATCTCCAGCGTTTGGATTGGAGGGATAAAAGGCTGGGAGGATCAAATAAGTGCCAAGTTTTGGCCTGACCTTGACTCCTTTGTCTAAATGACTTCCTTTATCGGACTTGCTTGCTTTGTTTTGTTTGATCCTGGTCACCTGTTTCAAGTCCAGCTTCTGGCTTTTGCCACTCTGGTTGTATTGATGCAGTGTCTCCACTTGTCAGCTGGATTGTTGCTGCCCCATGAAAATGTTCTCTCAAGCAACAAAATTACAAGTAAATGAAGCAATTTGGTTGCTTCAGGTAGCCAGTACCAGCACTGTACTGGAATGCAGGCACTTTAGAGCCCAGGGTTCATGAACCAAGATCAAATAGTGTGTTTTTGTCTCTGCGTGGGTTCACTGAGGTGGTTTCTATTTCAGTATTAATGGGTTGGTGAAATGCAAATAAGGGTGAAAATGAAATTCAGATTAGGGTTACTGACAAATTTGAACCTTAGTTTGGAGATCCTGATGAAGCTTTTGATAAAACACAGACTTGCAAGCTCTTGAACATTGTGTTGAAGTCATCCAATGTGTCATTGGAATCTTCATTCCTGTTTCTAGGAGTTTCATGTTTAATGTACAGTGGACCAGAGAGTTAAATTTTGGGATCATGTGGGTAGGTGCAGTGACTTTGAGACTGTTCCTTGGGAACATAATTTTAATGTAGTGTTCCTTTTACTTTTATTCCTGAAGTAGTTTTACTAGGTAATGCCTGTGAATAATTAGAATAACCTTGAGCTGTTTGTTTTATTCTTGTTTCTTTTGTTTTTCCCAGGACACTATGGCCAAAATGGAGGTCAAGACGTCGCTTTTAGACGACATGATAGGGGTGGGAGATATGGTTCTTTTGGAGCCACTTAATGAAGATTCCTTCATCAATAACCTGAAGAAGCGCTTTGATCACAATGAAGTTTATGTGAGTATATTTTATAAAAAATAACATCCTATGGGGACCTATGCTGTCATTTTTAAGATATGTGTTTATTTATAAGGATACACACAGACTGAGTGCCTGAACATTATCTGTTGTATTAGGGATGTTTTAAACCTTGCTTGTGCTGTAGTCTTTCCTGTACTGCATTCTTTGCATTTGATCTTTCCCATCTGGGGTACTTTTACTTTTTTCTTTTTCCTCATTTCATGACATGGGGAACCTCTGATTTTCATAAAGAACAGTTCCAGAACTGCTGCTGACAGTAACTTTGATGCTCCTGTTGTCAGAGGGCATCACAGTTATAAATAATTCACTTACAGGGAGGGCACATGCAGGATGTTAGAGCAGACTGAAGCAGAAACAATACATGCTTGGAATATGCTAAGGGTAACTTAAATATCACCTCCTAGCTTTTGACTTGCAAAAAGGTTGTGTTTATTAAAATGGTTGGATTTTAAACTAAATACAATGGGTTTGGGTATATGTGGAACTAACCAAAGTCTTCAGGCATATCAGTGATGATCAGCAGGAGAAATGTTGTGAACTGGCAGTTGAAACACAGGCAGCTAATGAAGAGGCAAATGGTGATTCCAGTTAAGCCTTTCATTTCCTGCTTCATCTCTTTGTTCCACTTTTTCTAAAATGTGCACGGTTTTGTATCTGTTATACTGCTTAGGCTGTGCTGACTTAATGGTTTGTAGAGACTTTCCAAGGCTGCTGGTGAGCCTAAATATTTAAGCCAAAGGATATCTATGATGTGCAAGTAACTGTGTCTGTAGCTTACTTAAAATCAAACAGGTGTTCTGTAATTAATTATAATTAAGCCTTCTCCACCTTTTGAATTTTTAGTGTGATTATATTTTTCATTATTGCTCAGCATTTGAACCATCATGGTTTTGTTATGCTGGAGGATGGAAAGGAGAAGGAATGGGAGGATCTGTGCTATTTTTGTTTGCTTCTTCTATCCCTTGATTATAATCTGTGCTTTTGTACCTCTGCTATTCATTGTCTGCCACGTTTTTCTTCTCAATTTTCTTGTTCAACCAGGCCTGCTCCTTTTTCTGTAGACATTATGTTGTTAATACACAGTTGCCCCTAACTGCTGTTGTGTCGTCTCCACAGATTTGCTCCTTTAGGTTGTACTGACAAATTAAACAATAAAATCAGATTAAGAAAAGACTCCCAGTATCCATAAAAACCTTGCTGAAGAAGAAACCAAAAAATGATGTTTGTGAAAACATTTCTTCCTCAGTGGTTAAAAAAAAATAACTTTCTTTTGTTTTTAAACTTCTGTTACACCTTTGAGAATTATATTTGCCACCAATTGCCAGGTGCCACTTTTCCCTGGCAGTGGAGGATCCTTTGGCTTGCATGTGGGAAAGCCTGTTTTTTCAAGGTCTTACAAGCTCTCTGTGTGAATCCACAACGTGAAGGTTCAGTGTTGCAGATCTTTGCAAGTATTAAAACATTCACTACATACAGTGGTGGAAAAAAGAGATGTTCCTGCCTGTGCCACATGATGCTACCAAGTATGCAAATTACTTACCTTGTGGTGCTGCATAGTTTTATTTAGCAAATCACCTGGGGGGTATTGTCTTCTCTCCCTGTCAGTTGAGTTTTGCTGCCTTGCGAAGTTTCATGCCTCTGTTGCATATTTTAGAAAATTTGTAAAACAGTAACAGTTGGAATGGTGCTCACTGTAACAACCATGTTAATTTTCAAGTACAAACTCTTCTCTACCTTGTTGCCGCCACTCACAACAACTACACTTTGCATTTCTGGTTTTAGCCTCTGAGGAGGACAATGGAGCCTCTGTTACACCTGGAAGTAGGGCTTGTTTTACCATGTAAAATCAGTAGTTTGCATCCTGGGGAAACCAAATTCCCCTATTCAAGAGCTGCTGCTTGTGCTTAACCAAGACTGCAGATTTCTGCTACTCCAACGAGCTACGTAAGAGAAATTGATCTCTCAGGATCCTTTCAGAGGGCAGTAGGAATGGATTTGTCCTTTAATGGCTCAGTTGTGGGCTTAAGTTCAGCCCTCATGTCAGTGTGCCACTGCAGGCATTTCCAGAAGTTGTGTCCAAGTGTAAAGAGCAAAGTCAAGCTGCAGCAAACCAGGCTTACCCTACATGGTTTTCTAAGCTGTTTCCTGCAGACTGAAGGCTCTGTCTGTGCTACATATGTTAGTTTTAAAAGGGAGTTGCAGTTGTAACCTTCAAAAGGCTTTATGGTGAGGAATGAGACCTGTAACGTGGATAGCTTTGAAGATGCTGTAAGGTTGACCAGATGCTGCATGATCGTGTTAGCCAACCTTGGCAGGTAAATGCACAAAGGGGGCTCAGAGGAGAGATGGGCACAAGCTTTTTTAGTGAAGTCTGTCGTGACAGGATGAGGAATATTGATTTTAAACTCAGAGAGGGTGGATTTAGACCAGGCAATAAGCAAGGAATGTTTTTATGATGTGGATAGTAAACCACTGTAACAGGCTGTGCAGAGAGGTGGTAGGTGCCCCAGCCCTGGAAACATTCAAGGTCACCAGGGAGATGAACTGTGAGCAACCTGATCTAGCTGGAGATGTCCCTGCTCATTGCAAAGGGGATTGGACTACAGACCTTTAAATATTCCTTCCAATGCAAGCTCTTCTGTGATTCTATGAAATGTGAGAGTCAGATCGAGCCATCAGTGAACAATGCCAAACCTCTCCCCTCCCCATAGCCAAAGATGACAAGATAGTTGGGCTCACTCCACTAGAAGAATTTATGCTTTTTCTACTCTCTTTCGCAGTTGTTATGTTTAATGCTGAATGTTAGATGCTGGAGATCCTAGTGCCAGCTCCATTTGCCCCTTTGAAACTCTAGATCTTCTCCGTAAGAGCTCCCTTTGCAAAAGCATTTAGATCTGGATCCTCTGGTCCTTTCCTATCATTCCAGGCATGTTCACTGTAAGTCCTTCAAGAACATTGGCAAAGTTAATGCCATGGTGCAAACAGGGCAATGAGTTCCCTCCTAAAAGTGAGGGAACAGGCTTGATTACCTGTTGTTCAATTTAATGTGTATTTGGTGGGAAGTTTAATAGACTTGGGTGTTGTGTTACATACGAGAGTGCAAAGCTGGAGGCTGTGCCTATAAAAATAAGCATGAAGGCTGGTGGAGCTGGAGTTAGGCCAAACATTCTACTAAAGACCGTCAGATTCTGCAGTAGTCTCATGTTGAGTGGCTTGGGATGGGGGGAGGGTTTGCTGGGTAACATGCATGTGTTAATTGGAAATGGGAATCTTAGAGTTTAGTCATGTCTGGAAATGTCTGAGGTATGTCTGACCAAGAAAAATCTCATTAGAAAGCTGTAATTGTTTATTATATTGCTTTTGCAACTCTTAAACTTCACACTGATAAAATTTTGCGTCGCCGTTCCACAAAAGCTCTTTTCTGTAACTGTTGGTAACAAAAGCCCGTGGGAGTCTTTCGTTAACTTTACGAAGTAAAATGTGGCTCATGGGCAACGCATTAGCAAGTAGGAAGGAATCCCACAATGTTGATTATTTGAAGGTTTCAGGGAGCACTTTGTGCGGTTAAAATGTGTGACCTGCAGACCGCATGGAAAACTTGAAATGCATTCATAAAGTTCAGTTTGTGTGTGACTGATGAATTTTTGACTTGTTCTGTTGAACTCCCTCTCTTAAGGCTTTTTTTCCCCGATAAGTTGGCTGAAATTTGCTTGCCCAATCCAGTTCGGCAGTTTTTTTTCCTTTGCAGTTTGGGATGCTGACAAATGGGAAGGGGCATCTGTCTAGATATGCATTTACAGTAACTCATGAATGGTAGAGATTTTGGATAAAATGTAGTATTTGTATTGGTCTGTAACTTATTTTTGTGCTGGGTTTGTTGCCTTGTGGGGCATGTGGAAGTGTCAAGGGAGGTGTGAGGAGTCTGGAGGGGAGTGGAGCTGCGTAGGCTCACAGGAGTCAGCCTTTAGAGGTCAGATATGGCTTTATTCTGCTGCCCTGCACATTTTTCACCACAGTTATGTTGTTTCTTGAAGTCTTCCCAAATTTGCAGAGGTCAACATTTTGTTCCTTACAAGAGAATGTTTGTTTGCTTTTTGTTCTTACAACAAAACAGAATCTTTCTCTGATGTCAGCGTTTAATTTGTATTTTCTGGTGCGTGGAGTTTGTGGGCTGCTTTGGACAGCAGCAGTCTTATGTTACTGAACATTTGTTGTTTTATCACTGAAACATTAAATATTTGGCATTCCAGGATAATAACTCTGTTTTGTGTGTTTGAGGTACCATCCTTGTGGCTACCTTCTGCTGGCATTGCTATTGTGGTGTGCTTGTTTCATAGACTGAGCTGCTTCCTGTTGATCTCGATTGCTTTAATATTTTAGGGTTAGCCTTTTTTGGTTTTGACTTGCCTTTACTCCACTGTGTCTGTCTATTACTGTTGATTCATCCCATTTTCAGCCACCCTGGATTATTTAGGACTTGACTGAATTGCTGTTAAGTACAGTGGCTTTGCTCCTGCTGCACTCTTACCTGGTATTCCAGATGTTACATTTGCAAGGACGGGATAGGAAACAGAACTACGTGAATGAGACCAATTGTCCTGGTCTGCATCAGCCTTGTGTGGCCACCCCACTGACGCTTTGAAGAAGTCTTGTGATATTGGGAAACACAAATGCAGCTTGCTGGCGAGATCTGTGTGCTGGTAGTAACTGAGTGACTGTTGAAGTTCAGTTTTATTCTCAGTTTCATTGCCTCCTGATCCCAGCATGATCATGTTCACCTTTAAAATGTTGTTGTTGGGTTGGGTGGAGTCCTTTGTTGGGTTTTGAGGAGAGTTGTTGTCCCCTGTGGATTTTGGGTGTGTGGTAGCTGCGTGTGTGCTGGCTGGTAGCAGGACTGTGCTCCTGCAGCAACATGCACAAGAATCTTTCCTCCGGCCACATCTGACCCTGCTCTCTTGCACTTTCATGGGTTCGCTTGTGTTTATCCAGCGACTCCAGCCTGGGCTGCTGGTCTTCCTTTGGGAGTTTGAGGAGTGCCAGGTGTGGTGGCTGCCCATGTTCTCAGGCAGGATGGTTTGAGAGCTGGATCAGAGCAGATCCATCTGCCTGTGATGGGAGCCCAGGGGACCTGAGCTCCCTCCCATCTCCTTCTCTTCCTCCCTTGGGGAATGCCTGTGTCGATTTGAGCAATTTTCCCATCAGTGCCTCAACAGTTTTGCCCTTTGAGGGAAGCTACTGAGCTGTAGTAATAATATTGTTGCAGCTGCCACAGGCTAGGACCTTGAAGCCTACTGCTTCCTCAGATGTGAAGAAAGGCTTGTGTGCCCAAGGCACATCTTTTGCTGTGATAGCTTGTGGCCTAAGAAGTACTCTGCCTCCCTGCAAATCTTGATTTGCTTTGTTATCTAGATAAAAATCCTGTGGGTCCTCTGGCCCTTCAGATCAGCCTGCACCAGCAAAACAAACTTTTATAACTTGCCCAGAGTCAAGAGCAAAGATTTTCACAGCAGGTTGGCTGGTTTTTACCTTGAAGTGCTTTGTGGGAGGAGAGTTATTTATCTCAAGGCAGTGCTTTGTTTCCTTTCCTTTTTGTATGGCTCCCACGATTCTGAGCCTTGTCTTTGAGGCACTGTTACTGTAGAGTTCCATGCAGTATTTGCATAAAGGAGTAAAAAAAACAGTAATAAGGATCAGAGAAAACTGGGTGTATTTGGTGTGCTGTGTATAGGGGGTCTTCTCCTCCCTACACATTCTTTCTTTTTTTTTTTTTTTGCCTCTGATGTGATACTTTGAAAAAAAGAGAGGAGAAAGTGTAGGTAATGCCTCCAGTTATACTGTTAGCTTTGCTTCAAAATTCTGTGTATTTCTTTGCTAAGGTGATAATGACATTTGGGGCATTTATTGATGGTTTCAGTGCATGTTATATGAAACCAAAACACTAAAGGAAGATTAATGAAAAACTGACAAATGAAGAAATAGAAGCAAGAGTCTCCCAGGGCTGTAAAAACATGGCTTTCACCCTGAAAAGCATAGGTTAGCCTTGGCTGCAACATAGCAGTAAGTTCCCTTTCTCTCCCCCCACACTTCATTCATACAGCAATAATGGAACATTTTGGAATGAATGCTCTCACTAATGTTTTCACCAGTGGTTTCTTGGCACAGACGTATCCCATCTCCAGCTACTGTTTGCTTGTGAAAAACAAGTATATCTCTTTTGAAAAGTGGGCAAGCACTGATCTTCAGGGGTGTTTAAACACTGTCTTGAAAATTCCTCATGTCACCTTTGGGTTGACTTCTTTACTGCTTATTTTCAGGTCTTGCCTATATTTGTATCCTGTGTAGGAACTCCTTTTGTTTGTAAAAATCATCCCAGTGTAGCCAGAGAGGAGACCAGCAGAGAAGATTACTCTGCTTCATTAATAACAGCACTTGAGTCTGTCATAATGCTATTGAGGTTAGCAGCAATGTTCACTGAGCAGGGCACAGACTTCTGTACCCTCAAGAAGCTCAGCAGAGAAACCCAATAACCTGTGCTCATGCATCCACTTCATGGACTTGCTCTGACTTGCAGTGTGGGTGTCTTTCCCTGGCAAACCATCTGCTCTTTCTTCAGGGCTTGGATCTCAAAGGGGTTACAATGCAGTTAAGGGCTTGATCCTGGCCAGTGTGGGTTGCCCACTGCTTGTCCAGGCTGCTGCTGCTTCACGGTGGCTTGCAGGCTCAAGCCCATACTGAAAAATATTTGAGCAGTGTGGCTATCTATCCTCTTTGACATAGGTTGCCTGTGTTGTGGTTGTTTGCTCTGGGATACAGATGTAGGCTTCTGCCTTTGTGTGACCTCTTTGAGCTTTGTTTCTTCAGTCATTATATCAGCCATTAACGTTCTTGGTACAGGATTGGTATTTTGTCTCCTCAGTTTGTTATTTTCCTTGATTGTTTTTCCCTTCTCATCCCTTCAGGAGCTCATACACTGCTCTTCTGGGTATTCTTTTTTTACAGCCTTTACTGTTCCGTCCAGGTTTTACAAGGCTGCCTGTCCTGGTTGATAACTGCATTAAGCACATAGAGTCGCTTACCAGGATAGTTTTTTTTTTTTTTTTCTATTACAACATACCGACTTTGTCCACTATATTTCTGGGACTAAAATGCAGTTTCCAGGAAGGTGGGCTTGAGCAAGAGAATTTTCATAGTCATGGAGAATAGGCTGTGTTTGTTCAGAAATCCAGTGATGTATTTCTCTGCTCAAGCTCCCAGCTCACTGAAGCACAAGGAGCTCTAGCCCAGCATTGCCTCAACCTGAAGTGCAGCTGCTCAGCTTGGATCACAGGTAGAGTTTATTTTGTATGTGAAACGGTGCTGGCAAACCCTGGAGTGTTCCAGGATGAAATCTGTGCCTCTTTGTTTGTTTGTTTGTCTTTTTCAAGTACCCAGCCCATCCCTCTCCACTAAGGAACACAAACACCTCCATTGCCATACACAGGAGTACAGTAAATCAAAGTCCCAAAAACAGCAATTGGCTCAGGTGGTTTTGCTTTTAGTCTTGATGTTGCTCTTTTCCTTACTCTTTTCAAATGTGTCTCTTGCAACTTTGTGTTTCCAACCTGAAAAAACACAGTGGACCAGAGGCACTGTGCAGTTAACTGTTTTGTTATGGCCAACCACAATGTAAAACAAATTTGAGCTCACAACATGATTGTTGAAATAATAGGTGATATTTTAATGCAGTACTGATCTAGCTGGTAATGCTTATTAAAATGGGAAACTTCATTATAGAGTAAAGTTGTAGTTTTAAATTTGCCTGGCTCTGTTTGAGATTGAGACAGCTCAAAAAGCTTAGAACATGTAAGTACAGGCTTCCTCTGCCATCTCCTTGGCCTCAGCTGTTCTGAACATGCAGTGGCACACGTTCTTATGAGTTGGCAAGATCCAGAATTGTAGTAGGTCAGTCAAATACAAAGGAAAATGAGTACTATATTATAAATATGATTTTCATGTGTCACATTGGAAAAAAAAAAAAAAACACAAAACCCTCCCCCACCACAATGAAAACCGTGCTGGGCAAGCCTTGGTTTTGGATTAATTCCAACAAAACCTAGTCACACTTTTCTTTGATCCTACTTTGTCTCCTATTTCAATGCATTGTTTTGGTGGCGTGATCTGAAACTCTTCAAAAGTTGTGGGAACCAAATGATTATTTGAGCATAGCCATTACTGTAGGAATGTGCATTGTATGTATATCTGGAGTATTAAAATTGGCCTGCATTAAATGGCAGAATCCAATCTAGCAATTTTATTTGACTAAAATTCCTTTGTTTTCTATTTCTGTGCTCCAAAGTTTAACAAATTGGATAAATAGAGAGAAACCTTGTCGCCCCCTGGGAATTTGGTGTACTTCCCAGGTACATTAGCACTTGGGACATTTTACAGCAGGACTGTCTTGTGTACAGCAGCAACTTCTCTGGGCTGTTGCAGGCTACAGAAGGAAAGAAGCAGTGGGTTTGTTTTTAGCAGAGCTGGCAAAAGGGACGTAGGGTACAGTTCCAAAAGGCTTGCAACAAATCCGTGTAGATGTTTAATGATTTTAACCTCTGCAGATTGCAGGCTGCTTTGCACAGATTATGCCACAGATCCAGAAAAGCTTTTAAGGATGTGGAGCAAGCTTTTATGACAGCCCCAGCTGTACAACTTCTGTGCTGCAGCCTCAACTGGTGTCAGTAAAGTTGTCTGGCTTCTGCAGATGCAATCTCCTCTCTTCTGGCCCTTGGGGCATTGCAAGTCTAACTTTGACAGGAGGAAAAATAGCTTTATTAATATACTGTATGGCAGGGTGTGAAATATTCTCCCATAAGTTGTACTAGTGCTCCCCTAAATGATCCCCTTCTTGGGTTGGCCTGCCCTGCCTCTGTCCTGTGTATCAGATTTCACTGCAGTGCTTGTGCACCCTGGCTGCAGAGGTGTTTGGGGACCTTGCACTGGGCTCACTCTAAGGTTTCTGCAGCCTCTCAGCTGCAAATGTCCAGTTTGTAGCAACAACTTTCCCTAGCCCTTGACTGGGAAGAGGCTGCTGCCTGTACATTCTCAAAAGCAGGGAGAGCCTTGTTATCAGCTTGCCATTTGAGGCTTTTTCTTAAGCCAGTCTGCTTGGGTGAGAGAGGCTCAGAAGGCTTTGCGTGGTGCCTGTAAACTCCAAGTAGCACTAAAATCTTGCCCCAGTTGGTTACATTGGTTTCCAGTCCTAGGGGGGAGAAAGTGGGACATCAAAGAGTCTTGGTCCTTGCATCTGGACCTGTATTTAGAAGTGATGCTAACAAACATTAACAGCTTTTTCAGTTGAACTGGAATTTGGAATTTTCTTCCTACTTGAGGTGTTAACCCCTTATCTGAACAAGAATGAATTGTATGTGTTGTTTTGGTGGAGAATGCATAATGTGTTGTCCTTGGAGCTGACAGAAATTTGAATGCTCTGTCTGGAGCTGATGTTTTAGCCCACTGCAGTGTTGCCACGCCAGGTGAGAGATGCACTGAGGGAGGATGAGTGAGGGTTCTTTTGTTTTGTGCTCCGAGCAAACACAGAATTCACCTTTGTGAGGTGCAATAAAGTAGAAGTTGGGAGGAAAGAGTATTATCAAGAGTCTAGTTAGCAAAACTTGAGGAGACAGCAGATCTCATCCAAACTTGCATAACGAGACAATGTCAAACCAAGAAAGAGATGAAATCTCCTGACTGTATTCTGTGCATCCATCATCATCGGGCCACTCTTCTTCTTTCATTGTTGTCCTTAAGCAGGGAAATTCAAGAATCTCTCTTGTCCCTGGGGTGCTGGTCTCTCACTACTCTTGGACGTTCTGCTTTCAGCACTGGAATGTTTCTGTGCTTGTCGCTCGCTCGAGGATTTAATCCATTTATTTTGTTTGTTTATAATAGAGTTCTGGTGGGAAGACAGATGTTATGTGGGAAAGCTATTTTCCAGATCTGTTTATCCCTGTTATGTGGAATCTCACAGACCACCAGTAGCAAGTAGCTATTAGGCATCAGCTTTGAGAGATTGGCATTTTCAGAAGAGGAAATGTATTAGCTCTTGTAAGCAGCTTTGCAACAAACCCAATGACTTCTTGGCACACTTTGGCTTGGTGTTTAAAATGGATTGGAGTAGGTCTTTGTTTCAGTATAGCCATTTGACCTTTTGAAATATTAGTATTTTAGGAAATGGCCTGTATTTGTTTGTATCTGGCAATAAAGAGCTGACTTGAATTCCCAAAATACATTGTCTAAGCAGCACTTAGCTGTGAAGACATGGTTCTAAATAAGTCTCATTTAAATGCCTGTATCCAAAATTAAAAATCAAGGTTTTCGCTTTCAGTCATCTTTCTTTATCTTGATGCCTCAGGGTACTTCAAGGAACTTAGCAATTGAATTGTATGCTATTATGGTAGCAAAATAGGGACAAATCTTTGTGTTCCAAAGAATTAATGTTTCAAAATATGACGTCCAAGATTTGGCCTTCATCTCTCTTCTGCTGATACTTTGCAACACTGGTTTCACAACAGGCTGAGCTCACAAATTCCTAAGATTTAGGAGGAAACAATTTATTAATGTTTTATCAGAGAAGAGCCCTAATTGGGGTATCCATGCACTTGGGAAGACTAGAAAGCTTCTTGCTCTTGGGCATGTGTTACTCTTGCCAGGAATCTGTAGACTTCCAAATTGCCAAGGCTGAATGTGTTGGGAGAATGCGAAGTAAACACTGTAGAAAGGCAATTTTAGCATTTCCATCTTGTCCAGCCAAAGAGATTAGACATAGTTGGAAAATTATTTCCTCCGCAGGGGGAGGATGACCACAAAACTAGAACGATTTTTTATTTTATTTGAAGAACATTTATGTAAGCACACACACTCTGGTGTGTGCATGAAAGAAGCAAAACTCTTAATTATTTGGCTGCTTCTGATCCATCCCAGGAGTAGGAAGCACTACAAGGATAAGCTGTGAGAGTCTCTGGAGGCCTCATGCCACTTGTTTTATCACTGCAGTCTGGTTTATTCCACTCAGTCTGGGACAGAAAATGCCATGTGAGTTCACAGCTTGCCTGTGCATATGTGTGCAATGGAAAATGGGAAATATTCCTCTCCTTGCTTTCTGCTTAGGACCTGATTTAGTAGCATTTAGCAGGAAATTGCTTTAGGCATGAAAGCTATATCTGGAAGGGTTGCAGCAATTAATATTTTCATTTGTTTTTGCAGCCCTGGCCATGATTTGGTGCTCTACTGGACATGCTGGTCAGTAGCAGTGGGCTCCTCATACCTCTCCTCCCATTTAAAAGTGCAACTCACAGTATTTTCTTTAAGAAATGTTGTTGGAAAAAATCCAAATGGTGATTGTACCTCAGGTGCTGAGATACCACTGCACAGAAGCCCTTTAGAATCATAGCACTTTAAAAAAACTATTGTTGTTTTGGTTTTTTTTTCTTCTGTAGTTACTGCAAATGTAATCCAAGTAACGGGGACCTGTGGCTTTTGTGTAGAGCATGTACTCCTCCCAGGGAGCACTGGTTACTGGAAAACCATGTTTCAGAAGGTGTCACTAATTTATTTCCCATCTGTGGAAAGAGATGCCAAACACTTGGGGGTTTATTGATCTTTGGTTAGTATCTGCAAGCAGGATGGAGTGGAGTTTTGGCATTTTTTGCCACTCGTTGTATTTGATTTCAGCCCCTGGAGCTGGAGGGAGGCACAGCAAGCTGTGGGATACCTGACAGGCTTAAGGATTCAAGTGGGTTTTGTCATGAGCAGACAAGGGAGTCGTGGTGTACAGAACTGGTTTTCCTTCAGGCCAGCAGTGCGTGGGATCTGGCAGAGTGAAACAACACATTTCTCTCTTTACTTTTCAAGGGTGGCGGTGAATACGTTGAGATTGTGGAAATAAAAATTGCATTTCGTGTCTGCTGAGGAACCATGACAGCGCTTTGTCTGGCTTGAACCCTGACATCAACCTCTCCTTTGGCAGAAACCTGTCTGAGGCCGTTCCCATTCAGGTTTCTTCTGTGCCTGAGGCTTTGACAAGGCAACAAGAAGTTGGGAAGAGGGGCACAGTGCAGTGCCAGCCTTCCCTTTTGGGGTTCGGTGTGAGTGCCCCAGGGCTGCGGCAGAGCTCGTGTGACATTTGCCATGCAGATGGAGTCAGTTCTCCATGAACATCTGTGTCCTTTTGCCTTTCCCTCCCCCAGCTGAATTAGTCACAGAAATACAGTACGATCGGGCTTTCTTGTAGAAAATGTTCACAGGAGGCTTTATGCAGAAATAGCTGCTTGGTACCCAACAGAGAGAGTGTTTCAGAATGTATGAGCATATTTATTCATTGCTTCCACAAAACTTTTAAATTGGCAAATAATATATAAGCAGCAAAAGTATGTTGAAAAGAAAAACCTGCAATAATTTTCTCTTTTCCTTCAACAGACGTACATTGGCAGTGTGGTGATATCAATAAACCCCTACAGATCTCTACCCATTTATACTCCAGAGAAAGTGGAAGAATACAGAAATCGAAACTTTTATGAACTCAGTCCTCACATGTAAGTACAGCAAAGAAATTTTAGTTTTCATTCTGTCCAGGAACAGATGGTACCAGCTGTCTCTCTCCTGTAAAGATCTGTTGATTAAGGCAACCAAAATGAAATTCATACCACCACTCCCCCAAAATGAATTTTTATTAGCTCAGCCGTATTTTAAAGTGAAATTAAAATGAGTTACTCTTTTTCTTTTATGCTCTGAGGCCCTGGTATGTGCATTTCAGGACATTTCCTCCCAACTTGTAGCAGTAGCCAGTATTTACAGCACTGTAAAGTAAGCAGTCTGTTTTCAAGGAGATCTGTTTCTTTCAAAATCTACACTGCCTCCTGGGTGCCTCGAGGTGTTAAATATGTTTGAATAATATATTTATATATTATTTATAGAATTAATTTTTTTTTTGCCTTAGCACTTCATCTGTCACTCTCCTGGATGCATGGTCTGAAATGCAAACAGCCTAATAATCAGATCAAAGCTTCTGCTAGTTCTTGGACCTCTTGGTTCTGAGCTCTGTCTGAATTCAGCTTTTCTTTTTTTCACAGTTTTGTTTAGCAAGCCCAGTAGCTTGCTAAATTGACACAGTTCCTTGCTGAAAGAACTTTCTGCTCTGCTGATTTTTATCGGCTGCATAAAATTTGCTGTCAAATGATGTATCTTAAAAATAAAAATGTATTGTATTCTAAATGTATTTTAAAAATAAAACCCGTGAGTTGAAGTTTGTCTGACATTCTGAAAGTCAGTATATGTACTTGGTTACACCTTGAATCGAGTACTTAATAATATATTGATCTCCACATTTTTCTGTCTCTCTTGAGAGTTGGTTTTCCAGAACAGAAATGGTCAAGAGTCATTCTTGTGTGTGTTACAAGAGTCTGGACTTGGTAGAAAAGTATTTCATAAACATCATTCATCACTAGTGACAATAACTGTAGGGTCAGGTTCCCACCTCACAGCAAGGACTTCTGGAGCCCAAACACTAGAAATCTACTTTAAGAGCAGGAGATTGAAGTGAAAAAATATTGACTTTTAATTTTTGTCAGGAGATCTCAATTGCTTGATAGTAACAGATTTTCCTTGTGAGTTTGGATAGAGTTCCATATCAAGAAAAGTGTAAGCCTAATTTTTTTTGGACAGATATGATCTCTTCACAAATTTTCTTTATTTTGTATTTCTTCTGTGTTAAGAGTTTTTTCATTCTGACACCTGCTAAGTGAACAAAATATCTTTTAAAACGAAGGAATAGGGAAACCATGGGCTTTGTTATGGTTTCTATTACTGGTATATAATTTCCAAACTGTAGAAATAGAAAGTGATCTTACTTTATGGTGACCTTGCTTCCCTTCCCACCTGTCTCTACGTACTTATGGGAATTGCAGAATTAAGAGACTCACTTTTGGCTCTGCTGAAATTGGTGAATTTCTCACCATCTTCAAGAGATATTTGGACAGTATTGTAGGTGTATAAAACAAGTGCTGTGTAAAGCTGCCTTATAGCATCTCTGGCAAGCCTAAACCAATTTTCATCCCCTTTAATGTGGAGTGCCTCGTGCTGCACCTAAGGGTTTGTGCCAGTCCAGCTGCCCACTCTGCAGGCGTGGAGCTTGGTCCTTGGGTGCTGGTTATAGGTCATGAGTTGAGCTTGCAGGGTGCATGAGCCAGACCTGGGCTGTCCAGCAGCTCTGTGCTTGCCTACCCCACTGCTCAGGACAGATTTTGGGATGGAACTGGCATCACCCCATCCTTGGAGCTTGCAGCTAATTCTGGGGTTGGCTGCTCTGGCAGCAGCAGGTCCCTGCTAAGAGCAGGGTTCAGGCATGTCTAGGGAGATTGCTGCACTTCCACAGAGACCTTGCAATCTTCAAGGTGGTTCTTTTTGTTTTTTTTTTTTTTTTTTAGCTGCTCAGGAACTTTAATGAGGCGATGCTGTGAGACAAATTGCAATTTGTGGCGTTTGTTCTGCCGCTGGGGGGTAAAAACCCCCATTGATTTGTAGGAATGTATGTACTTAGTTTTCTTTGATGTGTAAATCTCTGAGCCTTGGACTCTTCAGAAGAATTGGTGGTGGGTAAGCCCCAGTGCACCTTTTAGGTGTGCCTTGAGAAAGACTTTTGGCTCCTGTTGTGTGATCCTGAGCAAAGTAAAATTCTTGATTGTTTAGAAGGAAACTAATGCATTCGACCTAGAAAGTGTGTCTAGAAGTAAAATTAGATAAAGTGTGTTTCTTATTTCAACATCTCTTTTGTATAAATACTGTAACTTTGTGCTAGCGTTGGCTAGAAAAATGCAAGCAATTACTTAAAACAAAATTTCTGGCAGTGGTTTGGTTAGAGTTTGCTATAGAAACCAGGTCAGTATGGCACCAAAACTCTTCTATCTCCTCTTGGTACAACAGTTCAAATTCTCCAATATCTGCAGTTTTGGAGAGAACATTCAAGTTTGGGAAGCCCAAGATTTAAGTGTCAGCATCTCTAGAGCAACCTGCCACGGGATGTTCCCACAGGTGCAGCTCTGTGTGAGAGTTCCTGGAGAGCCAAAATCGTGTTTTATTTCTTTCCCAGGAGTTGTGTGTGAGCTTCTGTCTCAGCTGGAGCTACCTGTGTGTGCCTCAGTGTGATGGGTAGGGAGGATGTGCTGGAGAATGTCAGCTGTCCCAGCTCAAGAGCAGGCTTGGCCAGCACAGGAAAACAGAAGGAAAAAGAGACTGAAGTTTATAATACACGAAGGACATCCATACCTGTGGATTTCCTGCCGTGTATGGTCACTGGTGGAAACACTTCAGGGAGTGAAAAATCTGTTCAGGTGCTTTCTTAGCCCTAATCTGAAAGAGGAGGGAGGGAACACCTCGTCCTCTGTTCTGTGTTTCCTCAAGAGCTTCTGTGAGAGTGACTGATGCTTTCAGTGACGCCAGTTAATACTTAATTGCAGGGCTTGGGTAGGGTTTGTTTTTCTGTTATTTTTTTTTTTTTGTTGTTTTTATTTTTTTGTTTTAATGATCTCTGGAAACTAGGGTAGGGCCGCAGTCACACTTGGAATGGGCAGCCAAACTGAATTGCTACAAGAAAGTTTCTGGTCAGGTGATTTTTGGATAGCATTATAGCTGATAAAATTTGATCCAAGGTTTTATTTTAATAGTTCATTCCTCCCCGAGTGCACTAATCCACTGCTGTTGTTGTGGCACCGTGTAATAGAAGTGTTTTTTTTCTAGGTCTCCTGGAATGCTTGTTTTCATAGTCTGTGGTTATTTGCATAGGTGTAATAGGAAGTTTACCAAGCTTTTTAATTGCTGGCTTGTTGTTTTTGTTTTAATGTTGTTAATCTTGCTGGTTTTGTCTTTATCTGCAAGGCAGGATCAAACTTGTCTCTGACTTGGCAGGGCAGAATATGACATTTCAGTGTTCAAACAGTTTGCTGCTTGATTTGTGCAGTTCTTGCACTTCTGTTCTGCTCTCTCAGTTGATGTAATTACTCTTTCAGTTGATGTAATTGCTGCTTTGCTTACTTTGTGGCTGATCTAGTCCTGAGAGCAAACCATGCTGTCTGTCTTGCTACTTTTACATCGATTTTCACTTGTGACAAAGGCAGCTGCTGGCATCTTTGAAATGAATGGAATGGGAAATCAAGTAGATTATCATCCCCCATTTTTGTAACCATCGTGCTGTATCACTTTCCTACCAGTACCAGATCTGGAGAGGAGGTGCTTTCTTGAATTTCCTGTTTTGACTTTGTCTCCTGGCTACTAGCAGCTCTCTGTCCCTGGCAGGCAAGGTGGCATGTGGCTTTTTGCTCCCCTTTATGGTCTGAGATGCCCTACCTGCTTGCTCTAAATGAATTACTGATTATTTTAAGTTGAGGGACAAAGTAAAAGTAGCAGCTGTACTGCTAATGGCCAGCTGTATTCAAATAAGAGTTCAGTCCCTGTGCACTTTTTTTGGCTGTGCACTGAAGCTTTTAGGGCAGCATTAGAAATCTGGAGGTGGCTTTTATTCCACTTAGGCAATCTGCAGTATATTTTATTTGCTTATTACTATTACTATATTTATTTACTTATTATTAATTGTTTTAAATCAACATTTCTGAAGTTGTCTGCATAGTTTAGCATGTAAAGGTTTCAAATTTAGATTTAAATTTATGCATGCAGGTCTAGAAAACCAGCTTGCCCTTAAATGGGATACAAGCACAAATATATCAATGTGATACCTGTTAAAATGCAACAATGAGGATCTTACTAATGTTCCTCGTTTCAGTTATTGTTGTGTAGATAATTATTGGGATAAATCATTATCCTGTGGGTGTCTGCAGTTACACTGACAATGGATACAATTTTCTGTTTCCTTTCTGATTTTTGAGCCAATGTAAATGCTGAATATAGAAGTTATATTTTTGCTTCTGGCTCTTTTTCCTTTTTTTGCTTGTGTTAAAGGATTGGATGTCTTCAGGAACACCAAGGGTTCAGTAGGTCTTTTTCCTCTATGACGTAAAGCAAATATTTTTGTCTGAAGGATAAAACCCCAGCTGTGAACGATAGTTTTTACCTGTATGTAAAACTAATTTTTACCTGTAGGTAGCAGAGTGGTAAGATGCATAGTAACTGTCTTGTTGAAGATGATGATGGTGGGATGAGAGCCCGTGGCATAGTTAAGTGTCCTTCATTGCCCCAGTATGTTTATTTTAACATTTCTTTTTCAGTTTGTCCTTTCCTAATCTTAATTGTCTTTCTTTTTATTTTTTCTTTTATTTTTTTTTAACCACCCCACTGTGATTTTCTTCACCTTGCAGTATCTGATTTTAAAGACATTTTATTCTTATTCCTAATAATTCCTAACTTTTCCAGAGACTCGGTCTTTGGACTAGTTCATGTGGCTCAGAAGAGATTTGTGGCTGGGAGAAGATGATCACTTCAGAGGTTAGTTGGCATAGTTGACCACGGGGCAGGGAGAGAGCATCTGCATCTGGTGGAAATCGTGAATAGCTGTTAGAGAGGACTGGCAGTACCTAATTGTTAAACCCCTGCTCGGAGTGAATTGAAAGAAGAGAGGGGTGGGGTCCTACAGAGAACCTTGAAGCCTTTTTTTGGTGGGGGGGTCAGATTTATTATTCTCTTAACATCTGCAGAGAGGCAGAGCTGGATGTGGCGTGTCCATGAATGTCAGTCCCTCGAGCACAGAGGTGAAAAGGGGATGAAGCATCACACTTGCTGCAAGAGCCAGAAGGACTTGAAGCCTGAGAAGAGCCTCTTCTACTGCAGTGCTCTCTCCCACCAGTCATGGCATGTGCAGTTTCCTACATTTTACCCTTGGCTGGAGACCTCAGAAGTCCTTCAGAGAGACAGGAGCTTTGAGGAAGGCGGTTGTGTAGTGGCTATATTGAAGTGAATGACCTCTGAAGAGAATTTTGCCAGTTTGGAGGCTTAGGGTATGAAACAGAGTTTCTCCCACGTACAACAACAAATTTAGCTTTCTCCTGAAATTTGAGCAGAGCTGTTTTAGTGGGTTTGGATAGCACATAATGCAGCCATCTTGCCCCAGTGCTCCAGGGTTGGATATAATCTTATTGACAAGAACAGTAGTTGCTTGTTTGCTGCTGGTATTAGATTGCATGAAATTTTCTAATAGTGCAGAATAATACAGGAACTGATTTATGGCAGGATGTGCGGTTGTAAGGAAGCTCCAAAAATGCACCCAACACCCAAGAAGTATAAACAGCCTGAAAAAGCAGTGTATATATGAACGTTGTGCTTTATTTAAATTTTCAGAGTATTCTGCAGTGACATTTAAACTGGATTTCGAAAGTTCGGTGGAATGAGCCTTTCTGCTGGTCCTCTGAGTAGCTCAGTCTAAATTAAGGAATGAAAAGGCCCTTTAAATTCTTTTTGCATGGCACTGGTGCTGTTGGTGTCAGGCCATGGTGGGAACAGGCGATGCCGTGGAGCGGCAGAGCTTTGTGCAGGTGGGCTGGGGCTGACAGGGCTGTGTGGAGCCAGGGTGCATTTCTGTGCTCTTGTGGCATCTAAACACTTCCTAGGCTAGGAAAGAGTGTGTAGAAAGACCTCAGAGGATATAAAAAGCAAAACTGCCTCCCAAAATACCGCAGAAGACGGTGAGTGCTGACTGCCTCTGGTCTCACCCTCCCTCATCTCTCTCTCTCCCAGAAGCTGCAGCAGTGTATTCTGCCAGGACAAAAGTTTTCAGAAGTTTTGCTGGCTCACAAACTGTTTGAGTGCCCACAGCCAGAGCAGCTGGCAGTGCTGTCAGTCCCAGCTCCTGAGGTCCCACTCTCTGGGCAGGACCCAGCTGGCTCCAGGAGAGCTGCTCATCCATCAGTGTCTCCTTGGGAGAGCTCTCGGAGGTCCTGGCCAGCACTCAGTGCCTGGTGGGCTTCTCGAGGAAGAGGAATGCAAGAATTTGGGCACCTTTAAAACACAGTGAGTTTGTAAGGGAAACACTTAACTTGAGATCTGTTCCAGATGCTTCTGTAACTCTGTAATTGTTGTCACGGTGTACAAAGGAAAATAATCTTGGAGCATCCTTCGTGAATTAAGTGCTGGCTTAGAGCCTCAACAAAATAACTTTGTTTTCAGAACTGTTTTCAAATATTTACTCGTACCCCTGTACACAACATACTTCACATTTGACTTCAGTCATGCTGAGGATGGAGAGTCAAATGCTTTTGATGATCTCTCTCTCTCTCTCTCTCTTTTTTTTTTTCTTTTTTTCCCTGCATGTGAGTGTATTTGTTATAGTCCGTGTTTATTTGTAAGCACAGAAAAGTTTGGAACTTGGCTAGATTATTAGACTGAAGATAATTAAGAAAAAAAAGAGGAAAAAAAAAAGGTGCCTGAATATATGTTGGGGATGTGTCTAAATGTTTCAGCAGTCTAAACTAATGGTAACTTTTTTTGCCAGATCCTATTTCTCTCATTTTCCTGGAACTGGGTTGTTCTGTCTAGCATTCATATTATTCCATTGATATTTTTAGCACATAAAACACCAAGATTTTTTAAAACTAATTCACATTGTCACATGAAGTAGAACATTCAATAGCTTCACTTTTCCTTTCATTAGAATTCTGGGACTTTTTGCACACTGAAAATAATGAGTTGCACTTAAAAAGGAGACACTGCTGTGTTTCCTCTCTTAAATGCACTCTGAAAAGTGAAGACAGGTAGAGGCCCTCTCAAAAAGGAGACAAAGCCCATTTTGTGCACTGTGTGTACATGGACCAGAATTTTCATTATGCCTTTCCTGCACTGGCAGCTTGGTATTTTCTTTAAGATCTGGGATTTCAAATGGCAAGTAAGAACAGCTGTTCTTTCACTGGAAGTGTCTCATTGTGTTTAATGGTTGTCTTGTTTTTTTTTCTTTTCTTTTTTTTTTTTTTCCCTTTGAGCAATTTAGAGCACATCACCAAGTGCCCATCTGCTCTGCTAGGAGCCTTTGTTGTGATTTTTGATACAGCATAAGCAAGGTTGATGTTTAAAGCCTTAAAGAAATGCTAGTAAAATTTCAGATTTTGTACCACTGTTAGCAGCAGATAATTTCCCATTCAATCTCTTTTTATCGACACCATTATGCAAAAGACTCTTGTTTTATTCAGCTCTGGGTTACAGCATGGTTAATGTAGTTTGGGTTATTAAGGATAAACTTTTTCATGTTAGAAATCAGGAAATACAGTCTTAATATTTACAGTCTAGCACACTGAATAATCTTGTACTTATGTTTTGAATAGATAAGAGAGAGCTGGGACTTGGGTTTACAAACAAAGGTCTGAACTACAAAGACAGTTTAATTGTGGTCATTTCAGTAAATTAGTTTAAATCTGCGTTTTTCTTCCATACAGTTTCCATTTTGCATGCTGCAGAAATGATTTTTAGTCGCTGAACTTGTGGAGTTCAAGCTGCAACTGGTCTTAATTACTCCAAGATGATTCTGAGTGAGGATGTAATGAGGATGAAAATAAATATGTGCAGTTGACATCCTCCTTGAGCATCAGCATGCCAGCCAAGGATGTAGATGCAGTAGATTGTTGCTGGAAATAGTCCACATGGGCTGAATTGGAGCCTCATGTTTGAGCAGTCTGAAGGAGGCTTTTCATTTCTTGCTTTGACCATTCATAGAAAGATAATTTTGGACATATGTCCACCAATCTCATTCACAAACTTGAGCAAATGCCACTTAATAGACTAGATAGACATGTTAGCTCAGTGTTTTACCTGAGCTAACAAACTCTCAGAAGCTCAGATAAGCTTTAGCGCCTACTTTGCCCGGGGGTTCATGGCAGGGACTTTGTTTGGAAAAGAGAGCTAGGAGGCAGAAATTGGGTTGTGTTAGGCTTCTTAACGTCTTAACAAACTACTTGGTTTGTTAAGAGAACTGAAGAGTTACTTGCCAAATCAGAAATGATTCAGTAACACCTCTGAGTAGAGTAGCAGCATAACTATGTCATTACATAGTGTTGACGTTGCCTTTCAGATGTTTTCCAGATAAGTGAATTACTTTTATTTGCAGTTCTGTCGCTGTTGTCTGTGATAAACTTGTGGGCAGCATCATCCTAGTGATTAGCAACTTAGTTTAGCTTACAAATACAGCTCTGAGGATGTGAGAGCACTCGTGGTGCCCCTCTACCCTGCTCTGGTGAGACCCCACCTGCAGTGCTGCATCCAGCTCTGGGGTCCTCAGCACAGGGAGCTGTTGGAAGAACTCCAGATGATCAGAGGGGTGGATGGAGCACCTCTCCTAGGAGGAAAGGCTGGGAGATTTGGGATTGTTCAGCCTGGAGAAGGGAGGGCTTTGGGGTGACATAATTCGAGCCTTCCAGTACCTGAAGGCAGCCCACAGGAAAGGTGGGGAGGGACTTTTGACAAGAGCGTGAAGTGACAGTTCAAGAGGAGCTGGCTTCAAGCTGAGAGGAGGTTTGGGATGGATATCAGGGAGAAATTCTTTACTGGGAGGGTGCTGAGAGACTGGAACAGTTGCCCAGAGAAGCTGTGGCTGCCCCATCCCTGGAAGTGTTCAGGGTCAGGCTGGATGGGATTTGGAGCAACCTGGCCTAATGAATGGTGTCCCTGCCTATGGCAGAGGGGTTGGAATGAGATGATGTTCAAGGTCCTTTCCAATCCAGTCCTGTGATTATTGTCTCTGATTCTATTTCTCCAGTACCATGGTATGAATGTGCTGGAATGCTTGGTGGTTTTTCTGCTGGCAGGCTGTTGCACTCCACTGCAGTGTGTTGCACTAATGCATGGCTGACATCTGTTTACCTGTCTCACCAGACAGAGCTGTGGAGTCACTCTGTAGTGCATCTTTTGAGATGTTGTTGCTCTTTTGAGATGTTGTAGCTCTCAGGCATGTGCTGCATGCTGGAGTTTAATTGTGCTGGATTATTTTCTTGCGAGCTGAGACCTTTTAGAACACGTCCCTTTCTGTGCAGTGAGTATTTGAAACTGTGCACCTCACTGTGCTGTTTTTCTCTCCCTGAGTACTGGCACGTGTTTCTTTACTTTAGAATAAAGGAGTTTATTTTTCTCTCTTGAGTTAGCAAAGTAGAACAAATTTGTTTGGAAAACACTGATAGTTCTGCAATAAAATTATTTGGAGTGAGGGAAGTCCCTGCATGAGCACATGGTATCAATAGACCCTGCATGGTTCCAAAATTTGACTTGCTGTATCTCTGCTGTCACTGCATCAGGAGGAAATTACTTATTTCTGCCTTCTGACTTCAGTATGCTTCATAGGGCTGCAGGGAAAAAAGAAAAAAAAAAAAGCAGGATTTTCTATATGCTAAGCAGGAGAATATTTTTTTGGAGGCAGAAACGTGGGAACACTATTTTCTAAACATTTTTTTCATGTAAAATCCTAAGAGCAGCATTATGCCCTTCAATTTCCCAGGAAAGCCCCACAACCAGTACAGCCCTATTGTAGTTTCATTTGTGAGATGAAGAAGTCACCGGAATTTTTGAACAGAGCAAATCAGTGCACTGCCAATGTCTGGGAAAAGCACGCACTGTAAGTCCCAAAGGTGTATCCTATTTGTAAATTAAAAAGAAAGGAGAAAAACCATTCATAGTATATTCCTGTCCGTATAGGAAGAAACTAATTATAATGATCATTGTTCCTGTAATAGGATTATAG
Organism: Cinclus cinclus; assembly: GCF_963662255.1. Classification (NCBI taxonomy): domain Eukaryota; kingdom Metazoa; phylum Chordata; class Aves; order Passeriformes; family Cinclidae; genus Cinclus; species Cinclus cinclus. The sequence continues at coordinate 1,999,012 of NC_085066.1, read as the reverse complement.
AGTCTTGTGTGGTAAGGCTGTAGTCTGGGCTTGTTATTTCTGAAATAGCTAGGAATAATTTTAAGGCCCCCTTTTAACCACTATCTGTTAAAAAGTGAGGAAGAATTGGTTTGCATTGTTTTATTTTGATGGAAAAAGTATTCCTTGTAGCCAGCTAAGACAAGATGAATTACATTTCTTTGTGGGGAGTTTATGGATAGCATGCTGTTCTCATGGTGTAGCAGCATAATCAAAGCATTTCTTGTTCTGCAGATAAAGATTTAATTTATGTAGAATTTGGTCAAAGCTGAACTGAACATGTGTGTTTGGCAAGTGAACTTCCCTGTGTTTCAGACACATGATGTGTTAGGTACAGCAACTAATTTAATTTTCTGTAAAAATATTGGGAGTCTCTATATTTCAATGCAGAAGGGGAATGAGTGTTTTCTCCTGCTCCCTTTTTTCTCTCTGTCCCAGCAGCTCTTCATTTCCACACACATGCAAAAGCTCAGAGGTGCAATCTGCTTCTGCGTAGATGAAACAGCAAACTGGGATTTTAAATAATTTTATGCCCTCTAGTTAAACTCTGGCAGAAGCCAAGCATGGTAAATCAGTTTGCCCTTCTCTTCCCTTACTGTTCAGCTTACTGTCTGACCCCTTGCTGCTCCATATGAACCAGGGAAGTGGAATACATTTGAAATTTTACAAGCTCAGCCTCAGGGACTGGGAAGCTTCGGAAGGTCCATAGAGAAAAAAATGAGGAGTTTGCCATCAGCATTTCTGCTGTGCCATGAAGCTGCTTCTCCCCTGGTATCTGCAGGCTTCTGTAGTGCATTTGGGATGGCAGTTCAGGGAAAATCCTGCAGCTTCTGATGTAAAAAGTGGCTACCAGGAAGCTTCAGCCTATGGTTCTGCAGTAAGAACACAGGAGTGTAAGGACTTGGCTGGTTTAGGTAATCATCAAATCAAGCATGCAATTGCTGATTCATCCTAGCAAATAAACATCTAATTAAATCTGAGTTTTGATGAAGCAATAGAAAACGTTTCCTGGAGTTTCCTTGGAGGATATCCTAGCCCAATAAAATTGCTGGGGTAGGTGTGCGGGAGGCCTGTCTGTGTTCTCCTGTGTGACCACGTGGGAGCTGGCGTCTGCCACGGGTAACCCAGCCTGCTCTTTGGGGTCAGAGAGGGTTTGGGTGGCACACTGTTCTGGTCCCTGCTGTGGGACTGGGACTTACTGGTTTGTGCTGGACTGTGGGAATCGAGCTGGCTGACATCCAAAGCCAGACCAGTGTTTTTGGTGAGTTGCCCCTTGGCCCCAGACCTTGGAGGGCATTTGTTTAAGTTTATAACAGTTCCTAAGAAAGTTGTCAAAGGTTTGAAAACTGTTCATGGTAAAGCTTTATAACCCTCATTTCCCATTGGTTGCCTCTATTCCCAGTTATGTCATCCCTTTTCTCCTCCCAGTTCTGGAAAGTTCTTGTATCCTTGTACCCCCATTGGTTTATGTTCACCGCACTGTTCCACCCATCCTACCTTAGTGGTTACTGCCCCATATTACTCCTCCCTGGCACCACTTTTCCCTTTACCCATTGGATTATCATCCTGGACCCACCTCTCATCATCCCTTATAAATACCCTGGATTTTCCCTCAGCCTTATCTTCTACCCTTAGCTCTTATAGTGTGTGCACGAGTTTTGGGCCTCGTCCCGCATTTTCTTTTATGGTTATTAAAGTATTTAGTTGCAGAGTTGTGGTGTGGACCCGTTCCTCATTTTGCCACCTTAGCCCTGATGTCAGGGGACCTTTAGAGGTTGGTCGGGGAGACTGCCCTCGAGTCTCACGCCTTAAGTATCGGAAAACAAAAAACCCCGACACTGGACTGAACCCACAGAGGGTTAGTATGGGTGATGGCTACGTGCCATCCAGCTGGCTGATGTAATGTCAAGGAAAATGGGACCAGTCAAGAGGGAATCCAAGCCAAGCTGCTCTTCTGGAAAGCAAGGAGATACTTGCTTCCCTGCCCCACCTTGATTTATGTGTCTTCACTTGGACTCCATGAACCTGCTCCAAATAGGAGTTTGCTGTTTTAGATCCCTTCTTTAGGCAAAGCCACGCTTGCGTGCAGCCGCAGGCGCTTGTGGCGCGTGCAGCTGGCGCTGGTCCACAGCAGTTCAGTCTGGTGTGCCCAGCTCCACCTGCTGTCGCATGGACAACGTGTCAGGGGGACAGGGACCTCTGGTTTGGTTATCTGCAGCACCGGGGCTGTGCCTGCTGCTCCCCTCTCACACCAGCCTGCACTCCTTGGAGGAGCCAGCCTTGGACCACTCTCTCATGGTCTGCTGGGTGTGTTTCGGTCCAGCTGGCAGGACTGCGCTCTGGGACGGCACGTGGCTTGTCAGGCTTGCTAAAACTCAGAGGCAGACGTTATTTGGTAGTCTGGATTGGCAAGTGGCATGGTCACCCTCAGTTACAGAGATCCTGTTTTGCACTGGTTGATGGAAAAATAAGGCAGCAACTGGGTCACAGGCTCCTGGTGAAAGGCACTTACTGGTTTCCATCATATTAATGGGAGCTCTAACATCTTGTCTTAGATGTTGTTGAAAAAGGCAGAAAATCAATGGCTGCATTTTTGGCTTTTCTGTACAGTGCTGGGGGAAGATCACTGTTGGTTAAAAAAAAAAAAATATTACTTACAGTAAAAGGAAGTGATCAAAACTGATAAAGCCTCCCTTAGAGTGGAAATGTGTAACCATCCTGTGAGAGGGAAAAGGACAAGGCTATGGTGAGCTGGGAGGTTGTGCAGGCACAGTATTTTGGGAAGAAGCATTGTCTGAACCTCTCTGTAGAGAGGTTTTGGAGTCGAAGTCCATTGAACACATCTTAAATCTGCTTTGGTCTGAGAAAGAAAAGATTTTTCAGCAGGAACTTTTTTTTTTTTTTTTTGTTCAGACCTCTAATTATTGGTCTGAGGCAAGTCTTTTGCTAAACCTGCAGTGTGTATATATGAGCATCAGAGGTTATATTGTATTCCCAGCCTACTAGAAAATAAATCTCTCTGCGTTAGTATTAGCTGTGTACTGAAGTGTTTTACTCATGAAAATTGAATGTCTTTGTCCTCTTCCCCCTCCCTTTTTTTCTGTCCCTTCCCTTCTGTAAATGATGGCTGCTTCTTACAAATCAAATGGGCTGATTTACACAGCTTTGGGCTTTATTCTGCATCTAAGAATATCTCGGTGGCTCACGTGAATAGCGAAGTGGGGAGGCCTGTGCAGGAGGTACCCTTCTGCTGTGTGTGTTACCACACAGTGCTGTTGATAAAACTGGTTTCTGTGCTCACCAGGAGAACAAAAATGGAGGATATGAATGGGAGCAAAGGCTTTCCATCTGTCTTAGCACACCTCTTTATCCTGGTGTTTAATTTTATTTTTTTTTTCTCCCTGATTGGTATTTTTGAAAGAGCAGCTGCTTGTCTGTGAAGGTCTAGCCTAGCTGATGCTCCATTAATTCAGCTGTTACTTTATTCACTGCAGTGGCAGGCTAATCAACCTTTTCTTTTCAAGTGTGTCAAAGTGCTGAACATGAGTCAGTTTGTAATTATGGAAAATGGGAGTACACTTTTTATCCTTAGGGCAATTAAATGATTCTGCACTATGAGCTAATACTAGAAATAATCTCTTTTATTTGTTTTTCCTGAATGGTGAATTTTCCACTGAATTTCAGTGGGTGGGTGGATATGTGTAGCAAATAGTGGTGATTTACAATGTAAAGCCTCAAAGCACTTTCTAAAATCTGCTTGGACTCTTCCTAGCTCAGGTTGTTATCATTTTCATACTGAAGCTGTAATTCTAATGTTTTCCCACTGCATGTCACGAGAGAAAGAAATAGTTTCTTTGCTGTTACCCTGGTATTGAGCACTTCTATGCATTCAGAAAGAGAAAGAAGGAAATTAAACGATGCTCTTAAGTAAACTTCAGGTAATTAAATTACATATTGTGTAAAATTTATATTAAAAATGCATGCACAATTCACATATTACTGCTGTTCTTTTTAGTTTAGCATGGAATATAGTTTTTGGTAAGCACAGGCCTTTAGCATCCTGCCAGTGTGTTTAGACACATTTGGGCAGAAATGAACCCTGGTACACCTGAGCAGCTGAGCCCTGTTAGCAGGACTCTGCTTCATGAGGAACCAGAACAGTCAAGAAAAGAGGTTTTCCTCATTTCCTTTGAAAGTAGTAGTCAAGATTAAGCAATAGATGTTCTGAAATGGGGACCAAGGATCTCAGAATCAAAGCAACAGCTGGTAAAAAAGTGAATTGACTCTATTAGGGCATGAGAAGAGCAATTGAGAGAGAATTTAAAATAGTGTTAGCTAGTTACTTTTAATTGAGAATGCTAAGGTGAATGAAAGTGATAGCACAAATAGTCACCAGTATCTGGCAAACACTGATCCTGATGAGTTTGGCTTAAAGGAAAAAGATGGTAGAAAAGCTGCTCCTGTGCAAGTCACAAGTGATTTCTGACTATAAGAGCGAGGTTTTAATGACTTTTGTAATTGTGGGTGCAGTCTGGAGTGTTCAAGTACAGCATTTGCTGCTTGTTCCAGGCTGAGCAGGTGGGAGCCTCCCTCCTGTCTCTTCCTGACCCCAGTGTACTCTTTAAGCACTGAGATGCTGAAAACTGCCAGTGCCCATTGGAAATCTCCCTTGGAGGGCTATACTGCTTCCCTTTGTTGAATTTTTTGGTTGGGACTTTGTGACAGACCTGGCCATCTGGAGCTTGTGGCTGGACAGGCCCTGCTATGAAGAAGCAGAACTTTCTTACTGAGCCAGGTGTGGGCAGCGTTTCGATTTCAAATTGCTTCTATACTTAAGTCTCAGCTAAAAGAGAACTCCAGTAAATATTTCTGTGTTTGTTGTGGTGAGGGAATGTCATCTTCCTCCATGAAAACCTAAAAATCAAAGGAGAGCTTATTATAAGGTATGGTAACTGATACTGCTGACACACTCGTCAGCTAATTTGAAACACATGGTTTATAACTGCTTTTTAAACTCTTCTGAAATTTTACTTAGGCTCTGTAATTGTGAGGTGGCTCAAAGAGTGGTATGTGGTTTAAATCCATGGTTGCAAATATTGACTTCACAGAGCAGTGTCTCTTTACATTGCTAAAAGGAAAAGGCTAGGATTCTTTGTGGTCTATAGACCATTAATATGTGTTAAACTTAAATGACCTTAAATGAAATTACTTTTTAAACATATAGGGAATTGCATGAAATTCTGTTTTATTAACCAGCTAGAGTTTGAACTAAGAGACTCAAAGTTTGGTTTTGTTTGGGTTTTCTGTTACTGTAAAAATGGACTTTGATAATAGATAGGAAGGACTGTGAGGCATAATGTTGTGTCATGAAAGTCAACATGACATCTGTATAGATCTCTCTTTTTCTTTGAGATAAAGATCTTTGTTAGACTGACATAAATGTGCTCTTGCTTTTTTGCAATGCCAGAAAGACGAGTCTTGGTTGTTTAAATGGACTCTTGGTTATTCCTCCTCCAACTGGATTGTTGGAACAGTGGTTGGAGCGCCAGTGGCAGATTTTACAGCACTTCTGCTGGGTCACTTTTGATAAGTACTTATGGAAAAAACTTCTTTTGAAATTAGTTGGCTTATTTTTTCTTTTGTCTGTAGTAGATAATATTTGATGCCCTGGTGGAGTATTAGGCTTTGTGGGTTGTATAGATTGGAGAAAATGGCAGGAAATCTCTGACTAGATTGGATTAAATCAGAACTGGATGAAATCCCCCCTCTCTCCTCCAATTTCAGAAACCTCATTGCTCTATTAGGCTCTCAGTTCTTCTGTGGAGGAAGGAGGAAAAGCATGATTTGTTGTCTTTAACTATGCAGTGCAGGCAGAACTAATAAATGCATCGAGCAGTAAAATACATTTTGACGGGGCTGTTGAGAAACTTCAATTCAGTGTATTAGAAAACATGAATGGGTACTAAGCTGATTAACTCATAACTCAGTATATCAACAGAGAATACTTCCTCTGTGCTTGATGCTGACTTCATTTTCCAGTGTGAAGCTACGGCCAAGAAAACTGTTTCAAAAGTGACAAACTAGCTGATGGCCAAGACTGCTTGAAGGACAAGAGGCACAGAATGAGCCATGCAGTCTGTAAATTTGAAAAGTGTCTCAGAGTCTTATCTTCTTGCTGAAAGACAGTTTCCCTCAGTCAGACCTGTGGAAATCACAATATTATTGTTGAAGTTTGTCTCACATGGCCCATGAATGCTCAGTACAGTTTATTTCTTTCATCTTCATCCTGTTGCTTTTAATTTTTTCCTTGCAAAAAGGAAGCTACTCTGTGCTGGAATAAGCTTTTCTGAGTTCTGTTGTACTTTTCAAATTGCAAGTATATCTGCAGCAACATTCAAAAAACATTATTAATTTCCTAATATGTCTGCAACGGAGTCTGGTAAAGTGTTATTGCTACTGTAGTTTGGATTCCAAACAGTAAAATGGGTGCCAGAAATTGTGTCATGGTCTCTCAGCAGCAGCAAAATATTTTAATTTTTTTTTTTTTTTTTTTTTTGCTAGTTCTCCAGCATGTTGGCCACATCACAATGTGACTTTGTTGTAATGCTAAAAACATTACAGCCTGCTGCTCTCTCGTAAACACATTTTTACCTCCAGCTGAACTACTGAGTTCAAATGCTTCAATCAGCACAGCACTGTTAAGGTTTGAGAGATCAGCCTGGCTCCGGGTTCAATGGGATATGTATCAAAAGGAGTTAATGACCTTTGATCACGGGTGTTAAGTGGATGGTCCAGCCATCTGTGCAGAGAGGAGAACTGTAATTTAGTGCCTTGGACATTACCAGGCTGGAGAAAAGCAGTGAGAGCGGTGGATGGAGCTGGGTAGGCAGATGTGCTGCAGGAGGGACACAAAGAGGGGGGGAACGATGGTGTGAGCATCCTTGGCAGGCCCTGGAGGTGGAGGGGAGGGTTTTATTGCTCAGGAGCAAATAAAACCTGCTTTGGAGGTATTTCATGTCCCCATTTCCCAAATCTTTCCGAATGCCCCTCGCTTGGTTACCTGGCTCTCTTGCAGAGTGCCTGGGCTGGTAACATGATGTGACCATAAAGCCAAATGGGCAAACAAAACCAAAACCCAAATAAGCAAATGTGAGCTGAGTCTGGTACAGGTGAGGGATGAGGAAGTGGAAAAAACGGTGTTGCACATGCACCTGGTGATAAATTAGACACAACTTGTCCTACTCTTCATAAACTTTTTGGGGAGATAAGCCAGAAGCTAAGGGACAGTGGTAGCAATAAGTATGGACTAATTTTAGTGTATGTAGGTTTAATATTTGAAGTTTTCCAACTGCAGCAGTAGGAGCCTCCAGAAAAGGCCCTGCATGGCTCTCTCTGCTTGCATCGTGCTCCTGCTTCCCTTAACTGGTGTTGGGACAAAGAGCTGTGGTTGCCTGTGGAAAAGAAGCACTGTGTGGCTGTGTTGTCCAAAACAAAAACTTGATCTGTTTGCTGTTATCAGCTGAATTTGGAGCTCCTGAACTGTTGTGAAGAATCAGGTTTCTAAGAAGTGCATTGAACCTGCAATGATTCTGCATCTTGTGTTGACCTGAGAGTTCATTTCTGGTTTTCGTGCCTGGTTTGTTTGCTGTAAATAATAATCAATATCCACTTTTGGATATGTATAAACACTAAATATTTTACTAGATGTAGTGATCTAACAAAGCTCTTGGTCTGTTGAGCAGCTGTTTATTTCATGTAAAAATATGCTGTGTTTGGATATGTTTTTTTTTTCTTTAATTGGGTTATGCACGTGTGCCTTTTTATTTGGATTTTGCTTTTATGTCCTTTTTCAGATACTACTTGTTTAAGTTTTTCAAAGGGGAAAATGCTTGGTTTCCAAAGTACTTCATTCCATTAATTGAAAAATGCAGTTGAAAGAAAATCTTTATTCTGTCTCAAAATTACTACTAAAGAAAACTAAATATAAGTAAAACATCTGCATTTCCCCAAAGTATATGTTGTTGCATGGCAGCAGAATACATCTGGATTCAAATTGCAGCCCAGGAGTTTCAGGCTCGTGATATTCTGAGCTGCAGGAAAAGACATTTTTGGTACAGGAAATCTGTTGGTTCTTATTACATTCTTTAGGTAACCTACATGACATCACACTTACTGGGTTAAGAGCACAATTAGTGGGAAATAATTCTGCATATTCATGCACAAGTCCAGCTATACCCAAAGGATTAAAATGCTCAGTGTTTTATAAGATTGTGAGAGTTCTTCTTACTGAGTAGGAATTGTGACTTATGGTGTAATTATTGCTTAGGGTTCTCATCTTTCCTTTATCTTAGAGACATCTTCAGTCAAATCATGCCCTGATGTTGCATTGACATTTTTTCAGTGGAGAATATGACATTTTGTTCAATGAAGAAAGATAACTACATTTCCCTAAAATTCTGTTATTTTGTTTTGACTTTGCTGCCTTTAGGAAAACTTCAAGATTATAGTATTTACTTGTTCCTGAAAGAGGTCTAAGTAAGCCTCTGAGAAAAAATATCCATTTTGCTTCTGTGGGTCTTTATATTCTGAAAAGTGGATGCTTTGCCACTCATGGAACATTACCACTTGGAGAGTTTTGGTTTTTTGTTGCCTTTTTTTTTTTTTCCCCCCTTCCTGGGTGTGCAAAGGACAGATTGTAATTGTTGTCAGTATTTGGTAGTAGTTTGTTTTTTATTTCTAACTCTCAATTGGCTCTTTCTTTGCAGCTTTGCTCTGTCTGATGAAGCTTACAGGTCTTTAAGGGACCAGGACAAAGACCAGTGCATCCTTATTACAGGAGAGAGTGGAGCTGGGAAAACAGGTAAGGAGCAGTTAGGATCTGACTGAAAAGCATTCAGTGCTGTTCAGAGTCTTGCAAAGGGAAGCTGGGGCTGCTGAGGGTTGGGAGATGTCAGGAGCCCTTTGTGTCTGGCCACTGCAGAAAGTGAGTGCTGCCACACTTGTTGCTGCAGCTGTGGACTCACATGAAATAGTGTTTTTGCACATTGTCACCACGTTGAAGTCCCATGTCATGTTAGTGCAGCGTCCTCATCAGTATCCAGAGTTGTACCAAAGTAATCCTTGACTTGTCACAGAGTAGTGCAAGGGGCAGAAAACATTTAGGCTGTCCCGGTGGGAAACTTGAAGGCATGGAAAACTGAATGCTCTGAGTTTTCTAGACTTGATACTTCCACTTGTCTCTCAGTAAATACATGCCTTTAAAAAATGGATTGTGCTATTTATCTAAGGAAAAAAAAAATAATAACTGTAGCTGATTATGTTGGAAATTTTATCAGCCTTTTGCACACTGTGCTCAGCTGCAGTGCTAAGATTGGCTTGTGTGCCAGAACGCTGAGTTTCTTAGGCAAAGCTGACATTTCCTTGAAAATGACTGCTAGTTTTTAAACTGGAAGGTTAGAAACCAAGTGAGGATTGCATAACTGCAGTGCATTTTAGGTAGACCTTAAAAAAGAAAGAAGCCAGTTATTTTCAAAGATAGCAATTTAAAACAGAGGTGACTTGCAAAAGAGACAGTGGGTAGGGAGGCATACATCTGTTTCCAAGTAATCTGAGAGATTTTTCCTTTGCATCTGAGAATATGTGGGGTTTTGTGGCTTATTCTGGGCAAGACTCAAAGTAGGTAACAAGAAGTTGCTTTCCAAGATTTTTGTGTACGTATAAAGATGTAGGCATCGTCTTTGGTGCTCTTTGATTAGTGGCATCCAATTGAGGGGTCTTGAAGTTTTGTGATATAATACTCATTTCCAGTTTGATGACAGGAAAACATGTTCAGTAGAAGCACAGATTAAAAAAAAAAAAACAAGCTCTTGTAATTATGACTGTTTGAGGTTCTATCTAGAAATTCAGACTTTAGCAGAGTCCTGTTTTGGTGGTGCTTAATGTCTTGATTTCCTCATGAACTGTGAATTATCAAGCACCTCATACAACTGAGGTACACATGTTATTGGTTTATTCATTTGAAAGGTGAATCAGAGGTGAAGTTTTTGAACTTCTCTATATGTAAGTAATATATTTCGATTTGTATAGAGATTTTGACTGTTCTGTGCTTTTCATAGCCATATGGGAAATAATCTGAATTATTCCTTTTTTATAAAGGTAAGTACAAAATAGGGGGTGGAGAAGGTAGGAAGTTCCTGGAATTAAGGAAACAATCTTCTTAGTACAGATACATTACCTAAATGTGTTTTAAACTTTTGGTAGCCAGAATATTTGACATTTTGCCCTGGAAGAACCAAAACTGGACTGTCATCTGTTGGGTGTTTTTATTTGCTTCCAGTTTTGTCCTTGTTTCTCTGCATGTTTTTAATGTCAACTGATACTAACATCGGGCAAGAAAACACGGTGCATCACCAGAACAAGGGGTGTATTTATGTTTTGAAATATTAGGGTGATAATTCCCTTCCTGATGTCTTTCTTGGGCCAGAGTTCCTCATAAGAGAAAGGGCCTTTATTTTCTTTTGCTGATGTTCAAAGCCTGTATTAAAGTCCTTGTGTGTAAACTATTATAACAGATTTTTTGCTGCTTTGGTGCATGTTTCTCTCAATAATTGAGTGCCTGTGCCTTCAAGATGTTGACTGTTTTAGGAAATACTTCAAATTTGGCAATTCCAAGCTCTGAAGGGAACAGAGTCAAAAATGAGAGCTGGGTTTGAGGCAGGAACAAAGGAGATGGGAGCCTTCTGAGCACACCTATAGTTTTTGCTCCTTGCTTGCTTCCTGTGTGGCAGGTTTCCTCAGTTTCCTCTACAACAAGGGATAGTAATATAATGCTAACAAACAAATTTGGTTCAATAGGAAAACTCAAAATCCGAGGGATAAGGTCTCGTCTGTGAGTTCTTTCCTGAAATGAGACCCTTAAATTTTACAAATATAGTGTAATGATTTTTTTTTTTTTTAATGACCACTATCTTGACTGGATAGAGTTTCCAGCTGTTAGTAATTACATTGTATATTGGCTGATATTGCTTCAAATTTCACTGTCTTGCATCACAGTAACCATCACAGACTCTCTTTATAAACAAAATCATTTTCCTCCTGCTTTTTTCCTGACCAGCACAGATTATCTCATCTTTGTTTCTGTCATGGGTGATTGACACCCATGTGAACCCAGCTTTGAGAGTCCAAAAGTTGTTCCAGACTTTCTTAAAAGCACTTCCAAATTAATTTTATTGTTTAAATGAATGCCTCACTTTCTCTGTTGCTTTTACTTTCAAACAGACTGCAGCACGTTATGTGATGCTGCAGTTACTCAGTTGCTTGTAGATTAGAGTTGTAATTACACGTGTAGAGGTGTTGTATGTTTGCACTTGCTGCGAATCTGCTGATATCAACTGATTGAATTTTGTGTCTTGAAACTGCCTGAGCCTGTTTATTTTCAGGCTGGATTAAAACATTTTCAGTGTGTCAGCAGGGGATAATGTTCTTCCCTTGAAGGATGCCTCTTGCTGAGGCTAAATGAAAAAGGAGCAGGTAATGTGCTGTAGCCAGTGGTGGCTTCTTTTTTAGCTTGGGTAGAGGCTCTGGGTATTTAAATCAAGAGAATTGCTGGTAATGGCATGGGTCTCAGAGCAGGGTATGCTCCTTTTGCATTTCCAGATGGTGCAACGATGCAGGAGAAAACTGGAATGTGCTCGCAGCTCCTGTCTGGCACTGAGAAAATGCGATGGAGATTTAGTCTGTGAAATCACATTACGGCCTTTTTGCCAATGCTTATCACTTTTATTTGGCTCTCCCCCACAGAGGCAAGCAAACTTGTCATGTCATATGTAGCTGCTGTGTGTGGAAAAGGGGCAGAGGTTAATCAAGTAAAAGAACAACTTTTGCAGTCAAATCCAGTCCTTGAAGGTAAGAATCTCACAGAACGTGTGCGAGTTTATTGCCTGTGTGTGTACTGGTGTTCCAGCTGAGCAGCTTTGGAAAAACGTGTGTGGTGATGTTTCGTTGTTATTTGGTGTCCAAAACCATAGGAGATGCTTTATGTGGATACATCTGCAAGGCTTTCTTCAGCTGTGTGTAGGTTTTCTTGAGAAGAAAATGGTTTCCCTCATGAAGAAAGAGCTCAGGAAATTAGGTCATGCTTCCCAGCCTCCTCCTGCTGCTCTCAGAGGGCTTACCCTTTCCTAACCCTGCCTTGATGATGCCTGGCTGTATCAAAAGACTTGACTTAGTTCAGTCCCTCTGATTCATTTCCTTCCAAATTGTATTATTATAGGCTCTAGTAAACAAACAAGCTCTGTAAGGCATTATTTCTCTTTTGGGGAAGAAAAAAAAAGGGTGAAGAAATGGGTCTTAGAAAAAAACTGAGCCAATCCATATGCATGCCTGTTGTTCCCTGAGACATATTGTTTTTTGGGTCTGGTGACTGTTGGCCTGTTCTTCCTGACAACTGCCATTCCTGCTCTCCCATGAAAGACTTTTTGTTTTTTAATTAGTAATTTTAATTTAAAGATGTTGGCTGCCAGAAACAGGATCTTCTTCTTTTTTTTTTTTCTTTTTCTTTTTTTTCCTGGAGATAGGATATACGATTCTCAAAGCTTACTGTTTTGTCCCATTGTCTAATAATTGCCTTCAGAAGTTCCTTGGTTAGCACTGACTTATTTAGATCTATTGTGTCGATTCCTGGCTCAGTCTTTCCCAGAATTTTCAAAGCTGTTGTGGTGCTGAGACACAGTCATTTGTCAAAAGACAGTTTTGCATTATGGCCAGATCATATGTGGTGTTTGTAAAGACTGTTCAGTGTCAACATTATGTTTATTGCCTTGCTTATATGTGATGAATTGGAGTCTACAGGGGACAAGGACTCTGCCAGTGAGAACAGAAGGAAAAGTGAAAAAAAAAAAAGAAAGGGAATGCAAAAAATTGGGCAGAGAGCAGTGGGGGAACTGGATGGTTAAAACGTGGTCTTTGTACACAAAACAGAAATTGTAAGCAAAGACTTGTAAAGAAAGGATGCAATGTTGACATTTAAGAATAATAGAAGTGCTGGTTAAGCCTTTCTTTGATGATCAGCTGTGTTCCCCTTGAAGCTGAATGGGGGGATTGCAGCCCTCCATTGTTTTGGGTTCACAGAGAAGAGCTGTGTTGTTTTATCACTGTTCTGGAAGCAGATTTCAGATATGGACAGAAATGGCGTGGTAGATATGGAGGCTTTTCTTGCCAAGGCTAGATTGTTCCCCGGGGACTGCCAAATGGGTTTGATTTCTTGTTGGTTTGTGAAGCTTTGTTTTAATGCAAGAGGAATCAGCCAAGCTTACTGAAGATTGCCTTATCATTTTAAGGTACTGTTTGTTCTACTTGATGTGCTGGTAATGCCCGTTTAGCTTTTTTGGAGGGTCAGACGCTGGCTTATTCCATAAGGAATAAAAACTGAGCAAGCTTGGATGCTTACATAGGTTTTAAACAGAAATTAAGCATTTGTGGTTAGATTTATTTTTCTTTGGGTATGTAGCTCTGTTTCAGTCAAACTGCAGTGCAAGAAAATGCCATAAATGTTACATATGCATAATTTATCTTACGGGATTATTTTTATTAAACTACAGTTGCTACTGTAAATTAACTTTTAGAAACAATGAACTTTAGGGAAAACCAAGGAATATGTCTCATACTTTATAATGGAACATTTGTGCTTGACTCCATGCAGTTATAAATGGCTTTACTGTTCAGCACTGTATTCAAGAAAATGCAGCTCAGAGATTTGGTTGTTGAAAAGATGATTTATTGGAGGGCATAAAGATTTTTAAAACAATTCTTTCACTTATCCTGGCCTTTAGGATCAACAAACTTTTCATTTTGGCTCTAGTTCTTTGGTCAAGAATAAGTCTACTCATGCAAGTTTGTGGAAGCCTAAAGGCATGTATTTATTTCTGTCCAAAAACATTGACTTGACTTGATCTTAGAATATATATATATATGCTATGTAAATAAATACTGAGATAAATCAAGTCTCTTGTTGGAAATAGGAGTGCTGTACCTAATGATGGAGGGGACACTCCTGTTTGACTCCATGTGCTTGGACAATGTGTGAGTTTTAGAGCTTGAATTGTCCTCCAATCTGAGATCTTGTCCTGCCCATGCTCCAAGATGATGGCTGTCCATCTGGAAAGTCCTTTCTCAGAGAATTTTCATTGTCATAAAACTTAACCTAAAGAAATTCAAACCAAACTATTCAGAAAGCTAGTTTAGGTCAAGATGAAGACAAACTTTCATTGTAAATCTGACTGATTTCAGCTGATTAATATTCAGCTTGAGGTAGGATTAATCGGTTGAAATGGTGTAAATAAATCCATTTCAAAGCATTGATTAAATTGTCCTATGCAAGCAATTAAAAAAAATGTCATTCTGTAAATTGCTCACTTCTGGCCTCCTGCTTTTAACATATTCTGGGAACTGGGATTCATTTATTTGTCTGAAATGAAGAAGTATTTCCTGTATTTAAAGTTTTTTGGGTAATAAAATTATGAATTTGTTGATTCAAACCCCAAAGATTTATATGGGGTTTACCCATATAAAGCTTTATATGGGTGCAGTTTTGTTTTGGAACTATTTCCGCTTGTATATTTTTCTTTAGCTTTTTTAAACAAGGAAAGCGTTCAGACAAAACTTCTTAGGACTTTTGTAGGTTTTTGTAATTTGTGATCATGTCTGTCACACTCTGTCCCCACGGACTGATGCCCATACAATGAACAGGGCATTGTTTCTCAGAAGTCTGTAATTCCTTTAAATATATAAGCAGTCCTAGACATTTTAGCATTTAAATATTTTTTTTACTGATAGATTTGCTTGTTGCATTTGTTTTTCTCTTTCTCCAGCTTTTGGAAATGCCAAAACTGTGCGGAATGACAACTCCTCTAGATTTGTAAGTATTTTCTTTGTTCCTTTTCGAGGAGCGTGCTGTGCTGTTGGCTGTTTCTGTTTTACCATCTATCAACCATCAAGGCATCCATAATGAGGGAATAAATAATCTGGGGAGCTTTCTTGTAGCTGTCTGAGGACCGTGGTGTTTGAAGAAGGTAAACACCTTCAACAGCAATCAGTATTTAATTTTGTACACAGGAGCACATTCTCCTTACCCAGTGTGCTAGTAGGGCACTTTTAGTGATGCCTCTTAAAAGATGGTTCACCTCCTTGCCAAAAATCTTGTTGGTTTCTGACATGGGCATTGAGTTCAGCTGAATATCAAAGTAGAGGCTAAGGAAAAAAAAAACAAAATTAGGATGTGGCAGCCTGTGACCGGATGAAAACATGATTACAGTGCAGCTGGATTCTTTAATTTTCTGGCACTGGTGGCTTTAGTGTCAGAGACCATGTGTCCAGCAACTGGTCTGCTTAGCAAGTAGATCTTTCCATGTTCAGAAGTATGAGTACTTAACAGTTTTTCCTGTGAACATCAGAAAACTGAAAACAACTCTGTCATTTTCTCACTTGTGTCCAGAAGAGCAGTATTGTGAGATGGGTCAAGTTGGTGAGGGAAGGAAAATTGATAGAATGGGAAAATGGTGTGTTGTGAGTTAAAGCAAATGGATAGAAGGCTGGACACTTTGAAACTGGAGAGCTGCTTCTTTTTCCACTTGGGAGATTTCCTCCCCTTCCCTTCTAATAACTCTCAAGAGCTGCTGATGTTCCCCATGTCTTTGAATGCAACTTATGCAGCTCATTGCCTCTGATTGTGAAAAGAGCAAGGGGTCTTCATCACAAGGGCAGGGCCAAAATTTGGGGCACCTGTAGAGATTAAAGATTTCTTTGTTAATAGAAAGACTGGAAAGACTACAATTGTCAAACATGGCACTGCAGAAAGGATGGGCCCCGAAGTCTTTCCAGGACAAAGTGGAACTAACAACTAGTTTGCCTTTCAAGTCCTTGCTTATAAACACTGAGCTAAAAATACTTTTGGAAACACTGAGCTGTCCCAGTCCTTGAGAAATGAAAATTTAATTATCTGATTTAATTTTTTTCATCTCTGAAATTCGAATCAGCTATGAATTAACCTTGAACAAGACAGTACAGGAAGGAAAATAGAGTTTAAGTAGAGTCAAGCCGATCTTGACAAAATACCCAGTAAATTAGAAAATATCTTTGAGTGAGTCAGTGTAAAGCGATTGGTTTTTTATGTTCTGTAATAAAAAGTAAAATAGAAACAAAACCCAATCTCTTCCTAAAGGAAGTAAATAAGGAAATATAAACACAAGGCTTTTCAATGTGCTGCTGTTGTATAAGAATCTTAGGTTTGGTTGGGAAGGGACCTTAAAGACCATGTCATTCCAAACCCCTGCCATGGGCAGGGACACCCTCCACTGGACCAGGCTGCTCAGAGCCCTGGCCCTGACCCTGCCCTGCTTGTCTGGGCAGCCTGTTGCACTGCCTCAACCCTCGCTGTGAACAGTGTCCCCTGTTAAGTATGCGCCAGAGTTTGGAATTTGGCTGGATCACTACCAGCAGCTTTTATCTTTCTTAACTCCCTTGCCAATGCGAGCAGCACTGCTTTTGCCTTTTCTGCACAGTGTGCTTTGTCACTGTTAAATGTAGCTGTTACTACATTAAGCACTTGTCAAATAAATTAAAATGATCCAAAGACCGGGTGCGATCTTGTGCGACGCGGAAAAGTCGAGCAGAAGGAGCCGCGCTGCGCCGGGATCGGAATCGCTTGTGCAGTGACAGCCCCTTAATTGTTGCCTCTGGTCTCCTGAGTTCCAAGGGAAGGAGTTCAACGGGGAAAATCCATCACTTTTCCAAGGCAGGCACAGGCATCCCGTGAGCGTGAGCAGCGCCCGCTGCCAGCCGCCGCTCCGGGCCAGACCGAGCGGATCTCCTTCCCCTGCGCTGCCGCGGTTCATGCTCTGAGAGCTCCCAGCGAGGAGAGAAGGCTGCCTGCAAGATCATTTCTTCCTGCATCCGTCAGGAAATAAGCACGGATGGCTGCAGGGCTTGTTTGGTGTTCTTGGCGCTCCCGTGGATGTTTGTGTAATGTGCGTTTTCTTCGTAGAAACTTGGAAACTGAGCGAGTTACTGGGTTGCTTTACAGACCTGATTAAAGCTTTTTTTTAAAGCTTTTTTTTAAAGCTTTTTTTTATTTTCATAAAAATCCCTGGTTGTGATAAAGTCTGAGAAGGTTTGAATAATTTTCCGTTTTTCAAAAATTTGGCTGGAGATTGTCAGATCGCTCTTCTAACCTTTCAACCAACTAACTTAATGTCTTGAGCAGATTTTCTTAAATGAAAATTATAATCTTAAAATCTGTTGCTTTCACAGGGAAAATACATGGATATTGAGTTTGATTTCAAGGGTGACCCACTTGGGGGAGTTATAAGCAACTGTGAGTATTACTTTTGGTATCAGCATATTCATGGATTAAAATGTTTTGCACAGAAAGGAAGGTGGTTAAATTATTTAGAAGATCAACTGTGTTAGTCTAATAGAATCTCTCTCCATCACGTGATGAATTCTGCTTTTTAGTTTTATTGCTGTTGTGGTGCTGAATGATGTACCTTAGAGTAAGTGAGGACAGACTTGAAGAAGTAAGCATGAATATTGAATTTACTGTGTTCTTCCAAAGGTACTGAGTGATGCTTGTGAGGCTGTATGTTGTCTCTGAAGCTGGTGGCAGATGCATATGGATATCTGAGGGTCTTTTTTATTCTTGAATCCCTGGAATCAGTTGTGTCACTAGGTTTGATGGGTCCTGTCATTTGTAAGGGTGATACAGAGTGTGCTGGGGACCACCATGAGATGAGTTTACTTGGAACCAAAGCCATCTGTATAAATTTATACACCTCAAAGTGTAGGAAAAGGCTTATAATGAGAGAGGATGAACAGCTGTTGAGTTTAGGGAGGCAAAGGTGACCTTGGAGCTTGTTTCATGACACCTGTAGCAGTTCAGAAATTCTGACCAGCTCTCTGTTGGGAAGAAAAAGGCTGGGAAGTGAATGACAGCCCAGAATGCTTTGACTTGCTTTTCTTTTGAGGGTTTAAGTGCAGCTTTTAAAATAAATTCCTCCTCAGTGCTATATAAAGCCATATTTGTTTGGTTTTCTTATTTTTAAAAGGGGAGGGAGAGGGCAGTGAGTGACTATACTAGGTGTCACTGACCTAGCCTTGACCTCTCTTTCCACTCAGCCAAATTCATTGCTGCTTCTAAAGATGAGACTTTTGATACCATTGGCATTTGACTGGTTGTGAAATAATGAGACTCGCCGAAGGTGAATTGTACTCTCCATCTCACATAAACATTTTAAAAACACTGTGAGGAATTTTGCACATAAATGTTATGTTTTGGCTTTTTTCAGAGGGCAGACATTTTTTCTGGACACCTTTTTGAACTGTGCCTGAAGAGCCTGATTTTTGTGACAGAGTAGTTCTTGAAACTCAATTCACTATACATATGTTTATGTCTATCTATTAGCTTTGGCAGTTGACAAAATTAGAGGCCAAACATAATATATTCATAATAATTAAATGTGAGCAAAAAGGTTCTAAAAGTCTGTTATTGGTTTCTTTTTTGTTTCACATTCAAAATAGATACATAAAAATGAAACCCTCCTTTGTGAGAGTGGACATTTAACTGTCTGTCTTTGCAAGTACTGCACTGAGTCATGTAATTAAAATATTGTGTCATATCAAAAGGCAATCCAAATAGTTGCTCTGTAGTTTATCTGCCCCATAAATCTCCGCATGGTGTAATTATAACATTGCATGTAATTGTAATGATGTGATGACATATGTATCAAAGGGCAGACATATTTTTGGGTCTATGTAAAATATGTCAATTTTAGGCATTCTTTCTGTCTTGTCACATATAATAAACATCTAATGGCAAGGAGATTAATTTCAATTTAAGAACAAACACCTGATGTGTAAGCCCTATTGTGGAAATGATGTCACTTGTTGAACTGTGAAAAGCCTCATCCTTGGCAGGGTCTGTCACAAATACTGAGTTCCTGTAGCAGCATGTTAATATAGCTCATCTTTGATTAAATGTTGGCAAAATTTGGTGTGCCGTCCTTCTCTCTTTAAAAGAGATTTTAAATTCACTGCATTTTCAAAACAATTTGGTTGTGCTGCCTTAGATCTTTTCCACACATCTGCAGCATTGCATTGCAACACAAACATTTCTTTTTCTGTGAGGCATCGAGATTCTGAAGGTACTGGGGGCCTAAATTCTTTTACACCACTCAGAATTTCCTCTGGTTTAAGTCAAAATCAGGATTTGTCTTCATAATTCATCAAACATGAAGTCAAGTAGCGCTGAAGTTTCCTACCCTTAAAAGGGAAAGTATGATTATGAAAATATTCATAAATATTCTTTGATTTCTGACCGCCTGGTGGTTTGGTATTAATATGATGTGAAGATGACATCATAATGCTGTAGTTAAACTTTAATGGTTGTTTCTGACCAGCTTGATTTCCAAACATCAGTTAAGGAAGGCAGTGGGCTTTTTGTGCCACAGCCTGTGTCTCCAAGATGTATTCCACACTGTGAGTGGCTTGGAGCAGACACAGCGAGCACCTAGGTTATTTTGGTGGCAAGAATGGTTACCAAGATAAGCTAATTTTTTCAGACTGGTGTGGATAAGGAGAGACCCATGAGGCTGAGAAGTGACTTTGGAATGGGCCGTTCTGCCCTGCTCTGGATTGCTGGGAAGCTCTGTGGAAGGCTGGTCCCTCTGCCTGTGGTGGGTGACCCTTCAAGGAGTGGCTGGTGCTGCTGTGTCCTTCCCTCTGGCCGTTCTCCTGGTGCCTTTCCATGAGCTCCTGCTTCTTCCTGAGAGGGGCTCACCTGGGGGGTGAACCTCGCACAGGATGGAGTTAGGGGGTGGAATTATCATGACAGTGCACACTGCCCTGCCCAGTTTGCAGCCAGTGGGAATGTCCAGCTGGAAGATCCGAAGTATTTAATGTGCCATAAACAGAAGGGCAAATCTTCTGAGTAAAATGAGAATGGAAATAATGAAATGAAAGGGATTTGTGACATCTATAAATTCAGAACTGGTATGTACCCAAAGTGAAGATAACGTTGTGTTTGAGCAGTGTAAAATCTGTGCAGTCTCTTTTCATGTATGGCAGCTCAGATCTTCCAACTGTGCTGGTTTCCAAGGGAATTGATATACTGTTATATCATCATGAACACCCATGAAAGAAAAAATTGAGAATGGAGAATTTGAAATGGTTGTGATTTATGCAAACTTGGAGTATTTTTCTTCAGTCAGAAATGTTTTTCCCACGTGGAGTTGAAGGCAGCAAGTGTTGCATTTGTTTGATCCAGCACCAGCAGGTGTGGGGATGAGCAGGAGGGTGAAGAAGGCTGACTGAGACGTGCTGTAAGCCTGAGTTGTTAGTCCTGCCTTTTTGTTGGATTTCTGTGAAGATCCCAGCTTGTTTTCCTAATGGGTGGGAGATGCTGGAGCCCATGCAAGGTGCTCAGTCCTGGTGCCAGCTGCCAGGCAGCCCTTCCATTCACAGGTGACCCGTTTCATGTGCATGGGGTTAGGGAATCCAAACGACTCCTGTGAGCTCTGCTGAACATGAAACCCTTGCTGTGTTGCCACCTGGGACTGTAGGCATCCATCCCATCAAAGCTGAGCAGCAAACACCACTCCCTGCTTAAAGGTGTGCTGCTGCTTTAAAGGGCACCTGCAAACAAATAAATGGCATTTAGATTTTTCTCTCTTCGTGTCTGCTCTGTCTGCCCTCCTGGGGGTGTTTACAATTGCTGCTGTTGCAGTGGGCAGTCATGTCAGCACTCAGGGCTTTTTTTTGGTTTTTTTTTTCCAGAGCACTTATGAGTAAAGGCAATGTTGGAGTGTTGCTTTCAGCTGGGCATAATATTGTGAAAATAAATGACAGAGAAGACCAATACTATTCTTAGTTTTCCATTCATTATAACTACTTTGTTAGTGAGGATGAGAGAGAGGAGAATGGTAATTTATTTTCTACCTGTAATTACAGACTAATATGTATCTTCCATAAAAATAGGTATGTTTGGTTCTGAATTAATAGGTGCTAATTGCAACAGCTTTTTTTCAGCTCTAAAATATGACTCTTTGTCCACAGATATTGCATCTGTTTTGAACTTACGGCAGTGTTTGTGTGCACGCTTGGCTTGTTAGTTTTGTGACTGGTTTTGTGTACACTAAATTTGATGGCTGAAGTGGCTTTGCACAGTTAGGCTCAAAATGTTTCACTTTCACAACCATTTATACCTTTTGAAAAGCATGGATCTCAAAATAGCTTTTGCAGAATTTTTCTAAGTCTTAAATTTTCATTTTTCACCTGGAATTTCCTGCTGAAGAATACCTGTCTTTTAGCACTAGGTGATCTTTCCTAAATCTGCCTTTCAGTGATTTAATGATTAACTAGGAGACAACATTGGTGCAGGTTGTGAAGTAAAGGATATGCAATGTCTGATCTGGAAAAGCCATTTTTAACCAGCAAAACATCTTTAGAGTCCAAATGACAAGAGATTAAGAAAGGGCCTTGTTCTCCCATCTTTTCCAACAGCAGCATGAAAGAAATCTGTCTATCTAAGGCAGCAACTTTTTTTTTTTAAAGCTAGCCAAGTGATGACTTTGCAGCAATATTAAACATTTTGCTTAGCTCATTTTTAAACATCATTCATTACTTGAGCAATGAGGATTTAACACTTAAAATTACGTAGTCATTGTCAATGCACATACTGCCCATTTAGTAATTTTTGACTGACACAGTTATGGATCCACGAGAACATTACTATGAACTTGGTGGGAATACTAGGGAAAAAGTTAATGAGAAACTTTTTAATCAGTGATGTTTTTTTAATGGCAGCTAGATAATCAAGGTAAAAAAATAGAAAACAGTGTGGCTGTAGAAATAAACTGCTGTGACCAGAACATGTTCTGTAACTTGGGTTGAGCAGCTAAAATGCTCCTTGGTCATGGCCAGATGAAGAGACTATGACTAAAATAAATTTCTCCTGGATGGTTTAGAATGTACCATGGATGTGTCATTTTTTGGTTTTACTGTTTACTTACTCCTTTCTTGAATGTTGATTTGATTTCTAGTATATTTAGAGAAATACAAATATCCTAAATTCTTCTGCATTGCTCGAGTTCATGGGTCAAGTAACAAAAAAAAAAAAAATTGTGTGAAGTTGTGCATTAGATTTTACAGCGGTATTCAGAATGTTGGGGTTTTCTTTTCCTTTTTTTTTTTTTTGAGTCAAATTGTTTTGCAGGGTGCTTACACAGATGTCTTGCATTTAAACAGTGATATCTAGGAATAACAAAAAAAAAATTCTTCAGAATCTGTGGCCTGTAGATGTTTGAGTCATCTGAACTGATGGGTATTCAGACAGAAAGGTTGAACTTCTCGAAGGCAATTTAATTTTTCCTGTTGTTTTGGTGCATGCAACAAGTGAAACATTCCTGTTGAAGCAGAAGCACTGTTAGAAAATGCAGAAATAATACCCAGCCCATAGCCACACCATATGTACTCCTGTATGGGCTCTCTTGATCATTCTGTATAGCCCCTAGACATAATTCACACAGGCCGTGTAACGAAATGTGATGTTCAGAGAGTTTGGGGGTTTTTTGGTTCTGTGGATTTTCACAGAGATGAGCACCATCTGTCCACACATTCCACTGTCAGCACAATCTCTGAGGGGCCACGTGCAGCAATCTGAGGTGCAGCTTTTTCTTTCCTCTTTGGAGTGTTTGACCCACAGAACTGGCAATGGGGTGGGAGCTAGCACAAAAGTTACAAAGGCAGTGCAGTGGTTGCATCAAGAAAAATAGATGTGGTCGATTTATTAAAATGCTAATTAGGGCAAACAGAGGGAAGAAGTATTCTGAAGAAGTGGGCAGATGGTCTGGATCTGTCCTACAAGTCTGATTTCAGACTTGTAAAAAAAAAAAAAAACAAAAAACTCTACACAGATTTGAAAAAGAATTGGCGGCAGCTGCTTTGTTAAGGAAAACACCTGATTTTCTGACAGTGACTGCTTTTTTCCTCAATTATGAAGGCTGACAATATGGAATGATAGGGCTTTTGAAAATTGATTGTGAATTGGTTAATTTTCTTGCTTCTAAAAATATATAAATAAGATGAAAAAAAACTGGTGAAAAAAAACTTATGCTCCTAAACATAGCTAATTTGACATACATTCAGGAATCTGGTGAAGACCTGCAATTAGAAGACTTGCATACAGTGTTTTATCAGGATGTAAAGCTGGGCTTTTATGATAGCATTGGAGTAAATTTATAGGTAGAATATTTTTGAACCCAAATAAGCCAAACCACATTGCTTCAATATCCTTTGAGAATACAGCCATTTCCTGAAGTGTGTGTAGCCACTGTGGGAGCTGAAGTTGTTTATTTTTTTGAGATTAAATTTGGCTGTGACCTGTTCCAACACTTGCCTGGAGAAGCTTCACGGCCAGCCCAGCTCTGAACTGCCTGCTGCTCACCTTGCCTTCCCCTGCCCAAGTCCTAACACTTGGATGGGGGAATCTGCCTCTCTGTCTGTAAATAGTTGGAAATTGTCCTCCTATTAGCTATTGAGAAGGTTAATAGTACTGCCTGAGTTTTGTCCTCGTTGTCAGTGCCTAATTACTGGCGCAGAAAATAAATTTTTGAACCTGACTCGCTGTAGTTTAGGTGGAGGAGGGACTCAGAAGCTTAATGTAATTTTGTGGGTTGAGGTTTTGTGGGCAGAAGGGTCTTTATTTCCTGTTCTGTGAGAAGGGAGGTAATTAGGTGATTACAGTGGGCAGCACAGGCAGCACACACTGCCTGTAGCCAGCAGAAGTAGGAATGCATCTACTGCACTCCTGTCCCTGGAGAGAACCCCAGGACACATCCACCCCTCTGGGGCTCAGCCCTGCTCTGCCAGGGGCTCCCCAGTTGTTCCTCTGTGGTGGGACTGGGGTGAGGGGTTGCTGGCCTGAGTGCCACCTCTAACTTCCCACGTGGCAAACTGAGAACTGAAGTGACTCAGCGGCAGCAGGAATGGAAATCTGAGAAAAGCTGTGCTAGAATACAGCTCAGGTATTCCAGCAAGGGGAAACGTTTAACAGCCCCTTGTGATGACCTGGTGTTTCCTGTCTTACCTTTGTGAAACCTCATGTCACTTTGTGGATGTTCTGAAGAGTGGCAGTTCCCTTTGGGAGTTTTCTCCTTGCACAGGCTTAGAGGGGATTTAACCCCCAGTCACAGAGAGATGTGGGGCTGTGCCATGGTAGGTGCAGGGGAACTCCTTACCTGTGTGCTTGGACTGAGGCACTGAATGTATGTAGCTCAAGAGAAACACGTGGGAATGGTGTGTTTTCCAGCTGGAAAAATGTAGTTGTGCTAGTGAGAACAGAAGAAAAAAAAACCAACACGCTTTGTGCAAAACCAGCAGGTGACACTGATACCTGTTGTCCAGGTGTTCCCTTATTGCATTCCTCTTCCTGTGAGCCACAGCCTTCCAGTGCAGTGCAGGCTGAACAACCTTTGAATTGTCACCTCTGTGGTAAATACGATGTTGAGTCTGAAGTGCTTGCAAGGTGTTACAAGTCAGTCTGCTTCTGCTGCCTGCCTGGATTCCTGCCCTCGTGGGCAAGGCTTAGAAAGGTGTCTGGCACTGGGGACAATCCTCCTGTCAAACTGCTCCATCAGTGCAGTGGTGCTTTTCAAAGTGCTGCTTTTCCATTTCACTATATCTGCATGGAGCTTCTGTCAGCCCCACTGGGAATGATTTCACAGTGTGACACGCCTGAGGCTCACAAAGAGCTGCATGATTATTCAGTTTAAATGCTTTCTTTATTTGTTCTCTCCTTTACATTTACCCATCCTTCACGCACTTAACCTGGTAACATTTTGCCCCTCTTCAAACTTTCACCCACAGAGTGATTCTCACCGAATCTTAATTTTGTGGTGGTACTGTAAATCAGTTACATCTTTTGAGCACACTGCCTCCCTGACCTGAATTCTTGCAGATCATACATTGCAGCCTTTACCACAGCACTGGGCTTGCCCAAGCTCAAAGAAATATTTGAGATACGTTATAGACTATGATAAGGTTCATACTGAGCATCTTCTGGTTTGTGATGGTGATATAAAGCAATGAAGTGTAAAATGATGGAGGGTTCTATTCATTTTAAAGGGTCTGTCCCTGACCTGTGAGATTTTTTGTTTGTTTGCTTGTTTAGATCTGCTAGAGAAGTCTCGTGTTGTTAAGCAGCCAAGGGGTGAAAGAAACTTCCACATTTTCTATCAGATCCTGTCTGGTGCATCAGAAGAGTTTCTCTGTAAGTGTTGCCCTTGTGCCATGTTGAGATATGAGTTTTCTTTATATTTAATGTGCTATTCCATGCACATCATCTTTTGTGGGAAATGTGATATTGATTCATTTTTCAAATTATTGGTGGTAGTATCACTGGTAGTACCTGAAGTCCACATATGCTTTGATATTTTCCAGATACCTGAGTCAGAATTGGTTTAGCAATGTATTATAAACAAATTAGCAAACCTGTTCTTATTCAGAAGGCTAATAATTAAAAGGTCTTTGAAGAAAATCCAGTTAATAACAACCTATTCCTGACAATGCTGATTCTGAGATAAAATTGCTGCTAGCAAGAATGCTGTTGCTGATGATGTTTTTATTTGATTTATTAGGCAAACTCAAACTGGAGAGGGATTTCAGCAGATACAACTACCTGGGCCTTGATTCTGCCAGAGTGAATGGAGTGGATGATGCTTCAAACTTCAGAACAGTCAGGGTGAGAAGGAGCAGGGCTGGCTGTGCACTCAGCAGTCACAAAAGAAGGGGAAAATAAAAAATAAAAAAAGAGCCTAGATGCCTTGGTCAGATCCTGGGAGGAGTTATATTTGTAGTGCCTTAGGACAGCAGGAGTATCTGGTCATTTGGCTGGCAAAAGTTGGGTTGGGTTACAAACTGAATTAAGTGGCTAAAAAAAGTACAGCGTTTCAGAAACCCAAATATTGAAAATGGGTCCTAGAATGGACTGGACTGAACACCAGCTCCATTTTCACACCTCCTGTGTGGTAGAAAACTTACTTTAGCATAGGAATTATGCCATGTACTTTTAGTAGCAGAAGCGTTCACATTTGTAATTAATGCAGATAAATGGTGAAGTTTTCAAGTATGACCCGTTTAAATGTAGTCGCTTTTTTTCCACATAATTTTATTTGTTCCCTTTCAGAATGCAATGCAGATTGTTGGGTTTATGGATCATGAAACACAGTCAGTTTTTGAAGTAGTGGCAGCCGTTCTGAAATTGGGAAATATTGAATTTAAGCCTGAATCTCGTGCAAATGGCCTAGATGAAAGTAAAATCAAAGATAAAAATGGTAAGATGGGATTAGTGATGGGAGGAAAGCCACTAATTTGTCTGAAGTCATTATTAATTTTGTAGTTTCTGCGGATGTACAATATCTTTACATTTGAATTAAATTAGATTGTTTCCAGAGCTCACCCTCAGGCAACTATGGGCTGTAGTCTGTGCAATTTCAATCATTCTGTTTGAAATTCCAAAAATTATTATTTTCTTTTCCCCCACTTTATTAGCACTTTGTTCTAAAATGTTAAACGTTTCTGTGCCTTTATGAAGCTGCTTGTTTTTCCTGCAGTGGAGGATTTTTCTTCTTTTTCCTTTAACATTAGATTCATTTGGTGATATTTTTTGCAGCTGATGTATTTTGGAAGTTCATTTCCATCTGGAAGTTTTTCGTTTGGAAAAGTAGCCTGCTATAAATGGAGGGAAAGTTTCTTCTCAAAAATAAGTGGCTAGGAAGTGCTTTAAAAACCAGCAGCTCTGCTTCCTTGCTCTGTGCATATTTTTAAAAACTTTGCTTGGGGAGAGAGTGAATGGGGAGCACTTCTGTTGAAGAGCATTTTGGGAAAACACCACACTTCTTAAAGGCTGCTAGTTTTGGGGAAGAAAACACAATAATAATGGAGCATTCACTGTGTTTACACTTTGCTTTTTCTTGCCAGAACTCAAGGAAATCTGTGAGTTGACAGGTATAGACCAGTCTGTACTGGAGAGAGCTTTCAGCTTCCGGACAGTTGAGGCCAAACAAGAGAAAGTTTCAACAACACTAAATGTGGCTCAGGTAAAAAAGAGGTCCTGATTTAAAAGGCAATAATAATTTAAAATGGAAGTTCTGTTCTGCATGATTAAATCATAAATAATGATTTAAACAAAACTGCAACTGAAAGGCTGAATAAATCCCAAGCCTACACAAGTTTTTTTCTTCAGTGGTTTCTCAATGTTGAGAGATACTGGATGCTTTGGTTTTGTGTGTGAATTACCTCCAGAAGATGAGGGGTAGGCTTGAAAATGTTTGGTTTAACCCAGAATTTCTTACATTTCTTTTCTTCCTTCTTCTTTTTTAGGCTTATTATGCCCGTGATGCTCTGGCTAAGAATTTGTACAGTCGACTGTTCTCCTGGCTTGTTACCAGGATCAATGAGAGCATTAAGGTATTGTTGCTTCGTGCTTGTAAAAAAAATAAATAAAACAAAAAAGAAAAGGAAAAAAATCAATAGAAATCCTTCAAATGAAAGTGGACAGTAAAATTTGTCAATTTAATTTCTCCTGGCTGCATGCTGTTACACACAAATAACCTTGTCACAGCTCAACAAACTGCTCCCTGCTCTGTTCTTAAGCTTATAAAAATATTCACATTAAGTGTATTTTGGGAAACCATACTTAACATTTCAGTTTTGTGGTGTTTGACAGCCTACTTATGAGATACAGCCATTTTCTTGAGTCCCAGATATGCTATGTACAGATGACTGACTCAATGTTTAATTTTGTTTAAGGCACAAACAAAAGTAAGAAAGAAGGTAATGGGGGTGCTGGACATCTATGGCTTTGAAATTTTTGAGGTAAGACCTTTATAGTGGTGACCATTTAGTGAGAGAGCTGTTTTTAAAGCTTAACAGAGTTGTAAATGAGTTCATAATCAGAATATATGTAATTTGACTCAAGTGTGTCATGCCTGACCAAAAAAAAAAAAAACCCTAGAAAAATAAGTTAAAGAGAGATGTCTTGACATGTCTGGCAATTGAAACAAAAAATTATGGAAGTCAAACTTGTGTTTTTACACCATAGATAAATAAATATTTATGATGGATAAACGAAATATATTTTGGTGTGGCATACATTCTGAGCATAGGAGAAATTCTGGCACTGTCATTTCTACCCTGAGGCATTTTGTGGATGTCTTTGAACAAGCTGTGTATCCTGAGAGGGGGAAAAAAAAACCCAAACAAAAACCACCCAACAAAAATAGTACATTTTTTCCTGTCAAAATTACACAAGGACTTATATTGCATTTCATTTCAATTCACTTAGGTAAATACTCTGTACCTATTCCTAGCTAGAGATCTGTGGCTCAATGCTGTTTGTTTACAATAGTATTTTTAGACTGGTGGTATTTTGAAACAAAACAATCAATGAGGAGTTTTTAATTGGGTTAGAAAGCACCAGGGACGGGGCATTTTCATAAATCTTGTTCTGACAGTTTTTGTTAAAAGATTTATAGATCTTTGTTGGAATCTGTATGTGTTTAAACTACAAACTCATCTGAGTAAAAAAAAAAAATAACATGCAATCCCAACCCACTCCCCTACATCCCTCTTAGAAATCTGGGGAGGGTGTTTAAACTGTGTTGAAAATGGGAATAATGCAGAAAAGAGTAATAGTTTGTGTGAGGGTGCTGTAAGCTGCCTTTCAGAAGCAGAACATGCAGCCATGTGCAAATCAGAGCCCCTCTGTGGAGAGGAAAGCTGAGATTTGCCTCAAGGGCTTGCTGAGCAAGGTTGTGTTGTTTGCATTGAACACCAGAGCATATTTATGAAAAAACATCATGCAAGATGTTCCAGGTGGCTCAGTGGGGATCCTGGTGCCAGAGCTCTTGGGAGCTGGTCCTTGCAGTAGATTTTAGGATGCTGGCACTGGAGTGGTGCTGCTGGCATCCTCAGGTAGGACTTGTTTATTCTAGCTCCCCTGTGTTTGGTTAAGTTAGACATGCACAGGGAGGTGGGAGATAGGAGCTTGCACCAGCACGGGAGCCAAGTGAAGGATTGTGCTTGTGGGATGGTGTAATTTTCATCTTTTCTACGTTCAGCATCTTAGAAAGTTGTAAGCAAGTGGCTGAGTGCAGGAGAAAAAAATCCCTGTCTTTTTTTCATTTTTCACTTGCCTGTCATACTGAATTACAGTGTAGCTTCCTCAAAAGCTGGAAACTCAAAAGCTTTAAAATAATGTGGGTGGTTATTGTTCACTCCTTTAAATGCCAAGTGTTGGTTTTCCTGGAAAAGTTGGGGAAGGTTTTGCCTTGTGACTTGAGGATCAAATTCATCAGTACATTCGTACAAAGTGTGACTCTCTCATGAGTTAAGACCCATGGTGAGAATAACAGCTTGGTTCAGCATCACAGAAATAATTCAAATTATTGTTTAAATTTATTTATATTAAAGCAACTAATCAATAAATAACATTTTTGACACAGTGCAGCCACGTAAGCCAAGGAAAATTTAATAATGTCTTAAGATTTATAGCATGATGAATACAGTGGAATCTGAAGTGTTTTGCTGTGTGGTACACCTGTAAATAGCCAAACTTTCAAAGTATTAGCTAATGACAGTAGCACATTCATCTAATTATAAATCAGTTAAAGCCTATGACTAAAAATGTGCAGCTCCCTCTTGAACCTAATTCTTAAGTCATATTTTGATTTTTCACATCCGTTCCTGAAAGTTAGAACTAATGTCAGCTCTAGAAAGAATGTTGGCAAAAATGCACTTGAAAGGCTTCATCTCTAAATTTGTGCCTTTTGTCTGCAAGCAGTTTGATGTGCTGAGGCTAGAAAGGCTACATTAATGACATTTCTACTCAAGAATCAGGCAGGTTTCTCCTTAGTGCGTGGTCTTTGACCTGAAGTGGCCTTGTGCCCTGGAGCCAGAACATATCAAAACCCACAGGAGGTGTGGCAGGAGTTTTTTATATACATGCAAAATATTTACACGGGAAGCTCAGGACCATTGGAATAAGCAGAAAGGGATGTGTTAGCTGAAGGGTGATTTTTTTTTTTTTTTTTTTTTTTACATTTTAAATTCTCTTTTGCTTTGTTTTTGAGGTTTTTTTGTCTTGTTTCCTCGTGGGAAGCAAATATTTCTCAGGTCTTTTTCCTTACAGTTCCTTGTGTAAGAAGAGTGAATAAAGAATTCCAGGTTTACCATTCTGAAAGATCCTACACTTCACCTCCTTGATGACAATAGCAGTCTTGTTCTATTATATGCAAATTGAAGCTTTTAAATGAGATTTTTGTCATCTATTTTTGAAATATTAATTTATCTGCTGTTCACTGAGGTTTCTGCAATTTTCTGCAGTTTAAGACAAAGTTAATTTATGAAGATAACTGGAGATTCCTTGGAAGTCAAAGGAGAAAAGATAACTGGAGTATTGCTACTGCTGGCATATCCTCCTTGGGATTTGAATTTTGCTAGTATATTGATCAAATACAAACCCTATTTTTCAGACAAACACAAAAGCCATCCAAGAAAGTGGATATAAGGACTTGGCTGTCTAAACATTCAGATTAGGGAATTTAAATCTATCAATAATCCTCAGACACTGTGGGTTTGGCAGACGTCAGCAGTGAGCTTGGCTATGCAATCCACAGAATAGGTGCAGTAAAGCTGTGTTTATTTTTGAGTCCTGCCATGCCTTTTGTGGTAAGCCAAATGCCAAATGCTGGGACTGAATGTTTGCGAAGCGAAACGCTGAAATTTTGGGTGGCTCTGTGTGAATTGTCTGTGGGCAAGGATTTAGGGACTAGGATTAGCCTGAAAATGCAGCCTTGGAGGGCTGGGCTGGTTGTGCAACTGTGCTGCTGCAGTTTGGGCAGTGGCTGAAGCCTGACACTAATTGCTCCAGGGATGTTTATCCACATTTTTGAGCAGCTGCGTGCGTAGTCAGTGTGCAGTCTAGACTGTGATGGGAGATGGGGTAGGGGTGATGGCTGGTGGCACCAGGACTTTTGGCATCAGCTTGGTTCCAGGCTTCCTGGGGAAGGGTTGGGGCTGTTCCCATTTTATTCCATGTTTGATTGTGTGTTTTGGGGCAGAAAGCTGTTTCTGCATCCCTGCAGAATGTCGGGGCAGGGTGGTGGAAGGATGGGGTTTGTGATCCAGAAGGGAAGGCTGAAGGAGGCAGATGATGGGGACCTGGCAGGGCTCAGCAGAGATGAGCAGAAGGCTCTCTCCATTTGCTTTAAGTGTTAAGCTTCCTGTTGTGTGCATTTCCTGGGGAGACAAGAAGTAGGGAATGTAAAAATGAAGGTCTTGGAGCAAGTGTGAATATTGCATCCTGCCCAGCCCTTCAGAGACAGAAGTGTCTGTCTGTGCTAGTTGGCTTAAAGGCTTTATTCTGAGTACTCAGGTGCTGCTCTGCAGCTGGTCCAGATGATGAAATTAATGATGTGGAGTGCAGTTTTATGGAAGTTAATGCTGCCAAACAAGGATTATTGTTGAAATTTGCCAGGCCTTGAGAAGACAGTTTGAGAGTGTGAGTAGTTTCTGCTCAGTCCCTTGGTGTGGAGCAGTTTGTTCCACGTGTTCTAGCCTGGCAAGAAACTGGGGTGCACTGGCCATAGAGTTGCAGAGAGGGACTGGTTCCATTTGGTTGACCAGAGGTGATGTGGCTGCCTTGTCTTTGGGGACAGCATCTGACCAACTCCTTTTGCTCCAGGTAGGTAAGAACACGCAAAGACATGGCAGAACCTACCACATTGTGTGTAAAACCCACCAGTGAATAAAAACATCACCGGTTAACCAGCCAAAGAAACCACCCAGCAGTAAAAGCAGGTCTGCTCCTCACAGTCTGTGGTGCATTTTGATAGCACGTTTCTTTTTTATTCAAGGCAATTATCTTGTTTCTTGTGCATGGAAGTCCCTTGAGGTGACAGAAAGAAGCTTGGTCCCACTGCAGGTACTATGTGAGCTGCCACCTGGACAATGATAAAATTACAATATCTCTATTGAAGGAATATGTTAGAATTATGAAGAATGCATTTACTTCACATTAACAAGTTCATAGTTGTGTTAATTGTCTGTTTTTGGAGGGAGGTAACCAAATAAGGAGCAGTAATCATTGAAAATGTCTTTCTGAGGTGTTTAAGGCATGAAAAAATAGGGGAGATATTTCCACCTTCACCATAAACTGTACAGCAGCTTGGTCCAGTTGCTTTTCTTTTCTCTGTCCTATTGATTACATGAAGGACTTTACAGTTTCAGAATGCTCTGAGAGACTGCTCCTGAATCAGACTCTTCCCCCCAACATCCCAAGGGATTATTTTACAGGAGAAGGGGCTAGTTATTAGCTAGCAGCATGATATATATTAGACAAAAAAAAAATCTAAGGAAAAAAGTTGACTTATCAGGATCTTATTTTATCTTCTCTTTTTCTTTTTTGTTAATCTGAGAACCCATTTTTCTTGTCTTTGTCTCTAACTCAGCCATGGATATCTCTTGATCTCTTGTTTGGTTTGTTGCCCTAATCGCCAGACCATCATTTACAGCTCCTTTTTCTAGGCTGTCTACCTTGCCATAAATTTCCTTTCTGAAATTTTTCAACCCTTTGCTGATGCCCAGAAGTTTATCATATACTGGCAAGTAGCAGCGCCAAAATGTGTGTACTCAGCCCTCTGCTTCTTCTGGCAAACCCCAGCCTAGTGGGAAAGAGGAGAACTGAATTTTTAATCCATAATTGATCAACTGCCTCTGCTGGCAATGTTATGAGAGAGAGGAGCTTTATAGAGAGGGGACCCTTGGCTGGACTCCTAGGTGCCAGGGAGATTTGAAAACGCTGTTAAAGCAATCATTTCCTTAAGTGCTGGGATGCTGAAAGCAGAGATGCATCCTAGGAAGTTAACCACTATTTAATTAATTGTTTTGTAATGTTAAGTATTTGGACAGGCTTATTTTGCAACACGCAGTTTTATGAAGCAAATCCCATTGGCTGGCTCTTTGCAACAGAGGAAATACTTGAAATGCTGGAGCAAAAATGCACAAATGTTCTGCTTCAGATTGTGAGAATAATGTTTTACCCCTGCAGCAGCTATTTCTGTCTTAGTAGAGGAGTGGTTGTGATTATACAGTAGGTTCTTGGCTGTTTGTAATTCCTGTTGTTCCAGGACTAATTTATCAGGTTGAGTTTGTTGAAGTGGTGGTACCTGGGTTTCCCCAGGAATCATACCTGCACTGGACTCCCTGTAGTTTCTTACCCTTTTAAGTCCAAATTTGGTTCAGACCTGTGTGTGCCTGGCCAGCACATCTGGGAGCAAGATGGATTTCAGAGTTCTCTACCTGGCACACTATCTCTAAAGGGCTGAAGTTGAGCTACACAAATACAGAAAATGGAGAATCCCCAAAGCTTCGGCACAGATCTTCCTTCCTTCCATGAGGTGCACTGAGACATGGCTCGATTGCATAGAGTGAAATATTTATAATTAAAAAATGTGCCTCTCTGGTTCTTTTGCCTATATTTACACAAAAGCCCAGAACAGTCTAGTTTACAGGAAATGAACTTGATTGCTCAAATGTCTGTACATGTAAACAGAACAGAAAGGGATAAATATTGATAACATGCCTTTACTAAATTTGCAAAAAAACTGAAAAATTGTTATAACCGAGTCACGTTATAACTGGGTCATTGCTTTCTGAGATTAAAATAGTATCTTTTTTCATTTTCTTTAAATGTAATTTCCCCATTTTGCAGATTTTAACTTCCTAGCATTTATATTCCTTAGTTTCATCTCATAAACTTGTATGCTTGTGTGGTCATACATAAAACCCCCTATCCCCAGACACCACAGTAGCATATAAATTGAATTTGCTGGTTGGTTTCACTCTTCATTCCACCATTCATCTCAGTGAAGTGAGTATGTTGCTCTTTTATCATCATTACTTTTGCCATCTGGCTTTTTCTCTAGGGGCCTGATGGAACTACTTGGGGTCACCTGCTTATGTTAGGAGGCACTCAGGGACTTCTGATGCCTGGAGCTGTGTTGATATTTTAAAAATCTTACTTTCTGGGGCTGTTTATGATAGAGCAGAAATACCAGTCTCTTTATGTCTTCTTCCCTTCTCGCACTGATGTAAAAATTGATCTTAATGACATCGGTCCTGGTGATGATTTGAAATGTTTAGGGTTTGCTTTCTTTTAAAAGA
Organism: Cinclus cinclus; assembly: GCF_963662255.1. Lineage (NCBI taxonomy): Eukaryota > Metazoa > Chordata > Aves > Passeriformes > Cinclidae > Cinclus > Cinclus cinclus. The sequence continues at coordinate 1,964,725 of NC_085066.1, read as the reverse complement.
TGCTTTTCCTTTAAATGCATCTCATGTATTATTTTTATTATTTTAGCTGTATGTGTTTGCATAATGTATTTGAAAAAATGTGGCTGGACACCTTTTTGTTAGTGTGGTTGCAGACTGAGCAATGTGTAGAGTTTTGAATTCCTCTGAACAAAAATGGTGTTTAATTTGGGGAAAAACAGTGGAGAGGACACAAAAATTGGAACACTTAGACTTTATTAGGCAGGTGGAAGTTAAGAATTTATTCCTGCCTGATGGAAAGGTACCCAGTTTTCAGTTTTAAGCAGGTATCTTAGTTCCTTAGCATCTTTGGAAATTGTTGGAAACTGAGTAGCAAAAGTGAATTTGAATTCTCTGTGGGGACAGAAGGTTAGAAAGAATCTGAGGTTGATAAGAAAATACCCTGTTTTAGATATTTTCTGTTCATAAATCTAATGGAGATATTTCTACCTGAGGCAAGTCAAGAGTTTTTTAGCCTTTCCCCCCCCCCCCCCCCCCCTTTTTATGACAGAAATATTTTTGTCTGTCTTGCATTAGTATTTTACAGGGATAAAAATGTATCAAGTCAGCAACAAGCCATATATGTTTTTTTTTCCAGATGATTCCATGCTACACAAGTGAAATTTTTCAAAGAAGTTAGGTAAAATATTAAGGACAAAAAAATATTTTCTGTAGGACTTTTGAGCACCTGTGTGTAATAGCTGTGGCTCACAGATAGAACTTTATAGGCTAGTTTATATGATCACTTTATTTTTGCATGGAGAAGAATTTTTTTAGCATTCAAAACTTGCTATTAGTAAAATACCAACACCATGAAGGTTGATAAAGAATGAAGCTGTATGAGCAAGACAACATTATTTGTGAAGCACAGACCATGGTGAAGTAGCCTTTGATTTTTGTCAGTGAATTTTTCTACTCCTTTAAATTTAGTGCTGCATCTGCTAGAAGATTCAGAGGTTAAGCTGAGGGTGGTTGGTTGAGCTGTATCTATAAATTCAACATGACTTTGAGCCTATCTCAGGTGACGTTCTGTTTTCCCAGCACCTTTATTTAATTTGAGAGACTGTGTGATTTTACATCCCCTGTAGGTTTTGTTATGTATCCCACAGTGCTTTCAAAGGCATGGTTAGAAAGCTGCTATTAAAATGCAGGAATTGAAGTGATGCCCTCGACTTTAAAAGTAGCAGAATTGCAGCCTGGAAGAGAAGCTGACACCTTGAGAAGATATGCTCTTAATTTTTATTTTTTTTTTTTATTTTTTTTTTTCCCTTTAAATTTCCTCCCTAAGACTATTTGATAGTTCATCCTCCAATTTTGGATCTGAGTGCACTGCTTCTGTGTTGGTCAAACCCCTTTCTGTCACTTACCACAAGTGGTCAGCATAAAGGAGCAGGTAGTTTCTGATGGCTGGGCTCCTCCAGCCCATCTCCTCAGTGGGTTTAGTGATGTGTTAGCACTGGCATGGGTTATTCTCTACTGCCTTCTTAAAAAAAAAATTTAAAAAATCAAAAAATCAGAAGTCCTTTAGATCCCTTCTAGTTCTGTTCTATTCATTTCTATAAGACCTTCATTAAAATATTGGGGGGACAGCTCATTTGTGAATGTTTGTATGTGCTTTGTGGAGCCCTCACATAATTAAAAATCAGAGATATCCATTAAGGGAGGCTAAATGAACAACCTTTGCTGCCTTCCTTAGAATTGCTTAGAAATAAATGCTCTTAATTTTTTTTTTTTGGTTGGTTTTTTTGTTATATAGGTTTTTAAAAACCTTTTCTGAAGAGTACTTAATTTACCAAATGTTTTCTGTTCTGCTCGGAGTTAAGTGCTATGAGACTTTCAGTAATTTCAAATGTTTTCTCTCATTTTCTTTGCTGTAATTAACTGTCTTAGCCTTTTGCTCTGCATTATTCATAAAGAACAACATTGCTGCTGCTCTTCAATAACTTTTTTTTCCTGGAATAGCAGTTTTCAGTGGCTTGGCAATGTCAAATAGAATTTCATAGCTCAAAGTGAACGATTTGTGGAGAACTCTGTGGATTTTGGTTTGTCTCTTTTTTTTTTTTTTTTTCCTTTTTGGCAAGCCATAAATATCACAGATACACAGCAATCAGGAAAACATCTAGCAATTACTTTAATGTATTGTTAATGACCTTTCAATTAGATGGTTGAGCTGGATTTTCTGTTCAGTTTCCATCCTCTTTTGATGACCAAGCCTGTGTAATTTGTGAGTGAATAGTCCTTCAGCCTTTTTAATCAGAATAACCTGGTGTTCCTGAGGAGCAGTCTCTGAGTTGGGTGGCTTGTGCCTGGCAGGAGGACACAGAGTGTGTTTTACCCTCTCTTTGTCTGGGTGATGTGACAGTTGGGGTCCTTTTATTTCAAACTCAGTATATCTGAAGTGATGGCCTTATCTGAATGTGTCAAGTAAACTTCTGCTCATTCTCCCTCCAGTGTTCTCTATTCCCTTCCACATTCTCCTCTCCTGATGCAGAGATCTGTGTGCCCAAGGTTATAAATATGGCTTTTAGAGGTAAAAAAATTGCCTGGTGATTTAGAGACAAGGCAACGCAAGGATGCTGTTCAGTGTTAGGCTCTGATGTGTCTCAACCTCTTGGTTTATTTGATATTTAGACAGTACCTAAAGATTCACTCACCTATGAAGATGTAATGCATAACATTTATGTACTACTTTGCATTTTCAGTGATTCAAAGATTGATCTACTTGGTACGCTAAAAAATGCTAATAGATATATTTTGTATTGTTATGGAAGTAGAATAAGTACTGACTGCAGTTTATGTAATTTCTTTTTCAACAGAATGCAGTAAGTATGACTTGTTTGCAGTGCTGATTTTGCTGCATGCCAGATTTTAACTCTCTCATCTAGAGCTATGCAAGTTTTGCAATCTCTGAGTGATAATTGCAGTTGGTGAGAGGGGCAGTGTTTGTGGCTGAGGAATTTTGGTGATCAGCTATGATTTTGCTTCATTTAAAACTAAAATTACAAAAGTAATCTGTGCTACCTCAATATTTTCTAATCTGCTTGTGTGCCCTTAATCTCATTTAGTGACCAGATCCTTAATTCAAACATTCAGACGATTACACTTGCCTTCAGAGATAAAAATTCCATCAGCATAATTTAAGCTTCACGGGTATTGAGTAGCAGATTATTTAAAAAGGCAGAGTGCCCTGTCACAGCCTGTGGTGGGGCAGTCACGAGGCTCCTTCCTGTGCCCACCCCTCCTGCTGGGGTCTGCTCTACTCCCTGGTCCCTTCTGCAAAGGGTCACACATCTGCTTGCTCCCTAACCCAGTTTTAGATGAATTAGCCTGTTAGAGGAATTCTAGTCAGTGAAGCTCTTTTGTTTCCCATCATTTCAAGGGGCAGTTTGTTGACAGGGAGGAGGTGGGTTGACCTCTGGAATCAATAATCTCTTAACCCAGGCTCAGCTGCAACTGGAATAGAAGCTTGAGCCTTGCTCTGTAGGGAAATAGGATGCTTTATTGACTGCTGAGTGGAAAAGAGCTAATGCTACTGTCATGATTTTATTTATCAGGCCCTGCAGAAGACTGCATTTTACATATGGGGACAGATTAGTGCAGGCAAAACTTGGGTTGTTTATTCCCTGCCACCACAGGTGTCCTTATGACTTGTTAAAAAGAGTCAGTGTGGAGGCATCGTGGAAAAAAACTACAGAGGTTTTTGTCCCTCCCCACGGATAAAGCCTCAGGGAAGGATTTGGTCTAAAATTTTTAAACTAATTGGGATCTCAGTCAAATATTACTCCAACCATCCCATCACAAAACTGGAAGGAATAGTTAATGCAGTGGCTTGTTGACCTGCAGCTGCTGCAGTAACTCACTCCAGCTGGGTTCCAGGCTGTTTGCACAAAGCAAATTCAAACATGTTTCATCTGACAGGACAACAGCTTTGAGCAGTTCATTATCAACTACTGTAATGAGAAGTTGCAGCAGATCTTCATTGAACTTACCCTCAAAGAAGAGCAGGAGGAATACATCCGAGAGGTAACGCTTGAATGGATGCTCCCTTATCCCACTCCCTTTGTCCCTCTAAAGATACACAGGCATGCAGGCTGGAACCATTTTTCAGGCACCAGAGGCACATTTGGACCACAGGACTGTGACATGGAGCATGTTTGTGTGGGGCTGTGTGGTAGTCACATTAAGCAAAAAAATGTTGGTTTGGCATTTGTTTCACATTATGAGTTCTCCAGGTGAAAACCAGACCCAGCTCTGATTCATTCATTGGCAACAATGACTGGCAGTTCTGAGCAAAGGCTAATTGATTTATTAGAACACTAATATCACTTTCTGGTATTAGTGCCACGTGTTTTGGATTGTACAGCAGTGTCTGGGATGCACCCCAAGAACAGCCACAGCCAGCCCTTCCTCAAAGGGAACTGGGTGGCTAAAATAATAACGTGAAACATTAAAGAAACTGCAAATAGATTTTTGGTTCTAGTGTTCTTTCAGGTATGAAGGGAGCCATGTGAGCTTTGTGGATAAATTTAAGATGTCCTGTGGAGTCCAGCCTCTGGTGTTTGATGTTATTCTGTGAGTGAACATCAAGCTAAAGTTTTAATAGGTTTTAGCAGTGCTCCACATGAGGCACAGAGCTCAGACAAAATACCAGCTCCCAGCTGTAAAAACTGGCACACACTGTCTGTACTCAAACTGGATGATACCATTTTGCTGTATAAACATTTTTTTTAAAAATGACATAAAGTTCCTGCCTTACGATCCTGAGGATAACATGAAATTTTGGCATCTCTTTTTAATTTTGCATTCAGTGGTGAACCATCATTACTTCAGTTTGGTTCTGAATGATATTTCAGATGCTCTGAGAAAAGTAAACTGTGAGAAGTACCACAGAGTGCGAATTAGGAATGAAATTAATATTTTCCTTCTTTCAGCCATTTGCCCTACCAGTGCTACCTCGGGGTGCATTGGCATCTCACCCTGGAAATTTTATCGCTGATGTTCGAAAAAAAATCGAGATATTAAGAACATCTGAACAACAGTCATACTCTGGATTTTTCAAATGGTCTGATCTAAATTTAGCCCTCTTTCTTCCTCCCATTAAAAAAAAAAAAAAAATTTAAAAAATCCCAGCAGTGAAGAACTTAGAAATTTTGATCTCAGGAGCTTGCAGTGACATGGGCTGATTTCCCTGTGGCCAGTGGGAGCGTGGGCAGCTCGGGAGGAGCCTGGCCTGGAGCCAGGGAGTGCATGGGAAGCTGACATGGGTGGGGGAAAGGAATGGAGAGAAGCTTTGGCAGCCACTCAAGGACACTCATTTTGCACAGATAATGTTAGGAGTAGATGATTGCTTCATTATTATTATTATTATTATTATTATTATTATTATTATTATTATTTCTTTCCCTAAATGAATTGTCGGTAAGCATGAAGAATTAAATTTGAAAGTAGTACCATGGTTGACTGGAATATTATTTTAATTGCCTAGAGGAAAAGCTCCCTCCGTTGTTTTCCTGTTCATACATTTATTTATGTTTTCTTATAGGGGATTGAATGGACTCATATTGAATATTTCAACAATGCTATTATTTGTGACCTAATAGAAAATGTAAGTTGTATTCAAGAGTCTCTCTGGGTAATTTTTAATGCATGGATTTAATTTAGCTGTATGCATCTTCATGCAGCAAGGTTTGTGAAATATGCCATTCATTGTATTATTCATCTTACATTGTGTAGTAGAAGTTTATTTTACTGAAGAGGGTTTTTTTAATAAATTTTGTTACTTTTGTAGAAATATTCAGCAGTATCTACACCAAAAAACCCCCAAGAACCTAATCAAACAGCTCTTAAATATTTACATTTAGTGCTGCTTTCAATAGCAGATACCACATGCTGCATTGTAATTAGCATTGATTTTAATATTTAAACTAGAAAACTCAATTACATGTTACTGAGTGGTTGAGGTACTGAAAGTACTTGCATACACTGAGAAGACTTCCAGTGCAAGAAGGATAAAATTCCTTAAAAATCAGAAAAGAACAGTTTTTGGCCATTAACATGAAATACATGGTGGTTTTTCCACAAACTGGATACTTCCAATTGAGTTGGAGTTGCTACAGTCTGAGTAAATGACATGAAGTTTCATTGTGAATTTTGGGATTCAGTTCTCATAAAAAGTCTTTCAGAAATGCAACTGCTAAAAGTCTGTTGGAAATGGTCAAGAGCCAAACTTTGAGATTTGTTTTTCCGGGTAGCAGAAGTCAAACAGGTGAAGGGTCTTTTTTCTTTTTGTTTGTTTTGGTTTGGTTTGGTTTTTTGTTTTGTTTTGTTTTTTGTGCTGTGATGGAAACAAGTACTAAATCTCTTGTTTTGGAACTTCAGAACCAAACTGGAATCCTGGCCATGCTGGATGAAGAATGCCTGAGACCAGGGACTGTTACTGATGACACCTTTTTAGAAAAGCTGAACCAGGTCTGTGCCACTCACCAGCATTTTGAGAGCAGGATGAGCAAGTGCTCCCGGTTCCTCAATGACACCTCCCTGCCTCACAGCTGCTTCAGGATTCAGCATTATGCTGGCAAGGTACCTGCTTAGAAGGAGCACGTGGTGTTGATTAAAAAAAATCCAGACCTGTCTTAACCTTTTCTGTCCTAAGCCTAAAATCTGTGATTCGAGCTGCAAGGCTTTAAGAGATCTTGGGATGGTTTTGGTTGGAAAGGAGATTAAATATCACCTAGCTCAAAACCCTTAGCATGGGCAGGGCACTTTTGACTGGAGTCCCATCCAGCCTGGTGTTGAACTCTTGCAGACATGGGAACCCCACGGTTGTGTGAGCAGCCTGTGCCAGGGGCTCACCACCCTCACAAGGAACAATTTCTTCCTGCTACCCAACCTAAAGCTGCCCTCTGTCAGTCTGGAGCCCCTGCCCCTTGTTCTGTCACTGCAAAAGTCCTGCTGCTCCCTTCTGCAAAGTCCTGCTGCTCTGCCTGAAATCAAAGCAGTTCTCCTTTCATTAAAGGAGAAAGGTGCCCTGTGTGCTTTGGTGCTGCATCAGGTCTCTGGAAATAAATCCCTGCTCACACTGACAAAAATTGACACGCATTTGTTGGCAGCATAGTCTGGAAAACATGTTCTTTGTCGCTGAGCTAGCTGCAGTTCTTAGTCATTGTTGAGGAAATGTGGTTTTTGTACATTTGAAGGAATTGGGTTTGATAGTCTGTGTTTGAACAGATGGAAGAGGAAGCTATATAGAGGGCCTGCAAAGGTTATCTGCATTTTACAACATAAGCAGTATGAATAAATACAAGTCTGACAGCTTTCAGTGTGTAATCCATTACAAGTTTTTATTATATTTTATTGCAGTGCAAATCAAAATAATTAAATGTATAGACTGAAGACAACTCATTTTAAAAAAAATTGAAAGTAAATGTAGGGTTGAAATTATATTTCTTATCTGAATCTGCTGATGTGATGTCACACAGTAAAGAATATTTGGAAAGTGTTTCATTTCCCCAGGACTGCTTAAAACTTTTTGAAATTTTCTCAATCTTACAATTTTGAATAGCTCAATAATTTTCTTATTCAGAATAGTCCTGGAAATATCAGACTTTCAGACTTATCTGACTATGCATTAAGAAGAGTTTGTAACTGCATATAATCTGTCAGAAGTTAATACCTAGGTTTTTCTTTGGTTGTCAGAAATCTAAGTGAATTGAGAACACCCCAGGACTTGGAGAAGGACTGTGCACAGATTGTGTCTTAGCAGGCAGTGTGAGGGTCTTTGATAGTTTCAGGCATTCACTTACCCAGCACAGTGAATTCCTCCTATTTTGGGAGGAATGTTGTTTTTCCATCCTCAGCTGAGAACATTTTGATCTTGTCACTGGTCAACAAAAGTTTGACCCTCCTTTTAAGAAATAAAAGTAATTTCATGTGAACCGTTGTTTTCTTGTTTGTTTTTTTTTTTTTTTTTCCCAGCAGTAGCATTTACTGCACCTGTCAGAACCAGAAACATGTTCTCCAAGGTAAAATGCTGCCTGAGTTCCCAGTGACTTGCTGTTGTGTAAAATACGTGCCAGTACTATTTGCATTCAGTATTCTGTGTACACAGTACATACCTATGCAGAACTGAGAAATCATGGGTCTGTAGAAGAATCTGTATTACCAGCCAAAGGACTTGTCACAATTAATCAAATCCATTTCCTACCCTCTAAAATTTAAGAAGCCAGTAGTAATCTGAAATCTGCATAAAGTTCCTCTGGCTTCCTGGGTACCCAGCTGCAGGTCAAAGCTTTGTACTGGTGCTTGTTGATACTGGACAGCTTTCCTGGTAAAAATCCTTTAAAATAACAGTTCCCTGGGGGCTGCACAGCTTGCTGCTTGCACTGTGATAGCAAGAGATGATATTCCATATCTTGTTTTAGTTAGGCAAATAATGTAAGCATTAGTACTTTGGAAGGAAAGGGTATTTTGGTTCAAAAGACAAGGAGAAAAACCTCGTCAGACAAAAAAAAAAAATGTTTTGGAGTCTTGGCAGGTGGTGGTGTGTCAGAGTTATCGTGGAAAAAGGGTTTCTTCCACTTCAGGAACCAGAACTGATTGACACAGGGAACTGTTGGCAGTATGAGAAAATGCATCTTTCTCAGGTAGCATGCTCAAAGACATTTTATCCAACAAAAAGTCATCCAAATGTCAGATTTAAAATGATAGCTGAAATACCCTTTAGTTTCTTTTGGACAGTTTGTAAGAAGGAGAAATCAATTTCCTGGCTAAGTTTTGAACTGGTCTATGTTGTAGTTCAAAACCTGTGCTAATGAGATTTCTCTGTTGTTCAGGTTCTGTACCAGGTGGAAGGATTTGTTGACAAAAATAATGATCTTCTGTACCGTGACCTCTCCCAGGCCATGTGGAAGGCCAACCACTCCCTTATCAAAGCATTGTTCCCAGAAGGAAACCCTGCTAAGATCAATCTGAAGAGACCACCAACAGCAGGTTCACAGTTCAAGGCTTCAGTTGCTACCCTGATGAAAAATCTGCAGACAAAAAACCCAAACTACATCAGGTAAATTCCCTAGAGCCAAAGATTTGGTGAATTTCTATGATGAGGATAGGAAAAAAAACCAAAAATAAATCTTGGCGTCCAACGACAAACTACGGAACCGAACGGTTTAAACTCGCCACAGCAGCTGTTGGCACGTACAACGCAAAGAGGTGTCCCTTTTGGTTTTCCTCTGCAGGTGCATCAAGCCCAATGACAAGAAGGCTGCACACATTTTCAACGAAGCCCTGGTGTGCCACCAGATCCGGTACCTCGGGCTCCTGGAGAACGTGCGGGTCAGGAGAGCGGGCTACGCCTTCCGGCAGCCCTACGAGCCCTGCCTGGAGAGGTACAAAATGCTCTGCAAGCAGACCTGGCCACACTGGAGAGGGCCAGCCAGGTAGGCAAACAGCAAGAGTCCTGCCTGCCCCGAGGGAAGTCCCCATCTGCCGCGTGTCCTGAGTTTTTAATTGTTGGGCGTGCATCGCGAAAGGGATATCGTGCAGGTCGTGCTGATTTGGGTATGAAAGGGAGGGATTTGAGTCTGTAAGAGAGAGATCTACAGTGTATTCGAAATAGCTGGGAGGTCTGGAATGATCAGGAGGGCACTTATCTTTAATAACCAACTTTCAAAGTGTAAGAACACTCATTTTGTTGAAGACAGCCATGCAATCTTCCTGTTATTCCTTTCAGGAATAACTTTACATAATGATTGGGGAACAATTATGAGATAAAGCCTCTTGCAAATCAATGATATTAAATACATACTTTTAAGTCGCCCAGTATTCACACTTTTTTTGCCAAAAAAGGTCTGGGATGGGCAAATAAGCTTCTCTATTATTTCTTTTTACATGTTGCCACCAAAAACTTCATTTAAATATCTTTCATTAATTGGTTAACTTCTTTTAGCTACAATTTAAGTCTTCGGGTCATGAAGATAATGGTGACAGTGCAGTAATGGTAACAATAGCATTGCAGTCACAAAGATCTGCACAATTCCACTTCCATTTTTTTCAGTTGGTGTTCATAAAATGCATTTGATGAGAATGGAATGCTGGCATTTGTCAAACTCGTCAGTCTTTGTTTCACATTTTGACATTAGTGTGAGCCCTTCCTTTTTCCTTTCTTCTGTTTTTAAGTAAAATAATTATAGATGTAAGAGGAAAAAAAATAGGGTGTTGCTGATGCTGTAAAATAAAAATTGCTCTTTTTTTCATCTAATTATTCTGAATCTTTACAGTTATTATTCTTGCCTTTAGCTGAATAAACCACTGAATAATGAGTTAAGTTTTTCAATCTTCTTATGTCAAGCACTATTTAAAATGTTTAAAATATGCTTTCATATACTTTCCACAAATTAAGTTGTGAATATGTAAAGTAAGAAGTTTTAGAGCTGGGGGTCATGTTTGTTAAGCTCATTTACTCCTTCTTAGGGCTGGAGTAGAGGTGCTGTTTAATGAACTGAGAATCCCTGAAGAGGAATTTTCATTTGGTAGATCAAAGATATTCATCCGCAACCCAAGAACAGTAAGTGAAAAATGCCTTCTGCAAAATCAAGCCCTGTCTCATGAGGACAGCATCATTCACTACCTGGTTCCTACAGATCTTTCTACATGCAGTGCTTTGATGTATTGCCATGAATGTAGCATTTAAAAAAACCCACTTTTTAATGTTAGACCCGTTAAAATCAATCTTGATTGTGAATCAAGTTTCTACAATAGCTGTCAACCTTAATGTAATATAATTTTTGAGCACTGACTTGTGACATTATGTCTGCTACAAATCTTGTTGGTGTACCTGCCTGTAGCTGTGGAGATGAATAAAACAATGTGTGACTGAGGGGGGACTTCAGTAAAGAAGAGATTTCTCTTACAAGAGCTGTGCTTACGGGGTTTTTTTTTTCCTTGTCTCTTCTCTCCTGTTGTTTGTTTTTTTTTTTTTCCACTGTCAAACAAAACCCTAAAAACCCCCACACCCAGCTCTTCAAACTAGAAGACCTGAGGAAGCAGCGTTTGGAGGACTTGGCTACTCTCATTGGAAAGATTTACAGAGGTTGGAAGTGCCGTACTCGCTTCTTGCTAATGAAAAAATGCCAGGTTGTCATCGCTTCCTGGTACAGGAGATATGCAGTAAGATCCCATCCTTACTACATGGGGGGTTCTCTTCATGGTTTCATACATATAACCTTCATAGGATATTTTTCCTTACTATGTACGGAGAGCTGTTGAAAGAACTCAGTTTTATGTTAACGCTTAAGTACCAATAGTGGGAATAAAGAAAATTCAGTTTCTGTAGATTACTGTTAAGTGCTTACACTGTGCTTGTTTTTAAAAAGTTAAAAAGCTCACCAGAGTCTCTTCGCTCTGGGAGAGCAGGATTCTGTGGTTCTGCTGGGAAGAGCCTTTTTCGTTCAGCTGAAATGCTGTGCTTCCCAACACTTCCAGTGCTCTCAAAACATATGGTTAATGAGTAAAAAATGTTCAGTAATATACATGTGCAGTTCTGTGGAATTCACTCATTCCTAAGCCTTTTCGTATTTTTTGCCTTATTTGGAACATCTGCCTTAGACTCAAGAATGCTGCCTGTAGGGGTTTATTTTAATTGTAACTCCTAAGACTGGTAATTTGGTATCGTTATTGATGCAGTTCATCCTAAAGCATTTCCAGTTCTATGTGTGGACTGGGTGTTCTGTGCCACAAACTGAACAGCACCGTTACACGACTCTTTCATGTCTTCTTGGCAGTCAGCAAATAACACTGACTTACAGGATGAAAAAGATTTATTTGTTTTGAAAACCACTCTTGAAGTTCTCAGCTGCATTTCGTTATTGCTAGAGAATAGCACAAGCTTATCAGAAACCTTGATAAAACACATAAAGAAAGTCTTCTTAAGCTGCAAGTTGCAGAGTTGACAAATCCCTGTTCTTCAGCTGACAAGCGCTTCTGTTTGTCCTCTTGAAAGCCATCAGTGTTTGCTTCACTTCTCTTGGATGATTAGAGAAAAGTATAGATCATTTAGAAAAAGTCTGACTGAAGCTTACTTTTTTTACTGTAAAAAACTCTTCTCTCTGACTTTGTGTGACTGAGAGCCCCATTCCTATAACCAGCATCATCACAGAGTTGCATTGTGCCCATACTGCTTCATTGTGATCTCACACAATCTTAATGAATTTAAAATGGGCTTACTGCAGCTAGATTGGCACAACTTTAAATGCAAAAAAAAAATTGCAAACAAATGCACGACCAAGAACTGCTGATGTCTTAACTGTAGACCTTTATTGGGTCACTGATGAAACATGGCAGCAGTTGTTTCACTGCTGATGATAGAGACATTTCTCATGGATGGAAGGCACCGTTCTCCTAAGCCAATGTGACTGGTAGGCACTGTGCTTTGGAAGGAAAATCCCTGGAATGAATAAAGCTTTTTTGAGTAACTCCTTGTGCTGGAGGCTTGACTCAAGGATCTGCAGACACTTGTCTGTCTGTTGCCTTGCAGGGGATGATGGATGGCAGCTGTGGCATGAGGGTGGTCCAGAGGGGACCCTCTTCAGCTTGTCACAGAGACTTTCACTGTCACTGAGCGGGCTGAATGTCAAGTCTGAAAGCCCTGATGCAAAGTCTGTCAATTTAACGTTATACTCAGTGCTGGGTTGCTGGAGAACTGAGCTTTTTAGAAGGAAAATGCTCAGCTGTCCAGGAAATTTATTGTTCAACCTGGCATACTTAAATAGTACTCCAGCACCTCATTCAGGAATCCATGGTTTTGGTTTTTTCCCTCTTCCTAAATTATCATTAGCCATAATAAAGGCATTGTGGGTAATGGGAACAGCACATGTCTTATGAAAAGGTGGTAAAAAGCTTAGCCAACAAACCTGAGCATTTGTGGCAGTTCGTGTGCTACTCTGGTGGTGGGAAAGACAAATAAAGCTCTTACTGTTAGCATTTAATCTGCATTTGTGCTGCTGACCATGAACTTAGTGTTTCTGTAAACAGAGTGACATTGTCCATGCAGCACTGTTGATGTGCTTTGTTTCCCCTGGAGTTGAACACAGAGTCTATACTCTGATCTGCTCAGTCAGAAATTGTTCACTTTTTACATTTACTGCTTCTCAAGCGTATTGGCAGATGTCAGTAATGAAAGATGTATTATGTAATATGCAACATTCTGTTCTAAGCACCACATATGTGTTTCCAATACAGCAACAAAAAAAATACCAGAAGATAAAGAGTTCAGCTATTACAGTACAGTCGTACATCAGAGGGTGGAAGGTGAGTTTCCTGTCACTGCAGCTGACTCTGTCTGGTGAGGTAAGGAGCAGGTGAGAAAACACTTTCCAAGTGCACTGAGCCTCCTGCATTTCTTCTCTCCTTGGAGCTGTGGCTGTGCCACAGCCATTGTTAAACTCTCCTAGCAGAGGTGAGTTCAGGATATCTGCATGTGCTGCCTGGGCTGTAAATCCCTGAAAAAAACTTTGCAAGTGGAATGCTGGGGCCACACTAAACCACTGGGTTATCCTTGAGGCATCTTCTGCCAGGGAATTGAAAAGCCAGCAGCTCCAGAGAAGGATGCTCTGGGGCTCTGCCACTGGCCTGAGGAAAACCTGGAATGATTTGGAAGAAGCAAGTTGTGGTTGGCAGTTATTTTATGCTTAACAGAATTCTCAAAGAATGAATCAAATTGAAAGCAGGATTAAAATAAAGAGTTTGGGTTGCCTGGGCAATTTGTTACTCGGGTTAAATCTTCAGTTCTCCTCTGTCTGCTAAGCAGAGGAGTGAAAGTGCACTTGTGTTGAGAGAGTAGTTTATTGCTGTGGGCTTGTACTCTGCCTCAGTTTGCCATGCCATTTCTTCTCTGAGCGGTTTGTGCTTTGTGAAGGGACAGTCATGCATCCTAGGACATATTTAAGGAATGATGCTTTAATAGGAGGTAAAAAGGAGATTAACAGCTCACATGAAAGCAGCCATGATGCTTAAAGCAACTGCTGCTGTCCATCTTCAGGAAAAGCAGCCCTGGGCTCCTCTATTTTGTTATTAACATTTCTTCACCCTGCTAAGGGTGGCTTTCCCCTCTAGTTAGTGAAGAGAGAACTGCCTTTAGTTCTGGCATCAGTTCCCTTTCTATCAGGCAGGGAAGGAAGGGGCTGCAGTTAGTAGCTGTTGGTGTAAATAGTCTCTCCTGCCCACAAGGCTTTAAAGTTTTCCAGCAATAAGGAAACGTGATTTGATTTTGCTGTTTCTCTGGATTTTTTACTTTGTTATTTTGTTCATATGGGTTAAAAATATCCTTTCAGTCTAACTATTGATGTGCTGTCTTTTCCCATGAGCATTATTTGAAGAAAACTGGGTTAAAAGCATCATCTCGTGTTATGGTTTTCTGTTTGCATTGGAGAACAAGCTCTTGTGCAGTAGCATTACTGTGCATGGAACCTTGGTGTGACAGCAGCCTTTAGTGTGACCTGAAGCCAGGCAATTTACTTGTGATTTATTCTTTATTGCACTCTAAATGGATTAGACATTTACTGTATGGAGAAAAAATATTGTTGCCATTGTGCAAACAGACATACAGATATCTCAGGTAACGCAGCAAATCTGGGAGGAAAGTGAGCATTGAACTAACATCCCCAAACCTGCCAGTCCCAAAGTCTTGCAGCACAGAATCCTCCCTGGAGCAGCAAATGTTAGGCTGGGCAGCATTTGTGAATGCATTTGCTCGGGGGTTTGGAGGCAGTGGGTTTATTTTTTTTTTTTTTATTGGTCTTGCCTAGATTTACAAGTGCAACTTGTAAATCTACTTCAAATATATATATATATATATATAAAAAAAAGTTAGTTAGTAAAAAGTAACATTTTAAATTGTTCACAGGCTCGGAAGCTTCTTCGGGAACTCAAGCACCTGAAGCGTTGTAACGAGGCTGCCACAGTAATTGCTGCTTATTGGCATGGTACCCAGGTAAGAACATGGCAACAAACGGTGCACTTGTGTGTCCCTCCATGCAGTGAAGGAGGATATCCCTCAGGGTAGCTATCTGGGAATACTGTCAGTGGCTTTGACTGCTAAAACTGGTTTTCTGGTTTCTCTTTGCTGCTAACATGTTGTAGCTGGTGCAGTCTGGGAAGCTGGGACACGCTTTAATATTTGCAGTTTGGAGTGACTGGTTACTTGCTTTCTTTCTTGCACCAATGGGAACTTGCAGTAACCTTTTCCTTCCTAAGCTTTTCTATATCCCATTTTCAAATGCATCACAGGCACGAAGGGAACTGAGACGACTGAAAGACGATGCTAGAAATAAACATGCTATTGCTGTTATTTGGGCTTTCTGGCTTGGATATAAGGTACTTCGTGCACATATCACATGTCCCCCCCCTTCATTACTCAACCATATCATCATTTAATCACTATTTCACAGTGAGAATTAATGACTAATACAATTGACTCTTAAATAATAGAGCATGGTCACAGATTCCTTCCATTTCCATTCATGCCACACCTAATAAATCTGACAGCATTGTGTACGCCAATTTTTTCGTAGAGTAGGAAATTCTTTGCATGGCAACCAAGAACAGATTTGCACTAACAAGCCATTAGACTAGATTAAAAATGACTGGACTACAGTAATGTCAAATTAGGAAATGCATTTAACTACATGTGAATATGCAAAGCGTGGTTTATGGGGGGAGAGAAGGTTGGGGGTTTTTGGTGTGTTCCTCCTCATGCCCCCAACAAGTGCTTTCAGTGACACTGTGTTAGTGATCCATTTGAGATTTTCACCACATTTTATAATCTGTACTCTGGACAGTCTTCATCTACAAGTTCGAACCAACATTACTGAATTTCATTAAATTCTAATTGTTATTAGTTTAATTGATTTTCTGGCTGTGATTTGAACCATTAAAAATTCAATAAGTCCAAGTAAAGCAAAATTTTATGAGCTGATCTTTTAGCAGAAAATGATGTTAGTTTGCAATTCTAAACTTACAGCTCTAGAAAAATCCCAGGAATTTCAGCATCAGCTGTTTGTTTTCAGAAGCAAAGTCCCACTGAAAGATTCTTGCTAATCCCCAGCCTGTAGTTGTGGGTTATGTGAACATTTGAAATGCTGTTCACTAGAGGTCAAAAATATATTGGTTTCAGCTAAGAAATTCCTAATTTAGTTGAAAACCATAAAAACATTAGACTTAAAACGTTTTGCAGTTATTATTTATCTTGTGGGTGTGTTGTTAGAACACCTTGGTAACTGGATGGAGAAATGTGCTCAAATTACATCTGGAATATAATGCTGCATTTGACCTTTGATATTTTGGTGTAAATCTAATAGATTTCCAGCAAAATGGCAGCCCTGGGAATCCAAACAAACATGTACAGAATTTCCTTCATACTAGAAAGTCTTTGGAACTTTTCAGTTCTAGCTTGATATTTAGGTAACAGTATAACTAGACAGACACACATTTGATTAAGCACAATACATTGAGAATTTCTTTTTTTCTTTTTAACCAGAGTTCCTTTCACCAAAAAAACACTACTGCAGGAGAGATATTTATTTTCATAGTTTTAAGATACTTCTTTGAATTAAAAGGTGCATCCAGTGGATGCAATAGTGTTAACCATGTTAAAGTTCCTCATTTAAATGTTTAGTAGATTTGGATTATTTTTAACATGGTTTAATAGTCATTTTTACCAACTGGCTCACAGGAATTTAGTAAAAAATTGTCTCCTTATTCCTTTAATAGAAATACTCTAAATACAATAATATATATGTATATAAAGATAATCTAAATTGAATTAAGTTTAGAAAAATAATTGCAGTCTGTGATAAGGGAGACAACTTTTTATTGGCGTGATCCTTTATCTTTTCCTGGGGGAATATTTGAAACAAAAGCTTTAAAAGTTATAATCAGAAGTCACTTGATTTACCAAAAACCCCACAAACAAACAAATTTCAAACAAGAGCGAGCCTCAGGTACTCAGTTTCCTTCCCTTTTCACAAGATAGATGAATACTTAGCTTTGCATAGCTCTTGCTTTTACACTGCCGTGCAGTAGGAGCTTTTGTGCCAAGCAGATGAGTGAAAACATGATCTCTGGCTCTACACCTACTGCACATTAACCTTTCCATCTGCACCAGAAGAGCATAACTGGCACAGCCTGGAGCTGCTGCACAAGTCTGATAACTTAGAGCCTGACAAGTGCAGATGCAGAGCTAGAGCTGCTCTAGCTGAGCCTGGAGTGCTGCAACTCTTCCTTGAGTGTTGTCATCAGATAACTGAATTCAAAAATGGGCTGCTATCTCCTAAAATGCAGCGTTCTGTTGAGTTGCCCACACATGCCTCAAATGGCTTTCCTAAATTTGAATGATTGATGAAAGGTGGGAAGGTGCCTATCTTTGTACATGAGGAATGCACTGGTTTTGATGGCTTTACCCCTTAATTCCACAGACAGACATCATTTAACCGGCTGGAGAATTTTAATTTTTTTTTCTCCTTAGCACATAAAGATCAAAATAAAAAATAACCTTCAGAATAAAAGCCCTCATTACAATGCTGGAAAATCATCATGTCACGTAATTTCAGAGCTGACAGCGGTTTTACTCCAAAATATGCATCATTTTGATCTTGAAACTGCAGGCAAAGCTCTCCCATGAGAATCCAGCTGTGGGATGCGTGCACAGACGAGGAGGAGGAAGGGCTGGCAGTGAATAACAGCGCTGGCCAAATTCCCACCTGTCCGTGCCACACCAGCAGCTTGTTTCACCTTCTGTGTGGCTTCACTCCCCCCTCCCAGGGCACGCTGGCTGTCCCAGGTCCAGGCTGCTCCTGCATCCATCCCTGCCCTGCCGGGAGAGGCGGTTCCCGATTCCCGGTGGTGTGCTGTCTGCATCGGGCTCTCTCTTTTGTTCACTCTCTGAACCTTTTAGGCTCGGAGGGAGTTGAAACGCTTGAAGGAGGAGGCTAGGCGTAAGCATGCTGTGGCAGTCATTTGGGCTTACTGGCTTGGACTGAAGGTACTTTCTCCAACACTCCCATCTGTCACCATGAACTCAACCAAGCGTGGCGCACCTTACTAACACTTAATGAACAAGCAGTTGTGCGGGCTCTCTCGAAGGGATGCTTTTTTTTATACACGTTGTTTGACTTCGTCACGGACTTGGTTTAACGAAGTCGTAAGCTGAAATTGTCTCATTTACAGCAACATTGAGGCATCGGGGGTTTTTTGTCGTATCAGGAATCGCAGCTTTCAAGAGAAAGACTAAAGTCAGGTTAAAGGGACTCTGTTACAGTTGTTGACCTTAAAAACTGACCTACCTTGGCAAAGGTCCTATCTGGAAAGATTACAAGGATGTATTTTCTTGTTGTGACCTCTGCTTGTTAGAATGGGGAGTAGGGTGGAAGCGTCTGACTCTCACTGCTGCTCACAGTAGAGCCCTGACCCCAGTGTCAAGGAGGGCACAGTGTAAAGCCAGTGGTCCTGTCCTGCATCCAGCAGCCTTGTTGGGGCCTGGCATTGCACACAGATACCTGTGGCTTGTGACAAACATGAATTCCTAGAAAAATTGAGATGCGCAAAAGCGTTTTGTTTTCCGTCCCTTGCTCTCAAGGACTGGTTGGCAGAAGAAAACACATCTGTAATCTGGAAAAATGTAGTTCTGCTCTGTAAATAGACTGAAAATGGCATCTTCAGATGTTTCAGGTCTGTGCCTGAATGATTTACACAACAGTTTTACAGATGCAGTCCTGAAGAGCTGCGGGAATCTGAATCTGTTTGTTTTGGCTGGGAGTGACTTTGGCTAATAGGGATATTGTAGACTACAGAGGTATGAAAGGAACAATTAGCTCAATAATGGAGAGTCAAGTTCACCTCTCATATTCTTGTACTTCTGACAGTGATGAAATGGGAGAAGTAAAAAACATATAATTATATATAATGCACGCTCAATTATATTTAAAAAAAATCCATTACAATACATATATGGAAACCAGACCTTGGAAAGTACAAAGGAGCCATTTTAAGAAGTCATTCTGCAGATCAGAATCACACTTTAGGTACTAGTGCCAAAGTAGGTCTGTTTTTATGATTTTAAAGCAAGGCTATGTCCCTCCTGAGAACTCAGAGGCCGTTTTATATCAAACAGCAGCATTTAAATGCAAGCTGATGACTCCAAAACCTTTAAGGCACATTACAGCAGGAATACATTTCTGCAGTCTGTGGTGTGGTTTTCAGTGAGTTTGTTGAACT
This sequence comes from Cinclus cinclus, assembly GCF_963662255.1. NCBI lineage: Eukaryota > Metazoa > Chordata > Aves > Passeriformes > Cinclidae > Cinclus > Cinclus cinclus. Next base: position 1,945,465 of record NC_085066.1, on the reverse strand, counting down.
CACTGAAAATAGTGTAAGCTACATTTCCAATTTCCATCTCACTTGAAATACGTGGATTTTTCTGAATAAGGCTATAGTCTGTCATTCCAATATATCACCGTTAACACAGGTAGTTTGAAGGCAAAGTCCTTTCACCCATGACATGTGAGGCTCAAGAATTAAAGTTGATAAAAACAATGAAGATGAAACCATTATGTTGTGAGGATTTTTTTTTTTTAATTGTATGCCAAGTAGATTTTAGTAGCATTTGTGGTACTTTCCAGATTTAGGCTTTTCTGGAGCAGCTTGCATTTCTCAGTGCTTGCTTTGCAGCTTCCCTGCAGCACCAGTAGGACGCGTGGGTGTCTATTAGTTCTTTTCTTCCAAATTAATTTGCACACCTTGCTGCTCGCAAAGAATAATATAAAGCAAGATCATTAAGCAGAGTCTATGGTGAGATTTGGGGTGATTGTGGTTGGAGTGGCTTTGAGTGTGCTAATTACCATCCCTGAATAATTAATAAAGGATGTACTCTAATTAAAGAGCACTAAGCCTTGCCGGAAATGAGTGAATAAGAACTCTGAATTATTTATTTATTTATTTATTTATTTTAATAAAGTGAGGAGGAAGAAAATATGCACAGCATTTGCATGGAATGACGACAGCTGAATGCTGCCAGTTTTGTTGATGCATCTTAGTATGTAATTAAGCAAAATCTGTTTACCTGTGGGGTGTTTTTTGTCCCCAAATGGTGACAGATTCTTGCTTTCCAAATGCTGGTTTATCTTAAAATGCATGAATCACTATGAAGCAGAAGCGGGTGCCAGGGTAAATTTTGTTTCTGTAAATTGAAGAGGATTTTATTCTATTGGTTTCCTTTTATATTCTGCTTACAGAGAAGCCAGCAACACACAGTGAGTTAGCTAAAACCACTAAATTTTGCTCTGGGGTAAATTATGCAAAGCCACGATGTTTTCCCTGGGTTTTGCCCAAAACCCATAACAGGTGTGTTGCAGGCTGTGCTAGAGTTTGCAAAAAAAAAAATAAATGTGGGGGATGTTTCAGCTGACTTGAGAAGAGCCTGGGTGTCACATAAAACTGCAAACCAGTTGGGCTCTCCCTAATTGCCTTTTCTGAATTTTGATCTGTGCTAATTAGCACTGATAGAAATACAAAAGGCAAAACGAGTACTCTAAAAGTTGCACTTCCAACTATGTGTTAAAAATTAGTATCACCTGCAAAAATTGCTTTGATGATCACTTTTTTGATTTTTAGTTTTTTAATTTGACTGGTTTTCAAATAAATTTTGGGAGCAAATATCAAGGTTGCTTATATTAAGCAACCTTTGTGTTGATTTTCTGCTCTTATCAAGTACCAAAATCTTATTTTTCTTTCGGAATGAAGACTTCTTGTGTGAAAATAATTTTTTCATGTAGAAGTCTACTCTACTCTGAAAAAAAAAAAAATAACAACCAACCCTTTTTATTGTATCAAACTCTCTATTAAGAATTTTAAAGGAGAAAAATCTGAAAATTTCACCAATTAACTCTGTAATTAACATCAAATCAGTGTCACTTCACACAAGAAAATTGTGTCATCATTGGTGATACCTCACTTTTTCCAGTCCAGCTTTATGCAAAAGCCTGTTGATAATAACTTCATGCTGTGAATTCGACAATATTTGAATAATTTGCCTTTTTGGAGGGAAGTATTTCAAATTCCTTGATAAGTTTGCAAATAATTGCACTCAGGTCAGCCGAGGTATCTTTCAGACATCGTGGTCCTTGGTCTGTCACATAATTTAAGGGTGACCAGGAGATGTTCCCATTTCAGGGAACCCTTTGCATGTTTTAATGTTTCCTGCTATAGAGCTTGTTTAAAAAGTACTTGTGCAAACAAATTCATTCTTTATATCCATTTTGAGGGTTTGTTTAACTTTCCAGGTCCGTAGAGAATACAGGAAATTCTTCAGAGCCAATGCTGGAAGAAAAATTTATGAATTTACCCTTCAGAGACTTGTATGTATATATCTGCACAAAGCACATGTGCACTTTCTGTCTTTTAAGCTTTTATTTTCTAGCAAACGTAACAGCTGTGTTGTGAAAGTCTTTGTAAGGAAATGTCCAAGTACATGGAAAAGTGACAATTTAATATTGTGGTATTGTAAGGAAAGGGTAGTGGTAATGTTTGAAGGTGTTGGAATGGTATGAACTATTTGCCACACTTCTGTGAGACCTAAATCTGTGTTTCTCAATATACCTGGCTTTAAAAATCCATATTCTGGTTTATGAGAGCTGAGAGTTGCAGTTTGGTAACTGTGCCTCTTAATCACAGAGCATCTGCTTTTCCTTGCATACTTCAGTAACTCTGATATTTGAACATTAATAAAACATCTTGCTTCAATTTTATCACAGATGCAAAAATACTTCTTGGAAATGAAGAATAAGATGCCTTCCTTATCACCAATAGATAAAAACTGGCCAGCAAGGCCTTACCTTTTCTTGGATTCAACTCACAAGGAGCTAAAGAGGATTTTCCATTTGTGGAGGGTAGGACACATTCTGGTCCAGTCTGTGCAGAATTTCTTCCCATGGTTTTCAGTAGTTTTGTTCACAAAGGGTCTGTTTTTAGGATGTATTTCCTTCGATTCCAGCCAGGATAATTTTATTTTTTTGGAAAGAATATATTTTTTGATCATTGCCTTTGGCCTGCAAGGGATAGAACTATCCTGGCTACTCCTTTCTGGGGCTAGGGAAAGAGGTTTGCTTCCTGCCATTAGCCTGCTAATTAATAGCTTGTGTCCACGGCCAGGACTTGGACCAACGTTGGAAGTGCTGGGTGGAATTTTTTACTTACGAGCTGTGGTTAGCTGAAATTTGTTTTGGATCTTTGGATGGAGGGAACGGCGAGGATCTGTGCAAGTGCTGTTGGGGAGTTTTATTGATCTTGTGGGCTGTGTTTTCTGTGCATTGTCAAGGAACAGCTTTTCTTTCTGAGCCTGCAAAACTCACCCTCTCAGCTGTGATTTTTTTTTTTTTCTTTCTCTCTGCCTACCTAAACTTGCAGAATTGTGGAACTGTATTTATATTTCTGTGAACTTTTTCAGTGCACTCTTCCAATGAATGGTACCTCATAGATTAAGCTCATGTTCGAGTGCAGCATGCTTACAGGAGATGTTTTATGTCTTGTTTCTGGTGTAATTCAAAAGCATCTAGAATGGGTGAGGGGAAAAAACACCTCTCCTGTTTGTTAGCAGTGGCATGTAGGATGGAGCTGAATCACTTCAGAAGCATACAAAGAATGTGCATCTTGAGCAATGAGCAAACATTCGTCTGGGGTACTGTGAGATTGGGAAAGATAATTTTATGGTTTGTTTAATGTATCCTGTTTTGTAGTGCAAGAAGTACAGAGATCAGTTCACAGATCAGCAGAAGCTTATATATGAAGAAAAACTGGAAGCAAGTGAACTTTTCAAGGACAAGAAGGCTTTATATCCAGCCAGGTAATGACTGATTCTGCTGGTTTTAGTGTACAAGAACTTCAATATACTTACACAGATTTGGGAAACTAAGCAGGATTTTGCTTTTTATCTTAAGCAGGAAAATGCATTTTCCTAGTTCGACAACATCCCTCCACCATGTGCCTTTGCTATCCTGAAAATTGACCTCAGTTAGAAGCAAACTTAGATGTTGTAACCACCACCAGTCCTGTGACAGCGAGAAATTCTAGTCCAGAATCCATGGTGGTTTGCTGTTCTTTTCCCTCGTTCCCATCAGGCTGTTTCCTGCAATAGTAAAGGTGAAGTAGCACCTCTCATTGTCACTCTGGGTGGCAGTGTCACTCACCCCCAGGTGAGCTGTGCTGGGGAGCTCTCCTGTGCTCAAGCTTGGCACGTTCACCATAGTGAACATACACTGGTACACATCTTTTTGAAAAGATGCTTAAAAGAAATTTCTATTTCCATTTTAGAATATATTTTCCTTCTTTTTTTTTTTTCCCCCTCCCCTTTTAATAATGTGAAATCTCTGCAAATAAGTTTTTAGGTTTCGTGGATTATTGAGCTCTTTGACACGTTCTTGTCATTGCTATCTATAGAGCCAGAATTATAAGAAAGTGCAGGAGCATCTAATTTTATTTAAGGAATACACTTCTTTTGGTATGCAATAAAACTGACAAAAGAGAGATATGATGCCCATGAAATAAGTTGGCTTGCACTTTTTAAGTGAATATGAGCTTATAAATTGTGTTTTTTCTTGAAAACCATTGTCTTGTCCATCTCGAGAGAGTTTTCTCTTAGAAGCTGTAGTTTGAGCTGAGCAGGAGCAAACAGAATAAGAAGCAAGGTTCAGCAGAGGGAGGAACAGGAATCTGCAAGAGTTTATGAGAACAGTTCTATGCACGGACAAGCTCTGCTTGTGGTTTGTGTGTTTCCTTGGTTTTGTTTCGTGTCATTTTTTTTTTTATAAAGAGACTTCCTATTTTCCTGTAATGGACTCGGTGTACATTTCTCTTTTTTTCCCTTCAGTAGATCTCTTACTTAATGGCTATATGTGCTTGCTTGTGGTTAGTTCCTTATTTGCTTTGGGATGTCTTTTTATGCTGCTGGGAAAAAAAAGAAAGATGGTGCCTTTGGGCTTTCCTATGAGCAAGCAGTTCTTTTTAGGTTTTAGTCAGTATGTATCTGCTCAGCAAAAAGCTCCTTGGGAAGGAAGGAATTCTATTTATACCCCTTGGTATTACACCAAGGCTGAACAATGAAATAACATACAGCAAAATATTTACACACACATATATATGAGTCATTTTTATCCAAGACGTTCTTAAGTGGTATATGTGATAGAGGAACTGTTGATTCATTTCAGTTTTAGTTATAACTTGTCATCATTTGATCAGGGATGAAGTCCACAGGGAATCTACTGTTCTGATGAGTGTGGTTTCATAATGCTAATTAATAAAAAAACAAAAATCCCCCAAAGCTCTTACATGGTGGAAAGTTAGAATGCTTTCCCTACCCTGCATTCATTTAGAAACATTTCCATCTCTTTTTTTCTGGTGTTCAGAGCTGATTAGCTCCAACTGTTGTTTGCTGTTTTGGGTTGTTTTTTTTTTAACCGGCCTAAGGGTAGAGAAAATTACTGTATAAAATTTGTGATTAATTAGTATGATAAAATAGTATGATAATGGTTCATAGGATGTGGCTAATTTTCTGTCTATAGTATAATTATTTAAGGAGAGAGAGGGACTTGTGTTAAAATTCCAGTACCCTTCCTCCTCTTTCCCATCTCTCTGTGTGTCAGAGATGCAATTGCAAAGGCAGTGCTGTTCCACATAATGTATTGGTTTCTCTCTTTGCATCAATGCTTTGCCTGTATTTAAATCACCATTTCTAAAGTGACTTCCAAACAGAGCAGGCAGAATTCACCCATTCTTGCCCTGTACTGAAGCCCTTATTTTAACACCCTGAGGTGTAAAAAGATGGGGGAACTTGCAGGCACAGCAGATCCTGACAAGGAGCTGCCAGGTGTTTCACAAACAGCAGATCCTGAAGGCAGGCTCGTGTCTGTCACTGAAGTCCTGCCTGTCAGCATCAATAGAGTGTCAGTCCCACTGAGGTTTTATTTTCTGTTTTCACAGAGACACTTTCTGGGTGATATCAAATCACAGTTGACCACATATGCAAGGATGTTCGTGGGTATCCAAAGCAATTTAGCCCATTGAATTGAAAAATGCTTCCAGAGCAAGGAAGAAGCCCATCCCATTCTGTCTTTGGTGATAACTTTCTCTTGATTCACCATAACTGGAAATGCTATTTGGTGCATCTCCTCACGAAGCCTGTGATGGTGCCAGGTTTGCTCCTTCCCTGAGGTTCATGTTTAACTCGTGTTTCCTTTGCTGTTCTTCTTCTTTGCAGTGTTGGGCAGCCATTCCAAGGGGCTTACCTGGAGATCAGTGAAAACCCCAAGTACAAAAAACTCAAAGATGCCGTGGATGAAAAGATCATTATTGCAGAAGTTGTGAATAAGATCAATAGAGCCAATGGGAAGGTAATCACATGGATTTGATTTATCCAGAAGGGTAGATCATTTTTGTTATAAATACATTGAAAGAGAGACTTGTAATTGTCTGAGAATTTTTAAGGGCAAGACTGGAAATGTTGGTTTTATGTAACTTGATGATTTTAAACAGCTCTTTTAAATTTACGTAAAGATTACTAAAATCTTGTTTTGTAGTTTCCAGTGACTTTTCCAAACAAAAAAGGTATCTCATCAGCTGGTAACAGACTCTGTTGTGTCACAACTAAATGTAACCTCTGTACTCAGCTAAGATCTTCAATTTGCCAATTAAAGAAAATAAATGTTTAGAGAATATCTTATTCAAGTATTTAGAAAACTTAACTTTTCAAAGTCCATGCTGTCAGTCAAACTTCTGATTATCGCATTTTATTATCTTTTAAAATTATGAGAGGCATATTCTGCTAGCTTTGCCTGTCTTCCAAAGCTCTTTGGAATGAAGAGGCAAGTTTCTTGTATCATTTGAATAAAGTTCTTAAATATGGTGGGTACCTTTTTGTTCTGTTAACATAGAACATATTTTGCATTTAAATTATACTTATTAAAACAGGAAGTATTGTTCTGCCTTAGTAAACTTAATTGCTTTCACCATATCTGTCTAAATATTAGAAGTAGTAGATCTCAACTTCTCAGATGTAGATGTCATTTATGCGTTTGTAGGAGTGAAATTAGGTTGCCACTTGTTGATTCAAAGTTAATTTTCTGGTTTAGAAGAACCTAATTAAATGAAGGCAATATCTTTCCTGTGCTTGCATAGGCTACAACTCTCAAGATTAAAAAAAAATAAATTAATGAACTATGGTTCTATGTGCCTAAGGCAGCTACTTCTTAATTCTAATAAAGATTTTATTCTTTAAAAGTTTACAGAAGAAAATCGTGTATGTGGATTAAGTTCTCATTTCTCTTTCTTACTATTTTCTAAGACACACATTCCAGGCTTTAAAAATATTTGTCTTTTGAGAATATGAATGCTTATCCTCCTAAAGGGTAATTCCAGTAGATAAAGGGAGGAGAACATAACTCTGGAAAGTACTTATGTGATTTGTGTTGCTCTGCATCATAGTTTTGGTGAATAATAATCAATACAGACTTACTGTGTGATGACTTTGCTGGAGACTTGAAGAGCATGAGAAATGAGGTTATCCTGATTTGCATAATTTCAGTGTTTCACTTTCTGAATTTTACAGTAAGCCAGTAATTAAAGGAACTGTTTATACCTAAGCATATGTGCCAAAATGAGCTAAGCTTCTCAGTCTATAATTAGACACATAAATAAATTTGACCTGATTTTAGCTGCTCTGCAGCTTTTACTGAGCATCAAATGTTCACATTTGCTAATGTGGGCCAAGCTTTTTAACTCTGTGAGCTCCTTGGAGTCTCAGTAGGTGCTCCATGGAAACCAGTTCTCTCCTCATGTAGACCATGATCTGCATTTTCACATTTTCACAGGCTGCATCCAGGATTTTCTTATTAACCAAAAATAACGTTCTTCTTGCGGATCAAAAATCTGGGACTATCAAGTCGGAGGTTCCACTGGGAGATGTTACCAAAGTGTCCATGAGCTCCCAAAATGATGGATTCTTTGCAGTGCACCTCAAGGAGGTTGGTTGCCACTCCATCACACAATAATGTGACTTTTTTACGTGCAGCGATGTAAAACCTGTTTGCTAATTATATCATTAAACCATAGGGGTTAGCTTGTTAGCCTTAGAAATTTATTGAGCTTTGCCACAGCTGAAAAAAAGCTTTGATTTAAAGCTACTGAAGCCAAATGAGAACAGTTTATTACATTATGAACGATCATTAAACTGTGAAAATCAGACCTCATGTTTCACTGCAGTCTCTTCAGGATCAGAGTTTTCCACTTGCAATATGGTTCAGGCACCTTGTGCCAGTGTTTTCTTACATGAACTGGTAGAATATTTCTCTCTTTTTATGGGATGCCAAGAAGTCCACATTGAGGCACAGTTAATTTATTATTCAGTTCTAAAGAGCTTAGCTCAGTGCTATATTTGCCTCACTGCACTGTAACCATTGATCTGCTAAAATCATTAAGCTGGCATCTGGATTCTGGCCTAAATGAATTTGAAGACTGTTACATACAGTGTCTTTTCATACTCACTGCCATCGTGCTAATCCTGCTGTTGGTATTTTGCTTTGCTTTTGGTCCTTTCTGAAAGTACTGGAAGCTTGCTGTGGTGCATCCAGACAAGGGATACAGGAAAACTACAGTTCTGTAGGAAAATGAAGATGACCCTCCTTTAGGGCCAGAAGGGATTTTGAATTTTTTTTTTTTTTAACCTCTCTGTCCTGATTTGTAGATTATTTGGGTGAAAATGGTATTTGGATCCTATACACTGCACCGCAATCCCTATTTAACTTCCAAAAGATTGTTGTTTCCTTAAACTGGGAATCGTACTCGAGGTTTTGGTAGACCTAACAGCTTTCCTTCCTCTTTCAGGGTTCAGAAGCTGCCAGTAAAGGAGATTTCCTGCTCAGCAGTGATCACCTTATTGAAATGGCCACTAAACTTTACCGCACTACTCTCAGCCAAACCAAACAGAAGCTCAACATTGAGATATCTGATGAGTATGTTTCATGTTTGCTTAAGAGTACATTTGCTTCAATTCAGCATGCTAAAAAGTCAAGTATCTAGTGTCACAATAACAAAACGCTGCTGTGTAGCTAATACTTATTTTCTCTTGACAGAATACTTGTAAAGAGGGATCCAGTTTTCAGTGTGTGCTCATTTATAGCATTCATTTTGGCTTTTACGTCCCTGAAAGTCATTACAGAAAATGTGCTTTTGTTAAAGTACTTTCAAAGAGGGCTGTGAAGCAGAATTGCTGCTGTAGAAATAATCAAGAGTTACTACATTTGAGAGAACAATTTTGCATGTGACTGAAAAGTTCACAGATTACTATGTGAGATATTTATAGATTAGAGTGGACGCTAGGTGCCAAGTTCTTCTGAAAACAACCCAAAAAAAGAATACAAAGCCCCTCCCCAGTCCAATGTAGGTTTATGAAGCTCTATCTTCTCTCCTGTGAAGGTGCAACAACCTATTGTTGTTCCGGGCTTTTTTGGTTGTTCAAAAGTTTTATTTAATGAAAAGTTTGCATCTCAAAATAGTATTTCTTTCCGCTTGGTATAGTTTCATACTTTGGCCTTAAATAAGGAGTGTCTTTGTTGGGTTTTTAGCTATGGAATACAGGTGTTTGTGTGTGTGTGTGTGTGTGAACTCCTAAAGTTTGCTGAGTAAGAGCTTCCCACTTAGTCCACCATTGTCATGTGCCACCTTTGTTCTGTGAAGTGGCCCCTCTTCTCAGTAATGTTGATTTGGTGGCTTTATTCACTTTGAATAAAGAAGAAAATTTGGAACCCTTTAACAATGGTGAAGTAAATTTCCTGCAGGCAAAAACTGAACCTTTTTATCTGGCTGCACCATCCTGTGTGTGTTCTAGAGTCATGGTAAGTACAGTTGGTATCTGTTCAGATTTGAGGGCTTGTTAAAGGCTAATTTTGCTCTTTCCTTGAAAATTAAATCTGCCATTTTCCTTTGTTCTGTTACCAGATGTCATTTAATTTGCTCAGGAGTGTGTGGTTTTTTTAGTCTCTAAAAAGAGTGTGGCTATCCCCAGTAAGTTTTTTTTTTTTGTTTAAGCAGGGCTACAAAGGAATAAGCTACTAAAGCAAAGTTTAAGCATGCATTGCACTAGTCTGGATTGCCTGCTTTCAGGGAGTCTTGCTTTTTGGGATGTGGTTTTTATTTCTTCTCCTGCAGATTAAAAACATCCATATGTGTATTGCTATTGAGTTTATCCAGACTAAATAATTTTAAACTGTCCGCAGTCCCATCTCTGTTGATGGTGAAGCAGGAGTCTTTTCCCTGCTGGAGTTTAGACACAGCTGGGGGGGGGGTTGAGGATAAAATGTGGCCTTATTTTGACTGCTCTGCTTTTTGGGAAGAGGGAGCAGGAAAGCAGCACTGAAGGGCATCTCGGAGCAGCAGAGGCCACTTCCTCCCCTGAGCTCTGCCGTCAGCTTGATTTGTGCTTTCCGGCTGCAGAGCAAATTCTTTGAAGTTTTTTGGCCTCTGCTGGAGGACTTTTTAAAGGATGCTAAAAGGGAAAATCGGCTGTGTTACAAAGGACTTTTTAGGTCAGCAACCACTGCATGAGAGCCAAGAAGCAGCACTGCCTCGCTTGCTGCTTTTAATCTCTCTGTCCAGATCCGTGAGAGGGTTGAGGCTCCGCAGGAGCTTGTTGGGCTTTTGGGGTGGTGGGGTTTTTTAAAAAAAAAAGCAGTTCTCCACATTCAGTGAAATTACCCTTCCAGCGAAAAGTGAAGAGTCAAATCCAAATTAATTTACCCTGAACTGTAGAAAATGTCTAAATTTGGAGATTGCTGGGCAGGAAGTGAATTTGCTCAGATGCTGAGGCAGGGGGCTATAAAGGCTAACTGAGGATTAGACATATGAGACATATGCTCAAATACCAGATGTACTAAATTAAGCATAAGTAAGTCAGAAGAAGAGAACTCCCAATGTTGTTACAAAAGTATTGAGCTTCCATGAAAGCAGAGAAGCCCCTTTGGCTGACAGTGAAGTTGATGGAAATAGTCTTTGCTGCATTTCTGGTACACGAGAAATTCTGTTTCAAACTGCCTTTTTTTTTTTTTTCCTCTAAAGGACTAGCACACTAAAAAATGTAAATTGTAAAATGTCCACAGTTACAGGCAAAAAGCAATAATTAAGAGATACAACCTGAAGGAGATTCTAGCCAGCCATAACCTGTGGCTTTTTTTATTTATCCCCCAACTCTTTGTTATTAATACAGAGCTGAAAATGACATCTTTTTTTTTGGAGTGATGCTTAGAACCAACAGGAAAAGACTGTTCCTCATGTGTCTCTCTTTTTTTTTTTTTTTCTCTCTCTCTCTCTCTCTCTCTCCACACTTAACTAAAATTTTTACTATTCTCTCTCTTAGGTTCCTGGTCCAGTTCAAACAGGACAAAGTGTGTGTGAAGTTCATACAAGGCAGCCAGAAAAATGGCAACATCCCAACTTGCAAGCGAAAAAACAATCGGCTCCTGGAAGTGGCTGTCCCTTAACTGCAGCTGGTGACTCTCCCTGTCATGGACTTGTTTCTTTGTAATAGTGCAATTTTAGTGGTTTGGTTTTGCTATTTTTATCCCTTTCTGGAGCTGTTGATGGCTAATAGCTTTAGAAACCCTTGGCAAAACATTTGATCGATCGACTTTGAAATCTTTTTATTCATGCCAGAGTTTTAACCCTCAAAACCACAGATTTTTATCCAGTGAGGCATTTTTACCAGCTGGCACATATCTGTCATACAACCAATCATTCTCTTTGTTTAGCAGCCATATTTTAGTGCAGCATATCATAAACCCACATATTAATGATAACTTACTCATACTCCTTAGTCTAGAGACCTGCTTAACAGGAATTATCCGTGGCCCTGATGCTGGGTGGCCATTTGTACCAGGTGTCCTTTTATCCCAGGCTGTCCAGGTGTCTGACAGGCTCCTCACGTCCTGCCCCTGTGCAGACCAGCAGAGCAGGGGCTGATAAAACAACTCCTGTAGCTCACACCAGGAGCTGTGTAACTCAACCTTCTTGTCAGCACAGCACAGAGACATCTAATTCTGCAAAATAGAAGGAATAGATGATTGCACAAGCAGCTACATGCATAATTTTATAGTAAAACATGCAGAAATTTCGAAACAGCGTTTTTAATTAGGTCAGATGTTTTTAATGACTTTATAAAGTAGAGATCAGCAGAATTAAAGAAGCTTTTTCTTTTTTTTTCACAAGAGCTATAAAGTTCAAGGCATATTTTCTGTTCTGCTATTCTTCTTTTAAATTATGAGTTAAGACTAGAGCCTGAAAAATGCAATAGCATTCATAACACTAGTAAATGCTAGTTATTTAAACAGTTAGTTATCAAGTGAAAGGTTTGAGCCTTTCTTTTAAATATTGGCATGTACAATGTGCAATAAAACATACGTGACATTTTGTGAGATTATTTATAATACACTTTTGTGTGGAAGAGAGAGGGTTGGTGCAGACTGCATAGACAATGTAGGGGTTAAAATAGATCTGTGTTGTTAATTTGCAGTTTTTAGCGTGTACACTACAGTTGTCAATTTGGGAAGAATACTTAGAATTGAAAAAAGAAAAAAAATCCTTAATTTGCGGGACTGTATATAAATCAGTATTATGGTAATAAAACTGTTCTAATTCTGTGCTGTTTGGTACTCTTATGTTATAACCATATTTTTGTACTCCAAACTATTTTATATAACTCGTGTGCCTGATGTAAATGCGTGCGCAGGAAATGCAATCAAGGGCCGCATTATAAACCTTCAGTGTAACTGATTGCACTTAATCTTTTATAAGGCAGAAGCATTAGCAGAAATCCTTGAGAGGAGAGATGCTTTTCCAGAGGGAAGGAACTGCTCACGTGAAGGGTTTGTGGGATGTGACTGTGGGATTTGTCCGTGCGAGGACAGCGGAGAAAGCGCGTTCCGTTTTTGCAGTCTGATCTCGGACAGATTTAAGACCCTGGATATCTGATGTGCAGTGCTGGAAGTCCAAGCATAAATAAAAGAAAGAGAAAGAAAAGTGCAGAGTCTCCTTCCTCTCCTGGTGGTGATGTGGTGTAGAGCTCACGGATGTGAAGGCTCCTCTGGGTAGTTCAATGTTAAAACAGTGTTTACTGCAGTAGGTGTTCAAGTGCTAATGGTTATTAGTCTGAAAAATACAACTGGTGTGGGTTACACCACACTCTCCTGTGTGATTAAATGTTTTTTTCTGTGATTTGGATGCGAAGCAATTGTTTTAACAGGCTGCTTCAATGTTGCTGTTAGGCGTCCATACATGTGACCTGGAAAGGTGGGAGTAATCAAAAGATGTATTTCCCAAACTGACAAAAAGCTGCCTCTTCCTCATAATTGTAGTTCAAATCCTTCTTCTAATAGGTGAGGCAGGTTAATAGCTCGATAAAATTTAAATAATTTTACATGTATTGTAGTTGTAGATTGTAATTGTTGCAAAGGAAATTTTAGAATCGATTTGTGATGCAAAATTATGGTGCTTGAAAGGAATTACTCCATTGCCTTAAGAAGACATCACATAAGAATGACAACGGGGCATTTAAAACTCCTAAATCCTGTATTAGAATTTCTGCTTGGGGAAGATTGGAGAGGTCATAAAACTGTTCAGTTTCTTGGAAACCTTACAGTTAAGAACCACACAGAGAAAATTTTGAAAATTAATAAAAAAGTGAGGAAAAATAACATTTGAAACCAGATGTAATTCTGTAGTTGCTTGCAGGTAAGAAATGGGAGACTTTGGACTGAGAACATCTGGATATTTAGCCCATGAAACTAGGGGTATTACAGGATAATATTAGGATCTTTTCCCCATCCCAGCTAGCTCCAGTATTGCATCCCTTCTATTTTTTTTGACCTTTGCAGCAAGGTATAATAGCCATACCTGCAAAAGACTGGAAGAGGCACAAACTCCTCACTTTGGTTTCTCTTGTTTCCTTTCTTTTTCTGGACTTCTACAATTTCTACCTTGCACAGTAGCTGGTACTTGGTGACAATTATCTTTTGATTCTTGAATACTTCTCAGTGTACAGAGCAAGTTTTGCTGAACATGAATTATTAGATATTACTAGGAAAGCCATGGTATCTTGATGTTTAGATTTAAGTATCTTGGATGTTGAAAATAAAAATGCAAGGTCACCTAACCACCTAGCTTTTCTTTTTTCTTCTTTTGTTTTCTGTCTATCAAATGGAGTTGTAAAGAGAAGAGCATTCCTCCTATGGTGCTAACCTTACTTTTGCATCCTTTTATTTTGTAAATGCTATTCTTTCATCTCAAACTTGGGCAAGGATCATTAAGAAAAAAAATTGTTGCATGATGCTTTCTAGAACAAAATAAAATTCTTTTCCTAGACCTGTATTTTCTCTATATCTGTATTTTTCTTACTGCAAGAAGAGCAGGTGACTGGTGTTTAGATTAATTACACACAACACTGGTGTGTGACTTGAAGAAAGAGAAATTTTTATTTTGTATGTGATTCCTTGAGAGGCATCCTCAGTGATCCACAATAACATTTTTCCGTCCTTTACTCATCATAATTTCTGCTTAAACCTCTACAAACTCAACTTTTCTAACATTAGGTTTTAGACCTATTTCCTGAGAACAGCATTATAGCCAGTTTAACTTCATTTTTACAAATGTCTTTGGGCCCCAAACCAATCATATTCCATGTGTTAAAGCCCCAGATTTTCTAACTCAAGACATCCTTGAGTTGTTCCAGCCGTTCTTTTAAAACACGGAAAGGCGAGGAACCAGTGGATACAGATCCTGCTGCAATGTCACCCTCTCAAAGCAGGGTTCAAAGTCTCTGACTTGGTTACAAACCAGACCCGGGCTTGTACAGCACTGGGCTGGGGAGTGCTGGGAGCAGCCCAGCACATGGGCTAGTGAGCCCAGCACAGGGAAGCCAGACGTGCGAGGCAGCGTGAATGTGAACGCAGCCTCCTGTGTCATTGCACCACATCCCTGTGGGTCGCCCGGGGAAATTAGGGATGAACACGAAATTAATGACTGTGTGAAACCTTCCCCCTCCCAGATGATGACAGAATTCTCATCGGCTTTGCGGGGGCCAGAACCTCTCCCCGTTCTCATGTAGGTTTTCTGTGCAGACACCGAGCAGTTCATTGCAGAGCTTCCAGCTGGGATCATAATGTCATTTCCTCTGCTATTTGCCTGGATTCCTTTTTCATATGTTCCCATTCCCTCCTCAGGCTTGCTGAAGAACTGCTTTGCTAATTTGCAATTTACCTGCCAGATAGCTGTGGTGGAAAGGTTGCTCTGGGTTTCAGAGGAAATTATTTTGCTGATCGGAGAGCTGGTGCGTACGGCTGGCACGGAGCAAAGCACACACCTCCTTTTTGGCTCCGTGGATGCAGTATCCAGTGTGCAAGCTTTGGCACGAGTCCTCAGGCTGGCCTGCCTCCAGGCCAAGCATCACATCCCCTGTCCCTAGGGAATGTGACATTCAAACCGCTGCAGCTCAGCCATGCAGGGAATGTGCCACCAGCGGTCCCTGACTGTGCCCAGCCATGCAGGGAATGTGCCTTCTCCAAAGCAGGCAGTGCCCGCTGTCCCCACCTGCTCGTGGCAAGCACAAGGGATGATGCACTGTCAGGACTCCAAACCTGGCTTCTCCAGCCCGCCTTCTACACACAGCCTGACAATGGTGTGAAGATGGAAGGAAGCAGAATGAAGTTGGAGAGGCAGCACAGTGCTGGCACGCTTTGAAAGCTGACTCCTTCGCTCCAGATGTTCTAAATCACATGTGGAGAAGTGTTTGTGGTCTGATGCTGCTTGAAACTGATTGTTGATAGTCTCCTGAGACAGCCTGTGACAAATTGAATAATAAAAATGCTGAAAATAGCAAAGTTATTCCCTGGAAAAGCAAAGTTCCCACAATCCAATGAGCTGGGAAACTTGCTGAACTTTCTTTGGACACGATGTGCTCTTTTTCTGTGTGTGTGTGTGTATGCTCTTCAGCCTTCTGTGGGTCTCTGGGCTTGTTCCTTGTGACCCTTCCTCTTCTTACGAGCTCCAGGCAGCCACGCTTCCAGCCTCCCCAGCAGCAGCTGAACTGATTCCCAGCCTCCACCATGAAGAGTTTCCTCAATCCATGAATCTCCTGGTACAGCGTGTTGTTGTGGGTTTGTCTTCTAGGATATTTTTCTTTTCTATTGCTGAAATCTTCACCACAACAGCCCATCCTGGCCAGCAGCAATCCTCTCCTGGCCATGCCTGGCCTATGCCATCATTGATTCCCTTCCCATTAATCCACCCGTGGCACGGCAAGGCGCAATCCTGACCTTCCATCCTCAGTGCATGAGCAGCCAGGGACAGCCACCATGCCAGGACTTGGTGCCTTGTGCATCCTTGCTGCAGCAGGAGGCTTGAGGTCAGTGAGTGCCCCGGGAGTGCTTGGTGAGGGCAGGTCCCTCTTGAGAACTTTGTAGTTTAGTTTGTGGAAGTGGGGGTTTTGGTGGTGAGGGGAGGTTTGCTACAGGTTGGTTTATGCTGCAGCAGTGAATTCCATTTCTGGTGGCAGAGGTGATAAAAGCCGTGGGTAATGACAAGATGTGGAAATGTTTAGAGTGCCCAGGGTGAGGCTGCGTGCACTTTGCTAGCTGGCCCTTATCATCTGATGGATGTCACGAGTGACCCGAGTCTGTCTAGTACTGGAAAAATGTCACCATTATAAAAATTACCCTTCTGTGTAGTGAACCCTCTATTTCTCTTCTACTGGCATTAGCTATAGATCCTGTCCTGTTCAGGCATGAATTTCAGATCTGCAGGCATGTATGTTTAAAATTTTCAGGCCAATAGATTTAGGGGAAGTTCTTGCAAATATGGGCTCACCTAAGTGATGCATTGTGATGTTCTTTTTGTGGGTGATGATTTTGACCATAGCTCAACGTAGTGATTTGTTTTATCTGACCATTCACTCTGGAGACTGGCAATGTTTGAACTTCCAGCAGAACTCATAACTGAGGTCATCAGGGTTTTAACACATGCACTTGGTTAAAGTCCAGGCCCTACATGCCAAAGTTTTCCCTGACACTTTTTGTTCAGTGGAATGTTCCACTCACCCACCAACCTGCTCACCCAGACCATTGCTGCTCTCCTGCTGTCAGGCAGGTCACCAGCTGATGCCCATTTTGGTGTCCTCCCTGACTGCCATGGGGCTGTGGAGCTTTGTGAGCAAAGCATCTGCAGTGCTTCCCCCAAATAAAAATCTGAGGCATGCAGAAAATCCAGGGGTAGAGTAAAACCAAAGAAAAGGAGTGGTGTGCAATGAAACACACAAATGTTTTAGGAATGTTATATCCAAAATATGAAAGGCTCCAGTTTTGTAATGAAATTAAGTTTGTGCTGAGCTGTTGGTCTGAAGTTTAGATCCTGCATGATGTGTTGAGAATAGCATTTGCAAAAGATTTAATCTGCTGACAGATTGGTGCTCTGTCCCAAAACCACCAGCACAGTTCTCTCCATGACTGTCTCCCACCAGCACTGCCTGAAACAGTCTAACAAAAGACAGAAAACTGGCTGTGCTTTCTCTGCCATGAAGATGAAATGCAGAAGAGGATTGGCTGCAGGAATGGCTACAGCCTCCACTGCAGTTTTCTCCTAGGTAGGTACCTGCCCTGAGTAATGTCTTGCGCTCACACCTTCACAGTTAACCGTGCTGCTGAGTCAGAAACTACTGTGTGAACAGCTCAAGAAGTATCTAAGTGACCGTGCTGCTACCCCAGCCTGGCTGAGCCTGCATCCCCCTGTGCCACCACTGCTGTCCCCCTGGCTGCCCATCATTCCCCATCCTCTCTCCTTGGGCTTAGGAGCTCAGTTCCTGCCTGGGTCTGGGCCACCCCTGGGTGCTTCCTTCACCAGTAGTATTCTTCTGACACATGGACATAGTGGTTTGTCGATCTGTTGTTTGTTGGGGCTCACTTTTGACATTTCTCCCCCTATTAATCCAAATTCTGCGTGTTTTTTGAAGACTGGTGTGTTTTTATGTGAAGCTTGCTAGTAGGTGCAACCCTCCCGTGGGTCCTTCTTCCAGCAATTCCCTGGCTCCATCACTAGTAAATAAATAGAGCTCTCAATATTGGAAAAGAAAATTGGCTGTGTAATGCACAGAAAGCAAAATTGCTTTCCTCAAGATTTATTCATCAATTACAGCTTGCCCCTGATGGTGCAGCTTGAACCATTTTCTGGATGGGGAGAAATATGTTGAACAGAAGGGAAGCTGTTGCTGTAATAAATGACTGGGTGCATATGTGCTTGGTGGTTTAGCTCCTCCATAGCAGGTATCCTATTAACATGCTAATGAACATGCAAACAAGACGCCGAGGATTATCATTATTTTTGAGACATTAATGAGTATTTTGGGGTTTTTCACTTTAATTAATGGGAACGTTGTCTGGTCTGTTGGTGTCCTGGGGCTGGCTGCTGCTCTACCAGGAGAAGGTAGCAGACCATGTGCTGCACAAATCCTGCCTCTCCTCTTGGCAAGCTCCGGTTTGCCTTCACCCACCAAATCCTGCCATGTTCTTGTGGAGGAGCTCCAACATCTGACCAGCTTCAGGCTGGGCGTGCCGAGGTCTGAGGTAGCACTAAAGCCAAGGCAGCTGCAGTGAATGCTCCATATGTGTTTTCAGTGAAGGTTTTAATGGAAATGGCATGTTTCTCTTGGAAGTGTAATGACATGACAGCTCTGTGCAGAGGGTTCTGACGTAACAATGCTGCCAGTTACAATTGCAGTGGGTTGCCCCAGTACATGGAGAAGAAGCAAAGTGACCATATGGAGGAGGAATGGTCAGGGATTCTTGAAGGGCCTGTCCAGAGGTGCTCAGTTCCCTCAGCTACGATTTACTTTAAAATAGCTTAGTGGCACTTGAGAGCTCTCAGCATTTGGTGAGATCCAGCTTCTCTGTAATATAAATATATTCCTGGGAGGGTACAAGGTGGTCTGTGACCCTGCTGCTGGCCAGGTGACTCTGCTGACACTTCAGCCATTGACCTTGTCACTTTGCTGTTGTTTAATGGGTCTGCTAAGAGGCATTTAATTAGTTTCCTTTTATTTTTTTTTCCTTTTCCCCCTCAAGAATCACTTGTATTATAAAGCACACTGAGCTGTGCTGCCCAGAAATGCTTCTCTGATTCTTGATAATGCATGAGGCAAACATTCCTGTGGTGTCTCTCTGCTCTTTTGGAGGACAGATTGCACAGCCCAAGAGAAGGTTCCCTCCTGTGACCAAGGTGTCTCTCATTTATGAAGTGAGATCTTCTGAGGAAGAGATGACCAATAATAATAAAAAAAAAGGTGACACGTGTACACAGGATCTGTCCCAATAGGGCTCCTGTGACATTTAGGTGCTACCTGAATATAATGAATATCTGCCAGCTGAGAGGAAGAAATAACACCATGAATGTCTTTCAGGTAATCTGCTGGTTGCTGCTGTGGCTGATAATAATGTGAGAAGGAATGAAGGAGCACAGATGCCCCCCACACCCTTGTGTGGCTCTTTAACTTCAAAGAGAAACACCTAACAGCCACGCTCAGGTCCCTATGTCGTGTTGTCTCCTGTAAGAACAGTAATATCCAAAACGGAATTAGCAGATGGAGGCTCTGCTTGCTGTCCCACTTTTTAGTGGGTCTAGAAAACACAGATACCAGTATTTGTCAGTATTTACAGTTGTGCAGTATTTATCACCCTAGCCCTCAAACTCATGGAGAAGCCTGTGTCTCTCTGGAACAAAGAATAGCTATCACCTTGTAGCACAAAAAGCTGTGTGTTTGTGGCATCACAGGGCAATTCATGCAGGAGGGCAGGCTGGACATTTCCAGCCCCATGTGCTGCCCAAGGCAGGGCCAGCTCTGAGGTCAGAGCAGGGACTTTGCCCCCTTTGTTGGCTCTTGGAAACCTCCAAGGACTGAGATGCCCCAGTTGAGGGCAGCCTGTGCCTGTGTTACATCCTGTGGTGTGAGAGCTGTTAAATGCAGTTCAGAAATTTGGATCCCTTATTCAGAACCTGGAAAACAAGCTCCACCCATCCGTGTTTGTAGTCTATTTCCTTTCATTCGTTTATGAGATAAAATGAAGTTGATCTGGAAGCAGTTTTGGAGAGGAAAATCATTTGTCTTTCCAGACTATCATATATTGTTGCATTTATTATTGCTTGAAGACAGAGCCATGATCTGGCGAGAGGACAAGTGGTCAGGGAAGTTTTGAACTACAATGTAAAATGAAATCCCTTTGGCCAGAGGTAAGCCCCTTAGCCTGTGCACTGTAACACAGGGAGAACAATATTTACCACTTGGAGCAAGAATTAATGTTAGCTAAGTTCTGTGAAAATGAAAATACTATTCATAGAAAGTTTCTTGTTTGCAAGGAAAGTTAAGTGCACAAAGACCCTCTGCATCCTGCTCTTTGGTGAGGAGCTCTTTTCAGCCTTTTTTTTTTTTAAATTATGCTTAATATAACCAAAAGGCTCAAGACAGGAAAACGTTTGCCCCCATTCTCCCTCCATATCTCTTCTGGCAGACAACTAAGTGTAGAGAAGTGATGAAAAGAGAGGATGAGGAGATTTTCAGCTGAAGAAGGATTGGCACAAAGCCATGGAGGACCATAACTTGGTGCAGCAGGGTCTAGAAAGGAGCCAGGAGGAGTCCAGGTCGCTGGAGAAAAGGCTGCTAGCACTGAAGGCTGCAGTTATGGAAAGGTTGGTGCATTCAGGCAGGGCTGAGTTGGCTCAATTGCCTCTTGGGAGCTTTGCCTCTGCAGTGAGGCTGGGTCACGCAGGTACAGCTCCTGCCCGACCTGCTGCTGCTGCCTGGGGGAATTGGAGCAGGTCACTGGGAACCTGGACTGGGGAGTCACTGGGAGCCTGCACTGGGGAGTCACTGGGAACCTGGACTGGGGAGTCACTGGGAGCCTGGACTGGGGAGTCCCTGGGAGCCTGGACTGGGGAGTCCCTGGGAGCCTAGACTGGGGAGTGGGTCACTGGGAACCTGGACTGGGGAGTCACTGGGAGCCTGGACTGGGGAGTCACTGGGAACCTGCACTGGGGAGTCACTGGGAGCCTGCACTGGGGAGTCACTGGGAGCCTGGACTGGGGAGTCACTGGGAGCCTGGACTGGGGAGTCACTGGGAACCTGGACTGGGGAGTCACTGGGAGCCTGGACTGGGGAGTGGGTCACTGGGAACCTGGACTGGGGAGTCACTGGGAGCCTGGACTGGGGAGCAGGTCACTGGGAACCTGGATTAGGGAGCAGCCAGAGATGGAGAGCCCTGGGAGAGCCAGCCCTGAGTCAGGGCAGGAGTACGTGAGGTGTTTGATTACCCAGCAGTAATTCCCACAATTCATGAACGTACTTATCTCCTGAGTTTGGTAATGTGTAGACTTTTAAGTAGCTGAGCCCTGAAGCTTATCAGACACATCAACCATGGCCTAAAATCTTGAAAGCAAATTTTGCTTAGCTGAAAAGGGAGCTTTAATGTCAGCGTGCAATGAATTAACTCCCTTCCTTTCATTTGCCTGTAATAAAGGCTGTATTTCAGGCAAAGTGATGCAGAATATGGACAAAAGAGGAGTGGGAGGAGACCTATACTAAAGGTCTGGAAGATGTCTTTGAAATTTATAATGCTCCTTTAAGATTAAATGGGTAAAATTGCTTCAAGATGATCTCAAGAAACCACTAAACTCTCTATTCTGCTGAACGTCATTTTAAGAGCCCCTCTAACTGATTTCAAGACACACGTCTGAAAATCTGAAAGATCTTCCAGTGAGCCTGTGGGTGACACAGGGCACCATGACAGCCAGCAAGAGGGCTGTGGATGGGGTAATGCTCAGCCCGTGCAGGGAGCCAACAGGAGCCAGGTGCTGGCACAGCACACAGCTCTTGTGCAGGCCCTGAACACTTTCCTTCTCATCCTTGGAGAAGGGTTAAATAGCACGTGGCTACTTGTGTAGATTGCTCGGTGGTCAGGTCCCCCACGCGGACAGTTATTTATTTGGTGCTGGTATGACCTTTCATTTCCAGATTGCACTGCACCAGTGTGCTCCACACAGCCTGGGGAGGACAGAGGCACAGTGCAGGATGAGTCTGGTGGGTCTGATCAGGATACTGGTGACCCAGTGTGGCTGTTTGTGCCTCCAGCACATGCTTGCTCTAAGTCCAAGGGCTGTCCCATAAACACAGGGCACTGGGCTCCGTGTCCAGGATAGCAGGGCTCATCTGCCAGCAATCAGGGAAGGGGCACTTCCATCCACTGTGCACCTCACAGGAAGGTTAAAAAAGTTAAAGGTTACAAATTTCTATCCTCCTGAGGAGGAAATAAGCTTAGGGAAGCAGCAGGCTCAGCACATGCAGTGGCTCCTGGAGGGGAGGGATGCTGGCAGAGCCATGAGCCTCTGCCTCATCCTGCTCAAAGCCTCTGCTGCTGCCCTCCTTCAAAATTGATATCTCGCTGGTGCAAATTAGATAAAAATTGGCTCAGGGTCTTTAATTGTGATTTTTATTTTTAATTTGCATAATTAGACATGTAATGGACTATTTTCCACAGCCTGGGGACTGCTCTGAGGTCGTTAGTGCTGGCCCTGGGAAATCACCATCTGTGTGCAGAGGGCGAGGGCTGCGGGCAGCCTGACGAGCCTCCTGTGGCTCCTTCAAACCTCTCCCCACTTGAACCCCAGCTGCTTTCCCAAGCCACCCGAGGGGGTACAGCCTCACAAAACATTAGTCATCCCTCCCTGCTCGTGTCCTCAACAGATGCAACCATTTAGGAGAATGTGGTGTTGAGGGGAGATTAATAGGGTCTGGGTTTCAGAACGACTCCCACTGTGTTAGTTTTGTCTTTAAGGAAAGAAGATTAAGACAGAGCAAAAGCAGAGGCAATACAGCAGCACCAGGTTTGTGCTTCCCAGGTTGTGGGGAGGCACCTGGAGGTAACCAAGGGCTGGAGGGAGGCAGTGATGGAAACGGTCAGGTACTTGGATGTCCTGGGGTGTGGATGGGGATGAGACTGACAGGGTGGCTGGAAGGCAAGTAGAAAAAGAAGAATTGAGTCTTGCTGAAAATTTCACTACTCTCCTTGCTTCCCACATCCTTATGACTTCTCCCCTTCCTTCCCATCCCCTTCCTGATCCTTCCCAAGCCTGTTTCCACAGCTCTGGATGGCCACAAGACACCCTTTGTATCCCATTACTCTGTCTACTTTGGATTTTGCTGCTGCAAGTTTTATTTTGCAGCTGCAAAAAGAACAAAATACATCTTCCTTCTGGGGGTGGAAAAACTCCCTGTAGCCTGCATGCTGAAGAGCCTTGGGCTGGCTCTGCTGCTGCATCTTGTTCTTCTTAAACTGCTGCTTTTAACGGACCCAAAATGTTTGCTTTGGGAAAGGTGTTTCCACCTCCTCCAGCAGAGCCACCTGCACTTGTTTGTTATTGTCAGACATGGCCTGGCCATGGGCTGTGCTGGCTCAGCTCACGAGGCACCATCACCATCCAACCACCCAACTGGACATTTCCTCTTGGACTTCAGTTCCAGTGGAAGCTGGAGATTTTTTAGAGTGGGTTGGAATGTCTCATGAAAGCATATTTCAGATGCCAGCTCCTACCTTTAATTAGCCCTTTAAACTGGGACTTGGCCATAAAGACCCACAAAAGATTTTGGGGGTTGAATCAAGAGTAATTGGTAATTTTCCACCCTGAAGTTGTTCAGCAGGAGTTAGAAAAAATGGTCCTCTTTTATACCTTTATCACTTTTCCCTTTCAGGTTCTCCATGGCCAGTGACATTTCTCACCACGTGTCTTTTGGCAGACTTTTCAAATATTGCTGAGAATAAGTATCTGAAAGACGTTCCATGTAAGGAGTGGACCTCAAAGCCACACCAAAACTTTTGGCTGGGTAATGCTGTACAGCTGCCTGCGAAAATCCTAGCGTGATTTTGGGCTGTATCAGTGTGAGCTTGAAACAGTGGCACACAAAAAATGAGACATTTTGTCTGCAGCAGTGATTTGTAGGACCGCTGATTCTCCCTTCCCACCTGCTCAAATAGAGTTTGGTAGTGAATAAGGCTGAGGAGAAGCCAAGCCCCCTGTGAGAGCAGCTCTCCTCCCATAGCCCAGGTGCCTGCAGCAGCAGAGGATGGGGAGGAGCAGATTGGGGTGGCTGTGGCAGAGTTTTGGTGTTCTGTGGAACAGGCACCACGATGGGCTGTGCTGCTGCACCTCACCACCCTGCCTGGGCAACTCTGCACGGCTGTTGTGCCTCAAAACGCAGCCTGCAGCAGGCTCCCACTGCTGTTTTGGGATCCGACCTTCTCCTGAGAGCACGCGGCCTCGCTGGCACCTGAAGTTCAATCGGCTCCACACACGGGCACCCCTGGCCCTCGGAACAACCGACAAGCCGCAGAAATGCTTTTTCATGTCTTTATTGCACCAAAATGCTCTTCCAGACTCTTCAGGGAGGGCTGTCTCCTTCAGATGTCCCCATTCAGCCAGCGATTCTTGGCTATCTGCCCCGCGCCGGGCCGGGAGGATGGGGTGTACTGCAGCAGCTGGGTGATGAGGGCTTGGCAGGGGTCCGGCAGCGGGGCCAGCCCGTCTGGGTACGTCACCCCCTTCTTCTGCAGCTGGGGCATGCTCTGGACGTTGGTATCATCAAAGGGAACGCTGCCGACCACCATCATGTAGAGCATCACCCCCAAGCTCCAGATGTCGTACTTCTTGGCGTCGTAGGGGATGCCCATGAGCACCTCCGGGGAAGCGAAGGCCGCCGTCCCGCAGAAGGTGGTGCTCAGGTCGGGGTACCCTTTGAGTTCCTTGCTGAAGCCGAAGTCGCTGATCTTGGCGCGGCGGCCGTCGGCCGAGAGCAGCACGTTCTCGCACTTGAGGTCCCGGTGCACCAGGTTGCGGTCGTGCAGGTAGCGCACGGCCCTCACCACCTGCACAAAGATGTCCCGGGCATTGGGGATGCAGGGCAGCTTTCCCAGACTCTCCAACATCTGCAGCAGGGTGATGTCCATGGCCTCCATCACGATGTAGAGCTTCCTGTTGCAGACCTCGATAAGCTCGAAGACGCGCACGATGTTGGGGTGCTGGATCCTGCGCACGATGGCGAGCTCCCGGGGCAGGAACTTGAACACGACGGCTCGGGATGCTCGCTGCCTGTCCACCACCTTCACAGCCAGGGGCCCCTTGTGCTTGTTGGAGGTGGCTGCCTTCACCTTGGAGAAGCTGCCCTCCCCTAGAGTCTGACCCAGCTTGTAGCCCAGCTCATGGAGAACCCTCTCTCCTCCGTCGGACTTTGGCATGATCTGCGTTCCCGGTGGGCTTAACTGGAGCTGGTGTTCTGCTCCAGCATTGGGAAGCTGTATTGTCTGGTGCATGGTGGCTGCTCACCTTCACTTATGGCAACCCCTGCTTGCGTGCTTCCATGCCCCACCCGGGCATTGTGATGGGTGGAATGCTGTGTGTGACACAACATCACCCCTTCGGGCGGTGACACGGGAGGTCTGGTTGGTCCCCTGTGCCCATGGGTGCCTCTGGCATGCCTGCACACACGCAGGGGACAGCTCTGCTGGGGCTGGATGTTTTAGAGCTTTTATCCTTTCAGCCTTTTCACTTGGGATCTCACCACGGGGCAGTGTGGATTGAAGTTTAAATGTCAGCTTTCCGGGGTCAGGGACCCATCTGGGGACGTATACCAGTTTTCGGCAGGGTATTAGTTACATTAAAATCCAAGCTACATGGAGTGGTACAAAGGAGTGGCTTTGACTGGCACAAACTGTGGCAGGCCATTTACTTCTTCAGTGGCGGTGCACAGAGCTATTGTATTACTAAGGAGGCTTTCTGACCTTTTATAGGGTGGACAGGGAACTTTAAATGCATCTTTCAAGAAAAAAACCAGCTTTTCTGTTTCTTGAGCTCAGAATTGCTCTATATCTGTTTTTATCAAAGTGATATTTTGGAGACTTACAGAGAAGTGTGGCTTGAGATCCTTCAGAGACGTTCTGTAACTAGGATTTTTAAAGGTTTTAGTCAGTTTTAGTTGCCATAATGTGGCAGTCAAATTGAGCAGAGGGCAGCTGGGCTGGGCCACAGCACCCACTCCAGGGCAAGGCATCCCCCCATCACTCTCTGTGCCCCAGGCCAGTGTCAGCTCCTTCTTTCAGGTGCTGCATCCTTGGCTTTCACAAGCAGCTGTTTCTGGTTTGTGCTGGGGTTTTTAAGCTGCTTGAGTATCCTATCCTCCCTGTGGATCCCACACTTCCTTTCCAGCTGTACGAAGAAGCCTAGGACCACAAAACCTCATCTTCCAAAACACCAACCCAAACGCTATTTTTAATTTTTGAATATATGTTCCATTTTGCAAGTCAGTTATAAAGAGGAATGGTGATCAGCTGAAGATGGAAGGAAATCTTCTTTGTGAGTCCATCTTGTCAGTATTCTGAAGTCACTTTGAGGAAATTAAAATAGCTCAAAGCTGCAAACATAGGTCTGTACGTGCTGCAGGGGAGCTTTACTCTGAGCTAAGGGCAAGTAAAGCAGTCACCATGCTGAGTTTTATATGCTTGGAGGTTGTGGGTCTAAACTAAACCACTTTCCCACTTCAGATGTCATTTCTACAGGCCAGTTGGAAGTATGGGAATTAAACAGGCCAGGAAATGTGGTTGCCAGGCATACACCACCAGGAATATCATCAGTCTCTACCATCGGGCATGTTTGGGCCTTCAAATAAATGCCCCCAAATTTCTTATTTCTCAAGTGAATCAGCAAGAAGCTGTTTCCACAAGTCCCTGCTCAGAAACTGATGTTGCTAAACACAAAGAATTCCCACCTAGCAATCAGCAGGCCAGATGCAGAAACCCATTTTGCTGGACACGCATGATTTCCTGACAAGTTTGGCCCTTGAGTCATAACCACAGTGACTTCAGCAGAGGTCTGAGCTGGACTTTTCAGAGGAGCTGGGGATTTTGAGATGGCTAAACATAACTGAACCAATGAGGGCATTTTTACAAGGGGAAAGTGCATAGACCAGGCTTCCCTTCCCCACTTCCTACCAAAGCACCTCTGGAAATTACCACTGCTGCTCCTGGGAACAGAAGGACATCAGATCTCTACAGGGGCTTGGCTGATGCTCAGAATATCTTTTAAAACAGGAACGGGCAGTAACATCACAGGCACGTTCCCACAACCCACAGGTAAATCCTGATTAATGGGAAGTCCCTTCGAAGCCCCTACAATACCATAACCAGAAGAGGGAGTGTCCACACTGAGGTGGGAAAAGCAAAGTGGCAGCTACAAATCAGGTTGCAATGATAAGCAGTAATGTAGAAGAGTCCTGTGCTGCTGGTAATTCTTCATCTGCTCGAGGTTGCTTTGGGAAAGTTTTCTGCAAATTTAGCTGAATTTAGTCTCAGTAAGCCCTCCTGGGAGCCCAGAAAAATCCTTGTGCAGTCAATGCTGCTGGAGCACCCTGGGGGTGGGAGGGCTTGAAGGAGACAGGGAAGCAAGCCCTGTTTTCCCAGGGAGGGAGCAGCTATCGAGGCAAACACTCCCCCTCCTGTACGCTCCAGGCTGCAGCTCTGGGAGCTGCCTCGGCTCCAGGCATCACTGCTGTGCATCCCTGAGCCCCTGCCCCACAGCCAGCAGCATGGCCTGGGACTGCTGCAAGCAGCTCCAAAGGCAGGCAGCAAGAGGCTGGGATGAGAGGGTTTGGTTTGGCAGGGCACTGCCAGGCAGTGGAGGAGGAATGACAGCTGAGCTCAGCTTTCTGTGCTGTCCTTAGATCTCAGAGGAACACATTTTTGCTTGGTTTGCTGCTGGCTCAACATTTATTGGTGTAAAAATGCACCCAAAAATTTCTTTTCTTTTCAATCCCTGCACCTCAAGTACTGCTACCCGAGTTATAAATATTTAGGTCACACTGATAGACTTTAGTAGTGTACCCATGACCAACATATATATAATAAAATGCTGAGCTTCTGTGCTTATATATAACAAAATGCTGAGCTTCTGTGCTTTCTAGAGCATTTTTTGCAGCAAAGCTGTGTTTGTAGAACTGACTTGTTCCATCGCTCTTGTTAATGACACAGCAATTACTGTTCTGTTAAGTGTGGCATGTGAGCAGGGAGAGCTGGTCTGCAGAGGTACAACTTACTGGAGCTCGCTGTCAGGGATTTTGTTATGGGATGTTTCTGACTGTGGTGGCATGGTTGTGCATCAGCCTGGCATCCAGTTAGTCCCTCTTCCAAAGGGCTGATCATCTCCTGAAGGAACATCCCTCTTCCAGAGGGCTGATCATCTCCTGAAGGAGCAGCTCTCTTCCAAAGGGCTGATCATCTCCTGAAGGAGCAGCTCTCTTCCAAAGGGCTGATCATCTCCTGAAGGAACATCCCTCTTCCAAAGGGCTGATCATCTCCTGAAGGAGCAGCTCTCTTCCAAAGGGCTGATCATCTCCTGAAGGAACATCCCTCTTCCAAAGGGCTGATCATCTCCTGAAGGAGCAGCAGGTCAGTCAGCCTTGCTGGGAAGCTAAGGCAGCCTCATGCACTGTGTGCAGCCACCTTCGACTGGAGAAGAACACACAAGCCATGACTTTTAACAGAGTCGGGACTCTTTTCTTTCTGCATCACCCAGAGATTTTTTTTTCACTGATAATGTGCCTGTGTGGTGTTGCTCTCTAGCTGAATCTCATCGAGGCAGCACTGCCTCAGAGCAATTACTGAGCTCCCAGCTGAGATGCACATGGCAAACGAGGGTGCTAAGGAGGGCCATTAGATCTTGCATGCTTTGGGAACTTGCCCCTCTCCCTGTGAACCCACTGCCCCCGACCCCTGGGGGCAAGGTTGTGACAGTCTCACATGCCTGGCATTGATCTGATGACAGACTGACACCTCTGGGGCAGGCATTTCACTTGGGAGTGGACACTCTAACATGGGTCCTGCTGGCACAAGTGTAGCAAAATATAACTGCTGTGAATGCAGATGTCCAAGAAGCCATAACATACCATATTTCTATACCTTATGCCATGAGGTTCCAAGTTACAATGTGTAGCATGATCTCTGCACTTGCACAGAGCCCTTGGGATTTCTTTAAATACCTCTATTTCCATACAAGCAGAAATATTTTGCCCAAGGGCTGCAATGTTCAAGGAATTCCTAGGTGTCCAATTTGTGGCAAGTCCATGGTCAGACATTTCTTGGCACCCTGTGAATATGGGAATGGGCAAACTTCTGCACAAGAAGTAAAAACAATGCTAACATTTTTGCTTTACTAAGTCATTACAGATAGCACAAAGGGTAACCAGAGTTCTTCCCAATAGATGCTGAAATTACCAAGCTCTTGCTAGCAATGGGCAAACAAAATTTTTCTGTGTTTTGTCCTGTATTTTATTACTTTTAAATGTATGCTTTTTGTACTTTCACAGAGAAGAAGCACGCTGCTCACAGCACTATTTTCCATCTATCTGGGCACTGCAGGTGCAGAAGGTTGGTGAAAATTCTGCCCATAATTCCTCTGTAGTCCCACGGAGCTATGCTACAACCTCTATGTATGAGTACCCAAGGTAACAAACCAAGCTGAGGACAACTCATAAGAGGTGCAGCCACTCATCAGCTAAGGCACAGCCAGCAAACAAAATGACACTTGGCAAATACTCTCATTTCAATAGTGATGAAAAGCATAGTGAATCCAAGCCACCTCAGGAGCTGAATCTCTGACATGACCCTAGATCCTTTCCTGCAAAATCAAGATGTCTGGGTGTTTAATTTAGGCACTGGTGTCAAACAGACCTGGGAAGTGAAAGGTAACAGCTTGTCCCTGAATGTTTGATGTTGTGTGAATGCACAATGGCACCCTGAATTTGGCCGTGGTGCTGTGGCTCCTCCCTGGCAGCAGCAGCAGTGCAGACAAAGGAGAAAACCAGTCACAGGTGGTCAGAAAGCTGGGCTGGGCAATGTGCAGGTTTGGCTGCTTCTTTCTTCTCTCTCATGTTTGAAGGATTGGTGTCTGTTACAGATTCTCAGGCTGTGTTGGGGTTTTCATCCCTTTGGCAGATAAGGAGTTTTGGGACCTCCCATTCCTGGTGTTCAGAAGTGGCCGTGGCCCTCACAGCTGTTTGCCATCACATCTTGCCCTTCCCCTCTTTTCAAACAGAATAAACTAGTGAAGTTGGGTGTGGGACTAGTACAAAATCTCCTAGAAATTCAGCAGGATGAGAGGAATAACACCAAGCAGCAGACTCTGTGGATATACACTTGATTAACCAAGCTTGTTCAGACACCAAAGAGAAACCTGAGGCAAACACTCGTGTGCCAGAAACATCTCTTCATGAAAATTAGAATTTAAACTGTGTGAGGGACATTAAACAGGTTTGTAAGCCATCAGAGGGAATAGATTCATGGCAACAGGCCATGCTACCACCTCTTGGAGCAGCTT
Source organism: Cinclus cinclus (assembly GCF_963662255.1). Taxonomy (NCBI): domain Eukaryota; kingdom Metazoa; phylum Chordata; class Aves; order Passeriformes; family Cinclidae; genus Cinclus; species Cinclus cinclus. The sequence continues at coordinate 1,915,342 of NC_085066.1, read as the reverse complement.
GTGAGTGCCTCAGTAAGTGCCAAAGGAGATGAAAGATAGAAGGGCTAATGGGCTGCTCTGCAAAGACGATTTTGCAGCTGGCATTGTCAGGCTGCACCTGCCAGGAGTCTCAAACCTGAAGGCAAAAACTCGAGTGGAAAAGGAGACAAAATGGGTTAAGCAGGCAGTGAGGAGTTGCTGGAGGAGCAGGAAGACTCCTGGCAGGTCTGTCTCTGAGAGGCTTAGTACCAAAATTCTTATGGAAAGAGGAAGCAAAGTGAGATCATATGCCTCCATCCTTGTGGAAAGTCATGCCTGGCTTGTCAGAGCAAAGGAAAAGCACTGCACAGGGAAGCGAGCTTTCCTGGAATGCCTGCTGAGAGGGGAGCAGAGGGGTCCTCAGCCTCGCAGCTCACCACTCCCTTTCCTGGCTGGAGGTGCTCCTCTCCCCGGCTCTTTGTCCAGAGGGCTCCTTCCCACCACCTCCCTTCCGAAAGCTGGCACGCTGCTTCTCTCCTGGCCCGAGCTGCAGACACTTGGCTCAGCCTTTAAGTGGCTGATTCCTGACTGCTTACCAGGGAGACCCTCCAAAACACCAGCACAGGCCAAAGGGAAGGGCTGTGCAGCATCTCCAGGATGCTGGGACAAGGGGAGCACTGAGCCTGCTCTTCCTGCCCCTCCTCAAGGCTCCCCAAGGCAGGGAGAGAGCCTCCTGAGGTCCCCTTTGGTGTTCAGCAGCTGGTGACAAAGCCATGGGAGGGAGCTGGGGCTCCATGCTGCACACACCTGAAGGCAAGGAACATGTTCTCTGCTCTTCTCATTGCTTTGGGACCCGCAAAAAAAAAACCCCAAAAAACCGAACTCTTTTGTAGCTGAAAGATGAAATGCCTCCCACAGCTGGTGACTTGCTTATCTGTGTTTGTGTGCCTGCTGGAGTGGTGTTCCCACATGGCTGGACATCCAGCAGGAGGGAGAGAGCTTCAGCTCAGGATTTAAGCAAGGCAGAGTTTTCAAAAGCCACAGCAAGGGCCTCTTGGCTTAGTGGAAATGGAGCTGGAAGTGGGTGGCAATGAGGCTCGAGAGGAAAGCTTCTCAGCTTCCAGCTTTTCTCACCACATCAAGTTAGGTCTGTTAAATCCAAATATAATCTAGAAAAAACAGGTGAGCATTTTGTGTTTAACTGTTGCAAGTGAACAACGCTTTCCTCCTTAGACTGATTTACTTACCTGCCTGTGGAGAGAGCATGATGTGCTCAGAAAGAGATTTAGTTGTCTGGCACCTATTGTGAGTAATTTGTGGCCATTTAGGGGACTGCAGAACTTGGTCTGTAATTAGGTTAGAGCAGCCCATGGTGCACAGGGTTGGAAAGTTGACGGCAAAGTTTTAGAGCTCTGAAGCAGATGTTTAAATGCTTTTAAGCAGTGTGGATGCTATCAGTAGCTGATTTCATGAGGTGCTGTGGAGTCGTGTGGTAAAACCTTTCCAGAAGTGCCCCACAGATCCCTGCAGTGGCTTCTCCCACGGGTTTGGTTACCCTGGATGAGCCTGTCGGGGAGGACTGAAGGAAGGGACAGGCTAGACATGCAAACCTTCAGGAAGAGAGCTTCAGAGCTGCCAAGGGTGATGAGACAGTTCAGAGTGAGATCTGAAGATAGCAAGGGCAGATTCTAAAGGCACATTCTAAGTGGCAGAAGGAGGTGGTCTTGGACCAGGTAGTTGATGTGTGCATGTCAGAGAGGGAGGGAGACAGGAAGGGGCTTTGGGAACAAGGCTGGAGGCAGCTGACAGGGTCTGGAGGTCTGTTTGCTGTGCAGACACCATCTGTTTACTCCATCCACCACCTCACTGCTCAGGCCTTTATGGTATTTGGAGCTGAAACTACCTGAGAAATCAAGCAAGAAACTACCTGTGACCCTGGGAGGAAAACTGCTGAGGAAACCGAGGCTTCTCCCAGGCAGCTGCCAAGGATGGGTGGTTTGGTGGGGAGAGAGCACAGCCCTGCTCACATCACCAGATCTCCCATTACAGTGGCTTTGCTTTCCAGCAAACTGGGCTTTGTGCTGCTTTCCTGCCTGTGGATTTCCCCAGGAGGGAAGTGAATCCATCCAAGGAGAAGCCAGGTGTTCCCCCTGCCTGCTGTGGGGCTGGGCTGCAGGGATGGAGAGATGGAATTCCTTCACCCCACTGCTCGGGCTGCTCCCATGACATGACATGCACATTTATGATCTCCCAGTGCCCAAGCCAGGAGGAATACACAATATCACAGTGCCCTCTTGGGGGCAGGTGTTCCTTGGAAATAGACTTTTGTGATTGCTGTGCCGAGGATCTCATTGCTTGCCACCTTTTTATTTGCCAAGTGTTTATTCCAGCAGCTCCTGCTGCTTGGCTAAATCATGGAATTCCCCATTGAGCAATACTCCTCCTGGAGAAGAGCTCAGAAGTCTGGCCTTGGGGTTTTATTTTATTGCTATTTCTCTGTTGCTGATCTGTAGTTTGAATCTAAAGTGACTGGGGTGAGGAGTTCCTGAGTGAAGATGGCAGTCTGACCTCAGAAATGAAATCTGTCTTGTTCACACGCTGTCCCCAGCAAGAAACAAATTGTTTTAACAATAGATTTAATTATCTGGTATTTGTATTCCTTCACAGAGTGCTCGAGTCCCGCTGCTGGACCTGTCTGCAAGCCATGGCATCTCTTGGACAGGAGTGTGAAGAAGAGTGAAGTGCTAAACAAGGACGTGGGTAAGTGTGGCAATTCCCTGCTGACCACCCCAACAGCCTGGAGAGGGGACACTGCAGCCAGTCTCTCTCCTCCTCCAGATTATGCAGTGCCATCTTTTGTCAAACATGAAAAAGAAATAAAATGTGAATAAAACCACAACGTCCAGCAAATATTTGGGATGATCCTATGGAACTGTAGCTATATCACAGCTAATATGGCTCTTGAGGACCTACTGCTGCCCTTAAAGCTCTGAATGTGGGATTCTTAAGCCCAAATATTTTGGTCCTGTAGTGGCCACTCTTGACTCACAGAAATTGGGCTCTCCTCCCAGGCAGCTGGTGACAGGACAAGGGGAAACAGCCTCAAGCTGCACCAGGGAGGTTCACACTGGGTATTAGCAAGAATTTCTTCACTGCAAGGGTGCAGGAGAACAGTTTGTAAGGACAGTGCAGAAGGCAGTTTCCCTCAGTGAATTAGAGCTGCACTGATTGCTGAGCACTGCAGACAGCCTTGCCTGCCCAGCGAGGATGGGGTTACAGAAGAGTGGGACAGCTGCTCCAGGGTGAGCTGGAGTTTGGGATCCAGAGCCTGCTGCAGTTTGGGATGGGGGCTGCTGGCTGTGCTGTGAGGAGGAAGGGACATGTGGTGCTGCAAGGGACAGACGAGGTAAGAAGATGCTGTGTGAGGGACAGAGAGAAGGCATGTAGTTTTTAATTAAAGACTGGTGTTGGTGCCAGTCACGTCCATCGCAACATAATCACTGCACAAGAATGGTTAAATATTGCAACAGGCTCCCCTGGGAAGTGCTGGAGTCACCCTCCCTGGAAGTGTTCAAACACTGAGCAGATGTGGCACTCCTCAATGGTTCAGTGACATGGTGATATCTGGTCAAAGGTTGGATCTGATGCTCTTGGAGGTCTTTTCCAACCTTAATGATTCTATGGAATGAGCTGATTGTTTTAATTTTTGTCATACAGACCTATAATTTCCCTGATTCCTTATGTTTGTGGGGTTATGAAAGAACCTCTGTTTTTCAAGGAAAACATGAAATGACAAGCCCTTGCATTTGTGATCGTTTTTCCTGGGTGAGTGGGGTTGGGGGTTGGTTTTGTTCTGTTAGTTTGGTTTTTTTGTTGTTGTTGTTTTTTTTAATTTGTCTGTGGTGAGGATTCAGTTGAAAAAGATGTGCCACCTGGCAGATGAGTCCATGACCCTAAAAGCTGATTTTTCTGCAAAGCCAGACTCCAAGATTGATGCTGAGGGCTTCTCTAGCTTTTGGAGTTTTTTCTTTCTAGATCTAGATTGCTCCACATCAGAAACAACAGAACAACAACATTTCTGTCCAGAAACAGAATTTTCCTAAATGCTAGGCCTAAAATCTCTTTCTGGGCCCTGCCAGTGAATCTTTCACATTGCTGCTCCTCCCCTCTCCCTTTTCTCATGTCATTATGTCCCTGAAGATAAGGCTTCACAGGGCAGCCCTTGGACATCACCCAGCTACAGCAGACAGTACAGTCACTTGGAAAGAGGGAGCATGGGGCAAAAAATGTGGTGGTGTGAGCAGTGTTTGTCCCACTGGTGCAGCTGGGAAATGCTGGGACAGATCTCCTTCTGCTCTCCTGGGTCAGCACCCTTTGTTAGCTGGGAGGGGGGAGAAAACCTTGTATTTCTGAGCACACCTTGCTGAGTGTGCTGAAGCTTTCACCTTGCAAAAGCCAGAACTGGTCTCCCCAAACCTTTGCTTTCTCTCTAAGCTCTGACAAGGTAGGACACAGCATCTCTCCTGTGCTGCCTTTGTTTCCTTGGCTCTTGCTTTGCCTGCTTTAGTTTTGCTGCTCAGCAACTCTGTTTTAAGGGGACAAGTTGTTTAATTGCCACTTACTGGACCCTGTTGTCAGACTGCTGTAAGTTCAGTCAGGTTGAACTGCGTGAGCTGGCTTGTGCCAGGCAGGACTACAGATGAGTATTTTAGAAAAGCAACTGTATTTTAGGAAAGAAGCAGCACTTTTGTGGACGAGAGAAGAGGAGGGAAAACCTATTTTTTTGGGAGGTTGTGGTGGCCTTGCAGGGCAATGCCTTGGCAGCTGGAGGAAGGATAGGTGCTGCCAGGGACATGGATTAAATCTGCTGGTTCTGGGCAGCCTGTGAGCCTTGAGAGGGCGTGGGGAGCAAAGCTGGGCCATGCCCTGCAGGCAGTGGGTCTGGGCACAGACACTGGGGTGAGCGTGGCAGGGTCTCCTCCTGCAGCTGCTGCCAGGGCACTTGGAGAGAAAAGCAGCATTGCCTCTGCCTCCAGCATGCAGGCTCTGCCTTTGGAGCAGAAAAAAGCCTCTCTTGTGTAACTACCTTCCCACCTCCCAGTGGGGTTCTTAATATAGATTTCAGAGAAAACAACTGATTTTTAAATTTTTTTTAAGGTGGTTTTTTATTATTATTTTTTTTTATTTGAGAAGGAAATGTGTTCAACTCACCCCCATCCTTTTGCTGACATACCAAGCCTATATCAGCAGGTTGCAATGGTAGCAAGCTAAGCAGAAGTGCCAAGGTGACACCTCTGGGCTCTTAGGCACTGCTGGAATTCTGGCAGTGGTGGGAATCAGGCACAGCCTGTTTGTCAAGACAGAAAAGGTTTTATTTCTCCCAGATTTATTTCTCTGACAGGTAGGTGTGATAGAGAGAGGCAGCTGTGTGATCATTAAGGTGGCATTGTCTCCTGTGTGCTCTTCCTCCTCCAAGTCACTCCAGTGTCCTGAATGCACAGCAGGAGTGATGAGGCAGAGTTCCATCAGTAACTGTCAGAGGCACAAATAAATAACTTCCAGTCACATAACTTCACTCAGTTTCTATCTGCTTGTGCTGGCCATACCTTGTATTTACGTGGTACCCCCAGAAACTATTTTTAAATGTTAAAATTTAAATGAGCACGTGGTGCTGCAGGCTAAATCTGTTACCAGTGATAACATTTCCACTGTAGTTTGCTTTGTAGCCCCTCAAGAAAAGCAACTGATTGGAGTGATTTATTTCCAATCCTAAGGAAAAAAAAATAGCCTTGGAGCCTTTGTCAGCACCAGAGGAAAAGCAACCACAGCACTGGGCAAGCACAGAAACCACTGATAACAACTTTCTCATCTTATCACTTCGCAGATTTTTTTTCTTTTTGCTATAGGATGCAGGCATGAAAGAGACTCTAGGCTCCTCCTGCCCTACATAGGAACTGCAGCAAATGTCCTGGCACTGAGAAACTGGTTGTCTTAGCCACTGTGTATGGCACAGCTGATGGATGAGGGCTGGGGTCTGGCAGGGATGGTGTGTGGGGTAACTTGTACCCACAGCAGGAAGGGTCCCTGGGCACCCCCGTGGTCCATTTCACCAAGAGAAAGAGAAATTAGTTATTACCCTGTGCACATCTGGGCACAGCCCCTCGTGGGACACTGCTGGGTCTGACTGTGCTCCCACAGGCTGCCTGGTCCCAAAGGAGATATGGCAGCAGTCATCCAGAGATGCTTCAGGTCTTTGTCGTTTACCAGTTCCTCGAGAGGCTTCCCCTGCACGTTGCACAGCAGCAGTGACAAAATTAGACTGCTGTCACAGATTACTTTCCTGTGTGATGTGTGTGTGAGAAACTGGTGTGGCACCAGCTGAGAAATCCCCTGAGGGCCAGTGAGCAAGGAAGAACCACCACTGACTAAAACCTCCCCAAATGATGTGGTCAGGCTGGGATTATGTGCAAGCAGGTTTTCATTAGAGAGGCACCTGGTGGTGGCTCTCTTTCCTTCTAGCATCCTTTTGGGTAGGTTTTTTTTTTTTTTTTTTTTTTTTTGCATTCCTCAGTGAAATGCAGCATGCCTTTGTAGGTTTTACAGCCTCAGTTTCTGGGAAGGAATATTTGAAGGGGAGTTTCTGGGTCTGAATTGCTGAAGGGAGAAAACGGAGATGGAAGAAAAAGGAGTTTAGGAGATGACTTTTTGTATCTCTTTTCCTGACTTCTCCCACTAGGAAAATACTCTATACTTATAATGAGGGGAATTTCCCACCTAGCTGCCTTGTTTTCAGTTTAGATGTTCTTTTGTTTCCTTACTGGCAGACACAGCCTCTGGGCAAGGGAGAAACTGCTGTTTCTCCAGCCCCTCTGAAATTCCTCCTCACCTCCCAGAATACCAAACGCGTTTGATAGCTCAGGCTTGGCTGCAAGGTGCTGATCTAGCAGTTTGCCCTCAGGCGTGGGAAAAGGCCCTGGGTTACAAAATCTTCAACAGGGCTGATGAGAGAGTCTGTGGGTTGTCCCTGTGCTGCTGTGACCCCAGATGGGACATGTCCTCCTGCTCGGGCACTGCTCAGGAGAGCACAGTGAGCACTGCTGCTGTTTTTCCAGCAGGGCATTTGCTCTCCGGAGCCCTTTTCCCACTCTCTTTTAGGAGCTTCTGATTTTCAGGCACTCTTGCTGTATCTTCCTAACTCCAAAATTAGGTGTCTCTGTTTAATTAATTATGCTAACTTCTTCTGGGTGCATAATTGAAGGAGCCAGGTGAGAGTGCAGTGTTTTGCTTCCTCATCTCTCTTGCCCAGCACTTCATTAATGACAGCTCATTGGCCTGTCCCCATGTCCCTTGCCCCTTTCACCACAAACCGAGCAGCTTTTTCCTGCCTCTTTCAAGCCCCCTGCGTTAACCACGGGCAGATGATGGTGGCTGTTCCTGAGGCATGCATTGGAGCAGGAGCAGCGTGTCCCGCAGCTCCCTCTCCTGTGCCTGCCTGGACACCCCCTCACCTGCATCTGCTAAGCCAGATTTACAGGGCAGGGCCCGGGGTGGGCAGAATTACCCTTGTCCTGCAAGCCACCCCTCGCCACAGGGACATTTCACAAAGCCTCCTTGGAGCTGTGAACCCCAGATTTTCTTCTTGGAGCAAAAAGGCATTTCACTTCCATGTGTGGGCACATTGGCATTTCCAGCCCTCCGTCATAAATGTTGGAGGGAGGCTTCAGTTCCTCAAAGTTTCAGATGAAATGTTCCGGGGAAACTCTGCTGTGTGCTTTCCCAGTCTGTGAGATGCATGATGTGATGTTTGGGGTTGTTCTGTGGAGAGCCAGGAGCTGGACTCAGTGAATCAGCTCAGGATAGTCTGTGATTCCATGAGGTTACTGCAAGGGACAGACAAGGACACCGGAAAAATCTCTTGCCCAGCCTGTCTGTTCTCGTGTTCACGTCGTGCTGAAAGAAACCAGCTGCTGGGTGTTGTCATGGTGTTGCCTCCTGCTCTGCATTTCAGGTGTCTCAGCGTGGGCAGATGTCACCTGTTCAATTTCTAAGGTGACTGCTGCTGTGCTGTGATCTCAGCTAATGCCCCAGCCCAAACGAGGGACACCTGATGGAAAAGCAATCCCCTGCAGCACTGCCCCTGCCTGGGACCTGCACCTTCGCTGTGCTGCCTCTACCCAACACAAACCTGAGCACCAGAAATGATGTCTGCTGCCTGTCTGAGCCCTCCCTGGAGACCTGCATCCAGCGTGGGTGGGATGTGCCCTCCTGAGCAGCACTTCTCCCTGCACAGGGTCACCTGCTGGGCAGAACTGCTGCTGCAGATTTCCATTCGATTGTCTATCCAGGGGCTCAGGAGCAGCTTCCCAGTTATCCTCCTTCCCTGGGAGGATATCCCAGCTGCTGCAGGATGGGCAGAGAGGACTCATCCCCTTGGCCACAGAGAGAAAAGCTGGCTGGGCTGGGGTGGCAGTGAGGGCAGGGGAAGGGGCTGTTGAGAAAGGATGTTTGTGGCCATGCTTCATGCTGGCAGCCTGCCTGGAGGATTATCATTTATCATATGTCTTTAACAGCCTGCTCTACACCCTTCCTTTGGGGAATCAGAGCCACTTTGTAATTCACGGGGTTTGGCATTTATAAGTTTTATTTTTCTACCAGACTCTTGTAGGAAGGGTGAATCTGGGGCAGGTAGGTAGCTTTAGGGAGCATCAACCTCTTGAACTGAAAACAAGTTCTCTTTATCTCCTGTTCTAAATCTTTGTAACTTCTCCAGTGACTTCTCTGACATGTCCCCAGGAAGCAGAATAAACACGAGGTTTGGACTGGTTTATTCTGTAGAACTACTTGCAAAATCAATGGTGGGTTGTTTTCCTTCTCCTTTGCTGAAGCCAGAAATAGGTCAAGCAGCAAACCAGCGTTTGAGGCAGCCAGGAGTGAGTGCTACATGCAGGTGTCTCAGAGGTGATCTCTCTCTGGGGTTACTGCTCTGCCTAAAATCCCCTCATCTCCCTTGTGCTAGGAGGGGGAGGAGGAAATGAATTGTTTGCAGCAGAGAAATGAAACCACTTAAGATTTCCTCGAACAAAGAGGGGAGGTTTTTTCAATAGAAAATACATCTCGTACATCCTCCTGCAAGGCTCTGCTGCTTCTCTCCTGAGGTCTGTGCTCGGGAGCCGCCGCCCTTGGCTCAGCCCTCTTCTCATTAACACTGCACCTCGCCTGTGTGAGGCAGGAAATCTTCTTAATGGAAGTGAATAACAGCGCCTTGAATTGCATGAAGCTATTCTGGATCACATATGGGGTTGTCAGGTCTATTCTAAGTCACATTTAAATGAATATGGTCACAGCAAGACAGCAATATTCACAGTATTTTAGGTCCACTCTTCAGTAAAGTTGTCCCACTTAATCTCCATTGGAAAATCCTAGCCCTGGTGACTGGCTTTATTTTCTGCAGATTTTTCGGATGTTTGCTTGTCTCTTTTGGATGTCTGGCAGCATTGTCACTGACAGAGGCTGTAACAAGCTGCTGCATGGGCTTTCACAAGCAGTCACTCACTGCCTTGGAAAAAAATAGGGGTCTTTGTTTCCCCCTGTGCCATGTGCCCCCCTGAGTGTGAAATGAACCCTTCAGAGCACACGGCCAGGCCATGAGGGTGACAGCCTGCAGATTGTTTAGCATTGCCCTTAATTGTTGGGGCAGCAGAGGAACAGTAATTAGGCACATACAATGTTCTATTTCCTATCTGTACTGCGGGGTTTTTATATCAAACTGGCTTGCTTGAAAGGCTGAGCTCCTGGACCTGAAACCTGGGAGCCATGGGTATCTGCCACTGACATGCATGGGCTGAGAACTGCCAAAATATCCTCTTTTGAGTGCTCACGTCACATAGGAGAAGCAGTTAGAGGGCTCTCTCCAGCCAAGGTCATAGGAAAGAATTTTATAAAAGCAAACAAACCATCAGCCTGTTTTGGAAAATGCAAATGAGAAACCTGCTTTATCACAGCATCTGAATGGGAGCTGCTTGCAGAGGAAAGCCAGGGATGGGAAACGACCTTCCAGAGCTTTCACCCTGCTGCCTTGTGGCTCTGTCACCAGGGACTGTTTCCTAGCGTAGCCACTGTGCCAGCCCCCCAGAGTCCTTTCCTTGCCAGCTTCCTCACCAGCTCTTCAGAAGACATCAGAATACCCTGCTCAGATAGCACCCGGTGTCCTTGTGCTTCCTTCCACACGCAGGTCTCTTTTCTCTTTTCACATCTTCTGTGTTGGCTGCTGCAGCCTCTTGCACCTGAGGATTGCAAAGAGCTCTCTCCAAGTCCAGGAAATGAACAGCAAAGTAGGGTTTTTTGTGTGACCTTGTAATTTTTTCCCCTCTTTTGAATTTCTGCATTTCCCAGGTCATGATGAAATACAATGTAAGAGAGAAGCTCACTTCTTAGCTCCATTCATGTTTGGTAGGGTCAGTGTAACATCATTTCCTTTTTTACAGAATAGGTAGACTGACTACATGCAAAGCAAAGGCTTTTACCCACTCTTGTTGTTGATGATGGTCATTATGGGAGGCAGAAGGAACAGGCAACAAGACTGAGATCCCATTGTGATGCACAGTGCATGAACACCAAGTGTTCCACTGGCCCTGCTTTGTATTAGAGTCTAATTAGAGCCTGTCACAGTCAACAAACCATTTTTTCCATAATGGAAACCACTCGCACTCTGTATTACACAGTATGCAAAAAGATACTGTGAGAGCTGGAGAAAAGAGCCCCTCTCTTTTCAGTTATGATGAATTTTTGTTAGTATGTATAATTTATCTGTTCAATAAAGAGTAGTTATTCCCCTATTGACCTACAGGATTTTAATAAAGAGTAACTGTGTGGCCTGACAACCTTCTTTAAGCACCTACTTAAAAAGTAACAGATGTTAGGCTAGCATGAATAATATTCTGTGAACAGGGTTTTTATTTTTCTTTTTGTGTACCTCCTTAGCCCACCCCAGCAGTGGAGGAGAGCCTCCACTTAGATAAATATTAAAATTTGGATGATGGAGGTCCTTGTCCTGCCCAGTCTTGATGCTGTGTGATCTGCTTTGCTCTTCTCTGCCCTCGATGTACAGCTGAGACTCAGAGTGCTCAGGGACTGGAAAAACAGGGACTGCTAACAAAGCCTGGGAAGCTGTGTGTGGTGAGAAACACATGCTGGTGTTTTGTCCCTGTGCTTTCTCATGAAAACTTCTATATGAAGGGTTTTGCTCCTGTTTGTTGTTGCTAATTTGATATTTGTATCGGCACTGTGGTTTGTCCTTTATATCTTGGTATTCTGTGGGGGCAACAAGAAAGGATGCTGCCTGTTGGTGAGCCTAAAGCCTAAGGAAAGAAAGTGATGAGAAAGCTTTGATAGCAGTGAAGTGACTGGGGACAGAGGGAAGGAAATGGGCAAATATTAGCAAGGATACAGATGAGCATGGGAATGCTCTGAAATGCCAAAAAATTTGTGTGAGTTTGCAATTTGTTTGTTAACTGAATTAAGTGACTCTGAAGCACAAACACTTGGGGAAAGCAGGTCAGCAAAGAAGTCTCTGTGTAACAGCAGCTTCCAGCAAAATCCAAAAAACCCTGGGGGACCCAGACCTCATGCTCACCTTTCCTGCAGTATCTAGAGCATCAGGGGACTCACTTGTAGCTTTATGCACCGAAGAGTTTTGTGCCACAGCTCCTTTTCCTCAGTCTGTGCTGCACAGAAAGCAGGTCAGTGATCAACCTGCTCTTCCCCTGGGACTTCATCTCCCTGAAGTCAGGGAGAGTCTCTGCATTGCCATCAGCATCACAGACTTTGGAGCAGGCACTGAAGCTTGTCCTCAGCCAGCTGAACCCCGTTCATGTTCGGAAGAATAAGATTTCATATAGGTTTCTTGTTTCCTGAGGCTGTGGACAGTCTTATGTGAAAGAAAGAGCTCAGGGGCTTGAGGCAAGGTCTGCTCCCCGAAGAGTGTGGAGGCTCAGAGCAGAGCAGGGCTGCAGGAATGGCAGTGCTGGCTCCAGACATTCCTGCCTGCCCCTCAGCCTGTGCTGGACCCCTGTGGGGAGCTGGCAAAGGAGATGCTGTGAAGCTAAGTGCCTTGGCAGCAGTAGCAGGAGCTGATCATCAGTGCCAGCCCCCAGAACAGGAGTGGGTGAGGGGATGATGCTGTTGGGCTGGGGCAAAATGTGGGAGGTATGGTGAGGGTATGTAAGGGGTGCTCTGCTCCAGCCCCACAGCTGCTCCTGTCCTTCCCAGCTCCAGGTGAGCATTCCTTCCTCTCCCTGCTGGGGAATCAGTGTTAGCCTTTTACCTGTGCCTGAATAGGCTTTTAATTCATGTTTTGCAGGAGAGAAAAGAGGATGATGATGTATCACTCTTAAGCGCTGGCTGCTTCTGCTTTTTGTACAATTATTTTTAAGGCAATAATATTTTTATACATCGCTAAATCCAGCTGAGCAATGTTAAAAGGAAGACAGTATTTAATGCAAAAGCACAATCTCTGCAGAAAAGGGAGTAGGTTTAGCTTAGATACTGGAAAGAAATTCTTCCCTGTGAGGGTGGTGAGGCCCTGGCGCAGGGTGCCCAGGGAAGCTGTGGATGCCCCTGAATCCCTGGAAGTGTCCAAGGCCAGGCTGGATGGGGCTTGGAGCAACCTGGGACAGTGGAAGGTGTAGGGACATTGTAACTAGGTGATGTTTAAGGCCCTTTCAACCCAAGCCACGCTGTGGTTCTATCAAAACAAAGAGTGCAGTGCAAAAAAACAGACAAAGGTTGTTCTGTATCAGCTTCTTTCTGCTCCAGCCCTAGTGTAAGTCAGGAATCACAGGCTGCTCCCTGGCAATAGCCATGTGAAATCAAACTGATTGAGGATGGTATGTGAATTCGAGTATGTAGTGAGAATGATTTCATCTCTCTGGATAGGCAGTGTGAAATGGAAACTGAGGAGCGTGTGGCTCTCACAACCACAGCATTGCTCTCAGCATACCCACTGGTGGTTTGGCTGCTAATTACTCTTCCACCTAGGCAAAGAAAAGGAGATTATTGTTCTGGGTGGCCTTTAAAAGGAATGGCAGGGCTGTTAGGAGGCTAATAGTCATCTCTGTAAGTCACATCTGATTCAGCTTTGCTGTCACTTGGAAGGAATGCTAGAGAACAGCATTTCCTCTCCGAGGAAAGTTTCAAAGTTAGAGAGAGCCACTTAGGGAGTCTGAAGTATGGAGCACCTCTCCCATGAGGACAGGGTGAGAGAGCTGGGACTGTTCAGCATGGAGAAGAGAATACTCTGGGGAGACCTTGCTGCAGCCTTCCAGTACGTAAAGGGGGCCTGTAAGAAGAATGAGAACAGAAATTGTAGCAGAGCCTGTTGTGTGACAAGATAAGGGGTTATGGCTCTGAACTAAAAGAGGGCAGGTTGAGCCCCCTCACCCCACGACTTTGCCCCAGGTTTTGATGGCAGTGAGATCTTCATTCCATCTGCAGCTTCTGCTATTTTTTTCAGGTCACTGTGGTGCTGCTCCCCATGTCAGACAGGTGAAGACATGCTCAGTGTGTTCATCCCTAGCTTAAGGCTGTCTTTGTATCTGCCTGGGGAGCATATTTACCTCTGGTGGGTGTACCTGATGTACTTGTATTTACATCAGTGGTACAGCTGTCCTGGAAATGGATATGTTATTTGCTGTTGGATGTAAAATACAAGACCAGAAAAGCCCCTATCCCCTTGCTGTGATTCCACCTTTCTGTGCTTTAGAGTTGCTGTAATACTTCTGCTATATCAGGTACATTTGAAAGCATAGTATTCTGGTACAGTTCACATCACAAGATTAATCCATCGCTGGAAAGCTCCAGCACGCACTGCAGCCTGTGAGAGCCTTTGTGTGGATCTGCTTTGGGTCCCTGGCTCTGCATGAAACCCTCTCCCGATGGGCAAGTCCCTTCTCTGCAGCCCCAGCCTGCCAGGAGAGGGCAGGCAGCTGCCAGCAGCCCGCTGGAAGATGAGAAACCCTTTATACCGAGCTAAGAAACCCTCAGATAAAAGCAGTAAAGCAGAATATCAAGTGACATTGCAGCACATCCAGCACCTGTTCATTGAAATTACAGGAGCAGAAAAGTATCAGAAATTTTCTGCATTTCCAGGTGTGGACATGAGCTAACAATCAATACCCAAATACCTGCCATGCTTGAGGATTTTCTTTTTTTAAAATGGATCCAGCATCAGAGCCTAAGCCTCTCTTTAATCGTTTCTAAGTAATATTTATTTTCTGGCTCCTGCGGAAGACCTGCAGGCTCTCTAGGGTGCAGAGGCATTCAAAGACTAATCAGATAATCAGGTGAGAGTTATTTTTTTCCAGACTTCCCAGATGAGCACGGGCAGGTGAGCTGGTGCTTCTTGCAGGTGGCTGAGCAGACTGGAGGGTTGGGTTCTGCAGCCCAGGTATTGCTCCCTACAATCAGTCATGTCTCCCTTGCCCAGGTGCAGCCTGCCAGGAAGTCTGCTCCAGCAGAGGTTTGGGAAAGGGCCAGGGAGTCCTTCATGTCCCTCCTTGAGTTAAGGCTGTGGGGAGCAGAAGGCTCAGTCAGCCCAGCACGAGTTTTAAGGTGTTTTCCAGATTTTCTGCATTCGGACTGGAGACATGTTCTTATGAGGCTGATTTTGAACCTGCCTGAAGGTGCTCTGAGTCTCTCTCTCTGATGAGCACACACCTGGCTGTGTGTGGCACGTGCAGGCTGGGAATGCCGAGCCCCCAAAGCCAGCCCAGAGGTGCCGCAGGTTCCTCTTGGTGCCTGCCTGCCCCTGTACCTGTGTCTGCACTAGCAGGGATCTGCTGATTGCAGCCTGACATTTATATTCAGGGGAAGACAGATTTTGTCAAAACCTATCAGTGAATCTCTTTCTGAGGAACCAATACAGCAAATCCTACAAATCCCGTGTTTTATGCTGGTTTTGACATTCCATAGTTCAGTGGCTTATAATTACAGACAGTGTGTTGCTACAGGGTCTTCTGCTTCACAGAGGGGAGCTGCTAACAGGGCTTCAGTGCTTCCCCTTGCATGCCTGGGTGTTCAATCAGAAATAAAGCTATATCTTACATTAGGATAAACATGCTTCAAAAGGTAGAACCCCCCCACCACCTGCTGCAAGGCAGTGACAGCCACCTGGGTGACTGATGCCTTGCTGTGCCCGGGCTTGGTGTGCTCTGCTGCAGCCCGAGGTGGGCTTGCTGTGGGGTGGAAGAGGTGCACTGCCCCAGTCTGCTGTCTCAGGGCTGCTGGCACATCATGCTGGCAGAGCAGGTGCAAGCTCCCCTGGATCTGCCTGCTACAGATAGAGGGAGGCAGTGTTAAAGGCAGTCACAGGAGATTGGGCTCCTGGCTCTTGCATCTCCCTTCTTGTGGGAATCTGTAGACCTGAAAGCAAAGGGTGTACTCTGCCACAAGCTGGGAAGGACTGCTGATGTGGGTTATTGGGTTGTACTGAGCTGTTCTGCTGCCCTACAGGTGGGTGTAGCAAGCCCAAACCTAAACAAGTCAGCAAACACCCTGCTAGTGAGCGCAGGGCAGGAGAAATTAGATGGGGTTTAGGGTGCAGCAGGCCATTTTAGGATGTACCATTAGATGGTGGGGTTTTAGGAGCAGCAGTGGAAACAGAGGATCTAGTGGAGCGAGTGAGCAGGAGTGTAGTGCAAATCAATAATAAAAAATAGTAATACTAAGACATCTTTTCAGTGCTTTGCGATAGAAAAAATAATTATCTTGCTGCACAAACAAATGGAAGATCAGGGATGATTAAAATTATAATTAAAGCAAGAGAATGACACTGGCACCACAGACATCTCTGCAGACTATTTGAACAGTACGTTAAACAAAGTCAATCATTTCTTCATAATAATGGTATTTACAGTAACACAATGGGAATGCAAGGCATTGACTGCAGGCAGCCTGGTGTTTAAAAATATACTTTCAGCATTAATATCCAGAAAGAATAGGTATGGTCTGTGCTGAAAAAATGGTTAATGCTACAGTTCAATTTTCAGATGCCAGGCTTTAGCATAATAAGCAGCAGCAAAGGAAATTAAAATGAGGGAGAACGTTGAACAAGGGCTTTAAAAAGAGGATTTGCTATAGAGAGTTTAGAGCAGAATGATTTTGATTATATTACTATACTAGATAAAATGAAGCTGGGGGGATTCATAATTATTAGTATCTCTAATCCACAGAAAAGAATTTAAAGATAAGATGATAGAATATTCTTAGCAACTTCAGGCAAAGCTTTCCTATTTGTGGTCATTATTAATTGCCTTCTTTGGATATAATTAAAAAAATTCCAACAAGACATAGTTCTGGATGATTTTTTTTTGGGGGGGGGAAAGACACTTCAAAATTTAGCTGCAAATGTGTTAGTAGCCCTGGGAAAGTTTAACAGGTACTAGAAAAAAACAAGGAGTGCTATCATGTGCCCTGCCATGCACTGTGATATTGTGAGGAGATAATCAGGTGCTCCATTATCCCTTCTTTTTTTGCAGATAAACAGGAGACAGTGAGAGATTCAAAAACCTGGAAGGGTTAAACCAATCAAAGGAATGCTTGGAATTAATTTGTGTAAATCCTTGCCAATAAATTCTACTTTATGTAAGAGGTTGGTATGGTGCAGAAGAGATTCTAAAGTGAAGTTCTTAGTCATTGCCCTTGAGTTGTACCAGCCCCATGTGTGTCTGCCCTTAATATATTTAGGAATTGCCTTTTTTGTTTGGCATTTTTTCTGGAAGAACCTGTTCCTTTTCTATTTTGCTTTTTGCTACTGCTTACTTACACTCCGGGGTTGTTAGCCTGCTCTGTGACGTGAGATCCCATACTCCAGTTACCTGACAAAAAAAACAAAAAAAAACAAAAAAAACCCAAAAAAACCCAAAAAAAACCAAAAAAACCACCATCCAGCAGATTAAATTTGTACATCTTTTCATCTGCTTTTCATTCACAGGTACAGATCCAACTGATAGCAGAGCTGAGCTAGCAAAGCTTCATTGTTTGTCTGGAAAAACCTTGTCTCTGCTGTCCCAATCTGCTGGGGCTGTTCTTGCTTTCCAAGCTGGGCTCTGTGAGAGCTGAGACACTGCAGGGCAGAGGTCTGGAATCAGCAGCACCTTCTGCCTTGCATGCCAAATTATCAGAAAAATACTGGGCAAGATCAAGACAAGGACAAGGGAGCTTAAGGAGGTTCCTTACTGCCTATAAATGTTTTGCTTGTGCCTTTAGAAGGGAGGCCTTCCTTGGGGAAAAGGAAAAACTCATCACAGAAAATCCATCTGGTTTTGGTACCCTTGAAATGATTTGCTTGGAGTTTTTTAAAGGCTAGAGTGATGGAAAAAAGCAGGAATGATGGTGTACACAGAGGATGGGGAAGACAGCATAAAAGTGCTGTTTGGAGAGTGTTGCTCTCTGTAGAACAGCAGTGAAAGGAAATATAGTCAGGAGGAATCTTCAATTAAGATAGTATAAGGAAGCAAATATTTGAGGAACCGGTAAATCAACTAGATAAGGGTAGAATAAATGTAATTCAAAGACCAATTTCTTGTTGTAGGATGTTGCAAACATCAGAGCACAGCCCTGTATTTGATGATGGACTATACAGCACAAAGTTGGAAAAGAGGCTGTAGCTCTCTCTAAAGCCCACTGAAAGATAAATAAATCACAAAGGTTATTGTATCATACTGTCAGTGAGGTTTTTAATAAGTAGGTACAATTATTTTAGGCATGAAGAAAATATAAGAACTATCTGCCCTCTAGGGCTGTTATTCTCACAACAAATGTGCTGGCAAAGAAAGTTAAGCAAAGACATAAATATAATAG
Organism: Cinclus cinclus; assembly: GCF_963662255.1. Lineage (NCBI taxonomy): Eukaryota > Metazoa > Chordata > Aves > Passeriformes > Cinclidae > Cinclus > Cinclus cinclus. The sequence goes on along the minus strand of NC_085066.1, from coordinate 1,897,528 downwards.
GATGGGAAACTATGTGCTGGGGAAAAGGGGACCCTGATCCTGTTAGATGTGCCCAGCACTAGGAATCACATTCCTGTAGAAGAATGTCACAGAGGGGCGAGGAGGAAATCCCCAAGTTTTACATACGGCAATGAAAATGGCATACAAGGCATAAAACCAGGCATCAATAAATGCATAAAAATTTCAGACTTACTTGGCAATAGAAATGTCGTTGGGGTGATCTCTGCAGTTGATCAGCACTGGGATGGGAAGTGTGAAATCCCACTTGCATAATAAGGGCCAGTTTAGAAAGCCTTTGCTCTTACTGGTGAGCATTTAATGCTCATCTGGGGTGAATAAACTCTCCATCAGTTCAGTCCAATTTCAGACCAAGTCTGATGATTCAAAATGAATTTTTCCCAAGTAATGACTCCCCAAATAAGGACTAGAGGATTAGGAGCATTAGAGACTATCCCTGTCAGCAATATGAGTACCAAATGCAGAACTCGTAGGTTACCAAAGGAAGAATAACATTTATTTCTCTGTTACAGAAAGTGAATGTAAAGCAATGGAGAAATGTTTAAAGCAAGTAAGGATAAATGTGCCAGATCAAGCTCTCACACTTAGATTCACAGGGTAGGGCTAAGTGGGAGGGTTAGTCACACGTGCAGCTTGGATTGCAAAGCAGTCCCAGTGACTTGGGAACGTGCCAGCCATGCAGAGCCTAATGCCCACTGTGGAGGGCAGTCCGTGTGTCCGATCTGCAGGGTGCACGAGTCCCAGTCTCACACCAAGCTTGTTCTGTGGGAAGGTAATTTGTAAGGACGGTGCAGAAGGCAGTTTCCCTCAGTGAATTAGAGCTGCACTGATTGCTGAGCACTGCAGACAGCCTTGCCTGCCCAGCGAGGATGGGGTTACAGAAGAGTGGGACAGCTGCTCCAGGGTGAGCTGGAGTTTGGGATCCAGAGCCTGCTGCAGTTTGGGATGGGGGCTGCTGGCTGTGCTGTGAGGAGGAAGGGACATGTGGTGCTGCAAGGGACAGACGAGGTAAGAAGATGCTGTGTGAGGGACAGCCAGGGGTAGGTGGCTGGGCAGGGACAGGTTGGGTTAGCCTGCCGTGGACAGAGGAGAGAAGGGGTCAGTGCTGTGTGAAGCAGATAATGAGGAAGGGAGTCAGTGCTGTGTGGAGTTGCCTGACAAGTCCATTGAGAAGGCATGAGAAGTTTTTAATAAAGGACTGGTGATGGTGCCAGTCATGTCTGTCTCAACATAATCACTATATTTTTCCCCATCTCAGGGAGAAGCCTTTATGATCTTGGTTATCCTGGTTTTCTGTACCTATTTCACTTAGGTTTTAACGTGCCGTTTTTGAAACCTGGGGGTTTAAAATTTGGAGGGAGAATTGTGGGGGCATTTTTAAAAAGATATACCTATTTTTTTCCCAAAGCTCTTGTGAGAGCAGTGCTCAGCTCAGCTCTGTAGCTCCGTACTGAGGATGCCACCACTGCCCACACAAGAACCAAACTTTGCTGTTCCTGTCTGGTTGAGGGCTAATCTGCAGAGCCTGGCAGCAGCAGGCTTTCACACATGTGAGTAGAGCATACTTACAGTTTGAAGGAAAAAACCCCAGCGTGGTTACTGTAGTAACCGTGATCTCATCTGCCAGCAGACACAGACTGCTGGACAGTCAGCACTGCAGTGGGGAAGTGTTGCACATGCATGGCTGTGGCACACAGGGCTTGGGTAACATTTTCTAAGTCATTCAGGCTCCCCTTTTGCCCCAGGGCAGGACTAGAATTGCCTTCACCAGGCATGTTCTTGTCTGACCCCGTGTTTAAAATCTCCAGTGATGAGGAAGGGAATGCTGTTCCTTGTCACAGCTGTTGCTGTTTCATAGCCTGCGGTGTGGAAAGGATGGCATTTCCATACAGTTCTTATATTCACTGGTGTAATTGTAGTTCTTGCCTCTGGTTGTTTGATCGATTGAACTAATGACCAGCCATTTGTGTAGTGATCATTGTTGCCTCCCTTTTAATATTCTGGGAATTGGAATATGATATGGGAAGAGCAGAGCTGTCCTGTGACTTTCTGTGGCTGGAGAACACCTGGGCAGAATCAGAATCAGCCTTTTTCTCTCTATTCTTTTGGACTGTATTTCTGATTTGCAGAACTGACTCTCTCCCAAGCCTGAAGGTAGTATCAAATCACTCTTCTTCCTGACTCTGTTCCTTCTTTTTGGATTTTAAGCACACTGTTACCAATAAATAGTAAAGCTATGATAATGCTGGGTTGTGAGAACTTCTACATCTCGAGGAAGAAAGAAATGGCCATGTAAGTAATTGCTGGCCAGGAGGTGCAACATGTTTGTCAGATGAAACAAGTCAGAGGCCATAACATCCAAAGGAGAAAAGAAGATGGTTGTTTTTAATGGAGTTGATTCTGGCAGCATGAGCAGCAGAAACATAATTTCAGTGTCCTATGGGAAGTGATTTTCTGTTTTATTTATCAGTTTGAGCTTCTGTGTCCTCCTTTCACACCCCCTCTGGACAGTGCCTTGGTCCATTGCTCCAAGGAGGCTGGGTGCAGATGCCACCCTATGGCATCCTGCAGCAGCACAGACACAAGGAGATTGTTGAGCAGCCTCACAGTACATTTCTATCTCATACTTTGCTCCTTTCGGGTGGTTACAAATGGTTTTACAGACTTCGAACTTGTAATGTATTAAAAAAAGGTATAGAGAGTTTACTTTTGAATTTCTTTAGCTCTTGAAGTGTTTTGGTTTTCCTGGTTTCCAGTCAGGTTTTTCCCCAGTAAGCTCTGTTGTGTTTATTTTACCTGGGCTGGACTTTTAATTCTTGAAGCACAGCTTTAGAGTTTAAAGTGATGAGTTTTGCCACTTGGTCATAAGGCTTGACTCTCCCCTGCCTCCTGCTCCTCTTGCTGTGCTCTGTGTTCTGGATAGAAATGAGATCAACTTCAAGGCTTGGTATGGCTTCTTGTGTAACTCCATGCTGAGTTTAAGAACTTTAATGGCTGCATGGGTTCCACTAAGAGCCCTCATCCCCAGAAACTCTGCTTCTTCTCCACCCTGCCTATTTCTCCAGTGCCTATCAAAATGTTGTGTCAGAAGCTAAGTTAATTCCTTCTTGAAGGTATGGAATTTAACGATTGCTCAGTGAGGGTAACTGGGTTTCTTCATGGACCCATTTCCATCACCCAAGCCAGAAGGAGAAGGCAGGAGGTAAGGCCCAGGTCAGACCCCACAGTCCAAAACCAGCAGCTTGGCCAAGGAAATCCAAAACCAGTAAAGATATTTGAGACTGAAGCCCTTCAGCCTCTCACAGAGCCACTGCTCCCATCAGACAGGGTAGCCCTGTTGTGCCTCTGCCCAGCTGGAAGGAAGGTGGCCAGGGAAACAGAAGCCCTGGCCAGCTGCAGCCTCTGCTCATGCTGTGTGGGCCCTTTGCAAGGAGAGATCCCACCTGTGGATCTGACTGCCTCAGTTGTTTGGCTACATGACATGATTGCCAAGCTTAATTTAATTTTTGGCTGGTCAATATTTGGCTGATTTGATCAGTACAATTCTCCAGGGACAAAAAAGAAAAAGCCATTATTCTCACTTCCTGCTGCATTTGACTTTGATAAAACAACAGATTAGTTATCACTAAGGTAAAGGCATCAGCTGACCACAGTTTTCAGCTGGAGTCTTGTGTATTTAAATGATAACGGGGCTATGTGAGCACAAACACCTTTTTGTTGAAGGTGCCCCCTACTTAATGAAGGGTTACATAAAAACTAAATTGTCCCCAGCTAGTTTTACTCTGGACTATTTGGGTAATACACACAACAGCAGCATATTAAAATGGAAGAAGCAAACAAAAATAACAATGACGAAAGGGATCCTTGATTCAAAACGATATTGTGTACCTTAGAGCATTGACATTTGTGTCAATATCGTATTAGTGGTAATCAAATTTCTCATTGTCTGCTGCAATGTAACCAACTCCTCGAGTGTAAAAGTCCATTAATCATGGAGGTGTGCTCTCTATGTCTGTGTTGGTGGGAAGATAAATTAGGTGTCACTTTGCAGATCTGCTGAAAGAAAGGAGGACATGCATTGAGTATAGATGGAGTGGGATAAGCAAAACCTACTCCTAGATCTTTTTCCTTGACACTTTCCCTGTGCCAAGCCAAATAATGGTTCAGATTGTACTTTTACTAACTATTCTGCATGCTTCTGTATCAGTTTTCATTTTAGATCAAATCAAAGTGCATTTCTGTGCTTATGGCAAGAGGTTGGGGTGGGGGGTGAGTTTCTGTGACTGCAGACTGTACAGGAATTTTCACCCTCTTCAAATGGGGTAGCTACATTTCATAGTTATCTTTGTACTGACAGAAACTGCAATGCTTTCAGCAGGCTCTGAAGACCCAAGTCTGCCACAGCTCTGCCACAGACCTCCAGCATGTTGTTGGCAGATCATTTTGCTCTACCTTGTTTCCTCTACTCTTACTGCAGGCAACAGCACCCCTGCATCCAGAATGCCTTAATAACACCAAGTAAATGTTCACGAGAGAGATCCCAAGAAAGAACTTGTGAGTGTGTTGTCTTCATTCCTGAAACCCTGTGCAAGGGGCAGATGCCAGCTGGATGGACTGGGGGGTCTTGGAGGCTCTGCATCCTGTCCCTGGCTTCCTGAGCAGCTCTTGAGTGTGCAGCCATGTGAGAGTAGCCCTGTTACGCCTCTGCTCAGCTGGGAAGGATGCTCCTCTTGCCAAGGGAATGGGTGGCCAGGGAGCACAAGCCTTGGTGCATGCTGTGGCAGGCAGGTCCTTTGCAAAGGAGAGGTCCCACCTGCAGCTCAGGTGTGCAGTAGCTCAGACCTGCTGTTTCTGCAGCCAGGATTACATGCATGGGGGAACTTGACTCACAGACTTTTTCCCCCCATTAAATCCCCTGCCATTCTCTAGAACGTGCTCTTACCCCAGTGATTTTCTTCCGTACAGTTTGGCCCTGCTGTGGTGCGGGCAGTCTGAAGGGGATGCATGTTTGAGGAGGTGTTTTCAGGTGTTAGAGCCTTTAAACGGGTGGGGGCTACCTGAGAGATCAGTTTCACCCCATAGTGATCAGACCTTTGCATCTTCAGTTGAGAAGTGTGATGGCAGTGTTCCTTACTTTCCAACATGGAGCTCCTGGTAACAGACGTGCCAAGTGTTAAGTGTTACTGCAGTGTACAGAGTGTTGGGGCTCTGCTGTTTAGAAATCTCTGGTTGTCCATAGCAACCTGCTGGCATTGAAATATCAGCTTGCACATACGTGGGGTTTTGAAAGGCTGCTGTTGCTGGAGGCTCCTAGGAAAAGGCTCAGCTTTGTCCCTGTGAGGACCTTTTCCCTACTGCCCCTCCCCATCCCACACAGGTTGTGGCTCCTGCCAGAACAGCAGTTTTCAGCGGGCTGCAGGTCTTCCCTTAGGAGCATCGTGCATGGCCAGAGAGAAACCAGGACTGAGACAACGTGTGCAGGACAGTCCAACCCAGAGGTAGCCCCCATCCAGCACAGACATCAGGGTTCTGATTGATGTCCACCACTACACAGAAGACCAGAGCTCACTGGTGGATGATGCATTGTAAAAGGCAGACTTGCTTGTAGTTGAAATTAGGAAAGAAAGAAAGAAATCAGAGCCACTCTACCTCACACTCCCAGGCCATGACCTGGGCAAAACTCCCTGTGCCCCAGCTAACAAGCAGGAGTCAGAGCAGCACCCCAGACTGTAGCCAAGTCATGGGGCCAAAGCAGCGGCTGTGGGGCATGACTCAACATCGCCGTGCTCCCCTTCTGCTGCAAATGTCTCAGACCAGCACACTGGGTCACCCTGCACCTGTTAGTGACCTCTTCCCCCATGTGCTTTGGAGGACCCTTGTGACAGCCAGCTAGTGCACGTTCTATCCTGGTGCAAGGTGTTGTGTCAGCCCTGAAAGGGTCACTGCCATGTGTGCTTTATCACTGCCATGTGTGCTTTATCACTGCCTGTCACTGCCTCACTCCTTAATACTCCCCTCTGCGGGGAGCCAGAGCTGGACCAACTGCTCAGCTTCAGCGAGCCACTTTTGCAATATTATAGAAGGAAGACATTTGGAGCAGCTTCTGTGCTTTTGGCAGCACCCAGTCCCTACTGTAATTAGGCTTGGGTGTCCTCCAAAATAACAAAAACTTTAAAAGCCCCAAGCGTAACCCTGGGCAAATGTAGGTGGGGCTGTGATCGCCCTGGGAGTCTTTCAGCTCCAGTGGCCAGTTTACAGAATCAAGACCTGACACAGCAAAAGAGAGACTTACAGTCTGATGGCTTCAGTCTTTTAATCCCTATTTCTACCAGTAATCCTTTCTCTGCAAGTAGGCCTTACTTGTCCAAGTAGTTCTCTTGAACTTCAGCGGAGTTTCTTTGACCTGCCTGTACTTAATGTAAACTAAGATTAATTTGGCATCTGTGGAATCCTAAAAAACCAAAACAGCCGAGCACGATTGAGGGCAACAGGCTTTACAGATCCACGAGGTCACACTGGAGTTTATATTTGCTGCTGGCAATTCCAAGGGTTTGCTAGAGCAGTCACAGCAGATGGGTTTCCTTGCTAACTGCAGAATAAACACTGCATGTGGGGTAAATATTAAAGGAATTACAGTAACAGGAAAGGAAAGTGAGGAAGGCTCCTTTGCAAACATAAAGGATGTCTGTTTACCTGTAGCAGACACTGCTTGTTGGGGTGTTTAGCAAGTCAAGAGATACAACCTTAAATGGGGACAGCCAATGAACAAAGATGAGCGTTCTTCCAGCTTTTCAAGTTTTGGGTAATTGTGGCCATGGCTAATTTTCATACCATGATGGCTTAACAGTTACATGCCTGTGATTCTCAGCTCACATGGGAAATGCTTCTTGGAGCCTAATAAGCACCGAGGTGCACATCCTGTGTGCTGCCATGGCAACAGCAGGATGCAGGAGAGCTGGGAGGGCTGGCTGCCAGGAGCTGCTGCACTTTGGCAAGGGAACTGCCCTTTGGATGCCCAAATCGGTTTAATTACCAGCTGTGGAAACTACCTGGTGTCTAGTGACTGATTCTTCAAACAAGTGATACCCCCATGAGCAGAGTGAACCCTTTGGTAGCTGGGCCAGCACCACTGTGTGGTGGGGGACAGGCAGTCCTGGGGACACTGCCATGCAGTGCACAGGCTGGCAGCGTTTGTGCAGAACTGTCAGGCCTGATAAAGAAGCCCAGGAAAGCTCTACTGATGGTGTTCTGGCATTCAGCACAGATTGTGCTTGGGGGTTTTGTTTCTACCTTGCTTTCCTGGTCATTGCTGATGCCTGTCCCTTTTGCTGCTGACAGGGCACGTGCAGGGCAGCCTTCACTCCCTGCTGATTTCTCTGGACAGGGCTGAGTGGACTTTTGGCAGGAGAGCTGGTAACAGCAAATTTTGTCCCAGGGAGAACTGTTATACTTGAACACTTATTTTCCCCCAGGTGAGGTGTTTTCCTTGCTGAAAAAGATGATGGCTCTGCAATGCTGAGGCTGTGTTTGCCAGGTCAGCCAGGAAGAGAAGTCCCCTGCCCGAGCAGTGGCAGTGTCCATGGGAACTGGTGGCTTGGATACCCTGTGTTCTCAGTTTTCCTCTGTGGCTGAGACTTCCAGCAGGGCAGAGACTTCTGTGCTGTGTTGTAGCCAAGGAAACCTCATGAGGCCCTGTCGCTGGTGAGGGAGGACAGTGGGATGGAAAATTAAATGGGGGAACACAGTCCATGAATAGGTGAATAGGGACATGAAATAATTTAAATGTAGTTCCTAAGAAGTACTCTGGCAACTTGGGTAGGTACCTGTTAATTCCAAGCTGAACCAAAAATCAATTGTACTGGGGAGGTTTTTTTATTCTACTTGACAAACTGAAGGAATATGATTAAATTACAGGGGTTTTTTACATACCTCTGCTCAAGCTGTGGTAAAGTTAGTATTTCCCACTCTTGGGTCCTGACATGAAAGAGAGCAAATGTTTTGCATCAGCCACCACTGCAGATTTCAGTTGCAGGATGCACCCTTAGCAATGGGTTTCCTGCCAATGTTATGAGTGCTGCTGCTGGGCTCAGGGGAGTGATGGCTGATACAAAGCCTGAGTCTTCTGAAGTGCCCTTCACCTGGTCTGAAATCTGCAGCCCAGGCACCTCCATACCAGATCCAGCCCATGAAATTAGAGGGGGGCTATCCAAACAATGCTCTGAGTGTCCTACACCTCTCTGAGGTGTTGGGTAACTCTTCTCCCAGGAAGAGCCTGCATGGTCGTAATTCCAGCACGGAGTGGTTTGTGTGACATATGCTCCACGTGAATTCCCTGCCACCCTCCACAGGTGCATCATTTGGCTGAAAACAGACAACACTCATGGCTAATTATCTGTTGCTCTGCTACCTGCTTATTAAGGGAAGCTGTAAAGCTGAGATGAGTTCTCCAGTGTAGTGACCACCTGACTCAGTGGCTGTAGAGGTGAAGGATAAAAACTTGGGAGAGAAACCTGGAATGGGTAATACAATAGTGGTCAGTTGGGTTTTTTTAACCTTCTTCAGGATTTTCTGACATTCCTGTTCAGAAATACAACAACACGACTGGGATAAATAAATGTATGTAAAGATCACAATTCCTAAGTCAAGGGAAGCAAACACATTGCAGTAGGAAAAGCCAGCTCTTATCTGGCTGGAAAAGAAACTGTGCCAGTTGTGTTGGCACAGACGCATTTTGGAAAATTAAACAGCAGGAAGGGAAATGACGCTGCAGTTCCACGGGCATGCAGGGAGGCCATCAGAAGGGAGCTCCCTTGCCCTGCAGGCTTCAGAGAAGGCTGAGGGGAACTGCAGAGTGGCCCCCACTGCTGGGATTTCAGCTGGGTTTCCTGGGGCTGAGCATCCATGCAGAGGCTGTGCTGAGAAGGTCTCTGGCAGACTAAACAAACAAACTCCAATCAGCAATGAGATCTTGGTACTGCTCTGTGCTCCCTGTGTATTGCAGATGTGCAGATGCACACCTCTGGCCATGATTTCACCTTGGTACCTAGGCTGACAAATGCCACAGGGAGGTTTCTTAATGTAACATTTGCATTGAAGAGTTTCATTATAGTTCCAAAAAAGGGCTGGATTTCAAAACCCAAGTGGTGCCATCAAGCTTCTGAAATTAACATCTGGTAAAAGCCTGGCTTATAGGAACTTTTAAAAAACTCTCGTTATAACACAAGATAAGAACGAGCCTGAATATGGAAAACCTGTACAAAAATATTCATGATACGTGTCGCTATGTATCTTCTTTTACACAGTGTCTGACATGAATCAGGATATAACTTAGGGGGTTACTGAACTGTGTTATTGAGGTGTTGATGTCTCTCAATTCTGCATCACAGCAGCTGAAGTTCTGTCGTAATAGATGGATGACTAAATGACAACACACAGATGATGTGCCTCCTGTGGAAGCATTTATGGAAGATGCTAAATGGGTATAAGATACCATTCATTTTATCAGTAATGAAATATCTGCAATACAAAATAACTTTCTTGTGTGCTAGGATTGCAGTATTGTCTGGCTTGCCTGGAGAACATAATGAAATTGTAGCACCAATATATAATACAATTGCAAGCTGAATTAACTGGAGTTGTTGGTCCTCTGGCTATATAAGACTTGGTGTTTTCTTGTTAAGCTAAATCGCAATAATTAATTATTGCAGAAAATATATTCTATATTCTAATACCACTGTGCAGCAATGACGAGACTCTTAGAAAAGCTTTAAATTTAACTTCATCAAGAAGTATTCTGGGCAGCACCAGTATCTTAATGGTTAAGAACACACAAAAAATTAGTCCATACAAGCATTGAATCTTTAGCTCTCCTTTGTACATAATCTAATAGGAACAGGAAGGGAATGGAGTGACTTGCTACATGAAGACATTACCTTATATTTTACTACTACTAAAGCCTTTTATTGGTCAAGGAGACCCAGCAGAACAGAAACAATAATTATTTCCTGTAGAACTAGTTTTACAGTGGAAATGCACTCAGTTGGCAAACCCCTTTAAATGAAAGCAGTGAAGGTATCTGATGGCTTGGGATTAACCATTTCCCCAGCAGTACCAGCAAGGAGTCACACTCCTCTTTCCTAAAGTGAAGCTGCATTCACTGAGACCATGGATACAGACTGATTCGTGTGGGAAAAATCCCCTTTGAGTACCTGATGCCTGTTCCACTGGCACTGTTTTCTTATATGATCTCCTAGAGACCTAAACGAGGTTATCCCTCCTGGACAAGGAAGGTTTTTATTACAGATTGTGAGAAAACGGAAGTGAAAATACAAAAGGTGTGGTACAAAACCTCTTCTTGTTGCCAGTGGCACTGGAAATGCGCTGCATCATCAGGTTTGATGTTCTGAAAGAATAGTTTTTTACTTTTTTTGCCCAGGTGGATGATTCTTAGGGCTTTTCCTAATGTCTTTAATAGCAGTGATGATATGCAGCTTACAGAATTCTGCAGCAATTGTTACTCATTAGTCACTGACACAAAGCTTTGCACAGCAGAATCTATCTACAGGTGCCACAGGGAGAAGGCAAGAAAGAAAAATGTGTCATACTCTGAGGTAAACAGCTTTATTCCCTATTAGTCTGCCAGAGGCTGAATTAGTAATTGATGAAGCACTTTGCCACGATGAGATTTGTTTAGTCCACTTAGGATTTGTTTTTCGCTGTTAACACGGAGCTAAACAAGCGAGGCTGTGTCTACATGCTCTTCTGCAGATAGGAGCTCGCTCCGTGCCTGGCGCCTGTCAGCCGTGAGCCACATCCCCGGCAGCACGGCTGCCTTGTTTGCACAGCACCGAGGGCAGGCTGGTATTCCCAGTTACTCATCCCGGCACCGCACCCCCTTCCTCCAGCAGCCTTTGGAGCGCAGCGCAGCAATGCGGCTGTCACACACGGAGCAGGGCAGAGGGGAGGGAGGGCTGGCGACAGCCCTGGCGTGACGGGGGTCACGGCACCTTCGTCCATCTCTGTGGCAGCGTGGACAAAGTGGTTCCTCTGCCTAGGGAACGCACCTGTGGGAAGGTTGGGGGCTTTTTTCCATCTTTAACACACCCTATTGCTTATTGAGATTCGAGAAAAGTAGAAGTCCATGTTGTTAAGACTACCACCAAATTTTTGGAAAGAAGCTGACACTGCTACAGGGAAAATAAAAAAATCTCAAACAAGAATATAGAAAAAAAAAAAAAAACCAACAAATCCCTATCTCAAAAAGTAAATCCAAACCAAATTAAATTTTCAAAGCCTCCTTCCTGGACATAAATCCCCTATTTTTCTTTTGAAGGTCAGCATTAGATGATGCAAGAACAAGGCTGAACTTCCAGCCCATGAGGCTCAGCGGAGCCAGGCGGCAGACAGGGTGATGTGGTGTGTCTGCATACCTCCCCCAGGCACTGGAGAAGAGGTGAGATGCAAAATCTTCCTGCAGTGGAAGGAGTTACAAGCTCCTTTTGATCTCCAAGGGAACGCGCTGCTGCCACAGGGGTGCCGTGGGACAAGCTCATGGACTGCGGGATGCACTCCTACAAGAGACAGAGCTGGAAAAAGAAGGCATTTGCAAACCCTTTTGGAATGTTGCCTCCCCTGGCTAAAACTGATAGGCAAGGGCTCAACTTGCTGGGATCTGAAGGGCTTCTGAGCCACTTCAGACAACTCCCCAGTGCTGACTGTCCTGTGTGCGTGTGTGAAACAGGGAACTCGGCTCACTCAAAAGGCAGAGGTTTGTCAGAGCCCAGTGTCCCACTGGAACTCCCCTCATCCTCCAACTTGAAGTGTTTGTCTCTTCTATCAGCCCTGGCAGTGGGGTAGTTTAGGGATCACTCCACATTTTTGTTGGCATAAAGCTGGTATCTATTTTCCCTATGCAAGCAAGAGTTACTGAACTGGTTTAGGTGACTGTGACTGGAGTCCCTGTGAGCTGTGTGGGTTATACTGGCACAGCTACAGTAGGAAAGTGCTAATCCCTCCATCTGCACTCGTTAAACCTTCTAATTAAAGATCACTTTGATGAAGGTGCAAGGCTGAGAGGTCAGGGTTTTGCTTACAGTACTCACCAGAGACCCAAGAAACAGCAGCTGTGAGTGGTAATGGGCTTTGAGAGTTGCCCTTTGGAGCTCTAGTGGAAAAGATGAAGAGGCAACAGCTCTTACGCACCCTCCATCTGTACGGGGCAACGTTAGACCCAAATTCCTCTGGTTCAAGCTGATTCACAGCTGAGCAGGTAAGCTGACCTAGAACTGCCCCACATCAGTGATTTCATGTAAGTCATCTGACTGACGTGTGAGGGATTCATCAAAAGAGGGAAATGAATAACTTCCAAAAATACCTTGCAGGACTGGGTTCTCAGATGAAAACATCTACTAAAATGTGTGGGTCCCAGGAGGAAAAGGCTACATCAGTGCAGCCACACAAGCACATGGCTCCTCCGGAAAGAATAAGAATGCTGCAAATTCTGATTGTTTGCTTGCATTTCCCCCCCACCCCCCCCTGTTGTATTTATAGTGCTCTGGTACTTATTCAGCTGGCATAAGACACCTGACAGGCACCTTCCTGCTTCAGGCATCCTGCAGGTACATTGCCCTGAAGCAGGAGGGCAGCAGGCAGCTTGGATGTGATCCTGTGTCAGGAATAGGACCCCAACAAAGCAGGGATTCCCCAGGGATTCCCCGGGGATTCTGCCTCACTGACTTCTGGATGAGGCTCCTCTCAAACCTGTGTGGTGTTCCCAGGCATCACTCCCATTTCCCTGGGGAAATACTGACCCTGATGGCAGAACATGGTGTGTTTGAGATGCTGAAGACACCAAACTACTGTTTGCTGGGGTCTCCAGACTGCCAGGATGGCTGCCAGCTCGTTAGACACACACTGATATGCCATTAGGGAGCTGAAGTATCATCAGTGTTACAAACCTGAACCTGTAGCTTAATTTAGGGGCTTGTCAGACATATGGTAATGGGCTGGTGAGGCTTGGTGAAAGGTGGCGTTTGCAGGCATCTGTACATTTTAAATCTCTATACAATAGAATATTACACATTAGCTTTTGCTCTTGTTGGCAGATTTCTTGTGGGAAGATCTACTTTGGGACTCCAGTAGCACTGAATACTGAGCAACTGACAGAAATAGAGAGTTTGAAGCAATGTCTCTGCTGGCATAACTCCATTGCAGCCAGAGGGTGAAATCCCAGCCCTGTTGAGATGTACGGGACTTGTGCCAGGCTTCAGCTGCTGAGAACTCTTTTAGCAACTCAACCCTGATTTTCCTTTGGACTGAAACCTCCCTGTGGATCTCAGCCTAGAAACACTTGCATCTTTGACACAGAAGAAAAATGTTCTGCAGCAAGCAAAAGAGCTTGGAAATGATTTAAACTTCATCAGTGGAACCCTTGCTGTAGACAGTCACTGCGGGCTAAATTTGGTTTGTGTGGTAGGACACTGAGTGGCTCAGAGACACTCATCTCCCTCAGTGATGGAAGGGCTCATGCTTTGGCTGCAGTCACAGTTTATTGGATGTGCTCCCTGTTACTCCTGTGAACAGCAGGAGCAAAGTTTTGGTGCTCTCAGTGTGACTCATTCATGCAGTCAGTGCTCATCAACATTTTTTTAAGACCAGGAACCCTATATATTGACAATGCATCTCTCTCTTCTTTTTGCAGTGTATATTGCTATCGTGTCCTGGCTCCTTTTCCAGGGTGTTTGCTGGAAGCTCTTGAGGATAAAGACACACCTGCATCAAAGTCCCTGCACTCCTGTTTGTGCAAGGCTGACCACAGCCCCAGAGAGGTCAGAAATGAAGCAGGAAAAAAGGTGCTGGAAAGCCAAAAAAAAAAAAATTCATAATAATTCTGGTGTCTTTATACATTATAAAGAAACATGATGGGGAAAACTGTTTTGCTTTGCAGGTCACCTTCACAGCAAACAGGAATCATTCAGTCACTGTTGGATAATACCAAGGGCACTCTCAGAGGCTGGCGATTGGAATGATTAAAAAAATATGAGCAAGATTTTAAGTGTCTCTTTGAGAAACAAACAGAGCAAAATCATTCATTAGTGGTGGAATAGACACTGTAAACAATGTATTTAATGAATCTGGAAGGATCTTACAGGGGAGCAGATGACTAGCTCTGTATTTCCAGCACAGCCCCAGTCCCTCACAGAAGGAGTTTGACCTTGCCTTTCTATCTCACACATCAAGCTTTCTGCAGCTGTGTCTCTTTTTGCATTTGAGGAAACAGGAAATATTTCACAGAATCAATGTAGTTGGCTGGTAAGCTAGTGCAGGTTGCCAAGGATTGTGTCCAGCTGGGTTTTGTGTATCTCCATGGAGTAAGATTCCACCACCTTTCTGCACATCTGCACAACTGACTTGGTTTTGAGCATTCTCATGGTTAAAAAAAAAAAAAGAAAATGTTCAGGTGGAATCTGGATTTTCAGTTTGTGTCTCTTACCCTATCGTGATGTCAGCTCTGTAAAGAACAGTCTGCCTCCCTCTTGTTCTCTGTGCTTGGGATGGACCTTCACAGCACTTGCAGGTGATCTGATGATCTCTGAGCCAGGCAGCTTTTCTGCATGCTGCAATCTCCAGGACCATCTCACAAGAAGATCCCTGAGGAGGCCAAAGTCTGCTCTTCCAAATCAGAGTTGTGGTCTTGCCTTTTGTGCCACTGTCCCCTCTCAGGATCCTGAACTCCCTTGTCCGACAGGCACTGCACCAAATGCTGACCCACCTTCACGTTTCCAAGCAGCTCTTCCTTAATTCTGCTGCCCAGCAGAGCACCCTTGCTTATTAATTCCTCGATCACACATGCCAGGGAGTTGTCAGTGTGCTCTTGAACTTGCCTAGACTGTTTGGGCCCTCCTACTATGTTGTCATTTCTAGTCCAAACCTCTTCCTACCAGCTTCAAAAGAAACCTTGGCATAAAATAAATCCACTTCCCTCCTGCTGCAGGCCTGGTGCAGCATTTCCAGGTGTACTGGTTGTGAGGTGGCTTGGAGCCCACATCTGATGTCCTCTGTACCTCTCCAGCTGCTCTGGAGCACCAGCACTTGCCTTCCTGGACAGATGTTCACCTGAAACCATCTCACCAGTGACACATCACATAAGTGTTCTTGGTGAAGTGTTTCAGTGTTTTCTGCTTTTCAGCTAACCACACTTGTGACTTCCTTCCTGCTAAAGGCTTGACATAACGTGAATAAACTTTCTTAAGTGGTTGTTTTGGGTTTTTTTGGGTTTTTTTTTTTTTTTTTTTTTTTACCTTGAAAATTGAAGGGTTCTCCTCAAATCTATAATGTTTGGGGCTGAAAACACAGGATACAAAATTACTCTTTCCAGGGGCTCTAAATAGATGCAGCAGACAAAAGGAAGAAATGAAGGCAGAAACACCACCTATGTATGAAAAAAATGTTACCAGTTCTAAACTCCGATAAAAGCCTTTTTGTCCAGCCTTTGCCAGATACACTGTCATTCCTGGAGTTTGGTTTGAAATCCTCCCCAAGTGACTGAATTAAAGCCATTCATGTACTAAAATAGAGTTGATGACTCCGAAAGTTGTAGTGCTACTGTATTATTGATCCCACCAGGAGACAGGCCCCTGAGGGAGTCTGTCATTTCCCTCATCTGCACTCACTGAAGGATTCAGGACAGAAGTGGATTAAAATCTCGGGGGGGGGGGGGGGCTTTGAGCAACCGCTCCTTTCAGATTCCTGCGGGCAGTGTATTTCATTCTGAGCCCTGAGCAGCACCCAGCAAGGCTGCTCTGCTGCCTACACACAAATATCGCACGAAACTCCTCGGGCCAGAGCTCCCATGTGACAGAACGTGCGGCCAGGCATTTCACAGCTGCTGTCATCGATGGATTTCTGCTCCCACATATAGAAAGGGAAAGCCCAGCTAGCTGGGTTTGGCTCTGACAAGGAGCAGCAGTGCTCGTACCCTGCTCTGCTACCTTTCCTACGGGGGAGATGTGAATTACAGGATCACCTGCACGTCTTTGGGCTGTTCTGTGGAATGGAGCTATTTCCTTGGGACCCCCCAGCCAAGGATGTCACAAGGTTTGTGGAAGCTTGTCCACCACTTCTACAGCTTCTTGCCTGGAGAAGCTGCCCTTCCCTCGTTATTTTGCATCCTGCCCGTAGCCAGGCTCAAGAGAGCAACTCATCTCCTCAAGAAGCTACTGGCAGAATTCAGGCGCTTGAGAACGTTTTTAGTGCTCATCAGGATTCAGGCTCACATTTTAAGCACGGGAAGACTCAAAGCACAACCCCTGGCTTTCCTTACGTGCCACCAGCATTGGGTCCCAGGAGCAGAACGATGTGCTGTAGCCCTGCCAAGCCCTGAGGTGCCTGCTGCCCCGACAACAGCCTTTTCTGCTTGGTGGAAACCAACACCAAATCTCTCCCGGAACTAAAAACAAAACCAACTAACTCACAAATTTTTATTTATTTATTTATTTATTTTCCCCAGTGAAGGAGGGCTTAACTGCCAGGAAACCGCCCTCCGGGAAACCTGTGACAACGCTCCTCTCAGTGTTACAGCCAGGGCTTAAAATGGCGCGGAAGGGCAGCGAACCGCTCCCTCACTCCGCTGTGCCGCACCAGCCGCTCTCGGGGCGCCGCGGGGTTATTGCCCGGAGGGAAGTCAGTCGGTGTGAGAGGGGAGGCAGAGCGCTGAGGGGAGGCAGGGCGAGCAGACGGACCCGACCCAGCAGCGGCAGCGCCCCGAGAAGGAGAAGATGGCGGCGGCAGCGCTGACCAATCGGCGCGCGGCGCCGGCTCGCGCCCGCCCGCTACCCAGTCCCGGCGCTCCGCGTGCCCGGGACTGTTCCATTCGCCGCAATCGCCCCCTCCCGCTGCCCGGGTTGGTAGCACCCGGCCGATATAAAATGGAGCGCGGCGCACGTGTGCTCCTCAGTGCCGGCGGGAGAGGGAGGCGGTGTGGGTTCTGTGTCGGTGGTGTCGGTGTGGAGAGGGCGCGGTGGGGGTCGGGCGTGCCGCACAGTCACCGTAGAGCCCCTCGGTGCTCGTGTCCCCGTCCCCTGTGAGGGTCGCCGGTGCCCCCCTGCCCGGCCCCGCGCTGCTTCTGCTCCCCCGCGGGATGCGGGCTCGGCCCGCCCCGCTAGCCCTCACCCCCTCGCCGGCCGCAGCATGAGCGCGGCGAGCGACACGTATTTCCTTATAAAAGACATAAAACCCGGACTGAAAAACTTAAATGTCATCTTTATTGTGCTGGAGATCGGTAAGTGGCGCCCGGCACGCCCCACCCCCGGGCCGCCCACGCGTGTCACGGCGGGCGGGGGGGCCGGAGGCGCCGTGCTCCCCCTGAGCCGCGCTTCTCCCCGCAGGGCGAGTCACCAAGACGAAGGACGGGCACGAGGTGAGGTCCTGCAAGGTGGCGGACAAGACGGGCAGCATCACCATCTGCGTGTGGGACGAGATCGGCGGCCTCATCCAGCCGGGGGACATCATCCGCCTGACCAAAGGGTGCGTACGGTGCCGGGCCGCGCCGCCCTTTGTCACCCGCGGGGCCCCTCCAGGGCCACGGGGACACGGCCGCCGCCTCCCACCCGCTCCCTGTTACCGAGCCAGCGCCCTAAGGTCACTTGCCAGATTAAACCCACCCTTCCCAGGCCATGACTAGTGTGAGTGTACAGGCTAGGAGGGACTTGGGTTTGTAATTAAGGGGGGGGGTGGTGGTGAAGAGGTTTGGGTTGGCTTGAAAAAGTTCCCTAGGAAAATACTTCTGGGGTAGGGGGGAGTGCAACAGTCAGTCCTGGTCTGTAAGTCAAGCAGGGGAAGTCCAAAGCATGTTCTTATTTTCACAGCTAGTTCTTTACTCTGGCAGTCAGCTCCTTAATTGAAGGGAGGGGGTGGTTACATTATCACGCAGAAAAGTTGCTTTTCATTGGAAGGATACAACAAGAATGACAGACAGAGGAGAACTTTTTCAGTTTCACTTTAAAAAATTCATTCTAGGGCTACACTGTAGAATGTCTTAATTTGGTTAGAGGCAAATAATTCCTCAGTGGTAATTTAGTTAAAAAAAGAAACAAACGCAACTCCCAAACTTACTGTGAGAAGCAATGTTGGAGTCAATCTGAAAATCCTTTTCTATGTCACTTAAATTGCCACTAGCAAAGCCATGGTAAGTTTCATTTCAGTTCTTGATGCCAGTTAGGTTACACTTTTAGAAATCCATTACACTGAGCCTTTGGCCTCTGGCACTCCAGGATCTGCAGTGTGTGTAAGGTCCTGTTAATTTGTTTTTATGAAAAAGTAGGTGAAAGGTGACTCAGGCTGCTAACTGAGCTGCTCTTAAGTTGTTCATTTGAGCGTAATTCTCAGTTCTGGACTGATTGCATGACCCTTGCCACCAAAACTACAGCTGCTTCCTCCTATGCAAATGTCCTTTTATACGAAATGGGCTGGCTCCTCAGCAGAGGTGGTTCTAGGGAAGGCTGCTTGCGTGGAGAACACGTGGAGCGCAGGGATGGGTGGAACTAAACCAGAGCTCTGGGCCAGCACAAAGCCCTGTGTGTAAATTACATTGGAACAAATTAAGAGCGATACTGTTCAGCAGCATTACTGTACTCCCTTCTGTGACTGGCTTACTGTAACTGCTCTGGTGTTTCTGTGCCACAAATGGGAGAGTCACGGCATCCTTTGATGTAAAAAAACTGAGCTTGGCTTGTGTGTATTAAATTTATGAGCTGACCTCACTGTTTCTGGTGGGTGGCGAAGTCATGCCTTCATTTACATGAATTGCATGCTCCTTTAGGACTGCAGAGGGAGTGAAATGGCAAAAGCTAAATCCATTCTGGTTTGGCTCTCATCTTCAGAAAACTGGCCTCATGTTGGCATATGGGACTCTCCAAACACAATTTCCTGTTTAAATAGAATGGAGTGTGTGATGTTTCCATTGCAAGGCAGGGAAATTTCAGCTCTCTAGGCTAATCTGTCTTCATAATGCAGGATGCCCTCTGATACAAGCAGAAAAGCTTACACAGGCACCACGAGTAAACATGCCTTTTTCCTGCCCTTGCTGAATTTCTAGCTGCAGATGCATTCTTCTGCAAAAGCAACACTTGCTTACTTTTGTCACTGGATGGTGAACACATTTACAGGAAGCTGTTGCACTTAATATTTCTAAATTTGAAACTAGTGCTGGAGTTCAGTGCTTTATGGCCACCTTCTTTTGAGATAACAACAAATGCTTGCATACATGGAGTAACTTTGTGCTGGAGGTTGTTAGTCACATGTTTTGCTGGGTCTTTTCCCAGTAAATGTATGTTTGACTTACATTTATTGTTTGGTAGCTCTTTCCCTTTGTTTTCTGCCACAAGACTGCCTGACTAGCTAGTTATTAAAGGTTAAGCAGTGAGGGAATCTTCAAAGTGAATCTGTGAAGTGAAGAACACTAATCCTTGTTCTGGATGGAAAGCTCCCAAGATAGTATCTGCAGTTACATTCATTGCTTGTGCTTTCCTGCTGGTGCTGAAGTTTGGAGAAGGTTATCACTGTGCTTTCAGTGCTGTCCTCTCCTGCCAACCTGACTCCTCCCTGGTGCCTCCTCAGGGCCTGGCATGTGGCCGGATGTCTCCCAGTCTCAGCAGATAAGGCAAAGGGCAACAGGAAGGTTTGTTATCTCTGTTCCAGAGATACACCTGGAGTGTAAGGAACGGGTGACTTGTCCAGAGTGGTGACTCCTGTGAGTGCAGTTGCCGAGGCCCCCTGTTCCTGTGTTAGAAGACACACACATTCTTTTTAACTCCCTTGCACTGTGCCTGTGTTTCTGGTCTGCATTTTCCTCATTCTCTACACATATGTGATGCCCCTCACTGAAGGAAGCAATTACACAGAAAGTTTTGTATGGCTCAGACTTCAGTGTTTGAAGTCAAGTGCAACCATAGAGTGCACTTACACTGTCTTCCTAAGGGAATGTTCCTGCAATCAAAAAAATCATTTCAGTGTGTTTCTAGACATCACTCGGAGTTTGATGGCCAAACTTGTGCCTTTACAGTACCCTATCTGATAAGGAGCTATACTATGAATGTGAGCACTTTTGATTGTAACATGTTCAGTAGCAGTAGCTGTTCTCTCCAGCAGGCAAAGGTGATTCTTTCCTGGCTCCTGCTGGAAGCAGAACTGAGAGTTGTCACCAAATATAACGCAGATACTGCTTTTGGCAAAATGCCTTTTCTCTGCAGGACAAGTCATAAGGGTTGCTCCAGTCAACAGAAGAGCAACCAATCTCAAAATAATTGGCTGCTTTCCTGGAATTTTCAAAGGAGTCTGCTGAGCTTCCAGTACCTTTGGGTAGAAGTAGTGCATGGGGATCTATAAGCCATTGGTGCTGGTGACACTGGGGGCCTTGAGAGTTTTTTTAGTCCATGCTAGTGTGTAATGCTTGTTAACTTCCTGCAAGATAGCATGCTTCCACTTCCTCTGTCAGCTCATTCACTAAGAAACTGCTTCCCTTCTCCTTTCTTTGGCCAGGTATGCATCTCTGTGGAAAGGATGCCTGACACTTTACACAGGACGAGGAGGAGAGCTGCATAAAATTGGGGAGTAAGTATTGTATTTTCATACTTCTCAGCAGACTACAATGGTAAGTATGAGACCTGGTAGCTCTTAGGAAATGGAATTTAGGGTAGCAAAAGTGTGTTCTCAGTTGGTCATGGATGTAATGAGTTTTGACCCTCTTTGGAGGGTGCTGAGGAAAATCAGCCTCCATCACTGGCATAGGCCTAGGAGGAGGAAGTGTATAAATGACAAAGGACTGAATCTGCATTGCTTACCTAGGCCTTATCTTGATTAACCACTTCATTTTGGTGGAAGCCTTTTGTACGTGTGTCATCCGTGAGGGACAGGCAATGCAGAGAAGGAAGAGCAAGGTCATTCCAGTGAATCATATCCAAGCAAGCCTCATTAAACTTGCTTTAAACTGCCCACAGACTGGAGCAACAGCTCCTGCCTAAGAACAAACATGAGTAACATACTTGAGCAATAGAAAAAACAGCAACATTTTCTAACCAGAAGAGTACTTCCACTGTTGCACAAGGGAGACTTTGCAGTCATCAGGGAAGTGGTGCTCTGGGATTGCCACCTATCTTACTCTGTGGTTCAGAAATGCCCAGTATTCAGATGGATTTACATGAAAAAGGATCTACAGATTGTCTTGTACAAAATCCAATACCTCAGAAGCCATCCAGCTGACTTACTCTCCAGCAGGCTGGAGTGATAAGAGTCCTTATCTGGATTGTGCCTCCCAGCAGCAAGTGGGAGCTCCACTTAATGTTTAATCATTCCAAGCAGTGTAATGATCCAGATCTTTTCCTCTCTGCCATAATTTCCATGCAGTGAGTTGATGGGCCTCTTTTACCGTAGTCTCCTTGAGTGGAAAAGGATGCTTTGAATTTCATTGCCTGTTTTGGGCTCCTCTGTGCTGTTACTGTTAATGAGGCACTGCATGGTATGGGAGTGTGTGGGAGTGAGTTTTCTCTAGAGCTGTAATGCAATCCCTGTCTGGGAGCAGGCTGGGTGACTCAGTGCCTCAGGTGACCTTGTGAGTGGGTGCTGGACAAGATTGTGCAGCTGGAAGAGAGACAAAGGGAGCCCTTTCACCACCTTTTATTTAGGCCAGTTTACCTCCTTGAGTAAATGAATAATTGCCTCTGCTTGATTGAAATGCCCTCACCAGGAAGATGTGGCAGCTTTGCCACAAGCCTATAAAGGGATCAAAGAGCCTTTTAATACTTACTGATATTCTCTGAACAGTGGGGTCTGGATTAATTCTAGGTGATGGGATGTGTCAAGAACATGTGCTCTGTGAATTGTGGAGTTGAGAACTCTGTTAAAAAATGGCTTTAGGGCTTTCTAGTAATCCTAATTTCTTCCCAGGTTCTGCATGGTATACTCAGAAGTGCCAAACTACAGCGAGCCCAACTCAGAACACGTCGGGCAGAGCAAACTGGTATGTTAAACTTGTCTGAGGCTTCAGGCCTCAGGTGCTCTTTGTTCAGAATATTTCATGCTAGGCTGTGATCAGATATGAGTCTTCTGGAAAAATGGACTCAATGATATATAGCCAAGAATGAGCCAATAATTGAAGTATCAGATAAATGCCAAATGGAGCCACTGTGAGAACACAGAGGGGGAAGAAATCAGCCCCTTTCTGTAAAAATGTGAATTTTCTTTCTCTGATCCATGTCCTCTTCTTTCCCCCCCCCCCCCCTTTCTCTAAAGGCACAGGGTGAACAGAATAATATTTCTGCATCAAGTGGTATGGGTACTTGTACTTTTGGGCCACTGGGTAAGTTTTTTTTCAATTTCTGGAAGTGAAAAAATGAGAAAGACTTAATGGGAGTAAAAATTTATTTCAAGGTTCTCCATTCTTGGGATAATAATGTGTACTAGGCTCTAAAAAGTCATTCAGACCAGGGCCTGAACCTCAAGCACGTAAGCATGAACATTTCCTGAAACTGTTTTCAGGATTTCATCTGTAGGAGAGGAGGGGATTAGAATATTCAGGGTGCCTATATCACATAGGATGGCTTGACTAGTCTTAGATTGTTGTGATGCTTTTGAAAAGTTTTCGCACCACTTGAAATTCAGTTTTTTTTAAGCTTCCTGAGACCTTGACTTTAAAAAATACTTCAGTAGATACCGTGGCATTCTTTCCTGATTAGCTCCTGAAAACAGAAGTGGTGATAATCTGAATTCCAGTATTTGACTTATCAGATAATTTTGTGCTGTATTTAAGCATAAAAATCTTAAATATGAATATACTTCAAGGCCTTCAGCAGGTGTAAGAGGAGAGGGAATCTTGGTTCTGGCCTGCCTACACAATGCCCATGCTTAGTAGTGTTATAAAGCTGTTACTCTGACCATTCTTGCTTTAGCTGAGAAAGGGGAGTAGGGATGGAGGGAAGGTAGTTTGGGAGGGGAAAGGTAAGCTGTGATTTGGGGGTCTTGCAGTACCGGAGAGGCTTTTCCTTCTGGTCTTCAGGATTTAGTGGTTACTTCAAACTTCATGTATTCCCTGTTGGTAAACTTAAGTAAGGAATAGGTGATTTCAACCCATGGAACTTGTGATGTTTTTTCTGTCTTCTTAGGAAATGGTTTACAAACTGGACCTGAAGCAAGTGGATTTCCATTCACGTATAACCACGGCCACATTTATGCAGGTAGTGGGAGAGGCAATGGACGAGCACCTGTAAATCCAGCAGCAGCTAATAGTGTTCAGCCTCTTCCCCCTGCTGTCAGTAACGGGAGGGACCCACGCAGGGCCTTTAAAAGATGACTATGCCAAATGTGGTTGTACAGCTTGCTTAAACTCTACACTCTACTTGAACACTTACTGCACTTTTATTTATAGTTAACTGTGAACCAGTTTGTCCTTTGTGGATTTTTTTTTTGTTGTTGGTTTTTTTTTACTTTTTTGGTGTATGGAGCAAACTTGATGTGATTTCTTGTTTTGCATCAGGGGAGCACAGTGAGCCTTCCCTGTGCTTAAAGGGGGTAGGGGGAGAAGGTGGATACAAGGAAGTAAGGGTCACAAGTGGAAGTGTCTGAATTAAAACTCGGTGCCCTTTGCTGAACAGAAGAAAAATTTCAGTTGCATACATATATTTGTTTCTGTTGGTCAGCCATGTGGCCTTAATAGGTCTGATCTGTCCTGTGCACAAATGCATTGGCTTCCGTTAGCGTTAACGGGAGCTCTTCGTACTGGGAGAGAAATGAAGGGGAAGAGCAAAAACTCTTTGGTGAGCAAGGTGTCCTGGGAATGAATATGGCTTGTGAAAGCAATAAGTGTAAGGAAATAGTGGTGCCAGACCTAGTGGTGCCTCTGGAATCGGAGAACGGATAGCTCAGATCAAAGCTGAAGATGTGGTGAGTGTCTTGAAGCTTGATTCTGATTTCAGAAAGCTCTGAACACCATTGTCACTGTCAAGGAAAGTGACACCGATTTTTGCTTTGGATAGAAGCTTGGATATTCATTCTTGCTTTGCTTGAGATAGCAGAATAGGAGGATCTAAATTCAGACAGTGTTGGGGAATATGATTTTTGGAGCCTTTCCTTGTATAAAAGGCCAAGGTTATTTTGCAGGAGCCTGAATTTCCAGGAGTGGAGTTTTCTCAAATGCTGCATTACCCATCTCTTCAATGAGTCTGCCTACTCCTTCTTCCTTCATTCACTTTTCTGAATAAATTATGTATTAGATGAAGCTGTATATGTGGATTGCAGAGGTACTGGCCAAGCACACATCTGCACTTCAGATGCTGTTAAGCTTTCCTTCCTCTGTTTTGTATGAAAGATGAATTATCCTTTCAAGAGCCCCCTCCATATCCTGGGGGGGCCAATAGCTGGTTTTATTTCTGAGATCACAAATGCCTTGACTCTAAATGAGAGTCCAGTGCCATATTTCAGATCAGGTTCAAAAACAGCTCGGAAACTGAGGTGTCATACTGGATTCATCTGTTTAACTCTTCTTAACTGACCTCTCAAATAAAAAAAAATTGCACTAACCACATCAAAAACAAATCTAACTTTCTTTCTGTCAAGCCATAAAGACTTCATGACAAAAGGCTGTTTCTTAATTGTGAGTTGTCTCTGTGGTCATTCATGTTATTTGAATCTACCAATGTGTTACTAATGTTTACAAGTTGTTTACATTTGATACTTTTTGCTTTTGGTACTTTATCACGATCTGTTAAAAATTTCTTCTGATTGGTGCAAGTTCCCTGTTTGGTGTGAAATACTGAACTTTGAAATGCAAGCATCAGCAGCAACAAACTGCTGAAGGGAGGCTGAGAGAGACCTGTGTGCCCAGACACCTGAGGGCTCTTTGTCTCTCCTCTGGTAAAGTGCTTTTCTGGTACTTCCACGTGGAACTAGTGAAACTTGTTTTGGACACAAGAGGGTGGCATGCCTCAGGAGATCCCCTCTGAGTGCTGCTGTGGAAGAATTCTGCTCATTGGTGAAAGTCATTTCTGGGGAAATGGTGTAAGGAGGCAACGTGTAACTCAGGGACTTTAACTTGCTTACTTGTTTAAATAAATGTGATGTATAGTCTAGATGCATGGACAACCTCTTCTGCAGTGTTGCTCTGAGACATTTGATAGGCTTGTGAGAAGGAAGCCAAGAGGTCTTCTAAACCCAGGAAGTATCCGTGATGTGTTCCAGAGGTACATGAGATGTAAGTATGCTGTGAGAGCCATGCTGCCAAGTCAGTAGCAGCTGTAAAGTTAGCAAAGGGAACAGTGCAGGTGAAGGCATGGTGGGGAATCGGTGCTCATCAGGAGTATCTGCAGTGTGCATCTCAAGTCCTGGTGGTCTTACCTGTGGCATAAAGAAGTTAAAATCTGTGTGCTGAGGTGCCTGATGTTTGTAGCTCAATGCATCCGAGCTTTTATTAAGCTAATAAACAGAATACTTGTTCACAAATTCCAAGTAAAAAGTGATATGATTAATGCTAATAAGTGGTGTAAGAATAAAACCCTGCAGTCAGGTGGATAATCAATGTGCAGTCAAGAGGAAAAAAAGCAAGAGACTGGTCTTGACGTTCCCAAGGTTAGTAGCATTCCTGCTTTCCTGTTTCTTATGTGAAACTATTGCACTTTTATTAATAAATTTTTACTTCTTTGCAGGGGAAATCTGTGCCCTGAAATGGACATGGACTTAAAATTTTTCAAGGTCCTCTGATCTTCCACTGACCCTGTGACAAAGTTGTTTCCCTCAGAGCTATCAGTGTCAAGATAGTGAGCTCTCAGCTTGCAGAGGAGTTTGGGAGCCTGCCTTACAGCTGTTGAATTCACATCACCTGGGTTCACAGACACACATCTCTGTGCAAACATGCAGTTGGGAATTACTGTGACATGCTTAGGCAGTTCATCAGTGCTCAGTGGTTAAGTCAGGGAGTCTCTTTAGAGATGTCTTCCTATTAATCGTTAGGCTGCACTTGGGGATAGTCTCATTCTGGAAAATACAGATTTCCAAAGGAAAAAAAAAGAAACTGACTGGAAGGTGTTCATGTACCCAAACTTGCACGGTGCTGAGTCGTCCCTAAACACATCAATCACGATTCCCTGCTCTCATCACCTGACAACAGCTCCCCCTCTCCCACCTGCTCCAGCACAAGGACTGATGGCAGAGTGGCAGTGGAAAGAGTTCTGCTGCCATCTGTATTTCTTCTTCCCATCCTGTGCATGAGTCACCTTGATTTGAAAGGGGCAAAGCAGTCCTGTACTGTGAAATACTGTCATAACTTCAGATACAGGGGAACTCATACACCCCTTGTCCACAGTGAAAATGGGACGGTGCTGTAAGAACAAATACAAATGCAGGACCTGAAATGTAATCTGCCTTCACAACTTGTTTAATTAGCTTTGGCCATGACTTAGACCTGGTGGGTTGCAGTCCTGTACTCTCCAAATAACGCTGCTCTTAAGCATCACAAGTCCCAGGAAGGGTGTCTGCAGTGAGTGCTGCTTCTGCAAAGTGGTGATGGGTGGTACAAAGCACCTTTTCTACCTCTGCAGCGTGTGCACAGACAACCCCCTTAGCAGCACTGCAGGGCTGGCCCCTGTGTTCTCTGAAACCCTTCATGTTTTTCATAGCTACTGAACTCTGTGTTTTGTACTGACCCAGCTGCTGTGGCCGTCTTCTGCAGCTCATGTAGACACTCCTAAAACAAGGGATCTTTTCCCAGCTATAAAGCAGGTTTTTTTCAGAAGTTCCTGAAGCGCTTTTATAGGACTAGGGATTAGTGAAAGCAACGGTGTTTGGAGCGTTTCTGGGGACGTCTCCTGGGCTCCTTCATGGCCCATGTGTTTTCACCTGCCAGGTTGTTGCCTTGTTTCTCAAATGCTTGTAGATTTGCCCAGTCAAACACGCTCCTTGCCCTTAACCCCTGAGCCAAGCCGTGACCTGTGCTGTGTGTGTGGTGTCCGGCGATGCTTCCCACGGGATCCCAGGAGCTGCAGGCAGTTAATTTGGGGAATTGCTCCTCAGTCCAGCATTTGTGCGTGCTCCTGAGGAGGCTGCAGGGCTGAGTGCCCATCCCGGAGCTGATGAGCTCTGTTAATGGTCGCTGCATGCCCCAGCCAAGTGCTCCCCTGGCTCTGCAGGGTGAGCCTGGCCCTCTCTGCTGAGGAGCACAGGAGCCCCGGGCATCCCAGCAATTCAGCCTTCATCGTCCTGCTGAGTCCTTTATTCTTGCTTCCAGAGAATGTGGAATTGTTAGGGCTTTTTATGGGGATTCTGCTTTTTAATTTATTCTGTGATGGACATTTGTGTGTGTGTGTAACTGGGATGAGAAGATTAATCCTAAACAAGCTGTTGATTAAACTACTGGAGTTCAAAGGGATTAGGAAAACTTTGGAAGTGACTAAGGGGAACTCTTAAGGACTTCATGTAGGTTTTTAATGTCTCTAAATTGCTGATATTTTTTTTTTTCCTCATAAAGGAAACAATGCAGTTGTAAGAGCTTCATCTAAAACTGCCCTCCCACATTCCCATCTGATAAAACCTGTCTGGGTTTGTACATGTCCTGGGAAGTAAGAATAGGGAAGAAAGAAAACATCAGGATGTAGCTCAGAGAAGAAAACCCTTGTGCTCTAAATGTACCTTCAGAGCTAAATGTTTCTTTATTAAACAAGATTATATGGGATGCTTTTGGCTGTGTAGAATGGGTTGTAGGGCTGACTGGCTGCTCCATTATTAATAAATTTGCATATAAAAGACAAAATTGGCTTAATCACCATCAACTGTGACTCTATGGGAGCATAGTTTTATGTTGGTTGTAGTGTGTCAGCAGAAACCTCTACCAAGCTTTCTTTGAGTTCATGTCCAGAGGATGAAATGGCTTTGCAAAGAACTGGACAGGTATTTGGGAAATTTGGAACCATGCTTGTCCATCCTGTGTCCCATGGGGCTCACTGGGAGATCCCATTGACTTCAAGGATAATTTGGGTCAGGTCCTGTGCAGGCAGTAGTTTCTCATCTGTAGAACTGGGATAAAGTGGTCGTGCAGACCTGTCAGGTGCTAAATTCATAATCTATGTTGTGGATGGTGTGGACAAGCTGAAATCCACAGCCAATATGTTGAGTTCTTTCTTTCTAAATCAGGAAACTTTTCCAAATATGTATTTCTAAGCCCGGATTCTTTGTAGTTAAGCAATTGGCCTTGCCCTTTTGAGTTTGCTGCTTTCTTTTTTTCTTTTTCTTTCTTTTTTTTTTTTTTCTTTTTCCTCCCAGCTGTGCCAAGTACTGCAACTCTGTGCCCAAAACTCCAAGTGACCTGTCAGTGCAACTGGGAGAAGCTGCTGCTTTCCTGGGCCCTGCCTGCCATGGCAGGGGTGGGGATACCCCAAATCAGGATAGCTGGGGGATGCCAAGGCAAGGCCTGCCAGCAGAAGGGCTGGTGGGACCCTGGCTGGTGGCTTCTGGCTCCTGTGTCGTGGGCAAATTTTTTGAAAGGGTTGGACAGTTACTGTCAGGAGTGGCTCAGAGAGGGGAGAAGTTGGTTCTGGTGTAGGGCAAAATAAAGATGCATTAAATGATCTCTAGCTGGCTCCACCATTCTTTTCTATGATTTATGCATTAGCTTAAGTTTTTTAATTTCCTTCTTCCTGCTTGATTAATACTAAATTTAATTTTCTATAATCAACTTGAGCATGTAACTTGAAGAGATGAGGTTTAGGCTGATTGCAGTAAAAATCTACCTATCCAGCCTAGCTCGAATAAAGCAAAACTATTTTTATCCCTAAATTATGCAATATTTTCATGGAGCTCTGCAGCCTACTTATATTTAACCTTTGAAGGGAGTGCTCTATTTTTTCAGATCACCTAATGCAAACTTTGCAAATGGGTTTTTTAATTATGAGAAACCCACCTGCATGCCATCAACCAAATTATTAGTGGGGCAGAGAAGGATAACCAATAGTGCTGCCAGACTTAAGGTGAATATGAAAAATGTTTAAATGCCGAGAACAGGAGTTGCCAAGAAATAACTTTAAACACCAGGTGCTGGAGGAACAAATTAATATTACTCACTTTATTTTTAGAAATAGTGAGTTGAGACCTGATGCAGTTAGACATTTCTATGTGCAGCAGCAGTGCTTGGCTATGCAATAGGACCAACAAAACCAACACAACCTTCTTTTAGAAGAAAATAAAAGATCTATTTTAGTTTTAAAAAGCCTTAGGTAGGGAGAGAAAGAGAACTTCATAAACTCCCTACTATTTTTAAGTCTCTGGTGAGCTGTTGTGCCGTTACTTATCAGAGCTGTCTGTGATGTGGGTTGGGATGACCTTGAAGCAAGAAACTTCTGTGCAAAGGCCATTCTTGCAAGTGTTTGCCTGGAATTCCCAGTCTGGTTTCATTTTGGCTGTGCTTTACTGATGGCAGGGCCCATTGCTAGGGACAGTGAGTCTAAATGTTCTTGCTGAGCTTATTTCCCCCAGTAGTATGGGGAGTCAGAGGTAATTCCTAGAGAAGGTGGGACCCAAAACATCAGTAAGTCAGGATCATTAAGCCAATTAGAAGGATGTGTCAGCTCAGGAAAAATGCTGCAATAAGCTTCCTGTCGTTTTTTTACCCAGGTGGACTTGCAGAAGTTCACTGTGCAACTTCATCAGTGTTGGACCCGAAGGCATGAGTCACAAAAATCTGTGTCTTTCTAGTAGGTCTAAATGTCTGGAAGCCACACTGGAAAAAAGAGGTGCATTGATCATGGTTGTTCTATTGGATGTGCGGTGACTGGGAAACAAGAACTGATAGCAGATCTGTAATTACCTTGTGTCCTGGGGATGTGCTCCAGTGGCCTGTTGTCACTGGGCTAATTGTGATTTAGTTTGGGTGCTATGAGCAAACGGCTCCTTCCACGGCCAGAGCTGGTGAGGCTTTTTCTTCAGTCCAGGCAGGCAGGTGTCCCCTGAGGAACTGGTTTAAAGGATTAGCTCCAGGTGCTGTGTGCAGCCTGTGATCAGAAGTAGCAGCCTGTCAGAGGGCCCCAGCTGTCAGCAGGGTGATGCACAGGACGAGGTCTCACATCACAGTATTTTTAGGTACCACAGGTGTTACCTCATCTTCCAAAAATACTTGGTTCACTCAGGATATGAGGGCTTTGGGGTTGGGATTTTTGTTTGTTTGTTTGTTTGTGACTTGTAAACTTGAGAGCCACCTGCTGTGCTGCTCTGTGGTTTCTTTGACTGCCTCCTTTTTTACCTGTCCTGAGAAAATCTTTCAGTGGAGATGCTCACCTAGTGTCCTGCTGAGCCTTCCCCTTCCTGTTGCTTAGCTTGCCTTGAGAGCACTTGCATTGCTGTTATTACTCTTTGGATGTTTGTCGGGTCTGTCTCATGATTTCTGCTTGTTCCAGCTCCTTTCTGTATTACCAAAGTAACTTACAGCCCTGCCCAGTTAGAGCCCCTCTTTCCCTCCCAAGCTGGGTGTGACATTGGCTGCCCTCAAGAATAACCATGATCTTCCTGCAATCCCATTGATGGGATCCACTGGGGCTGGAGAAGGCATTCCTTGCATCACAGTAACAAGTTGTTCACAGCTCCCCACGTGCTGGGCTTCAAATTCAGCCTTTCAAAAGACTTGGGTAAAGAAGAAAGGACTGTTTGTTTTGTTGTTTTTTTTTCCTGACTGCTGCAAATGAAAAAGCGTCTCACTTGGGAGATGTGGGTCATATTTATGGAAATGGGGAGAGCAGTTGCAATATTTATGGCAGTTA
Organism: Cinclus cinclus; assembly: GCF_963662255.1. Lineage (NCBI taxonomy): Eukaryota > Metazoa > Chordata > Aves > Passeriformes > Cinclidae > Cinclus > Cinclus cinclus. The sequence continues at coordinate 1,866,728 of NC_085066.1, read as the reverse complement.
CAGAAGTGCTTGTATCTATATTTTATTGATATGTATTTACGTGCCCACAAAAATCATCTTGCACACTAGTTGAGAGAACTTTATTTAGATTTAGTATTTTGAAGTCATTTTTTAGTGCTTCTTTATTATCCATGGAGTGCGAGGTCCAATATTTCAAGCAGGACTGTCACCAAACAGCCGGAGGTTTTTAAAAGATTTTTATTTTACATAAAGATAAATGTTGAAGCCACATTTTTCAGAGGCACCATCTGTTCTGTGTTGACCTTAATTTTCTGGATGAGTGCTTTTCTTCAAACATTTTAAGTCTTGTCTACATTTCATTTGGTTGGGAGTGTTTAGGTTATTTGTTGAACAGGAAATCAGATATTCAGAAGGCAAACACACCATTACGTTGCAAATTATTCCCTTTGTATAATTTAGCAAACTGCTTCGTAAATACTCTGCAGACTTGCTGGGGTAGCTCTGTGTCTCTGGCATCTGGTGGGTTGGCCCTGTGTGGGGCTGGATTTCTTTGGAATGTCACTGTCATGCCTTGCACTGGGCAATGGGGTGCAGAACACTGAGGGAGAATTGCTGGGGAGCTTTTGAAAGGAAATGTTTCTGGGAGTGAGGGTTGGGTAAAGATTTGTTGGTTGGCTTCATGGCCTTGGGAGGATTTGCTGTCCAACAAACAATAATATCTGCTCCTACTAAAAGGCAACTCTAAAACAGCTGTGTGACTTCATATGCACCATTCCCACAGGGCAGTACTCCCCTTTCTTCCTTCAAATTCTTGCTTCCATGTCTTCAGCTGAAATAGGCTTATAGATTATTTTTGCCTTCCTTTGCCTCCACTCTTGCTCTGTGGCTTGTCTGAACTTCTGTGGCTCCAGCAGTTCAGCTGTTTGCTACTCTGCCACTTCCAAAGGCTTTCAGGACCCTGCCTGTCTGCCTGTCCCTTCTGCATCAGCTCCTTGCCTTGCCTTATCCAAACCTTGTCCCTTGTCCTAACAGCTTCTTGGCACTGCCTGGCACTGTCCCCTTGCAGGGGGCTGCAGCCTAGGCCTGTACACCTGAATTTCTATTGATGTGTGGTCGATCTGGGCTAACACTGGCCTGCAATAGCAACTATTTTAGTGACAAAATGTATTCTTGGCAGAGAGAGTAATTTATTCGTGGCTTTGGATGGGAGGTGAGACCATAACCCTGCTCTTACGTGGCTTTTTAGTTTTAACTTAACATCTCCTTTTACCCCTGCAAAATGCGGAGTGATAGTGAGACATATTTTTTTTTTCCCTCAGAGTACAGATTTGGAAGTAAAACTCCTGATGTGGTAGAAAAAGTGTTATAAATTTTGTGTGTGTGTGTGTGCGCTTCAAGAAATTCCCAGAGGGGAAAGCTGTAAGGACTGCACTCTTTTAAATTAACCAGCTGGTTTCTTTACAGCTCTGCAATGTAAGTGCCTAGTAAAGCACATTTCAATGAGGTGCCAAGATATGGGAGAAAAGAGCTGAACAAACAACAAAATATCTGCTTCAACCAAGGCTGAGATGTTCTGAATGCCAAAGCCTGGAGTCTGTCTCACCAGGCTGGCTGCATTTGGAAATACCTATTCCTACACCAATTTTTGAGGCAAGTGATGGATAGGGAGGCAGAAGGAGTGACTGCTGGCTTCTGCTAGTGGCTGTTTGCCATCCCAAAAACCACACAGTGCTCTGGTGCCGGATCCTTAGAAGGTTTTTAGATGTTCATGTGGTACGTGAGGCCCCGTGGAGAAAGGCAGTGTGTGGCCAGGGCAGAGGAGGCAGCAGGCCAGCTCACCTTGCTGTTCTTCCTCCTCATCATGCCCAGGGCACCAGGAATCTCTGCTGGCAAGTGGGGATGTCAGTCTTGTTTCAACTCCAGCATCGTTTCCTAATCTGTGCTGTAAAATTATTAAATCTAGAGGGGGTAAGTTTTTCCTCTCGTGGTTATCGCTAGCATCTAGCTTTATATCTTTGTTTGCAATTTAATACTGGAGAAAACAAAGTCTCTTCTCCCTTGACCATGGAAATAAATGCTTTTTTCTACTTCTGAAAAAGCACCGAGTCCTGAAAATGGAAAACGAGAGTGGTATTGGTTGTTTTGAGGCTGTGATTTATGTGCAAATTGGACATCTCTAAACAGAGGGAGAGTAACTTACCCTGAAGAACTACAGCATCATCCTGCACCTGTGAGATGGGCTGGTAGGAAGATAAGGTATCTGGCTTAACTGCCAGAAGGTCAGCTCTTAATTATTACTGTGATTAATCTCAGGTGATCTTCTTTAGCTACTCAGCAGAAGGAGCAGTTGCAGAAGCTCATTAAAAGCATGACTCTTCAGCAGAGTAGGGGCTTGTTCCTGGGCTCTCCCAGGGGTGGGTGATACCTCAGAAATAGCACGTGGGGCTGACAGCAGCATTTAGACCCTCAGATGCCCCTCTAGGGTTGCTTGAAACACCTGAATTGTCAGCAAGTTGGACTGTGCATTGGGTGTGGGAGTTTTGGGCAGTCAGGTGGCATCCCAGTGTGCTGCCAGCTGTCCTGGCAGCAGTACCCCCTCCAAGGGGGTTCCAAACCAAGGGTCACAATCAAAATTTGAATGTCCCAAGGTAGAGTCTGGATTTGCAGCAGCTGGAGACCATGGCAGAAGTGGGGTAAGTGAATGTGCAACAGCTGTGTTGTTTTCATAACAGATCTATTTAAAAAGCATTATTTCTATCTCTCCAAACAGAAAAAAAGTTTAATTTTACAAGGCAAGGACCTGGGTTGGTTTTTTTGTTTGTTTGTTTTTTTTCCTCCATGCATCTGACTTTCTACAATTGCTTAAGAAAAATACCGAACTTTGGTAACACTGTGGCAGAATAAACTGTTTGGTGCATGTTCATAAGGTTTCTTTTGGTAGTTCCATAGCATGACGTTTGGAAGGGATTGAACAAATAAGTCTTTTGAGCTAAAAAAACTAGCTTTCATGTGACTTCAGGAAGTATTCTGCAAATACTGCCTTTGCTTTGCTATGTTACATGGTTATATCTGAACCATGTGAGTGTAAGTGTAGTGGGGTGACCAAAAGCTTTCTGGCCTGCTGGGCAGCAAGTTAAATAGGAAATCTCTGTAAAACTATTTGAAAGACTACAACTCCATGGGAATGTCTGAACTATCACCACCATGTGATTTTTAGATATTAAAAAAGAAGTGTTTTGGATCTAGGGAGCAATATGCTTTTCCCTGGCACATTAAGATAGGTTATTACTTAAAATTACAAAGGCAGCTCCATCTCCTCCAAATATGGCCTCACCCTCCCCAAAATCTGTGCTTGCTTTTCCCTGCTAGTACTTTTTATGTGGTGAAGTCCAAAGTCCTGCTACATGTTTAATTTTTGAGGGAGGCTGCTGTGCAGCCTGTCTCCCAGGGTGAAACTGGTGCTGAAAAATCTACCAGAAAACTGGCAGGTCACCTGGGGAAGCAGTACTGAAGTTGCTTTTGTTTGTCAGGGTGAAACAAAAGGTGTTCAATGATGGGAGATCCTGTGTATTGCTCGGATTTTGTGTGTGTGAGTGGGCTAACCCCAGGATGAAGAGCAGGAGGATGAATTCACAGGCACAGGACAGCTGAAGGTTGTCAGTGGGAGGTTCACAGGGCTGCAGAAAAGGCAAACACAAGCAAATGAGTTTTGATTCTTCTAGTCTGCAGCAAGAAAAGAATCCTTCACCCAGTCATAGCCCTGCTGCTTGGTTGCAGTGCCTTTGATGAGAAAATGACCCCACAGTTTTCCAGACAGTGCTGCCTGCCCAGGTCTCACCTGAGTGCTATTAAAGCTGCCCTGTCTCTCTTGGAGAGCTGCACCCTCTCTTGGCTGGGCTTGGGCAGCACACATCTCCTGGGGCTCCCACTCCCCCCCCCAAAAAAACCCAAAAAAAAACCGACCAAAAAAAAAAAAAAACCTTCAGAATGCCTACTTGATGTTTGGAAGAAAGAGCGAGTTTCTTGGGTTTCTGAGAAATGTTTTCCTTTTCACTTCTCACAGTAAATGATTAAAATTGCTAGTTTGTTTGTACTCATAGTTTTTAATAAAGCAGGCTCCTCTTTAAGGAAATTGCCACAAACCTGCATGTTCATAAGCCAAGTGTCGTTTTTCCTTATTAGAGCATGTTATTATTCCATATAATCTCTGAATTATAACTAATGAATATAGCTGCACCTAATTACTGAGCTAGCTACAGGTGAGAAGTTTATTTTTAATGAGATTTTTGTTTGATGGGAATGAATGGATTCTCCAAATGGCATATCCTCACATACAGAAGTTTTTACTGAGAGCTGGATATTCTAGTGATGTAGGTTGTGGTTTGTTTTGTTTTGTTTTTTTAAATATAATCCAAAATGTCATGTATGGTAACTTGGCTGGCTGCTCAGGAGTCAAGAATGCTGTTTGAGAAGATGCTTTCAGTGTTTTACCAGGACTCCCACATGTAAGAAACTTGCAGTGCAGGCTCTAGTGTAGAGCTATTGATGCTTTGGTAGCAGTGATGTGGCAATAAAGTCACTGCCTGGGAGCTGGGCACGACACTGTGTCTCCCCAGAGTGCCAGGAACCCCCAGAATAGTGTTCAGGTGCAGCCCCAACTGATGTTAATGCCCTGCACGAGTGATTCTGATCTAAAGCAGGCTGGTCCTGCTGTGCCATAAGCCATTTTCTCCCTGGCCTAGCTGGCACTGGTGCTTGGAATACTCCAACCAAAATCTGAGAGACACAAAAGTGTCCCTTTTGCTGGTGTTGGTGAGACTGAAGAGCAGTACATTCTCACTATAAAATTGGTGTCATAATTTGGAGCTAAATTTAGTCCTAGACATTGTTTATGGGTTCATCCAAATGCAGGCAAACAATTTTCCCACTATTATGAAAATAATTTGTTTACTTGCCATCTGATTATTATACATAATTTTCCTTTTTTTCCCCCCAAGATAAAATGAAGATCTTTTGATTAGCAGCTACAGTAAAATGTGTCTGATTTATTTGTGAGAGTTGCTGTTCGCCAAGTACATTGCTGCAGCACAAGTACTGTTTGTTATGACATTGTACTGAGTCACTTGTTGATGCTATTTGAGGGAGAAAATTTAGTTAAAGAAACTGGAACAGGATGTCCATTTTATTTCAGTACTTGTAGTCCTGAGTCATCTCAGACAGTTGATGAAATACAGCACCTCACATTTTAGACAGGGCTTCTCTTAACATAATTTGGGGATGCTATAATTGGATAGAGGGTGGAAAAATACATAGAGCTGATTTTATACAGAGAGGTTTATTTTAGTTGTTGCTCTCTGTTGAAGCACTCTTAAACTTTGCACACATCTGTGGCAATTTACCAGGACTTTAAATGCTTTGTATTTAGAGTAAAACAGGATCCAGTGTGTAGGCAGCACATGGCTGTGCAGGTACAGGGGTTTTGAGGAGTCTGTCTCAGCTGTGTGGATTCTGGCTGTGGAGATCAATTCGATTTATTCTTGGTTGATCATGTTGGCTGCCTCCTGCTTTACTTCCACTGCAAAAATAGAACTCCAGAGGTGTTTGGTTGAGTGCACGGGAAGCAAGCAATCAATGGGATGTTTTATTCTCATGGATGAGGTTGAATTCAAATATTAAGTGAAATTTTGGATATGATTTTATATCAGCCTGTATATCTGTGTGAGTGTGAGCATTAAGGTGTTTGTGAGAGTAGCATGAACCATTAAATGTATATTATTCTTACTTCCTGTATGAATTTGTTAATGATGTTAAGATTCTGAAGTTGAGCACGTTTCTCCTTAGGAACTCGGGGGCTTTTCAGAGTAATTTGCATGTATCCCATTAGCTTCACTTTGGGGTAGCAGGCAGCAAATCTTTAAAATACAGAATATTTATGGGCAGAAAATAAAGACTACTGACTGCATTTAAAGCAGTGGGAAGAAATTGCATTGGAATGATATAATTATTAGATTTGGAATTTGCCCTGTGAAACACAATCCTGCTTTAGGTGAGGGATGCTGCTGTAGGGTGAAGTCTGGACAGAGGATATGAGGGTCTGGTTTCACTCTTGATTTGGATACGTGCACGTTCAGTAGTTGCAGAAGCCCAGAAGATAAGGGGCCGGTGTGTGTGTGTGTGTGTGTCCAACACTGATAGCCAGATAGCTGTGGAATCGACCAAGGATTGTTGTTGGTAATAACAAGGTGTGAGAAAGGACAGGCTGTGGCTGGAGAAGGGGCCTTGTGGGGTAGGGCAGCACTCTGCTGGGACAAACACCCTTGATCTGGCTCCTGGAGAGAAGCACGAGCACAGGAATGAGGCTGAGAAGTGGGCATGGGAGCTGGGGGATCAAGACCACCAAAACTCTCTGAACTGTTTCCAGAAAGGTCTGAAAGAATGGGCTGTGCATGATGACTGATTTGTAGAGAAAATGAGAAACTTTGCAGGGCAGGGAAAGCCTACCTATTAAAATCCTCCACCAAGCCCAGGTGTGTGGGTACCCCAAGGACCCTGCACACCCCATCAGCTGCACCCATGCTGGAACCAGGGCTCGTGATCTCTTTTTCTCTCTTCTCTTCTCTGTAATTAATCTTCTCTCTTGCCTTTCACCTTCCCTTTTTATCCAAACCCCACTGCTGTTTACCTACAGAGGAGCTCTGGGACTGTTGTAGCGATTTCCATGCCAAGTGAGTAATTCACTAATAAAACTTTGTAAGCTTTTGCTGACCTTCTGATTTTTGTTGCCCTTCTCAGCCGCAAGGATCTGTGAATCTTGGGTGTTGCCTTCCCCTTAAGGGTGGCACATCACAGTAGTTCAGTTAGTGTTTTGGGAGCAGCCAAGGTGACAATCTGGTTGGAAAAGCAAACTCATACCAGCCCTCATGCTGGGCAGTTGTTGTTTTCCTCTTGGGATCCTGTGGATCAAAGAGAGCCAGGTTTGATCTGGCACTGGTGTGCCTGTCCAGCCTTTCATCCCTTCACCTCCTGACATTCCCAGGGAGTCTGTGTGACGAGGCAGCAGAGCAGCTAGGAAAGCTCCTTCATCCCTAAATAGCAAAGAATAATGAATAGAGGTAATGTAGGTAAACCTCTACATTTAAATTATCTGTAGTCAAGGAGTGGAATACATCCCTCCCTTCTGGCATTCTTGCTAATTTATATTTAAAGCAATATGAATTTCATGAGCATTTAAAAAAAATCATATTTTAAATTCAATCTGCTGTCAAGTCATCTGATGTTTTGTGTAAAGTCATTTCCCGTAAACAGGTTATTGAATATCAAAAAACTTGTCTCATACATAATTTCTGGAAAGAAACAATATTATAATAAAGATGAGAATCTGGCCCTCATGTGACTTGGTTGGTGAGCACTTTCTGGATCACTGCAGCTTCTTGGTCCTTGCTTTATCCCAGTCAAGGGAGTGACCTGGGAAAGGAACATATGAAAATGAGTCCATAATAATAATATTTTCTAGGTTACAGTAGGTTATTCTAGTGATATATGAGGAAAGACAATAGTGTAGTTTTTCCAAATATCAGAAAGAGTGTTGGAAAAATATGGATTAAAATATCTCAGATCTGACAGACTTTTCAAGCTGTAGAGCTCATGCAGAGTAATGAATTGGGTAATACAAGCAGATATGTTGAAAAGCCAAGACACGTTTGTTCAAAACTGTTGATGAAATAACTGCTGTATTTTCTTGGCATGAGGTTCTTACCTGTGCTTGGAGACTGCTGTCATTTGGCAGATGCTGCACTATGTAAATCTGAGCATCAAAGCTAATATGTAGCTAAGTCTTTTGCAAAAAAGAAATAAATTTGCCTCTGGATGCTACCAGCTCCTCTTCCAAGTGCTGACTAATATATCCCGGGTGTAAGTGTACAAAACACACAAATAAGGTGCTTGGGGTCTCAAAGATTTGATGGATCAGGCCAGTAGGGTTGAAATAGCTTTTTATTTAATCATTTATTCACTAATTTATTTGAACGGTCTCTGTTTTGAAAGGGGGTTTCTCCTTCTGTCTTTGAAGACTGCCAGAAAAAGTAGTTTCTAAATTTTGCATTTCTTGAATTGTAGTTTAATGTGATTGATCAGTATAATATAAACACTGAAATGGTCTTGGTTATGTTGAAGAGGCAACTGGATGTTGTGCTGAGTAGAACTGCATTGTACTTCTGGCTTTCCCCAGCAAACTGCCTCCTACCTGATACAGGTTTGAAGCAGTTTTACACCTCAATAAACTTCAAACTAAAGCTTTGAAATCCCAAGCTCCCAAACTTTCCCAAGTCAGTGTTTGTTTTTGTGGTTTTTTTTTTTTCCCTGGGTGTTTTTTTCCTGGAATTTGTGTGCTGTTTCAATCAGGAACAGGAGTTCCACATAATTGCTAAGTGCCCAAATGCCCTAAAACATAGGATTTCTGAGCTTGAGGCCACTGAAGCATTTCTGAAATGGCACCAATCACATCTCAACTCTGAAGCCACTTGAGACCCCTCTCTGGTTATCTCTGGGGTTTGCTGTGCGTGTTTTGTGGAGATGTGAGGGCTCTGGTACAGGACTCAGACAAAAGAGTTGTTCAGTCTTTCATCTTCCTCATCACTTCTGGGCTGGCTCCAGGTTTGGTACCTGTGGCCAGAGCTTTGTCCTCCAGGTCTGGAGCTGGATCCTGCCTGCTGTGAGCCTGCAGGCTGAGCTGACAGGAGCTGTGCCCATGAGGAGTTTATCTCATTTATCCTCCATCAGCTACCTGTGCTTCAGGATGTTGTTAGTGAGGCTGGAAAAGGCTTGGGAGCCAAAGGGCTCCTTGGCAAGGAGACCAGAGCAGGTCTGTGCTGCAGGGGTGGGAGAGAAGGATGAGTCCTGGAAGGGGCTGCAGGAACCCCCTATTACTGCAGAGGGTGCAGAGTGGTGTCCCCACCAAAAGGAGAAAACAGCAGCTGGGTTTTGCCCTCTGCATGGTATGTTCTCTCATTGCTGGGCAAATTCTCATCTGCTGGGTATTGCTTCTTTTTCTTTATCTCCGGAGGAACTGATGTGATTTAATGTGTTTCTGAGGAAAGCATTTTTTTCTGAGGAATGGGGAGGTGCTGTTCAAATCCTTGGGGTTCATATGGTAGCGTTTTCCCCATATTCCTTTTATGAACAAGGGGAAATTAATCCCTGAGGGTCATGGACATCTAATGCCATCTAAAGACCTAATCTTAAAATGCTGACACCATTGCTTTGATTTGATTCTTGGAAAAGAACTCAGAGCAGGTAGAAAGCCAAGCACAGGAGGGGAAATAGGATAAATAAAACCGTCTTTTCCCAGTGAGTACACAGCTTTGAAGGAGTAAAAGTGTAATGGTCACTGATAATGCTGTAGCCTGCAAGTTAAAATTATAGTATGAAGCAAATCCACAATATCCACAGTAGGAAGTGTGGCACATTATGGTAGAATTAATGTACCATTTCTGTGGTCAAAATGTGGGGCATGCTGAATAGCAGCTAAATTGTCTGGGAAGAGCCTGGCCAGACACCCTGTATTCCTGTGGAGCTCTTGTTCTGAGGGTGTTTGACGTCTTCCTTCTGGCTCCAAGGAACAAAAAAAGAAAAGCTCAAACTCCCCAGCTCCTGTGCCCTGGGAAGGACTGATGTCCATCTCAGTCGTGCCAGCTCTGCTCTTTGCGAGGCTGCTGTGTTCTCAGGTCACTGAGATTCCCCCTCTGCAGAGACCCTGACCTCATGGTCAAAGGTGAGGAAGAAATAGCATCCTTTGGTTGCTGGCAGGCATTGTGTGGTTATTGTGTTCAGTGCTCGTAGCTGTGACTGCTATTCAAAGGAGTCACTGCAGATGTCACCACCTGGGACAGCCTCACAAAGTATCTGTAGCTTTCTGCTGCACACAGAGGAGAGATGATGCTGGGAAAAAATTTTATGTGATGTAGTATTTCTGATAATAGCAATGTGTCAGTGCCTGCTGTGAAGTGTGCAGGAGAGGCTCAGTGGTGCAGAGGTGCCAGGGATGTCTGCAACCTGCACAAGGGATGGGCACTCCTTCCTTGCAGGGCCAGTGTGGAAAGCTGAGTTTGCTGTAGGGTAGGAATAAATGAAATTGCAGATGATGTTGCCTTTGCCTTCACGGAATACACGGGGAGGAGAAAGAAAGAAGGGTTAATTTCAAGTGGAGGAAGTTCTTTATGGCCGGAGCTCCTTGTAATAATGAATCCAGAAGTGCCTGAGCCAGAGGTGAGGAGGAGGTGAGGAGGCACAGCACATCCTCTGCAGGGCACAGCTGGTGCCCAAGGGACAGCAGCACACCTCGGCCAGCCCGGGCCTTCCAGATTAGCCCTGCCCTGGGACGGGTGACAGGGATACAGCCACAGGTGCTGTGTGCACCCCGGGTGTGTCACTGCCCCTGCCCTGGGACGGGTGACAGGGATACAGCCACAGGTGCTGTGTGCACCCCGGGTGTGTCACTGCCCCTGCCCTGGGATGGGTGACAGGGATACAGCCACAGGTGCTGTGTGCACCCCGGGTGTGTCACTGCCCCTGCCCTGGGACGGGTGACAGGGATACAGCCACAGGTGCTGTGTGCACCCCGGGTGTGTCACTGCCCCTGCCCTGGGACGGGTGACAGAGATACAGCCACAGGTGCTGTGTGCACCCCGGGTGTGTCACAGTTCCTGCCCTGGGACGGGTGACAGGGATACAGCCACAGGTGCTGTGTGCACCCCGGGTGTGTCACAGCCCCTGCCCTGGGACGGGTGACAGGGATACAGCCACAGGTGCTGTGTGCACCCCGGGTGTGTCACAGCCCCTGCCCTGGGATGGGTGACAGGGATACAGCCACAGGTGCTGTGTGCACCCCGGGTGTGTCACTGCCCCTGCCCTGGGACGGGTGACAGGGATACAGCCACAGGTGCTGTGTGCACCCCGGGTGTGTCACTGCCCCTGCCCTGGGACGGGTGACAGGGATACAGCCACAGGTGCTGTGTGCACCCCGGGTGTGTCACAGCCCCTGCCCTGGGACGGGTGACAGGGATACAGCCACAGGTGCTGTGTGCACCCCGGGTGTGTCACAGTTCCTGCCCTGGGACGGGTGACAGGGATACAGCCACAGGTGCTGTGTGCACCCCGGGTGTGTCACAGTTCCTGCCCTGGGATGGGTGACAGGGATACAGCCACAGGTGCTGTGTGCACCCCGGGTGTGTCACAGTTCCTGCCCTGGGATGGGTGACAGGGATACAGCCACAGGTGCTGTGTGCACCCCGGGTGTGTCACTGCCCCTGCCCTGGGATGGGTGACAGGGATACAGCCACAGGTGCTGTGTGCACCCCGGGTGTGTCACTGCCCCTGCCCTGGGACGGGTGACAGGGATACAGCCACAGGTGCTGTGTGCACCCCGGGTGTGTCACTGCCCCTGCCCTGGGACGGGTGACAGGGATACAGCCACAGGTGCTGTGTGCACCCCGGGTGTGTCACAGTTCCTGCCCTGGGACGGGTGACAGGGATACAGCCACAGGTGCTGTGTGCACCCCGGGTGTGTCGAACAGCCGCTGGGATGGAGCGCTGCTGTTCCCAACCCGTTGTGAGGGAGGATGATTCTGGGAGCTCGGTGATGAGTTCTGTACTACGGAGCACTCTCGGATTGTTCTGCTGCCCTCCTGGCCCCGAACCAGCGGCTCTGCTGAGTCGATAGGTGGTGCAAGTTTGCTGCGGCTTCTGGAAAGCTGGAGCAGCTTTTCCAAGATTGCAATACGTGTTTAGGCTACAGGGATCGGAGAAGAAGCTGAACCCTGTAAGCAAAAGCTGACTATTAAATATAGCTCCTCCCAATATCTAGCCAGTACCAAAAGAGAAGAGGCAGTGTCCTGGAGGTGGCATTTGGACAGGCTGTGTAGCAGAGGGATGCTCCAGTGTGATGCCCAGGGCAGTGAGAGCTGTGCCATTTCCCAGAGTTTGTTTGCTGTCCTAGATGTTCAGAAAACTTACCCTGATGATGCTGAATCCTTTTCTGAAGTGGCCTGTCTCATTGGCTATGAGTGAAAAGGTTCCCTGATTAAGCATATACAGACAGCAAAGTATTTTTATTCCCTCACATCCTTTGTATTCAGCTTTTTAGAATCTATTTCTGTACCAAATAGATGAGTAGCTGCAGTAAAAGACATTCTGAGTGTAGAGTTTGACTCAGAAGTGCACACATGAAATGCATATACAGACACCTTGTTGTCAAGGTTTGAAGGTTATATGCATGCAGTGTTAGAATTGTGTTAGGTCTGCCCCTGGTTTTGTTTTCAGCAAAGACACAAACCAAAGAACCAAAGCAAACTTTATATACTGAATCTCTCAAATGTCAGTACAAAGACTCCGGGTGCTGAATGATTAATTAGACTCAAAATGGCAAATATGACTGCCTAGCAGCAAAAACTAATTATATGCAAATAGTGAATTAAGCTCAACCCTAGGTACTCAAAAGATCATAAAGCAGCTCAAGGATTTTTAAAAGTATTTGTTATCCACACCCCCGCCCACCAAATGCAAGGAGCTTGACCTCTCTCAAAGCAGCCTTGTATAAAAAGACTCTGACTTTCCCTTCTATTCCTGTATGTGCTAACCCCCAGTATCTCTCTTTGTCACTTAAATCTTTCCAGTGGTGAAGTCCTCCTGCTTCTGTCTGACCCAGGCTCCTTCCCCTGCTGACTCCTCTTATCTCTGGCTCAGCCATTCCTGTCCCTCCCATCATTTTGAAATGCTACTCTTTTGTTCTGCCTCTATGCATGTCCTTGCATCCCACAGTCCAGTAGCACTTCCCTGCTTCCTCATCCCTTCTTTCCTTCCTTGCCTCAGGCATCTCTCCTGCCTGTCTTAACCCCACTGCACTGTAAGCTAAGAACCCTCACCTTCAGTGGAAGATGTAACTGGGGCAATTTAATATCAGGCTGAATGCATCAGGACAAGCCACCTCAGGTCCTATACCTTTTCCCAGGTGTTGCAAAAGTCAGTCATCCCTATTATTTCAACTGTTCTTCGGATTTAGTTTGGCACCAGTTTCCTTCACGAAGTCCTGCTTTAGCCTGTCTCAGTGTGGGAGCCCTGGGAGTGAGCAGGGACCTGTGACAAGAAGAGCTGACATACATCCTGCACACATTTGCAGCAGAGCCTCTTGCCTTCCCAAGGTGGAGGCCTGAAAGAAAGTATCTGTGAGGGTATTCCAGGGCTCTTACACCCCTAATTACCTTCTCATGACTAAATCATAAGCTGCCTTTTGCTCAGGTCTGCTTGTAACATCTTCTTCTTTTCTGCTTCTGATGCAGGGGCTTTCCCTTTAGTGTAGAGCTGTTCAGTTCCTGAGTGATGGGATTGAAATACCTGCAGACAAGCAGAGGATCTTTCAAATTCCTTTTGAAATACACCTGGAAACTGCAAGTTCAGTTCTTGGATGGAAAGCTGAACTGCCTGCCACCTGAGGGGAGAAGCCAGGTATGTGCTTCCTGCACAAGCAGGCAAATGGCACGGATAGGAAACACAGCCTCTGTGTTTAAAGACCTCTCCCCTTCACAATTCACCCCTGTTCCATTGCAAGGCACTCTCATGATGGTCAGTATTTACCTAAAGCCTTGAGATTCCAGTCCTGTGATCAGACTGCTTTCATCAAATAAAATTGGTCCAAAAGCATGGGAGGTGCATCTGGCTTGAAAACCACAAGGCAAAGATGCATAACCCCTCATTTTAAAGCTTTTTGGCTTTAGAGGCCATGATTTCTTTGGAGGAAACCGGAGTGATAATACTGGAGTGCTATTGGCAGCTATTCCCACCTGCCTTTTATTTTTAAGGTGGAACATGAAGGAATATTTTCCCCTGGATTTGCTTCTTTGAGATAGAGCTCAGGGCAAAAAAAAAAAGGGATCATTCTGCAAAGTCTCTCTGTTTTGTATGACTTTTACATTTGAAATACTGGGGGTTTTTTCGGGCTAGAAGACATGGATTTTTAGCCAAGCTGTTTTGGCCATGGCTGTTGACATGTGCACATTGACAAGAGTTTACCTTGGTTAAAGTGCAGTGGCAGTACAGGTGGAGGCAGCCTTTTGTCTTTCTGGTCATGTGTGTGCTGAAATAATTTTTACTTTGGATGATGTAAACACACAGAGCAAATTAAAACACAGCATCCTTTCTGCTCTGTTGGGTCCCCCCAAGACTTGATTTTTTGATAGTGAGAAAAGAGAGTGTGTCCAAGAGGGGAAAAAATAAACCTGTATATAACAGCTCTAAGCTAGGATGAAAAATGTATAGAACATCCACCCTTTATTTCCCTCATGTCCTGCAGCAAAGCTGGGAATGATCTGCTTTATCCTTCTAAGGTAAAAATCAGATTTACTTAAAAAAAATTCTAGAGTGTTTAAATTTAAAAAAAAAAATCAACAGCGTTACAAATAGATCATGCACTGGTTACCTTTATCATCTATTTAATGAAAACTGAAGAAAATGTGTGGCCAAAGTAAAAGGCTAAGGTCTAGCAGAACTCTGGCAACAAATTTGGGAGCTCCAAAATCTTGAGAACTGTATATTTGGATCATGCTTTAATCAAGTGACAAAATCTTCAGAGTCACCTTCTCAGCCCTCTGCTGTACGTGATCCATTTGTCTCTGCAATGAATATTGTGAATTCACCTGGCTCACATCTCTGCACATATAAACATTGTAATGAGGAGGAATTACTGCTGCCAACAGTGGATGTGTCTAGCCAGCTTCCAGGGAGTTCACTGATTGCTGGGGAGATGCCAGCCCTTATGAAAAACGAGCATTCTTTCAAATCACAAAATTGGTTTTGATTGAGGCTGAGTTTTGAATAGCCACTGTGTCTGCCATGGCCAAATAAGTTGACTTGAAAATCAGTGCTCGGGGCTCTGATCGGCAAATGGCTCCGTGGCCGTTGGAGGTTTTGGCCCAAATTTTCTTCCCCCTGGAGCGGGCTGCGTTGCATTTCTCCTTTTTCCGGGAGCGGGCTGCGTTGCATTTCTCCCTCTCCCCCTGGAGCGGGCTGCGTTGCATTTCTCCTTTCCCCTGGGAACGGGCTGCGTTGCATTTCTCCTTTCCCCTGGGAGCGGGCTGCGTTGCATTTCTCCTTTTTCCAGGAGCGGGCTGCGTTGCATTTCTCCTTTCCCCGGGAACGGGCTGCGTTGCATTTCTCCTTTTTCCAGGAGCGGGCTGCGTTGCATTTCTCCTTTTTCCAGGAGCGGGCTGCGTTGCATTTCTCCTTTTTCCAGGAGCGGGCTGTGTTGCATTTCTCCTTTTTCCAGGAGCGGGCTGCGTTGCATTTCTCCTTTCCCCGGGAACGGGCTGCGTTGCATTTCTCCTTTCCCCGGGAACGGGCTGCGTTGCATTTCTCCTTTCCCCGGGAACGGGCTGCGTTGCATTTCTCCTTTTTCCGGGAGCGGGCTGCGTTGCATTTCTCCTTTCCCCGGGAACGGGCTGCGTTGCATTTCTCCTTTTTCCGGGAGCGGGCTGCGTTGCATTTCTCCTTTCCCCGGGAACGGGCTGCGTTTCCCCTGGCTGGTCCTGCCGCCTTTCCCCACTCGTGATCCAGGCCGCTCTCCTGTGGTGTCTCTGCTTTGGTCGGGCTCCCTTTGCCCTCCTGAGGCTGGCAGCAGACATTCAGGTCTCCTGCTCGGCAGGTGCAGCCCCTGCACCAGGCTGGAATCCCCCACGAGCCCGACCCTTCTGCCCAAAGCGACCCCTCCATGATGGTGCTCGGTATTTAGGATTTGCTTTTTAAGCACAAGCTCCAATGTCTTATCGTTGCCTATATTTTTCTGAACATCTCTGGCTGGATTAGCTGATAGCTATATCTGGTTTAGGATTTATTTATTCACCCAGAAATACAAACAAACAAATTTTTAAGAGGAGAAGTCCACTGCCGGTGATTCTTTCTCTGAGTCCAACTAATTGTAACTTCAGACGAAATAACTCATAGTAACAAAAACTTTTCTGGTAAGAGGTGAAGCATTCAAACTCACTTCTTGAAATATATAATTAATAATCATTTACAATAACATTCATATTGCTAGCCTCCTGCAGAACTGTTGCACCTTCAGATCTGTGGCCGCTTCAGCCTGTTGATGTTGATTCTTCTGTTGGTTCATTTCCTGCTGACAATTTGTTTCTAGAAGGTACTAAAATATGTACAAAGAGGGATAAGTCTGGGGAAATGTTTACTGGCTCTGTGTTGTTGCTTTCTCAGGCACTGCAGAGGCAGGTGTTTGACTTCATCCTGAGGAGCTGGAGGTGTCATGTGTGACAGATTTGTAGATTATTATTTAATATTATTAGTTATTATATAAAATATATACAATTTATATAATAATTTCCAGATTTACAGCTGCTGCATGTCAGGGTGACTTACTGGAAGTGGGAGGGGATTTTTTTTCATTGTCAGGTAGGATTTTTAATGTGAAGATAAAAAAAAGTCACGTTTTAATAGTTGTGAAGTTGGAATTACTGAAATAAAGGAAGCTGTTGTGTTTGCATCTGATCTCTTAGATCAGCAGGTATTTGCTGGCTGTGGTTCCAGTTTCAGCATGGTTCATGGATATCCTTGGGATATTTTGATTTCTAAGTGAAGAAATGAGAGGACAGCATAAACACACACAAAATAAAGCTTTCGTAAGAAACATGACCTTAGTATACTATAAATGTATTTGTAATTATCTTGTACTTCATTTAAAATATCTGAACTCTAAGGAGTTAGGTCAGGTAAGGGTTCTTATTCTCTGGTATGTGTGTAATTCTGTATAAATTTCTGAACTGCTTGTGAGGTTTATGAAGAGGAATGGGGGAAAGGAGAGCAAACTCGATGCTGTATGAATGGAAGCCCTCTAAAATAAACCAGCTGGCATAAAAGCAGCAGTTTAAGGAAAGCCATCTGATAATCCAAGGAAAAGCAGTGATTAAAGCAAGTGGGAGCTCTTCCTTTCCCTGCTGTGGACATGCTGCTACCCTGGGTAAGCTGGCCCAACACACGTGCTCCATAGAAATAGGGTGACATTTAAAGTGGATCCCTTTCTCCTATTTTTGAGCATTAATTAGTGCTCCAGGCATCTGTTAGTGGCTGTACATCCTCCTGGCTAAATTCCTGAAATGTGCTCTTAGAGTTTGAGGAGGATGCACCCTGGGAAAAATTGGGAATTCCTGTTTGAAGCATGCATTTGCTTCATTTTGCATAAAAATAAATATCGGGTTTGGGAGTAAAATTATTTTTTTTATGTTTTGCTAGAAGAGCAGATAACCAATTCTTATCCTTAGAGCACAGTTGTTCCATCCCTAAGCTGTAAAAAATCCAGCATTCTTTCAGAGAGAGAGAGAGAGAGTGTAACAACATCTCCATCTGATGCTAGAACAGTGTTCCTTTTTGCACCTCCATTTATTAAAAAGGCTGTTGAGGATTCTGCACCACAGGTTTTTGCAGCCACAGGTGCAGGAACTGGTGCATTCAAATGGGGACTCCATCCCCCAGCTGTGGCCACAATGATTCCACACAGCTTACCCAGAGATGGGTGCTGTGCATTGGAAGATACGTCCCTGCCTGCAGCCATGGAATTTCCAAAGCAAGACTGGGACCTGAATGTGATTATCATGTGAGTCAGAATGTAAATATGAATACAGGAGGGGATGTGAGAGTGCAAACTCTGTTTGATATGCTAAAATCTTCGGTGTGCTCTATTTCTCAGCCTGAAGTTCTGCACCTCTTGAAGATTCCTAAACTTAGAGCTTTGGAGTTGCTTTAATGTGAAATATTTATTTTTACATTACAAAGAAAATAATGGCCGAGGGAGGGGAAAAAAAAAAAATCTAGAGAAGGTGTTCACAAAACACCAAGATTAGGACTGTGAGAAAATGGAGAGAAAAATGCTTTTAGGTTGACACTTCAGAGCCAAAGTGGCACGAGCTCTCAGATGTGACAAGCAATCACCATCTCCTCTTAGATGCTCCAGGAGCTGCTGAGTGCTCAGTGTGTGTTTGAAAATGAGGCCACTGATTTAGGCTTCTGTGTAGGGACTTAATGGCCTGATCTGAGGCATCCACTTCAGAAGGTTCTGTCGGGATTCACATAAACCCTTTGGGTCAGAGTATACAATTTTGTATTTCCTGTGGCCAGTCAGAGACTTGACTCCAGTTTTGCTTTTCATATGCTGAGATTGTTGATGGCCCCAGGAGGAAGGGAGGTGTTTTAAGCAGTACTGTTTGGAGGACTGGTCCATCTTCTAAAGCTGCCTGGTGTTTGCATTCCTGCAGGCAGAGGGTAGCAAAAAGCTGAGTTGATGCTTGATGTGACCTGTGGCAACACCCTCCCTTCCAGTGAACTGAACTGGAGCCTCAGTGCTGCCAGGGTCTGGTCCCACCATCTCCCAGTATGTCATTCCTGGCAGAGGTTTGTCCAACCTGCTTTAACCAGCAGCTGATGGTGGTGGCTCCTCAGCCTGCCTGAGCAATCTCCCTGGTGCTTCATGGTGGCTGCTGGTGAAGAGCATCTCCTCTCCCCTTCTGATGTTCTAACTCTCACTACTGACATCTTGGGTCATTACTTTCCCCCCTTCTTTTAGGGAGCTAATACCTAGAGGATTCCTTCCTAGTTTTGTAAAGTCTTCCTTGTGCCTGACAGATAGTTATGTTTTCATTCAATCTTCACTTTGTGCAGCATGGTTGAGAGAATGATGACAAATGCATCACGTCCTAGTTTCTGTTCCTTTGACACTCTTGGCTCTCTGACTGGCCTGTAGCTCTGTGAGGGCACTGCTTCAGCCAAGGTCTCAGGACTCTCGGCTCTACTGTTATTTTTTCTCCATAGGGATTTCTTACAGATTTTATGATCTAAGTCTTTTTGCTTCAATATGACTTTGACACATTAATTTTAAGATTCCTTACAAACATCCCAGAAGAATTCCTGTACCACTGTCATGCCCTTCCCTGTTTCATACAGGTGCTTATCTTTACTAAATGTAGACCACTGCATTTATTCTTCACTGGGTTACATTTTATAACTGCTTGTTCTTCAGCTTTATCAAAATCATGTTCATTCTAGCTCTGTTGTCAAACTTCCTTAAAGCTTTTGTCATCTGAAGGATTAGTAAGCATGTTCTTTTCTGTCATCCAGATTATTTATAAAAGCGTTCAAGTCACCCAAGACAGATCATCATGGAAAATATCCTTTCAATTTGACAGTGAACCACTGATTCTGCTTTCTGTGAGAACAGTTTCTTCTGTAGTCTAGGTCATGTATCTCTTTTTTCATTAATATGTCTGCAAGGAAAACCTTCCTGAAGGCAAAATGTGCATCATTGCTCCCAGGGAAGCACACAGAGATCATGGATACTCATGCAAGTTTTGTCCAGTCCCACTGCATGATCCCATTAAAACAGGGACAAACTTGAACAGGAGAAAGAAACGAGCACGGGGGAATTTCCTTTCCATCTTTATCTTGCTCTGAGCTCACTGGGATTTGGATGAGCCAGGCTTAGACAGGAGAGCACGCAGCTCTGCGTCGGGAGCCGTTCCTGCGGTTCCTTCGGTGCGATGCTGCCGTGCCCCGAGCAGGCTGCCCACGCACAGCCCTGGCAGGGACGTGCTGGCTGGACATGCTCTCACTCTTCCCTGCCAGCCCTGACCTCCCAAACAAGGGCTGGCCCTGGGGAGCTTGGCACAGCAGCAGCAGTTTTAATTGCTTTCGACCACGGCTTGAGGTGCAGCCAGCAAACGCACCAGCTCTGAGAGCTGCTGTCTCACTGGGGCTGTGTTGACAGGAGGTTTAATGAGGAGAATGTGGATGGGTGCTGGAGAGATGGGTTTTACCCTTTTAGTGCCTGCCATGGTGAAAGGGATTGTCTTGTTTGTTGTTTTTATTGCTTATTAAGAGTTTTTCTGTTTCGGATCGGTCCATCGAGCCCATCCTTTTATTCTATTGCCACGTTATTCTTGACTGGCACGGTCCCGAGGTGGCAGGAGACCAGGCTGCCACAACATCCTTCTCCCCAAGCCTTGGTAACCTCCTGGCTGTCCCAGGTTTGGGAGCTGGGCTCTGCCTGCCTGCAAAATGGCTGCACCAAGTCTTTGTGCTGCTGGACATGAAATAAATATTCTTTAAAAAGACACGTGTGCTGGACATACCGTAACTTTAAGCACAAGATCTTGTGGAAGGGAAATACAGTCTTTGCGTGAACATGCACTGACTCGCGCTGAATTTTGCAGGTCCAAAAAATTCCTGTCCTGAGGCATTTGCAGCCTGAGCTGTCCTGAGGAAATAGCACTGACCTGCCAGCTGGGGTGAACTGTGGGTTTTCCCAGAGTGTTTCCAACCCATGTTCCCTGTCGGATAAGCAACCTTGAAGATCCATAATGTCAGAGGAAGGGGAAATCCTGTGAACTGAGCCCCACCTATATTCAGAAAAGAAAATGCGTCTGTGTGTCCTTGGATTGTGCCAGTGCTACGCAGCATCCCACATAAATTAGAGATGAATCATAACTCAGTGGCGAGCTCCAGTCCCAGCCACTACCTCTCTTCCCTTCCTTATCTTCTGGCTGCTGCCTTGCTTTGTGCTAAGCAGAGCACCAGACCATAATAGTTCAGTGATTCTTGCATAGATGACCTGAAAGTATGGGCTGGGGAAGGAAAAAAAAACAAACCAACAAACCAGTGCGAAGTATTAAAAGCATGTCATTACTCTAGTGCTGTAATAAGGAGATATTTCGTAGCGTAAATGTTAGTCACTGCTAATGGGAAGCATCACATATAAATAACATTCCCATCTGGTTAAATATTTTCCACTGGAAGGTAATTCCCAGCTACACACTTTTTCCTGAAGCAGACACAGTCTCCTGCTTTGGCCTGATGCTTAGCCATGCGGGCATGCAGGTATTAGGTAGTGAGGCATGTTAAGCCTTTAGTACCACAGTCTCATCTTAACTGATGTTCATAACACTGACACTTTGATGGGGAGGGGAGGAGAAGGCAGAGCTGCGAGTTGAAAGCACTTGTTTATGTGAGCTATACAGAGAGAGTTGATTTCTCATGGTTTCAGCTTGTGAGGTACGATATAAACTGAGCTGGAGAAAATGCTGGTTGTTTCACCTCCCGAGGCACACGAGTTACCTTTGTGTTATGGCAGGGCAGATTTTCAGTTGAATTGAAGTGCAATAGTGGAGCCAGCAATAATAATAATTCTTGCTTCTGTATTGTTTCAATAAGTGGTCCTAAAGACCTGCTCCTTGGTTCCCTCTCGTGTGCTTTCAGGGCGAGTTAGGTGGATCTGACATTCACAGCTTGTTAATCACTGGAACCCCAGGTAAAAATAACTGGATGCTTTAAGTGCTGTAAGATTTTCTATTGAATTTCAATAGCACCCTGGATGTTTGTCTTAGCTCTTGTACTGTCTGTGCTTTGTAGGAGTTTCATCATCACAGCATAAACTCATCTGCGGCCGCATTGAGACGGAGCAGGAAATGGGGTGGAGGTTTGAAGCTGCCACAATGTGCTTTTTCTTTTCTTTTTTTTTTTTTTTTGTTAAGTTTGGCAATTTCATTTCAAACTATTTTATTTGGCTTATTGTGAATGGGTAAATATAGTCCTTAAGAATGGTTCAAGCCATACAAAAAAAATGTTGTGCTGCAAGGAGCATTATGGACTTCAGAGCATTGTCCCACTCTTTTTCAGGAAAGGACAAATGATATTTACATCTTGGGTGTTTACTTGTAGATTCTGTTCCTGTTTTGACATCAGGAGCAGAGTTGCATTCTTGTGATGTTTTCATTTTGAATTCATGCTCTCATAGTAAGAAGGAGGATGTATTTTGGAAATGGTGCATTTCAGAGGGTGGGATTATTGTAGATGGAATACTATGATTTTGGAGAAGATGAAGATGGTCTTTACTGTTTTTTTTTTTTTATTTTTGTTAAACATTCTTTTTGACACTAAAGTAAAAATTGTGTAGTCTGATTTCTGCTATTTGTATTCAGGGTGCTCTGGTCCCTGAACAGAACAAAGCCAAGATAAAATAGCAAGACACTGTGCCCTGCTTTCTGGGGAGCAGCTAAGAAATCTCAATGGCTGTTGGAAGTTTCTTCAATGTTAGTTGGGGTCACAGAGCATTGTTTGTCAGGTGATGTTCTCATTGTCATAGATGTGATAAGCACCTGCCAGAACGTGGCTGGCATCCACCTGCATGGACCCATCTTAAACAGAGAGGGATTTATTGTGAAATGCTGGTTGGAGTTCCCACCTGGAAATTCAGGACAATTAAAATGAACTACCTGGTGTGCCTAATAAGTTAATTTTCCACACTTCCAAACTTGAATCAATTGGTTTAACAAGCGATACATTATTAAAGGAATTAAGTTCCCCCAGCTGGTGCTGCTTTCTGCCCATATTATCCCAGGCAGCAGAGGCTTGTCTCTGGTTTTTGCCATAGATGCAGCATTTTTGCTTGCCTGAAGCCCCCAGGTTACCCATAAATGCTGGTTCTCATCTGGTGGGAGATGCTGCTGTCTCAGGTGCTCACCAGTATGGGCAAAGGATGCCTGATCAGAGCCCTGTTTGTCTGAGTTAGGGAAATTCATGAGCTCCTGGCCTTTTTGGGTCTCTGCTAGGGACCCCTTCCATGCTGCATAGCTTCCTTTAGACAGTGTTAGGACAGGATTCCTGATGAGAGCTTACTCAGAACTCTAAACCACAGGGAAATGCTGCAGGCCTTGTCCATGCATTGCTTATTGCATTCCTTGCATTGATACTCATGGCATGGATTTGTTCCTGGACATGCAAACTCTGTGCCTGTGTTAGTTCTGGGTCATGTGTGTATTGCAGGGAGACATTCACGTGTCAGGCACGCCTTTCAATCACAGAGCACTCCCATATTAATAGTTCCAGGTTTTAACATTTTCTGTGACAATTTGCTGAAAACGGATGCACGTATCCTCATGAGCACTGGCACATGAAAACTCCCCTCTAAGCTGGGGAAAGAGGCCAATTTACTTTTGCTTTGTGTTTGTGTTTTTGGCACCACGAGCAGCAGTGCTGGCCACAGCTGATGGTCACGGAGTCCACGGCTAACAAGCAGGAGAGAAAAAAAAGCCCCAGTGTTTTCACAGCCTTGTAATGCCCTGTTATTTATGTAATAGACTGAATGTCATGTAAAGTTTGAATCTGCACTTAGCTTTTCTCAGCTCCCTTGATCTGTCTCCCAGCTGGGGTAGATGGTTCTCTCAGCTGCTGCCTCTCTAATCTGCACTTTGATTCTGTAGGCATTTCTTATCTGCTGGCTGTGGTCTGTCTGACACGTCCAGCTATGAAAGGAAAAACAGGCTGTTGAGAACTCGTGTGATAATACTTCTGCCCTGGTACAAAGGAACTTTATGTTCCTTGCAAACTCGCCGTGTGTGTGCAAAGCAGCGTGTCTTAAAATTCTTAGAAGCACCAGCCTAGTAAATGTCAGTGTTAGCCCAATTCACTTTGTGCTGGATTTTCAGTGGGTATGAGCTGATGTGTCCCTGTTGGTATCAGTGGAGCTGTGTGTGTTTTTTAGAGAAAAATTCAGAGCTGCATAGTTCCTGGAGCATTGCGATGACGTGGTTTTACTAAATCTGCTCGTGAAGATTAATCTGTATGCCTGTAGGATAAGGGCTGTCCTGGGGTCAGAAGCCCCAGTGGACAATGTGGGACCCAGAGGAGTGAGCACAGGCAGTGACTCGGTGTCAGAAGTGCCCAGGCTGGGGTGGGTTACAGGGTGTGCTGTGCCCTGGCCAGGCTAAAGTTCATCCTGAGCAACAGGGCTGCCTGTGTGCCATGGTCCTGGTGCTGCAGCCTCGTGTAGCTGCAGGGGAAGCTCCTGTGTTGTGAGACACATTTCTGCACCAGCCCCGTCTCCACAGTGCAAATCACAATTAGTTTATAAATTTATAAAGTTACGTAAGTAGGTTTAAAATTTGGGTTCTTTGGTCTGGCTTCCAGCTCCATTTAAGAAGCCAGCTACCAATGCCCACTCTACCATTTTGTCTTCTGACCTGGAAAAGCTGGTGTAAAAGAAAATAAACTGCCTCTCCTTTGCCTCCTGCTTTCCTGTGGTCTCAATGACAGAAACCTGCTCCTTCAGTGGCATTAGGCTACAGATAAGTGTGTTGCTGGAGCTGTGATATACGTAACCAGCTGTTCATCTTCTCTAAGTGAGGAAGAAAATCACCTGGAGGAGCAATGGCTGTCCCTGAGGCAGCAGCTGATGTAGATTTATGAGCCTGTAGCAGACATAATCAACCTATTTAGTTTTCCCAAAGCAGGAAGCAAAGCTCTCCTGTGGGAACAGACCTTCTGTGCCCTTCAGTGAAATAGATCTTGCTTCCTGGGTGATTTTGCTTGATGGGAGCCAAAAGCTGGGTGTTGTGTTGCTTCAGCTGCAGGAAGCTTGCTTACCTGCTTGTGGAACAAGATCTGCTGAGGATGCTCGGGGCTTTATATCACCTGGCAGGTATCACAGCCTAAACCTTTGGCAGTAGCTTTCTCATGGAATCTTGCCTGCCTGGGGGAAAGCCTGTACTCATCTTTGCTTTTTCACTGCTTTGAATGAAAAAGTTAGAGCCAGTTTTTCTGAACTGCAGTTAGAACGAGTTTTTCTGAAATAGAGTTTTGCTTGCCCCTGAGAGGTCAGCAGTGACCTGTTCCAGCACTCCTCCCTGAGCAGGCAGCAGTGTCCAGGTACAGCCAGCACTGTTGAACCTGGTTAGAGAGAAAGAGAGCCCACGAAATCTACGGCAAACAGGGCACAGGGGAGCAGCGCTCCTTCCTATTCTGCTGTCTTCTCCTTTGAATTGACTTGAGGGCAGACTGAGCAACAAGGGCCAGGGGTGAGCCGGGGCTCAGGGAAGTGTGCGTGCCTAGAAGTGGCTGCTGAGAGAGAAATCTTTTCCTTTCCTTCTCATGAGACTGGGGAGCACAGGAACTGTTCAGAGAGTCTGCGCCTCTGATTGTTCGGATGTTATCGCTGCGAGCCAAGTGCCTGGATGCAATCCTCCCAGAGGGAAGCCTGCTGATATTTCCACTCTTACTCTTTCTTGTGGCAGTATCTGAGAGCCACAGCCGCAGTTCAGAGCCCCCTTGTGCGGGGAAATGATTGTGAGCAGGATCGGGATGAAAGGTATCGGTTCCTCAGGGACTGGCTGAGGTTTGGTACTTTTTCCTCAAGTTTTATGGAAAAAACAGATTTGTTCTTAAATGAGTGTTGGAGCTGGTGGTGTTTATGGCCAGCCTGAGCAATATAGCCCCGTTCAGCATTTTCGTTCAGAATGTGAGCAGTGGAAGCCTGAGACCTGGGAAAATGAGTTTGTGAGCCAAATTCCGAAGGTGGTATTGAATTCAGATGGCAAATTGTGGCATTTTTAGGCAGTACCTGTGTTTTCAGGAAAATCTGAGGAGCACTCAGGTTTGAGAAGGTGTGGAAGTCATCTTCAAGGGGGAAACTGCTGTCTCTTGGAAAATCTAGTAAGAATGCGTTTAAACATTTGAATGGTGCAGGGTGAAGAAGTCGGTAAATGCCTATGGAAATTTTTATTATTTTCTGTTAAGAATGACCTTTTCTTACCCTCCTTTTTCTATTTTGTTTTTGTTGGCTGAGTTTGATTTTGCTTTTCTTTTTCACTTTTTTAATCAAAAGATTTCCCTGGGAATTACAGTAGATCTTCTTCAGAATTGCTTTGTGTAATACACTGGATTTTTTTGCTTGTCTAATTCATGCTGAGAAGCAGCATAGCCCACAGGAAGCACCATTAATTTCAAGGAACCAATCAGCTTTAGTAAGGCTATTAGTTGAGATTATTAGGTGTGAGTTTGTGCAATATTGAAAGTGCCAAGCTATTACCAAATTTTACATTGATTTTTTTTTTTTCCAATTGTCACATTTTTTGACAAGTGTTGTAATTGTTCACTGAAAAAGGAAATGAGTATTCATGTTCCTTCTGTTACTGCCTCTCAGTTTTAGAGAGAGGAGTAATTCATTATCTCCCGGATAGAAAACAATTAAAGTGTTGTTTCCTTCATGACTGCATGATAATGGAGCAACAAAACGGTGCCTCAGACCTGCAGCTCCTACCAGAGTTCTTGGGAGGGAGACACATACTGTGTGCAGCTGAGCTGGCATCAGAAATGTCTCATTTCTCGTGTGCTGGGGGTGATTGAAATCTCCCTGCAAGCTACTCTATTAGGTATGCTTATGCACTGCTGGGAAAAGTGCAGGCAGTGGAAGAAAATACCACTTCAAGCACACCCTGAATATAGTAATACTTAATTTGTAGGCAGAGCTTCACTTATCTGGCCGAGAGCCAGTTTTTTATGATACAGGCAGCAGTGTTTGTTTAATGTGTCCCTTATCAAATCCCAAAGCTAATATTTGCATTAGTCCTCTATGAAGATAAACAGGAACTGTTTGAGTGAGAATTAAGATATTGTGTGTCATCCTCCTCAGAACTGTATCTGGGTACTTTACCTTGAATCCAAAGAAATGTCTTGCAGATGTGTATCCACTGTGTTCAGAGCAGGCTCTCCTTAAAGCTAGCTTATGTAGTTAAAGGATTTGGGGAGGTTATAGCAACGAGGAGGATCTTGGTTTTCATCAAATGCAAAGCAATCTGCAGTTGGTTTGAATCCATCAGCTGCCTGTCATGTCAAGGTTTTGGTCCTGAAGGTAGTGAAGAGGTGGTGTTTGAAGAAACTCAAACAGGACTTCTGCATTCCTGCAAAGAGGAGTCCTGCAACCCCAGCCTGGCTGTGCAGGGGAGTCTGGTCCACGTTCATCTCCTGCTACCCAGCACAAGGCAGAGCTCACACAGCCCCTTGCCTTCAGTGCTTTCATTCCAAAACTGCATCCAGAAGTAGAATTATTCACCCCGTACAAACTCAGATTTGCAGACGAGCAGCAACATGAGGGTTCTTACTGCCTGGTCAGGATAAAGGTAAATAAATGGTTGGTAAAACAAATGATTCCTGGATGGCATTGGATGGTAAAACAAATGATTCCTGGATGGCATTGGTGATGCATGTCAGGACCCATCAACACCCCCTCAAAACAAACAGTACAGTTGGGTGGCTGCAAAGTTTAACATCGATTTGTAGAAGCCTGTGAAAAATAATCTGGTACTGCAAATCATGGTGGTAATGGTAGGGAAATGTGCATGGGTGAAAAAGTAAGGAACTCAGAAGGCAGAGTCACAGCAATGCAACTGGGGAAAGGAGCAACAACAAATGAACACTGTATTAAAATAGTATGTAGTGTGGTTTTTCTCACCAGGCAGCATTCATGCAGCATTCAAAGCTGAACAGGAAAATCTGAAAATATCATGGAGCTCTGAAAAGAGGACTATTGTGCAAAAAGAAATCTGTAGTAATGAGGAAGAATAGCATTTCATGCTAAGGGCAAGCTTTAACTGTTGAGATAAGAACAATAACAACTGTTAATGCTGATAATCATGAGCATTTGAGGTTTTCAGGTTCTTGCCAGGCTCACCATATGCTTTGTCAAGCTAAATGCTGGGAGGAAGCAATGTGGCTGGAGCTTGCTGGAGTGCATTAGGTGGAAAAGAGGAAAGCTTGTTTCCTGACAAATAACTTTTTCAGTTAATGCTTTTTTGTTTGTTTGTTTGTTTGTTTGTTTGGGGTTTTTTTGTTTTTTTTTTTTTTGTTTGTTTGTTTGTTTTTCAGTTTTTGGCCAGCTACACTACTGAGTGAAAATAATATTTGGAGAAAGATGGCCGAACACAGTGAATAATATACAACCTTCAAGAATAAATTGTCTCCATCCCAGTGGGGATACAGGAGTAGGCTGAAGCATCTTGGTTACCTACATAAAGTAATTATTCTGAGGATCTCAGGAATGTCAGGAAGCTAACTTTCCCTTTCTCCTACCTCAGGCCCCTTGTGGATGGCACAGCCATGGCAGGAGAACTGCTGCTGGTGATAAATGTGCCTGTGAGCTTTGCCCAGGGTCCCAGAGGACAGGGCTGTGTGCCACGGAGGGGCAGGCACATGCCTTGCTGCTGAGTCCACAGGCAGTATTTCATGTGACTTTCCCTGGAGGATTTAGACTAGAAGAAAACCCTTGCAGAGTTTAGCTGATCCCTCCTTTACTCTCATATCGAGCCTTGTACAAAGAAAATGAGAGCAGACACCAAGCTCTGTATTGTAGTGTGATGATTAGGATCTACAGAACCAAAATAATCTTCTGGGTGGCTCCACTAGGATGCCATCAGAAAGGGATTTCTGCCACACTTTCAGCTGCAACAAGAGAGTCACCTGAGTTCTGAGTAGAAATTTTTACCTCAGGCAAATCAATCACCAGATTTCTTTGTTCTATTTTAAATTACAGTCTGAGGATCCATTTCAGTACAATACTTGGGGTAGATTAGGCATGAACAGAGCAACAGTGGATTAACACCCCCCGTTCATGCAGGCAGAACTCCCTGTCTGCATTGCCTAAGAGTATTGTGGAGGCAGAGATGATCTCACCCTGTCTGCATTTTGAGCTGACCAGGCACCATATGGATGCAGTTACTGCCATGCCCTAATGAGAGACGTGGCATATTAGCTTGGGGCAACATCTGACATTTGCCATGTCTTCTAGTTGGCTTGAAGCATGGGCAGAGTGAGCTGGTGTCTGTCTCAGTGTGAACATCGCCTCTGCCTGAAAAATATTGTGCAAAACTGTGCCTGAAAGAGTTGCAGAGTGATTTTGTGAAATTGTAATAAAGTGAAATGCTCTCAGTAATGTGAAATTACTCCTATTAGAGCTGCAGCTTGAGTAGGTTATGTATGAGCAAGAAGCACCAATTCAAGTTCTCTTGTCCCCGATTTTCTATAAACACTGAGTTTGGTGGTCTCCCACTGCTGGCATAGACTTTGACTACTGTCACATCTTGCAAAAGGGAACTGTCTGAAATTGTTTAGTTTTCAGGTTGGATGCTGAATGCTGTGGTAGCATAGGCACTTTAAAAATACAGGAGGAAAACTTCTGAGGAACTTTGTCTTTATCAGTTTAGAGAATGAGGTATAAGTATGCAGATATTTTCAAAATCAAGGAGCCTTGGATGCCAAATATTCTTTTTTCAGGGTTTAGCACATTAATCCTTATATTAAATAGCAAGGATGGATGGGAAGGTGAGCATATGGAGGTACATGTGTGATGTATATTACATAAATATACCCATGTATGAGATACATTTCTACCTCTCAATGCACCTTCTTCTCTTCTCTAGAAGGAGACTTCCTTTTCAGGCACTGAAATTTGACATGAGCAAAAAAAAAAAAAATAGGTGAGGAGACATTTTCCATTTAAAAATTAGAACCCTAATCCAGATTTTCCCTCCTGTTATTTCCAAAGCTTGTCATCATTTTCTCCCCATGTCCTCTTCTGCACAGGAGATGATCCAAGTATGGTAATTATGAAAAACCCTGTATCTAATTGACCTGCAATCCTCTAAGTCATTAACATGACTTCACAGTGGAGCCTTCCATTTTATGAGAGAGTTGTACAGCAAACAGAGAGTTTCTGAAAAAGTACAATAATATGTCAGGAAACAGCCTAGGAGATGTTAGGAGTGGAGCAGGAGAGAGCTGCTGCTTTATTTTGTGAAGAATGGATGGTGGGAAGGGGACTTGGGCAGGTCTGCTCTGGAGTTAGAGCAGAACCTGGCTTCCACTGTGTGAAGTTGCACCACTAAATAAAGAACCTGAGGAAAGCCAGAAGGAACAAGCTGTTTCTCAACAGATACGTGAGAATGGAGCAACTCCCACGGGAGGCCAAGCACGGAGGAGAAATGGCCCAGCATGGCTGCCTCATATCTTAATATAGCCCAGCTTCTTGGCAAAGCAAGGGGGTGAGGCCCCGTGGAGGAGGAGAGCTGGGTTTGCTTTCCCCAAAAGCTGTTTGAGATAGGAAAGAAACCCTGTTCCTATTGCACACAGGCTGTGCTGCAGCAGAGCACTCAGGGACGTGCCAGTGAAACGCCGCTGCTGGAGGTGCATTCCCCAGTGCTCCCAGCAAATCCTGCCTGCCCCTTGTCTGCACCAGGCCTGGACTCAGTGGGGAATAACTGTCTGGACAGGAGGTGACCCCATCCTGCTGTTCACAGCAGCTCTCCTCTTCCCCCTGACCTCTTTCCCCCAAGCCTTGGGAGCAAGTAGAAGTGGCAAACGTGATCTGTGAGCTTGCACTGCAGACCTGGCAAGGTGCTGTCACCATCGTGGGTTTCTGCAGGCTCAGGCTGAGCTATTTTGATATAAGATGCTGCTTTTGCCTATTCTGGACCAACTTTTCTCATACAAAACAAACAAAAACTCTAAGCAAAATAAAAATGATCGACTACACTGCACAGTAAAAATCACTTCTAGACCTAATCCTGGGCATTGCTTCAGCAATACATTTTGGCAGGTAGAGAGATGATAAATACTGAGCTCTTTGCTCACTGTTGCTGTCTTTTACATGGCAGCTGTCCTACAGTAATTTCTGATTCCCTACTCCCATTTCCATATTTTTGAACTGTAGACCTTATTGACCCTTGTTTTTCCTTTTTCCCATTTTTGTTGATGCCTCTTGGTTTTGTCCCAGCCTTTGTTTTGGGCACTCTGCTGGTGTTTCTCAGTAGCCTTTCAGCTCCTTCCTCCAGTTCCCCACCCTTCCTAGTGACTCCTTCCCTTACACATTCCCTTTTCTCATGCACACCCCACTGTTCCATTTCTTAGCCACGTTTTCCTACTATTTTCTCCACCTACACACTCCTTGTTTAATGCCTCCCTCCACTTCTGGCTGCATGTCAGCTATTGTACCATTAAGAAGTACTGAGAACTAATGAAAAAAAAAAATATCCCTGATGCATTTTTTTAGGACTGTATTTGTAGGATCCTATCAATTTCCTTTTTAGCAAAAGAATTTACAACAACTTCAAAATCCATTAAATCCTTTCAAGGTTCCCACCTTATTTGAAGCTGTGTGTCATACACATTACATATCAATGACATATGTGGTGTTTAATAGCTACAGCATGACATGATTTTGTTTCAGCTGAGATCTCCATGTTGTTGAGCCTAACCCATTAATGCATATTTCTGTGTCCTGCAGCTTCCTTTTCCTTTGCAGAGGACACAGGTATTCTTGTCAATGGCTTATTTCTGAATATGCCAAAAGAAACCTCCTTCCTTTCAGTTTTACTCCGGACATATTTACACAGGTCTTAGGTGACATGTCACCCTCCAGCTTCCAGTCATAACTTGCTCTCTGACTGTCAGTCTCCAGCTGCTGCCAACAGTGGAATGGTGCATTTTTGCAGGGAAATGAAGGTTATTTAGAAGTCATCACACAGTGCTCACAGCTTTCACTGTGGCTGTGTGTGGAAGTGACAATTGACACTGCAAATGCAGGCGACTTCTGTGTGTTCATAATTTATTTACCACTAGTCAGAGGTTCTCAGTGTCCCTTTTTTCCATGTCTCTGGTAGTGCTGGGTTGAGTTGCAGTGATTCAGGGAGCAGGCAGCGAGTTAATGCAGCTCATGTTGTCACCCTCATGGGGCTCATTTGCCTACAGGCATGTCAGAAAGAACAAGTAAAATAAGGGCATATATAACTGTAGCTGGCAGCGTGCTGAAATGATGCTGAAACTTCCTTTAAATGGACAGTGTAGGACATCAGGAGCTAAGTAGCTGAGGAATCAGATGAATTTTCTTGAACAGTGCTGTGTTTCTGTAGTTAGGCTGTGCCTGGTACTTGATCTAAATGAGTATTTGTACATGGTGTGCAGTGTTGTCATCCCTCGTGGGCTATTTGTTCCTAACACTGTCTTGCACATTTCCAGTATCCATCACAGTTCACATCACCTGCACTTCTACACAGCTTAAGCCTGATGGGAGGGAGTAAAGAAGGCAAAGCCAGAGTCTTTGCACTACAGATAATGGCACAGGGGTTACAGTGACTTTCTGCTCCCTGCGTTCAGGGATTTGAAGGTTCAGGGTGTTTTTCCACAAACCTTTAGGGAGGAGTAGAGAAGCCTGTAGTGTGATTGATGCTGTGTTGGTTGATCTGCTCTTTCATGGTGTGCCTGCACAAGCCTGAGCCTGTATGTGCAGGAAAGGCCAAGAACAAACCACATGTCCCCTCTGTTGGTGCAGTCTGCGCTTGGTTTAGCTGCTGGGGATCACCCTGCAGAGCCAAGAGAGGTGCAAGCTTGTTCTGTCTCTCCATTTTGGATTATGGCTGTTGGCTGAATGTGTGCGTCCTTGAATTTGCTAATTGTACTGTTCTAATTATCCTCCAGCAATAGGCACTACAGGTTTTCTGAGCACTCTGCACCAGTACGCAGCAGACTGTGTTGTAAGGGAAATGTAGGACAGACAGACACACACACACACAAAAAAAAAGTCATGCAGTCTCTTGTGATGATCCAGTGTGATTATCTGCTGAGATATTCCAGGGAGCTGTACTGACAAGTTGTTCCAAGGCCAGATTTTCACTGAAGGGAGTAAAGAGTATCACCATTATTATGGAATTTGCAGTGTATTTCAGCTGTGTTCTGAGGCAGAGGAAATGCTGGAGAGTTTAAAGCCATTGACTGGTAGAGGAGCAATGCTGGTGTGCAACCTTGCTGTATAATACAATTCCCAGTTTGGATCAATTCCAGCTCTCAAACCCCAATTTACTAACCATGGTGGGAAGGACACGAGTTTTCTTTTAGAAGGTCAGTATTATTTAAGGTTATTGAAAGTGAGTAAACCTGTTCCACCTTTATGAAGAAAACATTGCTGTGGAGTTTTTAGGAGCCACACAGTTATAATGAACAATGAATATATGATACTTTGAGTAGTGTTTGGCTCAGCCTGAGAGAGAGAATATAATGGAAGTTTCTTCTTTCTGCCTGGGTGTCCAAATGAAGGAAAATCAAAGCTGTTATACCCGAGCTATATATCAGCTAACATATTTTAGGGACTGTGGAATGATCATAATTACAAAAAAGTCCTCCAGAGAGAAATTATGAGTCATAGTTTATGTTCTCTTTGGTGTTGCTATGGAAAAAGAGGTTAGTGCCAATGGTCATACAGCAATATTAATCTCTGATCTGAAAGAAAAATAAATAACAATCTCTAGCTTAACCCAAAGCAGATTTATTCTCAGTTACTGCAGCACACTCCATTAAAGGGGATAACCAGGTAAGAAAAATTAAAGATGACATCGATTATCAGTTCTCAACATGCAGTTAGGGAGAGTTCCTTATTTAAACTGGTGTGCACTTCAGGCTCCCGCAAATGACTTGGCGGAGTGAAAGTTAAAAAAGGAGTTTGATCAAAAGGAGGGCAGCAAAGATCAGCCACCACTGACAGCTGCAAGTACGCTGATTTAAATTTCTTTATGTGTGCAGTTAGACTCAGCCCGGGGTGGATGTTGCTTCAGTGCAAATCCCGAAACAAAACCCTGGCAACAGGCAGGCTGAATTGGTGGAAAGTGGCTCTCAGCCTTTTTCCATTTATTTGGGAAAGCCAGGGCCGGTGAGTCAGGGAGCAGCGGATGCTTGGGTGCTGAGTCAGCACCTCCGGGGCTCTGCCAGTTGTTTCTTGCCTTTCCTTTCCTTTCCAAGGCAAAACCCTGACCAGGAGCGGGGCCAAACAGCTGTGTGCTGGCCTCGCTTTGCTATGGGTGAACCTTCTTCTTTCCCTGCAGGAAAACCACCCGGCACCTTCCCCTTGACACCCAGAGTGAGTGTGTGTCTCAGTGGGTCACAGTACAACTCTTCCCCTGCCAAGCTGGCGTTGATTCCAAGAGTTGTAGCTACACTCTCTCTGTCACAGGCAGCTCCCGACAGCGCAGACCTTGCAGTCAGAACTTTGCTCGAAATTTTGCTCACGGAGCAGCCTGCAAAGCAGGGCAGAGCTTTCCTTTCTGCCACAGCGCTGCTCTGCTGTGCTGATGGCAGGAAAACCTTTTGTTCAGTCGATGAGCTAAGCAGATTGGATTGGGGAGATACATGGATCTCATGTCCTGCATCCCTGCACTCGGCTTACCGATGATCACAGGAGCTGGACGTGTGGCCCAAAGCCATTGTATGGCTCAAAGTGTCTTTTGAGCCAGCTGAAGGCTTTTCACTAACATTCAGGGCTGGACTGACCCCCTGTGAAGAGTTTGACCTCGAACAAATTGCCATTACTTGGCTAATTCTTCTGAGCTTACCTCTTTTTTAAGTGTGTGACTATCAGTCATCAGTTGTGCAGCTGTTTGGCATCACAGCCTACAACAAAAAAGGGTTTTCACTGCATCACTGTAAAGGGCTACCCAGGTGTATTTTACCTTCTGCTCCTTTTCTTCTCCCCTTTCTTCTGTTGAAAACACAGAACATGCTTCAGGTCAGGCCTATATGATGGCTTTCACTACATTCTCTTATTTGACAGTGAAATGGTCCAGAAAACCTGAATCTCTGCCTTTTCACAGAGGAGCCAGCTCGTGGATTAGCACGTGGGGGTCAACGGGATGCTCTTTGCTCTTTCCCCTAAAAGGGGACAGAAATGTCAGCTGGTTTTGTGTCATTGTAAATGGAAGTATCAGCAGCTGCTGAGTGCTGCTCGTTTAAATATTTATGCCATAAGGGCTTTATCACACCCTTTTTCTTTGTGCAAAGCTGCGGCCGATTCCGGGGTCAGACTGAATCTGTGCAGCAGCTCAAAGCTCAGGTCCTCCAGTGGTACAAGTGGAGCTCACCGTTACCACATCAGGAAGCGTAAACAAGCAGGTTTGTTTGTTTTTTTTTTGTTTTTTTTTTAAATAAAGTAGTTATGTAGACAAACCTGTCAGCACAATCATGGAATACTCGTGCATGTGCCTGACATCTGCCAGCCTGACAAGATCCAGGCACATACTTGGGATACTTGAAAGAATACAGTGCTGCTGGTCCCACAGTCTGTCTCCTCCCTCCAAGAGCCAGTTCTGCAGGCTGATGTTTTCAGTCAGGCCTTGAGAATGGAAAGCAAGGGGAAGAAACAGCTTGGGGGACATCTTGAGAGCCTGAGCTTGCTTCCTCCTCTGGTTTGCAGGACAGCACAAAAGCAGACATTCACAAGTTGAGTGCACATTTTTCTCTCTTGCAAAGCATGCTTTCTTTTGTTAGCGTTACAGACCCACCCATCCTTGCAAATGTGCAACTGTGATGGAGAAAACATTTAATTGTAGTCCTGCAACCGATGGCTGTGTGTGTGCTGTATTCTGAAGTGGGTATTTGAGTTAATTGTCCCAGATGCTCAGTATCTGCATTTCCAATGGTTTTACTGGATAGCATTGTAATGCACTTAGAACGCTGGGCGTGGGATTCATTTCAGCATCCCTAAAACTGGATAAAGCGTGGCCAGGGGTACTGTTTGAATTAGAGCTTAGCAGGACAAACAAACCAGCATATCTGAAAGGAAAATATAAACATGATGCTGGAGCTCCTTCTTAGCACTTGGTGACTGCGAGAGGTTGACAGCTGCTGCAAAAAAGGTTAAACGTGCCTTCTTTGGTCTGTCAGTAAAAATTAAGCCTGCTAAAGACTATGTGGCACTCCAGATGACACGAGTTTATCTCCGTGCATAAACAGAACATGCACTTCAATATAAATATGCTTTCAGGACTATTTAGAGTACTAGGAGTATGCTGCAGTCCAATAAAAAGATGCAGAATGAGCCAGGAGATTTTGGAAAGTGCCTGAGTACGTTTAGATGGGCTAGAAGTCTGACAAGTGTCTGGAAAGCAAAGCACTGGTGTTTGCACTGCTAAATAACAGCATAGGATGAGAAAGAAGATGGTATAGATACAACAGGGACATGAACTGAAGTAATAAATACATGACCTTTAAATTTAATCTTTCCCAGCTTCTCAGACTGCTTCTCCCAAACACTGACATGGCTGTGTTTTATATTATGCTTTTATTTGTCATATTCATAGTTAGTTACATGTAAAAATTATTGAAATCCATTGTAGTTAATACAAAATAAAAATATAGCTGCACTAGTTATGCCATGATTTTCCTTAGAAACAGTATCTTCTACATGATACCACGCACTTAAGAGCTTAACTCTTAATAGTACTTGCCTACACTAAGCTCTGAGTAACTAACTTCCAGTGTGATTTACTGGTTACAGATATTATCCCTGTGGAGTAATACCTGTTAATTATTTCAAAATGGTACTTCTGCTGTAGCTTTTTATTTCCCCTGTAACTTGTGATTCTAAAACAAAAGGGAGCAACCTTTTAGTGCAATGTTAAGTATCAGTAGAATTTTTATGTATATAAAAAAATAGAAATAACCCACTGCATAAACAACCAAGGATGTAAGGGAACTGTTGTGGGCATTGTGCTTCCCTTTCCTCCCTTGCCCCTTACCTTTAAGTGACAGGAATGAACATTCATAGTGAACAAACTACCTGGTAACCTCTCATTTTCAATCAGTTTTGAAGAATAACAGGCTAGTAATTTTGAGAGCAGGCGGGTGACTTTGATCAAAGTTACTAGCAGAGAACCAAATCCTATGGCTTTGCAGGCTCTTACTTAGGTAAACTCATCCCTGCCATGAAGTTCAATCCATAACACATTGTTCCCTTTGGACAAGCCTGAAAGAGTATTTCACCTTTTTGAAGAAATTGTCCTTACATCCCTGTAATCATCTAACTCTCCTGTGTAGATATAGCTCTATATATGAAATAATCTGTAAAAAGATAAATTATGCTATTTTCAAAATACTCTGAGATACAAAGTTGTGCAGGTGCAAAGTTTCATAGTATATTGCTATAAAGACTGCAAATTAACTAGTATTATCTGAGTATATTACTTTAAGCTGGGAGTATAAATTGAATACTGTGGGGGGGGTTATTTTTTGCTTTTTTTTTTTTTTTTGCATTTCATAACATTTCATATTTTCTTCATGCTACCTTCATGTTCCTATCAAACACCTCGCTTTCTTTTCAATTTCTGAACCCTTTAAGGTGCAGTAACCGATCACACATTCCTGCTTGTCATTAACATATTTCCACAATTCAGGTTTTAAAACATCTTTCCCCCCTCCCCACCTAAACACAGTGATTTCTTCTAAATGGCTAGCGAGTGACTACTGGCAAAAATCTTTCTCCCACTGCAATGGATGGAACTGGTTTTTCAGCTTTGCCCTCTAAGTGCTCTGCTCTTTTAGTCCTATGGTGCCCTGGAGCAAAGCCCCACACAAACTACATGTGTGTGCACAATTACTGAGGCTCTTGTTAGTATTCATGGAGCATGACAGGGCAACTGAAATCAAATGTTCTCATTGGGATTCCTACATTTACATACAAAACTACTCACAGTGCTGGGAAATGCTGGGGGAAGAAAGGAGAACAGAAATGTTTGGGTCTTGACTAGCCTCCACACCTTCCTCTGACCTAACTCTAAGAAAGCCAGTGATCAGCTTGCTTCCACCAGACACCCTCTCTCCCTGCTGGTCTCTGACACCAGCTGGCAGCATCTCTAAACTCATGAACACCAGCGGCCCGGCCTAAAACAGAGCATGTTGCAGCTCAAGTCGTTGACCTTGTCCACCCTGCATTCCAACACGGAGCAATAAATTATCACTGCAGAGAAAAGGATGGAAGAGTCGCTTCTCCTGCCTGTGCAGCTGAGACCAGTTCCTTGCCTAAGGAAAACCGTGCTGTGCCTGACAGGCGGAGGGGGCCTTGGGCTGCTCACGCGGTTTGGTCCACCTGCAGGACGGCCGCTTGGGTCGTTTCCTCATCAGATTGTTCCACCTCCCCGCCAACCGGGTTGCTTCTCTCGTCGAACAGTTTCTGGCTAGAAACCTCGAGAGGCACCCCGTACTCTTCGTCGTCTTCCACAATGGACAGCTCGATGTTGTTGTTCATCACGGCCTTGCCTTCCACTCTGGCCTCCTTCTCCAGGGAATCGACGGCTGCTCTGCCCTCCTCGGCCAGGGAGGTGCTGGGTGTCACATCCGAGCGCGTGTCGGCCAAGGACGCCTCCTCCTCGTTCTCAGCCTGCTCGCTGCTTGCAGCTTCTGATGGTCTGTCCTCAGCTTCCGCGGGGCTTTCTCCTTCACGGCCTTTCTTTGTGCCGAACGTGAGGGGAGACACTTTGAAAGCCGAGCCCTTGGAAGAGGAGGATTTCTGGTGATGCACAGTGAGGGACTTCTTGATCTTTTCTCTCCGTTCAGGCGACACAATCTTGTTCATCTTCTTCTCAATGTTTTGACGGGAAAATGCTTTCTTGAGGCTGTCCACCTTCTTGAGGCTGGATCTTTTAAGTTTCTCAGCTCTTGATTCTTCTGTTTTCTCCTCTGCACTGTCATCTAAGTCATCTCCCTCATGAAACATTTCATCATCTGAACCCAATTCCACTGTGTGCAAAGTTTCTTCCAGTGTTTTGTTCTCATCCACAGGCTCCTCTTTTCCTTCTGTAATGCTAGGAACGGGCTCTTTTGCAAAAACACTGGCAGGGATCTCATTTTCCTCCTGAAAAAATTGACAATATTTGAGTTTCATAGTTCACAGGACACAAATTTAATAAACAAAGCACACCCCCCCCCATGATGATTTGAATGCTGAATATTTTTTTTTTTCAGTACATTTAACCAGTAACAAACCACTCAAAGCCCATTGAACCATTATCTGGTAAAGTTTAAGACTTAAGAGCTGTCAGCTGTAAGACTACTCTTTCAAAGTCACTTGAATGTGTGGAGAATGGAAATCCTGTTCTTTTAATTTATGTTAGGTACTCTTTAATGAGAGTTTAGCTGTCAAGTTGCACACCTGTCCCTGGGGAGAAGGAAGGGTAGGGTGGGGATGGAAGTTGTACTGCAGACCTCCAGAAGTCACATAACCCCACAGAGATCTCAGTTTACTGAGCCAAAGACTGAGAATATCCCTGCAGAGGTGTTGGTTCCATCTGGGAAGTATCTCAAATGGCAAATGCAGTTAGCACTTCTGCCATATTCCTGGAAAATGTATGTTGCTGTTAAAAATGGACTGTTGATATTGAGAAACCATGAATTTCATGATGTTTAGAGTTTATCCTATTTTACAGCTATTTACAGGAAAAAAAAAAAAGCCCTAATAAATTTTGTTGGTAAATATTAAAAGTGTGGATAGGACAACTCCTTGAAATGTAAGGTTACAAATTGACGGTATACAAAAATAAAAAGATGCTATACCACACAGAAAAGAGGAGCTTGCAGCTAACAGAAGTATTGCTTTTTAGAAACAAAAACCAAGAAAGGACACAAAGAAAGAAAGAATCTAAAGGCACAGCAGGCTGAGCAAGGGCAGAAGCTGCAGGTCATAACGAGGGATGTCTGTGCCCACCGAGTGCAGCTCTGCAACCCCGAGCAGCTCAGAGGCAGCACAATGAGCACACTGTTCTGTGGGGGCTTTGCAGGCATCTACCCATGCAAGAAAAAAAATAAAATATGAGGCTCCTTCCATACTCCCTTCCCCTCTCAGCACTTTGAGCCTTGGATCTGCATAGTCTCTATTCATTACCCTTTTTATCACTTCCAGACAGAGTGCGTGCAATTTCATTTCCTCACATGCATTGGAAAGATTTTCTTTTCCCTCCTCCCTCCACATTTATCTTTAGATACAAAAAAGCAGTAAATGCTGAGTGAAATGGTTGCAATACTCTCGGATCTGTCCCTAGTGAGCCTGAGTGTACAGTTAAGGGGGAAAAAAGGCCACATACACTTCCAAGTTCATGCTCATTATTTCAGGACTGAGCACACAGTTGTGATCACTGCAGAGAATAGTGTCTTGGGTTAAATTTGCTGTCAAGGCTGTTGTTTAGTCTGGAGAAGAAGAGGCTCAGGGGTGACCTTATTGTTCTCTACAACTCCCTGAAAGCAGGCTGTGGCCAGGTGGGGGTCAGGTTCTTTCTCCCAGGCAACCAGCAATAGGACAAGAGGACACTTAAACTGTGTGTCAGGAGGGTGAGGTTGGACATTAGGAAGAATCTGTTCACAGAAAGCGTGATTAGACACTGGAATGTGCTGCCCAGGAAGGTGGTGGAGTCACTGTCCCTGGAGATGTTTGAAGAGAAGACTGGACGTGACACTTGGTGTCATGGTCTGGTTGACAAGGTGGTGTTGGGTCACAGGTTGGACTCAATAATCTCATTTACAACCTAATTGTTTCTGTTGTTCTGTGATTCTGTTAAAAACTAGGACTAATTTGTAGCTCTTCTGGAGCTCAGGAATACACAGTGTAGACAGAATAATTTGATGCCATATATATACACACACACACACAGAGAGAGTGATTCAAGTATGCTGGTTAATATCCCTTGTGGATATAAAAAGTATAGAAGAAATGGATGCTGGTTTGACAGCCTGTACGTGCTTTATTCCCACAGTTTCTGCATGCCTTTCTGGGCCAGTGGCCCCAGTCAGACAGGCTGGCACACAGCTTTACCAGCCTGCAGTGGAACACCTCAGGAAGCCCTCACTCTTCTCCTGACACCCATCATGCTCTTGCAGCTATCAGCAACAGTGACCAAGATAACAAAACAAAGGAGACCGGCACCAGCTTTAAGTGAAACCAGCTGTTAACTGCTGTACAAATATTTATATTTTCTCTGCACTGCAGTTAATGAAATGTGGATTACATGAGTGGGTGCAGCGTTCAATTATTCCCCAGAGCACGAGAACTCAGTATGAAACATAATTTTCATAACTAGTGCATTCTTTCCAAACCTAGGTAATCACGCACATTCAGGTGTAAGTGCCTGAATGGTAAAGAAAATCTGACTTTAATGAGTACAGAGGTGGGTTGTTACTTTTTAAGTGTTTTATCTAGGAAAGTGGTGTCATATGAGTTTAATCACAGAGCAGTCTGAGCCAGAGATGGGTCTGAAAGGTCCTTCTCAAGGTCAGTCTAGCTCTGTCTATAGCATTCATGTTAAACTGAAGTACTGCATGCAGTCTCCACAAGAATATGGACACAGATTTGATTATAATTTTTATCAAACTTCTGAGTAGAAGAGAGACTGTCAAACTACCCACGTTTATAAAGGGGGAAAAAAAACCAAGCCAAAATATACTGCATAATAATGAGCTAATGATTCAACTAAAAGCAGATCCTAGGTGATCTCTGGCTCTCGGGCAGTAGTGGAATTCAAGTGATCACCCCTCTGTCTAAGCTTGCTGCATGGCTCTGGAAAACATCAGCCTCTGGGCATCTATTTGTGTGCTTGAAAAATGGGAATGACACGCTTTCTTATGTCATGCTTCTGAGAGACCTCAGGATTACAGGAACTATTAAAATGCAAATGAAAATAAATTAAGTAAAGTGCTTTGAAAACATGAGGGTGGTATAGCAGGAATGCTCTGTGGTGGAACAGACATCTGTATTTCAACCATGGTTACTGATAACACGTTGTGAGTGGGCTACTGATAACTTGGTCTTACAAGTTTATGTGACAGCTATATTTTGTTTTGACACATTTTTAAGCAATCTGCTATTTCATTTAGGAAGACTAGAACAATACACTGAAAAATACCAGCTTTTACAAACTGCATAACTGTTTTCCATGCCAAAAGAAGTAGAACTTTGATCTTTTCTTCTTGATCTAATCTAAAATTCTAAGAAAGCAATACATCTTTGTATTTTCCACATCTGAGCGCTCAAAAACAGCCCTTGCAATTTTTTTTTTCTCAGATGGGCTTGACTGTAGGTAGCTAGCTCCTCTGAATTTTATTTCTCCACATAGGAGATGAATAGAATAGTGTAAGTTCTCTGCATAGAACAGCTCTTGCTAACACGAGTAATACTTGCATAGTTAAAACCAGTGCCTTCCTTGTGGCTTTGATCAGCCATCCTTGGGAACGTCCTGCGGGTCACAATTTCACACCTGTCTGTTATGAAAAGGAGTAAGATCCATAACAGTGTACTACAAAACTGGGTAGCCTGAGTGAACAGGTAGTTGATTTACTCAAGAAGTGATGATTCTCTGATGCTGCATGAGGGAAATCAATCTGCTTTGGTTTGTTGTTTTATCTGCTTTGGTTTGTTGGTTTTTGTTACATTTGCTGTATGAGGCCATGACCTTCAAGGAGAGATGGCATTTTCCCAGTTCCAGGCTCCTGTGTATGTTGCTGTTACATACCCAAATGATCACTAGCCTAGAACTTGGTTTTGCTACACGAACTAGGTCAAAACATGACAAATCCTCCTGAAACCAGCTCCAGCTCCTTTTCTTTGGACAAATACAGCTTTTCTCCTCACATCTTGTGGATGTTGGGGTGGGGAGGGAGGGCAGGCAGGAGGAAAGTGCCTCCCTCCTATTTGCAGATCCTGTGCAGGCTGTGCATCATCCCCCCAACTCCTACAGCACAGCTGGGCTGAGCCCAAAGAGCTGTGGGGAGGTATTTGTGTCATTAATCAATACAAGACTGTTCTCCCTGCAGTGGGAAATATCCCCCTGTAACTCTGCTGGTTCCCTCCCTTAGTAATTTTTGAGCTTGAAGTTGCTTTTGGAAAAGATTATTGCAGTGATCCATATAAGAAGATACAAACAACTGGCTAATTTTTTGTGCCTTCCTCTTGCTTCACTTTAGGATGAAGGATTTACCAACAGCAGCATCTGAAAAGAAATATTAGTGTACCTGACCCCAAGCTGCAATTTTGACTTTTTTTTTTCTGCCCTATTTCCATGACATTTAAGCAGTAAACATGACGTTTAATTGAAAAATTAAACGTGAGCCTTTTTTTCATCCTCCATTTTGCTTTTACAGCTAAAAAAGCAAACAAAACCCCCGCCAAACAGAACCAAAAAGCTGGTCATGTGGCGAGAACAAAATAGAGGGGAACAATGCCAAAGCTTAACAAGGATTTTTAAAACAGTCACTTCAGTGTTTTGCTGAACTGCTGTGTCATTCATAATAACTTCTGCATCCTCAAATTTTTGGAGTGGAGCTCCCTTAAAATATGCCACCAATTAAAGAAATATATGCAGTTCTAGGGAGAGAAAACTAAGAGCATTTTAATGGAAAATATGTAAATAGGTGAACTTTTCTAAACACAGTTCATCCTCAGTGCATATGCAGAGGGAAAGCAGACGCTGGTGTGTGGCAGCACAACTTCATAAAATGCAGAGCTGGAGCTCAGTCGTGTGTTTTGGCTCTGCTCAGTGCTCCCACCAAGTATTAGGGAGTTTAGGGTATATGGTGAATGCAGAGCTGAATTGCAAATGTGAATTATTATTTTCATATTGAGCTGTCTCCCTAAGCTGGAGGAGCTGGTTCTAATGAGAAATGTGGTCCGTGAAGTTTGGCATGGTTTTTTTTCAGTGGAAAAGAAGGATCCCCCAGCTGAAGATGAGTCTCATACATCCATATCCCCCTTTGTTTTCACAGAAATCTGGCATCAATATTGTTCCATTACTGTGACTTCTCCTTCCTGCAATTGTTTTTTCCACGGATTCCTGTGCAAGGCAGGACAGAAACCCAGCCAGCCTGCTGTTTTTTCCCCTGTACAATTATCCTAGCAAGGCAGTGGCCCTGCTGACTACCAGATGACCCTCCTGCAGCCTGAAAAAATCATCCTGCAGGGAGGTTTCAAGGAGGTGGGCATGCATGTACAGCCTGTGTGGGCACAGCCTGGGCATCCCTCTGGCTGCAGCCAGTTCTCACTGGAAAATCCCAGCTCTTCCCAGTCTTCCCAGACTGGAGAAAGCCCTGGAT
Organism: Cinclus cinclus; assembly: GCF_963662255.1. Classification (NCBI taxonomy): domain Eukaryota; kingdom Metazoa; phylum Chordata; class Aves; order Passeriformes; family Cinclidae; genus Cinclus; species Cinclus cinclus. The sequence continues at coordinate 1,823,012 of NC_085066.1, read as the reverse complement.
GCTGCCTGTCCCCAGCCACCCTCTCATGTCCCCGAGGAGCTCTGCTGACCACCCTGGTTTTCCAGACAGCCACGCTGCCATTTAGCTGCCAGGAGCAATTCCCAGCTCACAGCTGACTTTTTTTTTTTTTTAAAGCAAATTTAACAGCAGTGTTTCCTTTTTTAAGTCTTGTGTTCCTGATCTGCATTGCCTTGGGATTGGTTAAGTTCATCATCCTGCACTGTGATGTATTTTCTGCTGAGAGATGGGAACAGAGTCACCAAAAATCGCTGTAAAAGGTGTGGAAAAGAGACCTGCTGTCCAAAGGCACCAGCCCAGAGACAGGCAGTAGATTTTCTTTATCTGCTGTACTGGGACTTGCCTTAGGTCTGTGCAGTGTTAAGGAAAGGTTCAGAGGTTTAAAGAGGCCTCAGCTTTACAGCACTATTTAGTGTCAGGAAAAGAGCCAGCAGGACACCGCTTTACCCCTCAAACCCTCCTTGGTGATTTTTACTGCTGCTTTCACCCAGTCCCTGCAAATTGCTGCCAGTGGAAGATTCCCCACCCGAGGTAACGTCACCTGCCCTGCACACCCAGAGCTCTGTTTGTCCTTCCCCTCTGCACCATGTCATCTTCAAACAGTAAACACCGAGTTCCTCTGGAGGAAGGCGCTCCTTGCAACAGCAAAGCCCTTAATTCTCACGCTCAGAGGTATGGAAAATGTTAAAAATTACCTTCCCCCGGGCCTTGCTGATGCACTCACCCCACAGGACATTTTCTAGGTCCAGCTCTGAACCTGGAGGCAGGAGTCATTAGCTAAAGGGGCCTGGGAGATGGCAGTGTTTGGACGTACAGCTATGGATCCTAAATTCCTTGCAGAACTGCAGAGAACGTGCATCTTTTAATTTACCCAGTCTCCGGAATAATTTCCACATTCCTTCTGGGGTGGAAACAACGCCACAGCTCCTCCTCTTCTGGCCCGACAAGCCTGGACTGTAATTTGGGAGAACAATAAGCAGGGAGGTGGGGGTTTCCTTTCTGGAGGAATTACCTGTGCATTAGCCAGGCCTGCCAGCTTTTTACAATCAAGCAGCGCTCTCTTATTTTGGGATTGTTTAGGAAAAAAAAACCCCACCAACCCAAGGAGCAGAGTTAGTGGCTGACAGAGATAATGCCCAGCTGACAAGTTCAGTATGAACTTGTGAAGTGCCTGAGCTGTGACTACCCCAACCCAGCATTTCTCTCAGTGATTTGTGTGATCTGTCTTTATTTTTTTTTTTTTTAATTAAATATGTGAAAGTCACGTCCTGTGTTTAGTTAAAGCTCACGGCGTGTTCTATCCAGATCGTTGCTTAAAAAGGGGAAAATATGCAAACTGCTGCTATCACTGGATGGACTCCCAGGAAGTTGAGATTTTTAACCTGAATTTTTAGCTCATCCCTGAATGGGCCAGGTCAGTCCTGCAGAGTGAAACAGGGCACGGGGAGCCAGGGGCAGCCCTGCCCCTCTCCTGCTTCCAAGGGCAGATGCAGTTCTTAGGGGCATTTCTACTGCAAGTTTGCAAAACGGGCTCTTGGCTCAAGTTTGCCAAGAGTTTGGAAAAACATAAGGGCCCTTCAAGTTTACTTTACAGCTCGATAAAACAAATCTTTCCCCACATATGCTTGGAGTTAGTAAAATATGGCTCTTTCCCTTCATTTGCAAAGGGAATAAAAGGTGGTGTGCTAAGTTAGCAAAACAAGGTCTCTTCCCTCACGTTTGCTAGGAGTTAGTAAAAAAAGACAACTTGAACCCCAAGACTTCAAGAGTTAAAGAGTGCTCTTCCTCAAAGTTTGCTGAAAGTTAGCAAAGGAAAAAAAATAAAAGGAAAAAGAGGAGGAAAAGTGCTTTCCCCCCAAGTTTGCAAGAGTAAAAAAGAAAGACACCTCCAAGAGTTAGGAAAACATGTTTTCCCCACGTCCACGAAGAGGAAGAACGGGCGTTTCTCCCGCGTTTGCTAAGAATAAAAGAGGGCACTTTCCCCGATTTAAGACTGAGCGAAAGGCTACTCTTCCCCCAGGCCTGCTACGGCGGAAAGGCTTTCGTACCACGCTGGCCGAGCTGGCGGCAGGGCTCTCACCTGGAAGATGAGCACCTTGAAGCGGTCCCGGCGGAGCAGCTGGGCGTGGTGCTGCTCCAGCCGCCGCACCTGGTCGCACTGGCGGTCCAGGCGCTCCCGCACGGCCCGGGTGTGCGCGCACACCTTCCTCGACTTCTCCAGCAGCTTCTCCACCACCTCCCCCGTGGCTCCGTGGCTACAGCACAGCTTCACCAGATCCCTCTGGATGGCCCGCACCGCCCCTTCCAAGCCGCGCTGCCTCTGCTCCATCTGCCGCTGGTTGTTTCCCACCGCCTCCAGCATGGAGACCAGCTTCTCCAGCAGGGCCAGCACGGTCAGCGCGTTCACCTGCCCGCCCGCCGCCTCGGCGGCCGGCAGCGGGGGCACGGAGCCGCCCGCCGCCGCCTCCCCCATGGCCGTCCCGGCTGGGCACGGCGCCGCCGGGGCCGCTGTTAAAGGCTGCGCCCTCGGCCGGCCCCGGGGAGGTTTCGGGCAGAGCCCGGCTCCGGCCCGCCCCGGGAATGCGGTGCCTCCTCCTCCCCGTCCCCGCCCGGGTCCCGAGCGCAGCGGAGCGGAGGGAGCGCTGCATCCTCGCTGGCATCGGTAGATGGCAGGAGACACCGCGGAATGAACCCTCGGGAGGAGGAGGACGACAAGGACAGGGTGGTGGTGGTGGTGGTGGTCCGGGAGATCCCAAACCTCTCCATTTTGGGTGGAGAGTGGAGTTCAAGGCCGTCGTGTACTCTGAAGGCCTTAAACTAGTAAGAACAATTATATATGAGAATATATGAGAATATATGCATACATATATATATACACACACACATATATATATATGCATGTATGTATGTATATGTGTATATATATGTATATGTATATATATGTGTATATATATGTGTATATATATAAATAAGTAAATATAAAAGAATATAATATATATAATATATATATAAAAGAATATATACTCATATATATAAGGACATACTCCTATGTATAAAGATATATATCCAAGAATATATACTTCTATATATAAGGATATATGTACAAGAACATATACTCCTATATATAACAATATATACAAGAATATATATTCTTATATATATAAATATATATAAAAGTATATGTACTCATATATAAGAATATATATTCTTATATATATAAATATATAAAAAGTATATATACTCATATATAAGAATATATATACAAGAATATATACTCCTATATATACTCATATATACATGAATATATATACAAGAATATACTTATATATATGAATAAATAAAAAAGAATATATGCTCATATATACATGAATATATATACAATATATACTCAGATATATATATAAGAATATATGTACAAGAATATATACTTGTATATATAAGAATATATACAAGAATATATATTCTTATGTATATAGGAATATATATGTAAAGATATATACTCATATTTATTAATATAAATACAAGAATATATGCACAAGAATATATATGCTTATATATATATAAGAATATATATACAAGAATATTTACTCTAATATAAGAATATATACAAATAGATATAATATATACAAAAATATATATCAATATATAAGTATATATATATGAATATATATAAGAATAATCCTGTACCACCACGCTTTTTAAAAAAAGTAAGTCGCTACTGTAGTAAATGCATCAATTATTACATTAATCACATATTAATGTGCTCTGACAGCACACAGTAAAAATGGCGTCAGTGTATTTATTCATATGTCAGCATCCTGATGATCATTTGTAACAATCGTCAGAATGATTAACAAACTTAAGAAGCATTTACTCATGGTGAATCAAATCTCACATAATGCCTTCCACCCTGTGCAACGCCAGACTGGGTTTTTAGAAATAATAATATAAATATTTTTGTCTCCTGAATGTTATTATTGTTATTATTACTGGGCTTTAAAAATGATTTAGGTGTTGATTATTCTGTTCTGTTCTGTTCTGTTCTATCCTGTCCTGTCCTATCCTATCCTATCCTATCCTATCCTGTCCTGTCCTGTCCTGTCCTGTCCTGTCCTGTCCTGTCCTGTTCTATCCTGTTCTGTTCTGTTCTTCTTGGTTTTGTTAGTAAACAGTCTTAAACAAACAAGTGTGGTGTTGCATGGTGTGCTTGCTGGGTGGAGGGGGTGCTAGGATCTTGGATTCCCTGCTTGGGATGTGGAGATTAGCTGGGCACTCTGGTTGTCCTGCCTGGATTGTCCAGGGTTTCTTCAGTAAGAAAGAATCATAAAGTTCAGTGTGGCTGTTTTGGGGGAGTAGTGATAAACTGGGTGTGGTGGCAGAGGCACTGTGTTCCCAAGCACCAAAAGGAGCTATTTGGCATGAAGAAATACCAAGCTGTTTATTCAGAATAGTGCAGAACTGTTCCCAGGACAGACCCAAAGCTGTTATCACCAGGGAAAATGTTGCAAGATTCCGTGGACTTGGGTGGCTCATCCTGTACTGATGCTCTCAAGCAGCCAATAATCTGTGTTCTCTCCTTTGCATTTACTTGGAAACAGGACTTCTTGCTGCAACACAGGTGTTTCCAAATGCTTGGGTACATAGGATTCTGATACTTGGGTAGCTGTCATACAACATTTTCTGATATTTGGCCAAATATACTTCATGATTTCCCTACATCCCACAGATTAAAAACATCTATTTGGAGTCTAAATGACCATGATTCCCGCCCTTTCCTTTGTACATGGAAGAAAAAATAATTATCATGAAAAGGAATAAAAGCTAATGACTGAAGAACTATGCCAATGAGTTACCCATGTCAAATAATGTGTGCTTGAGCCCCTGAGTGTTCTGCAATGTTACCTTTTTTTGGTCCTTGTTTTTTTTTTTATTTTTTTTCCCCCCCTCAGGCTGCAACTTCTATTCTTCAAGTTGTGGGAGCTTGAAAAATGCATTTGTGAGTGAGTTCACTTCAGAAAAAAAAAAATCACCGAGTCTGCCAGAGCTGTCCACAGGGGAAACTATGCTGAGACTGTAAAATATGCAGGCTGAGAGGGGAGTGGACATATTTTAAAGGCACAACCTAAACAAAACCCTTCTGTTTCCACGAGCTCTCCCTGGCAGCACTACCTGATACGCCCTTCCCTAGGAAGGAAGGACTTGTTTGTGTCTGCAGTGTCAGCCCCTCTCAGCTCAGCATCCTGCCCACCTCGCTTCCTCCCTCCCTTCATTTTGGCTGGGATCTGGAGCCAAGGCAAAGAGGAGGAATTTTTGCAGAGAGCAGTAGCTTACCTTGCTCTGGCAGGGAGCAGCCCGTGTCCGTGCCCAGCTACGTATCTTTCCTGTGGCAAAATATCTTTTTAATTTTCCAAATTAATTTTTTAATTCGCTTTTGCTGGGCTGTGGCGAAGCCCTTGCCTGGCTGTGGTCCCAGCTGCTGGCCAAGCTGGCTTCCCAGCCCATTTCTGCATCCACCTTCTGCTGTACCTGGCACAGATGGATTATGGAGGAGAGAGCTGCCCTGTCTGTGAAATCTAAAGAAACACTCTCCTGACTCCAGCTGTGAGCCTTCTGCAAAGGCTCTGCAAGTTTTAGAGTGTTTAGAACTCCCAGCCCCTTGTGCATCCTACAGAAAAGTTGTGACACCCCACGGGAACCAGCACCAAACACAGAGTTTGGTTTCCTGGTCACTCCTCTGAGCCAGCGACAGCAGCACTGATGGAGCTACAAGGGCCAAGGACAGCCCTGGCAGAGGATTCCTCAGGGTCCCCATGGCTTGGGAAGAGGTGCTGCATTGTCCCTATGCTCCCTTCCCAGAATTGCTGCTTGGGCCACCAGCCCCGAGGCAATGCTGTGGGAAAGGATGAGAGCAGGAGAAAAGATGTCCCCAGACTGGTACCTGTCCCCTTCTGCTGCTAAATTCCAGCTGTGGGTTTTGACATCGGCTGTCAGCTCTGATTACTTGTCACTTGTGTAACAACACTGTCAGGCTGCTGGGCTGCCAGTGCTTGGAGGAATTGGAGAATTTTTATGCAGGTTTGGGGGTTTTAATTTTATTGATTAATTTGGCAGAGCAGTGGAGGAGGTTTTTTGCCAAGTTTCAATACAGATTTTACTGGTGAGAAACTTTCTAGAGGAAAACATTTTACATTTATTTAAAAAGAAGAAGCATTAAAGAGATTATCAGGGTCATCCGATGTAAGTCAAGAGTTCTTTTCATGTCAAATCAATGTGTGTGAATTATACGGACAAAAATTGGAGGTTAACTCGCTCATTACTCACGTGGTGCTCAGGATAATAAATGTTTGATGCTGGAGCATTACTGATAATTTATTAGGCATGGAGTAATAGGTAAAACAAAATGACAGGAAAGGATGGAGTAGGGAATTAATAGGGGAGGGAAGAACAGCAGGGACCATACAGGTCATCACCATGTTGTGGAGTTTCCTGTCCAAGCTGACAGTGACTTTATGGAGATGGTGTGAGGCCATCTAACTGCTGAGGTGAAGGGCTGGCTAGTGGCAAGAGCTGTGGAAAGTGTGGGAGGAGAGCTCAGCATGGGAGGGCTGATGTCTGCCACGCTTGGGCAGAGGAGAAACGGGGATAAGGATGGGACATGGGTTGGGAAGAAGTGATGCTGCATCTCGTGCACCAGAGCCAGCAGTGTCTGCACTCAGCAAGGGCTGAGGATATGAAATCTGGTTGCCTGCTGCTGAAGGGCCTCTCTGAGGGCTGGGTCACCGTGCCATTTCCCTCCTGTCAGCCTGCTCCATCTGTCACAGTGACACTTGTCATGCCACTGGCACCTCTGCTGCTCAGCCAGCGTTGTTTGACACTGGCCAGAAGCTCCTGGAGAAAAGGGGAGAAAGGCTGGTCTGTTCAACATGTGTGGTGGCTGAGTGAGGTTTATGTTACTAGGCAGTGAGACTAACAATGCTGATGGGACAGCACAGATTGCTTCTTCCAGGGACACAGCCCAGAGAAATTAGTCCATAAACCCCTAATGTTTCCTTTGATATTTTTTAAAAAGAAAGTAGTATATCTTTTATGAATCAGTCTCACTGGAAGCACCCTGTTTGTTGTGCTCTGAAAGTATTAGAGAAGAAATGTGATGGGTCAGAGAAGCAGAGACTGATTTCCTGCATTGTCTTTGACACTGAGCAGCCAGTCTGGACCAGTACAACCACCCAAGCCTGCTGACGTGCACCAGTAACTGCAGTGGATTATGGACTGGCTCTCCTCTAGCAGTAGTTACTAGCCCTTACATTTTGGGAAGCTCTCAGTATCTCGCATGTGATGTAGTGTTTTTTGTAGAGGAGCAAGCACTTGAGCTGGGGATGGGGAGCCTCTTGCTGCTGCACAGCTCCCGAGGCATTCAGCCCAAGAGGCTGCACACAGCCTGGCAGGTCCATGAAATATTTAGCATGCTGGGAGCAAGGGAAACCCACCACCCATGCACAAGGTAGACTGGGAAGCACGTGGGCTCTGGGGCTTCTGCTGGAAGAGAGGGAGGTTGGTGGAAGGGGGGGCTGTAGAAGGAGGATGCAGCAGCATCCTTGGCACACTGGCAGTGTGAGCCTTTGAGAAGGAGACAGAGACTGTGGGTGAGGCAGTGGCTGGGAGAAGCTCCAGGAAGACACCAGCCCTGCTGCAGCACCGTCCCTGGGGCGTGCAGGGGAGCAGGACCCTCCCTGCAAGGGCTCTGCTTGTCCCATGGCCACCCAGCCTGCTCCCCACGGGAGGGAAGCCAGTGCCTGGCTCCCAGCTGGCACCTCTGTGCTCACCAGAGTAACTGTGTTTGGAGAGCCCGTTGGTGAGAATGGGAAATTTGGGGAGTTGCTGCTAGGAGAAATTTTCATATTTGGGGGAAGAGAGAGATGTGGCTGTCTGTCAGGAAATGTATCAGCGTAAAAGAGCACGAAACTGCAATTTTACTCTCTTGTGCAAATGGTATCCAGCAGAACTTAATATGCAATGAAGAAATCCACTTCCACTTTATCGGCCAGACTAAATCATGTTGTGCACAGGAGACTTCCTTTTGCTGTGTGCCAAATAGTAATGATTCTGTGCAGACTTGCAGACAAGGGAAAAAAATAAGCCACATAAAAATACCATATGTGCCAGGCATTTTCTGTGTACTTCCTCAGATGTTCGAGGAGCACAATAATAAACTATGTGCTTTTTTATATGTATGTATATATATATATATATATATATATATATATATATATATATATATATATATATATATTTTCCCCTTTGAAAAGCAAATTAAGTTTTGCGAAGGGGGAAAAATAGTTTCCTTAGCTTCAGATAAAAGAGAATATTTCAGCTGCTCAGTTGGAGTTTTCTGCAGCTCGGACAAAAGCGAGGTCAGGACACCAGCAGTTACAAATTGAACAGCATATGGCCAGTCAGCCTGGACCTGCCAGTGCATTGTATTCCTCCAGCAGATATGTGGGGCACGGAGCAGGAGGAGCAGCTCCACTAAAAAATGGTACAGAGGTGATGCTGAAAGGACGTGGAAAATGGCAGGATCTGCAGGTTGGGCCACGGTTACCTACAGGGAACAAGCTCTGCCTTTGGAGCACAGACCCAGCTTCGTCCACCACACCTGATCCTGCAGCCAAGCCTCTGTGGTGGCTGTGAGGATCTGCAAGGTCACAGGCACCAGGCAGCCTGAGCTTCAGGGAAGGGGTTTTGCTGTTTCTGGAAAAAGCCCTTTCCAAAAGGAGGGTGGGCTTTTAGGAAGTGTGGTTGAAATGCTCACCAATGTTTTAACTTCCTTCAAAAGTGCTGTGCTCTTTGGAAGAGGATGCTGCTTGTTTTTCCCAGTTTTGGGTCAGAAGCTGTGTGTGGAAACAGGGCTGCTTTTCCCTTTCACTTTTGGATATTTCTGGGAAAAGGGGTTGTAGTTTTCAGTGAAAGGCAGGATAAGCTGCCTGCTTTTTCTTTCCCTCTTCAATAAAAGAGAGTAAAAATTAGAAAGCTTTTAATAACTTCCAGCTGAATACCCATGGATGCTTTCTTCTGGGATACTTTTTATTACAATACGTTCTCAATGATTTATTGTCTTCTGAAATTTCTCGGGGAACATTTAAGAAATCAACCCTCTTGCAAAAGACAAGAATGGGTTGCTCCTGTGAAGACTGACAAAGTGTTCTTGTGTTGTTGTGGAGATTACTTGAGGTGATGCCTCTTCTTAACAGAGGGGAGATTTTCTAGCAGTAAATAAGGGATTATGATGAGTATTGTAGTTAAAAGGAATTGTGCCTTTATCCAGAATTTTTATTGTTGCTACAAAGCTGAAAGAAGAGATTTTCCTACTTTGTAATCAGGTTGTTTGGAAGAGGATGATAATGAAATAACATTTAATGGAAGCAAGCAGGGCATTAATTATGTAAAAAGCAGGTGAATTGAGATCTGTTTTCTGCAGATAACCGAGGGGACTTGAGTCACTTTTGGCCTGCAGACACACCATCATTCATATCCTTTGAATCTTTTATTTGAGATGAGCTGTAATGGACTTGGAATCTAGAGAGTGTCTTTCCTTCATTGCTGAGGCATCTGTCATGTTGTGCCATGCGACTTCATGTTGTCCTGATGACATGGCAGAAGATAACAGTGCAATGCAAAGCCAAGCGTGATAAATACGACATGGCGTGCCCAAAACAATCCTTGCTTTTAGTAGATCAGTTATCCTTTAAAAGCTAGTATTTAGGTTTGTCCTTAGATAATTCAGTAGCTCCCATCTCTGGTAGGAATGATGTCAACCTGAGTTACTGTTTGTGCTGAGCAGCTCTGATGGGACGTGATGGCATGGAAAGGATGAAAGAGCTGCAGGCTCCAGGTGCACATCCCAGAGCTCATTGCTGAGTACCTGGTCAGGGCCAGGTCCACGGGGCTGGGCGTGACAACAGGTGACAATTAGTCCAAGAGGATCTGTCACAGGCCAGCTGGCCTCCCTGACAGCCTCAGCCCTCCACAGCACTTTGGGTTTAATTTATCCTTTTGCAGGGGTCGCCAATAGCGTGCCTGCATTAAGGTAGTGAAAGAAGAAGGAAAGAAAAAGCAACTCCCCAAAAATATGGAAAATGGTGTGAACCGGTTAAAGGAGGAACTGAAATCAAATTTTTAAAGCCCAAAGTTGGATGTAAACCTTGTCCAGCCAGTTTGTCATGCAAAACTGCATTGGTGTGACCTGACAGGGCTCCAGGGAGAAGCCAGCTCAGGCCCCTGGAAGAGACAGGGTCAGAGAGCCTTCAAAAGTGGGGGGCATCCTGGACCTCCAGAGTTACTTCCTCTTCGCAGAGGAATATTTTGAAAACTGTTTATTCTTCTATGTGAAAATCAGAAATCTAGGCTAGAAGAATCTGGGGTATTTGACAGTATTTTCTCTCTTGTTCTCCCTCTCGCTCACCTGTACCCTTGCTGGCTTTTGTATGCCCTGTGCATACTGCTGTCTGTTCTTGATAGTAATTATTTTCAGCAATTCAAAACACTTATTAACTTAGTTATAAAAAAATCGCATATTTTTCAGAGCCCCTGTTGAGGTTAGAAGAAGAAGAAGAAGGTTAAATCAGGTACTGAGCATCCATGGTGCACAGTATTAATAGCTTATTTATTACTTCACAGGCATTAGGCATTTTTATTCAGAAGTATTGGATAAGCAGCAAGTAATCTACATAGGACACGGCTAAAATGTCAGGCTGCAAATGAGTTTGTTTATGCAGCAAGCACTGAGGGTTTCAGACTCGCTCTCTCGTGCTGTCGTGCTCCGGGTTACAGGCGGTGATCCCTCCTTCAAATCACAGCCATGAGCGGGCTGAACTTGGTTTTTAACCCGAGCACAGTTCACCAGGAGTTATTTACATGTGCTGGCTGCAGGACTGGACCCGTGGTGCTGCTCAGGGTCTCACAGGATGCCTGGCTGGCGCCCTGCAGCAGCCTGTGACCCACCCCAGAGCTGTGAACCTCCTCCTCTGCCATCCCGGAGGATCTCCCACTGCCTGCACCAAGAGGCTGCCCCAGCCCTCAGATGGGTGTGTGGATATCCTGGCTTTATTTTAGCTCATGGATCTCTAACTACTAAAGCCTGACTCTGTCCACAGGCTCCAGGCTGCGCTCTTGCCAGGCTTTCTGGAGATCTGGACGATTCAGGGTTGCAGCCACGTAAAGGTTACTCCTGCTGTGAGAAAGGATGGTGAAGGGGTTGCACTGGGTGCACTCTCTGCTGCTCTTGGTCCTTTGCCCAAGTCCATTTTGTTTTGCAGTGTCAAATGTGCTCGAGCAAGCTCGTGGAAGAGCGTTCTGTTCTCTGGGTGACAGGGAAGCTGCTAGGGTAGCCAATCTTCCAGTCTGGCCTCTTGCTGTGCATCAAATCAGCCCTGAGATTTCTGTTTAGGCTGCCAACACAAAGATCAATTAGTCCCTGCCATGTGGGGTACCCTGAGGAGCAGCCCAGTGCTCTACAAACTGGTCTGGACCTGCAGAGCATTTCCTGTCTGCCACCAAGGAGCTATCAAAGAGTAATGACCTTGTCGCTGGCACGCAGCTGAGATGGATGTGAAGCCATGACCCAGATGTGTAAGACTCTGTCCCATAATTAGTCCTCCAAACCAAGCAGCTGCTGGGCCATTGCCTTTCAGCTGGCTCTCACCCTGATGTCATCCTCACGTGGTGCTGCTTGAATCATTTCACTAAAAATTCTCCTATCGTTTCACTACAAGTTCTCCTAAGTGACGCAGAAATCCGCGGCCACTGTACCTGTCCCTGTCTGTACAATGCCAGGGGCAGGCAGGTCCCCAGGTCCCACAGCTTCCCCTGGGAGTGCAGATTCATCTCTTCTGCTCTTCATCACTTAGGAAGGGAGGACAGGAGGAGCTCCAGGGATTAGGGCATAGGAGGAGTACAGGGGGATCTCACATTCCTGAGAGATTTCCTCAGCGTAGGATTTTGATTTTTGGTAGTGTAGACCTGTTCTAAATGGACTTCATCCTTCAAAAAAAAACCCCCAAAAACAAAAAAATCAACCCAAACCAAACACTAAAGTATTTTTCCCTCTGAATCTTCTGACTGCATTGCAGATTGCTGAAAGAAGTGTTGAGAAAATCAATCTTCATTTGGGAAGGGCTTTTTCTCCTAGCATGCTTTCTTCACAGAATCTCCCTTTCCAGATTCTTCATTGTTTGCCAGGAGCAGTAGCCACAAATCCAATATTGAATGGGAGCAAGGAAGGCCATAGCAGGGGAAAGTTGTAATTGAAGAAATGGAGCAGCATGGTTTTGCTTTTTTTTTTTTTCCTTAGATAAACTCCATTTCATAAAACCTATGGCACCCCCCCCCCCCCAAAAGAAACATTCTTTCTTCATTGGCATAAAGTAAAGTTTGCCCTAAAATGTACAGAAGAACAAAAGCCTGGTTCCTTACTGCTAAAGGTGTTTGCCCAACCTCAGAGCTTCTTTAATAACTCTGTTTCTTAGCACTAGACATGATAGCAACTATTCTGCAGTGTACAGTGCTGCAGTGGGTTGGTTTGTTTGCTTCTGAGTGATTTCCAGGCATCTGAGGATACCACACTGGGTTAAGGCAAGGAAGATGCTTTTAACCTTCATGCACAGATCGAAAAAAGCTGGCTGCTCTAAATGAGCCACATGTAAATCCAAGGACTCATATGAGTGGGAGTCCTGGCTTTTTTAGCTGACTTGAATTGAAAAGGGGACTTTTTAAGGACAAGAGGAAAGCAAAGGGACATTTAAGGGACTCCGAAAAATTTCTTGTCCTCTTGGACAACACCCAGCTGAATGGGAGGTGTAAGGGGAAAAAAGGCAGGCTAAATTCTGCATTAACACATAGCACTCTTTCCATCCTCTCTGTTCCTCTTTTCTTTTTAGTGCTGATAAGTATTTTCCCCCTGTTTATCATCACATCAGTCGACGGCTTTGTGTGGTGTGACAGCACGTAATTCAAGGAAACAAGCAGCATTCTTTAAAGCTGTGTATTTTCCCAGATTCAACATTATTGTGCCAGACAGCAGGTCTGCACCTTCTGCAGCTCTAATGAGCTTTGAGAGGACCAGGCAGACAGAACAGTGTCTCTCTCCACCTGAATCCTCTTTACGTCATTTGCCAGGTCCACATTTGTGAGAGTCCAGGGTCCATGAGAGCTCTCCATCTTGAGATGTAAGACCGTGGGTGTTAATAAAAATGAAGTGGCTTGAAAATAAAAAGAGAGTAAAAAAAAAAAAACCCTGCTTCTGGCCATGTTGCACTCAAGGTATGTGCCATAGGGATGATGCAGGAGGTTTCAAGGCAGTCGTGGGGTTATTTGAGTACTGTAGATCCAGACTTAAAAAAAAAAAAAAAAATCAAATATTCTCCACTTTATACCTTCGGCAAATAATTTCACATCTTCTCCTGTTACTAAATATGGTCATATTTAAAGAATTAAGAGCTGATGGTAGGAGCATATGAAATAGAAGGTTGTGGGAGGTTAAATAAAATTTTGGAAGTCCAACTTACTGGATAATTTTCCTCTTGCAAACAATCTGATTGCCGTTCGAACAAGCCCGTTCAGGATGTGTTTCCTGATCCCTGTCTGGCAGGGTCACATCATGTTATGGACCCTTCCCCTGTGCCTGTGCTCCATCTCACCCCTCTCCTGAAGGCAGCTACTCCCCTCCTTTCCTGCTGCTTTTAAAGGACAGCCTTCATTTTTATTTCAGCCCCCTGAAATAAAAGCAATCCAGGGGCTGAAACCCCCATCTTGCTCTCAACTGGATGATTTCCTTTGCCTTGCTACTCATAATTAATTAGGAAAAGTTAATTCTGCTCCTCCCAGTACTCACTCTCCAATATTATTCAGACCATGGTTATTTTCTTTTTCCCCTCTTTCCTCTGTCTCTCCTAAGACTGGCTTTTTAGGATTAGTCCATTTCTGATCTTGACATCTTTGTCTGTTGCCTTGCACATCTCTATTTAACAGCATATTACCAGTGTCACTTCATGTGAAATCCATGTAATTATTTTTTAGGATTGAAAGGTTTTTGCTTTTAAAGGGCAAACAACACTTTTCAGCAGTCTTTCCAGGTGCATTAAGGCACGTGGGAATTACCAAACACGGTGGGAGGAGAAGTTTTACCATCAGCAGTGTCTGGAAGTGCTAGCTCGTGTCCCTTGACACTTTCTTTGTGGAAGATGATGGTTGTCTGCAGAGGCTTTTCAGCAGCTAATTTTAAGAGCATCTTAAATAAATCTCTCCTTTAGTTACAAAGAGAGAATACCAGGTAGGGACAAAATGTCTGCAATCTATTGTGTGTGCCCTTCTAGAAAAACTCAAGGTAAGAAAACAAAGTTTGAGAAAATGTCAAGGCCTTTTTCAAAATACTAATTTCTGGATGCAGGGTTTTCTTTCCTCATCAAAAGTATTAACCAAATTCAGCATGATGTCTCCAGTTGACCAGATCAGTCTTAGGTGTCACCAAAGGCTATTTGGTGTCCCCAAATCCTGCTGGGTATGGTCCAGCAAAATCGGGGCAGTGATGCATTCTTCTTTTGCAAATCCTTGCTCTGCAGTGTCAGTATTATTAATTTTCTTTGTGCCAGGAGCACTGGGGAGCAGCGTGGTGCAGTCAGTAAGTGGGGCTCATTTAGGGGCAGGACACCAAACCCTGGCTGAGGGCCAGAGCATCGTGGCAGTCACAAAAGATCTTCTGACATATCTGCTCTTTGTGTGCTGCTGCCTTTGTGTGCACTCCCTTCAGGGAACAACTGCAAAAAGCTCCATAGACACGAGGACAATCCACGTTTGGGACTCTTCTGGTGGGACCAGAGGTTTCTCGTGGGAGGGTAGGTGTTATTCTGGTGAAGGGTAGTACTGTGTAACACTGTTGGCTTTGCTGCTTCACCCTGCTACGATCCACATATTTTGTTAAACCCCAGGAAAAACTTTCTTCTAGAAACACTAAACTCCTACACAGAGTAACCAAAAGTATGGAGACATGGGAGAGCAGGTCAAAGCAGTGAGGAGACCATATCTAGCACTTGTGGGGGCTTTGGGGGTTCCAGTAACACGCTGGGAGGTGATGCTGCTTCCAGTGATGTAGGTGAATCTGAGGATGTGGAAGCTGTGTAACACAGAGTGCCTGTGCAATGTGTGATATACAAATACATTCTGCATCCATTAGACCAGCCTTTAACAATCTGCTGTGTAGAGCACACAACTCTCCCCCCAGCCCTCCAATCCCTGGAGCTCACAAGGGTGAGATAAGGACATGGTCAAGAGGTTCCTTCAGTCTCTGTTTTTGATAGGAGAGTGCTGGAAGTACTTCAGCTGTGCTGCTGAACTCCTGGTTTTGAGCTTAGTGTTTCTTAGCATTCTGGCTGTTTCCTTTCTGTATGCAAGTACTAATGATGGCAACATCAATATATCCACCAATTTTAATACCAAGCAAACACGTACCATTTGTGAAGACCTGGGAGAAAGAGAGAGGGAAGATGAGGTCCCCCTTGCTATTACTGCACAAAGCAGGGTGGGCCATCCAGTGCAGCATTTGCCCACCCCAAAGTGCCCGGGCTGCCCTTCCCCAGTGCTGATCCATTGGCACTGATGGAAGGAGAGCCTGCTGCCTGCAAGGCAGCAGCAGTTTGTGCTCATCAGGACAGCCCTGCTGAGGGACACAACGTTCCAGGGGCGAGGAGCAGGGCTGGCCGGACCTTTGGTGCCCTGTGCTCCTTGTGCAGCCCCTGGCACAGCAGCTGTGGCTGCCTCAGCAGGTGATGTGTGTTGGGGTGAAGGAATTCGGCTCCCTGAGGGAGAAATTACGCTGATCACTTGTAGCCAGTCTTTAAAGTGGCACTTGGTAGAGGAAATAAATGTTAAAAATACTATTCTTGAAACAACAGCGCTGTAGATGTTGTATTCTTGTCCTCCAAGGATCATTTTTCTCCCATCTTTGAGGAGAGCAGGGCCAGCCCACCAGGCATGACTGCAGCCCCACGTGCTCTCTGCGCTGCACATCCCCAGTGTCACCCACCCTCTTCTGAAATTACTTTTTCACTTCTAGGCATGGGATTGTTTTTTGACCTTCAGGCTTCCACCTCCAGCACAAGACCTGTCAGCCTCTGGGACATGGGCTGTAGCCAACTCCAAGCTGAAAGGCTGCTCACTTGTCTGATCTTGTGCCAGGCTGTCCTTCGGGTCAGGGCTGGGCTCCAGCAGCTGCAGCACAGGCAAACCAAGCCGTGGCTGGGGTCTGCAGAGACCACAGGTCCCTTCTTGGTGAGCAGACTTGGTAAGAGCCCTCCTACAGCAGCCTGAAAAGCAAGGGGACAAAGCTAAACTGCAGGGCTGCTAGTTTATTAATGTTATTTCCAACTAAGTTCATGGTTTTCTGCCTGCTGCCGGTGACTTCAGCGCTGCCTGCTCGCAGGCTCAGGGAGAATTGGCCAAGAACCAGCAGCAGAGGGGGCGTGAAATGAAGGCAAAAAGCAGAGATTGGAGACCCCCAGGCTTTGAAGTGGAGGGGACGGGGCTCCTTATGTGAGGAATGGAGAAGCACTGCAAGTTAAACGCTCTGACCATCCACTCCTCTGCAGGGATGTCCTCTGCAGCAGTCCTTGTGGTGAATTCCAGCTGTTTGTAGCATCAGGGAGGGTCTCTGTCGCTGTGACAGTCCCACATGGGCCCGGTCCCTCCGAATTGCTGGTCCCCATCGCTGTGACTGGGGCTCTGGGCAGGGCTCTGCTGTGCTGAGCAGCTCCTGCAGAAGGGGCAGCCCCGGCACCGGCCACTGCTCTGAAGGAGTTTGTTGCTGTTTCATTAACGAGTGGGTGGCTGGGATTGCATTTTCTCCCCTTGTACTGGTTTTCCAGACCCCTTCTTGAGAAAGCAGACCGAATTTAGACAAAAGCAACGGTTTTCTAGATTAAATTAATCCCATCTTTTTCTTTTTGATTTCCTTTAAACCAGAGCAGAAGGCATCAAAATTGAGACTTTTTTGCATATACAGTGCGACTGCACTATTTGCCACTATTATCTGACAAAAACATGTCTTTAAAAGTCATGACTATTCCTGATTATTATCATCACGTATTTCTGGTGAGAATTTGGATTTGGGGAGGGGAGGAGGAGGTGCCTTCTGCACCCAAAACCTAAAAAATACACACAGACCCCACCACCTGAACCACGTGTGCTTCTTCAAATACATTTTCCCCTGATTCCTGCAAGGTCTGCTGTGAAGGGAGCAGTAGCCAGAGACTGGCTTCATGCACCACAAATGTCAGGAAATCAATTTAGGGCAGCAAAATATTTCCCACCTTGGAAAGTGGGGAGGCTTTCCTTCCCAGCCCTGCCTGGAGAAGCACAGCCAAGAGAGGGGTGAGCAAATTGCTGAGCTGGGCTGCAGAGCAAGGGCTTGACCAGCAGTCCCAGGGAGCCTGGGGTCTGATGGGATTAGCCTGCTTATCTGCTTTTCTGGCTTTCAGTTAGGATTTATTCAAGAATTTCCTGCATCTGCATCAGCAAGAAGAAATGGCTGTTCCCAGGATTCAGAAAGGTCAGCAACAGGCCAAATATATTTAATCACGGAGTTTGAGAATTTTAAGGTGTTGGAAATGCACAGGCTGGAGCCAAATCCTAAAAGTAGGTCCTTGGCATAAGGAAGGAAGAAGCTTCCAGCAAGGGCTGCCTTGCTGTGTCTCTGTGCATTTGTAAGCAGCAGGAGATGCTCCCACTCCATTTTGTGCCGGCTGTTTGCCCCTCCACTCCAAACCTGCAGCAAAGCTCTTGGGTCTCTCTGGGTGTGTGGCATCTGGGAGACTGTCCTCCCTGTGCTGCAAAGCCCAGGGCCCTGGCTTTTTCCATCCCATCTGTTCTTTGCCCACCAGCCAGCATCTGGTGGGTGCCTGCTTTGAAGTGTTGCTCCTCTGCAGGCAGAAAAAGCCCCTCAGATTGATGGTCTGCCTAAAAGCTGAAGAGAGAAAAAAAAAAAAAAAAGAAATAATTTTAAGTATCACATTAAAATGCCACTCCATATCTGAAAGGATCCATTAAAACTTTTATAGAGATTTTTACATTTGTTTCCCCTCTTTTACATTTTGTTCTGATTCAGGCACTTCTCTCTTATAATTCTCCTATGTAATAAACATTTTCGTCTCAGTTGGCTCTGCTCTAAGAGGGACTATTTTTGGTGCAGAGTAAAACGTGGCACTTTTGATAGAATAGAGTTTTTCTTTCCAAAATCACAATCTACAGGATCCAGCCTGGGCAGGAGCCTTGGGCTAGCCCCCTGGAGTTGTTCCTGCACAATCTTTCTTTAAAACGCTGCATTTTTAAAAGGGAATTGGGGAATGCACCTAGGCTTCACCCTCTGGTTCTTCTCTGTGTTAGAAGGAAAGGTCTCTAAGGTCCAGCAGAAATCCCTGAAAACATTCAAGGCCAGGCTGGACTGGCCTCTGAGGAGTCTGGTCTAGTTGAGGCTGTTCCTGCTCTTTGGAGGGGGGTTCAGCTAGATGACTTTTAAAAGGTCCCTTCCAACTCAAACCATTCTGTGTCTGGGCTAGCTGGGCAGGTGGCTCCCTCCTCCTCAGGATGTGGGCAAAAAAACCAGAGCTTTCACCTGTTTTGTAATTACTTTAAAACAATATTTTGAATCCTGAGTGCTTGAGGGGTATCAGCACAGGCGCTGCTGTCTGCAGGACATGTCCTGCACTCTGCCCAGCCTGGCCCCTCCAGACGGGCTGGGGCCATGCTCACCATCCCATCTCCCAGCCCAAGGCAGCATGCTGTGCCATGGATTGCCATTTCCTTGCCTTGCCTTTTCCTTCTCCTGTGTCCTTGACATTGCAGATCCTGCTTGATTAAATCCCACTCTCTCCTTACCTGACTGGGGGATTTGACAGTGGATTATTTAATCCTTTGCCTTGTCTCTAGTCCGTTTGCATAGATAGGATTTTTTTGAAAGTTAAATGCTTGGAACAAAGCATCTGGATGCACTGGGAATGGTGTGGCCACCCCAGCTGGCATTTCTCAGGAGGAATAAGGGTTTAACACCATCATTGCCAAGCTCCTTGCAAGATTCCCCTTCTCTCTGTACTGCCTTGTTACTGTACTGCTGCTGAGGCTTTCCTGCCCTTCCTCTGGCTGCTTGGCATCAGCACACATAAGCCTTGCAAACCGAGGGCAGACTTCAGGAATGCAAATAATGTTCCCCATGCATCCAAGCCATGTCTCTAAAAACCTTTTCGTCTTGTTCCTTGTTGCCCTGGAGGATAGTTACTTCAAAGAGCAGCCCTGTTGCCTGGTATTTCAGTTTATCTCATTACCATTGTGTTTGCCAAGCCAGCCAGCTTTGCCAAAAACAGAATCAGGGTTGTTGGCAGTGCTGGCTGGCTCGCATCTTCACCCTCTCTGCTGGCAGAGATGCTAATTTCCCCTTGATTGCAATCCCTGCATTCATCTTTTGTGAATAAGCCGTGCCTACTGTCATGGCATAATGGCTTTAAAAACCTGGGCTCGAGCCTGTGGGCCCCTCTGCTCAGGCTGTCCAAGGCAGGGCTAATGGATGCTGTTAGATTATTTACTTGCCACTTTTTTGGCCCAGGGCAGCAGCTGGCTGGCACCCACAGCTGGGAGAGGGCAGGGAGGAGAGCTGCTTGGCAGGCTGAGCACCCAGGGGAGGAGCTGGGGGAGGCACAGCAATGAGGATGGAGGGAGGGAGGGAGGGAGGGAGGGATGGATGGATGGACGGATGGACAGATAGATGGATGGATGGATGGATGGGTGGATGGATGGATGATGGATGGATGATGGATGATGGATGATGGATGGATGATGGATGATGGATGGATGGGTGGATGGATGGATGATGGATGGATGATGGATGATGGATGATGGATGGATGATGGATGATGGATGATGGATGGATGGATGGATGATGGATGGATGATGGATGGATGATGGATGATGGATGGATGGATGGATGGATGGATGGATGGATGGATGATGGATGGATGATGGATGGATGATGGATGATGGATGGATGATGGATGATGGATGGATGGGTGGATGGATGGATGATGGATGGATGATGGATGATGGATGATGGATGGATGATGGATGATGGATGATGGATGGATGGATGGATGATGGATGGATGATGGATGGATGATGGATGATGGATGGATGGATGGATGGATGGATGGATGGATGGATGGATGATGGATGGATGATGGATGGATGATGGATGATGGATGGATGATGGATGGATGATGGATGGATGGATGATGGATGGATGGATGGATGATGGATGGATGATGGATGGATGATGGATGGATGATGGATGGATGATGGATGAATGATGGATGGATGGATGGATGGATGGATGGATGGATGATGGATGGATGGATGATTGATGGATGGATGGATGATGGATGGATGGATGGATGATGGATGGATGATGGATGGATGATGGATGATGGATGGATGGATGATGGATGAATGGATGGATGGATGATGGATGATGGATGGAGGATGGATGGATGATGGATGGACAATGCAGGTGCAGGGATTCATGCATCACTCAAAGATCATTTGTCACAGCAGGGGCTGGTCACAAGAGTAGAGGTGAGAGCTGACAGCTTCTGGCTCTAGGGGCTTCCCTGAACTTCAGGAAGACTAGAACAGCCTCAGGATACCCTCAGGATGGTTTTGATACAATACGATTTCCCTCTTGCCATCTTGAGCTGATTGCAACAAACTGTGTGTAAATTTTTAAAAGTCTCCAGTGCAAAATGCTGAGCTGGCAATAGTGTAGCACAACCTGAGCTGTTTGTGCTCATGCTGACTTGGGCTGGCATTGCCAACATGATCAGAATGGGACAGCAGGCTTTGGGTTGCTGCTTAAAGTCAGTTTAATGGTTGAGGATTCTTTTGTCATTTTTAACATCCCTAAAATGAAACACACCTCAAAAAAAAAAAACAACCAACAAACAAAAAAGCCCCAAACAAACCAAACCAGTCAACCAACCAAGCAAACAAATAAAAAACACACAAAAAACCCTAGAAAATCCTGGATCTATTAACCAGGGGTGAGCAGCACCTGCAGGGATGGTTGAGCTGGGGTGGTCAGCCACATCCCTGGGCTTTACATTCCTGTTTAGGATAGACCTGCCCCAAAGCGATGCTATGGCTGTTACTAAGCTACAAGTGATGCTTGCTATAGCCAATATTGCCAATATTGCCCTCTTAAAGGTATGTTTGCAAGGAGCAATGTGCTGTGTGAATGACATTAATTTGCAGATGTGTGGGTTTGTATTAGTTAGTGGCAGTAAACTTTGGCAATGCTTCAGCGTGGTGTTGAAATGGAATAAAATGTGGCATGAAGATATTGTGCAGGAAAAGCATTAAGCCCTCCCCTTTACTTAATTGGAACTTAAAGCTGGGATATCTTACTCACCAAAATAAACTAACAGTAAATCAGGTTACAGAATAAATTAACAAATTATATTGGGCTAGTTGGAAACTTTAAAAAGGAGAAGCATCTGTGAGCTGCTTGCATTACCAATACAGTTACATGGTCTTGAGCTGGAAGGGAAGGCTCACATAGAAACATGAAAATGTCCCAGTGCTGCTTTGATTTCCAGTCTTGATCAGCAAAAGACTGGACCTGCTCTAACCATGAATTAAAACTCAGTCATGGTATAACACCAGCCAAAGTCAAAGCACCCACATCAAGAAAGGCTTTTGGCCGCTTGTGGTTTTGTGAATAGTTGCCAGAGACTTGCAGAGCTCCTTTCGTGGGTCATCACAAACTCCCTTTTTCATTTTCTTAAGCTTCTTTCCCTTCACTTGCTTTACTCCATCAGCCAGCACCTCACTTTATCTCCTGTGCCTGCAGAAGATGCTCCCACCCTTTGCTTTCTCCCCAGGGATGTAACCCTGGTCCTACCTGTGGATGCAGAGGCTCTCTCCTCACCCCATTACCTTGGTGGTGACTTTGGACATGCACAGAGCCATTTGCAAGGCCTGGGCTGAGGTGCTGCTGGCTCTCAGGATGTCCAGGAGGGACTGGCCTGATGGTCTTGCCGTGCCACAGAACTTCCCTGTGTTTCTTCACTCACCCTGGGCTCACTCTGCTGCCATGGCAAGGTGGAGGAAACTCTCATCTGATGGCAGCACTGAGAAGGGGGAACTGTGGCAGGGTATTTTAACTGTATTACTTTCAGGTGGTTGCCACATCTTTTCTAATTAAAATAAAATCATCTTAGAAGTCTTGAAATGAATTTTTGGTATAATAGATTCAGAAAGAGATGAAAATGTTTTCATTAAGTAGTGAGGGAGGGAGAGAGACCCTGCAAGGCATAGCATTTTATCTCAACTCTCTAATAACATTAATAAACTCTTTAATCTTTGTCACGTTTATGACTTAATGGCAATCCTTAAAGACATGACAGACAAGTTAGAGCTGCCAGGTTCCTTTAACCTATAAGCATTCATATTCTTCGCAGGATTTTGATTAAGTGGAAAATTCCTCTGCAACGGGCTTTATTCTCCTTGTAAATCTGTGCTCTGCCGTCGTGTGAGTGGCAGAAGATGCTCAGCTGGGACCTGGTCATGCTGTGGGATGGGGGTGTCACCTCCCTACCCCCACGGCCAGGGCCCAGGTGAGCACTGGGGGTGCTTAGTGTGAATCCTGGTGTAACCAGCCCTGGCTGTTCCCCTTCTCCCACCTGGGTACTGACCTGGCCCTGCTGGCGGGCTTTGGTCACCGGGGGGACTCGGGCTCTCCTCTCCATGAAAAATGTGTTCAGAGTGCTTGCTGGCCAGCTGTGTGGTGTGTTCCCCCCTCCCTCTGGGGAACTGAGAGCACTGAGCATCCCCACCCCTGTGCCTTTGCTCGCACAGTGGCAGTCTGTGGTTTCAGACAAGTAGTATTTGCTAAGAAACAGCATTAAGGGAGTGCCATTTGGTTGCAAGGTCAACACTGCACAGTTGTGGTTGCCGAGACTTCACTCTGCCCCGGTGTGCCATTATATGTGTGTGGTCTAAAGAAGCAGATATCCAGGGGGAAAATAGTATGGATCATATAATTATGGAGCTGCACAACAAGACAGGCACAGCTGGGGGCTGACTCCAGCCTTGGGATTTTCTTTTTTATTTTTCCCAGCAATCTGGCATTTTCTAACCATCAAGCTCCTGACTGTAAAAGCTAATTAATATTCCTTTAATGTAAGGTTTTTGCATTTAATCTCCTTTATTCGTTTTGTTTTCTTTTGTTAATGTTACATGAAAGTGCAGCCTTTTTTCCTATGTTGCTGGGTCTCGGACTCGAAGGAAGCAGAGGGATGCTCCACTGGTGGGGTGAGTACAGAAAAGGGTTTTCTGAGTGCAGAAAAGGGTTGCCAGTGGCAGCTTGGTACCTCCTGGTGACCCTGCACCTGCAGTGCCCAAACCCAAAGACCTCCACATGGGACAGGTGTTATTTCATCCACACTTGGTTCACTGTCATCTGCTGCATACACAAGTGCCAGCTTGGTAAATTCACTCTTGTAAATGATAAGCTGAAGCCTCTTTGGTTGTTTCTCAGTCACATGCCAGCAATAAAATGAAGAATCACCATTAACCCCCTCTTTTATTTGCATAATTCTGATGCTGTCAGAAAAAAACAGACAATAATCATGTAGCATAAGGAGAATTTTTAAATAGGAGCATTACATTTTAAAACCCTAATAAAGATAAAAGCAAAATAAACACTGGAATTTGAACTTAGAGAATGAGAGAAGAAAGATTAGGCTGTGCTGGTGAAGTAATGAAGGTAGTGGCTGGTAACAGTTTTTAATAGCACATTAATGCTGAATTACTTTGGAATTTCTGCAGGAGTCAGGATGACATCCACATAAACACCAAATGAATTCCAAATGATTGGTATTATCATAAAGAGCACCAAATGAATTAATAATGATGGAACACTTAAACTAAAACGTTATCTCCTCTAATCTGTTTTCTCTTTTACGCACTGCGCAATTCATTTTTAGCCAACTATGACCGTTTCTTTCATTTGTCTTTTAATTTAAAAACATATATATTTATTTTTGCATGGATATTCTGCTCCTGCACTGTTTGAAGTGCAACTTGGACTAGTCCATCTTCGCAACAGTTTTGTGTTGGCCTCAGAAAATTAAGGCGATGGATGGGAAGACATCTGGACATGAGACTTGTCGCTGGGAAAATGACTGTGACTAATAAGAGCAGTAATAAGAACGATTCCCTCTCGATGGTCCCACATGTGCACAGACCTCAGGGCACCCTTAGCAGAGTTTAATAAGCTAAATGGCTCACTTTACAGCGAGGCAATATGTCTCCCCCTCCCATGGAGAAGCCCAACAGGAGAGCGAGCCTGAGCAAGCATCTGTGTAGATGAGCCAGAAGAGATCAGTGAACAGGAGGCAGGGGCTGGTTTTGGATGTCCCAGGGAGGAGCTGAGCCCCAGCACTGCTGCTACACACCGGTGTGGCTTTTTGGGGTCCCCCAGGCCTGTGACATGGGGGCTCCTTGGCACAGCCTGGGCAGGGGACAGCAGCACGGCGTCGCTGCCTGCGGGCAGTGCTGGCCCTGCTCACTCCCCACGGCCAGGCTGGGTGTGCACCCTGACATATTAGCAGTCAAATGACATTTAGAGAGCACAAGTCTCACTCTCTCCTGCAGGCCAAGTAAATATCATTAGTAATGATATTAAATCTCAAATTGTGCTGCTGCACTATGGCAACCACTAAGCAATTTGCTATTGCAGCTTGTTCCTAACAATTACTTTCATAGACTTTATTTCTTGGAAAACTATTACTGACCATAATCCTCTACATGGCATGCCATGAAAAGAAATAACAATAATAAGAAGAATAAGAATAGGGATAAGAATAAGAGGAAGAATAAATTAATTTTTATAAAAGTCAACCCAGCTTTCAGAGTGAGGCTGTGATGCTGCCACGAGGCTGGCATGGCAGGGCTTGGTTTTGTTAGGAAGCTGGGAGCTGCACAGGGAGCTCGGCAGGGCACAGCTCTTCTGCCCTGTTATTCTTTGTGGCTTTGACACAGCACGTGCTGCAGGGCAGTCAGCTGGCTCTTCTCTACAGTATCCATCACACAAATATAATTTCATTTTTCTATATAAAATCACATTTTGGTATGTGCGTGTGTATTTACTGCATGCAGGAGTACGTCGGGGTCTCCCTGTGTGTATACGAGTGTGTATTTAGGGTACATGTGTGTATACACACACAGAGGTGCACATATGTGTCCATACGTGCATTTATACATCCCAACCTGTCTGTATCCGTGTGTACACACCCACAGAGCCCCTCAGCCCTTGGCTGCACCTCACTGCAGCACTGCTGGCTGGGCTGTGGCCCTGGCAGGGCCACTGGCCCAACACACGTGCTGTGCTTCTGTGACAGAAGCAACATATAATTATATTACAAATTAACTTGCAAATGCTGGCGGTGATGTACTTCACAGGAAAAAAAAAATAAAATAAAATCATCGGTTTCATCTTCTCTCGTGGCTTGTAGCTGGTCCCTCCAGCACAGCCTGCATCTGTCAGGATCCATGCCCTGGGAGCACTAATCATTTTTATTAACCATTAAACAAGAAGATCCTTTTTATTTGAAAATGTAAAACATGCAGGAAGCACTATCTATAGCTGCTAATTCAGGTCACATCACACGGCTCTCGCTCACCTCTGTGCTCATCCCTGCTCTGCTGAAAGCTCTGCCGTGAACCATCGGGGGCTGCTTGTGGATGGGGGGGGTGATGCTGCTGCATTTAGAGGCTGGATCTTACCCTGGATAATTACACTTCTTTTCCTAATGACCCGGTGTAAACCAAGCCCCTTTCAAAGCTTCTCCCATGGCAAGTTTATGAGGCGTTCCTACATTTTCTTAACATTTTTCACCTTCTGGTAGCAGTGGCTGCACCGTGGCTCCCATAGCCCATGGAAAACCAAAGGGGACAGGGTCTGGGTGTCTGTGCTCCCTGGGCTGAGTGAAATGGGCCTCCCATTTTATTGACAAAGCGGGTGCCACCTCGTTAGCATTATAGAGCAGATTCCTCACATGCTTTTTTTTTTTTTATTCTGCAGCTTGGCTGCTGCTGTGTGAGACTGCGGAATATTTTACTGCCTTGTGGCTCGCATTCAATACGGCAAATAAAAAAAAAAGAAAAAAGTTGACAAAAATTTTTTTTTTTTCCCCCTTTTTACGTGCATCTCTGTTTTTAACAGCCATCCTGTTGTGACAAAACTGTTAATTAAACCGAAACTAAAATAAGTTAAGGCCACCTAATACAACAAGCATTTGGAAGCAAAGCATCAGCACAAGGGCTGGCAGGGTAGGAACTGCTGTGCTTATTCCTTCTGTCCTGTCCCTCTGCCACTCCTGCTTGCAGGTGCCAGCAGAGGCTGCATTGGTGGCACTGTCAGGGTGCAGCACCCCAGATACTCTGTGTGTGCGTGTGTGTGGCAAAAAAAAAAAGAGATTCTTTTGTTTCCATGTCAAAAAGAGCACATTGTAAGAGGCTCCATCGGCCAGGCTGTGGCCTGTTGAGACCAGGAATACAGACAAAATATTAATTTTATTTATATTGTTCTTAATAATAGTTTTAAATGACTCTAAAAACTTAATGTCTAATGGTTCGGTGTTTCTCCATCTCCCTTCAAGTTCAGCTGAGGTTGTTGATTATTCTAGAAAAGCCCCACCAACAGTGCTAGACACCCTCAGCTTGCCTTACAATCCTTACAAGCAGAGCTGCAGCCTGGCCACGCACCCATAAATTAAAGAAAGGGCCAGGCTGGCCGAGGCACAGCAGCAGCTTTGATGTGCTGTAATGAACCTCGCTTTTAATTCGGGGCTGTACCTTCCATGCCGACGCAAAACCGGGAGCTGGGAAAAGCTGCATGCATAATCAGGGGTGAGAGCAAGGATGCGATGTGTCTGATGTCGGATGAGAGGGAAGATAGCCTTTAATCATTTTGTTTTCAAAGAAGCTTTAGAGAGCTCTTTGAAGATGAGGCTTTTTTTGAGGGCTGCTTCTGGAAAATAGTAGGCGGCGATAGACGGCACCCGTGTCCCCCTGCCCGCTCGGTTAACCTGACATGGGGCACACCTGGGCATCCCTGCCACCAGCATGGCTGGCACAGATACCCTCTGCAAAACCAGAGCTGCCCGTGCTGATGGAGGAACTGGCCCAGGGTCTTTGCTGCGGGGGAGACCCCCGTTCCTCGCGAGCAGGGTTAGAACATCGCTCCGTTAATGTGATATTTTTGTAATGACAAGTGTTCTGTAAATCGTGTCTTATTATCTTTGGATGAAAGGGACTGATAACGAACATCTGGTCAGACTTTAAGGAGAGGTGAGGCGTGGGGCTGTGTCTGAGCTGTAATGCAGCGTTTGGGGAGGGCAGAGGTGAGTGAGGTGTGTGTGCCCCAGCACTGCAACCAGTCAGGGTGGCAGCTGCAGGTGAGCTCTTTATGGGCTGGCATCCGAAAGGAAGGAAGGTGTCGGGCACCATCTGACCACCCCAGGCTGGGGAGGGCGAGGGGCTCTGCCAGTAGCACTCCTGGCTTTATTTTGAGGACTGAGGTCAGGATGCTGTTGTGAGAAATGCATCACATACAAAATAAAGACAAGGTCTCGTGCTCCAGAAATGTGACGGTGTGCTCCTTAGGGAATGGGTGTGCCAACAGTCTTATTTTTACCTCTTAATTTTACCTTTTATACCTCTCCTGTGGCTTGTGGTAAACAACAGCCAGGCCAGCAAAGTGACTGCAGGCTGTTGGGCCATTAGTGTTGCCCCAAAGCCATCACACCGAGTGTGGAATACTGATCTTTTTCAGTGATTTTTGCACATTTGGTCATTTAGTGTGGTTTTTAAGGTACTGAGTGTTGGTAGTTGAGGTTATTTGCAGTTGCCATAGTGCCATGCAAAAAAAAAAGGCCTATGAAACAGCCCAAATAAATGAATTACTGCCCTCCCCAAGGACTGAGTCTATCTCCATGGGCATCACAAGGGACCTTGCTCGTGCTGCTGAAGCATGCACTGAGAAGAGAATAAACAGCAACGCTTTTTCACCCCTCTGTGTGACTCCAGGTGGAGGAGCTGGGCTCTGCCTTGGGGCACGGCACAATCCCCACGGCCATGGCTTTGCCTGGCTGGGTCCTTATGTGCCCAGCCCACCTCTTTCCATCTTCTGTTAAACTGCACAGACATTGCCACGTCTCGAGTTCTGGCCAGCACAGGGATCTAACAAACAAACACAGTCCAGACGCTTCTGAAAAGGCAAAATCCACATCTCCAAATTTACTGTATTTTGTACAGTTTCCGCAAATATCTTTGATAGAAATCTCCATTCCTGTACGTACAACCCCAAGACACGGTTCCTGTCAGACTGTGTGCCCGTGCCAACATGTTGAAGGTTAAGTTTGGAAGGCCTGAAGAGGTGGGACCTGCCCCCTGGGTATTAAAACGAAAATCCCTTTCCCCTCTCTGCCCTCCTGTCTACAGCAGTTATTAAACAGGGAGGTGTGAGGCTTTGTGACAGGCCCTGCAGCTGGGGATGCAGCTAATGACACCTGGCAAACGCAGGCAGTTTGGGGATTAAATGTACCACTGCTCAGTAAAAGCCAGGCTCATCATGTTGGGAAGTTTGGAGACAGTGTGTGGGACTCCTCTTTTCACTCCTGAATGATGCTGTGCTGTTTTTGTCCAGGCCAAACCTTGCCTTTTGAAATTAGGTTTATTGCTGTAACTCCATGGCAATGTGTATGTGCTAACATTTGATTTTTTTTATCCAATGTAAGCGACTGAAATAAAACAATCCAGACCTGATAGTTCCAGTGGCGGGGACTGACATTTGGAATTGGCCCAAAATACACGGTTTTGGCACTTGTTAGACTCCAACCCTTTGCTCAGGAAGCACAAAGCATGGGAGGCTGTCTGCTGGCTACAACTACATTTGCCTGCTTCAGCCTAATCCTCGACCTGCTGCTGAAGTGCCCCTCAGCCATGGGTGTCAGGTGGAGGGGGCTGAGGAGGGACAGGGGCAATCCCACCTGGGCATGAGTTACCAGAGCTTGCAAAGCCTCCCTGGAGGGGATCTTGTGCCACCAAACCCGTGCAGTGCAGCGCTGTGTGCCTGGATTGCCCTCCTTGTCAGACTGCCCTGGCTGAGCCAGAGTGGGGGACATAAAACCACCAAGGACTGGGACACGGAGGAGTATTTTGCTGTGGGTTTGAGCATGGAAATAGCCCTGTGGTGTAGCCAGCCAGGATCACACCTGCTCACAGCCTCTGCTGTGCACTCCTGCCCCACTCTATCACTCTTCCAGTCCGAAAACAAGGCTCCAAGTTCTGAGAGCTGGGGTGAGGGCTGGGGACAGGGTATGGCTGGAGCCCTCTCCTTCTGCCTTGGCCCAGCTTACAGCTCCAGGGAGCAGAAGGTCCCTGCAGGGCCAGCACCCCAGTGCCAGAGAGCTGCCCTGTGCCATCATCTGCCCCTCTGCCTGTGCAAGCACCACTCCCACTCCCATCAATCAGCACAGACCAGGTGTCTGGAAGCATCTCTTGCCAATCACCTTTTATTACCTTTAAAAAGCCAAGAAACCCAGAACAAGACAAAAACTGAGACCGTGTGAACATCATGCAATGGATTCACTTCAAAGCAGGCTGGGGTAGGGAGGGGAAGACCAAAGGTCATGTTATTAGTATCACTGCACCCGTGTCTGAAGGCCAGGCAGGGTGGGCTGCCACTGCTGGGGCTGGTGGCGACTGCTGTGAGTGACCAGATGGATGCTGAAGCAGGAAATGGAAACACACTCATGAGACATCACCCCAGGTAAGCCCAGGTGTGACTCTGACATGGTGATGACAGTGAGGAACACTCCTAACTCCTGTCTTGGGTACATTCGGCCTGGAGTCTCTTTGGAGAGCAGCAGCACAGGGACTGACTGCTGTTACGAGGGCTCTTCAGGTCAGTTCTGCTGCTCAGTGGGACTAAAGCTCAGGCACTCCACTGGAGGAGTGCATGTTCTGCAGCAGCAGGGATGTTACCCCACTCTGCCCTTCAGTCTCACTCTGCCGTCCTCAAAATTCACAGCACAAACTAGAGTGGAATTACCTTCTCGAAAGGATGTGTTTTGGAGAGCTCCAGCTATCACAGAAATAACTTTGCATCTTGTCCATCAAGTGGATGTAACAAAACACATGCCCTTATTTTCCTGAGGTATAGCCAGCATTTGGGTTCATTACATTTAATGGAGTAGGGTCACCCATGAAGTTATTCATAAGGTATTTTCTGAGTGTTTTTCACCTTCTCTTTGAAAAAATAAATTATATCAGCATGTTCACGAGGTGCAAATGGGACTGGCATTTCAGCTGTTATTATGTTATTAACTTTTTTAACCTAATAATTTTCAATCAAGAGTGAGAAGCAATTTTCACTCACTCCAGCGACCAGAGTTGGAGATTCTGCAAAGTGCTCTCGTAGGGTTCACCTTGACAGACACCCAATTCCATCCCAAATGGAAACGTTACCCCCGACACTCTCATTGTGGTTACCAAGAATTTCCATTTCCCCTTCGGTTAGGATTTAATTTAGAAGGCAAAGACTTCCTAAGCTATGGGAGAGTAAAGATAGATGGCATGGGAGAAGAAGGCTGATGAAATGTAGTTGACTCCGGATCTGAAATATTTTATCCCTCCTCAATGTAGGTTAAATTATTCTTCACCTTTCCCACATCCATAATTGTCGCTGATCTTGGACCAACTCAAAACCCTACTACTGAGTTCAGTAGACTCAAAATTGCCACTAGAACTGGAAAAAGAAAAAAAAAGAGATTTGTTAGTGTCCATATACAATAGCCCAAGACTATACACAGCTATGAGATACAGCAAATTTAAGAAAGGCAATTTTTTTCTCATCACTGAGTATTTATTATATATAACAAATACATGAAAAAGAAAAAACTATATTGTGTGATATAAATAGTTTATTTACATTACAGAAAAACATCAAGACAATGTATACTATTTCAAATATATCCATACATAATCAAATATAGCTGTAGTACATGTTCTCATTGGTGTAGATTACCACAAATGCAAGGCAACATGTGTAGATCTTGTCTTAATCTTTTGTCTATAATACTGTATTTTGTAGTCCAAGCTCTCTGCAGTTAGTTTTGCCATTGTGGAAACATGCGCTCTTTAAATTAACCTTGTCGATGCTCTTGTTGTGTTGTCTGAACTGTAGTGCCCTGTGTTTTGCTTCTGTCTGTGGATTCTGTTGCTCCTGGGACATTTCCTGGAAAAGAGAGTTGTGAGAATACACGGCTCTTAGCAACACATCTGCTCCAGAGGTGGCAGCAGGGACAAGAGGGTGAGAGGGGCATCCTCCAGCCCTCAGTGTGCTTCCTCCTCAATGAAATGAAACCAGGTGGCTAATGGCAATGGCACCACAAAAAAAAAAAAAAAAAAAAAAAAAAGAAAAAGAAAAAAAAAAAAGAATGAAGCCACCACAACCCCCCAAAACATACTTTGAACTAAATTATGGCAAGGGAGGTGTTCAGATTCCTTTACACTGGACGCTCTTGCAGCATGGCAATGGTCCCAGCTGCACTGCCTTGTTCAGCTTTAAAAAATGGGTTTATTTTCAGCCAGGTACAGGTGGAAGATGCAGGATGGTACCACGCTCACCTGGCCAGAGTCCCAGGTCTGTGAAGTGCTTACTAAAGGCTGCAGGGGCTGCCTTTCCAAGGCCCTAAGTGTCTGCAGTGCCCTGGGTTTCCATGGAAATGCTGCATGCTCAGCCCTGAGCAAAGAGCTCCTTTACTTACAGGTGCCACGGCTG
This sequence comes from Cinclus cinclus, assembly GCF_963662255.1. NCBI lineage: Eukaryota > Metazoa > Chordata > Aves > Passeriformes > Cinclidae > Cinclus > Cinclus cinclus. Next base: position 1,791,061 of record NC_085066.1, on the reverse strand, counting down.
CTTGCCTTGGGTGGAAAGCAATTGTGCTGGAAAGCCCCAAACCTGACATTCCTTTGGACAGCTGCAGGGACAAACCCCTCGTGTCTCAGCACCTCCAGTGCTCCTCAGCAAGGGCACACTTCAACCTTTCACCTGCAGCAGCACCTGCTGTGGGGATGCTACATTTCCCCCTAAGGGATAGCTAAGGGTGTGTTTCTGGCTCCCTCTCATGGAAAGGCACCCTCAGGCAGAAAGCATGGAGAAGTTTAATGCCAGCTGAAGGCCACAGGATGTTCTCATCAGCTGAAAGCCAAGGGTGGTTATGGTAATAACTGTGGGCAGCTGCACAACAGAGACTGAAACGCCCTCTTGGAGTGCCATGGGGAGAGGCCCCAGAACACTTCACACTGACATGGAGAAACATTTCCTTTGTGTGGAGCTGACTTCTTCTTCTGTTACAGGAGGGCTTTCAGCAGCACCTTGTGAAACCCCGTGGGTTATGCACTGGGGAGAGCCCACCTCAGTGCAGTGAGAGCTTAGTGCACTTGCCTGCAGCTCTGTGTCAAATAACTAAGAGCAGAACAGAGTGAAATAGATTTTTACTGACCCCGTAAAACAAAGAAGGTAATTTCCCCCCCACACCCCCTGCTGAATGGGAGTGATGTTATAGTTTTGTGACATCAACTGAAAGGCTAAACAAGAGCATGAGAACTTAGGAAGCATTTAAAAGAAATGCTGGAATACCATTATGTAAGTGTCTAGCAAAATATGGGTCAGACTGTCCTGACTTGCCTCACTTTTAAGCCACCAGGACCACCCCCTCATGAGAAGCTGTATGGCTGAGGGCTATATTTTGCCTTGCTCCTTCCTGGGAAGCAGTGAAGTAGGCAGCTATCATGACTCCAGGAAAAACCAGCCTGCGTCTCCTGCGCCATCGGGGGTCACGGCACAGCTTTCATTACGGAGCTGAGGCAGACCTCAGCTGGTCTGTGATCTCATGGCAAACTCATTATTCACTGTGAGCTCCCTGGAAAGGCCATCAAACTTTGGGAGTGAGTCAGGGAGCCGCTGTCAGCAAACACAGGGCTGGTTCACTGTGTGCCATGTGCACACCAGAGCCTCCCAGACACTGTCCCCATGCACCCCCTCCTGCCCAGGGGCCTCGTGGTGCTCTGCAGGACACGGCCAGGGACACTTCCACCAGCTGAGACAGCCCCACCAACACCCAGGGCTCCTCCAGCATCTGGATTTCCAGCCCTGCTTTGCCCCAGCACTCTGCCATGGGGAGCAGAGTCAGGGAACCAGGGCACAGTGGGCACATCCAGACTGATTTTCTATGAAACATGGAGGAGCCAGGTGGCTGGGGGATGATGAGGATGGTCAGCAATCCCAGGGGTGCATGGTGGGTACCAACTGCTCCAGCTGGAAGCAAGGAGATGAACATCTCATAGGCACTTTTCCCAAACCAGCACTGACAGTATCTACATAGTCACTTCAAGGTCGAGAGAAATCAATTCAAATGTAGAGGTTACTCCAATTAAGATGATGAAAAAGCATCTTTGAACCAAAAATGCCCATGTTTCAATTGTACATTACCCACAGCTGGGAGCTTGGGAAGGCCCCAGGCTGCTTACACACAATGCTATTGCATTTACAGGTGGGCTGTGTCTGAAGTGCAGCAGGGGCTCTTAAGGGGGGCATTGGCATTTAACCAGCTTTTGAGACTTAATCATCTGATAAAACTGAGCGATAGGTTTTCCTTGGTCCTTAACTCTTTAATCAAAAGTCCTTTGTAGTGCACTGTGTGGGGGGTGCATTCATTTATGAACACAGCAGCTACACTGATGGAAACCAAGTACTGGAGCACAGGCTGCCCTCCCTCCCTCCCTCCCTCCACTGGAGCTTTGCTCGAGAGCACGAGTTACTCACTATGTGATTCATAGCAGGTAAAACACGTTATACATTCATTTTTAATCAAGTTATTTCTTCACATAAATAAGCTGCTGTGACTAAACATTAGGGAAGCACTAAAAATGCAAAGCTGTAAAGAAAACTGCTGAGAATCATTATGACACTAGGCCATACCTGTATTATTTGCCATCCTCCTTCACTTTTATCACCGTTTCTTTTTTTGCCTTATCTCTAAGCTAGACGTCCTTGTGCCTTGCTGTTTTACCTCTTGGCCTCTGCTCCACCCCAGAAACTTATTCCCATCACTGGCACTAGTGATGAGTAGCCAAGCACTCAAACCCCAATCACCATCACTTCTGTTGGTTGCATTTTCAACTGAGTCCATCCTCAGACTCTGTTGGCTGTATGGCTACAGAAATGGTAATGGTGGCAACTTGGAGGGCCAAGTGCCCAGGAGGCAGAGGAAGGGGCAGGGGCAAACCTCAGCTGTCAGCAGGCCTGTTTATTCAGATTGAAGTGTCTGTGCAACAACAGCCCTAGAACTTCCCAGATTTGCTCAGAGCCATCCAGCAATGGAGGACACCCCTGCAGATCTGCACCACTGTACAGGTAAAATTTTAAGAGCAGCAACAGTAATGATAGCTGGAAGATGACAACGTTTTGTGAGGCTCAAATGGATGCAGTGCACCCAACTCGCCTGATAAATTAATTAGCTGAAGTTGCACTGAAATGAGCAGTGAACAATTTGGCTGCAGTGCCCTCTGAGTGAAGTTAGCCTTCTTTCTCCCAGGAACCTGGCAAGGTGATCTCAGCACTTTCAAGAATTCAGTGTGTTGAGTTCAAACCAGTACAGTCAGGTTCCCCAAAGCAGACAACTTCAAAAACTCAACTGCTTATGCATGTGCTGCTCTCTTGTCATGTGGCTTTCTCTCAGGCCACTTACGAGCACACTTTTGCAAATGTATCTCAAATCATTATGCTGGGATGGAGGATGCTCTGCAGTAATTACATGCATTACAGAATAAAGTCAAAAGATCATAAATTGACTTGGTTAGGAAGTGTGGGGGAAAAGGCACTGTCTCTGTATGGAAACAGTGTGACAGGTAATTTGCATTACAGTACCAGATCACTCAGAGCTCCCTGTCTTCATTCTTCAGGATAAAGTACTTTGCTCACTGCATCAAGGTGACAAAAGTAGAGTCACTTGACAAAACAATACACATTTATGCCATTGTCACTTACTACACCACCTTATTTCTCTCCCTTCAAGCTGTATTTTTTGATTCCCTGTGAATACCACCTCCTGTAATCTACTGCCTCATTTGGTAGTTGCCATTCAGGTGATGAACTCTGGCCAAAAACGGTTTTGTTTTGTGCCTTTAGGCCAGAGAAGGATTTATGATCTTTTTATTTTGGTCTTTTCCAGGAACAAATGCTCTACACTTGTCTTCCAGCCAGGTAGTGCAACACAGGGACTGAAATAAAGTAGATATTTTATTTTACATGGAGGTATATCATCTGGCTTCTTTTTTTATTCCAAAAAGAAAATAATTTTTAAAAGAGCGATTTATCAATGCTGCTAGCTGAATTAATTTAACCTTGTGATTTCAAAGAGAAGCCTGTAGATGTTTGACATTCAGAACTTACCCCAAACCCTTCCAGAGACAGCAGCACAGTCAAGTAGGGGAGCAGAGCAGCACATGGAGGGGGAAAATTGCATTTACCCCTCCCATTCTGAACTACTCTGGGGCTGCTTCCATTCACACAACGCTCTGCTCCTCACTAAAGAAAAAAACCCCAAGTACATAATACATGGAAGACCCTAAAACAAGTGCAGTGCCTTTGAACATGCACTCAAGCCTAATGAAATCATTTAATCAGTGGGGTTGCAAACAGGCTTAAAAGTTTGTATGCTTTGCCTGATTAGGACTAAGGGAATGGGCCCTTAAGGAAACCAGATGGAGATATGATTAGTTTTATTAAGTGTTGATCCAGCTGCTGTATTTATACTCCCCTTATTTATACGAACAATATTTGTCCAAGCATCTGAATACAAAATAGAGAACTTCACTTGCTGTAGGCACCGTTGCTACCCAAGTTTGATCAAGATGGAAGTAAAAATTCAGTCATAATAATGAAGGAGCAATGGCTGGCTGGACCAGATGATATCTTCTGTTTGTTGGTGAATTAAATAGCATTTGTTATCAGCAGTGTCACTGCAGAAATCGGTATAATCAGCACACATTGCAGGAAAAACAAAAGTCTTTTTCTGCTGTGAAGTACCAGAGATACTGACCTTGTAATACAAAGGACTACAACACAGATGATAGCAATCTGGATGGTTCCAATCACAGCTGCTATTAAGACATACTGAAATCGTACTGGACCTGGAACCACGTATAAAACGCTGTAGTCCTTTTTTTCACAGTGTTGTCCAGTATAGCCAGCATCACATCTGAAATGAAAAAAATGGTTTTTTCTCGTTATACCTGCTGCTTTCAAAGAACGCTGGAAAAATTGTATCTGGAAAAAAATTAGTAAGTGGCTGAAGCATAAGCTTATGTGTTTTTTATTTATTTTATTTTTTTTTCAGAATGGACTCCCACAGAGAGAGTATCAGTGAGTGCTCAACCTCCGAGAGGAAGATTTGTGGTCCACAGTGTCACCAAGGTCTGTGAGAGTGAACAACACTGTGAGAGGGTCAGGAGGTGCCCAGGGGACCATGACATAACTGGCTTCAAGTAGAACTACTTGCAGGTTGTGATGAGAACCTGTTTAGTTCCTTGCACAACATACTTCAGATTTCTCCCTTTCTTTGGGGAGGTGGGGGAGGGTGAAAAGCCATCGAGCTGTGGTTCCTTATGCAGATTACCCCTAAGGAGGTGATAAGCAATCATCCAGGCTCCATATGAAATGTGATTAGATGTTCCTGAAAGTGGATACATCATTTACATTTCGTCTGGTTGCTATAAAAAACGCCTCTATTGATGCTGCAGCCATCCACCCTGATGCACTGCTCACCAGCTCCCATCCTGCAGCCTGACATCTCCACTCTGCTCTGTGATTTTGGGGCCAAGGAGTTCTTTTACAGTTTGAGCTCTTGCCCTGTTTCCCCTGAATTGCCCAAGCAAGATGTGGAAATCCAGGTCAATGGCAGCAGCAACTGTCAGGGACTGAGACAGATGGCTCGGGCTCCTCTCAGGTGTGTGAGTGGAGCACTAACCCCGATGGGTTAAGCCTTTTGCATCCTCCCTGTGCTTCCCCTGCATTCCCACAGCTGCCAGCACCTCGAGGAAAGGACATTTTACAGCTGAATGGAGCACCTAAAACGCAGAAGCTGCAAAGAGCAAAATGTGTCCTGGCTGTTTGTGTGAGCTGGGAGAAGCTGGCTTGAGGTTCAGCCTGGGGAGAGTCTGTAGGTCTCTGCATCCCATGCCAGTGTCCCAGGGAAATGGTGCCTCAGGTGTAACAGTCCTTTTCCAGCCACCCTGCCGCTGTGTGGACTTCAGAAGTAATATCTGCACCTGTGCAGGGAGGCATTCACTGCAGGAGCACCACAGTGCTTTCACTATATTCTTCCTCCCTGCCCAAAATCACCTCCTGCTGAAGCAGGCACCTCTGCCCGAGCCAGCTGCCCCACCAGCCCCACTCCTGCCCAGCAGGCACACACACACTGGGGGCACTCCTCTCCCTCAGGCTGAGCAGGGCACCTAGAGTGCTCTCAGTGCCTTGTGAAGGGCTTTTAAAAACACATCTAAATATAACTGAAGGTTACTGGATGGCTTTACAGTCAATTAACATTGTTCATAACTCTATACACTTTTGGGACTTCGTTGAATAATTCAAGTCTGATGGATTTAATAGCACAAAGGGCCATGCTTGCCATTATTTTCCATAGCTGATCTAGATTAAGTGCTGCTGCAAGTCAGTATTTCCATGTGTGTAGCCTTCCCTTGCTGGTAGGAGAAGGGTTACCTGCAAGATGGTTCCAGCATGTTTGTGGAGTGCTCACACTTGCCATGCATGCAGAAGCCGTTGTAATGCTCTGGACAAGGGATGTAGATCCCTCTTGCACTTTCTTCCAGTTTATTTGCATTCTCTGTGAACACAGGTGAAGGGGATTGTTAACCTGACCATGTAGGGTAAGGTGAAGTGATGGAAAAATTCAACATATGAAAGAAAGGAAAAGCAGAAGGACAAGATGTGAAAGATGCTGTTCATGGAAGCAAGAGCAAGGGTTTGCCCCTTCAAACAGGTTGGCTGATGTGAGATTTGCAAGGGTTTATCTCAGGCTTTTATAATTCCTTAACTAATTCAAGTTACAGCAAATGAGACGCCCGAGAAAATAATGTGACTATTCAAGATCTGATGACAGAATAGCACATGCAAAATACATTTTTGTTTAACTTTATGGACTGTCTCCTCAAACCACGACGAGGTTGGGATACAGACTCTGGACACCTGCATGTAATATACATTACAATACATTTGGTAATTCAACAGAACATATACAGAAAGACAATTTTATGGCTGAAGTAGAGAGGGAGTCCAGAGCTGAAGTTTATCATCAGTGCTGCATACTCATGCCCCAAAGCCCAGTGGCCTCCTCCACATCCCACAGCATCCAGCACTTCAAACTAGTTTGACTTTCTGAGCCTATTTCTGCAGCAGTTGAAGAGTCACTGAGACTGCAAATCCTGGGAAATCCCTTCATGCAGCCAGGAAAATGGAGGCTACATTTAGTTTTGAAACAGGTATGTGCTCAACTTCACAGGCTGAAACACAGAGTGTTACCACCATGAACTCACATGAATTTTGTAGGTCACCAAGGTATTAATTAATGTGAGTAACTTTTGCGAATTTTTCCATTTAACCAATATTTATGATATCTCAAATGGCAACACTCTTTTTTTTCTGTGATACTATCTTCTAGCCATGGTTAATTAAAAGCAGAAGAAAGAAATCTCATGATGGATGTCTGAGGAAACGTAGCTTGCACGCAAATAAGTTGAAGCATTTTTATCTTCCAAAGAAAGTCCCTGAGTGTTATAAAACAATTGCAATTTGTGTTCTGCCTCTGAGCCAGTCATGCCAGCAGCAGGCATGCTTAGGTACTATCCCACCTCTGGGAAAAGTGTATGCAGCAGATCCAAGAATCAGATTTTCATAATGAATTTCTTTTCTGTCGCTGCTGTCCAAGGAGACTTGTAAGAGTCTCTAACCACTTGCACTAATAAAGTTGGTTATATTGTCCTTATGTGAAAACAGGCGAGGACCAGCTCTCAGCAAATTAGAGTGACAGGAAACCTCTATGTCCCTGCTGGCAGCATTAGCTTCTCTTTCAGCCTTAAGCTGTTCAGGACCTGTGCTCTATGGGCCACATTGCATCTTTCCAAATATACTGAACACAAGCCCGTGTGCCTCTCCCTGCTCCCTGATTACACTGGATACCTGTGAGGCTGCTGGAGGCTCTCGGGGACCGTGCAGTGCAGGAGCATGGGGGCAGTGAGGATTCCTGGGCTGGGGCTGACAGCTGGCCCTGGGACAGCACAGACAGGGTGTGCTGACAGCAGGCAGGTTACAGGCATGGTGTAACCTCCTCAGACAGCTTGCCCAGGAATTTTTGCTACAGGAAAAAGGTGGGAAGACAAGGGGTCCATTTGGTCTGGCACTAAGTATTTTTGGCTACCTATGAGACACTGGCTACCAACACGTGAAACACACACACAGAGTTATCACCCCCTCATGCATGCTCCTTTATGCCCTGGCAATCCTCCCAGACAAAATTAATGTGTGTGACGTGTCAGCTAACAGTAGACTTGCCCCTGGCACACAGGGAGATCTCAATGTGCTCAGGACTTGTGGGACTCCATACCCAGGTAGTGATCACCTGTGCACTGTGCCCGATGGGTTCTGGCTGTGCTTGACCTCTGCTCTGAGCCACATTCAAATCTATTTCTTCCCCGGAAACTGCAGCAAGAAGTATGGGATCCTTATTAAGACACATTTTAATTTTCCTGTGGTGTAAAACATAATGCCATTTCCTTCAAATCCTCCCTTACCAGAGGAAGCTTGCTTCCTTCTCTGAAGAACAGGAGACTGCTCTGTGTGCACAGTGCACGTGTGTGTGTATCTCTGACTGTTCCTTCTCAGGTACTGAGGTATCTCTGCCATGCCTGTGCACCACCACTCAGTGCAAGAATCCCTCCTCCCTCAGATCAGCCAGCAGTGTGGTTAAAATCCTTTGGTTTAATTTTTTTTAAAGGCACACATCAAAAGGTGGCCAAGTCATAACTTTCAGCATAGACTAATCTGGGACTTGAAAGGGGGACCAGGACCTATCTGGACATGCAGATGCTCTCACAGTGTCTAGGTTTCTAGAAATCATGTTTTCTTTAACAAGGTCTCTGGCACACTTTAAAGTAAATCTAGGATCATGCAGAACTTGTAATTACATCTCTGAGCATAACGTTGTGATGGAAAATGCTTTACTGAATCTAAGATAAGACAGCTCAAGCTTTGGTACCATTTGTAGGATAAACACTTCAGAGTAAACACTTCATACAGGAACACTTGTCACCTGTCCCAGAAGAGCCCACAAAACTTAGACACAAATTATCTGTATCTCATTTTGACTGATGACTCCTGCAAAAGAATCAGGGATTTATATAAAGGCAGAGAGGGGGAAAAATGCATTTTTAGTTTGATCTGCTGTCTAAGTTACTTGAAATACACACCACAATAAAAACACAGTTTTGTTCAGACTGAGAAGTTCCCCCTTCCAGCACATTTTCAACACACACAAAGTATTTCCCTGCCTCAAAACAGGTTATTTTTTCTCATTACAAAATCCATCTTTTGGGAGCCAGTGTAAAGACCCAAAGACCCAGGCAGGCTTTAGAAGTCTCTTCATGTTAAAACTGACTGCTCTCATTTCTGGAAGGACCTGAGCATTTTTCAGCAATCCAGCTGTAGATGAGGTACTAAGCCTTACCAATGCATCAGAGGGTTTACATCCCTGTGAAACAAGAACTATAAACTGATTCTAAAAAGAAAGGATATAAATGAAAACCATGCTGAGGTTATGAAGCAAAGAAGAACTGTACATATCTTACAAAAATTAAACCTAAATTAAATAAATTAAGACTTCCACCCTTATAAAAAATTTGGTTTATTTATCAATTCAGTATGTACTGGATGCAGTATGTACTAATCAAACTACAGTATCACTACACTAAGGAGCTCCTCTACCACACCAACCTCACACCTACAGAGAGCTAAAGCTAAATGCAAACCCACTTTTATCCAAGCACAGCAGATCTGTATGCGTAAAGCAGTGACACAGACAAAATTCAAAGTTACTCAGGTTTCAGTAATGTTAAATTCAGTAGCTCCTCTTCACACACTAAACTTGCTGCATTCTTATTGGCATCAATGTGGGAAAGTTTTATTTGTGCCAGAAGGACAGACTGGAACGTTTTTGTGATGGACAGGATCTGAGGCAGAAGCCAGCTGTAAAGACTAGAGGTAAAGGTTGGACTGACTGGGTCAGTCTCCCCTATCTCTGGACAAAAGAAATTCCTGCCACGTTTCTCAAAATGCTTGTCCTTTTTATTTCAAAAAAAAAGAAATACACCCTCACCCTGCAGATCAATTGTATTCAAGAATCTTTTTCTTGAAGCACTTTCCTGACCGAAAAAGTCACTTTGATGAAGCCAACATCTTTTGCATTTCTGCAGCTTTTTTTTCATCTTTAGCCTAACATGACATTTCATATTGTTCACATCTCTTGTTAGTGCCAGCACATGACATGATAGCCTATCAAATAAGACACACTAGTCAAAACACATTATTTTTAAGTGCGTGGAGGCCAGATGCTACTTTGTGTAGCCTGAAAGAGCTTATCATCTCTCTCACTGGAAAAGTCTCCCAGCTGAACCCTTGCTCTTCAGCCTCTCTGTGGATGGCAGGCAGATGCTGAGATGATGAACTATTTCCCTAGGATAAATCCAGTGTGGCTGGCCACCCACTCAGTGATCTTGCTTTTTGCTGATGGATTGTCTTCTGAAATGTTAAATAAATTATTCAAAGCTATATTGTCTAAATTCCTTCATATCTGTGCCTGTTCCTGTCTTCCAACAAGGCGGAGCAGAAGAACGACTTCAAACATATTTTGTATCACTGTAATTTTAATTTCTGTTTTAGCTATATGGCTTTCCTTCAGTCTTTGGAAGTTGAACCTTCAGATTCTCAGGTAACTATTTCAGGGAAAGCTGAAATTCAGAAGCTGGAGCAGTCTGCCTGGTGGCAGGATGTGACTGCAAGTGATGAAAACAAGGCAGCCAGACTCTTCTCTGGTCCCCAGCTCCCACCTGAGCAAACGTGGAGCTTCTGTTCCACAACCAAACATGTGCACTAGTGCTGCTGACAAAGGAATAAATCCATCAGTGCCCTTGATGAGGATTATATGAAGTACTGTCTGGAGTGCCCAGAAAATTCTTTCCAGACATAAGGTCCCACAATCCACTTTAGAGAAATTAAAATAAAAATCCATGCAAAAATAGGATTCCTATATCCAAGAATTGACTGCCAGGCACTTAAGAATTAGTTCTGCAGGGTTGATAATTCTGTCATTCTCCGTGAGTGAATCAGTGAGACTTTCTAGGTGATTTTAAGCAGGCAAAGTAGAGGGCCACAACCTGTAAATCCTGATGTTAGCATTCTGGCTGATGTACAGCGGGTAATGTTGGAGCTTTGGAAATAATAACTATTAGGCTATGCCTATATGAGAAAATATTGGCTCGTGTACAATGTTAACACCTACTGTACAGTCATCTCTGGACCAAGGGAAGGCCTGAAAATACATATATACACATATATTTCATCAAATAAGGGATGAGACAGTGAATGATGTGCAGCAGAAGCTATTTTGACACCTATCTCATTGGAAAAAGTGCTTAAGGAGGATTGACTTACACAATAATTTAGTCTTTTAATACTGCTGAGGTCAGTCAAATTTGCAGATGGAAGCTCTCGCTGATATTGAAGTAGGGACTCCTTACACATCACATTATCAGAGGACACATGAAGGGAAAAAGGCATTCCAGGGTCAAGTGTATGTCTTTAACCTTCTCAACCCCTTCTGCAAGCAAATCCCCCTCACTCTTTTACCCCCCTGTTGGTTCTCCCAAAAAGATGCTGCAGAGCCCAGCACTGGGAACCTTCCTAACAAAGCTCTTCTGCTCTGCATGAAAGACACTTCAAGTGCAATTGCTGCTTGAAATCAAAACAAACATCCAGAGTGTATCCAAAGGCAAAGATGCCTTCATTTTGGGCAAGAGTTCATTGACTATGGGTGGGAATCTGAACCCTCTGGATGAGACTAGGGATGGTGTATGTTACCCATCTTCACAATTCACAGAGTCAGCAACTGCTGCTCTTTGGATGTACAAGGGAACTTTCTCAGGCCAGGAACATCTGCAGGAATGGTTCAAAGGTCCAGGAGAAGGATGGTAATGGTGCTGCTCCCTCTGAGAGTGCAGAATTGCTTTAGCAGGTTTGCAGGCACCTCCCTCCCTCTCTCTTCAACAGCATCCAACAGGGAGTGAGGTCCCACAGCAACTCAGGGATGAAGTCCTTAGGCAGGCTTTCCACTCCCTTGTAATGAAGAACTGCCATGGCAAACCCCGGCTCTGATGAGAGAACAGAGATTTCTCCTGGGTCTTTCCTGCCCAGCCCCAAGGTGCAGAGTCCTTGCAAACCTGCCCTGCTGCTCAGGGCCAGCACCTCCACCCCACACGTCCCCTTCCCTTAAAACCTTGCTTCTGCAATTACAGAGCGCCTCTTCACAACGAAGAAAATGTGTGCAAGCAACTGGAAATCACTGTTTGGGTGGGCGCTGAGAGAGAATTCCGAAGGAAGTGCTTGCTGCTGCTCAAGAGGGAGCTCACCAGCCCACTCTCGCTGAGAGCAACAGGAAAATGAGACACCAAATGTCAGCTGAAAATGTCTGGCACCACTGTGCTGCAGCCTGAGCCTAAATCCCTCCTGCAGCCACTCCAAGTACAAACTTGAAGCCAGTTTTTTTACACAAACTGCACAAAAAATACCATTCCCATATTAGCTGCTTCACCAAGGGGAAAAAGAGAAATGGAACATGGTGAAATAAATTACATTCACTTCTTTACTCAGGCACAAAATAGGCTTGCTGAACACAGTAATTTATTAATTTTAAATGTCCCTATGCAAATAAGTTCCCTGGAATAAGATAAAATCCACTTTCCTTTTTAAAAATAATCTAGGGCTTTTCATATTTGAGATGATGGCAAGATGTCCTAGCGCACTTTGAAAAAAAATACTGTGCTCTGTCTCTGCAGCAATGCATCGTAATTATTCAGCCTGGTGCCATAATTAATAATAGAAACCAATGAATTAAGACACTAATAATCCCCAGATGTTCAAATGGAGAACAAAATACTTTCAGCTTGTCAGCATATATATGGGGGGCTATGCTATATATGTTAAAGCTGTTGCTGAACTTCGGAAATCAAGAAGCACTTTTATTTACAACATCTGTGAATGTATTTTCCTTATTTGAGAAAACTGATTGAAATCAAGCTACTTGTTAATCATTTTCCTGCATATATAACAAGACCGTTTGTCTACTCAAAACTAAACCAGCACTGTTTTCTTGTATTTTTTTTACCCTTGTTTTTCACAGTGTCTGTTGTCCCCTTGAATTCACAGATGCCTTACCCTAGAGATTGTACAGGCCCCTAAAACACAAGGTTCCTGCATGTAAAAGAAGGCTCTACCAAGTAGTTACTGCAATACAAGGGCAATATAACCCAAAGCTGCACAGTGATGAGAGTACATGGCAGCAAGCACTGCTCACACGTCTGAATGGGAACACCCAGCAATGTAAGCGAGACTGGAAGAGAAAAAAACACCACGTGGGCTAACGTGCTGCTCCAAACCAGCATTTCCTCCATGTCCAGGTGCTCACTTTAGGCTCAGCTCCTCCCTGGGGTGATTGTTTCATTCAGGGAGGTAAGTCAGGCTGCTGTCTCACCTTGTCCAACCTCCTCTGCTTCCCTGCCACCACATTTCAGCCTCTCACCCTGACCAAGGCTACCCCTAAAGCAGCAGCCACGGCTCTTTGATGCTGCACTCCACACCTGATTCCAGGACACCCAGAGGAGGATGATGATGCACTGAGCTGTCCCTCTGCACTCCACACCTGATTCCAGGACACCCAGAGGAGGATGATGATGCACTGAGCTGTCCCTCTGCACTCCACACCTGATTCCAGGACACCCAGAGGAGGCTGATGATGATGATGCTCTGAGCTGCTCGTCCCCATGTGTCAGCAGCACCTGCTGCTTCCCAGGCCAGCAGGCTGGCAAGGTCCCTGGGTCATCTCGGTGTCAGCTGTCCCCAGGCCGTCTCCCCACACTTTGGTGGATGAAGTTACACAGACAGAACTCTTTAAGGCAGCTCCTGCAGGGGCTGCTCTTGAGGGCTGCAATCACTGCTAGGCTGTGATTTAATGATGTGGGGCTGTATTGTGGATTTATCAAAGTCCTGGGTAAAGGGAGCCTTACAGTTTGTGCTGCCTTCTTTTGTGTCAGGATTGAATAAAACTGTGTTAACTCCATTCTTAGAATACATTAAATCCCTCTTTGTGCTAACTCAGCTACTCTTTGTTTTTGGCAAGCTGCTGAGCTCCCTTCACTCAGATTCCCCTGTTGAAGAGAGATGCCACCAGCCCTGTGGGAGCAGCATCCTCCCCCTTCAGAAACCAGCAGTGTAAGGAAACAAAGTCATAGTTTATCTCCTTGCATATGATCTCCTTAGGCAGCTCATGACAGAGCCCTTAGAGGATGAGTTAACCTTATTATTATTATTGTAATTCTGTGTTGAAAAAGAGTTGGTGTCAGTTTAGAGATTTGTGAGGTTCCCTCCAATTAGGCTGCGTGCCTGAAGGCAGAGGGGCGAGTGCTGGATCCATCACAGGCAGCAGAGCGGGTGTCACCCTCTGTGAGAAATTCCTCCCAACAGCTGAACTGAAGGCTTGCTTTCTCTCCCATCCACCCCTCCTCCAGCTACTCATTAGTGCTGGTGCTGGAGGGGGTACAAAAATGGACGGGAACAACCAGATCAGGGCTCTGTGTCCTCTCCTCTGGAAAAGTACGCCTGAAAGTTTCAATTTATGTTTAACACCAGATTCAACAGAGATGGCAATACCAGCCCAGTATGTGGATGTAGCAGCAGAAGATGCTCCTTTATACAATGAAATCGTGTCTCCTTCAGAGAAAGCAGGCGTGGATCTGCAGAGGATGGCTAGGAGGGACACTGCCAGAGGAATCCTCTAGTTCAGCGCTGTCTTTTGGGGCACAGGAGGCAGACCACCATCCCTGCTGCACAGCCCCAGCAGCACACACAGGATTCTCACCAGCCAGCAGCTCTTCACAACCCTTCCCAGTCTAGCACTGCAGTGACACAGCACTATTGGTTAACTTAGTTATGGGATGATTAAGGAACAAAACTCCCCAAACTTTACGCAGAGGTGTCCTGCTGTTTCTGCTTTGTGTGCTACTATGCAATTTCTATATCAAAGCAGCCCGGCTAGTGCAGCACTCCGGAGCAGCTTATTTATATGTAGATGTGGCTATATGACATTTCCAAATGCCATACATTTGCATATGAAGGTCCCACTTTTTTTCCCCCACTTCAAGTAAACAGAGTCTGCTTGATTCCAAAGCAGTGCTTTCCCTCACTTGGAGCTGGCTGAGAACCATCCTCCTTAAGCAGCTAAAAAAACCCTGAAACACCTGATTTTCACGATTCAGCAACCTTGGCTATCAATAGTGTCTCTGGGTGGGTCTTGTGATTTATAGATGTACCTTTGATAGCAAACCAAGCACAGAGAGCACAACTGCAAGACCTTAAGATTTCATATGAAATGGCTACAGATAATATGCAGTACCAATCAATATTTGCAAATAGGCCTCGGACATATGATGGAAGCTTGTGGTCATCCTAAAAAAGCCTGTGGGTCATATTCATTATAGCTATGAAGATGGAATTGATTTTTGCCACTGATTCTCCACTTGAAAACAAGAGCAGGAGCTGCCGAGGAGCTCTCAAACTGCAAACCTAACACAAAACCACAACCTTATATAACACCAGGAAAGCCAAGTGGACATTATATATTCAGCTTTCTTGTCAGAGATGGTAAGGCTGAAGCAGATGGTATGTGGGCAAAGTTTCAACCTGAATACATTGCCTTCTAAAATCCAACAGTGCTATGAAAACAGCCCCGTTTTGTGGCGTGAGGCTGATGAACGCGTTACCTGCACATTAAAGAGCTGCCTGATGCCAGCCCTCGAGGTATGTGCTATGGAGGAGCTGGAAGAGTTTCCCATTGGAAACGTGTGCATGGAAAAACACAACTCTGGGCACTTCCCCTGTACCACCTTGCATGAGCAGTATGAATTATGCATAATGCACAGACTGAGCCCCGTCCTCGTGCACGTGGGAGCTGGGATCACAGCCGGGGCGTGCGCTGAGGGAAGTGGCCCTTTGGCATCACCAGCAGGTGTGGGAGGGCTGGTGGTCATCAGACATCAGCTGTCCTCACGTCCCACAGCTCAGCCCTGCTCCCAGCCTGAGCTCCCTGCTCCCTCCACGTCCCCTTGGGTGGCAAACACCGAGGTGGGGATGAGCAGCTGCTGGGAGCCCCGGGGCTCTGCCTGCTCTCAGAACACTGTGACAACAGGCACAACCACTCCCGGGAGTCACCCTCACTGTGGTCTCAGCTCATGGAGCTCCATCCACCCACCAGTGCCTTTGCAGAGCACCTCATCCTCTGCTGCCAACTGGAAGGCAGCATCGACTATGACAAATGGGATGAGGTGCCAGAAAGCTGATAAATACTTTTGATACGGCTCTAAAAATAGTGAAGGGATATTTGTATCCTTCTGACACTTTTTTGGAGAGTAGATGGATATGCATGACCTAAGTTTTAAGACGGGTGTCAGGAATATTGATGTGTGGAAGGAGCAGGATCCTCTCTGGCTGCTGTTGCCCCAGGGGATGGTTGCATGACTGATGATGTCTCCATCTCCCAGCTGAGGGTGTGTTGGAGGGAACTCGAGCAGAAAAGTGGGAGCTCATCCAGAAAAAAGGCCAAAATTCATCTTGCCCACCTGGGACATACCTTTTCCTCGATGGGGATGATGAAATTGGAGAAATGGGGTGCAAGACCTCTCTGAGCAGCACTGCTGTGCCCTAAGTTATGCCCTTGCAATTCCTGCCACGTTAACTCCTGTACTATCCTGTTCCCAGGATCACACCTGTAAATTTAATCTGGTATTTCCAAACCCTCTCTGGAAATGTGGCAGTCAGCTATGGTTTCTTCCTTTTCCCTCAAATCTCTAGAACAATGTAGACTCCAAAGGTCTCCAATTTGCACATCCAACCCCAGATACCCTGAAGTTTTCCCTTCTTTGGCACCTACGCAGGTGGCTGGCAGGAATTTAACTACTGGTACAACTTAGCAGCTCTTCCAGATTTTAAGGAGTGCACTGGTAGAAATTGCTTTCAAGCAATTAAGCTATAGATTAACAAAGCATGCTTCCAGTTTGTGTGGAGATGCACCTAATAACCTGTATCCACCTGACCATACTCAGAGAACACACTCAAATCTTACGTAACACAGAGCTGCATTTTTCCATCCATCCTCACCCCTTCAGCTGCATGCATGGCTTTTACTGGCAGAAAGATCAGGCAGGCAATCAATGAAACAAAGCAGGAACTTCCTCCTGAGAAACTGCTACACATAAAAGCACACCCTAATCCAATTACCAGGCTGCCCCCTAATTTCCAACAGGAGCTCCAGGTATGAGTGGATTGTTTTCCACAGAGAAGTGGTGTTTGAAAAGGTCTCTGACTTATATTTAGGTCTGCCAGCATGGTGCTATGAGACTTTCTGTTTTCACACTTCAAACAAACTCAAAAAATTACAACTGAAAGCAAGTATGAATGGCAAAATTGTCAGAGGTTTGATGGAAGGCACGGATAAGAAAAGGTTACCCAGGTATGTGACAGTGTGGACAAGTAGGTCAGGGATGTCTTTTTGGCTACAAGGCGTTTCCTTCAATCCTTTTGACAATCTGAAGGTTTTACAGTCCTAGTTTTGCACTGCTTTTATATTCAGTTTTGATTACTAAAATCAGTCCTTTTTTGGGGGGGCACATGTTGGCAAGATGCTGCCAAGCTGA
Organism: Cinclus cinclus; assembly: GCF_963662255.1. Classification (NCBI taxonomy): domain Eukaryota; kingdom Metazoa; phylum Chordata; class Aves; order Passeriformes; family Cinclidae; genus Cinclus; species Cinclus cinclus. The sequence continues at coordinate 1,773,887 of NC_085066.1, read as the reverse complement.
AGTGTGACACCCATTTGGCTCCCTTCCCTCCTTTCTTTTTTTCCAAGGTAGCATCTGTGCTTGTAGAAACATGCTGCCTGAGAGGATTCATCCAGGAAACCAAAGAAAGAGCTGCAGAATTTGGGGGAAGTGTGTGTGAGAAAATAGGAGACTGAAATAAAAATACTTGACTCCTATATGTGGTATTTTTGTACACTTCCTGAATCACATGCCTGGCAAATCCCTTGTGAATATCCTGCTTATTTTAGTTGCCAGAACATGACCCTGAATGGCCTGGGACTACTCAGAGATATGTCTGCTGTTGGCTAAAAGCATGGTTTCAGCCATACTTTCCACTGCTTTTGTTCAGGCTATTCAGAAAAGTTTTGCTATGCTCAGAAACATTTTATTGACATGTTGCAAACCCGTGATCACTCCTCCTTACAAATCAAAGCTACACTTGCTGAGGGATGAATCCTCCGTGGTTTGATGCTATTCTTATTCCCTCCTTTGCCCTGAGTCCTGCATTGTAAAACTGTGATGGCAATGGGTCCACACAGTCTACAACCTCGCTTTTTGTATCAGTCCAGCTGTATTGTTAGAATCTTTTGTGGCTGCTCAGAGGGTTTGCTTTCAGCAGACTACATGTTTGAAATTCCTACTTGGTAAACAGCAGCACACCAAGCAGTGTGCATCCTTTCCCATGCCTGGAGCTGGAGAGACATCCCTTACTATTCCCAATTTTAAGTATAGGAGAAAAAGGAAAATGTAATAACAACAGTATAAAATGTCACTGCAGCAAAACCCACTGCATTCCTTACCTATTTTACCAAAATACACTCTTTTCCATCTGTCCTGAAACCCTGCAACAGAGGGACAGAGCCAAACCCTTTGCGTGTTCTCGGGTTTGCATCAGCAGGGTCCAAACGTCACCACACAAATTAAAGCTTTTTGTCTCTAACTCCTGTGCCAAGGGTCTGTCAGGCAACAGCTGATGCAGAGAGGAGCCCACCCAAGGCTGCAGAACACACTTTGTGCCTATCAGAGCCCTCCAAGGCACACTGGAGACGCAGCTACGGAGCTGTCACCTCCCCTTGTCTGCTGATGCCAAACTCCTCCACCAGTGCAGTGTTCCTGAGCTGACTTCCCCACGGACCCAGCCCAGACCCTGCCTGCTGAAATAAGCCAACAGCAGACAACATCTGGTGGGCTGGCTCCCATCAAACCCTCCCAATCCAAACCCTGGCTCCCCCTCCCCGTGTGATGGGACAGAAAGCAAGCACAGAGCTCGCCCTGCAATTTCCATCCATAAAGAGTGGAACAGCTTCTCTATGCCCCAGAAGTCCTGGGATTCATCACTGCTCATTTTCAAGCACAGACAGAAAAGTCTATTAAGAACTTTTTTTTTTAATTTTAATAAATGAATACCTGCACTCACTGTTTTTATACAGCTGTTATTATTGTCTTGCAGCAATGCCACAGAAGTGAGCTGTAATGATGGCATTTGTGAAAATAAAGGGTATGGTATTTTAACTCCACGCTCTCTCCTACAGCTAATATTGAAAGCAGGAGAAGCTGAATGGAAAAGAAAGGGCAATTCTGGGAAATGGAAAATTTGCTAAGAATAAAAATGGATGAAAAAGCCACACAGAGAAAGCTCACAGCCATTAAACTCAACGGCCACTCTCCCACTGCTTTCAGCAAGGCCTTAATTTTACCTACTACCTCTTTAAATCTTATTGACTCTTACAACAGTATTTTAAACCAAACAGCTGACATCCTTCTGCCCAGCCAAGGCCTTTTAAATCACTGAAATGCAGGATGGAAAAAAATCTGCAGTGCCAGATGTGTCTAAAAACAGTCACAGTTCTTGTTGAGGCAATCCACAGAGGAAAATGTCTAGCATTTACCATGCCTGACAAAACACTAACAGTTGATCAGTTTGGATATTATACACTAATAACAAGCTTTTCCATGGCTACTTCATTTGCAGAGCATGGAGACAGGCTACACTACTGTTACTGGATTTCAGAACAGTGCTTTTTTATTTAATCCTTTTCCTTCCTAGCTGGATGGAAGTACACTTCCATTATTAAATGAAACTGTAAACCAAATACTCTAGGGAAGGGGTGTTTTTGATGCATACCTGACACTGTTTTAAACCACAGATAAAATAAGAGGGAGGTTAAAACCATAAGGGAGAGTTTTAATTCTTCCCTGCCCCCCCACCCCAAAAAATATTTTGCCATTATGTAATGCTGTCTAAAATGGCTAAGGCTTGTGAAAACAGCAGTAGGCAAAGCAGTGCATTTTGATTCAGTGCTGATAATATTCTGACATGCACTGCCACTGGTACTCTAGCAGCACGTTTTGTTTACAGCTGTTGTATTTCCAAGAAGAGAGTTTCACAGTCACTTAATGTTCATGGTTACAAGGTAAAATGACAGCCCAAGTGTGTAAGAAGTCACCTTTCTAGGCAGGTAAATATTGCTTTTCAAGCCTGAGTTATTAAGAGCACTTCTCCTTGCTTGGTGATACAGAGGTGCTCCTCAAACTGCTGAGGCTGGGTTTATCCTGAATGCAGAGGAATGCCTGTATGGACAGAAGTATGGGAGAAGGCACAGCTCACATCCAAACTGCAGCAGCTCCTGCTGAAATTCATACTTTCTCTAAACCATTTCCATTTTCCTTCAGAAACAAGCTTCTGTCACCCGTGGTTTCATACACTAAATGTTAATAAGGAAAGAACAGTTACCTTGCACTGCTTGAAAAATCAGTGCAGGGTGTGGCTTTTAGCAGGTGTGCTCAATGGAAAAGGTAAATGAACTTTACAACAGGTGTGCTCAATGGAAAAGGTAAATGCACTTTTTAACAGGTGTATTCAATGGAAAAGGTAAATTCACTTTTTAACAGGTGTATTCAATGGAAAAGGTAAATGAACTTTTCAGCAGGTGTATTCAATGGAAAGAAGTGGAACCATCACCCAAATAAAACTGCTGTGGCAAAATATTTGTCAGATTTTACTTTCTTTACCCAAACCTATCAAACCAGGCAAAAACTGTCACTCGTCTCCATCTATTCTAATTATGTAGGTCTACTAAAAACAAATACACCAGCTCCTTCTCTTCTTCCCCAACTGTATTTCCTTTAATCCCACCAGATGTGTTTATACTCCTGAATCCAGGTGAGAACCTTTCTTTTCTCAAGGCTCAGTTTACCACTGCATGTGTCTAAATGATCAAATTATCTCGTGTTTGTAGTGCAATTTGACATGGTGATACTCCTTCTACAAAAAAGGATGTTTCAGTCAGTTCTAAGCAGCAACTTTCCTATCAGTTACAACTTATTTATTACAACTGTCATGTGCTTTCATCTTGTGGTATTTTGATATCTAACATTTCATAAAGAATGCCAAAACATCCCATGAAACAAAATTCTGAGGAAATTCAGTTCTATGAATATTTCAAAATAATTTTTTTTTTTACGTTTCACACTAGATCAAACACAAATATTTAAATGTTGATGTTTCCTGAAAACATATATTCTGGCATCTCATTTGAACTCTCAAATCCTTGGGAAGGCTTTGTGATTCCCAACAGCAAAATCACAGAAACCAGGCCTAAAATAGAGCTGCAGGGCATAAAAATACACTGTGGTACTCCTTAATACCTGACAACTAATTCAAATTAGTGTAGTGGATGGCAAACAGCTGCTCTGCACCATTTTGAACATTATCCTTCAAGAATGACTCTTGAGATGATCCAAGTGCCTGGAGCCCAGAGGAAGGACAGAACCAAGGGTGAGGGAAATTCCTCCCCAAGTCCAGAAAACAGGATTAACTGCCCGCCCTGTTTCTTGAGGAAGACTGATAAGAGTCCTGTCTCAGATCCCTTTAAAAAAAAAAAAAAATTTTTCTTTTCTTGTAGGGGAAGCAGGGGAGTTGAGAAAGGAAAGAAGATGCTGTCAAGAGGGAAATGCTTTCAGGGTGTCCAAATGCCAAGGACAGTTCCTACCATGGTCCTGGCAGGTGGATGAAGTGCTGTGACACCCAGAGCAGAGCCCCCAGGTGCCACGTGTGCCACCACCCTGCCTCACCCTACCTGTCAGATTGCTGGTCCTGCAGAGGCAGAAGAACTTCAGCTTCCCTGTGACTTGTGGTGAGCACTGGCTCTGGGGCTGCCTGCAGTAAATTCAAGTACAGATCTGCAAAATCCACTTCATAGCCTGCATTGTTAAATGGAGTTCATACAGAACTCTGCTGTTTAATGCTGGTATATCTCAAAGGAGGGGCCTGGAAAATGGCAAAGATGCAGTATTAACTAGGTGCTGCAAAGTGATTTAGTCAGATATAAAAAGACCTTTTTGGATAACTGTAAACCCCTTCACAATGGCACAGTGGCTGCAGCCAGGAATTATGGTGCATATTCCATATATCCATGGCAGCTGAACATTGGCTGTAGATCACGTTGTTTCATTCCCATAAACCTCTGAAAACAAAGGTTAGGAAAAACAAATTTAGGGAGTAGCTGTAACTGGGGCATAAAACCTAGCATGACTGCAAACCACAAATGTAATTTTTTGAGAGTCCCTACCTTTGCCATTAGAGGTCCTATTTAGGAAGGAGGTATCTGGTTAAAGACAACTTGAGAAATCAGGCACAGCTCAGCTTGTGTTGAGTTTCGGGGATCAGATTTTTGTCTGAGCAGGAAGGTGTCTTTCTTTTCTGCAAGCTTTGCCTTCCTTTCAGCTTAGCCATTCTTCTGATCAAAACACAGATACTGAGCAGAGGACCAAAAGATCAGCAAGCACTGAAAGGTTCAGGTTTGCTTGTGAAGATGGGTCCCTGTGCTCCAAGTAACACCCAACATATGTAAATGGAACCTTATGTGTTTATGGACTGGGACACAAATGGAAGAATCTGTAGAAATCCCTACATGAACTCAGGTCTGCTCATCTCTACTGCACATAGAATTTCTGTTTTTACCCATAACCTTTAAGAAAACAAAATGTAACAGAAGACTGCTAACACGACAGCATAAGGGGAAAACCAACAAGTAAGGCACAAACTTGGGCAAGCACATGAAGTGTCTGGAGCAAGCTTCATAAATTTCTCACAGTTCTGATGGAAACCCCACATGACAAAATATACTTGGATTACAACCTCCACCCTCACCCCAGATCTTAAGGAAGCTTTACACCTGAATTCATTTCCAGGAGTTAAATGCTTCAGGATGCTGACAACACTAGAACAGCCTGGTCTGGTTTTGTGGTTTTTTTTTGGGCTGCCTGTGCCAATACTGGTGTTACAAGCTGGAACTTGTTTTTACCTTTTGTTTCCTACAGATCAAATTCTTAGCCTGGATTTACTGAATTTTCAGGCTCCCAAGCTTTAATGCAAATCAAATAGCTTTCTTTATAATGTTCACTCACAACAATACTGAATTTGTTTATTATGGGAAGAAAGCACAAATGAATTCTGCAACTTCTGATTCACACTCATTAGTGACTGAATTAAGGGCTAAGCTTTAGAGGCACAAATGGAAATGTTCTTCCTCGTTGAGCTACATCAGTCTAAGGTAAAGAGATGTCTAGCAGCTCACCTGAGACCTAATTTAAGTTTTAATGCTAACAATTACAGGTTCCACGAGCATGACACTGGGAAATTTTAAGTAATGAAAAGGCACAATTTATCTCATTATACAACCAAAAACCCCCCCAGAATTAAAAAAAAAATAAATAACAAGGCACATTTTACCAAGCTTAGTGCATACAATTCAAAGTTAGAGGAGAACTCCCATAAAAAGTGAGGTATTCTCTTGAGGCTGGCAGATTAAATGAGCAATATTTCTCTCTCCTTCTCGCTTGTTTTTAAAATCTCCATAAGCCTGTTTTTATTCTGCATGCTCCTCAGGAAGAGACTGTTAGGAGTAAGTGCTGTTAAATCACATGGCACAGCTCTCTGGAGTGCTGCAGCTTCCTTCCTGGCAGGGGGCTTGTTTGTGAGGCTATTATGTGACCCCTACCACAGTGTGTCTGTCTCCCATTCCAAAAAAATTATGTAGATTCCAGCAAGACAGAGCCAAGCAGGACCTGAAGGCAAATTTGAGATGGTTCTACAGAAGAAAAGCACCTGGAGTAACCTGTGCTGCAGTGCCCATAGCAAGACAATTGCATTTTTGCCCCAGCCTTTCCTATTTTAGAAGTAAAACATCCAGTCTTCCTTATGACTCAGGAAAATGTTGGAGTGGGACTTTCCACACGCCAGCTTTTACAGCCCTGGAGTTAAACCACAAAAGAAGCAGCTGCAGGTTTTCATTTCAAAAACATCCAGGACAAGTGGAGGTTTGGGGGCCGAGAGAGTCCTTGGGATGACTCTGCTGTCCACTCAGACTGGAGTTCAGAAGTAGCTGGCAGTAAGATTTATTGACCCAACAGCTGGTATCCATCACTTTTAGGTTTTCCTCTGGATATCAACAACACTGCAGGAGCTGCAAGGCACCACCAGGCTACAGAACACAGTGATCTCCCTCGTGCTTAAAAACCTCTCCCAAGAATCTAGACTGAGTTTTTTTCCTGTGTTTTGTAGAGCTCATCTACCACCTTTTGAAGACTTTTACTGTGCCTAGAACTTAAAGTGTATTTTCATAAAACCTTGCAAACGAAGTGCAAGTAGAGATTTGTAAATGCAGGTAACAATTCAAGGAGCATTTTAAAAGCTTCCTGTTTCTAAAAAAAAAAATGTATCACTTGTACCATTCTTGTTCCACAGGTCGGAGTGTGTCTGTGTGTGTGTGTGAGTGCAGGTGGAGGCTGCAGCTAGACAGCAGTCATGCTGCCACACAGCTGTCAAAATATTAAAATCTAGGTTTTTTTCAATTTTTAAGTGATTTGATGGAATAGCAGGAAGGCTTTCTATATAATCTACTTATTTAGTGTGACAACCTCTGACTCTGAGGCTAAGGAATTGAAAGTCAAGCAAATCTGCATATGCAAGGATGTAATTTCTCTCACGTTTTTACAAAGCTGCAGAAGAGAAATAGTTTCTCTCTAGCTGTGAAGGTTGCACAGTGTTCAGTTTTGTGTCTCACTTGCTAATTCCATTAAGAAGAAAGGAAAACCTGGTTCACAAAGGCAGAGCAAAAATGCATCATAGCTTATATCCCATAGCAAAGCTCTGGGGCTTTATTATTCTTCAGCAGTTCAGCAAATGGCTGATATAGTAGTAGACACAAAATTTAATTTAAACAGACAATGTCAACTGGTTTAGACTGCAAACTTAACCTACTTTGAAAATGCCATGATCTGGAGAAGGAATCTAGTCTGAAGTTCTCATATTTTAGTCCAGGGGAAAAAAAAAAAAAGTCACTATAGAAATTCAGCACAGCTGTTTCTGATTCCTGGCTCCTGTCCAGGCCTGTTATAGCCAACAGAGATGGCTGGGAATGAATTGTATTTATTTTGGAGTCCAGGACTCTTGGACTTTTGAAGGGACTCACTGAAGAGTCTGAGACTCTTCTTTATCCTCGTAATGTGTGATGGCTCTCATGGCCCTGATCCCACAGCCGTGCCCCAGCCAAGGGAAGATGATGTGTTGACACAGATGGATTTTGCCCTTTTTGGTGGAGCTCTGAGTTTGCTTGGGCAACACAGCCATCTGTTGGATTGCTCACCCGAGCACCCCCGGGAGTGCCAGGATGGCCCCGGTGCCAGGCAGAGCTCTGAAAAACATCCAAGACTGTCATGCAGGTTTGAAATCCCATGGGAAGCCAGGAGGGTGAGCAGGGAACAGAGCAGCCATGAGCAGACGTGCAGCATTTTGTGCTCGTTATCGGCTCCGGGCGCAGCAGCAGCACTGGCAGGATGAGCCAAGGCAGTGCCTGCAGGAGAACCCCAGGACTCCCCAAGAGCCCAGAAAGCACCACCTGAGGCTGCTGCCAAGGGACAGTTCACTGCCCTCGAGGAACCCAAAAATACAGCTCAAACTGACCGCTTGTGGATGCACGTTTTTCACCAGAGGAGAATATTTGGGCTGAAAATGCCTCCTTCCATCAGCTTCTCTGAGCTGCTGGCATTCAGCTGCTGAGACTTGATCTAATCAATGCTCATATGGGGAGGTTTGTCTGGCCTGGAATATGGTATTATTGAATAGGTCTGTCAAATTCGTCAGTGTCTTTGCAGACAATTTTCATGAATGTGTAACACTGAAATATGGCACACCCATACTGACTTACTCCTTATGGTGCTCAAAATGGCTTGGAAAAAGCCCTCTGTGATTTGATAATGAGAAAGGATAAAGTCATTAGGGGGATAATTGCTAACATCCAGGTCTTAAGAAGAGAATATAAATATTGAAGAATATAAATAAATAGGCAAATGGATTAACAAGACGAGAACTCCTTGATTGCCTGGACTCTGAATTCCAAAGTGCCACCAAAACAGCCTTATTTATGCATACAATGGGGAAATAGAAGAAAACATCCATCACAGGACTTTCAGCTCAGACAGTACATTCTAAAACATACATTACACTTAAAATGCTTCAAAACGCTCTTTCACGGAAATTGCAAGATAAAGTGTATTTCTACTGGATTTGAGGGAAAATTCCCACCCATTCATTTATCCAGTAAAACCAAATCTCACTGCACAAACTTGATCAAGGTCAACGGTCTGCCATGCGCTGAGGAGAGTGAGAATCTCCCCAAGTCTGATAAATAACTTGGGATTTCAGAAGAAGGAGAGGCCAGCACTGCACAGAGGCACAAATGCACAAGTGTAGAGACACGGTGGTGACATGTACAGCCCAGGCAGCCAGGTGGAATGGTGACCCTGGAGAGGCAGGACAGGTCAGAGGCTGTCCTCCTACAGCTCACTCTTAGGTTTGCTTTATTGTAAAAGGGTGGACTGCTTTTTGGGTGCCTCTCACATTGGTCAGGCACTTAAGAGTGCTGGCATAAATCTTGCCTGTGTAAAGCAAGACCCCATAAAAACCGAGGTGATGCAGGCCTGATGCAAAGGTGTATCCCCCAAAGGAACGAGTACCCTTGGCTTTGCAAGATTTGTGCATTATTGGTGGGCATCAGCTGGCTGGCAGGAAGAGGAGGGAGCAAAGACACTGATGGAACAGACAGTTTGACTAGTTCAGTATGGAAAATCCCAGCTGGGTTTTGGGACTTGTGGCTGTTTGCAGAGTTTCTGCCTTCCCGGGCCCCCATGGTGGGCATTGTGGGGGTGGTGATGGAGAAACCCACAGGGCTCAGCCACCACAGTCCCTGCAAAGAGCATTTGGCTGCATTAGCATAATTGACAACATCAATTATGCCCACTGCTATACTCCCCCCTGGGAAAGGCTGTCCATACAAGCCGCTGTTTTTAAAAGCGTGTGGTGTTCACGGTCTCAGAGATTTTTATTGCCATGAAATGGCAGAGAACAAAGGTATTGTGTGTGGAAAGCCGCAGGCTCAGGGAAATTGCTGCAGAGGCTGAGGAACTGCTGCTTTTTCACACAAAGCTTCCCATGGTTAGGGCAGCAGTTCATGTCTGAGGAGGTACAAAGGTGGGAAAAATGTTGGCATATACCACATTCTTATCAGAGCCATGACCATCAAATGTTCCTGCAGCTGGAAGAACACGAGGATGGCACAGAGCTCCCTGTCTGACAAATGCTGATGCATGAATGTTCACTGAGGCTCACTTTTATACTACTGCCTTCCTCTTCCCTGATTATTTCCAAAAAAGGGAATTGAAAAAGGGCTCCAAGACTTCATCTCAGCTTGGGAAGCCAGCGCTCTCCTCAGCTCTCCAGCAAGAAAGAGAAAGGATTTGAGACAGCATTACTCGGTCTTGTTTCCAACTTAAAACATTTTGGCTTACTTGGCCTTATCTCCTGTCCCCGCAGGACACAACATCAGCCCTTCCAGCCTTTTAAAAAAACTGACCACTACCTCCCACAAAAAGCTGAGGGTGATCAAGAGTTTGGAGGAAAGACACTGAAGACTTTTTTTTTTTTTTTTCTTTGAATGTCCCTGTCTTCACCAATGGAAGGATTCCCTGGCAGCAGGAAAAACCTGGACCGTGGCTCACCCTTGATCTTTTAGAAATTCATCCCAGCCTTTTCCTTCCATGGCAACTTCTACCCTCCCTGCTTCATGCTGCAGCAGCCCCCAACACCTCGCACTGCTCTGCCTCACCGAGACATCATTTATTCAGAGCTCTATGTTTTAATCATCACGCACTGTTTTAAGCAGGAACAGAACAATCATTTCTAAGGCCAGGTAGCCCACTGTCACAGCGATGGCACAGAGGACATGCACAGGAGAAGACCAGCTGGATTATGTCCTGCCTCAGCAGGAAATGTTCACACCTGTGAAACCGTCAGCTGCCTTTCACCCGAGCCACGCAGCTCGGGCAAACCCAGTGATCCACACCTAGTCTCTCCAAACACTTCAGAACCACAGAAATATCACAGAACTGAAGCAATGAGTGCATCACCTGACCCATTTTCAGCAGACCTTCCCAGGAGCTTTCATTCTCAGTGTGAGCTGCGAACATCTGCGTGCACGTGCGCGCTCACACACACACACACGTTCTGTTTCTAAATCAATCCTCCCAGGCAAAGGGTGTAAAAAATGTCTCCCAAACCTCACTAGTATTTACATGATTTTAATTTCAAGTGCTATATAGGGCTATTCAGCCATTATATTTTACTGTAGCTTCTAAATAAATTAAACCCATTTATCACTTAACCCCCCCACATTTTAAGAACCTTATTAACTTCGTAGTTAAATGCCAACAGGTAATATCTATTATGGCAGCGTTTCATGGTATCCCAGCAGTGCTATGAGCTGGATTTTCACTTCCTTAAACCTGTATATCATGACAAAGATATGCATAATCTAGTGCACTAATTCTATAATTTTCAATAATGTCTGCTAGTTCTGGCAAATAGTTTATGGCATTTATTTCCTCTGTCAGAACAGGTATTTTATGGCCAGCATAGCTGTACGTTGACAAAAGCAGAAGCAGCCCATTTGTTAAAAACAGAATTTGTAGGAAAAGAAAGCACAATGGAAAGACAGTGTTTTCTTAAAGTAAACCAGTAAAACCATGCTAGAAGATGAAGACACTACACCTTAGCAAATGAAGAAGAGAAGAGACTTACACAGACCCTGTGAATTGTGATTCTCACAGAATAGGAACCGTACCTGCATAATCTGTCCTTGCATAATGCCCATCTTCTGATTTTGTAGTTGTTGTAGTATTGTCTGTGTGAAAAGAAATGTGTTGAGTTGCCTGGGCAGCCTGGACTCCATACAGCCCAAGCCCCAGCCACAGTGCCCAGGCAGAGCTGACTTCACTTGCACACACATCATCTCTGCTGGCTGCAAGGCTCTCCTGGGCCTGCCAGGTGAAAACAGCAGGATCTTTTTTCTAACAATATGTGATAACAGATTGCAGCTGGGATAAATATATCAGTCTGAAGCGGGGAGTTGTCATTTCTGCTCCACTTGAAGTAATTGGGGAATTTTAATATGTACCCTGAAATGAACTGCCACTTAGGATGGTTAACTTTAAAGAGATAGGAATAAACTGGAATGTGTTTAATACACCTGTACACTATGGCCTTGTAGGTAGGTGTGCTGAGGATTTATGGGTCAGAAGTGAAGGAAAAAGCTACTGAGAGTCTGAGCCTCAGCAGACACTTCATTTACAGGAGCTATTGAAAAACAAACTATCTTCATTTTTATTTTAGAGAAAAACAGGGTTTTTTAAGTCAGCTTAAGGGTTACAGGTGATGCAGTAGCCCAAGAGGGAGGCACAGAGAAGCACTGTATTTATGGAGAAACAGAGAGAGCCTTGAGCTACAATTGGAAAACTTCCTCCCAGGCATCTTGGGCATCATGGGGCCCAGCAAGGGCCACCTGAAGAACCAGCCCAACCTCTTCAGAGGATGAGCCTCATGCTGCTCCACTTTGAGCACCAGAGGAACCATCCTGGGTGGCAAAATGTGTCTGAGGGGCATTCCCACTGTCCTGCTCCAGCTGCTGCCTGGCAGGCAGAGCTCTGGGCAGGAGCCTGGGGACTGATGCAGAACCCAGAGCAGGGCTGGGCAGTTCCCTGCTGCTGCTGTGGGCAGGGTTAGGAGTGGTTAGACCTCTGCATCACAGAGGGCTCTGCCTCTCATCACAGCCTGTGCTCTACAGTGTAAACTGCAGCAGTCTAGTGGAAATGCAACAATTCCCAAATAAGAAGCCAGCCCTGATTCTATTTTTTTTTCCTTCCTGAACAAAAATTGAAAACATTCTTTGAAATGAATTTTGTTATGAGAGTTACCTTGACATCGACCCAAAGACATGACTTCAATTTTCTCCTGTTTCTGGCATGATGCCTCTTTGATTTGACATGCATTATCATAAGATTTCCCATCGGAAGCACAAAGAGGATTGAAGTTGGTTTGAGAACAGTCAATGTTGCACACACACCTGAAAAGATACAGAAAGAGAAAAAAGAAGAGGCTAATATGAGAAACGTTTTTCAAGACATCATAAATACATCTCAGAAATGTAAGGGTTTGTATTATCCTGACCGTACAATGCAAATGAACATAATGTAAGTGGAAAGTTCTGTCAAGAGGTCACTTGTATTTCTTGATGGAAATGAGATGCAGGGAGAGGGAAGAGGCACGTAAAAGCAAGCCAAAAGAAAGATAAAAGAAGTGTGTTTCACATGGAAAACTGTACCACAGCATTACCACTTGTAATCTCCTGTAAACCAAAGAGATATGCAGACAAAGCAAGCTGCTGAGCCCTCCTGCAAACTAAAGCAGCCACAAAATTCTCCTCTGTTCAGGGGCTGTCCATTGTATGTAATACCATATAAATGTGGTTTATACTGATTTATGATTTAATTCTGAAAATAATTACAGCATCTAGAAGCACTCTGATTGTAAGAGAAGATGTGATACTGAAGCCTCACTTCACCCCACAGGGATAAAAGACACCTGCCAAGACTGACACTGGAGCAGGGATGTGACCACTGGTAGGATCCCCCCAGCTCCTGGACACAGAGAGGCCACTCAGTAGTAAAGCCAGGAGAATGCAGTTTTAGGGAAGACTTTATGCACAAGCACATTCTGAAGCACTTGGGTAACCCAGCAAGCAAAGAGCCTTACCCAGGTGCTGCCCAGGAAGTTTCTCCTGACCTGGCGTCGTGCTCTGCCTGGGGCGAAGGCTCCCATGCCCCAGAGCACAGCGTGGGCAAATGCAGGCAGGCCAGTGGTGGCCCCATGCTCAGATTACTCAGGGCCATCTCCAGAGACTCCAGAACCCAGGCTGTGAGCTCCTGGGCTGCCCGGTGATGTGAACCAGAGCACAGGGAGGTATTCACTGCCAAAGTCTGCTCTGGATCTGAACTAACGCCCTAACGTGGACACACCCTGATCCCAGAAAGCCTCGCCACTGCTTCCACAATGGAGAAACTGAATTATTTCCATTGACAGCAGGATGCAGACTCTTTTCTTCGGGTTTCTCTTATTTCATTGACATTAGCAACATCAGGGTAAAGGCACGCTGATCTGTGTCCCAACTGTGGCATGTAACAGACAGCTCAGCCTCAGCAAACCCAACGGGATCTTGCTTGGGGACAAAGCCAGAGGTCTAACCTGGCAGCTGCCCCAGCTCTTCTGAGCAGGTAATTGTGCACACGCTGCTATCTAAACTCTTCCTGGCTCCTTGTGACATTAAGGCAAAGCAATGCAATTGATGCTCTGTCTCCAGCCCGCTGGCTGTGCTGAACCTCAGTGCCAGCTCCACAGCTCTCCCTTTGCAAAGCTAAGTAATGGAGATGTCAAGCCTCTAGCCTTGCTGCTTGATTTAAGAAAGTGTTTAGAAGTCAGTCCACCTCCCGTTTGCAGCAGACATCTGGACACCTTTGGCTACTGGAGGTTTAGAGGGATACACTCAAAACTTTGGTGGAAAGAGGAAGAAAATTAGAGCGTGTGGATCTGATATCTCCATCATCCTGTTTGGCTTCTGGCTTCCAGGAATGTGCCCAGGGTGATGGAAAACAGTGGAACCAGCAGTTGTCTTCTGTTAGAATTTCTTTTTCTTTTTTTTTTTTTTTGTTTTACACTGGGTAGGTCTATTTACCCCAAATGTTCACAAAATACAGAAAACTCCAGTTCAAAAAGAGGCCAGTGGTGAAAAGCTGTGGTTATAAATTAAATTACATGATTTCATAACTCAAAGAAAAGCGCCTAACTCCCTGTGTGTAGCAATTTCCCCACACTGATAAACATACAGAAGAATATAAGAAAAAAAAATGCACTGCATTTCCCAAGAATCTCCTTATCAGCAGAATAAGAATGTTCTGCTCCACTGAAATATTAACCATCATCATTTCTTCCTGCAGCCATTTCCAGCTCCCCACCTTAGTCAAACTCACTTCATTAGGAAACATTTACTGCTCAAGTAATAACAATTCTTTCCACGTAGCTCCACCATTTGCATTTCAGATGGGACACAATCAGCCGTATGCTCCTTTTTTTTTTTGTAATAAACCAGCTAAGAAACAGCTTCACTTCTCTACATTTTGCTACAGAAAAATGAGTGAAGGTTAATATATATTATGTTTCAAGTCAAGATAGAATTAAGCCAACGGGAAAATTACAACAAAAGGGTGCTCTTCAGGGGAAATCTCAGCAACTTTGGATGCAATTTCAAAAATACCTAGGGGATGTAGGAACCTATGCTCAGAGTTAGACACTTTAGAGACATATTTTAAAGGTGTTTAAATGCTTAAAGATGCATGCAAACACTTTGTGTGGGATTTTTGGTATCTCAGAGACCTATCTCCCACTGATTTCAAAGACTGCTTCAGAGCCCACTAGGCATTTATTTACATCTGCTGATAGCTTCCAAAACACAAAGACCCAAAATTACTTTCCTGACCTCTTCCAGCAAAACTGAGAAGGGAACCAAGGTTTTTCTGTGCCCCAATCAGCAATTTCCACCGTGACACCAGCCTGTCTTTCCAAGCAAACCCCTGCAAGAAGAATGAAGAGGATGTGCCACGCGAGCATCACGAATCCTGTGCTGCTTGTGCTGGGGTCAGACCACTCTTGTGTCAGGGAGAACAGAAAGGGACACCCCCAGGATGACACCATACGCTCCAAAGCCTTATAGGATCTCCTGTGTGAAGCCTGATTTTCAGAGCTAGCTAGAGGGGATGCTGAAAAAATCCCAAATTTGTCACCCCCATCTCCCTGCTCCAAGGATCTGTGCATCACCCACCCCTTGCACAGTTTTCAGCAGCCAACTTCTAGCTTGCATCTGCAGTTTATTACTGCTTTTGCACTTATATACTTAAATCCTACTTTAAGGCTGCACAATTAAGTTGACATCAAATATATGTCAGGAAATGCAAAAGGTAGGATTGCATCAGGAAGATTTATGTGCCCGCGTCGCTGGCTCTTTTTAATTTATAGTGCTCCCCTTATCAGGGAAAATGACTGTACTCCAACACATTTTTTCAAACTGGAGGAAGCAACAGTCTTCCATTTGGATCATGCTGCCAAATTCCAGAAGAGCAAATTGCAGGGAAAGAGGTGAGACATGTACTCCAAAGGTGTGTGCCCAGGCAAATGGAGCCTCTGAGAATACCTCAGACTTACCAGTGAGGTAATAAATACATAATGAACAGCACTTCATGCATCTGACTGAATGAAAACCTGTAAAGGAGCCTTCACTTCTTGAAGCATTACAAAATGCCAGAGTGGGACTCTGCTGTGTTAAACAAGAACCAAACTGTGACACCCCTGCTTGTTAGGGGACAGTACCAGTGGTGTACCAATGGTGTTCTTTTCTGGGCACACAGAGCACCTCAGCTCTTGTGGGACACCCTGCCCTGAAGAGAGCCTCCCCCTAACTCTTGTCATGCCCAGGGTTGGCAGCACCCATCCCACTGCCAAGAGTGTGTCCAGAGGGCTGCCTGCAGCTTCCCAGTCCCTCAGGCACTCCAGAGTGCCTCGAATTTTAAGTAATCTAATCATTTGACCACTTTATCATCCTGCCTATGACTCCTGACTACAGTTCTATCAATAAATCCATTTGCTTTCTGTGTTCCTAAGTGTAGCACAGAAGAAAGCCTGGCAACAGAAAGGCTGACTGAGCATTCCTGGGGCTCAAGACACTGTGGGAAGGTCAGTGAGGGCTCCTAGGGGGTCACAGAATGAAGCTGCACCCAAGAGCACGCACAGAATACATGTGTAAGATTTGACCATGCCTTCTGCAGTCAGAAACACACCTTTAAAAGCCTCTCTGGAGAAGGAGAGCCTCCAAGGTGTCAGCAGATACCCTGCAGCTCCTCTGAGAAAGGAAGAAATACTGTTCCACAGGCCCTTTGCATCTTCAGGTAATGGGCTCATATGTTAATTGATTAAAATTTGGGCTGCCACCATAAACAGTCATTAAACAAGGCCCATTTTCTTATGTCTTTTCTTCCAGGTCATTGTGATAGTCTCCAATGAATTCCCTTTCTTTTATATGCTTTATTTTATTCCATTTCATTTCACACGATGATAACCCTGGAGGAGCTGAACATCCAGCAATCGATGTGGTCACTTTGGTGATCATGGAAGCAAGAAAACACCAAAGCAAGTTAAAAAGACTGTTGAAGGGGCAACCTGAGAGGATTTTGGGCTGACTCCCCGTGGTGGATCTTGCAACATTGCTCCACGACACTGCTGGCCCCTGTCATGAGAATGTCACACCCAGGGTGAACCAGAAAGTGTCTGCAGGCAGAGGTGCAGCCCTGCAGGTAAGGTGCAGGAGAGGCCCAGGAGGATGCCTGGGGGAGAGCTGAGCTTAGCCTGAGGCAGGTGAGATGCTGACAGGCAGCTCCTTGTGCCTCTCTGCTGACCCGTGGGGTGTGTGCTGCTGCACCCTGCCCTCTGAGCTTTGGGAGCCTCTGTCCAGGCACGAACTGCCAAGAGGGTGCTCAGCAGGACAAGGGAACCCACAGGCATTTTGGGATTTCACCTGTTTATGGTGCTTCTGCCCTCCCCAGGGAAATGAGAGAAGAGCACAGAGAACTCCTTTCCAGCCCAGATCCTGATAATGAAGAAATGCTGCCCAGCCCTCAGTCTGGTCTCTGTGCCAGCAGCGATGGAGATGTGCTGCACCAGGCTGCTTGGCCAAGCTGGAGCAGACAACTTGGCTTTCTGTTGAATCAGTTCCCATAAAAATTAATGGGGCCAATAAACCAGGCATGGGTGAGTGCACAGTCTCCTAACACCCCACGGTTCTGCCAATAACATATGGTGTTGTTTTCTGGGCACAGAGTACCTCTGCCTGCAGAGAGCAAGCTCCTGAAGAGAGGATTCATGGCTGTGAAGGACTGTCCCTGGAAGGAGGAACTGCATTTTAAGGAGGAGTCTAAATAAAATGAGAAAATGGTTCTTTGCCCACGAAGGGTAGGAGAATCCTGTAATTCCATTTCCTTAGTCCATGAATAGAATAAAATCACTCGTGACACAGCTTTACAAAAAGAAACACACTCCATGCTTTATCTTTACTCCTAAGGCAACTACTCAGTCTTTGTTTCCAGCAATGCATTACTGAAAAACAATTTTTAAAAAATAACTATGCAACATCTGCACGTAGCATGAGGAAGGTTTCCTATGCAGCTCTGATGGGAAGCAAGGAGCATAAATGAGACAATGCTACCAAAAGAGTGGTTTCACTGGGAACAGATGCAGGCACATTTCTGTCAGAGTGAGATGGCAGTGACAGTTCTTCCCCATTCAACATCTTTTAATTAGCCCTCTGCTGTTTGGAAACCTGAGAGCACTGTTGGTACTACCTCTGTTTATTAAAGATTCATATTCAGACTTTGCTGGCCACGGGTCATTTGCTTTTTGGAAGCAGAGCAACAGAAAATTGTGCCTGAGATATCTGAAAGAGAAGTACTTAATGAAATGACTAACGTCTTCAGCCAAGTGTCTAGTTGATTACAGGGTCCAAACAGCAGAACAGCAATAAATCTGCCACAAAGAGAATTGTCAGTCAAGAAAAAAGGCATAAAACCAAAGAGACAGGGAGGCAAGAGCTAAAAATGTGAAAATGCAAATCCAGTGTTATTTTTACTAGTCGGAGCTCTGATATTTGAGTGCATATGCTAATTTGGTCAAGTGTGAGATCCCACCATGTCTCAGAGAGCACTGTTTTACAGGGAAGGTGACGTTCCATCCTGCAATAATTTTAAACATCATGTATTTTCTCCAAGCAAAAAAAAAACAAAAAAAGACAATGAAAACCCCAACAACATTTTTGCAGCATAAAAAAGCCCAAAGCCTTTCCTTTGCCACAAAATACTGTATAAATAAAAACAGTTGTTGTACATTTATGATATTTCCACCAGAGACATTTCTTATCTTCCTCTGCTCTGACTAGAAAAGGGTGATCAGAAACTCCAATTTCTGGATGTTGGCACAGACCTCTCCAAGCCCCCTGCCCCTCTGAGTAGGATATTAAATGCCCACTTAAAGCAAACCTGGCAGTATACGCCTGCATAAAGAGCCTGGCAATCAGTCCCAAATGCCTTCTCTATCATTTGGATTCCTGCAAGGTTTTTCTTTCTGGTACACAGGGCATCTTTGTTGACATTACCAGCAGGCAAGCTGAAATGAAGCCAGGCTTAACATTACGCCTCGAGACTGGAACAGGCGTCGTGGCACGGCTCAGCCGCGTGTCAGGAGGCTGGTGGGAGCTCTCATTCACCCCTCATTCACCCAGGCAGCTTTGGGGGCGTTTCATGTCTCAGCACAACATCATGCAGAGATGTCTGAATGAGCTCTAGGCAGGGACGGGGCAAGGTGAGCCTTTAGGAGCTCAGGTGGCTCGCTCAGCCCAGCCTTGTACGGACACACAGCCTGTGACAGCCCCTCCCTGGGGAGCAGGGCAGGTCACCTCTGCGCCTACCTTGGCACATCACCCACACACGGAGCCACCTGCCCAGGCAGGCAGCAGAGCTGGATTGTGCCAGGTGGCTCGGACACACCTTTGCTTTGACGTGAGTGTCGAAAGGACCACACAAATCCCAGCTTCTGCCTCCGACCCTCAGCCCTTCTCCAGGCACACCACTGAGCTTTACAGTGATCTCAGCCCTACAGCAGCAGTGGCCTGGTACCATTACACCCCCTGAACAGAGAGGCAAAGTCCTGATGCTCCATGCACAGCCACCAGGGACTTCTGGTAGTCCGGCCACACTCAGGTAGCCCACAGTGGTCTCTGCAGCACGTGGAGCACAGCCCAAGAGGATGGCACCCAAAACTGCCTGGCATCATTGCCTGCTTTGGCATGCACTGAACATCACAGATACGCTGACATACATATATATAAAATATATTCAGAATGCACACTGGCACACAGCGTTTTACACTTTCTATGAATCATACCCTACAACCTGCCTGTGCTTGCCAGGAGACTGAAATCCTATCACTGCACTCTTAGGAACATCATTAAGAGGCTTAAAGAATAGAGACTCTGCGTGTCTCCTTCAAAACAAATTTTGCTGTAATTTTTGAGGTTGATGCAAAACTTTAGCTGCAGTGCAGAACAATAAACAATACATATTTTATAATGGCAGCACAAAAATAGCATGCAGTATTTCTTTCCTGGGCCTGCTAGTGCTTCTCTTCTGCTTTAAGATCACAAAAGAAAAACACAGCTTATTTTGAGAGCCTTCCATCCAATGTTTGTTACTTACTTATTTATTTATCTAATTTATTTTTCCTTTTTGTCCTTTGTAGCCCTGCTTCTGCACTAAGGGCTTTAGCATGCCTGCTTTGCACAGTGGCTTCCCTGGGATATTTTACCTATTTCAACTGTTCAAATGTTTATCTTCACTAGAAGTAAAAGGAGAAAAGCTTGATTCCCTCAGGGTGATGCAATGCTTCTGCATGGCATTTCAATAGCATCCTGTTATTCAAACAATTAGAAATCACAGAGACCATGCACGGAATTATCAGCATACTGCATAGAGATTTTTATTATTATGTAGTGCACAATGAAAATGATTTGAAGGACCCCAAAGCATCATAACAGAAGAAGTGCTGAATAATCAGGTGATTTTTTTTTTTTTCAATTTTTGTGCCAGAGCACAAAATATTGTTTACTGGACATATGTCAAGCTGAAATGCACTAAAGTGGTGAATATATTTACTGATGGCCTTCCTCGCATACCAAATGCAACACACTCTGGGAGTGTAGCTGGAGACAGAGCCAGGAGCTTGGGCTACAGCTGCCACACTGCTGCTGCTGCACAGCAGGGATGGACTGGCAGTGCTTTAAAACACACACGGATTTTTCAGAGCATGCTTTGCATGGCAGCTCATGGAGGATGCTCCAAAACCATGGGCTGCTCCTGGTGACACCTTGCTGGACAGCCCTGAGCAGAGTCCCTGGGCACTGCCTGCCTCCCAGAGCTGGTCTCAGTTTTCAAGAAGTCATCCTGGAGTCTTCAACTCATAAATAAAATCTTTAATCTGCAGTGCAAGACACTACAGCTTGAGTCCTAATTTCTCTTTAATTTCTGACCTGTAACTTTTTTTTACTGAATTTTTGACAAAAAATGATACAAACTTCACCTTTGCTTCCTTTTTACAATTCACAGCACCAATTATAGTGTGACCTTCACCTGGCTTCTCAATGCCTCTGGTGCCCTCAACAGTACATTGAATTGTGTGCTAACAACTTTAGGGCAAAATAAATGTCTCTCTCTCTCTCTCTTTTTTTTGTCCTTCTAAATATCATTCTTACTTAAAAGATACTAAGTTGTATAAAGCGATCTTTGCTATGTTGGATGCTTAAAAGCCAAATAGAACATCACAAGGCTGATAACTGGTTTTGAAGAGTCATGGAAAAGCCCTCTGCTAGCTGTGTGGACAGAGAAGAAAATTCTAATTCTGTGCACATACCAATTCAAGTGTCTGCAGGTATCTAATGTACAAAGTTTATTTAGAATTTATAGAAAAAAATAAATGCCTTTTTATGGTTTCCCTACCCCTGGTGTCCTTCATGTCTCTGTGGTCTGTGCTAAAACAAAGCTTTGCTGACTGTTTCTCTCTCTGTAAACATTTGAGGCTGTCCTTCATGAACAGGTTTATTGCTGTGTGCCTCAGGCTGCTGATACTGTTCACTCCTATCTGAAGCTGGCAGAACAATGAAAATTGTTCCCACAAATCCCACGGTGTCACCCCAGACTGAACAACCATTTGGAATATTGCAACATCCATAGGGAAGCATGGGACACTGTCTAGCTGCAGGTCCTTGCCATGCAGGAAAGATCCATCTGCTCACAAAGAACTGCAACTCCTGTCTGGGACCAACCACAAATTTCTGCTAAAACTTTTGCAAGCACTAGAGGTTATTTCTGCAAGTAGGAAGTGGACTCTGATTTATCAGTGAAAGCAAAGGGATGATGGCCTTTTGGCTAGCAGAGACCAGTGTGCTGTCAGCCCCATCCCCTGCAGCACAATGAGCCATCCACTGCTGGTGGGGAAGGGAAGTGGGGACCTTCCTAAAGTGAGTAAAAACTGTGGTAAAGGAATTCCTCAATGCAAAGCCTGTCTCCACACGTGCAAACCCAGACCAGCTCTCCCCATAAACCCCTCGATGTCCTTAAATACTCTTGAGGTGGAAGAGACCCACAAGGATCACCTTAAGTAAATGGCCCATGCAGGGCTTGGACCCACAACCTTGGTGTTACGAGCACCACCCTCTAACCAGGGCTACCTGCCTGAGGCAGCACCATCTGAACTGGCTGCACATTCCAGGACACCCAGCTGGGTCAGCTGTCTTCACCTACAAAGCAAGCCCCAGTTTGCTATTCAACAAAATTTTAGGAGGGTACTTCCAGGCTTTCCTTCAGGCATTGTTTGCACGTCCTGCACAGGCAGAAGGTGAGAGAGGATGACCTCAGGTTATCCTGCCCAGCAGGGCAATGAGATCTCAGCCCAGAGGTATGAGCCTGGGACTCAAGCAAACCACTGCACTTGCAAGAGGAAGGGTGCAACAGCAGCCCTCTTTTCCTCAGAGCATTCAGGTCTGTAGGTAAAAGCTACTGTACAAAAGCAGGCATTCCTGCTGCCTGGGATCTGCCTCTGCTCTTCTCTGGCTGCTTTTGGGTTCAAGCCCCAAGGGAACAGTACTGCTGCCAGGGAAAGGCAGACAGATGAATGACTGCCATGTGCCATCTCAAGGACAT